>NW_027361716.1:33149166-34422500 GCF_039654945.1 Dendrobates tinctorius
GGCCCTATTGAATAATGAATGTTTTGAATTTTCTCCAAAAGTAAAGTAGTTGCAAACTCATGCTTTTAGAGACTTGTTTGGGCTCATGAGAGGAGTAGAAAAACATCAAAAATTTCAGTCCTGCATGATTCTACCAAGAAATGTGTGTTCATTGAAACGGCTGGTTTTTGATAGTTTGGGCCCTATTGAATAATGAATGTTTTGAATTTTCTCCAAAAGTAAAGTAGTTGCAAACTCATCCTTTTAGAAACTTGTTTGGGCTGTTGAGAGGAGTAAAAAACCATCAAAAATTTCAATCCTGCATGATTCTACCAAGAAATGTGATTCTTCATTCAAAACGCTGGTTTTTGCTATTGGGCTCTATTGAATAATGAATGTTTTGAATTTTCTCCAAAAGTAAAGTAGTTGCAAACTCATGCTTTTAGAGACTTGTTTGGGCTCATGAGAGGAGTAGAAAAACATCAAAAATTTAAGTCCTGCAGGATTCAACCAAGAAATGTGTGTTCATTCAAACCGCTGGTTTTTGATAGTTTGGGCCCTATTGAATAATGAATGTTTTGAATTTTCTCCAAAAGTAAAGTAGTTGCAAACTCATGCTTTTAGAGACTTGTTTGGGCTCATGAGAGGAGTAGAAAAACATCAAAAATTTCAGTCCTGCATGATTCTACCAAGAAATGTGTGTTCATTGAAACCGCTGGTTTTTGATAGTTTGGGCCCTATTGAATAATGAATGTTTTGAATTTTCTCCAAAAGTAAAGTAGTTGCAAACTCATCCTTTTAGAAACTTGTTTGGGCTGTTGAGAGGAGTAAAAAACCATCAAAAATTTCAATCCTGCATGATTCTACCAAGAAATGTGATTCTTCATTCAAAACGCTGGTTTTTGCTATTGGGCTCTATTGAATAATGAATGTTTTGAATTTTCTCCAAAAGTAAAGTAGTTGCAAACTCATGCTTTTAGAGACTTGTTTGGGCTCATGAGAGGAGTAGAAAAACATCAAAAATTTCAGTCCTGCATGATTCTACCAAGAAATGTGTGTTCATTGAAACCGCTGGTTTTTGATAGTTTGGGCCCTATTGAATAATGAATGTTTTGAATTTTCTCCAAAAGTAAAGTAGTTGCAAACTCATCCTTTTAGAAACTTGTTTGTGCTGTTGAGAGGAGTAAAAAACCATCAAAAATTTCAATCCTGCATGATTCTACCAAGAAATGTGATTCTTCATTCAAAACGCTGGTTTTTGCTATTGGGCTCTATTGAATAATGAATGTTTTGAATTTTCTCCAAAAGTAAAGTAGTTGCAAACTCATGCTTTTAGAGACTTGTTTGGGCTCATGAGAGGAGTAGAAAAACATCAAAAATTTCAGTCCTGCATGATTCTACCAAGAAATGTGTGTTCATTGAAACCGCTGGTTTTTGATAGTTTGGGCCCTATTGAATAATGAATGTTTTGAATTTTCTCCAAAAGTAAAGTAGTTGCAAACTCATCCTTTTAGAAACTTGTTTGGGCTGTTGAGAGGAGTAAAAAACCATCAAAAATTTCAATCCTGCATGATTCTACCAAGAAATGTGATTCTTCATTCAAAACGCTGGTTTTTGCTATTGGGCTCTATTGAATAATGAATGTTTTGAATTTTCTCCAAAAGTAAAGTAGTTGCAAACTCATGCTTTTAGAGACTTGTTTGGGCTCATGAGAGGAGTAGAAAAACATCAAAAATTTCAGTCCTGCATGATTCTACCAAGAAATGTGTGTTCATTGAAACCGCTGGTTTTTGATAGTTTGGGCCCTATTGAATAATGAATGTTTTGAATTTTCTCTAAAAGTAAAGTAGTTGCAAACTCATCCTTTTAGAAACTTGTTTGGGCTGTTGAGAGGAGTAAAAAACCATCAAAAATTTCAATCCTGCATGATTCTACCAAGAAATGTGATTCTTCATTCAAAACGCTGGTTTTTGCTATTGGGCTCTATTGAATAATGAATGTTTTGAATTTTCTCCAAAAGTAAAGTAGTTGCAAACTCATGCTTTTAGAGACTTGTTTCGGCTCATGAGAGGAGTAGAAAAACATCAAAAATTTCAGTCCTGCATGATTCTACCAAGAAATGTGTTCATTCAAACCACTGGTTTTTGATAGTTTGGGCCCTATTGAATAATGAATGTTTTGAATTTTCTCCAAAAGTAAAATAGTTGCAAACTCATCCTTTTAGAAACTTGTTTGGGCTGTTGAGAGGAGTAAAAAACCATCAAAAATTTCAATCCTGCATGATTCTACCAAGAAATGTGATTCTTCATTCAAAACGCTGGTTTTTGCTATTGGGCTCTATTGAATAATGAATGTTTTGAATTTTCTCCAAAAGTAAAGTAGTTGCAAACTCATGCTTTTAGAGACTTGTTTGGGCTCATGAGAGGAGTAGAAAAACATCAAAAATTTCAGTCCTGCATGATTCTACCAAGAAATGTGTGTTCATTGAAACGGCTGGTTTTTGATAGTTTGGGCCCTATTGAATAATGAATGTTTTGAATTTTCTCCAAAAGTAAAGTAGTTGCAAACTCATCCTTTTAGAAACTTGTTTGGGCTGTTGAGAGGAGTAAAAAACCATCAAAAATTTCAATCCTGCATGATTCTACCAAGAAATGTGATTCTTCATTCAAAACGCTGGTTTTTGCTATTGGGCTCTATTGAATAATGAATGTTTTGAATTTTCTCCAAAAGTAAAGTAGTTGCAAACTCATGCTTTTAGAGACTTGTTTGGGCTCATGAGAGGAGTAGAAAAACATCAAAAATTTAAGTCCTGCAGGATTCAACCAAGAAATGTGTGTTCATTCAAACCGCTGGTTTTTGATAGTTTGGGCCCTATTGAATAATGAATGTTTTGAATTTTCTCCAAAAGTAAAGTAGTTGCAAACTCATGCTTTTAGAGACTTGTTTGGGCTCATGAGAGGAGTAGAAAAACATCAAAAATTTCAGTCCTGCATGATTCTACCAAGAAATGTGTGTTCATTGAAACGGCTGGTTTTTGATAGTTTGGGCCCTATTGAATAATGAATGTTTTGAATTTTCTCCAAAAGTAAAGTAGTTACAAACTCATCCTTTTAGAAACTTGCTTGGGCTGTAGAGAGGAGTAAAAAACCATCAAAAATTTCAATCCTGCATGATTCTACCAAGAAATGTGATTCTTCATTCAAAACGCTGGTTTTTGCTATTGGGCTCTATTGAATAATGAATGTTTTGAATTTTCTCCAAAAGTAAAGTAGTTGCAAACTCATGCTTTTAGAGACTTGTTTGGGCTCATGAAATGAGTAGAAAAACATCAAAAATTTCAGTCCTGCATGATTCTACCAAGACATGTGTGTTCATTGAAACGGCTGGTTTTTGATAGTTTGGGCCCTATTGAATAATGAATGTTTTGAATTTTCTCCAAAAGTAAAGTAGTTGCAAACTCATCCTTTTAGAAACTTGTTTGGGCTGTTGAGAGGAGTAAAAAACCATCAAAAATTTCAATCCTGCATGATTCTACCAAGAAATGTGATTCTTCATTCAAAACGCTGGTTTTTGCTATTGGGCTCTATTGAATAATGAATGTTTTGAATTTTCTCCAAAAGTAAAGTAGTTGCAAACTCATGCTTTTAGAGACTTGTTTGGGCTCATGAGAGGAGTAGAAAAACATCAAAAATTTAAGTCCTGCAGGATTCAACCAAGAAATGTGTGTTCATTCAAACCGCTGGTTTTTGATAGTTTGGGCCCTATTGAATAATGAATGTTTTGAATTTTCTCCAAAAGTAAAGTAGTTGCAAACTCATGCTTTTAGAGACTTGTTTGGGCTCATGAGAGGAGTAGAAAAACATCAAAAATTTCAGTCCTGCATGATTCTACCAAGAAATGTGTGTTCATTGAAACCGCTGGTTTTTGATAGTTTGGGCCCTATTGAATAATGAATGTTTTGAATTTTCTCCAAAAGTAAAGTAGTTGCAAACTCATCCTTTTAGAAACTTGTTTGGGCTGTTGAGAGGAGTAAAAAACCATCAAAAATTTCAATCCTGCATGATTCTACCAAGAAATGTGATTCTTCATTCAAAACGCTGGTTTTTGCTATTGGGCTCTATTGAATAATGAATGTTTTGAATTTTCTCCAAAAGTAAAGTAGTTGCAAACTCATGCTTTTAGAGACTTGTTTGGGCTCATGAGAGGAGTAGAAAAACATCAAAAATTTCAGTCCTGCATGATTCTACCAAGAAATGTGTGTTCATTGAAACCGCTGGTTTTTGATAGTTTGGGCCCTATTGAATAATGAATGTTTTGAATTTTCTCCAAAAGTAAAGTAGTTGCAAACTCATCCTTTTAGAAACTTGTTTGGGCTGTTGAGAGGAGTAAAAAACCATCAAAAATTTCAATCCTGCATGATTCTACCAAGAAATGTGATTCTTCATTCAAAACGCTGGTTTTTGCTATTGGGCTCTATTGAATAATGAATGTTTTGAATTTTCTCCAAAAGTAAAGTAGTTGCAAACTCATGCTTTTAGAGACTTGTTTGGGCTCATGAGAGGAGTAGAAAAACATCAAAAATTTCAGTCCTGCATGATTCTACCAAGAAATGTGTGTTCATTGAAACCGCTGGTTTTTGATAGTTTGGGCCCTATTGAATAATGAATGTTTTGAATTTTCTCCAAAAGTAAAGTAGTTGCAAACTCATCCTTTTAGAAACTTGTTTGGGCTGTTGAGAGGAGTAAAAAACCATCAAAAATTTCAATCCTGCATGATTCTACCAAGAAATGTGATTCTTCATTCAAAACGCTGGTTTTTGCTATTGGGCTCTATTGAATAATGAATGTTTTGAATTTTCTCCAAAAGTAAAGTAGTTGCAAACTCATGCTTTTAGAGACTTGTTTGGGCTCATGAGAGGAGTAGAAAAACATCAAAAATTTCAGTCCTGCATGATTCTACCAAGAAATGTGTGTTCATTGAAACCGCTGGTTTTTGATAGTTTGGGCCCTATTGAATAATGAATGTTTTGAATTTTCTCCAAAAGTAAAGTAGTTGCAAACTCATCCTTTTAGAAACTTGTTTGGGCTGTTGAGAGGAGTAAAAAACCATCAAAAATTTCAATCCTGCATGATTCTACCAAGAAATGTGATTCTTCATTCAAAACGCTGGTTTTTGCTATTGGGCTCTATTGAATAATTAATGTTTTGAATTTTCTCCAAAAGTAAAGTAGTTGCAAACTCATGCTTTTAGAGACTTGTTTCGGCTCATGAGAGGAGTAGAAAAACATCAAAAATTTCAGTCCTGCATGATTCTACCAAGAAATGTGTTCATTCAAACCGCTGGTTTTTGATAGTTTGGGCCCTATTGAATAATGAATGTTTTGAATTTTCTCCAAAAGTAAAATAGTTGCAAACTCATCCTTTTAGAAACTTGTTTGGGCTGTTGAGAGGAGTAAAAAACCATCAAAAATTTCAATCCTGCATGATTCTACCAAGAAATGTGATTCTTCATTCAAAACGCTGGTTTTTGCTATTGGGCTCTATTGAATAATGAATGTTTTGAATTTTCTCCAAAAGTAAAGTAGTTGCAAACTCATGCTTTTAGAGACTTGTTTGGGCTCATGAGAGGAGTAGAAAAACATCAAAAATTTCAGTCCTGCATGATTCTACCAAGAAATGTGTGTTCATTGAAACGGCTGGTTTTTGATAGTTTGGGCCCTATTGAATAATGAATGTTTTGAATTTTCTCCAAAAGTAAAGTAGTTGCAAACTCATTCTTTTAGAAACTTGTTTGGGCTGTTGAGAGGAGTAAAAAACCATCAAAAATTTCAATCCTGCATGATTTTACCAAGAAATGTGATTCTTCATTCAAAACCTGATTTTTGCTATTGGGCTCTATTGAATAGTGAATGTTTTGAATTTTCTCCAAAAGTAAAGTAGTTGCAAACTCATGCTTTTAGAGACTTGTTTGGGCTCATGAGAGGAGTAGAAAAACATCAAAAATTAAAGTCCTGCATGATTCTACCAAGAAATGTGTTCATTCAAACCGCTGGTTTTTGATAGTTTGGGCCCTATTGAATAATGAATGTTTTGAATTTTCTCCAAAAGTAAAGTAGTTACAAACTCATCCTTTTAGAAACTTGCTTGGGCTGTAGAGAGGAGTAAAAAACCATCAAAAATTTCAATCCTGCATGATTCTACCAAGAAATGTGATTCTTCATTCAAAACGCTGGTTTTTGCTTTTGGGCTCTATTGAATAATGAATGTTTTGAATTTTCTCCAAAAGTAAAGTAGTTGCAAACTCATGCTTTTAGAGACTTGTTTGGGCTCATGAAATGAGTAGAAAAACATCAAAAATTTCAGTCCTGCATGATTCTACCAAGACATGTGTGTTCATTGAAACGGCTGGTTTTTGATAGTTTGGGCCCTATTGAATAATGAATGTTTTGAATTTTCTCCAAAAGTAAAGTAGTTGCAAACTCATCCTTTTAGAAACTTGTTTGGGCTGTTGAGAGGAGTAAAAAACCATCAAAAATTTCAATCCTGCATGATTCTACCAAGAAATGTGATTCTTCATTCAAAACGCTGGTTTTTGCTATTGGGCTCTATTGAATAATGAATGTTTTGAATTTTCTCCAAAAGTAAAGTAGTTGCAAACTCATGCTTTTAGAGACTTGTTTGGGCTCATGAGAGGAGTAGAAAAACATCAAAAATTTCAGTCCTGCATGATTCTACCAAGAAATGTGTGTTCATTGAAACCGCTGGTTTTTGATAGTTTGGGCCCTATTGAATAATGAATGTTTTGAATTTTCTCCAAAAGTAAAGTAGTTGCAAACTCATGCTTTTAGAGACTTGTTTGGGCTCATGAGAGGAGTAGAAAAACATCAAAAATTTCAGTCCTGCATGATTCTACCAAGAAATGTGTGTTCATTGAAACCGCTGGTTTTTGATAGTTTGGGCCCTATTGAATAATGAATGTTTTGAATTTTCTCCAAAAGTAAAGTAGTTGCAAACTCATCCTTTTAGAAACTTGTTTGGGCTGTTGAGAGGAGTAAAAAACCATCAAAAATTTCAATCCTGCATGATTCTACCAAGAAATGTGATTCTTCATTCAAAACGCTGGTTTTTGCTATTGGGCTCTATTGAATAATGAATGTTTTGAATTTTCTCCAAAAGTAAAATAGTTGCAAACTCATGCTTTTAGAGACTTGTTTGGGCTCATGAGAGGAGTAGAAAACCATCAAAAATTTCAGTCCTGCATGATTCTACCAAGAAATGTGTGTTCATTCAAACCGCTGGTTTTTGATAGTTTGGGCCCTATTGAATAATGAATGTTTTGAATTTTCTCCAAAAGTAAAGTAGTTGCAAACTCATGCTTTTAGAGACTTGTTTGGGCTCATGAGAGGAGTAGAAAAACATCAAAAATTTCAGTCCTGCATGATTCTACCAAGAAATGTGTGTTCATTGAAACGGCTGGTTTTTGATAGTTTGGGCCCTATTGAATAATGAATGTTTTGAATTTTCTCCAAAAGTAAAGTAGTTACAAACTCATCCTTTTAGAAACTTGCTTGGGCTGTAGAGAGGAGTAAAAAACCATCAAAAATTTCAATTCTGCATGATTCTACCAAGAAATGTGATTCTTCATTCAAAACGCTGGTTTTTGCTATTGGGCTCTATTGAATAATGAATGTTTTGAATTTTCTCCAAAAGTAAAGTAGTTGCAAACTCATGCTTTTAGAGACTTGTTTGGGCTCATGAAATGAGTAGAAAAACATCAAAAATTTCAGTCCTGCATGATTCTACCAAGACATGTGTGTTCATTGAAACGGCTGGTTTTTGATAGTTTGGGCCCTATTGAATAATGAATGTTTTGAATTTTCTCCAAAAGTAAAGTAGTTGCAAACTCATCCTTTTAGAAACTTGTTTGGGCTGTTGAGAGGAGTAAAAAACCATCAAAAATTTCAATCCTGCATGATTCTACCAAGAAATGTGATTCTTCATTCAAAACGCTGGTTTTTGCTATTGGGCTCTATTGAATAATGAATGTTTTGAATTTTCTCCAAAAGTAAAGTAGTTGCAAACTCATGCTTTTAGAGACTTGTTTGGGCTCATGAGAGGAGTAGAAAAACATCAAAAATTTCAGTCCTGCATGATTCTACCAAGAAATGTGTGTTCATTGAAACCGCTGGTTTTTGATAGTTTGGGCCCTATTGAATAATGAATGTTTTGAATTTTCTCCAAAAGTAAAGTAGTTGCAAACTCATGCTTTTAGAGACTTGTTTGGGCTCATGAGAGGAGTAGAAAAACATCAAAAATTTCAGTCCTGCATGATTCTACCAAGAAATGTGTGTTCATTGAAACCGCTGGTTTTTGATAGTTTGGGCCCTATTGAATAATGAATGTTTTGAATTTTCTCCAAAAGTAAAGTAGTTGCAAACTCATCCTTTTAGAAACTTGTTTGGGCTGTTGAGAGGAGTAAAAAACCATCAAAAATTTCAATCCTGCATGATTCTACCAAGAAATGTGATTCTTCATTCAAAACGCTGGTTTTTGCTATTGGGCTCTATTGAATAATGAATGTTTTGAATTTTCTCCAAAAGTAAAATAGTTGCAAACTCATGCTTTTAGAGACTTGTTTGGGCTCATGAGAGGAGTAGAAAACCATCAAAAATTTCAGTCCTGCATGATTCTACCAAGAAATGTGTGTTCATTCAAACCGCTGGTTTTTGATAGTTTGGGCCCTATTGAATAATGAATGTTTTGAATTTTCTCCAAAAGTAAAGTAGTTGCAAACTCATGCTTTTAGAGACTTGTTTGGGCTCATGAGAGGAGTAGAAAAACATCAAAAATTTCAGTCCTGCATGATTCTACCAAGAAATGTGTGTTCATTGAAACGGCTGGTTTTTGATAGTTTGGGCCCTATTGAATAATGAATGTTTTGAATTTTCTCCAAAAGTAAAGTAGTTACAAACTCATCCTTTTAGAAACTTGCTTGGGCTGTAGAGAGGAGTAAAAAACCATCAAAAATTTCAATTCTGCATGATTCTACCAAGAAATGTGATTCTTCATTCAAAACGCTGGTTTTTGCTATTGGGCTCTATTGAATAATGAATGTTTTGAATTTTCTCCAAAAGTAAAGTAGTTGCAAACTCATGCTTTTAGAGACTTGTTTGGGCTCATGAAATGAGTAGAAAAACATCAAAAATTTCAGTCCTGCATGATTCTACCAAGACATGTGTGTTCATTGAAACGGCTGGTTTTTGATAGTTTGGGCCCTATTGAATAATGAATGTTTTGAATTTTCTCCAAAAGTAAAGTAGTTGCAAACTCATCCTTTTAGAAACTTGTTTGGGCTGTTGAGAGGAGTAAAAAACCATCAAAAATTTCAATCCTGCATGATTCTACCAAGAAATGTGATTCTTCATTCAAAACGCTGGTTTTTGCTATTGGGCTCTATTGAATAATGAATGTTTTGAATTTTCTCCAAAAGTAAAGTAGTTGCAAACTCATGCTTTTAGAGACTTGTTTGGGCTCATGAGAGGAGTAGAAAAACATCAAAAATTTCAGTCCTGCATGATTCTACCAAGAAATGTGTGTTCATTGAAACGGCTGGTTTTTGATAGTTTGGGCCCTATTGAATAATGAATGTTTTGAATTTTCTCCAAAAGTAAAGTAGTTGCAAACTCATCCTTTTAGAAACTTGTTTGGGCTGTTGAGAGGAGTAAAAAACCATCAAAAATTTCAATCCTGCATGATTCTACCAAGAAATGTGATTCTTCATTCAAAACGCTGGTTTTTGCTATTGGGCTCTATTGAATAATGAATGTTTTGAATTTTCTCCAAAAGTAAAGTAGTTGCAAACTCATGCTTTTAGAGACTTGTTTGGGCTCATGAGAGGAGTAGAAAAACATCAAAAATTTAAGTCCTGCAGGATTCAACCAAGAAATGTGTGTTCATTCAAACCGCTGGTTTTTGATAGTTTGGGCCCTATTGAATAATGAATGTTTTGAATTTTCTCCAAAAGTAAAGTAGTTGCAAACTCATGCTTTTAGAGACTTGTTTGGGCTCATGAGAGGAGTAGAAAAACATCAAAAATTTCAGTCCTGCATGATTCTACCAAGAAATGTGTGTTCATTGAAACCGCTGGTTTTTGATAGTTTGGGCCCTATTGAATAATGAATGTTTTGAATTTTCTCCAAAAGTAAAGTAGTTGCAAACTCATCCTTTTAGAAACTTGTTTGGGCTGTTGAGAGGAGTAAAAAACCATCAAAAATTTCAATCCTGCATGATTCTACCAAGAAATGTGATTCTTCATTCAAAACGCTGGTTTTTGCTATTGGGCTCTATTGAATAATGAATGTTTTGAATTTTCTCCAAAAGTAAAGTAGTTGCAAACTCATGCTTTTAGAGACTTGTTTGGGCTCATGAGAGGAGTAGAAAAACATCAAAAATTTCAGTCCTGCATGATTCTACCAAGAAATGTGTGTTCATTGAAACCGCTGGTTTTTGATAGTTTGGGCCCTATTGAATAATGAATGTTTTGAATTTTCTCCAAAAGTAAAGTAGTTGCAAACTCATCCTTTTAGAAACTTGTTTGGGCTGTTGAGAGGAGTAAAAAACCATCAAAAATTTCAATCCTGCATGATTCTACCAAGAAATGTGATTCTTCATTCAAAACGCTGGTTTTTGCTATTGGGCTCTATTGAATAATGAATGTTTTGAATTTTCTCCAAAAGTAAAGTAGTTGCAAACTCATGCTTTTAGAGACTTGTTTGGGCTCATGAGAGGAGTAGAAAAACATCAAAAATTTCAGTCCTGCATGATTCTACCAAGAAATGTGTGTTCATTGAAACCGCTGGTTTTTGATAGTTTGGGCCCTATTGAATAATGAATGTTTTGAATTTTCTCCAAAAGTAAAGTAGTTGCAAACTCATCCTTTTAGAAACTTGTTTGGGCTGTTGAGAGGAGTAAAAAACCATCAAAAATTTCAATCCTGCATGATTCTACCAAGAAATGTGATTCTTCATTCAAAACGCTGGTTTTTGCTATTGGGCTCTATTGAATAATGAATGTTTTGAATTTTCTCCAAAAGTAAAGTAGTTGCAAACTCATGCTTTTAGAGACTTGTTTGGGCTCATGAGAGGAGTAGAAAAACATCAAAAATTTCAGTCCTGCATGATTCTACCAAGAAATGTGTGTTCATTGAAACCGCTGGTTTTTGATAGTTTGGGCCCTATTGAATAATGAATGTTTTGAATTTTCTCTAAAAGTAAAGTAGTTGCAAACTCATCCTTTTAGAAACTTGTTTGGGCTGTTGAGAGGAGTAAAAAACCATCAAAAATTTCAATCCTGCATGATTCTACCAAGAAATGTGATTCTTCATTCAAAACGCTGGTTTTTGCTATTGGGCTCTATTGAATAATGAATGTTTTGAATTTTCTCCAAAAGTAAAGTAGTTGCAAACTCATGCTTTTAGAGACTTGTTTCGGCTCATGAGAGGAGTAGAAAAACATCAAAAATTTCAGTCCTGCATGATTCTACCAAGAAATGTGTTCATTCAAACCGCTGGTTTTTGATAGTTTGGGCCCTATTGAATAATGAATGTTTTGAATTTTCTCCAAAAGTAAAATAGTTGCAAACTCATCCTTTTAGAAACTTGTTTGGGCTGTTGAGAGGAGTAAAAAACCATCAAAAATTTCAATCCTGCATGATTCTACCAAGAAATGTGATTCTTCATTCAAAACGCTGGTTTTTGCTATTGGGCTCTATTGAATAATGAATGTTTTGAATTTTCTCCAAAAGTAAAGTAGTTGCAAACTCATGCTTTTAGAGACTTGTTTGGGCTCATGAGAGGAGTAGAAAAACATCAAAAATTTCAGTCCTGCATGATTCTACCAAGAAATGTGTGTTCATTGAAACGGCTGGTTTTTGATAGTTTGGGCCCTATTGAATAATGAATGTTTTGAATTTTCTCCAAAAGTAAAGTAGTTGCAAACTCATCCTTTTAGAAACTTGTTTGGGCTGTTGAGAGGAGTAAAAAACCATCAAAAATTTCAATCCTGCATGATTCTACCAAGAAATGTGATTCTTCATTCAAAACGCTGGTTTTTGCTATTGGGCTCTATTGAATAATGAATGTTTTGAATTTTCTCCAAAAGTAAAGTAGTTGCAAACTCATGCTTTTAGAGACTTGTTTGGGCTCATGAGAGGAGTAGAAAAACATCAAAAATTTAAGTCCTGCAGGATTCAACCAAGAAATGTGTGTTCATTCAAACCGCTGGTTTTTGATAGTTTGGGCCCTATTGAATAATGAATGTTTTGAATTTTCTCCAAAAGTAAAGTAGTTGCAAACTCATGCTTTTAGAGACTTGTTTGGGCTCATGAGAGGAGTAGAAAAACATCAAAAATTTCAGTCCTGCATGATTCTACCAAGAAATGTGTGTTCATTGAAACGGCTGGTTTTTGATAGTTTGGGCCCTATTGAATAATGAATGTTTTGAATTTTCTCCAAAAGTAAAGTAGTTACAAACTCATCCTTTTAGAAACTTGCTTGGGCTGTAGAGAGGAGTAAAAAACCATCAAAAATTTCAATCCTGCATGATTCTACCAAGAAATGTGATTCTTCATTCAAAACGCTGGTTTTTGCTATTGGGCTCTATTGAATAATGAATGTTTTGAATTTTCTCCAAAAGTAAAGTAGTTGCAAACTCATGCTTTTAGAGACTTGTTTGGGCTCATGAAATGAGTAGAAAAACATCAAAAATTTCAGTCCTGCATGATTCTACCAAGACATGTGTGTTCATTGAAACGGCTGGTTTTTGATAGTTTGGGCCCTATTGAATAATGAATGTTTTGAATTTTCTCCAAAAGTAAAGTAGTTGCAAACTCATCCTTTTAGAAACTTGTTTGGGCTGTTGAGAGGAGTAAAAAACCATCAAAAATTTCAATCCTGCATGATTCTACCAAGAAATGTGATTCTTCATTCAAAACGCTGGTTTTTGCTATTGGGCTCTATTGAATAATGAATGTTTTGAATTTTCTCCAAAAGTAAAGTAGTTGCAAACTCATGCTTTTAGAGACTTGTTTGGGCTCATGAGAGGAGTAGAAAAACATCAAAAATTTAAGTCCTGCAGGATTCAACCAAGAAATGTGTGTTCATTCAAACCGCTGGTTTTTGATAGTTTGGGCCCTATTGAATAATGAATGTTTTGAATTTTCTCCAAAAGTAAAGTAGTTGCAAACTCATGCTTTTAGAGACTTGTTTGGGCTCATGAGAGGAGTAGAAAAACATCAAAAATTTCAGTCCTGCATGATTCTACCAAGAAATGTGTGTTCATTGAAACCGCTGGTTTTTGATAGTTTGGGCCCTATTGAATAATGAATGTTTTGAATTTTCTCCAAAAGTAAAGTAGTTGCAAATTCATCCTTTTAGAAACTTGTTTGGGCTGTTGAGAGGAGTAAAAAACCATCAAAAATTTCAATCCTGCATGATTCTACCAAGAAATGTGATTCTTCATTCAAAACGCTGGTTTTTGCTATTGGGCTCTATTGAATAATGAATGTTTTGAATTTTCTCCAAAAGTAAAGTAGTTGCAAACTCATGCTTTTAGAGACTTGTTTGGGCTCATGAGAGGAGTAGAAAAACATCAAAAATTTCAGTCCTGCATGATTCTACCAAGAAATGTGTGTTCATTGAAACCGCTGGTTTTTGATAGTTTGGGCCCTATTGAATAATGAATGTTTTGAATTTTCTCCAAAAGTAAAGTAGTTGCAAACTCATCCTTTTAGAAACTTGTTTGGGCTGTTGAGAGGAGTAAAAAACCATCAAAAATTTCAATCCTGCATGATTCTACCAAGAAATGTGATTCTTCATTCAAAACGCTGGTTTTTGCTATTGGGCTCTATTGAATAATGAATGTTTTGAATTTTCTCCAAAAGTAAAGTAGTTGCAAACTCATGCTTTTAGAGACTTGTTTGGGCTCATGAGAGGAGTAGAAAAACATCAAAAATTTCAGTCCTGCATGATTCTACCAAGAAATGTGTGTTCATTGAAACCGCTGGTTTTTGATAGTTTGGGCCCTATTGAATAATGAATGTTTTGAATTTTCTCCAAAAGTAAAGTAGTTGCAAACTCATCCTTTTAGAAACTTGTTTGGGCTGTTGAGAGGAGTAAAAAACCATCAAAAATTTCAATCCTGCATGATTCTACCAAGAAATGTGATTCTTCATTCAAAACGCTGGTTTTTGCTATTGGGCTCTATTGAATAATGAATGTTTTGAATTTTCTCCAAAAGTAAAGTAGTTGCAAACTCATGCTTTTAGAGACTTGTTTGGGCTCATGAGAGGAGTAGAAAAACATCAAAAATTTCAGTCCTGCATGATTCTACCAAGAAATGTGTGTTCATTGAAACCGCTGGTTTTTGATAGTTTGGGCCCTATTGAATAATGAATGTTTTGAATTTTCTCCAAAAGTAAAGTAGTTGCAAACTCATCCTTTTAGAAACTTGTTTGGGCTGTTGAGAGGAGTAAAAAACCATCAAAAATTTCAATCCTGCATGATTCTACCAAGAAATGTGATTCTTCATTCAAAACGCTGGTTTTTGCTATTGGGCTCTATTGAATAATTAATGTTTTGAATTTTCTCCAAAAGTAAAGTAGTTGCAAACTCATGCTTTTAGAGACTTGTTTGGGCTCATGAGAGGAGTAGAAAAACATCAAAAATTTCAGTCCTGCATGATTCTACCAAGAAATGTGTTCATTCAAACCGCTGGTTTTTGATAGTTTGGGCCCTATTGAATAATGAATGTTTTGAATTTTCTCCAAAAGTAAAATAGTTGCAAACTCATCCTTTTAGAAACTTGTTTGGGCTGTTGAGAGGAGTAAAAAACCATCAAAAATTTCAATCCTGCATGATTCTACCAAGAAATGTGATTCTTCATTCAAAACGCTGGTTTTTGCTATTGGGCTCTATTGAATAATGAATGTTTTGAATTTTCTCCAAAAGTAAAGTAGTTGCAAACTCATGCTTTTAGAGACTTGTTTGGGCTCATGAGAGGAGTAGAAAAACATCAAAAATTTCAGTCCTGCATGATTCTACCAAGAAATGTGTGTTCATTGAAACGGCTGGTTTTTGATAGTTTGGGCCCTATTGAATAATGAATGTTTTGAATTTTCTCCAAAAGTAAAGTAGTTGCAAACTCATCCTTTTAGAAACTTGTTTGGGCTGTTGAGAGGAGTAAAAAACCATCAAAAATTTCAATCCTGCATGATTCTACCAAGAAATGTGATTCTTCATTCAAAACGCTGGTTTTTGCTATTGGGCTCTATTGAATAATGAATGTTTTGAATTTTCTCCAAAAGTAAAGTAGTTGCAAACTCATGCTTTTAGAGACTTGTTTGGGCTCATGAGAGGAGTAGAAAAACATCAAAAATTTAAGTCCTGCAGGATTCAACCAAGAAATGTGTGTTCATTCAAACCGCTGGTTTTTGATAGTTTGGGCCCTATTGAATAATGAATGTTTTGAATTTTCTCCAAAAGTAAAGTAGTTGCAAACTCATGCTTTTAGAGACTTGTTTGGGCTCATGAGAGGAGTAGAAAAACATCAAAAATTTCAGTCCTGCATGATTCTACCAAGAAATGTGTGTTCATTGAAACCGCTGGTTTTTGATAGTTTGGGCCCTATTGAATAATGAATGTTTTGAATTTTCTCCAAAAGTAAAGTAGTTGCAAACTCATCCTTTTAGAAACTTGTTTGGGCTGTTGAGAGGAGTAAAAAACCATCAAAAATTTCAATCCTGCATGATTCTACCAAGAAATGTGATTCTTCATTCAAAACGCTGGTTTTTGCTATTGGGCTCTATTGAATAATGAATGTTTTGAATTTTCTCCAAAAGTAAAGTAGTTGCAAACTCATGCTTTTAGAGACTTGTTTGGGCTCATGAGAGGAGTAGAAAAACATCAAAAATTTCAGTCCTGCATGATTCTACCAAGAAATGTGTGTTCATTGAAACCGCTTGTTTTTGATAGTTTGGGCCCTATTGAATAATGAATGTTTTGAATTTTCTCCAAAAGTAAAGTAGTTGCAAACTCATCCTTTTAGAAACTTGTTTGGGCTGTTGAGAGGAGTAAAAAACCATCAAAAATTTCAATCCTGCATGATTCTACCAAGAAATGTGATTCTTCATTCAAAACGCTGGTTTTTGCTATTGGGCTCTATTGAATAATGAATGTTTTGAATTTTCTCCAAAAGTAAAGTAGTTGCAAACTCATGCTTTTAGAGACTTGTTTGGGCTCATGAGAGGAGTAGAAAAACATCAAAAATTTCAGTCCTGCATGATTCTACCAAGAAATGTGTGTTCATTGAAACCGCTGGTTTTTGATAGTTTGGGCCCTATTGAATAATGAATGTTTTGAATTTTCTCCAAAAGTAAAGTAGTTGCAAACTCATCCTTTTAGAAACTTGTTTGGGCTGTTGAGAGGAGTAAAAAACCATCAAAAATTTCAATCCTGCATGATTTTACCAAGAAATGTGATTCTTCATTCAAAACCTGATTTTTGCTATTGGGCTCTATTGAATAGTGAATGTTTTGAATTTTCTCCAAAAGTAAAGTAGTTGCAAACTCATGCTTTTAGAGACTTGTTTGGGCTCATGAGAGGAGTAGAAAACATCAAAAATTAAAGTCCTGCATGATTCTACCAAGAAATGTGTTCATTCAAACCGCTGGTTTTTGATAGTTTGGGCCCTATTGAATAATGAATGTTTTGAATTTTCTCCAAAAGTAAAGTAGTTGCAAACTCATGCTTTTAGAGACTTGTTTGGGCTCATGAGAGGAGTAGAAAAACATCAAAAATTTAAGTCCTGCAGGATTCAACCAAGAAATGTGTGTTCATTCAAACCGCTGGTTTTTGATAGTTTGGGCCCTATTGAATAATGAATGTTTTGAATTTTCTCCAAAAGTAAAGTAGTTGCAAACTCATGCTTTTAGAGACTTGTTTGGGCTCATGAGAGGAGTAGAAAAACATCAAAAATTTCAGTCCTGCATGATTCTACCAAGAAATGTGTGTTCATTGAAACCGCTGGTTTTTGATAGTTTGGGCCCTATTGAATAATGAATGTTTTGAATTTTCTCCAAAAGTAAAGTAGTTGCAAACTCATCCTTTTAGAAACTTGTTTGGGCTGTTGAGAGGAGTAAAAAACCATCAAAAATTTCAATCCTGCATGATTCTACCAAGAAATGTGATTCTTCATTCAAAACGCTGGTTTTTGCTATTGGGCTCTATTGAATAATGAATGTTTTGAATTTTCTCCAAAAGTAAAGTAGTTGCAAACTCATGCTTTTAGAGACTTGTTTGGGCTCATGAAATGAGTAGAAAAACATCAAAAATTTCAGTCCTGCATGATTCTACCAAGACATGTGTGTTCATTGAAACGGCTGGTTTTTGATAGTTTGGGCCCTATTGAATAATGAATGTTTTGAATTTTCTCCAAAAGTAAAGTAGTTGCAAACTCATCCTTTTAGAAACTTGTTTGGGCTGTTGAGAGGAGTAAAAAACCATCAAAAATTTCAATCCTGCATGATTCTACCAAGAAATGTGATTCTTCATTCAAAACGCTGGTTTTTGCTATTGGGCTCTATTGAATAATGAATGTTTTGAATTTTCTCCAAAAGTAAAGTAGTTGCAAACTCATGCTTTTAGAGACTTGTTTGGGCTCATGAGAGGAGTAGAAAAACATCAAAAATTTCAGTCCTGCATGATTCTACCAAGAAATGTGTGTTCATTGAAACCGCTGGTTTTTGATAGTTTGGGCCCTATTGAATAATGAATGTTTTGAATTTTCTCCAAAAGTAAAGTAGTTGCAAACTCATGCTTTTAGAGACTTGTTTGGGCTCATGAGAGGAGTAGAAAAACATCAAAAATTTCAGTCCTGCATGATTCTACCAAGAAATGTGTGTTCATTGAAACCGCTGGTTTTTGATAGTTTGGGCCCTATTGAATAATGAATGTTTTGAATTTTCTCCAAAAGTAAAGTAGTTGCAAACTCATCCTTTTAGAAACTTGTTTGGGCTGTTGAGAGGAGTAAAAAACCATCAAAAATTTCAATCCTGCATGATTCTACCAAGAAATGTGATTCTTCATTCAAAACGCTGGTTTTTGCTATTGGGCTCTATTGAATAATGAATGTTTTGAATTTTCTCCAAAAGTAAAATAGTTGCAAACTCATGCTTTTAGAGACTTGTTTGGGCTCATGAGAGGAGTAGAAAAACATCAAAAATTTCAGTCCTGCATGATTCTACCAAGAAATGTGTGTTCATTCAAACCGCTGGTTTTTGATAGTTTGGGCCCTATTGAATAATGAATGTTTTGAATTTTCTCCAAAAGTAAAGTAGTTGCAAACTCATGCTTTTAGAGACTTGTTTGGGCTCATGAGAGGAGTAGAAAAACATCAAAAATTTCAGTCCTGCATGATTCTACCAAGAAATGTGTGTTCATTGAAACGGCTGGTTTTTGATAGTTTGGGCCCTATTGAATAATGAATGTTTTGAATTTTCTCCAAAAGTAAAGTAGTTACAAACTCATCCTTTTAGAAACTTGCTTGGGCTGTAGAGAGGAGTAAAAAACCATCAAAAATTTCAATCCTGCATGATTCTACCAAGAAATGTGATTCTTCATTCAAAACGCTGGTTTTTGCTATTGGGCTCTATTGAATAATGAATGTTTTGAATTTTCTCCAAAAGTAAAGTAGTTGCAAACTCATGCTTTTAGAGACTTGTTTGGGCTCATGAAATGAGTAGAAAAACATCAAAAATTTCAGTCCTGCATGATTCTACCAAGACATGTGTGTTCATTGAAACGGCTGGTTTTTGATAGTTTGGGCCCTATTGAATAATGAATGTTTTGAATTTTCTCCAAAAGTAAAGTAGTTGCAAACTCATCCTTTTAGAAACTTGTTTGGGCTGTTGAGAGGAGTAAAAAACCATCAAAAATTTCAATCCTGCATGATTCTACCAAGAAATGTGATTCTTCATTCAAAACGCTGGTTTTTGCTATTGGGCTCTATTGAATAATGAATGTTTTGAATTTTCTCCAAAAGTAAAGTAGTTGCAAACTCATGCTTTTAGAGACTTGTTTGGGCTCATGAGAGGAGTAGAAAAACATCAAAAATTTCAGTCCTGCATGATTCTACCAAGAAATGTGTGTTCATTCAAACCGCTGGTTTTTGATAGTTTGGGCCCTATTGAATAATGAATGTTTTGAATTTTCTCCAAAAGTAAAGTAGTTGCAAACTCATGCTTTTAGAGACTTGTTTGGGCTCATGAGAGGAGTAGAAAAACATCAAAAATTTCAGTCCTGCATGATTCTACCAAGAAATGTGTGTTCATTGAAACCGCTGGTTTTTGATAGTTTGGGCCCTATTGAATAATGAATGTTTTGAATTTTCTCCAAAAGTAAAGTAGTTGCAAACTCATCCTTTTAGAAACTTGTTTGGGCTGTTGAGAGGAGTAAAAAACCATCAAAAATTTCAATCCTGCATGATTCTACCAAGAAATGTGATTCTTCATTCAAAACGCTGGTTTTTGCTATTGGGCTCTATTGAATAATGAATGTTTTGAATTTTCTCCAAAAGTAAAGTAGTTGCAAACTCATGCTTTTAGAGACTTGTTTGGGCTCATGAGAGGAGTAGAAAAACATCAAAAATTTCAGTCCTGCATGATTCTACCAAGAAATGTGTTCATTCAAACCGCTGGTTTTTGATAGTTTGGGCCCTATTGAATAATGAATGTTTTGAATTTTCTCCAAAAGTAAAATAGTTGCAAACTCATCCTTTTAGAAACTTGTTTGGGCTGTTGAGAGGAGTAAAAAACCATCAAAAATTTCAATCCTGCATGATTCTACCAAGAAATGTGATTCTTCATTCAAAACGCTGGTTTTTGCTATTGGGCTCTATTGAATAATGAATGTTTTGAATTTTCTCCAAAAGTAAAGTAGTTGCAAACTCATGCTTTTAGAGACTTGTTTGGGCTCATGAGAGGAGTAGAAAAACATCAAAAATTTCAGTCCTGCATGATTCTACCAAGAAATGTGTGTTCATTGAAACGGCTGGTTTTTGATAGTTTGGGCCCTATTGAATAATGAATGTTTTGAATTTTCTCCAAAAGTAAAGTAGTTGCAAACTCATCCTTTTAGAAACTTGTTTGGGCTGTTGAGAGGAGTAAAAAACCATCAAAAATTTCAATCCTGCATGATTCTACCAAGAAATGTGATTCTTCATTCAAAACGCTGGTTTTTGCTATTGGGCTCTATTGAATAATGAATGTTTTGAATTTTCTCCAAAAGTAAAGTAGTTGCAAACTCATGCTTTTAGAGACTTGTTTGGGCTCATGAGAGGAGTAGAAAAACATCAAAAATTTCAGTCCTGCATGATTCTACCAAGAAATGTGTGTTCATTGAAACCGCTGGTTTTTGATAGTTTGGGCCCTATTGAATAATGAATGTTTTGAATTTTCTCCAAAAGTAAAATAGTTGCAAACTCATCCTTTTAGAAACTTGTTTGGGCTGTTGAGAGGAGTAAAAAACCATCAAAAATTTAAATCCTGCATGATTCTACCAAGAAATGTGATTCTTCATTCAAAACGCTGGTTTTTGCTATTGGGCTCTATTGACTAATGAATGTTTTGAATTTTCTCCAAAAGTAAAGTAGTTGCAAACTCATGCTTTTAGAGACTTGTTTGGGCTCATGAGAGGAGTAGAAAAACATCAAAAATTTCAGTCCTGCATGATTCTACCAAGAAATGTGTGTTCATTGAAACCGCTGGTTTTTGATAGTTTGGGCCCTATTGAATAATGAATGTTTTGAATTTTCTCCAAAAGTAAAGTAGTTGCAAACTCATCCTTTTAGAAACTTGTTTGGGCTGTTGAGAGGAGTAAAAAACCATCAAAAATTTCAATCCTGCATGATTCTACCAAGAAATGTGATTCTTCATTCAAAACGCTGGTTTTTGCTATTGGGCTCTATTGAATAATGAATGTTTTGAATTTTCTCCAAAAGTAAAGTAGTTGCAAACTCATGCTTTTAGAGACTTGTTTGGGCTCATGAGAGGAGTAGAAAAACATCAAAAATTTCAGTCCTGCATGATTCTACCAAGAAATGTGTTCATTCAAACCGCTGGTTTTTGATAGTTTGGGCCCTATTGAATAATGAATGTTTTGAATTTTCTCCAAAAGTAAAATAGTTGCAAACTCATCCTTTTAGAAACTTGTTTGGGCTGTTGAGAGGAGTAAAAAACCATCAAAAATTTAAATCCTGCATGATTCTACCAAGAAATGTGATTCTTCATTCAAAACGCTGGTTTTTGCTATTGGGCTCTATTGACTAATGAATGTTTTGAATTTTCTCCAAAAGTAAAGTAGTTGCAAACTCATGCTTTTAGAGACTTGTTTGGGCTCATGAGAGGAGTAGAAAAACATCAAAAATTTCAGTCCTGCATGATTCTACCAAGAAATGTGTGTTCATTGAAACCGCTGGTTTTTGATAGTTTGGGCCCTATTGAATAATGAATGTTTTGAATTTTCTCCAAAAGTAAAGTAGTTGCAAACTCATCCTTTTAGAAACTTGTTTGGGCTGTTGAGAGGAGTAAAAAACCATCAAAAATTTCAATCCTGCATGATTCTACCAAGAAATGTGATTCTTCATTCAAAACGCTGGTTTTTGCTATTGGGCTCTATTGAATAATGAATGTTTTGAATTTTCTCCAAAAGTAAAGTAGTTGCAAACTCATGCTTTTAGAGACTTGTTTCGGCTCATGAGAGGAGTAGAAAAACATCAAAAATTTCAGTCCTGCATGATTCTACCAAGAAATGTGTTCATTCAAACCGCTGGTTTTTGATAGTTTGGGCCCTATTGAATAATGAATGTTTTGAATTTTCTCCAAAAGTAAAATAGTTGCAAACTCATCCTTTTAGAAACTTGTTTGGGCTGTTGAGAGGAGTAAAAAACCATCAAAAATTTCAATCCTGCATGATTCTACCAAGAAATGTGATTCTTCATTCAAAACGCTGGTTTTTGCTATTGGGCTCTATTGAATAATGAATGTTTTGAATTTTCTCCAAAAGTAAAGTAGTTGCAAACTCATGCTTTTAGAGACTTGTTTGGGCTCATGAGAGGAGTAGAAAAACATCAAAAATTTCAGTCCTGCATGATTCTACCAAGAAATGTGTGTTCATTGAAACGGCTGGTTTTTGATAGTTTGGGCCCTATTGAATAATGAATGTTTTGAATTTTCTCCAAAAGTAAAGTAGTTGCAAACTCATCCTTTTAGAAACTTGTTTGGGCTGTTGAGAGGAGTAAAAAACCATCAAAAATTTCAATCCTGCATGATTCTACCAAGAAATGTGATTCTTCATTCAAAACGCTGGTTTTTGCTATTGGGCTCTATTGAATAATGAATGTTTTGAATTTTCTCCAAAAGTAAAGTAGTTGCAAACTCATGCTTTTAGAGACTTGTTTGGGCTCATGAGAGGAGTAGAAAAACATCAAAAATTTAAGTCCTGCAGGATTCAACCAAGAAATGTGTGTTCATTCAAACCGCTGGTTTTTGATAGTTTGGGCCCTATTGAATAATGAATGTTTTGAATTTTCTCCAAAAGTAAAGTAGTTGCAAACTCATGCTTTTAGAGACTTGTTTGGGCTCATGAGAGGAGTAGAAAAACATCAAAAATTTCAGTCCTGCATGATTCTACCAAGAAATGTGTGTTCATTGAAACGGCTGGTTTTTGATAGTTTGGGCCCTATTGAATAATGAATGTTTTGAATTTTCTCCAAAAGTAAAGTAGTTACAAACTCATCCTTTTAGAAACTTGCTTGGGCTGTAGAGAGGAGTAAAAAACCATCAAAAATTTCAATCCTGCATGATTCTACCAAGAAATGTGATTCTTCATTCAAAACGCTGGTTTTTGCTATTGGGCTCTATTGAATAATGAATGTTTTGAATTTTCTCCAAAAGTAAAGTAGTTGCAAACTCATGCTTTTAGAGACTTGTTTGGGCTCATGAAATGAGTAGAAAAACATCAAAAATTTCAGTCCTGCATGATTCTACCAAGACATGTGTGTTCATTGAAACGGCTGGTTTTTGATAGTTTGGGCCCTATTGAATAATGAATGTTTTGAATTTTCTCCAAAAGTAAAGTAGTTGCAAACTCATCCTTTTAGAAACTTGTTTGGGCTGTTGAGAGGAGTAAAAAACCATCAAAAATTTCAATCCTGCATGATTCTACCAAGAAATGTGATTCTTCATTCAAAACGCTGGTTTTTGCTATTGGGCTCTATTGAATAATGAATGTTTTGAATTTTCTCCAAAAGTAAAGTAGTTGCAAACTCATGCTTTTAGAGACTTGTTTGGGCTCATGAGAGGAGTAGAAAAACATCAAAAATTTAAGTCCTGCAGGATTCAACCAAGAAATGTGTGTTCATTCAAACCGCTGGTTTTTGATAGTTTGGGCCCTATTGAATAATGAATGTTTTGAATTTTCTCCAAAAGTAAAGTAGTTGCAAACTCATGCTTTTAGAGACTTGTTTGGGCTCATGAGAGGAGTAGAAAAACATCAAAAATTTCAGTCCTGCATGATTCTACCAAGAAATGTGTGTTCATTGAAACCGCTGGTTTTTGATAGTTTGGGCCCTATTGAATAATGAATGTTTTGAATTTTCTCCAAAAGTAAAGTAGTTGCAAACTCATCCTTTTAGAAACTTGTTTGGGCTGTTGAGAGGAGTAAAAAACCATCAAAAATTTCAATCCTGCATGATTCTACCAAGAAATGTGATTCTTCATTCAAAACGCTGGTTTTTGCTATTGGGCTCTATTGAATAATGAATGTTTTGAATTTTCTCCAAAAGTAAAGTAGTTGCAAACTCATGCTTTTAGAGACTTGTTTGGGCTCATGAGAGGAGTAGAAAAACATCAAAAATTTCAGTCCTGCATGATTCTACCAAGAAATGTGTGTTCATTGAAACCGCTGGTTTTTGATAGTTTGGGCCCTATTGAATAATGAATGTTTTGAATTTTCTCCAAAAGTAAAGTAGTTGCAAACTCATCCTTTTAGAAACTTGTTTGGGCTGTTGAGAGGAGTAAAAAACCATCAAAAATTTCAATCCTGCATGATTCTACCAAGAAATGTGATTCTTCATTCAAAACGCTGGTTTTTGCTATTGGGCTCTATTGAATAATGAATGTTTTGAATTTTCTCCAAAAGTAAAGTAGTTGCAAACTCATGCTTTTAGAGACTTGTTTGGGCTCATGAGAGGAGTAGAAAAACATCAAAAATTTCAGTCCTGCATGATTCTACCAAGAAATGTGTGTTCATTGAAACCGCTGGTTTTTGATAGTTTGGGCCCTATTGAATAATGAATGTTTTGAATTTTCTCCAAAAGTAAAGTAGTTGCAAACTCATCCTTTTAGAAACTTGTTTGGGCTGTTGAGAGGAGTAAAAAACCATCAAAAATTTCAATCCTGCATGATTCTACCAAGAAATGTGATTCTTCATTCAAAACGCTGGTTTTTGCTATTGGGCTCTATTGAATAATGAATGTTTTGAATTTTCTCCAAAAGTAAAGTAGTTGCAAACTCATGCTTTTAGAGACTTGTTTGGGCTCATGAGAGGAGTAGAAAAACATCAAAAATTTCAGTCCTGCATGATTCTACCAAGAAATGTGTGTTCATTGAAACCGCTGGTTTTTGATAGTTTGGGCCCTATTGAATAATGAATGTTTTGAATTTTCTCCAAAAGTAAAGTAGTTGCAAACTCATCCTTTTAGAAACTTGTTTGGGCTGTTGAGAGGAGTAAAAAACCATCAAAAATTTCAATCCTGCATGATTCTACCAAGAAATGTGATTCTTCATTCAAAACGCTGGTTTTTGCTATTGGGCTCTATTGAATAATTAATGTTTTGAATTTTCTCCAAAAGTAAAGTAGTTGCAAACTCATGCTTTTAGAGACTTGTTTCGGCTCATGAGAGGAGTAGAAAAACATCAAAAATTTCAGTCCTGCATGATTCTACCAAGAAATGTGTTCATTCAAACCGCTGGTTTTTGATAGTTTGGGCCCTATTGAATAATGAATGTTTTGAATTTTCTCCAAAAGTAAAATAGTTGCAAACTCATCCTTTTAGAAACTTGTTTGGGCTGTTGAGAGGAGTAAAAAACCATCAAAAATTTCAATCCTGCATGATTCTACCAAGAAATGTGATTCTTCATTCAAAACGCTGGTTTTTGCTATTGGGCTCTATTGAATAATGAATGTTTTGAATTTTCTCCAAAAGTAAAGTAGTTGCAAACTCATGCTTTTAGAGACTTGTTTGGGCTCATGAGAGGAGTAGAAAAACATCAAAAATTTCAGTCCTGCATGATTCTACCAAGAAATGTGTGTTCATTGAAACGGCTGGTTTTTGATAGTTTGGGCCCTATTGAATAATGAATGTTTTGAATTTTCTCCAAAAGTAAAGTAGTTGCAAACTCATCCTTTTAGAAACTTGTTTGGGCTGTTGAGAGGAGTAAAAAACCATCAAAAATTTCAATCCTGCATGATTCTACCAAGAAATGTGATTCTTCATTCAAAACGCTGGTTTTTGCTATTGGGCTCTATTGAATAATGAATGTTTTGAATTTTCTCCAAAAGTAAAGTAGTTGCAAACTCATGCTTTTAGAGACTTGTTTGGGCTCATGAGAGGAGTAGAAAAACATCAAAAATTTAAGTCCTGCAGGATTCAACCAAGAAATGTGTGTTCATTCAAACCGCTGGTTTTTGATAGTTTGGGCCCTATTGAATAATGAATGTTTTGAATTTTCTCCAAAAGTAAAGTAGTTGCAAACTCATGCTTTTAGAGACTTGTTTGGGCTCATGAGAGGAGTAGAAAAACATCAAAAATTTCAGTCCTGCATGATTCTACCAAGAAATGTGTGTTCATTGAAACCGCTGGTTTTTGATAGTTTGGGCCCTATTGAATAATGAATGTTTTGAATTTTCTCCAAAAGTAAAGTAGTTGCAAACTCATCCTTTTAGAAACTTGTTTGGGCTGTTGAGAGGAGTAAAAAACCATCAAAAATTTCAATCCTGCATGATTCTACCAAGAAATGTGATTCTTCATTCAAAACGCTGGTTTTTGCTATTGGGCTCTATTGAATAATGAATGTTTTGAATTTTCTCCAAAAGTAAAGTAGTTGCAAACTCATGCTTTTAGAGACTTGTTTGGGCTCATGAGAGGAGTAGAAAAACATCAAAAATTTCAGTCCTGCATGATTCTACCAAGAAATGTGTGTTCATTGAAACCGCTTGTTTTTGATAGTTTGGGCCCTATTGAATAATGAATGTTTTGAATTTTCTCCAAAAGTAAAGTAGTTGCAAACTCATCCTTTTAGAAACTTGTTTGGGCTGTTGAGAGGAGTAAAAAACCATCAAAAATTTCAATCCTGCATGATTCTACCAAGAAATGTGATTCTTCATTCAAAACGCTGGTTTTTGCTATTGGGCTCTATTGAATAATGAATGTTTTGAATTTTCTCCAAAAGTAAAGTAGTTGCAAACTCATGCTTTTAGAGACTTGTTTGGGCTCATGAGAGGAGTAGAAAAACATCAAAAATTTCAGTCCTGCATGATTCTACCAAGAAATGTGTGTTCATTGAAACCGCTGGTTTTTGATAGTTTGGGCCCTATTGAATAATGAATGTTTTGAATTTTCTCCAAAAGTAAAGTAGTTGCAAACTCATCCTTTTAGAAACTTGTTTGGGCTGTTGAGAGGAGTAAAAAACCATCAAAAATTTCAATCCTGCATGATTTTACCAAGAAATGTGATTCTTCATTCAAAACCTGATTTTTGCTATTGGGCTCTATTGAATAGTGAATGTTTTGAATTTTCTCCAAAAGTAAAGTAGTTGCAAACTCATGCTTTTAGAGACTTGTTTGGGCTCATGAGAGGAGTAGAAAAACATCAAAAATTAAAGTCCTGCATGATTCTACCAAGAAATGTGTTCATTCAAACCGCTGGTTTTTGATAGTTTGGGCCCTATTGAATAATGAATGTTTTGAATTTTCTCCAAAAGTAAAGTAGTTACAAACTCATCCTTTTAGAAACTTGCTTGGGCTGTAGAGAGGAGTAAAAAACCATCAAAAATTTCAATCCTGCATGATTCTACCAAGAAATGTGATTCTTCATTCAAAACGCTGGTTTTTGCTATTGGGCTCTATTGAATAATGAATGTTTTGAATTTTCTCCAAAAGTAAAGTAGTTGCAAACTCATGCTTTTAGAGACTTGTTTGGGCTCATGAAATGAGTAGAAAAACATCAAAAATTTCAGTCCTGCATGATTCTACCAAGACATGTGTGTTCATTGAAACGGCTGGTTTTTGATAGTTTGGGCCCTATTGAATAATGAATGTTTTGAATTTTCTCCAAAAGTAAAGTAGTTGCAAACTCATCCTTTTAGAAACTTGTTTGGGCTGTTGAGAGGAGTAAAAAACCATCAAAAATTTCAATCCTGCATGATTCTACCAAGAAATGTGATTCTTCATTCAAAACGCTGGTTTTTGCTATTGGGCTCTATTGAATAATGAATGTTTTGAATTTTCTCCAAAAGTAAAGTAGTTGCAAACTCATGCTTTTAGAGACTTGTTTGGGCTCATGAGAGGAGTAGAAAAACATCAAAAATTTCAGTCCTGCATGATTCTACCAAGAAATGTGTGTTCATTGAAACCGCTGGTTTTTGATAGTTTGGGCCCTATTGAATAATGAATGTTTTGAATTTTCTCCAAAAGTAAAGTAGTTGCAAACTCATGCTTTTAGAGACTTGTTTGGGCTCATGAGAGGAGTAGAAAAACATCAAAAATTTCAGTCCTGCATGATTCTACCAAGAAATGTGTGTTCATTGAAACCGCTGGTTTTTGATAGTTTGGGCCCTATTGAATAATGAATGTTTTGAATTTTCTCCAAAAGTAAAGTAGTTGCAAACTCATCCTTTTAGAAACTTGTTTGGGCTGTTGAGAGGAGTAAAAAACCATCAAAAATTTCAATCCTGCATGATTCTACCAAGAAATGTGATTCTTCATTCAAAACGCTGGTTTTTGCTATTGGGCTCTATTGAATAATGAATGTTTTGAATTTTCTCCAAAAGTAAAGTAGTTGCAAACTCATGCTTTTAGAGACTTGTTTGGGCTCATGAGAGGAGTAGAAAAACATCAAAAATTTCAGTCCTGCATGATTCTACCAAGAAATGTGTGTTCATTGAAACCGCTGGTTTTTGATAGTTTGGGCCCTATTGAATAATGAATGTTTTGAATTTTCTCCAAAAGTAAAGTAGTTGCAAACTCATCCTTTTAGAAACTTGTTTGGGCTGTTGAGAGGAGTAAAAAACCATCAAAAATTTCAATCCTGCATGATTCTACCAAGAAATGTGATTCTTCATTCAAAACGCTGGTTTTTGCTATTGGGCTCTATTGAATAATTAATGTTTTGAATTTTCTCCAAAAGTAAAGTAGTTGCAAACTCATGCTTTTAGAGACTTGTTTCGGCTCATGAGAGGAGTAGAAAAACATCAAAAATTTCAGTCCTGCATGATTCTACCAAGAAATGTGTTCATTCAAACCGCTGGTTTTTGATAGTTTGGGCCCTATTGAATAATGAATGTTTTGAATTTTCTCCAAAAGTAAAATAGTTGCAAACTCATCCTTTTAGAAACTTGTTTGGGCTGTTGAGAGGAGTAAAAAACCATCAAAAATTTCAATCCTGCATGATTCTACCAAGAAATGTGATTCTTCATTCAAAACGCTGGTTTTTGCTATTGGGCTCTATTGAATAATGAATGTTTTGAATTTTCTCCAAAAGTAAAGTAGTTGCAAACTCATGCTTTTAGAGACTTGTTTGGGCTCATGAGAGGAGTAGAAAAACATCAAAAATTTCAGTCCTGCATGATTCTACCAAGAAATGTGTGTTCATTGAAACGGCTGGTTTTTGATAGTTTGGGCCCTATTGAATAATGAATGTTTTGAATTTTCTCCAAAAGTAAAGTAGTTGCAAACTCATCCTTTTAGAAACTTGTTTGGGCTGTTGAGAGGAGTAAAAAACCATCAAAAATTTCAATCCTGCATGATTCTACCAAGAAATGTGATTCTTCATTCAAAACGCTGGTTTTTGCTATTGGGCTCTATTGAATAATGAATGTTTTGAATTTTCTCCAAAAGTAAAGTAGTTGCAAACTCATGCTTTTAGAGACTTGTTTGGGCTCATGAGAGGAGTAGAAAAACATCAAAAATTTAAGTCCTGCAGGATTCAACCAAGAAATGTGTGTTCATTCAAACCGCTGGTTTTTGATAGTTTGGGCCCTATTGAATAATGAATGTTTTGAATTTTCTCCAAAAGTAAAGTAGTTGCAAACTCATGCTTTTAGAGACTTGTTTGGGCTCATGAGAGGAGTAGAAAAACATCAAAAATTTCAGTCCTGCATGATTCTACCAAGAAATGTGTGTTCATTGAAACCGCTGGTTTTTGATAGTTTGGGCCCTATTGAATAATGAATGTTTTGAATTTTCTCCAAAAGTAAAGTAGTTGCAAACTCATCCTTTTAGAAACTTGTTTGGGCTGTTGAGAGGAGTAAAAAACCATCAAAAATTTCAATCCTGCATGATTCTACCAAGAAATGTGATTCTTCATTCAAAACGCTGGTTTTTGCTATTGGGCTCTATTGAATAATGAATGTTTTGAATTTTCTCCAAAAGTAAAGTAGTTGCAAACTCATGCTTTTAGAGACTTGTTTGGGCTCATGAGAGGAGTAGAAAAACATCAAAAATTTCAGTCCTGCATGATTCTACCAAGAAATGTGTGTTCATTGAAACCGCTTGTTTTTGATAGTTTGGGCCCTATTGAATAATGAATGTTTTGAATTTTCTCCAAAAGTAAAGTAGTTGCAAACTCATCCTTTTAGAAACTTGTTTGGGCTGTTGAGAGGAGTAAAAAACCATCAAAAATTTCAATCCTGCATGATTCTACCAAGAAATGTGATTCTTCATTCAAAACGCTGGTTTTTGCTATTGGGCTCTATTGAATAATGAATGTTTTGAATTTTCTCCAAAAGTAAAGTAGTTGCAAACTCATGCTTTTAGAGACTTGTTTGGGCTCATGAGAGGAGTAGAAAAACATCAAAAATTTCAGTCCTGCATGATTCTACCAAGAAATGTGTGTTCATTGAAACCGCTGGTTTTTGATAGTTTGGGCCCTATTGAATAATGAATGTTTTGAATTTTCTCCAAAAGTAAAGTAGTTGCAAACTCATCCTTTTAGAAACTTGTTTGGGCTGTTGAGAGGAGTAAAAAACCATCAAAAATTTCAATCCTGCATGATTTTACCAAGAAATGTGATTCTTCATTCAAAACCTGATTTTTGCTATTGGGCTCTATTGAATAGTGAATGTTTTGAATTTTCTCCAAAAGTAAAGTAGTTGCAAACTCATGCTTTTAGAGACTTGTTTGGGCTCATGAGAGGAGTAGAAAAACATCAAAAATTAAAGTCCTGCATGATTCTACCAAGAAATGTGTTCATTCAAACCGCTGGTTTTTGATAGTTTGGGCCCTATTGAATAATGAATGTTTTGAATTTTCTCCAAAAGTAAAGTAGTTACAAACTCATCCTTTTAGAAACTTGCTTGGGCTGTAGAGAGGAGTAAAAAACCATCAAAAATTTCAATCCTGCATGATTCTACCAAGAAATGTGATTCTTCATTCAAAACGCTGGTTTTTGCTATTGGGCTCTATTGAATAATGAATGTTTTGAATTTTCTCCAAAAGTAAAGTAGTTGCAAACTCATGCTTTTAGAGACTTGTTTGGGCTCATGAAATGAGTAGAAAAACATCAAAAATTTCAGTCCTGCATGATTCTACCAAGACATGTGTGTTCATTGAAACGGCTGGTTTTTGATAGTTTGGGCCCTATTGAATAATGAATGTTTTGAATTTTCTCCAAAAGTAAAGTAGTTGCAAACTCATCCTTTTAGAAACTTGTTTGGGCTGTTGAGAGGAGTAAAAAACCATCAAAAATTTCAATCCTGCATGATTCTACCAAGAAATGTGATTCTTCATTCAAAACGCTGGTTTTTGCTATTGGGCTCTATTGAATAATGAATGTTTTGAATTTTCTCCAAAAGTAAAGTAGTTGCAAACTCATGCTTTTAGAGACTTGTTTGGGCTCATGAGAGGAGTAGAAAAACATCAAAAATTTCAGTCCTGCATGATTCTACCAAGAAATGTGTGTTCATTGAAACCGCTGGTTTTTGATAGTTTGGGCCCTATTGAATAATGAATGTTTTGAATTTTCTCCAAAAGTAAAGTAGTTGCAAACTCATGCTTTTAGAGACTTGTTTGGGCTCATGAGAGGAGTAGAAAAACATCAAAAATTTCAGTCCTGCATGATTCTACCAAGAAATGTGTGTTCATTGAAACCGCTGGTTTTTGATAGTTTGGGCCCTATTGAATAATGAATGTTTTGAATTTTCTCCAAAAGTAAAGTAGTTGCAAACTCATCCTTTTAGAAACTTGTTTGGGCTGTTGAGAGGAGTAAAAAACCATCAAAAATTTCAATCCTGCATGATTCTACCAAGAAATGTGATTCTTCATTCAAAACGCTGGTTTTTGCTATTGGGCTCTATTGAATAATGAATGTTTTGAATTTTCTCCAAAAGTAAAATAGTTGCAAACTCATGCTTTTAGAGACTTGTTTGGGCTCATGAGCGGAGTAGAAAAACATCAAAAATTTCAGTCCTGCATGATTCTACCAAGAAATGTGTGTTCATTCAAACCGCTGGTTTTTGATAGTTTGGGCCCTATTGAATAATGAATGTTTTGAATTTTCTCCAAAAGTAAAGTAGTTGCAAACTCATGCTTTTAGAGACTTGTTTGGGCTCATGAGAGGAGTAGAAAAACATCAAAAATTTCAGTCCTGCATGATTCTACCAAGAAATGTGTGTTCATTGAAACGGCTGGTTTTTGATAGTTTGGGCCCTATTGAATAATGAATGGTTTGAATTTTCTCCAAAAGTAAAGTAGTTACAAACTCATCCTTTTAGAAACTTGCTTGGGCTGTAGAGAGGAGTAAAAAACCATCAAAAATTTCAATCCTGCATGATTCTACCAAGAAATGTGATTCTTCATTCAAAACGCTGGTTTTTGCTATTGGGCTCTATTGAATAATGAATGTTTTGAATTTTCTCCAAAAGTAAAGTAGTTGCAAACTCATGCTTTTAGAGACTTGTTTGGGCTCATGAAATGAGTAGAAAAACATCAAAAATTTCAGTCCTGCATGATTCTACCAAGACATGTGTGTTCATTGAAACGGCTGGTTTTTGATAGTTTGGGCCCTATTGAATAATGAATGTTTTGAATTTTCTCCAAAAGTAAAGTAGTTGCAAACTCATCCTTTTAGAAACTTGTTTGGGCTGTTGAGAGGAGTAAAAAACCATCAAAAATTTCAATCCTGCATGATTCTACCAAGAAATGTGATTCTTCATTCAAAACGCTGGTTTTTGCTATTGGGCTCTATTGAATAATGAATGTTTTGAATTTTCTCCAAAAGTAAAGTAGTTGCAAACTCATGCTTTTAGAGACTTGTTTGGGCTCATGAGAGGAGTAGAAAAACATCAAAAATTTCAGTCCTGCATGATTCTACCAAGAAATGTGTGTTCATTCAAACCGCTGGTTTTTGATAGTTTGGGCCCTATTGAATAATGAATGTTTTGAATTTTCTCCAAAAGTAAAGTAGTTGCAAACTCATGCTTTTAGAGACTTGTTTGGGCTCATGAGAGGAGTAGAAAAACATCAAAAATTTCAGTCCTGCATGATTCTACCAAGAAATGTGTGTTCATTGAAACCGCTGGTTTTTGATAGTTTGGGCCCTATTGAATAATGAATGTTTTGAATTTTCTCCAAAAGTAAAGTAGTTGCAAACTCATCCTTTTAGAAACTTGTTTGGGCTGTTGAGAGGAGTAAAAAACCATCAAAAATTTCAATCCTGCATGATTCTACCAAGAAATGTGATTCTTCATTCAAAACGCTGGTTTTTGCTATTGGGCTCTATTGAATAATGAATGTTTTGAATTTTCTCCAAAAGTAAAGTAGTTGCAAACTCATGCTTTTAGAGACTTGTTTGGGCTCATGAGAGGAGTAGAAAAACATCAAAAATTTCAGTCCTGCATGATTCTACCAAGAAATGTGTTCATTCAAACCGCTGGTTTTTGATAGTTTGGGCCCTATTGAATAATGAATGTTTTGAATTTTCTCCAAAAGTAAAATAGTTGCAAACTCATCCTTTTAGAAACTTGTTTGGGCTGTTGAGAGGAGTAAAAAACCATCAAAAATTTCAATCCTGCATGATTCTACCAAGAAATGTGATTCTTCATTCAAAACGCTGGTTTTTGCTATTGGGCTCTATTGAATAATGAATGTTTTGAATTTTCTCCAAAAGTAAAGTAGTTGCAAACTCATGCTTTTAGAGACTTGTTTGGGCTCATGAGAGGAGTAGAAAAACATCAAAAATTAAAGTCCTGCATGATTCTACCAAGAAATGTGTTCATTCAAACCGCTGGTTTTTGATAGTTTGGGCCCTATTGAATAATGAATGTTTTGAATTTTCTCCAAAAGTAAAGTAGTTACAAACTCATCCTTTTAGAAACTTGCTTGGGCTGTAGAGAGGAGTAAAAAACCATCAAAAATTTCAATCCTGCATGATTCTACCAAGAAATGTGATTCTTCATTCAAAACGCTGGTTTTTGCTATTGGGCTCTATTGAATAATGAATGTTTTGAATTTTCTCCAAAAGTAAAGTAGTTGCAAACTCATGCTTTTAGAGACTTGTTTGGGCTCATGAAATGAGTAGAAAAACATCAAAAATTTCAGTCCTGCATGATTCTACCAAGACATGTGTGTTCATTGAAACGGCTGGTTTTTGATAGTTTGGGCCCTATTGAATAATGAATGTTTTGAATTTTCTCCAAAAGTAAAGTAGTTGCAAACTCATCCTTTTAGAAACTTGTTTGGGCTGTTGAGAGGAGTAAAAAACCATCAAAAATTTCAATCCTGCATGATTCTACCAAGAAATGTGATTCTTCATTCAAAACGCTGGTTTTTGCTATTGGGCTCTATTGAATAATGAATGTTTTGAATTTTCTCCAAAAGTAAAGTAGTTGCAAACTCATGCTTTTAGAGACTTGTTTGGGCTCATGAGAGGAGTAGAAAAACATCAAAAATTTCAGTCCTGCATGATTCTACCAAGAAATGTGTGTTCATTGAAACCGCTGGTTTTTGATAGTTTGGGCCCTATTGAATAATGAATGTTTTGAATTTTCTCCAAAAGTAAAGTAGTTGCAAACTCATGCTTTTAGAGACTTGTTTGGGCTCATGAGAGGAGTAGAAAAACATCAAAAATTTCAGTCCTGCATGATTCTACCAAGAAATGTGTGTTCATTGAAACCGCTGGTTTTTGATAGTTTGGGCCCTATTGAATAATGAATGTTTTGAATTTTCTCCAAAAGTAAAGTAGTTGCAAACTCATCCTTTTAGAAACTTGTTTGGGCTGTTGAGAGGAGTAAAAAACCATCAAAAATTTCAATCCTGCATGATTCTACCAAGAAATGTGATTCTTCATTCAAAACGCTGGTTTTTGCTATTGGGCTCTATTGAATAATTAATGTTTTGAATTTTCTCCAAAAGTAAAGTAGTTGCAAACTCATGCTTTTAGAGACTTGTTTCGGCTCATGAGAGGAGTAGAAAAACATCAAAAATTTCAGTCCTGCATGATTCTACCAAGAAATGTGTTCATTCAAACCGCTGGTTTTTGATAGTTTGGGCCCTATTGAATAATGAATGTTTTGAATTTTCTCCAAAAGTAAAATAGTTGCAAACTCATCCTTTTAGAAACTTGTTTGGGCTGTTGAGAGGAGTAAAAAACCATCAAAAATTTCAATCCTGCATGATTCTACCAAGAAATGTGATTCTTCATTCAAAACGCTGGTTTTTGCTATTGGGCTCTATTGAATAATGAATGTTTTGAATTTTCTCCAAAAGTAAAGTAGTTGCAAACTCATGCTTTTAGAGACTTGTTTGGGCTCATGAGAGGAGTAGAAAAACATCAAAAATTTCAGTCCTGCATGATTCTACCAAGAAATGTGTGTTCATTGAAACGGCTGGTTTTTGATAGTTTGGGCCCTATTGAATAATGAATGTTTTGAATTTTCTCCAAAAGTAAAGTAGTTGCAAACTCATCCTTTTAGAAACTTGTTTGGGCTGTTGAGAGGAGTAAAAAACCATCAAAAATTTCAATCCTGCATGATTCTACCAAGAAATGTGATTCTTCATTCAAAACGCTGGTTTTTGCTATTGGGCTCTATTGAATAATGAATGTTTTGAATTTTCTCCAAAAGTAAAGTAGTTGCAAACTCATGCTTTTAGAGACTTGTTTGGGCTCATGAGAGGAGTAGAAAAACATCAAAAATTTAAGTCCTGCAGGATTCAACCAAGAAATGTGTGTTCATTCAAACCGCTGGTTTTTGATAGTTTGGGCCCTATTGAATAATGAATGTTTTGAATTTTCTCCAAAAGTAAAGTAGTTGCAAACTCATGCTTTTAGAGACTTGTTTGGGCTCATGAGAGGAGTAGAAAAACATCAAAAATTTCAGTCCTGCATGATTCTACCAAGAAATGTGTGTTCATTGAAACCGCTGGTTTTTGATAGTTTGGGCCCTATTGAATAATGAATGTTTTGAATTTTCTCCAAAAGTAAAGTAGTTGCAAACTCATCCTTTTAGAAACTTGTTTGGGCTGTTGAGAGGAGTAAAAAACCATCAAAAATTTCAATCCTGCATGATTCTACCAAGAAATGTGATTCTTCATTCAAAACGCTGGTTTTTGCTATTGGGCTCTATTGAATAATGAATGTTTTGAATTTTCTCCAAAAGTAAAGTAGTTGCAAACTCATGCTTTTAGAGACTTGTTTGGGCTCATGAGAGGAGTAGAAAAACATCAAAAATTTCAGTCCTGCATGATTCTACCAAGAAATGTGTGTTCATTGAAACCGCTTGTTTTTGATAGTTTGGGCCCTATTGAATAATGAATGTTTTGAATTTTCTCCAAAAGTAAAGTAGTTGCAAACTCATCCTTTTAGAAACTTGTTTGGGCTGTTGAGAGGAGTAAAAAACCATCAAAAATTTCAATCCTGCATGATTCTACCAAGAAATGTGATTCTTCATTCAAAACGCTGGTTTTTGCTATTGGGCTCTATTGAATAATGAATGTTTTGAATTTTCTCCAAAAGTAAAGTAGTTGCAAACTCATGCTTTTAGAGACTTGTTTGGGCTCATGAGAGGAGTAGAAAAACATCAAAAATTTCAGTCCTGCATGATTCTACCAAGAAATGTGTGTTCATTGAAACCGCTGGTTTTTGATAGTTTGGGCCCTATTGAATAATGAATGTTTTGAATTTTCTCCAAAAGTAAAGTAGTTGCAAACTCATCCTTTTAGAAACTTGTTTGGGCTGTTGAGAGGAGTAAAAAACCATCAAAAATTTCAATCCTGCATGATTTTACCAAGAAATGTGATTCTTCATTCAAAACCTGATTTTTGCTATTGGGCTCTATTGAATAGTGAATGTTTTGAATTTTCTCCAAAAGTAAAGTAGTTGCAAACTCATGCTTTTAGAGACTTGTTTGGGCTCATGAGAGGAGTAGAAAAACATCAAAAATTAAAGTCCTGCATGATTCTACCAAGAAATGTGTTCATTCAAACCGCTGGTTTTTGATAGTTTGGGCCCTATTGAATAATGAATGTTTTGAATTTTCTCCAAAAGTAAAGTAGTTACAAACTCATCCTTTTAGAAACTTGCTTGGGCTGTAGAGAGGAGTAAAAAACCATCAAAAATTTCAATCCTGCATGATTCTACCAAGAAATGTGATTCTTCATTCAAAACGCTGGTTTTTGCTATTGGGCTCTATTGAATAATGAATGTTTTGAATTTTCTCCAAAAGTAAAGTAGTTGCAAACTCATGCTTTTAGAGACTTGTTTGGGCTCATGAAATGAGTAGAAAAACATCAAAAATTTCAGTCCTGCATGATTCTACCAAGACATGTGTGTTCATTGAAACGGCTGGTTTTTGATAGTTTGGGCCCTATTGAATAATGAATGTTTTGAATTTTCTCCAAAAGTAAAGTAGTTGCAAACTCATCCTTTTAGAAACTTGTTTGGGCTGTTGAGAGGAGTAAAAAACCATCAAAAATTTCAATCCTGCATGATTCTACCAAGAAATGTGATTCTTCATTCAAAACGCTGGTTTTTGCTATTGGGCTCTATTGAATAATGAATGTTTTGAATTTTCTCCAAAAGTAAAGTAGTTGCAAACTCATGCTTTTAGAGACTTGTTTGGGCTCATGAGAGGAGTAGAAAAACATCAAAAATTTCAGTCCTGCATGATTCTACCAAGAAATGTGTGTTCATTGAAACCGCTGGTTTTTGATAGTTTGGGCCCTATTGAATAATGAATGTTTTGAATTTTCTCCAAAAGTAAAGTAGTTGCAAACTCATGCTTTTAGAGACTTGTTTGGGCTCATGAGAGGAGTAGAAAAACATCAAAAATTTCAGTCCTGCATGATTCTACCAAGAAATGTGTGTTCATTGAAACCGCTGGTTTTTGATAGTTTGGGCCCTATTGAATAATGAATGTTTTGAATTTTCTCCAAAAGTAAAGTAGTTGCAAACTCATCCTTTTAGAAACTTGTTTGGGCTGTTGAGAGGAGTAAAAAACCATCAAAAATTTCAATCCTGCATGATTCTACCAAGAAATGTGATTCTTCATTCAAAACGCTGGTTTTTGCTATTGGGCTCTATTGAATAATGAATGTTTTGAATTTTCTCCAAAAGTAAAATAGTTGCAAACTCATGCTTTTAGAGACTTGTTTGGGCTCATGAGCGGAGTAGAAAAACATCAAAAATTTCAGTCCTGCATGATTCTACCAAGAAATGTGTGTTCATTCAAACCGCTGGTTTTTGATAGTTTGGGCCCTATTGAATAATGAATGTTTTGAATTTTCTCCAAAAGTAAAGTAGTTGCAAACTCATGCTTTTAGAGACTTGTTTGGGCTCATGAGAGGAGTAGAAAAACATCAAAAATTTCAGTCCTGCATGATTCTACCAAGAAATGTGTGTTCATTGAAACGGCTGGTTTTTGATAGTTTGGGCCCTATTGAATAATGAATGTTTTGAATTTTCTCCAAAAGTAAAGTAGTTACAAACTCATCCTTTTAGAAACTTGCTTGGGCTGTAGAGAGGAGTAAAAAACCATCAAAAATTTCAATCCTGCATGATTCTACCAAGAAATGTGATTCTTCATTCAAAACGCTGGTTTTTGCTATTGGGCTCTATTGAATAATGAATGTTTTGAATTTTCTCCAAAAGTAAAGTAGTTGCAAACTCATGCTTTTAGAGACTTGTTTGGGCTCATGAAATGAGTAGAAAAACATCAAAAATTTCAGTCCTGCATGATTCTACCAAGACATGTGTGTTCATTGAAACGGCTGGTTTTTGATAGTTTGGGCCCTATTGAATAATGAATGTTTTGAATTTTCTCCAAAAGTAAAGTAGTTGCAAACTCATCCTTTTAGAAACTTGTTTGGGCTGTTGAGAGGAGTAAAAAACCATCAAAAATTTCAATCCTGCATGATTCTACCAAGAAATGTGATTCTTCATTCAAAACGCTGGTTTTTGCTATTGGGCTCTATTGAATAATGAATGTTTTGAATTTTCTCCAAAAGTAAAGTAGTTGCAAACTCATGCTTTTAGAGACTTGTTTGGGCTCATGAGAGGAGTAGAAAAACATCAAAAATTTCAGTCCTGCATGATTCTACCAAGAAATGTGTGTTCATTCAAACCGCTGGTTTTTGATAGTTTGGGCCCTATTGAATAATGAATGTTTTGAATTTTCTCCAAAAGTAAAGTAGTTGCAAACTCATGCTTTTAGAGACTTGTTTGGGCTCATGAGAGGAGTAGAAAAACATCAAAAATTTCAGTCCTGCATGATTCTACCAAGAAATGTGTGTTCATTGAAACCGCTGGTTTTTGATAGTTTGGGCCCTATTGAATAATGAATGTTTTGAATTTTCTCCAAAAGTAAAGTAGTTGCAAACTCATCCTTTTAGAAACTTGTTTGGGCTGTTGAGAGGAGTAAAAAACCATCAAAAATTTCAATCCTGCATGATTCTACCAAGAAATGTGATTCTTCATTCAAAACGCTGGTTTTTGCTATTGGGCTCTATTGAATAATGAATGTTTTGAATTTTCTCCAAAAGTAAAGTAGTTGCAAACTCATGCTTTTAGAGACTTGTTTGGGCTCATGAGAGGAGTAGAAAAACATCAAAAATTTCAGTCCTGCATGATTCTACCAAGAAATGTGTTCATTCAAACCGCTGGTTTTTGATAGTTTGGGCCCTATTGAATAATGAATGTTTTGAATTTTCTCCAAAAGTAAAATAGTTGCAAACTCATCCTTTTAGAAACTTGTTTGGGCTGTTGAGAGGAGTAAAAAACCATCAAAAATTTCAATCCTGCATGATTCTACCAAGAAATGTGATTCTTCATTCAAAACGCTGGTTTTTGCTATTGGGCTCTATTGAATAATGAATGTTTTGAATTTTCTCCAAAAGTAAAGTAGTTGCAAACTCATGCTTTTAGAGACTTGTTTGGGCTCATGAGAGGAGTAGAAAAACATCAAAAATTTCAGTCCTGCATGATTCTACCAAGAAATGTGTGTTCATTGAAACGGCTGGTTTTTGATAGTTTGGGCCCTATTGAATAATGAATGTTTTGAATTTTCTCCAAAAGTAAAGTAGTTGCAAACTCATCCTTTTAGAAACTTGTTTGGGCTGTTGAGAGGAGTAAAAAACCATCAAAAATTTCAATCCTGCATGATTCTACCAAGAAATGTGATTCTTCATTCAAAACGCTGGTTTTTGCTATTGGGCTCTATTGAATAATGAATGTTTTGAATTTTCTCCAAAAGTAAAGTAGTTGCAAACTCATGCTTTTAGAGACTTGTTTGGGCTCATGAGAGGAGTAGAAAAACATCAAAAATTTCAGTCCTGCATGATTCTACCAAGAAATGTGTGTTCATTGAAACCGCTGGTTTTTGATAGTTTGGGCCCTATTGAATAATGAATGTTTTGAATTTTCTCCAAAAGTAAAATAGTTGCAAACTCATCCTTTTAGAAACTTGTTTGGGCTGTTGAGAGGAGTAAAAAACCATCAAAAATTTAAATCCTGCATGATTCTACCAAGAAATGTGATTCTTCATTCAAAACGCTGGTTTTTGCTATTGGGCTCTATTGACTAATGAATGTTTTGAATTTTCTCCAAAAGTAAAGTAGTTGCAAACTCATGCTTTTAGAGACTTGTTTGGGCTCATGAGAGGAGTAGAAAAACATCAAAAATTTCAGTCCTGCATGATTCTACCAAGAAATGTGTGTTCATTGAAACCGCTGGTTTTTGATAGTTTGGGCCCTATTGAATAATGAATGTTTTGAATTTTCTCCAAAAGTAAAGTAGTTGCAAACTCATCCTTTTAGAAACTTGTTTGGGCTGTTGAGAGGAGTAAAAAACCATCAAAAATTTCAATCCTGCATGATTCTACCAAGAAATGTGATTCTTCATTCAAAACGCTGGTTTTTGCTATTGGGCTCTATTGAATAATGAATGTTTTGAATTTTCTCCAAAAGTAAAGTAGTTGCAAACTCGTGCTTTTAGAGACTTGTTTGGGCTCATGAGAGGAGTAGAAAAACATCAAAAATTTCAGTCCTGCATGATTCTACCAAGAAATGTGTTCATTCAAACCGCTGGTTTTTGATAGTTTGGGCCCTATTGAATAATGAATGTTTTGAATTTTCTCCAAAAGTAAAATAGTTGCAAACTCATCCTTTTAGAAACTTGTTTGGGCTGTTGAGAGGAGTAAAAAACCATCAAAAATTTCAATCCTGCATGATTCTACCAAGAAATGTGATTCTTCATTCAAAACGCTGGTTTTTGCTATTGGGCTCTATTGAATAATGAATGTTTTGAATTTTCTCCAAAAGTAAAGTAGTTGCAAACTCATGCTTTTAGAGACTTGTTTGGGCTCATGAGAGGAGTAGAAAAACATCAAAAATTTCAGTCCTGCATGATTCTACCAAGAAATGTGTGTTCATTGAAACGGCTGGTTTTTGATAGTTTGGGCCCTATTGAATAATGAATGTTTTGAATTTTCTCCAAAAGTAAAGTAGTTGCAAACTCATCCTTTTAGAAACTTGTTTGGGCTGTTGAGAGGAGTAAAAAACCATCAAAAATTTCAATCCTGCATGATTCTACCAAGAAATGTGATTCTTCATTCAAAACGCTGGTTTTTGCTATTGGGCTCTATTGAATAATGAATGTTTTGAATTTTCTCCAAAAGTAAAGTAGTTGCAAACTCATGCTTTTAGAGACTTGTTTGGGCTCATGAGAGGAGTAGAAAAACATAAAAAATTTAAGTCCTGCAGGATTCAACCAAGAAATGTGTGTTCATTCAAACCGCTGGTTTTTGATAGTTTGGGCCCTATTGAATAATGAATGTTTTGAATTTTCTCCAAAAGTAAAGTAGTTGCAAACTCATGCTTTTAGAGACTTGTTTGGGCTCATGAGAGGAGTAGAAAAACATCAAAAATTTCAGTCCTGCATGATTCTACCAAGAAATGTGTGTTCATTGAAACCGCTGGTTTTTGATAGTTTGGGCCCTATTGAATAATGAATGTTTTGAATTTTCTCCAAAAGTAAAGTAGTTGCAAACTCATCCTTTTAGAAACTTGTTTGGGCTGTTGAGAGGAGTAAAAAACCATCAAAAATTTCAATCCTGCATGATTCTACCAAGAAATGTGATTCTTCATTCAAAACGCTGGTTTTTGCTATTGGGCTCTATTGAATAATGAATGTTTTGAATTTTCTCCAAAAGTAAAGTAGTTGCAAACTCATGCTTTTAGAGACTTGTTTGGGCTCATGAGAGGAGTAGAAAAACATCAAAAATTTCAGTCCTGCATGATTCTACCAAGAAATGTGTGTTCATTGAAACCGCTGGTTTTTGATAGTTTGGGCCCTATTGAATAATGAATGTTTTGAATTTTCTCCAAAAGTAAAGTAGTTGCAAACTCATCCTTTTAGAAACTTGTTTGGGCTGTTGAGAGGAGTAAAAAACCATCAAAAATTTCAATCCTGCATGATTCTACCAAGAAATGTGATTCTTCATTCAAAACGCTGGTTTTTGCTATTGGGCTCTATTGAATAATGAATGTTTTGAATTTTCTCCAAAAGTAAAGTAGTTGCAAACTCATGCTTTTAGAGACTTGTTTGGGCTCATGAGAGGAGTAGAAAAACATCAAAAATTTCAGTCCTGCATGATTCTACCAAGAAATGTGTGTTCATTGAAACCGCTGGTTTTTGATAGTTTGGGCCCTATTGAATAATGAATGTTTTGAATTTTCTCCAAAAGTAAAGTAGTTGCAAACTCATCCTTTTAGAAACTTGTTTGGGCTGTTGAGAGGAGTAAAAAACCATCAAAAATTTCAATCCTGCATGATTTTACCAAGAAATGTGATTCTTCATTCAAAACCTGATTTTTGCTATTGGGCTCTATTGAATAGTGAATGTTTTGAATTTTCTCCAAAAGTAAAGTAGTTGCAAACTCATGCTTTTAGAGACTTGTTTGGGCTCATGAGAGGAGTAGAAAAACATCAAAAATTAAAGTCCTGCATGATTCTACCAAGAAATGTGTTCATTCAAACCGCTGGTTTTTGATAGTTTGGGCCCTATTGAATAATGAATGTTTTGAATTTTCTCCAAAAGTAAAGTAGTTGCAAACTCATCCTTTTAGAAACTTGTTTGGGCTGTTGAGAGGAGTAAAAAACCATCAAAAATTTCAATCCTGCATGATTTTACCAAGAAATGTGATTCTTCATTCAAAACCTGATTTTTGCTATTGGGCTCTATTGAATAGTGAATGTTTTGAATTTTCTCCAAAAGTAAAGTAGTTGCAAACTCATGCTTTTAGAGACTTGTTTGGGCTCATGAGAGGAGTAGAAAAACATCAAAAATTAAAGTCCTGCATGATTCTACCAAGAAATGTGTTCATTCAAACCGCTGGTTTTTGATAGTTTGGGCCCTATTGAATAATGAATGTTTTGAATTTTCTCCAAAAGTAAAGTAGTTACAAACTCATCCTTTTAGAAACTTGCTTGGGCTGTAGAGAGGAGTAAAAAACCATCAAAAATTTCAATCCTGCATGATTCTACCAAGAAATGTGATTCTTCATTCAAAACGCTGGTTTTTGCTATTGGGCTCTATTGAATAATGAATGTTTTGAATTTTCTCCAAAAGTAAAGTAGTTGCAAACTCATGCTTTTAGAGACTTGTTTGGGCTCATGAAATGAGTAGAAAAACATCAAAAATTTCAGTCCTGCATGATTCTACCAAGACATGTGTGTTCATTGAAACGGCTGGTTTTTGATAGTTTGGGCCCTATTGAATAATGAATGTTTTGAATTTTCTCCAAAAGTAAAGTAGTTGCAAACTCATCCTTTTAGAAACTTGTTTGGGCTGTTGAGAGGAGTAAAAAACCATCAAAAATTTCAATCCTGCATGATTCTACCAAGAAATGTGATTCTTCATTCAAAACGCTGGTTTTTGCTATTGGGCTCTATTGAATAATGAATGTTTTGAATTTTCTCCAAAAGTAAAGTAGTTGCAAACTCATGCTTTTAGAGACTTGTTTGGGCTCATGAGAGGAGTAGAAAAACATCAAAAATTTCAGTCCTGCATGATTCTACCAAGAAATGTGTGTTCATTCAAACCGCTGGTTTTTGATAGTTTGGGCCCTATTGAATAATGAATGTTTTGAATTTTCTCCAAAAGTAAAGTAGTTGCAAACTCATGCTTTTAGAGACTTGTTTGGGCTCATGAGAGGAGTAGAAAAACATCAAAAATTTCAGTCCTGCATGATTCTACCATGAAATGTGTGTTCATTGAAACCGCTGGTTTTTGATAGTTTGGGCCCTATTGAATAATGAATGTTTTGAATTTTCTCCAAAAGTAAAGTAGTTGCAAACTCATCCTTTTAGAAACTTGTTTGGGCTGTTGAGAGGAATAAAAAACCATCAAAAATTTCAATCCTGCATGATTCTACCAAGAAATGTGATTCTTCATTCAAAACGCTGGTTTTTGCTATTGGGCTCTATTGAATAATGAATGTTTTGAATTTTCTCCAAAAGTAAAGTAGTTGCAAACTCATGCTTTTAGAGACTTGTTTGGGCTCATGAGAGGAGTAGAAAAACATCAAAAATTTCAGTCCTGCATGATTCTACCAAGAAATGTGTGTTCATTGAAACCGCTGGTTTTTGATAGTTTGGGCCCTATTGAATAATGAATGTTTTGAATTTTCTCCAAAAGTAAAGTAGTTGCAAACTCATCCTTTTAGAAACTTGTTTGGGCTGTTGAGAGGAGTAAAAAACCATCAAAAATTTCAATCCTGCATGATTCTACCAAGAAATGTGATTCTTCATTCAAAACGCTGGTTTTTGCTATTGGGCTCTATTGAATAATGAATGTTTTGAATTTTCTCCAAAAGTAAAATAGTTGCAAACTCATGCTTTTAGAGACTTGTTTGGGCTCATGAGAGGAGTAGAAAAACATCAAAAATTTCAGTCCTGCATGATTCTACCAAGAAATGTGTGTTCATTCAAACCGCTGGTTTTTGATAGTTTGGGCCCTATTGAATAATGAATGTTTTGAATTTTCTCCAAAAGTAAAGTAGTTGCAAACTCATCCTTTTAGAAACTTGTTTGGGCTTTTGAGAGGAGTAAAAAACCATCAAAAATTTCAATCCTGCATGATTCTACCAAGAAATGTGATTCTTCATTCAAAACGCTGGTTTTTGCTATTGGGCTCTATTGAATAATGAATGTTTTGAATTTTCTCCAAAAGTAAAGTAGTTGCAAACTCATGCTTTTAGAGACTTGTTTGGGCTCATGAGAGGAGTAGAAAAACATCAAAAATTTCAGTCCTGCATGATTCTACCAAGAAATGTGTGTTCATTGAAACGGCTGGTTTTTGATAGTTTGGGCCCTATTGAATAATGAATGTTTTGAATTTTCTCCAAAAGTAAAGTAGTTGCAAACTCATCCTTTTAGAAACTTGTTTGGGCTGTTGAGAGGAGTAAAAAACCATCAAAAATTTCAATCCTGCATGATTCTACCAAGAAATGTGATTCTTCATTCAAAACGCTGGTTTTTGCTATTGGGCTCTATTGAATAATGAATGTTTTGAATTTTCTCCAAAAGTAAAGTAGTTGCAAACTCATGCTTTTAGAGACTTGTTTGGGCTCATGAGAGGAGTAGAAAAACATCAAAAATTTCAGTCCTGCATGATTCTACCAAGAAATGTGTGTTCATTGAAACCGCTGGTTTTTGATAGTTTGGGCCCTATTGAATAATGAATGTTTTGAATTTTCTCCAAAAGTAAAATAGTTGCAAACTCATCCTTTTAGAAACTTGTTTGGGCTGTTGAGAGGAGTAAAAAACCATCAAAAATTTCAATCCTGCATGATTCTACCAAGAAATGTGATTCTTCATTCAAAACGCTGGTTTTTGCTATTGGGCTCTATTGAATAATGAATGTTTTGAATTTTCTCCAAAAGTAAAGTAGTTGCAAACTCATGCTTTTAGAGACTTGTTTGGGCTCATGAGAGGAGTAGAAAAACATCAAAAATTTCAGTCCTGCATGATTCTACCAAGAAATGTGTGTTCATTGAAACGGCTGGTTTTTGATAGTTTGGGCCCTATTGAATAATGAATGTTTTGAATTTTCTCCAAAAGTAAAGTAGTTGCAAACTCATCCTTTTAGAAACTTGTTTGGGCTGTTGAGAGGAGTAAAAAACCATCAAAAATTTCAATCCTGCATGATTCTACCAAGAAATGTGATTCTTCATTCAAAACGCTGGTTTTTGCTATTGGGCTCTATTGAATAATGAATGTTTTGAATTTTCTCCAAAAGTAAAGTAGTTGCAAACTCATGCTTTTAGAGACTTGTTTGGGCTGTTGAGAGGAGTAAAAAACCATCAAAAATTTCAATCCTGCATGATTCTACCAAGAAATGTGATTCTTCATTCAAAACGCTGGTTTTTGCTATTGGGCTCTATTGAATAATGAATGTTTTGAATTTTCTCCAAAAGTAAAATAGTTGCAAACTCATGCTTTTAGAGACTTGTTTGGGCTCATGAGAGGAGTAGAAAAACATCAAAAATTTCAGTCCTGCATGATTCTACCAAGAAATGTGTGTTCATTCAAACCGCTGGTTTTTGATAGTTTGGGCCCTATTGAATAATGAATGTTTTGAATTTTCTCCAAAAGTAAAGTAGTTGCAAACTCATCCTTTTAGAAACTTGTTTGGGCTTTTGAGAGGAGTAAAAAACCATCAAAAATTTCAATCCTGCATGATTCTACCAAGAAATGTGATTCTTCATTCAAAACGCTGGTTTTTGCTATTGGGCTCTATTGAATAATGAATGTTTTGAATTTTCTCCAAAAGTAAAGTAGTTGCAAACTCATGCTTTTAGAGACTTGTTTGGGCTCATGAGAGGAGTAGAAAAACATCAAAAATTTCAGTCCTGCATGATTCTACCAAGAAATGTGTGTTCATTGAAACGGCTGGTTTTTGATAGTTTGGGCCCTATTGAATAATGAATGTTTTGAATTTTCTCCAAAAGTAAAGTAGTTGCAAACTCATCCTTTTAGAAACTTGTTTGGGCTGTTGAGAGGAGTAAAAAACCATCAAAAATTTCAATCCTGCATGATTCTACCAAGAAATGTGATTCTTCATTCAAAACGCTGGTTTTTGCTATTGGGCTCTATTGAATAATGAATGTTTTGAATTTTCTCCAAAAGTAAAGTAGTTGCAAACTCATGCTTTTAGAGACTTGTTTGGGCTCATGAGAGGAGTAGAAAAACATCAAAAATTTCAGTCCTGCATGATTCTACCAAGAAATGTGTGTTCATTGAAACCGCTGGTTTTTGATAGTTTGGGCCCTATTGAATAATGAATGTTTTGAATTTTCTCCAAAAGTAAAATAGTTGCAAACTCATCCTTTTAGAAACTTGTTTGGGCTGTTGAGAGGAGTAAAAAACCATCAAAAATTTAAATCCTGCATGATTCTACCAAGAAATGTGATTCTTCATTCAAAACGCTGGTTTTTGCTATTGGGCTCTATTGACTAATGAATGTTTTGAATTTTCTCCAAAAGTAAAGTAGTTGCAAACTCATGCTTTTAGAGACTTGTTTGGGCTCATGAGAGGAGTAGAAAAACATCAAAAATTTCAGTCCTGCATGATTCTACCAAGAAATGTGTGTTCATTGAAACCGCTGGTTTTTGATAGTTTGGGCCCTATTGAATAATGAATGTTTTGAATTTTCTCCAAAAGTAAAGTAGTTGCAAACTCATCCTTTTAGAAACTTGTTTGGGCTGTTGAGAGGAGTAAAAAACCATCAAAAATTTCAATCCTGCATGATTCTACCAAGAAATGTGATTCTTCATTCAAAACGCTGGTTTTTGCTATTGGGCTCTATTGAATAATGAATGTTTTGAATTTTCTCCAAAAGTAAAGTAGTTGCAAACTCATGCTTTTAGAGACTTGTTTGGGCTGTTGAGAGGAGTAAAAAACCATCAAAAATTTCAATCCTGCATGATTCTACCAAGAAATGTGATTCTTCATTCAAAACGCTGGTTTTTGCTATTGGGCTCTATTGAATAATGAATGTTTTGAATTTTCTCCAAAAGTAAAATAGTTGCAAACTCATGCTTTTAGAGACTTGTTTGGGCTCATGAGAGGAGTAGAAAAACATCAAAAATTTCAGTCCTGCATGATTCTACCAAGAAATGTGTGTTCATTCAAACCGCTGGTTTTTGATAGTTTGGGCCCTATTGAATAATGAATGTTTTGAATTTTCTCCAAAAGTAAAGTAGTTGCAAACTCATCCTTTTAGAAACTTGTTTGGGCTTTTGAGAGGAGTAAAAAACCATCAAAAATTTCAATCCTGCATGATTCTACCAAGAAATGTGATTCTTCATTCAAAACGCTGGTTTTTGCTATTGGGCTCTATTGAATAATGAATGTTTTGAATTTTCTCCAAAAGTAAAGTAGTTGCAAACTCATGCTTTTAGAGACTTGTTTGGGCTCATGAGAGGAGTAGAAAAACATCAAAAATTTCAGTCCTGCATGATTCTACCAAGAAATGTGTGTTCATTGAAACGGCTGGTTTTTGATAGTTTGGGCCCTATTGAATAATGAATGTTTTGAATTTTCTCCAAAAGTAAAGTAGTTGCAAACTCATCCTTTTAGAAACTTGTTTGGGCTGTTGAGAGGAGTAAAAAACCATCAAAAATTTCAATCCTGCATGATTCTACCAAGAAATGTGATTCTTCATTCAAAACGCTGGTTTTTGCTATTGGGCTCTATTGAATAATGAATGTTTTGAATTTTCTCCAAAAGTAAAGTAGTTGCAAACTCATGCTTTTAGAGACTTGTTTGGGCTCATGAGAGGAGTAGAAAAACATCAAAAATTTCAGTCCTGCATGATTCTACCAAGAAATGTGTGTTCATTGAAACCGCTGGTTTTTGATAGTTTGGGCCCTATTGAATAATGAATGTTTTGAATTTTCTCCAAAAGTAAAATAGTTGCAAACTCATCCTTTTAGAAACTTGTTTGGGCTGTTGAGAGGAGTAAAAAACCATCAAAAATTTAAATCCTGCATGATTCTACCAAGAAATGTGATTCTTCATTCAAAACGCTGGTTTTTGCTATTGGGCTCTATTGACTAATGAATGTTTTGAATTTTCTCCAAAAGTAAAGTAGTTGCAAACTCATGCTTTTAGAGACTTGTTTGGGCTCATGAGAGGAGTAGAAAAACATCAAAAATTTCAGTCCTGCATGATTCTACCAAGAAATGTGTGTTCATTGAAACCGCTGGTTTTTGATAGTTTGGGCCCTATTGAATAATGAATGTTTTGAATTTTCTCCAAAAGTAAAGTAGTTGCAAACTCATCCTTTTAGAAACTTGTTTGGGCTGTTGAGAGGAGTAAAAAACCATCAAAAATTTCAATCCTGCATGATTCTACCAAGAAATGTGATTCTTCATTCAAAACGCTGGTTTTTGCTATTGGGCTCTATTGAATAATGAATGTTTTGAATTTTCTCCAAAAGTAAAGTAGTTGCAAACTCATGCTTTTAGAGACTTGTTTGGGCTCATGAGAGGAGTAGAAAAACATCAAAAATTTCAGTCCTGCATGATTCTACCAAGAAATGTGTTCATTCAAACCGCTGGTTTTTGATAGTTTGGGCCCTATTGAATAATGAATGTTTTGAATTTTCTCCAAAAGTAAAATAGTTGCAAACTCATCCTTTTAGAAACTTGTTTGGGCTGTTGAGAGGAGTAAAAAACCATCAAAAATTTCAATCCTGCATGATTCTACCAAGAAATGTGATTCTTCATTCAAAACGCTGGTTTTTGCTATTGGGCTCTATTGAATAATGAATGTTTTGAATTTTCTCCAAAAGTAAAGTAGTTGCAAACTCATGCTTTTAGAGACTTGTTTGGGCTCATGAGAGGAGTAGAAAAACATCAAAAATTTCAGTCCTGCATGATTCTACCAAGAAATGTGTGTTCATTGAAACGGCTGGTTTTTGATAGTTTGGGCCCTATTGAATAATGAATGTTTTGAATTTTCTCCAAAAGTAAAGTAGTTGCAAACTCATCCTTTTAGAAACTTGTTTGGGCTGTTGAGAGGAGTAAAAAACCATCAAAAATTTCAATCCTGCATGATTCTACCAAGAAATGTGATTCTTCATTCAAAACGCTGGTTTTTGCTATTGGGCTCTATTGAATAATGAATGTTTTGAATTTTCTCCAAAAGTAAAGTAGTTGCAAACTCATGCTTTTAGAGACTTGTTTGGGCTCATGAGAGGAGTAGAAAAACATAAAAAATTTAAGTCCTGCAGGATTCAACCAAGAAATGTGTGTTCATTCAAACCGCTGGTTTTTGATAGTTTGGGCCCTATTGAATAATGAATGTTTTGAATTTTCTCCAAAAGTAAAGTAGTTGCAAACTCATGCTTTTAGAGACTTGTTTGGGCTCATGAGAGGAGTAGAAAAACATCAAAAATTTCAGTCCTGCATGATTCTACCAAGAAATGTGTGTTCATTGAAACCGCTGGTTTTTGATAGTTTGGGCCCTATTGAATAATGAATGTTTTGAATTTTCTCCAAAAGTAAAGTAGTTGCAAACTCATCCTTTTAGAAACTTGTTTGGGCTGTTGAGAGGAGTAAAAAACCATCAAAAATTTCAATCCTGCATGATTCTACCAAGAAATGTGATTCTTCATTCAAAACGCTGGTTTTTGCTATTGGGCTCTATTGAATAATGAATGTTTTGAATTTTCTCCAAAAGTAAAGTAGTTGCAAACTCATGCTTTTAGAGACTTGTTTGGGCTCATGAGAGGAGTAGAAAAACATCAAAAATTTCAGTCCTGCATGATTCTACCAAGAAATGTGTGTTCATTGAAACCGCTGGTTTTTGATAGTTTGGGCCCTATTGAATAATGAATGTTTTGAATTTTCTCCAAAAGTAAAGTAGTTGCAAACTCATCCTTTTAGAAACTTGTTTGGGCTGTTGAGAGGAGTAAAAAACCATCAAAAATTTCAATCCTGCATGATTCTACCAAGAAATGTGATTCTTCATTCAAAACGCTGGTTTTTGCTATTGGGCTCTATTGAATAATGAATGTTTTGAATTTTCTCCAAAAGTAAAGTAGTTGCAAACTCATGCTTTTAGAGACTTGTTTGGGCTCATGAGAGGAGTAGAAAAACATCAAAAATTTCAGTCCTGCATGATTCTACCAAGAAATGTGTGTTCATTGAAACCGCTGGTTTTTGATAGTTTGGGCCCTATTGAATAATGAATGTTTTGAATTTTCTCCAAAAGTAAAGTAGTTGCAAACTCATCCTTTTAGAAACTTGTTTGGGCTGTTGAGAGGAGTAAAAAACCATCAAAAATTTCAATCCTGCATGATTTTACCAAGAAATGTGATTCTTCATTCAAAACCTGATTTTTGCTATTGGGCTCTATTGAATAGTGAATGTTTTGAATTTTCTCCAAAAGTAAAGTAGTTGCAAACTCATGCTTTTAGAGACTTGTTTGGGCTCATGAGAGGAGTAGAAAAACATCAAAAATTAAAGTCCTGCATGATTCTACCAAGAAATGTGTTCATTCAAACCGCTGGTTTTTGATAGTTTGGGCCCTATTGAATAATGAATGTTTTGAATTTTCTCCAAAAGTAAAGTAGTTGCAAACTCATCCTTTTAGAAACTTGTTTGGGCTGTTGAGAGGAGTAAAAAACCATCAAAAATTTCAATCCTGCATGATTTTACCAAGAAATGTGATTCTTCATTCAAAACCTGATTTTTGCTATTGGGCTCTATTGAATAGTGAATGTTTTGAATTTTCTCCAAAAGTAAAGTAGTTGCAAACTCATGCTTTTAGAGACTTGTTTGGGCTCATGAGAGGAGTAGAAAAACATCAAAAATTAAAGTCCTGCATGATTCTACCAAGAAATGTGTTCATTCAAACCGCTGGTTTTTGATAGTTTGGGCCCTATTGAATAATGAATGTTTTGAATTTTCTCCAAAAGTAAAGTAGTTACAAACTCATCCTTTTAGAAACTTGCTTGGGCTGTAGAGAGGAGTAAAAAACCATCAAAAATTTCAATCCTGCATGATTCTACCAAGAAATGTGATTCTTCATTCAAAACGCTGGTTTTTGCTATTGGGCTCTATTGAATAATGAATGTTTTGAATTTTCTCCAAAAGTAAAGTAGTTGCAAACTCATGCTTTTAGAGACTTGTTTGGGCTCATGAAATGAGTAGAAAAACATCAAAAATTTCAGTCCTGCATGATTCTACCAAGACATGTGTGTTCATTGAAACGGCTGGTTTTTGATAGTTTGGGCCCTATTGAATAATGAATGTTTTGAATTTTCTCCAAAAGTAAAGTAGTTGCAAACTCATCCTTTTAGAAACTTGTTTGGGCTGTTGAGAGGAGTAAAAAACCATCAAAAATTTCAATCCTGCATGATTCTACCAAGAAATGTGATTCTTCATTCAAAACGCTGGTTTTTGCTATTGGGCTCTATTGAATAATGAATGTTTTGAATTTTCTCCAAAAGTAAAGTAGTTGCAAACTCATGCTTTTAGAGACTTGTTTGGGCTCATGAGAGGAGTAGAAAAACATCAAAAATTTCAGTCCTGCATGATTCTACCAAGAAATGTGTGTTCATTCAAACCGCTGGTTTTTGATAGTTTGGGCCCTATTGAATAATGAATGTTTTGAATTTTCTCCAAAAGTAAAGTAGTTGCAAACTCATGCTTTTAGAGACTTGTTTGGGCTCATGAGAGGAGTAGAAAAACATCAAAAATTTCAGTCCTGCATGATTCTACCATGAAATGTGTGTTCATTGAAACCGCTGGTTTTTGATAGTTTGGGCCCTATTGAATAATGAATGTTTTGAATTTTCTCCAAAAGTAAAGTAGTTGCAAACTCATCCTTTTAGAAACTTGTTTGGGCTGTTGAGAGGAATAAAAAACCATCAAAAATTTCAATCCTGCATGATTCTACCAAGAAATGTGATTCTTCATTCAAAACGCTGGTTTTTGCTATTGGGCTCTATTGAATAATGAATGTTTTGAATTTTCTCCAAAAGTAAAGTAGTTGCAAACTCATGCTTTTAGAGACTTGTTTGGGCTCATGAGAGGAGTAGAAAAACATCAAAAATTTCAGTCCTGCATGATTCTACCAAGAAATGTGTGTTCATTGAAACCGCTGGTTTTTGATAGTTTGGGCCCTATTGAATAATGAATGTTTTGAATTTTCTCCAAAAGTAAAGTAGTTGCAAACTCATCCTTTTAGAAACTTGTTTGGGCTGTTGAGAGGAGTAAAAAACCATCAAAAATTTCAATCCTGCATGATTCTACCAAGAAATGTGATTCTTCATTCAAAACGCTGGTTTTTGCTATTGGGCTCTATTGAATAATGAATGTTTTGAATTTTCTCCAAAAGTAAAATAGTTGCAAACTCATGCTTTTAGAGACTTGTTTGGGCTCATGAGAGGAGTAGAAAAACATCAAAAATTTCAGTCCTGCATGATTCTACCAAGAAATGTGTGTTCATTCAAACCGCTGGTTTTTGATAGTTTGGGCCCTATTGAATAATGAATGTTTTGAATTTTCTCCAAAAGTAAAGTAGTTGCAAACTCATCCTTTTAGAAACTTGTTTGGGCTTTTGAGAGGAGTAAAAAACCATCAAAAATTTCAATCCTGCATGATTCTACCAAGAAATGTGATTCTTCATTCAAAACGCTGGTTTTTGCTATTGGGCTCTATTGAATAATGAATGTTTTGAATTTTCTCCAAAAGTAAAGTAGTTGCAAACTCATGCTTTTAGAGACTTGTTTGGGCTCATGAGAGGAGTAGAAAAACATCAAAAATTTCAGTCCTGCATGATTCTACCAAGAAATGTGTGTTCATTGAAACCGCTGGTTTTTGATAGTTTGGGCCCTATTGAATAATGAATGTTTTGAATTTTCTCCAAAAGTAAAGTAGTTGCAAACTCATCCTTTTAGAAACTTGTTTGGGCTGTTGAGAGGAGTAAAAAACCATCAAAAATTTCAATCCTGCATGATTTTACCAAGAAATGTGATTCTTCATTCAAAACCTGATTTTTGCTATTGGGCTCTATTGAATAGTGAATGTTTTGAATTTTCTCCAAAAGTAAAGTAGTTGCAAACTCATGCTTTTAGAGACTTGTTTGTGCTCATGAGAGGAGCAGAAAAACATCAAAAATTAAAGTCCTGCATGATTCTACCAAGAAATGTGTTCATTCAAACCGCTGGTTTTTGATAGTTTGGGCCCTATTGAATAATGAATGTTTTGAATTTTCTCCAAAAGTAAAGTAGTTGCAAACTCATCCTTTTAGAAACTTGCTTGGGCTGTAGAGAGGAGTAAAAAACCATCAAAAATTTCAATCCTGCATGATTCTACCAAGAAATGTGATTCTTCATTCAAAACGCTGGTTTTTGCTATTGGGCTCTATTGAATAATGAATGTTTTGAATTTTCTCCAAAAGTAAAGTAGTTGCAAACTCATGCTTTTAGAGACTTGTTTGGGCTCATGAGATGAGTAGAAAAACATCAAAAATTTCAGTCCTGCATGATTCTACCAAGACATGTGTGTTCATTGAAACGGCTGGTTTTTGATAGTTTGGGCCCTATTGAATAATGAATGTTTTGAATTTTCTCCAAAAGTAAAGTAGTTGCAAACTCATCCTTTTAGAAACTTGTTTGGGCTGTTGAGAGGAGTAAAAAACCATCAAAAATTTCAATCCTGCATGATTCTACCAAGAAATTTGATTCTTCATTCAAAACGCTGGTTTTTGCTATTGGGCTCTATTGAATAATGAATGTTTTGAATTTTCTCCAAAAGTAAAGTAGTTGCAAACTCATGCTTTTAGAGACTTGTTTGGGCTCATGAGAGGAGTAGAAAAACATCAAAAATTTCAGTCCTGCATGATTCTACCAAGAAATGTGTGTTCATTGAAACCGCTGGTTTTTGATAGTTTGGGCCCTATTGAATAATGAATGTTTTGAATTTTCTCCAAAAGTAAAGTAGTTGCAAACTCATCCTTTTAGAAACTTGTTTGGGCTGTTGAGAGGAGTAAAAAACCATCAAAAATTTCAATCCTGCATGATTCTACCAAGAAATGTGATTCTTCATTCAAAACGCTGGTTTTTGCTATTGGGCTCTATTGAATAATGAATGTTTTGAATTTTCTCCAAAAGTAAAGTAGTTGCAAACTCATGCTTTTAGAGACTTGTTTGGGCTCATGAGAGGAGTAGAAAAACATCAAAAATTTAAGTCCTGCAGGATTCAACCAAGAAATGTGTGTTCATTCAAACCGCTGGTTTTTGATAGTTTGGGCCCTATTGAATAATTAATGTTTTGAATTTTCTCCAAAAGTAAAGTAGTTGCAAACTCATGCTTTTAGAGACTTGTTTGGGCTCATGAGAGGAGTAGAAAAACATCAAAAATTTCAGTCCTGCATGATTCTACCAAGAAATGTGTGTTCATTGAAACCGCTGGTTTTTGATAGTTTGGGCCCTATTGAATAATGAATGTTTTGAATTTTCTCCAAAAGTAAAGTAGTTGCAAACTCATCCTTTTAGAAACTTGTTTGGGCTGTTGAGAGGAGTAAAAAACCATCAAAAATTTCAATCCTGCATGATTCTACCAAGAAATGTGATTCTTCATTCAAAACGCTGGTTTTTGCTATTGGGCTCTATTGAATAATGAATGTTTTGAATTTTCTCCAAAAGTAAAGTAGTTGCAAACTCATGCTTTTAGAGACTTGTTTGGGCTCATGAGAGGAGTAGAAAAACATCAAAAATTTCAGTCCTGCATGATTCTACCAAGAAATGTGTGTTCATTGAAACCGCTGGTTTTTGATAGTTTGGGCCCTATTGAATAATGAATGTTTTGAATTTTCTCCAAAAGTAAAGTAGTTGCAAACTCATCCTTTTAGAAACTTGTTTGGGCTGTTGAGAGGAGTAAAAAACCATCAAAAATTTCAATCCTGCATGATTCTACCAAGAAATGTGATTCTTCATTCAAAACGCTGGTTTTTGCTATTGGGCTCTATTGAATAATGAATGTTTTGAATTTTCTCCAAAAGTAAAGTAGTTGCAAACTCATGCTTTTAGAGACTTGTTTGGGCTCATGAGAGGAGTAGAAAAACATCAAAAATTTCAGTCCTGCATGATTCTACCAAGAAATGTGTGTTCATTGAAACCGCTGGTTTTTGATAGTTTGGGCCCTATTGAATAATGAATGTTTTGAATTTTCTCCAAAAGTAAAGTAGTTGCAAACTCATCCTTTTAGAAACTTGTTTGGGCTGTTGAGAGGAGTAAAAAACCATCAAAAATTTCAATCCTGCATGATTCTACCAAGAAATGTGATTCTTCATTCAAAACGCTGGTTTTTGCTATTGGGCTCTATTGAATAATGAATGTTTTGAATTTTCTCCAAAAGTAAAGTAGTTGCAAACTCATGCTTTTAGAGACTTGTTTGGGCTCATGAGAGGAGTAGAAAAACATCAAAAATTTCAGTCCTGCATGATTCTACCAAGAAATGTGTTCATTCAAACCGCTGGTTTTTGATAGTTTGGGCCCTATTGAATAATGAATGTTTTGAATTTTCTCCAAAAGTAAAATAGTTGCAAACTCATCCTTTTAGAAACTTGTTTGGGCTGTTGAGAGGAGTAAAAAACCATCAAAAATTTCAATCCTGCATGATTCTACCAAGAAATGTGATTCTTCATTCAAAACGCTGGTTTTTGCTATTGGGCTCTATTGAATAATGAATGTTTTGAATTTTCTCCAAAAGTAAAGTAGTTGCAAACTCATGCTTTTAGAGACTTGTTTGGGCTCATGAGAGGAGTAGAAAAACATCAAAAATTTCAGTCCTGCATGATTCTACCAAGAAATGTGTGTTCATTGAAACGGCTGGTTTTTGATAGTTTGGGCCCTATTGAATAATGAATGTTTTGAATTTTCTCCAAAAGTAAAGTAGTTGCAAACTCATCCTTTTAGAAACTTGTTTGGGCTGTTGAGAGGAGTAAAAAACCATCAAAAATTTCAATCCTGCATGATTCTACCAAGAAATGTGATTCTTCATTCAAAACGCTGGTTTTTGCTATTGGGCTCTATTGAATAATGAATGTTTTGAATTTTCTCCAAAAGTAAAGTAGTTGCAAACTCATGCTTTTAGAGACTTGTTTGGGCTCATGAGAGGAGTAGAAAAACATCAAAAATTTAAGTCCTGCAGGATTCAACCAAGAAATGTGTGTTCATTCAAACCGCTGGTTTTTGATAGTTTGGGCCCTATTGAATAATGAATGTTTTGAATTTTCTCCAAAAGTAAAGTAGTTGCAAACTCATGCTTTTAGAGACTTGTTTGGGCTCATGAGAGGAGTAGAAAAACATCAAAAATTTCAGTCCTGCATGATTCTACCAAGAAATGTGTGTTCATTGAAACCGCTGGTTTTTGATAGTTTGGGCCCTATTGAATAATGAATGTTTTGAATTTTCTCCAAAAGTAAAGTAGTTGCAAACTCATCCTTTTAGAAACTTGTTTGGGCTGTTGAGAGGAGTAAAAAACCATCAAAAATTTCAATCCTGCATGATTCTACCAAGAAATGTGATTCTTCATTCAAAACGCTGGTTTTTGCTATTGGGCTCTATTGAATAATGAATGTTTTGAATTTTCTCCAAAAGTAAAGTAGTTGCAAACTCATGCTTTTAGAGACTTGTTTGGGCTCATGAGAGGAGTAGAAAAACATCAAAAATTTCAGTCCTGCATGATTCTACCAAGAAATGTGTGTTCATTGAAACCGCTGGTTTTTGATAGTTTGGGCCCTATTGAATAATGAATGTTTTGAATTTTCTCCAAAAGTAAAGTAGTTGCAAACTCATCCTTTTAGAAACTTGTTTGGGCTGTTGAGAGGAGTAAAAAACCATCAAAAATTTCAATCCTGCATGATTCTACCAAGAAATGTGATTCTTCATTCAAAACGCTGGTTTTTGCTATTGGGCTCTATTGAATAATGAATGTTTTGAATTTTCTCCAAAAGTAAAGTAGTTGCAAACTCATGCTTTTAGAGACTTGTTTGGGCTCATGAGAGGAGTAGAAAAACATCAAAAATTTCAGTCCTGCATGATTCTACCAAGAAATGTGTTCATTCAAACCGCTGGTTTTTGATAGTTTGGGCCCTATTGAATAATGAATGTTTTGAATTTTCTCCAAAAGTAAAATAGTTGCAAACTCATCCTTTTAGAAACTTGTTTGGGCTGTTGAGAGGAGTAAAAAACCATCAAAAATTTCAATCCTGCATGATTCTACCAAGAAATGTGATTTTTCATTCAAAACGCTGGTTTTTGCTATTGGGCTCTATTGAATAATGAATGTTTTGAATTTTCTCCAAAAGTAAAGTAGTTGCAAACTCATGCTTTTAGAGACTTGTTTGGGCTCATGAGAGGAGTAGAAAAACATCAAAAATTTCAGTCCTGCATGATTCTACCAAGAAATGTGTGTTCATTGAAACGGCTGGTTTTTGATAGTTTGGGCCCTATTGAATAATGAATGTTTTGAATTTTCTCCAAAAGTAAAGTAGTTGCAAACTCATCCTTTTAGAAACTTGTTTGGGCTGTTGAGAGGAGTAAAAAACCATCAAAAATTTCAATCCTGCATGATTCTACCAAGAAATGTGATTCTTCATTCAAAACGCTGGTTTTTGCTATTGGGCTCTATTGAATAATGAATGTTTTGAATTTTCTCCAAAAGTAAAGTAGTTGCAAACTCATGCTTTTAGAGACTTGTTTGGGCTCATGAGAGGAGTAGAAAAACATCAAAAATTTAAGTCCTGCAGGATTCAACCAAGAAATGTGTGTTCATTCAAACCGCTGGTTTTTGATAGTTTGGGCCCTATTGAATAATGAATGTTTTGAATTTTCTCCAAAAGTAAAGTAGTTGCAAACTCATGCTTTTAGAGACTTGTTTGGGCTCATGAGAGGAGTAGAAAAACATCAAAAATTTCAGTCCTGCATGATTCTACCAAGAAATGTGTGTTCATTGAAACCGCTGGTTTTTGATAGTTTGGGCCCTATTGAATAATGAATGTTTTGAATTTTCTCCAAAAGTAAAGTAGTTGCAAACTCATCCTTTTAGAAACTTGTTTGGGCTGTTGAGAGGAGTAAAAAACCATCAAAAATTTCAATCCTGCATGATTCTACCAAGAAATGTGATTCTTCATTCAAAACGCTGGTTTTTGCTATTGGGCTCTATTGAATAATGAATGTTTTGAATTTTCTCCAAAAGTAAAGTAGTTGCAAACTCATGCTTTTAGAGACTTGTTTGGGCTCATGAGAGGAGTAGAAAAACATCAAAAATTTCAGTCCTGCATGATTCTACCAAGAAATGTGTGTTCATTGAAACCGCTGGTTTTTGATAGTTTGGGCCCTATTGAATAATGAATGTTTTGAATTTTCTCCAAAAGTAAAGTAGTTGCAAACTCATCCTTTTAGAAACTTGTTTGGGCTGTTGAGAGGAGTAAAAAACCATCAAAAATTTCAATCCTGCATGATTCTACCAAGAAATGTGATTCTTCATTCAAAACGCTGGTTTTTGCTATTGGGCTCTATTGAATAATGAATGTTTTGAATTTTCTCCAAAAGTAAAGTAGTTGCAAACTCATGCTTTTAGAGACTTGTTTGGGCTCATGAGAGGAGTAGAAAAACATCAAAAATTTCAGTCCTGCATGATTCTACCAAGAAATGTGTGTTCATTGAAACCGCTGGTTTTTGATAGTTTGGGCCCTATTGAATAATGAATGTTTTGAATTTTCTCCAAAAGTAAAGTAGTTGCAAACTCATCCTTTTAGAAACTTGTTTGGGCTGTTGAGAGGAGTAAAAAACCATCAAAAATTTCAATCCTGCATGATTCTACCAAGAAATGTGATTCTTCATTCAAAACGCTGGTTTTTGCTATTGGGCTCTATTGAATAATGAATGTTTTGAATTTTCTCCAAAAGTAAAGTAGTTGCAAACTCATGCTTTTAGAGACTTGTTTGGGCTCATGAGAGGAGTAGAAAAACATCAAAAATTTCAGTCCTGCATGATTCTACCAAGAAATGTGTTCATTCAAACCGCTGGTTTTTGATAGTTTGGGCCCTATTGAATAATGAATGTTTTGAATTTTCTCCAAAAGTAAAATAGTTGCAAACTCATCCTTTTAGAAACTTGTTTGGGCTGTTGAGAGGAGTAAAAAACCATCAAAAATTTCAATCCTGCATGATTCTACCAAGAAATGTGATTTTTCATTCAAAACGCTGATTTTTGCTATTGGGCTCTATTGAATAATGAATGTTTTGAATTTTCTCCAAAAGTAAAGTAGTTGCAAACTCATGCTTTTAGAGTCTTGTTTGGGCTCATGAGAGGAGTAGAAAAACATCAAAAATTTCAGTCCTGCATGATTCTACCAAGAAATGTGTGTTCATTGAAACGGCTGGTTTTTGATAGTTTGGGCCCTATTGAATAATGAATGTTTTGAATTTTCTCCAAAAGTAAAGTAGTTGCAAACTCATCCTTTTAGAAACTTGTTTGGGCTGTTGAGAGGAGTAAAAAACCATCAAAAATTTCAATCCTGCATGATTCTACCAAGAAATGTGATTCTTCATTCAAAACGCTGGTTTTTGCTATTGGGCTCTATTGAATAATGAATGTTTTGAATTTTCTCCAAAAGTAAAGTAGTTGCAAACTCATGCTTTTAGAGACTTGTTTGGGCTCATGAGAGGAGTAGAAAAACATCAAAAATTTAAGTCCTGCAGGATTCAACCAAGAAATGTGTGTTCATTCAAACCGCTGGTTTTTGATAGTTTGGGCCCTATTGAATAATGAATGTTTTGAATTTTCTCCAAAAGTAAAGTAGTTGCAAACTCATGCTTTTAGAGACTTGTTTGGGCTCATGAGAGGAGTAGAAAAACATCAAAAATTTCAGTCCTGCATGATTCTACCAAGAAATGTGTGTTCATTGAAACCGCTGGTTTTTGATAGTTTGGGCCCTATTGAATAATGAATGTTTTGAATTTTCTCCAAAAGTAAAGTAGTTGCAAACTCATCCTTTTAGAAACTTGTTTGGGCTGTTGAGAGGAGTAAAAAACCATCAAAAATTTCAATCCTGCATGATTCTACCAAGAAATGTGATTCTTCATTCAAAACGCTGGTTTTTGCTATTGGGCTCTATTGAATAATGAATGTTTTGAATTTTCTCCAAAAGTAAAGTAGTTGCAAACTCATGCTTTTAGAGACTTGTTTGGGCTCATGAGAGGAGTAGAAAAACATCAAAAATTTCAGTCCTGCATGATTCTACCAAGAAATGTGTGTTCATTGAAACCGCTGGTTTTTGATAGTTTGGGCCCTATTGAATAATGAATGTTTTGAATTTTCTCCAAAAGTAAAGTAGTTGCAAACTCATCCTTTTAGAAACTTGTTTGGGCTGTTGAGAGGAGTAAAAAACCATCAAAAATTTCAATCCTGCATGATTCTACCAAGAAATGTGATTCTTCATTCAAAACGCTGGTTTTTGCTATTGGGCTCTATTGAATAATGAATGTTTTGAATTTTCTCCAAAAGTAAAGTAGTTGCAAACTCATGCTTTTAGAGACTTGTTTGGGCTCATGAGAGGAGTAGAAAAACATCAAAAATTTCAGTCCTGCATGATTCTACCAAGAAATGTGTGTTCATTGAAACCGCTGGTTTTTGATAGTTTGGGCCCTATTGAATAATGAATGTTTTGAATTTTCTCCAAAAGTAAAGTAGTTGCAAACTCATCCTTTTAGAAACTTGTTTGGGCTGTTGAGAGGAGTAAAAAACCATCAAAAATTTCAATCCTGCATGATTTTACCAAGAAATGTGATTCTTCATTCAAAACCTGATTTTTGCTATTGGGCTCTATTGAATATGTAGGATGTATTAACAGAAGCATACAGTCTAGATCACGTGAAGTCATTATTTCCCTCTACTCCTCTTTGGTCAGACCTCATCTGGAATATTGTGTCCAGTTTTGGGCACCACATTTTAAAAAAGACATCAACAAACTGGAGCAAGTTCAGAAAAGAGCGACCAGAATGGTGACCGGTCTGCAAACCCTGTCTTATGAGGAAAGGTTGCAGGATTTGGGAATGTTTAGTTTGCAAAAGAGAAGACTGAGAGGAGACTTAATTGCTGTCTACAAATATCTAAAGGGCTGTCACATTGTAGAAGGATCAACTTTATTCTCATTTGCACAAGGAAAGACTAGAAGCAATGGGATGAAACTGAATGGGAGGAGACACAGATTAGATATTAGAAAAAACTTTTTGACAGTTAGAGTGATCAATGAGTGGAACAGGCTGCCACGAGAAGTGGTGAGTTCTCCTTCAATGGAAGTCTTCAAACAGAGGCTGGACAGACATCTGACTGGGATGATTTAGCGAATCCTGCTTTGAGCAGGGGGTTGGACCAGATGGCCCAGGAGGTCCCTTCCAACTCTACGATTCTATGATTCTATGATTCTATGATTCTAATAGTGAATGTTTTGAATTTTCTCCAAAAGTAAAGTAGTTGCAAACTCATGCTTTTAGAGACTTGTTTGGGCTCATGAGAGGAGTAGAAAAACATCAAAAATTTCAGTCCTGCATGATTCTACCAAGAAATGTGTGTTCATTAAAACCGCTGGTTTTTGATAGTTTGGGCCCTATTGAATAATGAATGTTTTGAATTTTGTCCAAAAGTAAAGTAGTTGCAAACTCATGCTTTTAGAGACTTGTTTGGGCTCATGAGAGGAGTAGAAAAACATCAAAAATTTCAGTCCTGCATGATTCTACCAAGAAATGTGTGTTCATTCAAACCGCTGGTTTTTGATAGTTTGGGCCCTATTGAATAATGAATGTTTTGAATTTTCTCCAAAAGTAAAGTAGTTGCAAACTCATCCTTTTAGAAACTTGTTTGGGCTGTTGAGAGGAGTAAAAAACCATCAAAAATTTCAATCCTGCATGATTCTACCAAGAAATGTGATTCTTCATTCAAAACGCTGGTTTTTGCTATTGGGCTCTATTGAATAATGAATGTTTTGAATTTTCTCCAAAAGTAAAATAGTTGCAAACTCATGCTTTTAGAGACTTGTTTGGGCTCATGAGAGGAGTAGAAAAACATCAAAAATTTCAGTCCTGCATGATTCTACCAAGAAATGTGTGTTCATTGAAACCGCTGGTTTTTGATAGTTTGGGCCCTATTGAATAATGAATGTTTTGAATTTTCTCCAAAAGTAAAGTAGTTGCAAACTCATCCTTTTAGAAACTTGTTTGGGCTGTTGAGAGGAGTAAAAAACCATCAAAAATTTCAATCCTGCATGATTCTACCAATAAATGTGATTCTTCATTCAAAACGCTGGTTTTTGCTATTGGGCTCTATTGAATAATGAATGTTTTGAATTTTCTCCAAAAGTAAAGTAGTTGCAAACTCATGCTTTTAGAGACTTGTTTGGGCTCATGAGAGGAGTAGAAAAACATCAAAAATTTCAGTCCTGCATGATTCTACCAAGAAATGTGTGTTCATTGAAACGGCTGGTTTTTGATAGTTTGGGCCCTATTGAATAATGAATGTTTTGAATTTTCTCCAAAAGTAAAGTAGTTGCAAACTCATCCTTTTAGAAACTTGTTTGGGCTGTTGAGAGGAGTAAAAAACCATCAAAAATTTCAATCCTGCATGATTCTACCAAGAAATGTGATTCTTCATTCAAAACGCTGGTTTTTGCTATTGGGCTCTATTGAATAATGAATGTTTTGAATTTTCTCCAAAAGTAAAGTAGTTGCAAACTCATGCTTTTAGAGACTTGTTTGGGCTCATGAGAGGAGTAGAAAAACATCAAAAATTTCAGTCCTGCATGATTCTACCAAGAAATGTGTGTTCATTGAAACCGCTGGTTTTTGATAGTTTGGGCCCTATTGAATAATGAATGTTTTGAATTTTCTCCAAAAGTAAAGTAGTTGCAAACTCATCCTTTTAGAAACTTGTTTGGGCTGTTGAGAGGAGTAAAAAACCATCAAAAATTTCAATCCTGCATGATTTTACCAAGAAATGTGATTCTTCATTCAAAACCTGATTTTTGCTATTGGGCTCTATTGAATAGTGAATGTTTTGAATTTTCTCCAAAAGTAAAGTAGTTGCAAACTCATGCTTTTAGAGACTTGTTTGGGCTCATGAGAGGAGTAGAAAAACATCAAAAATTTCAGTCCTGCATGATTCTACCAAGAAATGTGTGTTCATTAAAACCGCTGGTTTTTGATAGTTTGGGCCCTATTGAATAATGAATGTTTTGAATTTTGTCCAAAAGTAAAGTAGTTGCAAACTCATGCTTTTAGAGACTTGTTTGGGCTCATGAGAGGAGTAGAAAAACATCAAAAATTTCAGTCCTGCATGATTCTACCAAGAAATGTGTGTTCATTCAAACCGCTGGTTTTTGATAGTTTGGGCCCTATTGAATAATGAATGTTTTGAATTTTCTCCAAAAGTAAAGTAGTTGCAAACTCATCCTTTTAGAAACTTGTTTGGGCTGTTGAGAGGAGTAAAAAACCATCAAAAATTTCAATCCTGCATGATTCTACCAAGAAATGTGATTCTTCATTCAAAACGCTGGTTTTTGCTATTGGGCTCTATTGAATAATGAATGTTTTGAATTTTCTCCAAAAGTAAAATAGTTGCAAACTCATGCTTTTAGAGACTTGTTTGGGCTCATGAGAGGAGTAGAAAAACATCAAAAATTTCAGTCCTGCATGATTCTACCAAGAAATGTGTGTTCATTGAAACCGCTGGTTTTTGATAGTTTGGGCCCTATTGAATAATGAATGTTTTGAATTTTCTCCAAAAGTAAAGTAGTTGCAAACTCATCCTTTTAGAAACTTGTTTGGGCTGTTGAGAGGAGTAAAAAACCATCAAAAATTTCAATCCTGCATGATTCTACCAATAAATGTGATTCTTCATTCAAAACGCTGGTTTTTGCTATTGGGCTCTATTGAATAATGAATGTTTTGAATTTTCTCCAAAAGTAAAGTAGTTGCAAACTCATGCTTTTAGAGACTTGTTTGGGCTCATGAGAGGAGTAGAAAAACATCAAAAATTTCAGTCCTGCATGATTCTACCAAGAAATGTGTGTTCATTGAAACCGCTGGTTTTTGATAGTTTGGGCCCTATTGAATAATGAATGTTTTGAATTTTCTCCAAAAGTAAAGTAGTTGCAAACTCATCCTTTTAGAAACTTGTTTGGGCTGTTGAGAGGAGTAAAAAACCATCAAAAATTTCAATCCTGCATGATTCTACCAAGAAATGTGATTCTTCATTCAAAACGCTGGTTTTTGCTATTGGGCTCTATTGAATAATGAATGTTTTGAATTTTCTCCAAAAGTAAAGTAGTTGCAAACTCATGCTTTTAGAGACTTGTTTGGGCTCATGAGAGGAGTAGAAAAACATCAAAAATTTCAGTCCTGCATGATTCTACCAAGAAATGTGTGTTCATTCAAACCGCTGGTTTTTGATAGTTTGGGCCCTATTGAATAATGAATGTTTTGAATTTTCTCCAAAAGTAAAGTAGTTGCAAACTCATCCTTTTAGAAACTTGTTTGGGCTGTTGAGAGGAGTAAAAAACCATCAAAAATTTCAATCCTGCATGATTTTACCAAGAAATGTGATTCTTCATTCAAAACCTGATTTTTGCTATTGGGCTCTATTGAATAGTGAATGTTTTGAATTTTCTCCAAAAGTAAAGTAGTTGCAAACTTATGCTTTTACAGACTTGTGTGGGCTCATGAGAGGAGTAGAAAAACATCAAAAATTAAAGTCCTGCATGATTCTACCAAGAAATGTGTTCATTCAAACCGCTGGTTTTTGATAGTTTGGGCCCTATTGAATAATGAATGTTTTGAATTTTCTCCAAAAGTAAAGTAGTTGCAAACTCATCCTTTTAGAAACTTGCTTGGGCTGTAGAGAGGAGTAAAAAACCATCAAAAATTTCAATCCTGCATGATTCTACCAAGAAATGTGATTCTTCATTCAAAACGCTGGTTTTTGCTATTGGGCTCTATTGAATAATGAATGTTTTGAATTTTCTCCAAAAGTAAAGTAGTTGCAAACTCATGCTTTTAGAGACTTGTTTGGGCTCATGAGAGGAGCAGAAAAACATCAAAAATTTCAGTCCTGCATGATTCTACCAAGAAATGTGTGTTCATTCAAACCGCTGGATTTTGATAGTTTGGGCCCTATTGAATAATGAATGTTTTGAATTTTCTCCAAAAGTAAAGTAGTTGCAAACTCATGCTTTTAGAGACTTGTTTGGGCTCATGAGAGGAGTAGAAAAACATCAAAAATTTCAGTCCTGCATGATTCTACCAAGAAATGTGTGTTCATTGAAACCGCTGGTTTTTGATAGTTTGGGCCCTATTGAATAATGAATGTTTTGAATTTTCTCCAAAAGTAAAGTAGTTGCAAACTCATGCTTTTAGAGACTTGTTTGGGCTCATGAGAGGAGTAGAAAAACATCAAAAATTTCAGTCCTGCATGATTCTACCAAGAAATGTGTTCATTCAAACCGCTGGTTTTTGATAGTTTGGGCCCTATTGAATAATGAATGTTTTGAATTTTCTCCAAAAGTAAAATAGTTGCAAACTCATCCTTTTAGAAACTTGTTTGGGCTGTTGAGAGGAGTAAAAAACCATCAAAAATTTCAATCCTGCATGATTCTACCAAGAAATGTGATTTTTCATTCAAAACGCTGGTTTTTGCTATTGGGCTCTATTGAATAATGAATGTTTTGAATTTTCTCCAAAAGTAAAGTAGTTGCAAACTCATGCTTTTAGAGACTTGTTTGGGCTCATGAGAGGAGTAGAAAAACATCAAAAATTTCAGTCCTGCATGATTCTACCAAGAAATGTGTGTTCATTGAAACGGCTGGTTTTTGATAGTTTGGGCCCTATTGAATAATGAATGTTTTGAATTTTCTCCAAAAGTAAAGTAGTTGCAAACTCATCCTTTTAGAAACTTGTTTGGGCTGTTGAGAGGAGTAAAAAACCATCAAAAATTTCAATCCTGCATGATTCTACCAAGAAATGTGATTCTTCATTCAAAACGCTGGTTTTTGCTATTGGGCTCTATTGAATAATGAATGTTTTGAATTTTCTCCAAAAGTAAAGTAGTTGCAAACTCATGCTTTTAGAGACTTGTTTGGGCTCATGAGAGGAGTAGAAAAACATCAAAAATTTAAGTCCTGCAGGATTCAACCAAGAAATGTGTGTTCATTCAAACCGCTGGTTTTTGATAGTTTGGGCCCTATTGAATAATGAATGTTTTGAATTTTCTCCAAAAGTAAAGTAGTTGCAAACTCATGCTTTTAGAGACTTGTTTGGGCTCATGAGAGGAGTAGAAAAACATCAAAAATTTCAGTCCTGCATGATTCTACCAAGAAATGTGTGTTCATTGAAACCGCTGGTTTTTGATAGTTTGGGCCCTATTGAATAATGAATGTTTTGAATTTTCTCCAAAAGTAAAGTAGTTGCAAACTCATCCTTTTAGAAACTTGTTTGGGCTGTTGAGAGGAGTAAAAAACCATCAAAAATTTCAATCCTGCATGATTCTACCAAGAAATGTGATTCTTCATTCAAAACGCTGGTTTTTGCTATTGGGCTCTATTGAATAATGAATGTTTTGAATTTTCTCCAAAAGTAAAGTAGTTGCAAACTCATGCTTTTAGAGACTTGTTTGGGCTCATGAGAGGAGTAGAAAAACATCAAAAATTTCAGTCCTGCATGATTCTACCAAGAAATGTGTGTTCATTGAAACCGCTGGTTTTTGATAGTTTGGGCCCTATTGAATAATGAATGTTTTGAATTTTCTCCAAAAGTAAAGTAGTTGCAAACTCATCCTTTTAGAAACTTGTTTGGGCTGTTGAGAGGAGTAAAAAACCATCAAAAATTTCAATCCTGCATGATTCTACCAAGAAATGTGATTCTTCATTCAAAACGCTGGTTTTTGCTATTGGGCTCTATTGAATAATGAATGTTTTGAATTTTCTCCAAAAGTAAAGTAGTTGCAAACTCATGCTTTTAGAGACTTGTTTGGGCTCATGAGAGGAGTAGAAAAACATCAAAAATTTCAGTCCTGCATGATTCTACCAAGAAATGTGTGTTCATTGAAACCGCTGGTTTTTGATAGTTTGGGCCCTATTGAATAATGAATGTTTTGAATTTTCTCCAAAAGTAAAGTAGTTGCAAACTCATCCTTTTAGAAACTTGTTTGGGCTGTTGAGAGGAGTAAAAAACCATCAAAAATTTCAATCCTGCATGATTTTACCAAGAAATGTGATTCTTCATTCAAAACCTGATTTTTGCTATTGGGCTCTATTGAATAGTGAATGTTTTGAATTTTCTCCAAAAGTAAAGTAGTTGCAAACTCATGCTTTTAGAGACTTGTTTGGGCTCATGAGAGGAGTAGAAAAACATCAAAAATTTCAGTCCTGCATGATTCTACCAAGAAATGTGTGTTCATTAAAACCGCTGGTTTTTGATAGTTTGGGCCCTATTGAATAATGAATGTTTTGAATTTTGTCCAAAAGTAAAGTAGTTGCAAACTCATGCTTTTAGAGACTTGTTTGGGCTCATGAGAGGAGTAGAAAAACATCAAAAATTTCAGTCCTGCATGATTCTACCAAGAAATGTGTGTTCATTCAAACCGCTGGTTTTTGATAGTTTGGGCCCTATTGAATAATGAATGTTTTGAATTTTCTCCAAAAGTAAAGTAGTTGCAAACTCATCCTTTTAGAAACTTGTTTGGGCTGTTGAGAGGAGTAAAAAACCATCAAAAATTTCAATCCTGCATGATTCTACCAAGAAATGTGATTCTTCATTCAAAACGCTGGTTTTTGCTATTGGGCTCTATTGAATAATGAATGTTTTGAATTTTCTCCAAAAGTAAAATAGTTGCAAACTCATGCTTTTAGAGACTTGTTTGGGCTCATGAGAGGAGTAGAAAAACATCAAAAATTTCAGTCCTGCATGATTCTACCAAGAAATGTGTGTTCATTGAAACCGCTGGTTTTTGATAGTTTGGGCCCTATTGAATAATGAATGTTTTGAATTTTCTCCAAAAGTAAAGTAGTTGCAAACTCATCCTTTTAGAAACTTGTTTGGGCTGTTGAGAGGAGTAAAAAACCATCAAAAATTTCAATCCTGCATGATTCTACCAAAAAATGTGATTCTTCATTCAAAACGCTGGTTTTTGCTATTGGGCTCTATTGAATAATGAATGTTTTGAATTTTCTCCAAAAGTAAAGTAGTTGCAAACTCATGCTTTTAGAGACTTGTTTGGGCTCATGAGAGGAGTAGAAAAACATCAAAAATTTCAGTCCTGCATGATTCTACCAAGAAATGTGTGTTCATTGAAACCGCTGGTTTTTGATAGTTTGGGCCCTATTGAATAATGAATGTTTTGAATTTTCTCCAAAAGTAAAGTAGTTGCAAACTCATCCTTTTAGAAACTTGTTTGGGCTGTTGAGAGGAGTAAAAAACCATCAAAAATTTCAATCCTGCATGATTCTACCAAGAAATGTGATTCTTCATTCAAAACGCTGGTTTTTGCTATTGGGCTCTATTGAATAATGAATGTTTTGAATTTTCTCCAAAAGTAAAGTAGTTGCAAACTCATGCTTTTAGAGACTTGTTTGGGCTCATGAGAGGAGTAGAAAAACATCAAAAATTTCAGTCCTGCATGATTCTACCAAGAAATGTGTGTTCATTCAAACCGCTGGTTTTTGATAGTTTGGGCCCTATTGAATAATGAATGTTTTGAATTTTCTCCAAAAGTAAAGTAGTTGCAAACTCATCCTTTTAGAAACTTGTTTGGGCTGTTGAGAGGAGTAAAAAACCATCAAAAATTTCAATCCTGCATGATTTTACCAAGAAATGTGATTCTTCATTCAAAACCTGATTTTTGCTATTGGGCTCTATTGAATAGTGAATGTTTTGAATTTTCTCCAAAAGTAAAGTAGTTGCAAACTTATGCTTTTACAGACTTGTGTGGGCTCATGAGAGGAGTAGAAAAACATCAAAAATTAAAGTCCTGCATGATTCTACCAAGAAATGTGTTCATTCAAACCGCTGGTTTTTGATAGTTTGGGCCCTATTGAATAATGAATGTTTTGAATTTTCTCCAAAAGTAAAGTAGTTGCAAACTCATCCTTTTAGAAACTTGCTTGGGCTGTAGAGAGGAGTAAAAAACCATCAAAAATTTCAATCCTGCATGATTCTACCAAGAAATGTGATTCTTCATTCAAAACGCTGGTTTTTGCTATTGGGCTCTATTGAATAATGAATGTTTTGAATTTTCTCCAAAAGTAAAGTAGTTCCAAACTCATGCTTTTAGAGACTTGTTTGGGCTCATGAGATGAGTAGAAAAACATCAAAAATTTCAGTCCTGCATGATTCTACCAAGAAATGTGTGTTCATTGAAACCGCTGGTTTTTGATAGTTTGGGCCCTATTGAATAATGAATGTTTTGAATTTTCTCCAAAAGTAAAGTAGTTGCAAACTCATCCTTTTAGAAACTTGTTTGGGCTGTTGAGAGGAGTAAAAAACCATCAAAAATTTCAATCCTGCATGATTTTACCAAGAAATGTGATTCTTCATTCAAAACCTGATTTTTGCTATTGGGCTCTATTGAATAGTGAATGTTTTGAATTTTCTCCAAAAGTAAAGTAGTTGCAAACTCATGCTTTTGGAGACTTGTTTGGGCTCATGAGAGGAGTAGAAAAACATCAAAAATTTCAGTCCTGCATGATTCTACCAAGAAATGTGTGTTCATTAAAACCGCTGGTTTTTGATAGTTTGGGCCCTATTGAATAATGAATGTTTTGAATTTTGTCCAAAAGTAAAGTAGTTGCAAACTCATGCTTTTAGAGACTTGTTTGGGCTCATGAGAGGAGTAGAAAAACATCAAAAATTTCAGTCCTGCATGATTCTACCAAGAAATGTGTGTTCATTCAAACCGCTGGTTTTTGATAGTTTGGGCCCTATTGAATAATGAATGTTTTGAATTTTCTCCAAAAGTAAAGTAGTTGCAAACTCATCCTTTTAGAAACTTGTTTGGGCTGTTGAGAGGAGTAAAAAACCATCAAAAATTTCAATCCTGCATGATTCTACCAAGAAATGTGATTCTTCATTCAAAACGCTGGTTTTTGCTATTGGGCTCTATTGAATAATGAATGTTTTGAATTTTCTCCAAAAGTAAAATAGTTGCAAACTCATGCTTTTAGAGACTTGTTTGGGCTCATGAGAGGAGTAGAAAAACATCAAAAATTTCAGTCCTGCATGATTCTACCAAGAAATGTGTGTTCATTGAAACCGCTGGTTTTTGATAGTTTGGGCCCTATTGAATAATGAATGTTTTGAATTTTCTCCAAAAGTAAAGTAGTTGCAAACTCATCCTTTTAGAAACTTGTTTGGGCTGTTGAGAGGAGTAAAAAACCATCAAAAATTTCAATCCTGCATGATTCTACCAAGAAATGTGATTCTTCATTCAAAACGCTGGTTTTTGCTATTGGGCTCTATTGAATAATGAATGTTTTGAATTTTCTCCAAAAGTAAAGTAGTTGCAAACTCATGCTTTTAGAGACTTGTTTGGGCTCATGAGAGGAGTAGAAAAACATCAAAAATTTCAGTCCTGCATGATTCTACCAAGAAATGTGTGTTCATTGAAACCGCTGGTTTTTGATAGTTTGGGCCCTATTGAATAATGAATGTTTTGAATTTTCTCCAAAAGTAAAGTAGTTGCAAACTCATCCTTTTAGAAACTTGTTTGGGCTGTTGAGAGGAGTAAAAAACCATCAAAAATTTCAATCCTGCATGATTCTACCAAGAAATGTGATTCTTCATTCAAAACGCTGGTTTTTGCTATTGGGCTCTATTGAATAATGAATGTTTTGAATTTTCTCCAAAAGTAAAGTAGTTGCAAACTCATGCTTTTAGAGACTTGTTTGGGCTCATGAGAGGAGTAGAAAAACATCAAAAATTTCAGTCCTGCATGATTCTACCAAGAAATGTGTGTTCATTCAAACCGCTGTTTTTTGATAGTTTGGGCCCTATTGAATAATGAATGTTTTGAATTTTCTCCAAAAGTAAAGTAGTTGCAAACTCATCCTTTTAGAAACTTGTTTGGGCTGTTGAGAGGAGTAAAAAACCATCAAAAATTTCAATCCTGCATGATTTTACCAAGAAATGTGATTCTTCATTCAAAACCTGATTTTTGCTATTGGGCTCTATTGAATAGTGAATGTTTTGAATTTTCTCCAAAAGTAAAGTAGTTGCAAACTTATGCTTTTACAGACTTGTGTGGGCTCATGAGAGGAGTAGAAAAACATCAAAAATTAAAGTCCTGCATGATTCTACCAAGAAATGTGTTCATTCAAACCGCTGGTTTTTGATAGTTTGGGCCCTATTGAATAATGAATGTTTTGAATTTTCTCCAAAAGTAAAGTAGTTGCAAACTCATCCTTTTAGAAACTTGCTTGGGCTGTAGAGAGGAGTAAAAAACCATCAAAAATTTCAATCCTGCATGATTCTACCAAGAAATGTGATTCTTCATTCAAAACGCTGGTTTTTGCTATTGGGCTCTATTGAATAATGAATGTTTTGAATTTTCTCCAAAAGTAAAGTAGTTCCAAACTCATGCTTTTAGAGACTTGTTTGGGCTCATGAGATGAGTAGAAAAACATCAAAAATTTCAGTCCTGCATGATTCTACCAAGACATGTGTGTTCATTGAAACGGCTGGTTTTTGATAGTTTGGGCCCTATTGAATAATGAATGTTTTGAATTTTCTCCAAAAGTAAAGTAGTTGCAAACTCATCCTTTTAGAAACTTGTTTGGGCTGTTGAGAGGAGTAAAAAACCATCAAAAATTTCAATCCTGCATGATTCTACCAAGAAATGTGATTCTTCATTCAAAACGCTGGTTTTTGCTATTGGGCTCTATTGAATAATGAATGTTTTGAATTTTCTCCAAAAGTAAAGTAGTTGCAAACTCATGCTTTTAGAGACTTGTTTGGGCTCATGAGAGGAGCAGAAAAACATCAAAAATTTCAGTCCTGCATGATTCTACCAAGAAATGTGTGTTCATTCAAACCGCTGGATTTTGATAGTTTGGGCCCTATTGAATAATGAATGTTTTGAATTTTGTCCAAAAGTAAAGTAGTTGCAAACTCATGCTTTTAGAGACTTGTTTGGGCTCATGAGAGGAGTAGAAAAACATCAAAAATTTCAGTCCTGCATGATTCTACCAAGAAATGTGTGTTCATTGAAACCGCTGGTTTTTGATAGTTTGGGCCCTATTGAATAATGAATGTTTTGAATTTTCTCCAAAAGTAAAGTAGTTGCAAACTCATCCTTTTAGAAACTTGTTTGGGCTGTTGAGAGGAGTAAAAAACCATCAAAAATTTCAATCCTGCATGATTCTACCAAGAAATGTGATTCTTCATTCAAAACGCTGGTTTTTGCTATTGGGCTCTATTGAATAATGAATGTTTTGAATTTTCTCCAAAAGTAAAGTAGTTGCAAACTCATGCTTTTAGAGACTTGTTTGGGCTCATGAGAGGAGTAGAAAAACATCAAAAATTTCAGTCCTGCATGATTCTACCAAGAAATGTGTGTTCATTGAAACCGCTGGTTTTTGATAGTTTGGGCCCTATTGAATAATGAATGTTTTGAATTTTCTCCAAAAGTAAAGTAGTTGCAAACTCATCCTTTTAGAAACTTGTTTGGGCTGTTGAGAGGAGTAAAAAACCATCAAAAATTTCAATCCTGCATGATTCTACCAAGAAATGTGATTCTTCATTCAAAACGCTGGTTTTTGCTATTGGGCTCTATTGAATAATGAATGTTTTGAATTTTCTCCAAAAGTAAAGTAGTTGCAAACTCATGCTTTTAGAGACTTGTTTGGGCTCATGAGAGGAGTAGAAAAACATCAAAAATTTCAGTCCTGCATGATTCTACCAAGAAATGTGTGTTCATTGAAACCGCTGGTTTTTGATAGTTTGGGCCCTATTGAATAATGAATGTTTTGAATTTTCTCCAAAAGTAAAGTAGTTGCAAACTCATCCTTTTAGAAACTTGTTTGGGCTGTTGAGAGGAGTAAAAAACCATCAAAAATTTCAATCCTGCATGATTTTACCAAGAAATGTGATTCTTCATTCAAAACCTGATTTTTGCTATTGGGCTCTATTGAATAGTGAATGTTTTGAATTTTCTCCAAAAGTAAAGTAGTTGCAAACTCATGCTTTTAGAGACTTGTTTGGGCTCATGAGAGGAGTAGAAAAACATCAAAAATTAAAGTCCTGCATGATTCTACCAAGAAATGTGTTCATTCAAACCGCTGGTTTTTGATAGTTTGGGCCCTATTGAATAATGAATGTTTTGAATTTTCTCCAAAAGTAAAGTAGTTACAAACTCATCCTTTTAGAAACTTGCTTGGGCTGTAGAGAGGAGTAAAAAACCATCAAAAATTTCAATCCTGCATGATTCTACCAAGAAATGTGATTCTTCATTCAAAACGCTGGTTTTTGCTATTGGGCTCTATTGAATAATGAATGTTTTGAATTTTCTCCAAAAGTAAAGTAGTTGCAAACTCATGCTTTTAGAGACTTGTTTGGGCTCATGAAATGAGTAGAAAAACATCAAAAATTTCAGTCCTGCATGATTCTACCAAGACATGTGTGTTCATTGAAACTGCTGGTTTTTGATAGTTTGGGCCCTATTGAATAATGAATGTTTTGAATTTTCTCCAAAAGTAAAGTAGTTGCAAACTCATCCTTTTAGAAACTTGTTTGGGCTGTTGAGAGGAGTAAAAAACCATCAAAAATTTCAATCCTGCATGATTCTACCAAGAAATGTGATTCTTCATTCAAAACGCTGGTTTTTGCTATTGGGCTCTATTGAATAATGAATGTTTTGAATTTTCTCCAAAAGTAAAGTAGTTGCAAACTCATGCTTTTAGAGACTTGTTTGGGCTCATGAGAGGAGTAGAAAAACATCAAAAATTTCAGTCCTGCATGATTCTACCAAGAAATGTGTGTTCATTCAAACCGCTGGTTTTTGATAGTTTGGGCCCTATTGAATAATGAATGTTTTGAATTTTCTCCAAAAGTAAAGTAGTTGCAAACTCATCCTTTTAGAAACTTGTTTGGGCTGTTGAGAGGAGTAAAAAACCATCAAAAATTTCAATCCTGCATGATTTTACCAAGAAATGTGATTCTTCATTCAAAACCTGATTTTTGCTATTGGGCTCTATTGAATAGTGAATGTTTTGAATTTTCTCCAAAAGTAAAGTAGTTGCAAACTTATGCTTTTACAGACTTGTGTGGGCTCATGAGAGGAGTAGAAAAACATCAAAAATTAAAGTCCTGCATGATTCTACCAAGAAATGTGTTCATTCAAACCGCTGGTTTTTGATAGTTTGGGCCCTATTGAATAATGAATGTTTTGAATTTTCTCCAAAAGTAAAGTAGTTGCAAACTCATCCTTTTAGAAACTTGCTTGGGCTGTAGAGAGGAGTAAAAAACCATCAAAAATTTCAATCCTGCATGATTCTACCAAGAAATGTGATTCTTCATTCAAAACGCTGGTTTTTGCTATTGGGCTCTATTGAATAATGAATGTTTTGAATTTTCTCCAAAAGTAAAGTAGTTCCAAACTCATGCTTTTAGAGACTTGTTTGGGCTCATGAGATGAGTAGAAAAACATCAAAAATTTCAGTCCTGCATGATTCTACCAAGAAATGTGTGTTCATTGAAACGGCTGGTTTTTGATAGTTTGGGCCCTATTGAATAATGAATGTTTTGAATTTTCTCCAAAAGTAAAGTAGTTGCAAACTCATCCTTTTAGAAACTTGTTTGGGCTGTTGAGAGGAGTAAAAAACCATCAAAAATTTCAATCCTGCATGATTTTACCAAGAAATGTGATTCTTCATTCAAAACCTGATTTTTGCTATTGGGCTCTATTGAATAGTGAATGTTTTGAATTTTCTCCAAAAGTAAAGTAGTTGCAAACTCATGCTTTTGGAGACTTGTTTGGGCTCATGAGAGGAGTAGAAAAACATCAAAAATTTCAGTCCTGCATGATTCTACCAAGAAATGTGTGTTCATTAAAACCGCTGGTTTTTGATAGTTTGGGCCCTATTGAATAATGAATGTTTTGAATTTTGTCCAAAAGTAAAGTAGTTGCAAACTCATGCTTTTAGAGACTTGTTTGGGCTCATGAGAGGAGTAGAAAAACATCAAAAATTTCAGTCCTGCATGATTCTACCAAGAAATGTGTGTTCATTCAAACCGCTGGTTTTTGATAGTTTGGGCCCTATTGAATAATGAATGTTTTGAATTTTCTCCAAAAGTAAAGTAGTTGCAAACTCATCCTTTTAGAAACTTGTTTGGGCTGTTGAGAGGAGTAAAAAACCATCAAAAATTTCAATCCTGCATGATTCTACCAAGAAATGTGATTCTTCATTCAAAACGCTGGTTTTTGCTATTGGGCTCTATTGAATAATGAATGTTTTGAATTTTCTCCAAAAGTAAAATAGTTGCAAACTCATGCTTTTAGAGACTTGTTTGGGCTCATGAGAGGAGTAGAAAAACATCAAAAATTTCAGTCCTGCATGATTCTACCAAGAAATGTGTGTTCATTGAAACCGCTGGTTTTTGATAGTTTGGGCCCTATTGAATAATGAATGTTTTGAATTTTCTCCAAAAGTAAAGTAGTTGCAAACTCATCCTTTTAGAAACTTGTTTGGGCTGTTGAGAGGAGTAAAAAACCATCAAAAATTTCAATCCTGCATGATTCTACCAAGAAATGTGATTCTTCATTCAAAACGCTGGTTTTTGCTATTGGGCTCTATTGAATAATGAATGTTTTGAATTTTCTCCAAAAGTAAAGTAGTTGCAAACTCATGCTTTTAGAGACTTGTTTGGGCTCATGAGAGGAGTAGAAAAACATCAAAAATTTCAGTCCTGCATGATTCTACCAAGAAATGTGTGTTCATTGAAACCGCTGGTTTTTGATAGTTTGGGCCCTATTGAATAATGAATGTTTTGAATTTTCTCCAAAAGTAAAGTAGTTGCAAACTCATCCTTTTAGAAACTTGTTTGGGCTGTTGAGAGGAGTAAAAAACCATCAAAAATTTCAATCCTGCATGATTCTACCAAGAAATGTGATTCTTCATTCAAAACGCTGGTTTTTGCTATTGGGCTCTATTGAATAATGAATGTTTTGAATTTTCTCCAAAAGTAAAGTAGTTGCAAACTCATGCTTTTAGAGACTTGTTTGGGCTCATGAGAGGAGTAGAAAAACATCAAAAATTTCAGTCCTGCATGATTCTACCAAGAAATGTGTGTTCATTCAAACCGCTGTTTTTTGATAGTTTGGGCCCTATTGAATAATGAATGTTTTGAATTTTCTCCAAAAGTAAAGTAGTTGCAAACTCATCCTTTTAGAAACTTGTTTGGGCTGTTGAGAGGAGTAAAAAACCATCAAAAATTTCAATCCTGCATGATTTTACCAAGAAATGTGATTCTTCATTCAAAACCTGATTTTTGCTATTGGGCTCTATTGAATAGTGAATGTTTTGAATTTTCTCCAAAAGTAAAGTAGTTGCAAACTTATGCTTTTACAGACTTGTGTGGGCTCATGAGAGGAGTAGAAAAACATCAAAAATTAAAGTCCTGCATGATTCTACCAAGAAATGTGTTCATTCAAACCGCTGGTTTTTGATAGTTTGGGCCCTATTGAATAATGAATGTTTTGAATTTTCTCCAAAAGTAAAGTAGTTGCAAACTCATCCTTTTAGAAACTTGCTTGGGCTGTAGAGAGGAGTAAAAAACCATCAAAAATTTCAATCCTGCATGATTCTACCAAGAAATGTGATTCTTCATTCAAAACGCTGGTTTTTGCTATTGGGCTCTATTGAATAATGAATGTTTTGAATTTTCTCCAAAAGTAAAGTAGTTCCAAACTCATGCTTTTAGAGACTTGTTTGGGCTCATGAGATGAGTAGAAAAACATCAAAAATTTCAGTCCTGCATGATTCTACCAAGACATGTGTGTTCATTGAAACGGCTGGTTTTTGATAGTTTGGGCCCTATTGAATAATGAATGTTTTGAATTTTCTCCAAAAGTAAAGTAGTTGCAAACTCATCCTTTTAGAAACTTGTTTGGGCTGTTGAGAGGAGTAAAAAACCATCAAAAATTTCAATCCTGCATGATTCTACCAAGAAATGTGATTCTTCATTCAAAACGCTGGTTTTTGCTATTGGGCTCTATTGAATAATGAATGTTTTGAATTTTCTCCAAAAGTAAAGTAGTTGCAAACTCATGCTTTTAGAGACTTGTTTGGGCTCATGAGAGGAGCAGAAAAACATCAAAAATTTCAGTCCTGCATGATTCTACCAAGAAATGTGTGTTCATTCAAACCGCTGGATTTTGATAGTTTGGGCCCTATTGAATAATGAATGTTTTGAATTTTGTCCAAAAGTAAAGTAGTTGCAAACTCATGCTTTTAGAGACTTGTTTGGGCTCATGAGAGGAGTAGAAAAACATCAAAAATTTCAGTCCTGCATGATTCTACCAAGAAATGTGTGTTCATTGAAACCGCTGGTTTTTGATAGTTTGGGCCCTATTGAATAATGAATGTTTTGAATTTTCTCCAAAAGTAAAGTAGTTGCAAACTCATCCTTTTAGAAACTTGTTTGGGCTGTTGAGAGGAGTAAAAAACCATCAAAAATTTCAATCCTGCATGATTCTACCAAGAAATGTGATTCTTCATTCAAAACGCTGGTTTTTGCTATTGGGCTCTATTGAATAATGAATGTTTTGAATTTTCTCCAAAAGTAAAGTAGTTGCAAACTCATGCTTTTAGAGACTTGTTTGGGCTCATGAGAGGAGTAGAAAAACATCAAAAATTTCAGTCCTGCATGATTCTACCAAGAAATGTGTGTTCATTGAAACCGCTGGTTTTTGATAGTTTGGGCCCTATTGAATAATGAATGTTTTGAATTTTCTCCAAAAGTAAAGTAGTTGCAAACTCATCCTTTTAGAAACTTGTTTGGGCTGTTGAGAGGAGTAAAAAACCATCAAAAATTTCAATCCTGCATGATTCTACCAAGAAATGTGATTCTTCATTCAAAACGCTGGTTTTTGCTATTGGGCTCTATTGAATAATGAATGTTTTGAATTTTCTCCAAAAGTAAAGTAGTTGCAAACTCATGCTTTTAGAGACTTGTTTGGGCTCATGAGAGGAGTAGAAAAACATCAAAAATTTCAGTCCTGCATGATTCTACCAAGAAATGTGTGTTCATTGAAACCGCTGGTTTTTGATAGTTTGGGCCCTATTGAATAATGAATGTTTTGAATTTTCTCCAAAAGTAAAGTAGTTGCAAACTCATCCTTTTAGAAACTTGTTTGGGCTGTTGAGAGGAGTAAAAAACCATCAAAAATTTCAATCCTGCATGATTTTACCAAGAAATGTGATTCTTCATTCAAAACCTGATTTTTGCTATTGGGCTCTATTGAATAGTGAATGTTTTGAATTTTCTCCAAAAGTAAAGTAGTTGCAAACTCATGCTTTTAGAGACTTGTTTGGGCTCATGAGAGGAGTAGAAAAACATCAAAAATTAAAGTCCTGCATGATTCTACCAAGAAATGTGTTCATTCAAACCGCTGGTTTTTGATAGTTTGGGCCCTATTGAATAATGAATGTTTTGAATTTTCTCCAAAAGTAAAGTAGTTACAAACTCATCCTTTTAGAAACTTGCTTGGGCTGTAGAGAGGAGTAAAAAACCATCAAAAATTTCAATCCTGCATGATTCTACCAAGAAATGTGATTCTTCATTCAAAACGCTGGTTTTTGCTATTGGGCTCTATTGAATAATGAATGTTTTGAATTTTCTCCAAAAGTAAAGTAGTTGCAAACTCATGCTTTTAGAGACTTGTTTGGGCTCATGAAATGAGTAGAAAAACATCAAAAATTTCAGTCCTGCATGATTCTACCAAGACATGTGTGTTCATTGAAACTGCTGGTTTTTGATAGTTTGGGCCCTATTGAATAATGAATGTTTTGAATTTTCTCCAAAAGTAAAGTAGTTGCAAACTCATCCTTTTAGAAACTTGTTTGGGCTGTTGAGAGGAGTAAAAAACCATCAAAAATTTCAATCCTGCATGATTCTACCAAGAAATGTGATTCTTCATTCAAAACGCTGGTTTTTGCTATTGGGCTCTATTGAATAATGAATGTTTTGAATTTTCTCCAAAAGTAAAGTAGTTGCAAACTCATGCTTTTAGAGACTTGTTTGGGCTCATGAGAGGAGTAGAAAAACATCAAAAATTTCAGTCCTGCATGATTCTACCAAGAAATGTGTGTTCATTGAAACCGCTGGTTTTTGATAGTTTGGGCCCTATTGAATAATGAATGTTTTGAATTTTCTCCAAAAGTAAAGTAGTTGCAAACTCATGCTTTTAGAGACTTGTTTGGGCTCATGAGAGGAGTAGAAAAACATCAAAAATTTCAGTCCTGCATGATTCTACCAAGAAATGTGTGTTCATTGAAACCGCTGGTTTTTGATAGTTTGGGCCCTATTGAATAATGAATGTTTTGAATTTTCTCCAAAAGTAAAGTAGTTGCAAACTCATCCTTTTAGAAACTTGTTTGGGCTGTTGAGAGGAGTAAAAAACCATCAAAAATTTCAATCCTGCATGATTCTACCAAGAAATGTGATTCTTCATTCAAAACGCTGGTTTTTGCTATTGGGCTCTATTGAATAATGAATGTTTTGAATTTTCTCCAAAAGTAAAGTAGTTGCAAACTCATGCTTTTAGAGACTTGTTTGGGCTCATGAGAGGAGTAGAAAAACATCAAAAATTTCAGTCCTGCATGATTCTACCAAGAAATGTGTGTTCATTCAAACCGCTGGTTTTTGATAGTTTGGGCCCTATTGAATAATGAATGTTTTGAATTTTCTCCAAAAGTAAAGTAGTTGCAAACTCATCCTTTTAGAAACTTGTTTGGGCTGTTGAGAGGAGTAAAAAACCATCAAAAATTTCAATCCTGCATGATTTTACCAAGAAATGTGATTCTTCATTCAAAACCTGATTTTTGCTATTGGGCTCTATTGAATAGTGAATGTTTTGAATTTTCTCCAAAAGTAAAGTAGTTGCAAACTTATGCTTTTACAGACTTGTGTGGGCTCATGAGAGGAGTAGAAAAACATCAAAAATTAAAGTCCTGCATGATTCTACCAAGAAATGTGTTCATTCAAACCGCTGGTTTTTGATAGTTTGGGCCCTATTGAATAATGAATGTTTTGAATTTTCTCCAAAAGTAAAGTAGTTGCAAACTCATCCTTTTAGAAACTTGCTTGGGCTGTAGAGAGGAGTAAAAAACCATCAAAAATTTCAATCCTGCATGATTCTACCAAGAAATGTGATTCTTCATTCAAAACGCTGGTTTTTGCTATTGGGCTCTATTGAATAATGAATGTTTTGAATTTTCTCCAAAAGTAAAGTAGTTCCAAACTCATGCTTTTAGAGACTTGTTTGGGCTCATGAGATGAGTAGAAAAACATCAAAAATTTCAGTCCTGCATGATTCTACCAAGACATGTGTGTTCATTGAAACGGCTGGTTTTTGATAGTTTGGGCCCTATTGAATAATGAATGTTTTGAATTTTCTCCAAAAGTAAAGTAGTTGCAAACTCATCCTTTTAGAAACTTGTTTGGGCTGTTGAGAGGAGTAAAAAACCATCAAAAATTTCAATCCTGCATGATTCTACCAAGAAATGTGATTCTTCATTCAAAACGCTGGTTTTTGCTATTGGGCTCTATTGAATAATGAATGTTTTGAATTTTCTCCAAAAGTAAAGTAGTTGCAAACTCATGCTTTTAGAGACTTGTTTGGGCTCATGAGAGGAGCAGAAAAACATCAAAAATTTCAGTCCTGCATGATTCTACCAAGAAATGTGTGTTCATTCAAACCGCTGGATTTTGATAGTTTGGGCCCTATTGAATAATGAATGTTTTGAATTTTGTCCAAAAGTAAAGTAGTTGCAAACTCATGCTTTTAGAGACTTGTTTGGGCTCATGAGAGGAGTAGAAAAACATCAAAAATTTCAGTCCTGCATGATTCTACCAAGAAATGTGTGTTCATTGAAACCGCTGGTTTTTGATAGTTTGGGCCCTATTGAATAATGAATGTTTTGAATTTTCTCCAAAAGTAAAGTAGTTGCAAACTCATCCTTTTAGAAACTTGTTTGGGCTGTTGAGAGGAGTAAAAAACCATCAAAAATTTCAATCCTGCATGATTCTACCAAGAAATGTGATTCTTCATTCAAAACGCTGGTTTTTGCTATTGGGCTCTATTGAATAATGAATGTTTTGAATTTTCTCCAAAAGTAAAGTAGTTGCAAACTCATGCTTTTAGAGACTTGTTTGGGCTCATGAGAGGAGTAGAAAAACATCAAAAATTTCAGTCCTGCATGATTCTACCAAGAAATGTGTGTTCATTGAAACCGCTGGTTTTTGATAGTTTGGGCCCTATTGAATAATGAATGTTTTGAATTTTCTCCAAAAGTAAAGTAGTTGCAAACTCATCCTTTTAGAAACTTGTTTGGGCTGTTGAGAGGAGTAAAAAACCATCAAAAATTTCAATCCTGCATGATTCTACCAAGAAATGTGATTCTTCATTCAAAACGCTGGTTTTTGCTATTGGGCTCTATTGAATAATGAATGTTTTGAATTTTCTCCAAAAGTAAAGTAGTTGCAAACTCATGCTTTTAGAGACTTGTTTGGGCTCATGAGAGGAGTAGAAAAACATCAAAAATTTCAGTCCTGCATGATTCTACCAAGAAATGTGTGTTCATTGAAACCGCTGGTTTTTGATAGTTTGGGCCCTATTGAATAATGAATGTTTTGAATTTTCTCCAAAAGTAAAGTAGTTGCAAACTCATCCTTTTAGAAACTTGTTTGGGCTGTTGAGAGGAGTAAAAAACCATCAAAAATTTCAATCCTGCATGATTTTACCAAGAAATGTGATTCTTCATTCAAAACCTGATTTTTGCTATTGGGCTCTATTGAATAGTGAATGTTTTGAATTTTCTCCAAAAGTAAAGTAGTTGCAAACTCATGCTTTTAGAGACTTGTTTGGGCTCATGAGAGGAGTAGAAAAACATCAAAAATTAAAGTCCTGCATGATTCTACCAAGAAATGTGTTCATTCAAACCGCTGGTTTTTGATAGTTTGGGCCCTATTGAATAATGAATGTTTTGAATTTTCTCCAAAAGTAAAGTAGTTACAAACTCATCCTTTTAGAAACTTGCTTGGGCTGTAGAGAGGAGTAAAAAACCATCAAAAATTTCAATCCTGCATGATTCTACCAAGAAATGTGATTCTTCATTCAAAACGCTGGTTTTTGCTATTGGGCTCTATTGAATAATGAATGTTTTGAATTTTCTCCAAAAGTAAAGTAGTTGCAAACTCATGCTTTTAGAGACTTGTTTGGGCTCATGAAATGAGTAGAAAAACATCAAAAATTTCAGTCCTGCATGATTCTACCAAGACATGTGTGTTCATTGAAACTGCTGGTTTTTGATAGTTTGGGCCCTATTGAATAATGAATGTTTTGAATTTTCTCCAAAAGTAAAGTAGTTGCAAACTCATCCTTTTAGAAACTTGTTTGGGCTGTTGAGAGGAGTAAAAAACCATCAAAAATTTCAATCCTGCATGATTCTACCAAGAAATGTGATTCTTCATTCAAAACGCTGGTTTTTGCTATTGGGCTCTATTGAATAATGAATGTTTTGAATTTTCTCCAAAAGTAAAGTAGTTGCAAACTCATGCTTTTAGAGACTTGTTTGGGCTCATGAGAGGAGTAGAAAAACATCAAAAATTTCAGTCCTGCATGATTCTACCAAGAAATGTGTGTTCATTGAAACCGCTGGTTTTTGATAGTTTGGGCCCTATTGAATAATGAATGTTTTGAATTTTCTCCAAAAGTAAAGTAGTTGCAAACTCATGCTTTTAGAGACTTGTTTGGGCTCATGAGAGGAGTAGAAAAACATCAAAAATTTCAGTCCTGCATGATTCTACCAAGAAATGTGTGTTCATTGAAACCGCTGGTTTTTGATAGTTTGGGCCCTATTGAATAATGAATGTTTTGAATTTTCTCCAAAAGTAAAGTAGTTGCAAACTCATCCTTTTAGAAACTTGTTTGGGCTGTTGAGAGGAGTAAAAAACCATCAAAAATTTCAATCCTGCATGATTCTACCAAGAAATGTGATTCTTCATTCAAAACGCTGGTTTTTGCTATTGGGCTCTATTGAATAATGAATGTTTTGAATTTTCTCCAAAAGTAAAGTAGTTGCAAACTCATGCTTTTAGAGACTTGTTTGGGCTCATGAGAGGAGTAGAAAAACATCAAAAATTTCAGTCCTGCATGATTCTACCAAGAAATGTGTGTTCATTCAAACCGCTGGTTTTTGATAGTTTGGGCCCTATTGAATAATGAATGTTTTGAATTTTCTCCAAAAGTAAAGTAGTTGCAAACTCATCCTTTTAGAAACTTGTTTGGGCTGTTGAGAGGAGTAAAAAACCATCAAAAATTTCAATCCTGCATGATTTTACCAAGAAATGTGATTCTTCATTCAAAACCTGATTTTTGCTATTGGGCTCTATTGAATAGTGAATGTTTTGAATTTTCTCCAAAAGTAAAGTAGTTGCAAACTTATGCTTTTACAGACTTGTGTGGGCTCATGAGAGGAGTAGAAAAACATCAAAAATTAAAGTCCTGCATGATTCTACCAAGAAATGTGTTCATTCAAACCGCTGGTTTTTGATAGTTTGGGCCCTATTGAATAATGAATGTTTTGAATTTTCTCCAAAAGTAAAGTAGTTGCAAACTCATCCTTTTAGAAACTTGCTTGGGCTGTAGAGAGGAGTAAAAAACCATCAAAAATTTCAATCCTGCATGATTCTACCAAGAAATGTGATTCTTCATTCAAAACGCTGGTTTTTGCTATTGGGCTCTATTGAATAATGAATGTTTTGAATTTTCTCCAAAAGTAAAGTAGTTCCAAACTCATGCTTTTAGAGACTTGTTTGGGCTCATGAGATGAGTAGAAAAACATCAAAAATTTCAGTCCTGCATGATTCTACCAAGACATGTGTGTTCATTGAAACGGCTGGTTTTTGATAGTTTGGGCCCTATTGAATAATGAATGTTTTGAATTTTCTCCAAAAGTAAAGTAGTTGCAAACTCATCCTTTTAGAAACTTGTTTGGGCTGTTGAGAGGAGTAAAAAACCATCAAAAATTTCAATCCTGCATGATTCTACCAAGAAATGTGATTCTTCATTCAAAACGCTGGTTTTTGCTATTGGGCTCTATTGAATAATGAATGTTTTGAATTTTCTCCAAAAGTAAAGTAGTTGCAAACTCATGCTTTTAGAGACTTGTTTGGGCTCATGAGAGGAGCAGAAAAACATCAAAAATTTCAGTCCTGCATGATTCTACCAAGAAATGTGTGTTCATTCAAACCGCTGGATTTTGATAGTTTGGGCCCTATTGAATAATGAATGTTTTGAATTTTGTCCAAAAGTAAAGTAGTTGCAAACTCATGCTTTTAGAGACTTGTTTGGGCTCATGAGAGGAGTAGAAAAACATCAAAAATTTCAGTCCTGCATGATTCTACCAAGAAATGTGTGTTCATTGAAACCGCTGGTTTTTGATAGTTTGGGCCCTATTGAATAATGAATGTTTTGAATTTTCTCCAAAAGTAAAGTAGTTGCAAACTCATCCTTTTAGAAACTTGTTTGGGCTGTTGAGAGGAGTAAAAAACCATCAAAAATTTCAATCCTGCATGATTCTACCAAGAAATGTGATTCTTCATTCAAAACGCTGGTTTTTGCTATTGGGCTCTATTGAATAATGAATGTTTTGAATTTTCTCCAAAAGTAAAGTAGTTGCAAACTCATGCTTTTAGAGACTTGTTTGGGCTCATGAGAGTAGAAAAACATCAAAAATTTCAGTCCTGCATGATTCTACCAAGAAATGTGTGTTCATTGAAACCGCTGGTTTTTGATAGTTTGGGCCCTATTGAATAATGAATGTTTTGAATTTTCTCCAAAAGTAAAGTAGTTGCAAACTCATCCTTTTAGAAACTTGTTTGGGCTGTTGAGAGGAGTAAAAAACCATCAAAAATTTCAATCCTGCATGATTCTACCAAGAAATGTGATTCTTCATTCAAAACGCTGGTTTTTGCTATTGGGCTCTATTGAATAATGAATGTTTTGAATTTTCTCCAAAAGTAAAGTAGTTGCAAACTCATGCTTTTAGAGACTTGTTTGGGCTCATGAGAGGAGTAGAAAAACATCAAAAATTTCAGTCCTGCATGATTCTACCAAGAAATGTGTGTTCATTGAAACCGCTGGTTTTTGATAGTTTGGGCCCTATTGAATAATGAATGTTTTGAATTTTCTCCAAAAGTAAAGTAGTTGCAAACTCATCCTTTTAGAAACTTGTTTGGGCTGTTGAGAGGAGTAAAAAACCATCAAAAATTTCAATCCTGCATGATTTTACCAAGAAATGTGATTCTTCATTCAAAACCTGATTTTTGCTATTGGGCTCTATTGAATAGTGAATGTTTTGAATTTTCTCCAAAAGTAAAGTAGTTGCAAACTCATGCTTTTAGAGACTTGTTTGGGCTCATGAGAGGAGTAGAAAAACATCAAAAATTAAAGTCCTGCATGATTCTACCAAGAAATGTGTTCATTCAAACCGCTGGTTTTTGATAGTTTGGGCCCTATTGAATAATGAATGTTTTGAATTTTCTCCAAAAGTAAAGTAGTTACAAACTCATCCTTTTAGAAACTTGCTTGGGCTGTAGAGAGGAGTAAAAAACCATCAAAAATTTCAATCCTGCATGATTCTACCAAGAAATGTGATTCTTCATTCAAAACGCTGGTTTTTGCTATTGGGCTCTATTGAATAATGAATGTTTTGAATTTTCTCCAAAAGTAAAGTAGTTGCAAACTCATGCTTTTAGAGACTTGTTTGGGCTCATGAAATGAGTAGAAAAACATCAAAAATTTCAGTCCTGCATGATTCTACCAAGACATGTGTGTTCATTGAAACTGCTGGTTTTTGATAGTTTGGGCCCTATTGAATAATGAATGTTTTGAATTTTCTCCAAAAGTAAAGTAGTTGCAAACTCATCCTTTTAGAAACTTGTTTGGGCTGTTGAGAGGAGTAAAAAACCATCAAAAATTTCAATCCTGCATGATTCTACCAAGAAATGTGATTCTTCATTCAAAACGCTGGTTTTTGCTATTGGGCTCTATTGAATAATGAATGTTTTGAATTTTCTCCAAAAGTAAAGTAGTTGCAAACTCATGCTTTTAGAGACTTGTTTGGGCTCATGAGAGGAGTAGAAAAACATCAAAAATTTCAGTCCTGCATGATTCTACCAAGAAATGTGTGTTCATTGAAACCGCTGGTTTTTGATAGTTTGGGCCCTATTGAATAATGAATGTTTTGAATTTTCTCCAAAAGTAAAGTAGTTGCAAACTCATGCTTTTAGAGACTTGTTTGGGCTCATGAGAGGAGTAGAAAAACATCAAAAATTTCAGTCCTGCATGATTCTACCAAGAAATGTGTGTTCATTGAAACCGCTGGTTTTTGATAGTTTGGGCCCTATTGAATAATGAATGTTTTGAATTTTCTCCAAAAGTAAAGTAGTTGCAAACTCATCCTTTTAGAAACTTGTTTGGGCTGTTGAGAGGAGTAAAAAACCATCAAAAATTTCAATCCTGCATGATTCTACCAAGAAATGTGATTCTTCATTCAAAACGCTGGTTTTTGCTATTGGGCTCTATTGAATAATGAATGTTTTGAATTTTCTCCAAAAGTAAAATAGTTGCAAACTCATGCTTTTAGAGACTTGTTTGGGCTCATGAGAGGAGTAGAAAAACATCAAAAATTTCAGTCCTGCATGATTCTACCAAGAAATGTGTGTTCATTCAAACCGCTGATTTTTGATAGTTTGGGCCCTATTGAATAATGAATGTTTTGAATTTTCTCCAAAAGTAAAGTAGTTGCAAACTCATGCTTTTAGAGACTTGTTTGGGCTCATGAGAGGAGTAGAAAAACATCAAAAATTTCAGTCCTGCATGATTCTACCAAGAAATGTGTGTTCATTGAAACGCTGGTTTTTGATAGTTTGGGCCCTATTGAATAATGAATGTTTTGAATTTTCTCCAAAAGTAAAGTAGTTGCAAACTCATCCTTTTAGAAACTTGTTTGGGCTGTTGAGAGGAGTAAAAAACCATCAAAAATTTCAATCCTGCATGATTCTACCAAGAAATGCGATTCTTCATTCAAAACGCTGGTTTTTGCTATTGGGCTCTATTGAATAATGAATGTTTTGAATTTTCTCCAAAAGTAAAGTAGTTGCAAACTCATGCTTTTAGAGACTTGTTTGGGCTCATGAGAGGAGTAGAAAAACATCAAAAATTTCAGTCCTGCATGATTCTACCAAGAAATGTGTGTTCATTGAAACCGCTGGTTTTTGATAGTTTGGGCCCTATTGAATAATGAATGTTTTGAATTTTCTCCAAAAGTAAAGTAGTTGCAAACTCATCCTTTTAGAAACTTGTTTGGGCTGTTGAGAGGAGTAAAAAACCATCAAAAATTTCAATCCTGCATGATTTTACCAAGAAATGTGATTCTTCATTCAAAACCTGATTTTTGCTATTGGGCTCTATTGAATAGTGAATGTTTTGAATTTTCTCCAAAAGTAAAGTAGTTGCAAACTTATGCTTTTACAGACTTGTGTGGGCTCATGAGAGGAGTAGAAAAACATCAAAAATTAAAGTCCTGCATGATTCTACCAAGAAATGTGTTCATTGAAACCGCTGGTTTTTGATAGTTTGGGCCCTATTGAATAATGAATGTTTTGAATTTTCTCCAAAAGTAAAGTAGTTGCAAACTCATCCTTTTAGAAACTTGCTTGGGCTGTAGAGAGGAGTAAAAAACCATCAAAAATTTCAATCCTGCATGATTCTACCAAGAAATGTGATTCTTCATTCAAAACGCTGGTTTTTGCTATTGGGCTCTATTGAATAATGAATGTTTTGAATTTTCTCCAAAAGTAAAGTAGTTCCAAACTCATGCTTTTAGAGACTTGTTTGGGCTCATGAGATGAGTAGAAAAACATCAAAAATTTCAGTCCTGCATGATTCTACCAAGACATGTGTGTTCATTGAAACGGCTGGTTTTTGATAGTTTGGGCCCTATTGAATAATGAATGTTTTGAATTTTCTCCAAAAGTAAAGTAGTTGCAAACTCATCCTTTTAGAAACTTGTTTGGGCTGTTGAGAGGAGTAAAAAACCATCAAAAATTTCAATCCTGCATGATTCTACCAAGAAATGTGATTCTTCATTCAAAACGCTGGTTTTTGCTATTGGGCTCTATTGAATAATGAATGTTTTGAATTTTCTCCAAAAGTAAAGTAGTTGCAAACTCATGCTTTTAGAGACTTGTTTGGGCTCATGAGAGGAGCAGAAAAACATCAAAAATTTCAGTCCTGCATGATTCTACCAAGAAATGTGTGTTCATTCAAACCGCTGGATTTTGATAGTTTGGGCCCTATTGAATAATGAATGTTTTGAATTTTCTCCAAAAGTAAAGTAGTTGCAAACTCATGCTTTTAGAGACTTGTTTGGGCTCATGAGAGGAGTAGAAAAACATCAAAAATTTCAGTCCTGCATGATTCTACCAAGAAATGTGTGTTCATTGAAACCGCTGGTTTTTGATAGTTTGGGCCCTATTGAATAATGAATGTTTTGAATTTTCTCCAAAAGTAAAGTAGTTGCAAACTCATCCTTTTAGAAACTTGTTTGGGCTGTTGAGAGGAGTAAAAAACCATCAAAAATTTCAATCCTGCATGATTCTACCAAGAAATGTGATTCTTCATTCAAAACGCTGGTTTTTGCTATTGGGCTCTATTGAATAATGAATGTTTTGAATTTTCTCCAAAAGTAAAGTAGTTGCAAACTCATGCTTTTAGAGACTTGTTTGGGCTCATGAGAGGAGTAGAAAAACATCAAAAATTTCAGTCCTGCATGATTCTACCAAGAAATGTGTGTTCATTGAAACCGCTGGTTTTTGATAGTTTGGGCCCTATTGAATAATGAATGTTTTGAATTTTCTCCAAAAGTAAAGTAGTTGCAAACTCATCCTTTTAGAAACTTGTTTGGGCTGTTGAGAGGAGTAAAAAACCATCAAAAATTTCAATCCTGCATGATTCTACCAAGAAATGTGATTCTTCATTCAAAACGCTGGTTTTTGCTATTGGGCTCTATTGAATAATGAATGTTTTGAATTTTCTCCAAAAGTAAAGTAGTTGCAAACTCATGCTTTTAGAGACTTGTTTGGGCTCATGAGAGGAGTAGAAAAACATCAAAAATTTCAGTCCTGCATGATTCTACCAAGAAATGTGTGTTCATTGAAACCGCTGGTTTTTGATAGTTTGGGCCCTATTGAATAATGAATGTTTTGAATTTTCTCCAAAAGTAAAGTAGTTGCAAACTCATCCTTTTAGAAACTTGTTTGGGCTGTTGAGAGGAGTAAAAAACCATCAAAAATTTCAATCCTGCATGATTTTACCAAGAAATGTGATTCTTCATTCAAAACCTGATTTTTGCTATTGGGCTCTATTGAATAGTGAATGTTTTGAATTTTCTCCAAAAGTAAAGTAGTTGCAAACTCATGCTTTTAGAGACTTGTTTGGGCTCATGAGAGGAGTAGAAAAACATCAAAAATTAAAGTCCTGCATGATTCTACCAAGAAATGTGTTCATTCAAACCGCTGGTTTTTGATAGTTTGGGCCCTATTGAATAATGAATGTTTTGAATTTTCTCCAAAAGTAAAGTAGTTACAAACTCATCCTTTTAGAAACTTGCTTGGGCTGTAGAGAGGAGTAAAAAACCATCAAAAATTTCAATCCTGCATGATTCTACCAAGAAATGTGATTCTTCATTCAAAACGCTGGTTTTTGCTATTGGGCTCTATTGAATAATGAATGTTTTGAATTTTCTCCAAAAGTAAAGTAGTTCCAAACTCATGCTTTTAGAGACTTGTTTGGGCTCATGAGATGAGTAGAAAAACATCAAAAATTTCAGTCCTGCATGATTCTACCAAGACATGTGTGTTCATTGAAACGGCTGGTTTTTGATAGTTTGGGCCCTATTGAATAATGAATGTTTTGAATTTTCTCCAAAAGTAAAGTAGTTGCAAACTCATCCTTTTAGAAACTTGTTTGGGCTGTTGAGAGGAGTAAAAAACCATCAAAAATTTCAATCCTGCATGATTCTACCAAGAAATGTGATTCTTCATTCAAAACGCTGGTTTTTGCTATTGGGCTCTATTGAATAATGAATGTTTTGAATTTTCTCCAAAAGTAAAGTAGTTGCAAACTCATGCTTTTAGAGACTTGTTTGGGCTCATGAGAGGAGCAGAAAAACATCAAAAATTTCAGTCCTGCATGATTCTACCAAGAAATGTGTGTTCATTCAAACCGCTGGATTTTGATAGTTTGGGCCCTATTGAATAATGAATGTTTTGAATTTTCTCCAAAAGTAAAGTAGTTGCAAACTCATGCTTTTAGAGACTTGTTTGGGCTCATGAGAGGAGTAGAAAAACATCAAAAATTTCAGTCCTGCATGATTCTACCAAGAAATGTGTGTTCATTGAAACCGCTGGTTTTTGATAGTTTGGGCCCTATTGAATAATGAATGTTTTGAATTTTCTCCAAAAGTAAAGTAGTTGCAAACTCATCCTTTTAGAAACTTGTTTGGGCTGTTGAGAGGAGTAAAAAACCATCAAAAATTTCAATCCTGCATGATTCTACCAAGAAATGTGATTCTTCATTCAAAACGCTGGTTTTTGCTATTGGGCTCTATTGAATAATGAATGTTTTGAATTTTCTCCAAAAGTAAAGTAGTTGCAAACTCATGCTTTTAGAGACTTGTTTGGGCTCATGAGAGGAGTAGAAAAACATCAAAAATTTCAGTCCTGCATGATTCTACCAAGAAATGTGTGTTCATTGAAACCGCTGGTTTTTGATAGTTTGGGCCCTATTGAATAATGAATGTTTTGAATTTTCTCCAAAAGTAAAGTAGTTGCAAACTCATCCTTTTAGAAACTTGTTTGGGCTGTTGAGAGGAGTAAAAAACCATCAAAAATTTCAATCCTGCATGATTCTACCAAGAAATGTGATTCTTCATTCAAAACGCTGGTTTTTGCTATTGGGCTCTATTGAATAATGAATGTTTTGAATTTTCTCCAAAAGTAAAGTAGTTGCAAACTCATGCTTTTAGAGACTTGTTTGGGCTCATGAGAGGAGTAGAAAAACATCAAAAATTTCAGTCCTGCATGATTCTACCAAGAAATGTGTGTTCATTGAAACCGCTGGTTTTTGATAGTTTGGGCCCTATTGAATAATGAATGTTTTGAATTTTCTCCAAAAGTAAAGTAGTTGCAAACTCATCCTTTTAGAAACTTGTTTGGGCTGTTGAGAGGAGTAAAAAACCATCAAAAATTTCAATCCTGCATGATTTTACCAAGAAATGTGATTCTTCATTCAAAACCTGATTTTTGCTATTGGGCTCTATTGAATAGTGAATGTTTTGAATTTTCTCCAAAAGTAAAGTAGTTGCAAACTCATGCTTTTAGAGACTTGTTTGGGCTCATGAGAGGAGTAGAAAAACATCAAAAATTAAAGTCCTGCATGATTCTACCAAGAAATGTGTTCATTCAAACCGCTGGTTTTTGATAGTTTGGGCCCTATTGAATAATGAATGTTTTGAATTTTCTCCAAAAGTAAAGTAGTTACAAACTCATCCTTTTAGAAACTTGCTTGGGCTGTAGAGAGGAGTAAAAAACCATCAAAAATTTCAATCCTGCATGATTCTACCAAGAAATGTGATTCTTCATTCAAAACGCTGGTTTTTGCTATTGGGCTCTATTGAATAATGAATGTTTTGAATTTTCTCCAAAAGTAAAGTAGTTGCAAACTCATGCTTTTAGAGACTTGTTTGGGCTCATGAAATGAGTAGAAAAACATCAAAAATTTCAGTCCTGCATGATTCTACCAAGACATGTGTGTTCATTGAAACTGCTGGTTTTTGATAGTTTGGGCCCTATTGAATAATGAATGTTTTGAATTTTCTCCAAAAGTAAAGTAGTTGCAAACTCATGCTTTTAGAGACTTGTTTGGGCTCATGAGAGGAGTAGAAAAACATCAAAAATTTCAGTCCTGCATGATTCTACCAAGAAATGTGTGTTCATTGAAACGCTGGTTTTTGATAGTTTGGGCCCTATTGAATAATGAATGTTTTGAATTTTCTCCAAAAGTAAAGTAGTTGCAAACTCATCCTTTTAGAAACTTGTTTGGGCTGTTGAGAGGAGTAAAAAACCATCAAAAATTTCAATCCTGCATGATTCTACCAAGAAATGCGATTCTTCATTCAAAACGCTGGTTTTTGCTATTGGGCTCTATTGAATAATGAATGTTTTGAATTTTCTCCAAAAGTAAAGTAGTTGCAAACTCATGCTTTTAGAGACTTGTTTGGGCTCATGAGAGGAGTAGAAAAACATCAAAAATTTCAGTCCTGCATGATTCTACCAAGAAATGTGTGTTCATTGAAACCGCTGGTTTTTGATAGTTTGGGCCCTATTGAATAATGAATGTTTTGAATTTTCTCCAAAAGTAAAGTAGTTGCAAACTCATCCTTTTAGAAACTTGTTTGGGCTGTTGAGAGGAGTAAAAAACCATCAAAAATTTCAATCCTGCATGATTTTACCAAGAAATGTGATTCTTCATTCAAAACCTGATTTTTGCTATTGGGCTCTATTGAATAGTGAATGTTTTGAATTTTCTCCAAAAGTAAAGTAGTTGCAAACTTATGCTTTTACAGACTTGTGTGGGCTCATGAGAGGAGTAGAAAAACATCAAAAATTAAAGTCCTGCATGATTCTACCAAGAAATGTGTTCATTGAAACCGCTGGTTTTTGATAGTTTGGGCCCTATTGAATAATGAATGTTTTGAATTTTCTCCAAAAGTAAAGTAGTTGCAAACTCATCCTTTTAGAAACTTGCTTGGGCTGTAGAGAGGAGTAAAAAACCATCAAAAATTTCAATCCTGCATGATTCTACCAAGAAATGTGATTCTTCATTCAAAACGCTGGTTTTTGCTATTGGGCTCTATTGAATAATGAATGTTTTGAATTTTCTCCAAAAGTAAAGTAGTTCCAAACTCATGCTTTTAGAGACTTGTTTGGGCTCATGAGATGAGTAGAAAAACATCAAAAATTTCAGTCCTGCATGATTCTACCAAGACATGTGTGTTCATTGAAACGGCTGGTTTTTGATAGTTTGGGCCCTATTGAATAATGAATGTTTTGAATTTTCTCCAAAAGTAAAGTAGTTGCAAACTCATCCTTTTAGAAACTTGTTTGGGCTGTTGAGAGGAGTAAAAAACCATCAAAAATTTCAATCCTGCATGATTCTACCAAGAAATGTGATTCTTCATTCAAAACGCTGGTTTTTGCTATTGGGCTCTATTGAATAATGAATGTTTTGAATTTTCTCCAAAAGTAAAGTAGTTGCAAACTCATGCTTTTAGAGACTTGTTTGGGCTCATGAGAGGAGCAGAAAAACATCAAAAATTTCAGTCCTGCATGATTCTACCAAGAAATGTGTGTTCATTCAAACCGCTGGATTTTGATAGTTTGGGCCCTATTGAATAATGAATGTTTTGAATTTTCTCCAAAAGTAAAGTAGTTGCAAACTCATGCTTTTAGAGACTTGTTTGGGCTCATGAGAGGAGTAGAAAAACATCAAAAATTTCAGTCCTGCATGATTCTACCAAGAAATGTGTGTTCATTGAAACCGCTGGTTTTTGATAGTTTGGGCCCTATTGAATAATGAATGTTTTGAATTTTCTCCAAAAGTAAAGTAGTTGCAAACTCATCCTTTTAGAAACTTGTTTGGGCTGTTGAGAGGAGTAAAAAACCATCAAAAATTTCAATCCTGCATGATTCTACCAAGAAATGTGATTCTTCATTCAAAACGCTGGTTTTTGCTATTGGGCTCTATTGAATAATGAATGTTTTGAATTTTCTCCAAAAGTAAAGTAGTTGCAAACTCATGCTTTTAGAGACTTGTTTGGGCTCATGAGAGGAGTAGAAAAACATCAAAAATTTCAGTCCTGCATGATTCTACCAAGAAATGTGTGTTCATTGAAACCGCTGGTTTTTGATAGTTTGGGCCCTATTGAATAATGAATGTTTTGAATTTTCTCCAAAAGTAAAGTAGTTGCAAACTCATCCTTTTAGAAACTTGTTTGGGCTGTTGAGAGGAGTAAAAAACCATCAAAAATTTCAATCCTGCATGATTCTACCAAGAAATGTGATTCTTCATTCAAAACGCTGGTTTTTGCTATTGGGCTCTATTGAATAATGAATGTTTTGAATTTTCTCCAAAAGTAAAGTAGTTGCAAACTCATGCTTTTAGAGACTTGTTTGGGCTCATGAGAGGAGTAGAAAAACATCAAAAATTTCAGTCCTGCATGATTCTACCAAGAAATGTGTGTTCATTGAAACCGCTGGTTTTTGATAGTTTGGGCCCTATTGAATAATGAATGTTTTGAATTTTCTCCAAAAGTAAAGTAGTTGCAAACTCATCCTTTTAGAAACTTGTTTGGGCTGTTGAGAGGAGTAAAAAACCATCAAAAATTTCAATCCTGCATGATTTTACCAAGAAATGTGATTCTTCATTCAAAACCTGATTTTTGCTATTGGGCTCTATTGAATAGTGAATGTTTTGAATTTTCTCCAAAAGTAAAGTAGTTGCAAACTCATGCTTTTAGAGACTTGTTTGGGCTCATGAGAGGAGTAGAAAAACATCAAAAATTAAAGTCCTGCATGATTCTACCAAGAAATGTGTTCATTCAAACCGCTGGTTTTTGATAGTTTGGGCCCTATTGAATAATGAATGTTTTGAATTTTCTCCAAAAGTAAAGTAGTTACAAACTCATCCTTTTAGAAACTTGCTTGGGCTGTAGAGAGGAGTAAAAAACCATCAAAAATTTCAATCCTGCATGATTCTACCAAGAAATGTGATTCTTCATTCAAAACGCTGGTTTTTGCTATTGGGCTCTATTGAATAATGAATGTTTTGAATTTTCTCCAAAAGTAAAGTAGTTGCAAACTCATGCTTTTAGAGACTTGTTTGGGCTCATGAAATGAGTAGAAAAACATCAAAAATTTCAGTCCTGCATGATTCTACCAAGACATGTGTGTTCATTGAAACTGCTGGTTTTTGATAGTTTGGGCCCTATTGAATAATGAATGTTTTGAATTTTCTCCAAAAGTAAAGTAGTTGCAAACTCATCCTTTTAGAAACTTGTTTGGGCTGTTGAGAGGAGTAAAAAACCATCAAAAATTTCAATCCTGCATGATTCTACCAAGAAATGTGATTCTTCATTCAAAACGCTGGTTTTTGCTATTGGGCTCTATTGAATAATGAATGTTTTGAATTTTCTCCAAAAGTAAAGTAGTTGCAAACTCATGCTTTTAGAGACTTGTTTGGGCTCATGAGAGGAGTAGAAAAACATCAAAAATTTCAGTCCTGCATGATTCTACCAAGAAATGTGTGTTCATTGAAACCGCTGGTTTTTGATAGTTTGGGCCCTATTGAATAATGAATGTTTTGAATTTTCTCCAAAAGTAAAGTAGTTGCAAACTCATGCTTTTAGAGACTTGTTTGGGCTCATGAGAGGAGTAGAAAAACATCAAAAATTTCAGTCCTGCATGATTCTACCAAGAAATGTGTGTTCATTGAAACCGCTGGTTTTTGATAGTTTGGGCCCTATTGAATAATGAATGTTTTGAATTTTCTCCAAAAGTAAAGTAGTTGCAAACTCATCCTTTTAGAAACTTGTTTGGGCTGTTGAGAGGAGTAAAAAACCATCAAAAATTTCAATCCTGCATGATTCTACCAAGAAATGTGATTCTTCATTCAAAACGCTGGTTTTTGCTATTGGGCTCTATTGAATAATGAATGTTTTGAATTTTCTCCAAAAGTAAAATAGTTGCAAACTCATGCTTTTAGAGACTTGTTTGGGCTCATGAGAGGAGTAGAAAAACATCAAAAATTTCAGTCCTGCATGATTCTACCAAGAAATGTGTGTTCATTCAAACCGCTGATTTTTGATAGTTTGGGCCCTATTGAATAATGAATGTTTTGAATTTTCTCCAAAAGTAAAGTAGTTGCAAACTCATGCTTTTAGAGACTTGTTTGGGCTCATGAGAGGAGTAGAAAAACATCAAAAATTTCAGTCCTGCATGATTCTACCAAGAAATGTGTGTTCATTGAAACGCTGGTTTTTGATAGTTTGGGCCCTATTGAATAATGAATGTTTTGAATTTTCTCCAAAAGTAAAGTAGTTGCAAACTCATCCTTTTAGAAACTTGTTTGGGCTGTTGAGAGGAGTAAAAAACCATCAAAAATTTCAATCCTGCATGATTCTACCAAGAAATGCGATTCTTCATTCAAAACGCTGGTTTTTGCTATTGGGCTCTATTGAATAATGAATGTTTTGAATTTTCTCCAAAAGTAAAGTAGTTGCAAACTCATGCTTTTAGAGACTTGTTTGGGCTCATGAGAGGAGTAGAAAAACATCAAAAATTTCAGTCCTGCATGATTCTACCAAGAAATGTGTGTTCATTGAAACCGCTGGTTTTTGATAGTTTGGGCCCTATTGAATAATGAATGTTTTGAATTTTCTCCAAAAGTAAAGTAGTTGCAAACTCATCCTTTTAGAAACTTGTTTGGGCTGTTGAGAGGAGTAAAAAACCATCAAAAATTTCAATCCTGCATGATTCTACCAAGAAATGTGATTCTTCATTCAAAACGCTGGTTTTTGCTATTGGGCTCTATTGAATAATGAATGTTTTGAATTTTCTCCAAAAGTAAAGTAGTTGCAAACTCATGCTTTTAGAGACTTGTTTGGGCTCATGAGAGTAGAAAAACATCAAAAATTTCAGTCCTGCATGATTCTACCAAGAAATGTGTGTTCATTGAAACCGCTGGTTTTTGATAGTTTGGGCCCTATTGAATAATGAATGTTTTGAATTTTCTCCAAAAGTAAAGTAGTTGCAAACTCATCCTTTTAGAAACTTGTTTGGGCTGTTGAGAGGAGTAAAAAACCATCAAAAATTTCAATCCTGCATGATTTTACCAAGAAATGTGATTCTTCATTCAAAACCTGATTTTTGCTATTGGGCTCTATTGAATAGTGAATGTTTTGAATTTTCTCCAAAAGTAAAGTAGTTGCAAACTCATGCCTTTAGAGACTTGTTTGGGCTCATGAGAGGAGTAGAAAAACATCAAAAATTAAAGTCCTGCATGATTCTACCAAGAAATGTGTTCATTCAAACCGCTGGTTTTTGATAGTTTGGGCCCTATTGAATAATGAATGTTTTGAATTTTCTCCAAAAGTAAAGTAGTTACAAACTCATCCTTTTAGAAACTTGCTTGGGCTGTAGAGAGGAGTAAAAAACCATCAAAAATTTCAATCCTGCATGATTCTACCAAGAAATGTGATTCTTCATTCAAAACGCTGGTTTTTGCTATTGGGCTCTATTGAATAATGAATGTTTTGAATTTTCTCCAAAAGTAAAGTAGTTGCAAACTCATGCTTTTAGAGACTTGTTTGGGCTCATGAAATGAGTAGAAAAACATCAAAAATTTCAGTCCTGCATGATTCTACCAAGACATGTGTGTTCATTGAAACGGCTGGTTTTTGATAGTTTGGGCCCTATTGAATAATGAATGTTTTGAATTTTCTCCAAAAGTAAAGTAGTTGCAAACTCATCCTTTTAGAAACTTGTTTGGGCTGTTGAGAGGAGTAAAAAACCATCAAAAATTTCAATCCTGCATGATTCTACCAAGAAATGTGATTCTTCATTCAAAACGCTGGTTTTTTTGCTATTGGGCTCTATTGAATAATGAATGTTTTGAATTTTCTCCAAAAGTAAAGTAGTTGCAAACTCATGCTTTTAGAGACTTGTTTGGGCTCATGAGAGGAGTAGAAAAACATCAAAAATTTCAGTCCTGCATGATTCTACCAAGAAATGTGTGTTCATTCAAACCGCTGGTTTTTGATAGTTTGGGCCCTATTGAATAATGAATGTTTTGAATTTTCTCCAAAAGTAAAGTAGTTGCAAACTCATGCTTTTAGAGACTTGTTTGGGCTCATGAGAGGAGTAGAAAAACATCAAAAATTTCAGTCCTGCATGATTCTACCAAGAAATGTGTTCATTCAAACCGCTGGTTTTTGATAGTTTGGGCCCTATTGAATAATGAATGTTTTGAATTTTCTCCAAAAGTAAAATAGTTGCAAACTCATCCTTTTAGAAACTTGTTTGGGCTGTTGAGAGGAGTAAAAAACCATCAAAAATTTCAATCCTGCATGATTCTACCAAGAAATGTGATTTTTCATTCAAAACGCTGGTTTTTGCTATTGGGCTCTATTGAATAATGAATGTTTTGAATTTTCTCCAAAAGTAAAGTAGTTGCAAACTCATCCTTTTAGAAACTTGTTTGGGCTGTTGAGAGGAGTAAAAAACCATCAAAAATTTCAATCCTGCATGATTCTACCAAGAAATGTGATTCTTCATTCAAAACGCTGGTTTTTGCTATTGGGCTCTATTGAATAATGAATGTTTTGAATTTTCTCCAAAAGTAAAGTAGTTGCAAACTCATGCTTTTAGAGACTTGTTTGGGCTCATGAGAGGAGTAGAAAAACATCAAAAATTTCAGTCCTGCATGATTCTACCAAGAAATGTGTGTTCATTCAAACCGCTGGTTTTTGATAGTTTGGGCCCTATTGAATAATGAATGTTTTGAATTTTCTCCAAAAGTAAAGTAGTTGCAAACTCATCCTTTTAGAAACTTGTTTGGGCTGTTGAGAGGAGTAAAAAACCATCAAAAATTTCAATCCTGCATGATTCTACCAAGAAATGTGATTCTTCATTCAAAACGCTGGTTTTTGCTATTGGGCTCTATTGAATAATGAATGTTTTGAATTTTCTCCAAAAGTAAAGTAGTTGCAAACTCATGCTTTTAGAGACTTGTTTGGGCTCATGAGAGGAGTAGAAAAACATCAAAAATTTCAGTCCTGCATGATTCTACCAAGAAATGTGTGTTTATTCAAACCGCTGGTTTTTGATAGTTTGGGCCCTATTGAATAATGAATGTTTTGAATTTTCTCCAAAAGTAAAGTAGTTGCAAACTCATGCTTTTAGAGACTTGTTTGGGCTCATGAGAGGAGTAGAAAAACATCAAAAATTTCAGTCCTGCATGATTCTACCAAGAAATGTGTGTTCATTGAAACCGCTGGTATTTGATAGTTTGGGCCCTATTGAATAATGAATGTTTTGAATTTTCTCCAAAAGTAAAGTAGTTGCAAACTCATCCTTTTAGAAACTTGTTTGGGCTGTTGAGAGGAGTAAAAAACCATCAAAAATTTCAATCCTGCATGATTCTACCAAGAAATGTGATTCTTCATTCAAAACGCTGGTTTTTGCTATTGGGCTCTATTGAATAATGAATGTTTTGAATTTTCTCCAAAAGTAAAGTAGTTGCAAACTTATGCTTTTAGAGACTTGTTTGGGCTCATGAGAGGAGTAGAAAAACATCAAAAATTTCAGTCCTGCATGATTCTACCAAGAAATGTGTGTTCATTCAAACGGCTGGTTTTTGATAGTTTGGGCCCTATTGAATAATGAATGTTTTGAATTTTCTCCAAAAGTAAAGTAGTTGCAAACTCATCCTTTTAGAAACTTGTTTGGGCTGTTGAGAGGAGTAAAAAACCATCAAAAATTTCAATCCTGCATGATTCTACCAAGAAATGTGATTCTTCATTCAAAACGCTGGTTTTTGCTATTGGGCTCTATTGAATAATGAATGTTTTGAATTTTCTCCAAAAGTAAAGTAGTTGCAAACTCATGCTTTTAGAGACTTGTTTGGGCTCATGAGAGGAGTAGAAAAACATCAAAAATTTCAGTCCTGCATGATTCTACCAAGAAATGTGTGTTCATTGAAACCGCTGGTTTTTGATAGTTTGGGCCCTATTGAATAATGAATGTTTTGAATTTTCTCCAAAAGTAAAGTAGTTGCAAACTCATCCTTTTAGAAACTTGTTTGGGCTGTTGAGAGGAGTAAAAAACCATCAAAAATTTCAATCCTGCATGATTTTACCAAGAAATGTGATTCTTCATTCAAAACCTGATTTTTGCTATTGGGCTCTATTGAATAGTGAATGTTTTGAATTTTCTCCAAAAGTAAAGTAGTTGCAAACTCACGCTTTTAGAGACTTGTTTGGGCTCATGAGAGGAGTAGAAAAACATCAAAAATTAAAGTCCTGCATGATTCTACCAAGAAATGTGTTCATTCAAACCGCTGGTTTTTGATAGTTTGGGCCCTATTGAATAATGAATGTTTTGAATTTTCTCCAAAAGTAAAGTAGTTACAAACTCATCCTTTTAGAAACTTGCTTGGGCTGTAGAGAGGAGTAAAAAACCATCAAAAATTTCAATCCTGCATGATTCTACCAAGAAATGTGATTCTTCATTCAAAACGCTGGTTTTTGCTATTGGGCTCTATTGAATAATGAATGTTTTGAATTTTCTCCAAAAGTAAAGTAGTTGCAAACTCATGCTTTTAGAGACTTGTTTGGGCTCATGAAATGAGTAGAAAAACATCAAAAATTTCAGTCCTGCATGATTCTACCAAGACATGTGTGTTCATTGAAACGGCTGGTTTTTGATAGTTTGGGCCCTATTGAATAATGAATGTTTTGAATTTTCTCCAAAAGTAAAGTAGTTGCAAACTCATCCTTTTAGAAACTTGTTTGGGCTGTTGAGAGGAGTAAAAAACCATCAAAAATTTCAATCCTGCATGATTTTACCAAGAAATGTGATTCATTCAAAACCTGATTTTTGCTATTGGGCTCTATTGAATAGTGAATGTTTTGAATTTTCTCCAAAAGTAAAGTAGTTGCAAACTCATGCTTTTAGAGACTTGTTTGGGCTCATGAGAGGAGTAGAAAAACATCAAAAATTAAAGTCCTGCATGATTCTACCAAGAAATGTGTTCATTCAAACCGCTGGTTTTTGATAGTTTGGGCCCTATTGAATAATGAATGTTTTGAATTTTCTCCAAAAGTAAAGTAGTTGCAAACTCATCCTTTTAGAAACTTGTTTGGGCTGTTGAGAGGAGTAAAAAACCATCAAAAATTTCAATCCTGCATGATTCTACCAAGAAATGTGATTCTTCATTCAAAACGCTGGTTTTTGCTATTGGGCTCTATTGAATAATGAATGTTTTGAATTTTCTCCAAAAGTAAAGTAGTTGCAAACTCATGCTTTTAGAGACTTGTTTGGGCTCATGAGAGGAGTAGAAAAACATCAAAAATTTCAGTCCTGCATGATTCTACCAAGAAATGTGTGTTCATTGAAACCGCTGGTATTTGATAGTTTGGGCCCTATTGAATAATGAATGTTTTGAATTTTCTCCAAAAGTAAAGTAGTTGCAAACTCATCCTTTTAGAAACTTGTTTGGGCTGTTGAGAGGAGTAAAAAACCATCAAAAATTTCAATCCTGCATGATTCTACCAAGAAATGTGATTCTTCATTCAAAACGCTGGTTTTTGCTATTGGGCTCTATTGAATAATGAATGTTTTGAATTTTCTCCAAAAGTAAAGTAGTTGCAAACTTATGCTTTTAGAGACTTGTTTGGGCTCATGAGAGGAGTAGAAAAACATCAAAAATTTCAGTCCTGCATGATTCTACCAAGAAATGTGTGTTCATTCAAACGGCTGGTTTTTGATAGTTTGGGCCCTATTGAATAATGAATGTTTTGAATTTTCTCCAAAAGTAAAGTAGTTGCAAACTCATCCTTTTAGAAACTTGTTTGGGCTGTTGAGAGGAGTAAAAAACCATCAAAAATTTCAATCCTGCATGATTCTACCAAGAAATGTGATTCTTCATTCAAAACGCTGGTTTTTGCTATTGGGCTCTATTGAATAATGAATGTTTTGAATTTTCTCCAAAAGTAAAGTAGTTGCAAACTCATGCTTTTAGAGACTTGTTTGGGCTCATGAGAGGAGTAGAAAAACATCAAAAATTTCAGTCCTGCATGATTCTACCAAGAAATGTGTGTTCATTGAAACCGCTGGTTTTTGATAGTTTGGGCCCTATTGAATAATGAATGTTTTGAATTTTCTCCAAAAGTAAAGTAGTTGCAAACTCATCCTTTTAGAAACTTGTTTGGGCTGTTGAGAGGAGTAAAAAACCATCAAAAATTTCAATCCTGCATGATTTTACCAAGAAATGTGATTCTTCATTCAAAACCTGATTTTTGCTATTGGGCTCTATTGAATAGTGAATGTTTTGAATTTTCTCCAAAAGTAAAGTAGTTGCAAACTCATGCTTTTAGAGACTTGTTTGGGCTCATGAGAGGAGTAGAAAAACATCAAAAATTAAAGTCCTGCATGATTCTACCAAGAAATGTGTTCATTCAAACCGCTGGTTTTTGATAGTTTGGGCCCTATTGAATAATGAATGTTTTGAATTTTCTCCAAAAGTAAAGTAGTTACAAACTCATCCTTTTAGAAACTTGCTTGGGCTGTAGAGAGGAGTAAAAAACCATCAAAAATTTCAATCCTGCATGATTCTACCAAGAAATGTGATTCTTCATTCAAAACGCTGGTTTTTGCTATTGGGCTCTATTGAATAATGAATGTTTTGAATTTTCTCCAAAAGTAAAGTAGTTGCAAACTCATGCTTTTAGAGACTTGTTTGGGCTCATGAAATGAGTAGAAAAACATCAAAAATTTCAGTCCTGCATGATTCTACCAAGACATGTGTGTTCATTGAAACGGCTGGTTTTTGATAGTTTGGGCCCTATTGAATAATGAATGTTTTGAATTTTCTCCAAAAGTAAAGTAGTTGCAAACTCATCCTTTTAGAAACTTGTTTGGGCTGTTGAGAGGAGTAAAAAACCATCAAAAATTTCAATCCTGCATGATTTTACCAAGAAATGTGATTCATTCAAAACCTGATTTTTGCTATTGGGCTCTATTGAATAGTGAATGTTTTGAATTTTCTCCAAAAGTAAAGTAGTTGCAAACTCATGCTTTTAGAGACTTGTTTGGGCTCATGAGAGGAGTAGAAAAACATCAAAAATTAAAGTCCTGCATGATTCTACCAAGAAATGTGTTCATTCAAACCGCTGGTTTTTGATAGTTTGGGCCCTATTGAATAATGAATGTTTTGAATTTTCTCCAAAAGTAAAGTAGTTGCAAACTCATCCTTTTAGAAACTTGTTTGGGCTGTTGAGAGGAGTAAAAAACCATCAAAAATTTCAATCCTGCATGATTCTACCAAGAAATGTGATTCTTCATTCAAAACGCTGGTTTTTGCTATTGGGCTCTATTGAATAATGAATGTTTTGAATTTTCTCCAAAAGTAAAGTAGTTGCAAACTCATGCTTTTAGAGACTTGTTTGGGCTCATGAGAGGAGTAGAAAAACATCAAAAATTTCAGTCCTGCATGATTCTACCAAGAAATGTGTGTTCATTGAAACCGCTGGTTTTTGATAGTTTGGGCCCTATTGAATAATGAATGTTTTGAATTTTCTCCAAAAGTAAAGTAGTTGCAAACTCATCCTTTTAGAAACTTGTTTGGGCTGTTGAGAGGAGTAAAAAACCATCAAAAATTTCAATCCTGCATGATTCTACCAAGAAATGTGATTCTTCATTCAAAACGCTGGTTTTTGCTATTGGGCTCTATTGAATAATGAATGTTTTGAATTTTCTCCAAAAGTAAAGTAGTTGCAAACTCATGCTTTTAGAGACTTGTTTGGGCTCATGAGAGGAGTAGAAAAACATCAAAAATTTCAGTCCTGCATGATTCTACCAAGAAATGTGTGTTCATTGAAACCGCTGGTTTTTGATAGTTTGGGCCCTATTGAATAATGAATGTTTTGAATTTTCTCCAAAAGTAAAGTAGTTGCAAACTCATCCTTTTAGAAACTTGTTTGGGCTGTTGAGAGGAGTAAAAAACCATCAAAAATTTCAATCCTGCATGATTTTACCAAGAAATGTGATTCTTCATTCAAAACCTGATTTTTGCTATTGGGCTCTATTGAATAGTGAATGTTTTGAATTTTCTCCAAAAGTAAAGTAGTTGCAAACTCATGCTTTTAGAGACTTGTTTGGGCTCATGAGAGGAGTAGAAAAACATCAAAAATTAAAGTCCTGCATGATTCTACCAAGAAATGTGTTCATTCAAACCGCTGGTTTTTGATAGTTTGGGCCCTATTGAATAATGAATGTTTTGAATTTTCTCCAAAAGTAAAGTAGTTACAAACTCATCCTTTTAGAAACTTGCTTGGGCTGTAGAGAGGAGTAAAATACCATCAAAAATTTCAATCCTGCATGATTCTACCAAGAAATGTGATTCTTCATTCAAAACGCTGGTTTTTGCTATTGGGCTCTATTGAATAATGAATGTTTTGAATTTTCTCCAAAAGTAAAGTAGTTGCAAACTCATGCTTTTAGAGACTTGTTTGGGCTCATGAAATGAGTAGAAAAACATCAAAAATTTCAGTCCTGCATGATTCTACCAAGACATGTGTGTTCATTGAAACGGCTGGTTTTTGATAGTTTGGGCCCTATTGAATAATGAATGTTTTGAATTTTCTCCAAAAGTAAAGTAGTTGCAAACTCATCCTTTTAGAAACTTGTTTGGGCTGTTGAGAGGAGTAAAAAACCATCAAAAATTTCAATCCTGCATGATTCTACCAAGAAATGTGATTCTTCATTCAAAACGCTGGTTTTTGCTATTGGGCTCTATTGAATAATGAATGTTTTGAATTTTCTCCAAAAGTAAAGTAGTTGCAAACTCATGCTTTTAGAGACTTGTTTGGGCTCATGAGAGGAGTAGAAAAACATCAAAAATTTCAGTCCTGCATGATTCTACCAAGAAATGTGTGTTCATTCAAACCGCTGGTTTTTGATAGTTTGGGCCCTATTGAATAATGAATGTTTTGAATTTTCTCCAAAAGTAAAGTAGTTGCAAACTCATGCTTTTAGAGACTTGTTTGGGCTCATGAGAGGAGTAGAAAAACATCAAAAATTTCAGTCCTGCATGATTCTACCAAGAAATGTGTGTTCATTGAAACGGCTGGTTTTTGATAGTTTGGGCCCTATTGAATAATGAATGTTTTGAATTTTCTCCAAAAGTAAAGTAGTTGCAAACTCATCCTTTTAGAAACTTGTTTGGGCTGTTGAGAGGAGTAAAAAACCATCAAAAATTTCAATCCTGCATGATTCTACCAAGAAATGTGATTCTTCATTCAAAACGCTGGTTTTTGCTATTGGGCTCTATTGAATAATGAATGTTTTGAATTTTCTCCAAAAGTAAAGTAGTTGCAAACTCATGCTTTTAGAGACTTGTTTGGGCTCATGAGAGGAGTAGAAAAACATCAAAAATTTCAGTCCTGCATGATTCTACCAAGAAATGTGTGTTCATTCAAACCGCTGGTTTTTGATAGTTTGGGCCCTATTGAATAATGAATGTTTTGAATTTTCTCCAAAAGTAAAGTAGTTGCAAACTCATCCTTTTAGAAACTTGTTTGGGCTGTTGAGAGGAGTAAAAAACCATCAAAAATTTCAATCCTGCATGATTCTACCAAGAAATGTGATTCTTCATTCAAAACGCTGGTTTTTGCTATTGGGCTCTATTGAATAATGAATGTTTTGAATTTTCTCCAAAAGTAAAGTAGTTGCAAACTCATGCTTTTAGAGACTTGTTTGGGCTCATGAGAGGAGTAGAAAAACATCAAAAATTTCAGTCCTGCATGATTCTACCAAGAAATGTGTGTTTATTCAAACCGCTGGTTTTTGATAGTTTGGGCCCTATTGAATAATGAATGTTTTGAATTTTCTCCAAAAGTAAAGTAGTTGCAAACTCATGCTTTTAGAGACTTGTTTGGGCTCATGAGAGGAGTAGAAAAACATCAAAAATTTCAGTCCTGCATGATTCTACCAAGAAATGTGTGTTCATTGAAACGGCTGGTATTTGATAGTTTGGGCCCTATTGAATAATGAATGTTTTGAATTTTCTCCAAAAGTAAAGTAGTTGCAAACTCATCCTTTTAGAAACTTGTTTGGGCTGTTGAGAGGAGTAAAAAACCATCAAAAATTTCAATCCTGCATGATTCTACCAAGAAATGTGATTCTTCATTCAAAACGCTGGTTTTTGCTATTGGGCTCTATTGAATAATGAATGTTTTGAATTTTCTCCAAAAGTAAAGTAGTTGCAAACTTATGCTTTTAGAGACTTGTTTGGGCTCATGAGAGGAGTAGAAAAACATCAAAAATTTCAGTCCTGCATGATTCTACCAAGAAGTGTGTGTTCATTGAAACGGCTGGTTTTTGATAGTTTGGGCCCTATTGAATAATGAATGTTTTGAATTTTCTCCAAAAGTAAAGTAGTTGCAAACTCATCCTTTTAGAAACTTGTTTGGGCTGTTGAGAGGAGTAAAAAACCATCAAAAATTTCAATCCTGCATGATTCTACCAAGAAATGTGATTCTTCATTCAAAACGCTGGTTTTTGCTATTGGGCTCTATTGAATAATGAATGTTTTGAATTTTCTCCAAAAGTAAAGTAGTTGCAAACTCATGCTTTTAGAGACTTGTTTGGGCTCATGAGAGGAGTAGAAAAACATCGAAAATTTAAGTCCTGCAGGATTCAACCAAGAAATGTGTGTTCATTCAAACCGCTGGTTTTTGATAGTTGAGAGGAGTAAAAAACTATCAAAAATTTCAATCCTGCATGATTCTACCAAGAAATGTGATTCTTCATTCAAAACGCTGGTTTTTGCTATTGGGCTCTATTGAATAATGAATGTTTTGAATTTTCTCCAAAAGTAAAGTAGTTGCAAACTCATGCTTTTAGAGACTTGTTTGGGCTCATGAGAGGAGTAGAAAAACATCAAAAATTTCAGTCCTGCATGATTCTACCAAGAAATGTGTTCATTCAAACCGCTGGTTTTTGATAGTTTGGGCCCTATTGAATAATGAATGTTTTGAATTTTCTCCAAAAGTAAAATAGTTGCAAACTCATCCTTTTAGAAACTTGTTTGGGCTGTTGAGAGGAGTAAAAAACCATCAAAAATTTCAATCCTGCATGATTCTACCAAGAAATGTGATTCTTCATTCAAAACGCTGGTTTTTGCTATTGGGCTCTATTGAATAATGAATGTTTTGAATTTTCTCCAAAAGTAAAGTAGTTGCAAACTCATGCTTTTAGAGACTTGTTTGGGCTCATGAGAGGAGTAGAAAAACATCAAAAATTTCAGTCCTGCATGATTCTACCAAGAAATGTGTGTTCATTGAAACCGCTGGTTTTTGATAGTTTGGGCCCTATTGAATAATGAATGTTTTGAATTTTCTCCAAAAGTAAAGTAGTTGCAAACTCATCCTTTTAGAAACTTGTTTGGGCTGTTGAGAGGAGTAAAAAACCATCAAAAATTTCAATCCTGCATGATTCTACCAAGAAATGTGATTCTTCATTCAAAACGCTGGTTTTTGCTATTGGGCTCTATTGAATAATGAATGTTTTGAATTTTCTCCAAAAGTAAAGTAGTTGCAAACTCATGCTTTTAGAGACTTGTTTGGGCTCATGAGAGGAGTAGAAAAACATCAAAAATTTCAGTCCTGCATGATTCTACCAAGAAATGTGTTCATTCAAACCGCTGGTTTTTGATAGTTTGGGCCCTATTGAATAATGAATGTTTTGAATTTTCTCCAAAAGTAAAATAGTTGCAAACTCATCCTTTTAGAAACTTGTTTGGGCTGTTGAGAGGAGTAAAAAACCATCAAAAATTTCAATCCTGCATGATTCTACCAAGAAATGTGATTCTTCATTCAAAACGCTGGTTTTTTCTATTGGGCTCTATTGAATAATGAATGTTTTGAATTTTCTCCAAAAGTAAAGTAGTTGCAAACTCATGCTTTTAGAGACTTGTTTGGGCTCATGAGAGGAGTAGAAAAACATCAAAAATTTCAGTCCTGCATGATTCTACCAAGAAATGTGTGTTCATTGAAACGGCTGGTTTTTGATAGTTTGGGCCCTATTGAATAATGAATGTTTTGAATTTTCTCCAAAAGTAAAGTAGTTGCAAACTCATCCTTTTAGAAACTTGTTTGGGCTGTTGAGAGGAGTAAAAAACCATCAAAAATTTCAATCCTGCATGATTCTACCAAGAAATGTGATTCTTCATTCAAAACGCTGGTTTTTGCTATTGGGCTCTATTGAATAATGAATGTTTTGAATTTTCTCCAAAAGTAAAGTAGTTGCAAACTCATGCTTTTAGAGACTTGTTTGGGCTCATGAGAGGAGTAGAAAAACATCAAAAATTTCAGTCCTGCATGATTCTACCAAGAAATGTGTGTTCATTGAAACCGCTGGTTTTTGATAGTTTGGGCCCTATTGAATAATGAATGTTTTGAATTTTCTCCAAAAGTAAAGTAGTTGCAAACTCATCCTTTTAGAAACTTGTTTGGGCTGTTGAGAGGAGTAAAAAACCATCAAAAATTTCAATCCTGCATGATTCTACCAAGAAATGTGATTCTTCATTCAAAACGCTGGTTTTTGCTATTGGGCTCTATTGAATAATGAATGTTTTGAATTTTCTCCAAAAGTAAAGTAGTTGCAAACTCATGCTTTTAGAGACTTGTTTGGGCTCATGAGAGGAGTAGAAAAACATCAAAAATTTCAGTCCTGCATGATTCTACCAAGAAATGTGTTCATTCAAACCGCTGGTTTTTGATAGTTTGGGCCCTATTGAATAATGAATGTTTTGAATTTTCTCCAAAAGTAAAATAGTTGCAAACTCATCCTTTTAGAAACTTGTTTGGGCTGTTGAGAGGAGTAAAAAACCATCAAAAATTTCAATCCTGCATGATTCTACCAAGAAATGTGATTCTTCATTCAAAACGCTGGTTTTTTCTATTGGGCTCTATTGAATAATGAATGTTTTGAATTTTCTCCAAAAGTAAAGTAGTTGCAAACTCATGCTTTTAGAGACTTGTTTGGGCTCATGAGAGGAGTAGAAAAACATCAAAAATTTCAGTCCTGCATGATTCTACCAAGAAATGTGTGTTCATTGAAACGGCTGGTTTTTGATAGTTTGGGCCCTATTGAATAATGAATGTTTTGAATTTTCTCCAAAAGTAAAGTAGTTGCAAACTCATCCTTTTAGAAACTTGTTTGGGCTGTTGAGAGGAGTAAAAAACCATCAAAAATTTCAATCCTGCATGATTCTACCAAGAAATGTGATTCTTCATTCAAAACGCTGGTTTTTGCTATTGGGCTCTATTGAATAATGAATGTTTTGAATTTTCTCCAAAAGTAAAGTAGTTGCAAACTCATGCTTTTAGAGACTTGTTTGGGCTCATGAGAGGAGTAGAAAAACATCAAAAATTTAAGTCCTGCAGGATTCAACCAAGAAATGTGTGTTCATTCAAACCGCTGGTTTTTGATAGTTTGGGCCCTATTGAATAATGAATGTTTTGAATTTTCTCCAAAAGTAAAGTAGTTGCAAACTCATGCTTTTAGAGACTTGTTTGGGCTCATGAGAGGAGTAGAAAAACATCAAAAATTTCAGTCCTGCATGATTCTACCAAGAAATGTGTGTTCATTGAAACCGCTGGTTTTTGATAGTTTGGGCCCTATTGAATAATGAATGTTTTGAATTTTCTCCAAAAGTAAAGTAGTTGCAAACTCATCCTTTTAGAAACTTGTTTGGGCTGTTGAGAGGAGTAAAAAACTATCAAAAATTTCAATCCTGCATGATTCTACCAAGAAATGTGATTCTTCATTCAAAACGCTGGTTTTTGCTATTGGGCTCTATTGAATAATGAATGTTTTGAATTTTCTCCAAAAGTAAAGTAGTTGCAAACTCATGCTTTTAGAGACTTGTTTGGGCTCATGAGAGGAGTAGAAAAACATCAAAAATTTCAGTCCTGCATGATTCTACCAAGAAATGTGTGTTCATTGAAACCGCTGGTTTTTGATAGTTTGGGCCCTATTGAATAATGAATGTTTTGAATTTTCTCCAAAAGTAAAGTAGTTGCAAACTCATGCTTTTAGAGCCTTGTTTGGGCTCATGAGAGGAGTAGAAAAACATCAAAAATTTCAGTCCTGCATGATTCTACCAAGAAATGTGTGTTCATTGAAACCGCTGGTTTTTGATAGTTTGGGCCCTATTGAATAATGAATGTTTTGAATTTTCTCCAAAAGTAAAGTAGTTGCAAACTCATCCTTTTAGAAACTTGTTTGGGCTGTTGAGAGGAGTAAAAAACCATCAAAAATTTCAATCCTGCATGATTCTACCAAGAAATGTGATTCTTCATTCAAAACGCTGGTTTTTGCTATTGGGCTCTATTGAATAATGAATGTTTTGAATTTTCTCCAAAAGTAAAGTAGTTGCAAACTCATGCTTTTAGAGACTTGTTTGGGCTCATGAGAGGAGTAGAAAAACATCAAAAATTTCAGTCCTGCATGATTCTACCAAGAAATGTGTGTTCATTGAAACGGCTGGTTTTTGATAGTTTGGGCCCTATTGAATAATGAATGTTTTGAATTTTCTCCAAAAGTAAAGTAGTTGCAAACTCATCCTTTTAGAAACTTGTTTGGGCTGTTGAGAGGAGTAAAAAACCATCAAAAATTTCAATCCTGCATGATTCTACCAAGAAATGTGATTCTTCATTCAAAACGCTGGTTTTTGCTATTGGGCTCTATTGAATAATGAATGTTTTGAATTTTCTCCAAAAGTAAAGTAGTTGCAAACTCATGCTTTTAGAGACTTGTTTGGGCTCATGAGAGGAGTAGAAAAACATCAAAAATTTAAGTCCTGCAGGATTCAACCAAGAAATGTGTGTTCATTCAAACCGCTGGTTTTTGATAGTTTGGGCCCTATTGAATAATGAATGTTTTGAATTTTCTCCAAAAGTAAAGTAGTTGCAAACTCATGCTTTTAGAGACTTGTTTGGGCTCATGAGAGGAGTAGAAAAACATCAAAAATTTCAGTCCTGCATGATTCTACCAAGAAATGTGTGTTCATTGAAACCGCTGGTTTTTGATAGTTTGGGCCCTATTGAATAATGAATGTTTTGAATTTTCTCCAAAAGTAAAGTAGTTGCAAACTCATCCTTTTAGAAACTTGTTTGGGCTGTTGAGAGGAGTAAAAAACCATCAAAAATTTCAATCCTGCATGATTCTACCAAGAAATGTGATTCTTCATTCAAAACGCTGGTTTTTGCTATTGGGCTCTATTGAATAATGAATGTTTTGAATTTTCTCCAAAAGTAAAGTAGTTGCAAACTCATGCTTTTAGAGACTTGTTTGGGCTCATGAGAGGAGTAGAAAAACATCAAAAATTTCAGTCCTGCATGATTCTACCAAGAAGTGTGTGTTCATTGAAACGGCTGGTTTTTGATAGTTTGGGCCCTATTGAATAATGAATGTTTTGAATTTTCTCCAAAAGTAAAGTAGTTGCAAACTCATCCTTTTAGAAACTTGTTTGGGCTGTTGAGAGGAGTAAAAAACCATCAAAAATTTCAATCCTGCATGATTCTACCAAGAAATGTGATTCTTCATTCAAAACGCTGGTTTTTGCTATTGGGCTCTATTGAATAATGAATGTTTTGAATTTTCTCCAAAAGTAAAGTAGTTGCAAACTCATGCTTTTAGAGACTTGTTTGGGCTCATGAGAGGAGTAGAAAAACATCGAAAATTTAAGTCCTGCAGGATTCAACCAAGAAATGTGTGTTCATTCAAACCGCTGGTTTTTGATAGTTGAGAGGAGTAAAAAACTATCAAAAATTTCAATCCTGCATGATTCTACCAAGAAATGTGATTCTTCATTCAAAACGCTGGTTTTTGCTATTGGGCTCTATTGAATAATGAATGTTTTGAATTTTCTCCAAAAGTAAAGTAGTTGCAAACTCATGCTTTTAGAGACTTGTTTGGGCTCATGAGAGGAGTAGAAAAACATCAAAAATTTCAGTCCTGCATGATTCTACCAAGAAATGTGTTCATTCAAACCGCTGGTTTTTGATAGTTTGGGCCCTATTGAATAATGAATGTTTTGAATTTTCTCCAAAAGTAAAATAGTTGCAAACTCATCCTTTTAGAAACTTGTTTGGGCTGTTGAGAGGAGTAAAAAACCATCAAAAATTTCAATCCTGCATGATTCTACCAAGAAATGTGATTCTTCATTCAAAACGCTGGTTTTTGCTATTGGGCTCTATTGAATAATGAATGTTTTGAATTTTCTCCAAAAGTAAAGTAGTTGCAAACTCATGCTTTTAGAGACTTGTTTGGGCTCATGAGAGGAGTAGAAAAACATCAAAAATTTCAGTCCTGCATGATTCTACCAAGAAATGTGTGTTCATTGAAACCGCTGGTTTTTGATAGTTTGGGCCCTATTGAATAATGAATGTTTTGAATTTTCTCCAAAAGTAAAGTAGTTGCAAACTCATCCTTTTAGAAACTTGTTTGGGCTGTTGAGAGGAGTAAAAAACCATCAAAAATTTCAATCCTGCATGATTCTACCAAGAAATGTGATTCTTCATTCAAAACGCTGGTTTTTGCTATTGGGCTCTATTGAATAATGAATGTTTTGAATTTTCTCCAAAAGTAAAGTAGTTGCAAACTCATGCTTTTAGAGACTTGTTTGGGCTCATGAGAGGAGTAGAAAAACATCAAAAATTTCAGTCCTGCATGATTCTACCAAGAAATGTGTTCATTCAAACCGCTGGTTTTTGATAGTTTGGGCCCTATTGAATAATGAATGTTTTGAATTTTCTCCAAAAGTAAAATAGTTGCAAACTCATCCTTTTAGAAACTTGTTTGGGCTGTTGAGAGGAGTAAAAAACCATCAAAAATTTCAATCCTGCATGATTCTACCAAGAAATGTGATTCTTCATTCAAAACGCTGGTTTTTTCTATTGGGCTCTATTGAATAATGAATGTTTTGAATTTTCTCCAAAAGTAAAGTAGTTGCAAACTCATGCTTTTAGAGACTTGTTTGGGCTCATGAGAGGAGTAGAAAAACATCAAAAATTTCAGTCCTGCATGATTCTACCAAGAAATGTGTGTTCATTGAAACGGCTGGTTTTTGATAGTTTGGGCCCTATTGAATAATGAATGTTTTGAATTTTCTCCAAAAGTAAAGTAGTTGCAAACTCATCCTTTTAGAAACTTGTTTGGGCTGTTGAGAGGAGTAAAAAACCATCAAAAATTTCAATCCTGCATGATTCTACCAAGAAATGTGATTCTTCATTCAAAACGCTGGTTTTTGCTATTGGGCTCTATTGAATAATGAATGTTTTGAATTTTCTCCAAAAGTAAAGTAGTTGCAAACTCATGCTTTTAGAGACTTGTTTGGGCTCATGAGAGGAGTAGAAAAACATCAAAAATTTCAGTCCTGCATGATTCTACCAAGAAATGTGTGTTCATTGAAACCGCTGGTTTTTGATAGTTTGGGCCCTATTGAATAATGAATGTTTTGAATTTTCTCCAAAAGTAAAGTAGTTGCAAACTCATCCTTTTAGAAACTTGTTTGGGCTGTTGAGAGGAGTAAAAAACCATCAAAAATTTCAATCCTGCATGATTCTACCAAGAAATGTGATTCTTCATTCAAAACGCTGGTTTTTGCTATTGGGCTCTATTGAATAATGAATGTTTTGAATTTTCTCCAAAAGTAAAGTAGTTGCAAACTCATGCTTTTAGAGACTTGTTTGGGCTCATGAGAGGAGTAGAAAAACATCAAAAATTTCAGTCCTGCATGATTCTACCAAGAAATGTGTTCATTCAAACCGCTGGTTTTTGATAGTTTGGGCCCTATTGAATAATGAATGTTTTGAATTTTCTCCAAAAGTAAAATAGTTGCAAACTCATCCTTTTAGAAACTTGTTTGGGCTGTTGAGAGGAGTAAAAAACCATCAAAAATTTCAATCCTGCATGATTCTACCAAGAAATGTGATTCTTCATTCAAAACGCTGGTTTTTTCTATTGGGCTCTATTGAATAATGAATGTTTTGAATTTTCTCCAAAAGTAAAGTAGTTGCAAACTCATGCTTTTAGAGACTTGTTTGGGCTCATGAGAGGAGTAGAAAAACATCAAAAATTTCAGTCCTGCATGATTCTACCAAGAAATGTGTGTTCATTGAAACGGCTGGTTTTTGATAGTTTGGGCCCTATTGAATAATGAATGTTTTGAATTTTCTCCAAAAGTAAAGTAGTTGCAAACTCATCCTTTTAGAAACTTGTTTGGGCTGTTGAGAGGAGTAAAAAACCATCAAAAATTTCAATCCTGCATGATTCTACCAAGAAATGTGATTCTTCATTCAAAACGCTGGTTTTTGCTATTGGGCTCTATTGAATAATGAATGTTTTGAATTTTCTCCAAAAGTAAAGTAGTTGCAAACTCATGCTTTTAGAGACTTGTTTGGGCTCATGAGAGGAGTAGAAAAACATCAAAAATTTAAGTCCTGCAGGATTCAACCAAGAAATGTGTGTTCATTCAAACCGCTGGTTTTTGATAGTTTGGGCCCTATTGAATAATGAATGTTTTGAATTTTCTCCAAAAGTAAAGTAGTTGCAAACTCATGCTTTTAGAGACTTGTTTGGGCTCATGAGAGGAGTAGAAAAACATCAAAAATTTCAGTCCTGCATGATTCTACCAAGAAATGTGTGTTCATTGAAACCGCTGGTTTTTGATAGTTTGGGCCCTATTGAATAATGAATGTTTTGAATTTTCTCCAAAAGTAAAGTAGTTGCAAACTCATCCTTTTAGAAACTTGTTTGGGCTGTTGAGAGGAGTAAAAAACTATCAAAAATTTCAATCCTGCATGATTCTACCAAGAAATGTGATTCTTCATTCAAAACGCTGGTTTTTGCTATTGGGCTCTATTGAATAATGAATGTTTTGAATTTTCTCCAAAAGTAAAGTAGTTGCAAACTCATGCTTTTAGAGACTTGTTTGGGCTCATGAGAGGAGTAGAAAAACATCAAAAATTTCAGTCCTGCATGATTCTACCAAGAAATGTGTGTTCATTGAAACCGCTGGTTTTTGATAGTTTGGGCCCTATTGAATAATGAATGTTTTGAATTTTCTCCAAAAGTAAAGTAGTTGCAAACTCATGCTTTTAGAGCCTTGTTTGGGCTCATGAGAGGAGTAGAAAAACATCAAAAATTTCAGTCCTGCATGATTCTACCAAGAAATGTGTGTTCATTGAAACCGCTGGTTTTTGATAGTTTGGGCCCTATTGAATAATGAATGTTTTGAATTTTCTCCAAAAGTAAAGTAGTTGCAAACTCATCCTTTTAGAAACTTGTTTGGGCTGTTGAGAGGAGTAAAAAACCATCAAAAATTTCAATCCTGCATGATTCTACCAAGAAATGTGATTCTTCATTCAAAACGCTGGTTTTTGCTATTGGGCTCTATTGAATAATGAATGTTTTGAATTTTCTCCAAAAGTAAAGTAGTTGCAAACTCATGCTTTTAGAGACTTGTTTGGGCTCATGAGAGGAGTAGAAAAACATCAAAAATTTCAGTCCTGCATGATTCTACCAAGAAATGTGTGTTCATTGAAACGGCTGGTTTTTGATAGTTTGGGCCCTATTGAATAATGAATGTTTTGAATTTTCTCCAAAAGTAAAGTAGTTGCAAACTCATCCTTTTAGAAACTTGTTTGGGCTGTTGAGAGGAGTAAAAAACCATCAAAAATTTCAATCCTGCATGATTCTACCAAGAAATGTGATTCTTCATTCAAAACGCTGGTTTTTGCTATTGGGCTCTATTGAATAATGAATGTTTTGAATTTTCTCCAAAAGTAAAGTAGTTGCAAACTCATGCTTTTAGAGACTTGTTTGGGCTCATGAGAGGAGTAGAAAAACATCAAAAATTTAAGTCCTGCAGGATTCAACCAAGAAATGTGTGTTCATTCAAACCGCTGGTTTTTGATAGTTTGGGCCCTATTGAATAATGAATGTTTTGAATTTTCTCCAAAAGTAAAGTAGTTGCAAACTCATGCTTTTAGAGACTTGTTTGGGCTCATGAGAGGAGTAGAAAAACATCAAAAATTTCAGTCCTGCATGATTCTACCAAGAAATGTGTGTTCATTGAAACCGCTGGTTTTTGATAGTTTGGGCCCTATTGAATAATGAATGTTTTGAATTTTCTCCAAAAGTAAAGTAGTTGCAAACTCATCCTTTTAGAAACTTGTTTGGGCTGTTGAGAGGAGTAAAAAACCATCAAAAATTTCAATCCTGCATGATTCTACCAAGAAATGTGATTCTTCATTCAAAACGCTGGTTTTTGCTATTGGGCTCTATTGAATAATGAATGTTTTGAATTTTCTCCAAAAGTAAAGTAGTTGCAAACTCATGCTTTTAGAGACTTGTTTGGGCTCATGAGAGGAGTAGAAAAACATCAAAAATTTCAGTCCTGCATGATTCTACCAAGAAATGTGTGTTCATTGAAACCGCTGGTTTTTGATAGTTTGGGCCCTATTGAATAATGAATGTTTTGAATTTTCTCCAAAAGTAAAGTAGTTGCAAACTCATCCTTTTAGAAACTTGTTTGGGCTGTTGAGAGGAGTAAAAAACCATCAAAAATTTCAATCCTGCATGATTCTACCAAGAAATGTGATTCTTCATTCAAAACGCTGGTTTTTGCTATTGGGCTCTATTGAATAATGAATGTTTTGAATTTTCTCCAAAAGTAAAGTAGTTGCAAACTCATGCTTTTAGAGACTTGTTTGGGCTCATGAGAGGAGTAGAAAAACATCAAAAATTTCAGTCCTGCATGATTCTACCAAGAAATGTGTGTTCATTGAAACCGCTGGTTTTTGATAGTTTGGGCCCTATTGAATAAAGAATGTTTTGAATTTTCTCCAAAAGTAAAGTAGTTGCAAACTCATCCTTTTAGAAACTTGTTTGGGCTGTTGAGAGGAGTAAAAAACCATCAAAAATTTCAATCCTGCATGATTCTACCAAGAAATGTGATTCTTCATTCAAAACGCTGGTTTTTGCTATTGGGCTCTATTGAATAATGAATGTTTTGAATTTTCTCCAAAAGTAAAGTAGTTGCAAACTCATGCTTTTAGAGACTTGTTTGGGCTCATGAGAGGAGAAGAAAAACATCAAAAATTTCAGTCCTGCATGATTCTACCAAGAAATGTGTTCATTCAAACCGCTGGTTTTTGATAGTTTGGGCCCTATTGAATAATGAATGTTTTGAATTTTCTCCAAAAGTAAAATAGTTGCAAACTCATCCTTTTAGAAACTTGTTTGGGCTGTTGAGAGGAGTAAAAAACCATCAAAAATTTCAATCCTGCATGATTCTACCAAGAAATGTGATTCTTCATTCAAAACGCTGGTTTTTGCTATTGGGCTCTATTGAATAATGAATGTTTTGAATTTTCTCCAAAAGTAAAGTAGTTGCAAACTCATGCTTTTAGAGACTTGTTTGGGCTCATGAGAGGAGTAGAAAAACATCAAAAATTTCAGTCCTGCATGATTCTACCAAGAAATGTGTGTTCATTGAAACGGCTGGTTTTTGATAGTTTGGGCCCTATTGAATAATGAATGTTTTGAATTTTCTCCAAAAGTAAAGTAGTTGCAAACTCATCCTTTTAGAAACTTGTTTGGGCTGTTGAGAGGAGTAAAAAACCATCAAAAATTTCAATCCTGCATGATTCTACCAAGAAATGTGATTCTTCATTCAAAACGCTGGTTTTTGCTATTGGGCTCTATTGAATAATGAATGTTTTGAATTTTCTCCAAAAGTAAAGTAGTTGCAAACTCATGCTTTTAGAGACTTGTTTGGGCTCATGAGAGGAGTAGAAAAACATCAAAAATTTAAGTCCTGCAGGATTCAACCAAGAAATGTGTGTTCATTCAAACCGCTGGTTTTTGATAGTTTGGGCCCTATTGAATAATGAATGTTTTGAATTTTCTCCAAAAGTAAAGTAGTTGCAAACTCATGCTTTTAGAGACTTGTTTGGGCTCATGAGAGGAGTAGAAAAACATCAAAAATTTCAGTCCTGCATGATTCTACCAAGAAATGTGTGTTCATTGAAACCGCTGGTTTTTGATAGTTTGGGCCCTATTGAATAATGAATGTTTTGAATTTTCTCCAAAAGTAAAGTAGTTGCAAACTCATCCTTTTAGAAACTTGTTTGGGCTGTTGAGAGGAGTAAAAAACCATCAAAAATTTCAATCCTGCATGATTCTACCAAGAAATGTGATTCTTCATTCAAAACGCTGGTTTTTGCTATTGGGCTCTATTGAATAATGAATGTTTTGAATTTTCTCCAAAAGTAAAGTAGTTGCAAACTCATGCTTTTAGAGACTTGTTTGGGCTCATGAGAGGAGTAGAAAAACATCAAAAATTTCAGTCCTGCATGATTCTACCAAGAAATGTGTGTTCATTGAAACCGCTGGTTTTTGATAGTTTGGGCCCTATTGAATAATGAATGTTTTGAATTTTCTCCAAAAGTAAAGTAGTTGCAAACTCATCCTTTTAGAAACTTGTTTGGGCTGTTGAGAGGAGTAAAAAACCATCAAAAATTTCAATCCTGCATGATTCTACCAAGAAATGTGATTCTTCATTCAAAACGCTGGTTTTTGCTATTGGGCTCTATTGAATAATGAATGTTTTGAATTTTCTCCAAAAGTAAAGTAGTTGCAAACTCATGCTTTTAGAGACTTGTTTGGGCTCATGAGAGGAGTAGAAAAACATCAAAAATTTCAGTCCTGCATGATTCTACCAAGAAATGTGTGTTCATTGAAACCGCTGGTTTTTGATAGTTTGGGCCCTATTGAATAATGAATGTTTTGAATTTTCTCCAAAAGTAAAGTAGTTGCAAACTCATCCTTTTAGAAACTTGTTTGGGCTGTTGAGAGGAGTAAAAAACCATCAAAAATTTCAATCCTGCATGATTCTACCAAGAAATGTGATTCTTCATTCAAAACGCTGGTTTTTGCTATTGGGCTCTATTGAATAATGAATGTTTTGAATTTTCTCCAAAAGTAAAGTAGTTGCAAACTCATGCTTTTAGAGACTTGTTTGGGCTCATGAGAGGAGTAGAAAAACATCAAAAATTTCAGTCCTGCATGATTCTACCAAGAAATGTGTTCATTCAAACCGCTGGTTTTTGATAGTTTGGGCCCTATTGAATAATGAATGTTTTGAATTTTCTCCAAAAGTAAAATAGTTGCAAACTCATCCTTTTAGAAACTTGTTTGGGCTGTTGAGAGGAGTAAAAAACCATCAAAAATTTCAATCCTGCATGATTCTACCAAGAAATGTGATTCTTCATTCAAAACGCTGGTTTTTGCTATTGGGCTCTATTGAATAATGAATGTTTTGAATTTTCTCCAAAAGTAAAGTAGTTGCAAACTCATGCTTTTAGAGACTTGTTTGGGCTCATGAGAGGAGTAGAAAAACATCAAAAATTTCAGTCCTGCATGATTCTACCAAGAAATGTGTGTTCATTGAAACGGCTGGTTTTTGATAGTTTGGGCCCTATTGAATAATGAATGTTTTGAATTTTCTCCAAAAGTAAAGTAGTTGCAAACTCATCCTTTTAGAAACTTGTTTGGGCTGTTGAGAGGAGTAAAAAACCATCAAAAATTTCAATCCTGCATGATTCTACCAAGAAATGTGATTCTTCATTCAAAACGCTGGTTTTTGCTATTGGGCTCTATTGAATAATGAATGTTTTGAATTTTCTCCAAAAGTAAAGTAGTTGCAAACTCATGCTTTTAGAGACTTGTTTGGGCTCATGAGAGGAGTAGAAAAACATCAAAAATTTCAGTCCTGCATGATTCTACCAAGAAATGTGTGTTCATTGAAACCGCTGGTTTTTGATAGTTTGGGCCCTATTGAATAATGAATGTTTTGAATTTTCTCCAAAAGTAAAGTAGTTGCAAACTCATCCTTTTAGAAACTTGTTTGGGCTGTTGAGAGGAGTAAAAAACCATCAAAAATTTCAATCCTGCATGATTCTACCAAGAAATGTGATTCTTCATTCAAAACGCTGGTTTTTGCTATTGGGCTCTATTGAATAATGAATGTTTTGAATTTTCTCCAAAAGTAAAGTAGTTGCAAACTCATGCTTTTAGAGACTTGTTTGGGCTCATGAGAGGAGTAGAAAAACATCAAAAATTTCAGTCCTGCATGATTCTACCAAGAAATGTGTGTTCATTGAAACCGCTGGTTTTTGATAGTTTGGGCCCTATTGAATAATGAATGTTTTGAATTTTCTCCAAAAGTAAAGTAGTTGCAAACTCATCCTTTTAGAAACTTGTTTGGGCTGTTGAGAGGAGTAAAAAACCATCAAAAATTTCAATCCTGCATGATTCTACCAAGAAATGTGATTCTTCATTCAAAACGCTGGTTTTTGCTATTGGGCTCTATTGAATAATGAATGTTTTGAATTTTCTCCAAAAGTAAAGTAGTTGCAAACTCATGCTTTTAGAGACTTGTTTGGGCTCATGAGAGGAGTAGAAAAACATCAAAAATTTCAGTCCTGCATGATTCTACCAAGAAATGTGTGTTCATTGAAACCGCTGGTTTTTGATAGTTTGGGCCCTATTGAATAATGAATGTTTTGAATTTTCTCCAAAAGTAAAGTAGTTGCAAACTCATCCTTTTAGAAACTTGTTTGGGCTGTTGAGAGGAGTAAAAAACCATCAAAAATTTCAATCCTGCATGATTCTACCAAGAAATGTGATTCTTCATTCAAAACGCTGGTTTTTGCTATTGGGCTCTATTGAATAATGAATGTTTTGAATTTTCTCCAAAAGTAAAGTAGTTGCAAACTCATGCTTTTAGAGACTTGTTTGGGCTCATGAGAGGAGTAGAAAAACATCAAAAATTTCAGTCCTGCATGATTCTACCAAGAAATGTGTTCATTCAAACCGCTGGTTTTTGATAGTTTGGGCCCTATTGAATAATGAATGTTTTGAATTTTCTCCAAAAGTAAAATAGTTGCAAACTCATCCTTTTAGAAACTTGTTTGGGCTGTTGAGAGGAGTAAAAAACCATCAAAAATTTCAATCCTGCATGATTCTACCAAGAAATGTGATTCTTCATTCAAAACGCTGGTTTTTGCTATTGGGCTCTATTGAATAATGAATGTTTTGAATTTTCTCCAAAAGTAAAGTAGTTGCAAACTCATGCTTTTAGAGACTTGTTTGGGCTCATGAGAGGAGTAGAAAAACATCAAAAATTTCAGTCCTGCATGATTCTACCAAGAAATGTGTGTTCATTGAAACGGCTGGTTTTTGATAGTTTGGGCCCTATTGAATAATGAATGTTTTGAATTTTCTCCAAAAGTAAAGTAGTTGCAAACTCATCCTTTTAGAAACTTGTTTGGGCTGTTGAGAGGAGTAAAAAACCATCAAAAATTTCAATCCTGCATGATTCTACCAAGAAATGTGATTCTTCATTCAAAACGCTGGTTTTTGCTATTGGGCTCTATTGAATAATGAATGTTTTGAATTTTCTCCAAAAGTAAAGTAGTTGCAAACTCATGCTTTTAGAGACTTGTTTGGGCTCATGAGAGGAGTAGAAAAACATCAAAAATTTAAGTCCTGCAGGATTCAACCAAGAAATGTGTGTTCATTCAAACCGCTGGTTTTTGATAGTTTGGGCCCTATTGAATAATGAATGTTTTGAATTTTCTCCAAAAGTAAAGTAGTTGCAAACTCATGCTTTTAGAGACTTGTTTGGGCTCATGAGAGGAGTAGAAAAACATCAAAAATTTCAGTCCTGCATGATTCTACCAAGAAATGTGTGTTCATTGAAACCGCTGGTTTTTGATAGTTTGGGCCCTATTGAATAATGAATGTTTTGAATTTTCTCCAAAAGTAAAGTAGTTGCAAACTCATCCTTTTAGAAACTTGTTTGGGCTGTTGAGAGGAGTAAAAAACCATCAAAAATTTCAATCCTGCATGATTCTACCAAGAAATGTGATTCTTCATTCAAAACGCTGGTTTTTGCTATTGGGCTCTATTGAATAATGAATGTTTTGAATTTTCTCCAAAAGTAAAGTAGTTGCAAACTCATGCTTTTAGAGACTTGTTTGGGCTCATGAGAGGAGTAGAAAAACATCAAAAATTTCAGTCCTGCATGATTCTACCAAGAAATGTGTGTTCATTGAAACCGCTGGTTTTTGATAGTTTGGGCCCTATTGAATAATGAATGTTTTGAATTTTCTCCAAAAGTAAAGTAGTTGCAAACTCATCCTTTTAGAAACTTGTTTGGGCTGTTGAGAGGAGTAAAAAACCATCAAAAATTTCAATCCTGCATGATTCTACCAAGAAATGTGATTCTTCATTCAAAACGCTGGTTTTTGCTATTGGGCTCTATTGAATAATGAATGTTTTGAATTTTCTCCAAAAGTAAAGTAGTTGCAAACTCATGCTTTTAGAGACTTGTTTGGGCTCATGAGAGGAGTAGAAAAACATCAAAAATTTCAGTCCTGCATGATTCTACCAAGAAATGTGTGTTCATTGAAACCGCTGGTTTTTGATAGTTTGGGCCCTATTGAATAATGAATGTTTTGAATTTTCTCCAAAAGTAAAGTAGTTGCAAACTCATCCTTTTAGAAACTTGTTTGGGCTGTTGAGAGGAGTAAAAAACCATCAAAAATTTCAATCCTGCATGATTCTACCAAGAAATGTGATTCTTCATTCAAAACGCTGGTTTTTGCTATTGGGCTCTATTGAATAATGAATGTTTTGAATTTTCTCCAAAAGTAAAGTAGTTGCAAACTCATGCTTTTAGAGACTTGTTTGGGCTCATGAGAGGAGTAGAAAAACATCAAAAATTTCAGTCCTGCATGATTCTACCAAGAAATGTGTGTTCATTGAAACCGCTGGTTTTTGATCGTTTGGGCCCTATTGAATAATGAATGTTTTGAATTTTCTCCAAAAGTAAAGTAGTTGCAAACTCATCCTTTTAGAAACTTGTTTGGGCTGTTGAGAGGAGTAAAAAACCATCAAAAATTTCAATCCTGCATGATTCTACCAAGAAATGTGATTCTTCATTCAAAACGCTGGTTTTTGCTATTGGGCTCTATTGAATAATGAATGTTTTGAATTTTCTCCAAAAGTAAAGTAGTTGCAAACTCATGCTTTTAGAGACTTGTTTGGGCTCATGAGAGGAGTAGAAAAACATCAAAAATTTCAGTCCTGCATGATTCTACCAAGAAATGTGTGTTCATTGAAACCGCTGGTTTTTGATAGTTTGGGCCCTACTGAATAATGAATGTTTTGAATTTTCTCCAAAAGTAAAGTAGTTGCAAACTCATCCTTTTAGAAACTTGTTTGGGCTGTTGAGAGGAGTAAAAAACCATCAAAAATTTCAATCCTGCATGATGTTACCAAGAAATGTGATTCTTCATTCAAAACCTGATTTTTGCTATTGGGCTCTATTGAATAGTGAATGTTTTGAATTTTCTCCAAAAGTAAAGTAGTTGCAAACTCATGCTTTTAGAGACTTGTTTGGGCTCATGAGAGGAGTAGAAAAACATCAAAAATTAAAGTCCTGCATGATTCTACCAAGAAATGTGTTCATTCATACCGCTGGTTTTTGATAGTTTGGGCCCTATTGAATAATGAATGTTTTGAATTTTCTCCAAAAGTAAAGTAGTTACAAACTCATCCTTTTAGAAACTTGCTTGGGCTGTAGAGAGGAGTAAAAAACCATCAAAAATTTCAATCCTGCATGATTCTACCAAGAAATGTGATTCTTCATTCAAAACGCTGGTTTTTGCTATTGGGCTCTATTGAATAATGAATGTTTTGAATTTTCTCCAAAAGTAAAGTAGTTGCAAACTCATGCTTTTAGAGACTTGTTTGGGCTCATGAAATGAGTAGAAAAACATCAAAAATTTCAGTCCTGCATGATTCTACCAAGACATGTGTGTTCATTGAAACGGCTGGTTTTTGATAGTTTGGGCCCTATTGAATAGAATGTTTTGAATTTTCTCCAAAAGTAAAGTAGTTGCAAACTCATCCTTTTAGAAACTTGTTTGGGCTGTTGAGAGGAGTAAAAAACCATCAAAAATTTCAATCCTGCATGATTCTACCAAGAAATGTGATTCTTCATTCAAAACGCTGGTTTTTGCTATTGGGCTCTATTGAATAATGAATGTTTTGAATTTTCTCCAAAAGTAAAGTAGTTGCAAACTCATGCTTTTAGAGACTTGTTTGGGCTCATGAGAGGAGTAGAAAAACATCAAAAATTTCAGTCCTGCATGATTCTACCAAGAAATGTGTGTTCATTGAAACCGCTGGTTTTTGATAGTTTGGGCCCTATTGAATAATGAATGTTTTGAATTTTCTCCAAAAGTAAAGTAGTTGCAAACTCATGCTTTTAGAGACTTGTTTGGGCTCATGAGAGGAGTAGAAAAACATCAAAAATTTCAGTCCTGCATGATTCTACCAAGAAATGTGTGTTCATTGAAACCGCTGGTTTTTGATAGTTTGGGCCCTATTGAATAATGAATGTTTTGAATTTTCTCCAAAAGTAAAGTAGTTGCAAACTCATCCTTTTAGAAACTTGTTTGGGCTGTTGAGAGGAGTAAAAAACCATCAAAAATTTCAATCCTGCATGATTCTACCAAGAAATGTGATTCTTCATTCAAAACGCTGGTTTTTGCTATTGGGCTCTATTGAATAATGAATGTTTTGAATTTTCTCCAAAAGTAAAGTAGTTGCAAACTCATGCTTTTAGAGACTTGTTTGGGCTCATGAGAGGAGTAGAAAAACATCAAAAATTTCAGTCCTGCATGATTCTACCAAGAAATGTGTGTTCATTCAAACCGCTGGTTTTTGATAGTTTGGGCCCTATTGAATAATGAATGTTTTGAATTTTCTCCAAAAGTAAAGTAGTTGCAAACTAATCCTTTTAGAAACTTGTTTGGGCTGTTGAGAGGAGTAAAAAACCATCAAAAATTTCAATCCTGCATGATTCTACCAAGAAATGTGATTCTTCATTCAAAACGCTGGTTTTTGCTATTGGGCTCTATTGAATAATGAATGTTTTGAATTTTCTCCAAAAGTAAAATAGTTGCAAACTCATGCTTTTAGAGACTTGTTTGGGCTCATGAGAGGAGTAGAAAAACATCAAAAATTTCAGTCCTGCATGATTCTACCAAGAAATGTGTGTTCATTGAAACCGCTGGTTTTTGATAGTTTGGGCCCTATTGAATAATGAATGTTTTGAATTTTCTCCAAAAGTAAAGTAGTTGCAAACTCATCCTTTTAGAAACTTGTTTGGGCTGATGAGAGGAGTAAAAAACCATCAAAAATTTCAATCCTGCATGATTCTACCAAGAAATGTGATTCTTCATTCAAAACGCTGGTTTTTGCTATTGGGCTCTATTGAATAATGAATGCTTTGAATTTTCTCCAAAAGTAAAGTAGTTGCAAACTCATGCTTTTAGAGACTTGTTTGGGCTCATGAGAGGAGTAGAAAAACATCAAAAATTTAAGTCCTGCAGGATTCAACCAAGAAATGTGTGTTCATTCAAACCGCTGGTTTTTGATAGTTTGGGCCCTATTGAATAATGAATGTTTTGAATTTTCTCCAAAAGTAAAGTAGTTGCAAACTCATGCTTTTAGAGACTTGTTTGGGCTCATGAGAGGAGTAGAAAAACATCAAAAATTTCAGTCCTGCATGATTCTACCAAGAAATGTGTGTTCATTGAAACCGCTGGTTTTTGATAGTTTGGGCCCTATTGAATAATGAATGTTTTGAATTTTCTCCAAAAGTAAAGTAGTTGCAAACTCATCCTTTTAGAAACTTGTTTGGGCTGTTGAGAGGAGTAAAAAACCATCAAAAATTTCAATCCTGCATGATTCTACCAAGAAATGTGATTCTTCATTCAAAACGCTGGTTTTTGCTATTGGGCTCTATTGAATAATGAATGTTTTGAATTTTCTCCAAAAGTAAAGTAGTTGCAAACTCATGCTTTTAGAGACTTGTTTGGGCTCATGAGAGGAGTAGAAAAACATCAAAAATTTCAGTCCTGCATGATTCTACCAAGAAATGTGTGTTCATTGAAACCGCTGGTTTTTGATAGTTTGGGCCCTATTGAATAATGAATGTTTTGAATTTTCTCCAAAAGTAAAGTAGTTGCAAACTCATCCTTTTAGAAACTTGTTTGGGCTGTTGAGAGGAGTAAAAAACCATCAAAAATTTCAATCCTGCATGATTCTACCAAGAAATGTGATTCTTCATTCAAAACGCTGGTTTTTGCTATTGGGCTCTATTGAATAATGAATGTTTTGAATTTTCTCCAAAAGTAAAGTAGTTGCAAACTCATGCTTTTAGAGACTTGTTTGGGCTCATGAGAGGAGTAGAAAAACATCAAAAATTTCAGTCCTGCATGATTCTACCAAGAAATGTGTGTTCATTGAAACCGCTGGTTTTTGATAGTTTGGGCCCTATTGAATAATGAATGTTTTGAATTTTCTCCAAAAGTAAAGTAGTTGCAAACTCATGCTTTTAGAGACTTGTTTGGGCTCATGAGAGGAGTAGAAAAACATCAAAAATTTCAGTCCTGCATGATTCTACCAAGAAATGTGTGTTCATTGAAACCGCTGGTTTTTGATAGTTTGGGCCCTATTGAATAATGAATGTTTTGAATTTTCTCCAAAAGTAAAGTAGTTGCAAACTCATCCTTTTAGAAACTTGTTTGGGCTGTTGAGAGGAGTAAAAAACCATCAAAAATTTCAATCCTGCATGATTCTACCAAGAAATGTGATTCTTCATTCAAAACGCTGGTTTTTGCTATTGGGCTCTATTGAATAATGAATGTTTTGAATTTTCTCCAAAAGTAAAGTAGTTGCAAACTCATGCTTTTAGAGACTTGTTTGGACTCATGAGAGGAGTAGAAAAACATCAAAAATTTAAGTCCTGCAGGATTCAACCAAGAAATGTGTGTTCATTCAAACCGCTGGTTTTTGATAGTTTGGGCCCTATTGAATAATGAATGTTTTGAATTTTCTCCAAAAGTAAAGTAGTTGCAAACTCATGCTTTTAGAGACTTGTTTGGGCTCATGAGAGGAGTAGAAAAACATCAAAAATTTCAGTCCTGCATGATTCTACCAAGAAATGTGTGTTCATTGAAACCGCTGGTTTTTGATAGTTTGGGCCCTATTGAATAATGAATGTTTTGAATTTTCTCCAAAAGTAAAGTAGTTGCAAACTCATCCTTTTAGAAACTTGTTTGGGCTGTTGAGAGGAGTAAAAAACCATCAAAAATTTCAATCCTGCATGATTCTACCAAGAAATGTGATTCTTCATTCAAAACGCTGGTTTTTGCTATTGGGCTCTATTGAATAATGAATGTTTTGAATTTTCTCCAAAAGTAAAGTAGTTGCAAACTCATGCTTTTAGAGACTTGTTTGGGCTCATGAGAGGAGTAGAAAAACATCAAAAATTTCAGTCCTGCATGATTCTACCAAGAAATGTGTGTTCATTGAAACCGCTGGTTTTTGATAGTTTGGGCCCTATTGAATAATGAATGTTTTGAATTTTCTCCAAAAGTAAAGTAGTTGCAAACTCATCCTTTTAGAAACTTGTTTGGGCTGTTGAGAGGAGTAAAAAACCATCAAAAATTTCAATCCTGCATGATTCTACCAAGAAATGTGATTCTTCATTCAAAACGCTGGTTTTTGCTATTGGGCTCTATTGAATAATGAATGTTTTGAATTTTCTCCAAAAGTAAAGTAGTTGCAAACTCATGCTTTTAGAGACTTGTTTGGGCTCATGAGAGGAGTAGAAAAACATCAAAAATTTCAGTCCTGCATGATTCTACCAAGAAATGTGTGTTCATTGAAACCGCTGGTTTTTGATAGTTTGGGCCCTACTGAATAATGAATGTTTTGAATTTTCTCCAAAAGTAAAGTAGTTGCAAACTCATCCTTTTAGAAACTTGTTTGGGCTGTTGAGAGGAGTAAAAAACCATCAAAAATTTCAATCCTGCATGATGTTACCAAGAAATGTGATTCTTCATTCAAAACCTGATTTTTGCTATTGGGCTCTATTGAATAGTGAATGTTTTGAATTTTCTCCAAAAGTAAAGTAGTTGCAAACTCATGCTTTTAGAGACTTGTTTGGGCTCATGAGAGGAGTAGAAAAACATCAAAAATTAAAGTCCTGCATGATTCTACCAAGAAATGTGTTCATTCATACCGCTGGTTTTTGATAGTTTGGGCCCTATTGAATAATGAATGTTTTGAATTTTCTCCAAAAGTAAAGTAGTTACAAACTCATCCTTTTAGAAACTTGCTTGGGCTGTAGAGAGGAGTAAAAAACCATCAAAAATTTCAATCCTGCATGATTCTACCAAGAAATGTGATTCTTCATTCAAAACGCTGGTTTTTGCTATTGGGCTCTATTGAATAATGAATGTTTTGAATTTTCTCCAAAAGTAAAGTAGTTGCAAACTCATGCTTTTAGAGACTTGTTTGGGCTCATGAAATGAGTAGAAAAACATCAAAAATTTCAGTCCTGCATGATTCTACCAAGACATGTGTGTTCATTGAAACGGCTGGTTTTTGATAGTTTGGGCCCTATTGAATAGAATGTTTTGAATTTTCTCCAAAAGTAAAGTAGTTGCAAACTCATCCTTTTAGAAACTTGTTTGGGCTGTTGAGAGGAGTAAAAAACCATCAAAAATTTCAATCCTGCATGATTCTACCAAGAAATGTGATTCTTCATTCAAAACGCTGGTTTTTGCTATTGGGCTCTATTGAATAATGAATGTTTTGAATTTTCTCCAAAAGTAAAGTAGTTGCAAACTCATGCTTTTAGAGACTTGTTTGGGCTCATGAGAGGAGTAGAAAAACATCAAAAATTTCAGTCCTGCATGATTCTACCAAGAAATGTGTGTTCATTGAAACCGCTGGTTTTTGATAGTTTGGGCCCTATTGAATAATGAATGTTTTGAATTTTCTCCAAAAGTAAAGTAGTTGCAAACTCATCCTTTTAGAAACTTGTTTGGGCTGTTGAGAGGAGTAAAAAACCATCAAAAATTTCAATCCTGCATGATTCTACCAAGAAATGTGATTCTTCATTCAAAACGCTGGTTTTTGCTATTGGGCTCTATTGAATAATGAATGTTTTGAATTTTCTCCAAAAGTAAAGTAGTTGCAAACTCATGCTTTTAGAGACTTGTTTGGGCTCATGAGAGGAGTAGAAAAACATCAAAAATTTCAGTCCTGCATGATTCTACCAAGAAATGTGTGTTCATTCAAACCGCTGGTTTTTGATAGTTTGGGCCCTATTGAATAATGAATGTTTTGAATTTTCTCCAAAAGTAAAGTAGTTGCAAACTCATCCTTTTAGAAACTTGTTTGGGCTGTTGAGAGGAGTAAAAAACCATCAAAAATTTCAATCCTGCATGATTCTACCAAGAAATGTGATTCTTCATTCAAAACGCTGGTTTTTGCTATTGGGCTCTATTGAATAATGAATGTTTTGAATTTTCTCCAAAAGTAAAGTAGTTGCAAACTCATGCTTTTAGAGACTTGTTTGGGCTCATGAGAGGAGTAGAAAAACATCAAAAATTTCAGTCCTGCATGATTCTACCAAGAAATGTGTGTTCATTGAAACGGCTGGTTTTTGATAGTTTGGGCCCTATTGAATAATGAATGTTTTGAATTTTCTCCAAAAGTAAAGTAGTTGCAAACTCATCCTTTTAGAAACTTGTTTGGGCTGTTGAGAGGAGTAAAAAACCATCAAAAATTTCAATCCTGCATGATTCTACCAAGAAATGTGATTCTTCATTCAAAACGCTGGTTTTTGCTATTGGGCTCTATTGAATAATGAATGTTTTGAATTTTCTCCAAAAGTAAAGTAGTTGCAAACTCATGCTTTTAGAGACTTGTTTGGGCTCATGAGAGGAGTAGAAAAACATCAAAAATTTAAGTCCTGCAGGATTCAACCAAGAAATGTGTGTTCATTCAAACCGCTGGTTTTTGATAGTTTGGGCCCTATTGAATAATGAATGTTTTGAATTTTCTCCAAAAGTAAAGTAGTTGCAAACTCATGCTTTTAGAGACTTTTTTGGGCTCATGAGAGGAGTAGAAAAACATCAAAAATTTCAGTCCTGCATGATTCTACCAAGAAATGTGTGTTCATTGAAACCGCTGGTTTTTGATAGTTTGGGCCCTATTGAATAATGAATGTTTTGAATTTTCTCCAAAAGTAAAGTAGTTGCAAACTCATCCTTTTAGAAACTTGTTTGGGCTGTTGAGAGGAGTAAAAAACTATCAAAAATTTCAATCCTGCATGATTCTAACAAGAAATGTGATTCTTCATTCAAAACGCTGGTTTTTGCTATTGGGCTCTATTGAATAATGAATGTTTTGAATTTTCTCCAAAAGTAAAGTAGTTGCAAACTCATGCTTTTAGAGACTTGTTTGGGCTCATGAGAGGAGTAGAAAAACATCAAAAATTTCAGTCCTGCATGATTCTACCAAGAAATGTGTGTTCATTGAAACCGCTGGTTTTTGATAGTTTGGGCCCTATTGAATAATGAATGTTTTGAATTTTCTCCAAAAGTAAAGTAGTTGCAAACTCATGCTTTTAGAGACTTGTTTGGGCTCATGAGAGGAGTAGAAAAACATCAAAAATTTCAGTCCTGCATGATTCTACCAAGAAATGTGTGTTCATTGAAACCGCTGGTTTTTGATAGTTTGGGCCCTATTGAATAATGAATGTTTTGAATTTTCTCCAAAAGTAAAGTAGTTGCAAACTCATCCTTTTAGAAACTTGTTTGGGCTGTTGAGAGGAGTAAAAAACCATCAAAAATTTCAATCCTGCATGATTCTACCAAGAAATGTGATTCTTCATTCAAAACGCTGGTTTTTGCTATTGGGCTCTATTGAATAATGAATGTTTTGAATTTTCTCCAAAAGTAAAGTAGTTGCAAACTCATGCTTTTAGAGACTTGTTTGGGCTCATGAGAGGAGTAGAAAAACATCAAAAATTTCAGTCCTGCATGATTCTACCAAGAAATGTGTGTTCATTGAAACGGCTGGTTTTTGATAGTTTGGGCCCTATTGAATAATGAATGTTTTGAATTTTCTCCAAAAGTAAAGTAGTTGCAAACTCATCCTTTTAGAAACTTGTTTGGGCTGTTGAGAGGAGTAAAAAACCATCAAAAATTTCAATCCTGCATGATTCTACCAAGAAATGTGATTCTTCATTCAAAACGCTGGTTTTTGCTATTGGGCTCTATTGAATAATGAATGTTTTGAATTTTCTCCAAAAGTAAAGTAGTTGCAAACTCATGCTTTTAGAGACTTGTTTGGGCTCATGAGAGGAGTAGAAAAACATCAAAAATTTAAGTCCTGCAGGATTCAACCAAGAAATGTGTGTTCATTCAAACCGCTGGTTTTTGATAGTTTGGGCCCTATTGAATAATGAATGTTTTGAATTTTCTCCAAAAGTAAAGTAGTTGCAAACTCATGCTTTTAGAGACTTGTTTGGGCTCATGAGAGGAGTAGAAAAACATCAAAAATTTCAGTCCTGCATGATTCTACCAAGAAATGTGTGTTCATTGAAACCGCTGGTTTTTGATAGTTTGGGCCCTATTGAATAATGAATGTTTTGAATTTTCTCCAAAAGTAAAGTAGTTGCAAACTCATCCTTTTAGAAACTTGTTTGGGCTGTTGAGAGGAGTAAAAAACCATCAAAAATTTCAATCCTGCATGATTCTACCAAGAAATGTGATTCTTCATTCAAAACGCTGGTTTTTGCTATTGGGCTCTATTGAATAATGAATGTTTTGAATTTTCTCCAAAAGTAAAGTAGTTGCAAACTCATGCTTTTAGAGACTTGTTTGGGCTCATGAGAGGAGTAGAAAAACATCAAAAATTTCAGTCCTGCATGATTCTACCAAGAAATGTGTGTTCATTGAAACCGCTGGTTTTTGATAGTTTGGGCCCTATTGAATAATGAATGTTTTGAATTTTCTCCAAAAGTAAAGTAGTTGCAAACTCATCCTTTTAGAAACTTGTTTGGGCTGTTGAGAGGAGTAAAAAACCATCAAAAATTTCAATCCTGCATGATTCTACCAAGAAATGTGATTCTTCATTCAAAACGCTGGTTTTTGCTATTGGGCTCTATTGAATAATGAATGTTTTGAATTTTCTCCAAAAGTAAAGTAGTTGCAAACTCATGCTTTTAGAGACTTGTTTGGGCTCATGAGAGGAGTAGAAAAACATCAAAAATTTCAGTCCTGCATGATTCTACCAAGAAATGTGTGTTCATTGAAACCGCTGGTTTTTGATAGTTTGGGCCCTATTGAATAAAGAATGTTTTGAATTTTCTCCAAAAGTAAAGTAGTTGCAAACTCATCCTTTTAGAAACTTGTTTGGGCTGTTGAGAGGAGTAAAAAACCATCAAAAATTTCAATCCTGCATGATTCTACCAAGAAATGTGATTCTTCATTCAAAACGCTGGTTTTTGCTATTGGGCTCTATTGAATAATGAATGTTTTGAATTTTCTCCAAAAGTAAAGTAGTTGCAAACTCATGCTTTTAGAGACTTGTTTGGGCTCATGAGAGGAGTAGAAAAACATCAAAAATTTCAGTCCTGCATGATTCTACCAAGAAATGTGTTCATTCAAACCGCTGGTTTTTGATAGTTTGGGCCCTATTGAATAATGAATGTTTTGAATTTTCTCCAAAAGTAAAATAGTTGCAAACTCATCCTTTTAGAAACTTGTTTGGGCTGTTGAGAGGAGTAAAAAACCATCAAAAATTTCAATCCTGCATGATTCTACCAAGAAATGTGATTCTTCATTCAAAACGCTGGTTTTTGCTATTGGGCTCTATTGAATAATGAATGTTTTGAATTTTCTCCAAAAGTAAAGTAGTTGCAAACTCATGCTTTTAGAGACTTGTTTGGGCTCATGAGAGGAGTAGAAAAACATCAAAAATTTCAGTCCTGCATGATTCTACCAAGAAATGTGTGTTCATTGAAACGGCTGGTTTTTGATAGTTTGGGCCCTATTGAATAATGAATGTTTTGAATTTTCTCCAAAAGTAAAGTAGTTGCAAACTCATCCTTTTAGAAACTTGTTTGGGCTGTTGAGAGGAGTAAAAAACCATCAAAAATTTCAATCCTGCATGATTCTACCAAGAAATGTGATTCTTCATTCAAAACGCTGGTTTTTGCTATTGGGCTCTATTGAATAATGAATGTTTTGAATTTTCTCCAAAAGTAAAGTAGTTGCAAACTCATGCTTTTAGAGACTTGTTTGGGCTCATGAGAGGAGTAGAAAAACATCAAAAATTTAAGTCCTGCAGGATTCAACCAAGAAATGTGTGTTCATTCAAACCGCTGGTTTTTGATAGTTTGGGCCCTATTGAATAATGAATGTTTTGAATTTTCTCCAAAAGTAAAGTAGTTGCAAACTCATGCTTTTAGAGACTTGTTTGGGCTCATGAGAGGAGTAGAAAAACATCAAAAATTTCAGTCCTGCATGATTCTACCAAGAAATGTGTGTTCATTGGAACCGCTGGTTTTTGATAGTTTGGGCCCTATTGAATAATGAATGTTTTGAATTTTCTCCAAAAGTAAAGTAGTTGCAAACTCATCCTTTTAGAAACTTGTTTGGGCTGTTGAGAGGAGTAAAAAACCATCAAAAATTTCAATCCTGCATGATTCTACCAAGAAATGTGATTCTTCATTCAAAACGCTGGTTTTTGCTATTGGGCTCTATTGAATAATGAATGTTTTGAATTTTCTCCAAAAGTAAAGTAGTTGCAAACTCATGCTTTTAGAGACTTGTTTGGGCTCATGAGAGGAGTAGAAAAACATCAAAAATTTCAGTCCTGCATGATTCTACCAAGAAATGTGTGTTCATTGAAACCGCTGGTTTTTGATAGTTTGGGCCCTATTGAATAATGAATGTTTTGAATTTTCTCCAAAAGTAAAGTAGTTGCAAACTCATCCTTTTAGAAACTTGTTTGGGCTGTTGAGAGGAGTAAAAAACCATCAAAAATTTCAATCCTGCATGATTCTACCAAGAAATGTGATTCTTCATTCAAAACGCTGGTTTTTGCTATTGGGCTCTATTGAATAATGAATGTTTTGAATTTTCTCCAAAAGTAAAGTAGTTGCAAACTCATGCTTTTAGAGACTTGTTTGGGCTCATGAGAGGAGTAGAAAAACATCAAAAATTTCAGTCCTGCATGATTCTACCAAGAAATGTGTGTTCATTGAAACCGCTGGTTTTTGATAGTTTGGGCCCTATTGAATAATGAATGTTTTGAATTTTCTCCAAAAGTAAAGTAGTTGCAAACTCATCCTTTTAGAAACTTGTTTGGGCTGTTGAGAGGAGTAAAAAACCATCAAAAATTTCAATCCTGCATGATTCTACCAAGAAATGTGATTCTTCATTCAAAACGCTGGTTTTTGCTATTGGGCTCTATTGAATAATGAATGTTTTGAATTTTCTCCAAAAGTAAAGTAGTTGCAAACTCATGCTTTTAGAGACTTGTTTGGGCTCATGAGAGGAGTAGAAAAACATCAAAAATTTCAGTCCTGCATGATTCTACCAAGAAATGTGTTCATTCAAACCGCTGGTTTTTGATAGTTTGGGCCCTATTGAATAATGAATGTTTTGAATTTTCTCCAAAAGTAAAATAGTTGCAAACTCATCCTTTTAGAAACTTGTTTGGGCTGTTGAGAGGAGTAAAAAACCATCAAAAATTTCAATCCTGCATGATTCTACCAAGAAATGTGATTCTTCATTCAAAACGCTGGTTTTTGCTATTGGGCTCTATTGAATAATGAATGTTTTGAATTTTCTCCAAAAGTAAAGTAGTTGCAAACTCATGCTTTTAGAGACTTGTTTGGGCTCATGAGAGGAGTAGAAAAACATCAAAAATTTCAGTCCTGCATGATTCTACCAAGAAATGTGTGTTCATTGAAACGGCTGGTTTTTGATAGTTTGGGCCCTATTGAATAATGAATGTTTTGAATTTTCTCCAAAAGTAAAGTAGTTGCAAACTCATCCTTTTAGAAACTTGTTTGGGCTGTTGAGAGGAGTAAAAAACCATCAAAAATTTCAATCCTGCATGATTCTACCAAGAAATGTGATTCTTCATTCAAAACGCTGGTTTTTGCTATTGGGCTCTATTGAATAATGAATGTTTTGAATTTTCTCCAAAAGTAAAGTAGTTGCAAACTCATGCTTTTAGAGACTTGTTTGGGCTCATGAGAGGAGTAGAAAAACATCAAAAATTTAAGTCCTGCAGGATTCAACCAAGAAATGTGTGTTCATTCAAACCGCTGGTTTTTGATAGTTTGGGCCCTATTGAATAATGAATGTTTTGAATTTTCTCCAAAAGTAAAGTAGTTGCAAACTCATGCTTTTAGAGACTTGTTTGGGCTCATGAGAGGAGTAGAAAAACATCAAAAATTTCAGTCCTGCATGATTCTACCAAGAAATGTGTGTTCATTGAAACCGCTGGTTTTTGATAGTTTGGGCCCTATTGAATAATGAATGTTTTGAATTTTCTCCAAAAGTAAAGTAGTTGCAAACTCATCCTTTTAGAAACTTGTTTGGGCTGTTGAGAGGAGTAAAAAACCATCAAAAATTTCAATCCTGCATGATTCTACCAAGAAATGTGATTCTTCATTCAAAACGCTGGTTTTTGCTATTGGGCTCTATTGAATAATGAATGTTTTGAATTTTCTCCAAAAGTAAAGTAGTTGCAAACTCATGCTTTTAGAGACTTGTTTGGGCTCATGAGAGGAGTAGAAAAACATCAAAAATTTCAGTCCTGCATGATTCTACCAAGAAATGTGTGTTCATTGAAACCGCTGGTTTTTGATAGTTTGGGCCCTATTGAATAATGAATGTTTTGAATTTTCTCCAAAAGTAAAGTAGTTGCAAACTCATCCTTTTAGAAACTTGTTTGGGCTGTTGAGAGGAGTAAAAAACCATCAAAAATTTCAATCCTGCATGATTCTACCAAGAAATGTGATTCTTCATTCAAAACGCTGGTTTTTGCTATTGGGCTCTATTGAATAATGAATGTTTTGAATTTTCTCCAAAAGTAAAGTAGTTGCAAACTCATGCTTTTAGAGACTTGTTTGGGCTCATGAGAGGAGTAGAAAAACATCAAAAATTTCAGTCCTGCATGATTCTACCAAGAAATGTGTGTTCATTGAAACCGCTGGTTTTTGATAGTTTGGGCCCTATTGAATAATGAATGTTTTGAATTTTCTCCAAAAGTAAAGTAGTTGCAAACTCATCCTTTTAGAAACTTGTTTGGGCTGTTGAGAGGAGTAAAAAACCATCAAAAATTTCAATCCTGCATGATTCTACCAAGAAATGTGATTCTTCATTCAAAACGCTGGTTTTTGCTATTGGGCTCTATTGAATAATGAATGTTTTGAATTTTCTCCAAAAGTAAAGTAGTTGCAAACTCATGCTTTTAGAGACTTGTTTGGGCTCATGAGAGGAGTAGAAAAACATCAAAAATTTCAGTCCTGCATGATTCTACCAAGAAATGTGTTCATTCAAACCGCTGGTTTTTGATAGTTTGGGCCCTATTGAATAATGAATGTTTTGAATTTTCTCCAAAAGTAAAATAGTTGCAAACTCATCCTTTTAGAAACTTGTTTGGGCTGTTGAGAGGAGTAAAAAACCATCAAAAATTTCAATCCTGCATGATTCTACCAAGAAATGTGATTCTTCATTCAAAACGCTGGTTTTTGCTATTGGGCTCTATTGAATAATGAATGTTTTGAATTTTCTCCAAAAGTAAAGTAGTTGCAAACTCATGCTTTTAGAGACTTGTTTGGGCTCATGAGAGGAGTAGAAAAACATCAAAAATTTCAGTACTGCATGATTCTACCAAGAAATGTGTGTTCATTGAAACGGCTGGTTTTTGATAGTTTGGGCCCTATTGAATAATGAATGTTTTGAATTTTCTCCAAAAGTAAAGTAGTTGCAAACTCATCCTTTTAGAAACTTGTTTGGGCTGTTGAGAGGAGTAAAAAACCATCAAAAATTTCAATCCTGCATGATTCTACCAAGAAATGTGATTCTTCATTCAAAACGCTGGTTTTTGCTATTGGGCTCTATTGAATAATGAATGTTTTGAATTTTCTCCAAAAGTAAAGTAGTTGCAAACTCATGCTTTTAGAGACTTGTTTGGGCTCATGAGAGGAGTAGAAAAACATCAAAAATTTAAGTCCTGCAGGATTCAACCAAGAAATGTGTGTTCATTCAAACCGCTGGTTTTTGATAGTTTGGGCCCTATTGAATAATGAATGTTTTGAATTTTCTCCAAAAGTAAAGTAGTTGCAAACTCATGCTTTTAGAGACTTGTTTGGGCTCATGAGAGGAGTAGAAAAACATCAAAAATTTCAGTCCTGCATGATTCTACCAAGAAATGTGTGTTCATTGAAACCGCTGGTTTTTGATAGTTTGGGCCCTATTGAATAATGAATGTTTTGAATTTTCTCCAAAAGTAAAGTAGTTGCAAACTCATCCTTTTAGAAACTTGTTTGGGCTGTTGAGAGGAGTAAAAAACCATCAAAAATTTCAATCCTGCATGATTCTACCAAGAAATGTGATTCTTCATTCAAAACGCTGGTTTTTGCTATTGGGCTCTATTGAATAATGAATGTTTTGAATTTTCTCCAAAAGTAAAGTAGTTGCAAACTCATGCTTTTAGAGACTTGTTTGGGCTCATGAGAGGAGTAGAAAAACATCAAAAATTTCAGTCCTGCATGATTCTACCAAGAAATGTGTGTTCATTGAAACCGCTGGTTTTTGATAGTTTGGGCCCTATTGAATAATGAATGTTTTGAATTTTCTCCAAAAGTAAAGTAGTTGCAAACTCATCCTTTTAGAAACTTGTTTGGGCTGTTGAGAGGAGTAAAAAACCATCAAAAATTTCAATCCTGCATGATTCTACCAAGAAATGTGATTCTTCATTCAAAACGCTGGTTTTTGCTATTGGGCTCTATTGAATAATGAATGTTTTGAATTTTCTCCAAAAGTAAAGTAGTTGCAAACTCATGCTTTTAGAGACTTGTTTGGGCTCATGAGAGGAGTAGAAAAACATCAAAAATTTCAGTCCTGCATGATTCTACCAAGAAATGTGTGTTCATTGAAACCGCTGGTTTTTGATAGTTTGGGCCCTATTGAATAATGAATGTTTTGAATTTTCTCCAAAAGTAAAGTAGTTGCAAACTCATCCTTTTAGAAACTTGTTTGGGCTGTTGAGAGGAGTAAAAAACCATCAAAAATTTCAATCCTGCATGATTCTACCAAGAAATGTGATTCTTCATTCAAAACGCTGGTTTTTGCTATTGGGCTCTATTGAATAATGAATGTTTTGAATTTTCTCCAAAAGTAAAGTAGTTGCAAACTCATGCTTTTAGAGACTTGTTTGGGCTCATGAGAGGAGTAGAAAAACATCAAAAATTTCAGTCCTGCATGATTCTACCAAGAAATGTGTGTTCATTGAAACCGCTGGTTTTTGATAGTTTGGGCCCTATTGAATAATGAATGTTTTGAATTTTCTCCAAAAGTAAAGTAGTTGCAAACTCATCCTTTTAGAAACTTGTTTGGGCTGTTGAGAGGAGTAAAAAACCATCAAAAATTTCAATCCTGCATGATTCTACCAAGAAATGTGATTCTTCATTCAAAACGCTGGTTTTTGCTATTGGGCTCTATTGAATAATGAATGTTTTGAATTTTCTCCAAAAGTAAAGTAGTTGCAAACTCATGCTTTTAGAGACTTGTTTGGGCTCATGAGAGGAGTAGAAAAACATCAAAAATTTCAGTCCTGCATGATTCTACCAAGAAATGTGTGTTCATTGAAACCGCTGGTTTTTGATAGTTTGGGCCCTACTGAATAATGAATGTTTTGAATTTTCTCCAAAAGTAAAGTAGTTGCAAACTCATCCTTTTAGAAACTTGTTTGGGCTGTTGAGAGGAGTAAAAAACCATCAAAAATTTCAATCCTGCATGATGTTACCAAGAAATGTGATTCTTCATTCAAAACCTGATTTTTGCTATTGGGCTCTATTGAATAGTGAATGTTTTGAATTTTCTCCAAAAGTAAAGTAGTTGCAAACTCATGCTTTTAGAGACTTGTTTGGGCTCATGAGAGGAGTAGAAAAACATCAAAAATTAAAGTCCTGCATGATTCTACCAAGAAATGTGTTCATTCATACCGCTGGTTTTTGATAGTTTGGGCCCTATTGAATAATGAATGTTTTGAATTTTCTCCAAAAGTAAAGTAGTTACAAACTCATCCTTTTAGAAACTTGCTTGGGCTGTAGAGAGGAGTAAAAAACCATCAAAAATTTCAATCCTGCATGATTCTACCAAGAAATGTGATTCTTCATTCAAAACGCTGGTTTTTGCTATTGGGCTCTATTGAATAATGAATGTTTTGAATTTTCTCCAAAAGTAAAGTAGTTGCAAACTCATGCTTTTAGAGACTTGTTTGGGCTCATGAAATGAGTAGAAAAACATCAAAAATTTCAGTCCTGCATGATTCTACCAAGACATGTGTGTTCAATGAAACGGCTGGTTTTTGATAGTTTGGGCCCTATTGAATAGAATGTTTTGAATTTTCTCCTAAAGTAAAGTAGTTGCAAACTCATCCTTTTAGAAACTTGTTTGGGCTGTTGAGAGGAGTAAAAAACCATCAAAAATTTCAATCCTGCATGATTCTACCAAGAAATGTGATTCTTCATTCAAAACGCTGGTTTTTGCTATTGGGCTCTATTGAATAATGAATGTTTTGAATTTTCTCCAAAAGTAAAGTAGTTGCAAACTCATGCTTTTAGAGACTTGTTTGGGCTCATGAGAGGAGTAGAAAAACATCAAAAATTTCAGTCCTGCATGATTCTACCAAGAAATGTGTGTTCATTGAAACCGCTGGTTTTTGATAGTTTGGGCCCTATTGAATAATGAATGTTTTGAATTTTCTCCAAAAGTAAAGTAGTTGCAAACTCATGCTTTTAGAGACTTGTTTGGGCTCATGAGAGGAGTAGAAAAACATCAAAAATTTCAGTCCTGCATGATTCTACCAAGAAATGTGTGTTCATTGAAACCGCTGGTTTTTGATAGTTTGGGCCCTATTGAATAATGAATGTTTTGAATTTTCTCCAAAAGTAAAGTAGTTGCAAACTCATCCTTTTAGAAACTTGTTTGGGCTGTTGAGAGGAGTAAAAAACCATCAAAAATTTCAATCCTGCATGATTCTACCAAGAAATGTGATTCTTCATTCAAAACGCTGGTTTTTGCTATTGGGCTCTATTGAATAATGAATGTTTTGAATTTTCTCCAAAAGTAAAGTAGTTGCAAACTCATGCTTTTAGAGACTTGTTTGGGCTCATGAGAGGAGTAGAAAAACATCAAAAATTTCAGTCCTGCATGATTCTACCAAGAAATGTGTGTTCATTCAAACCGCTGGTTTTTGATAGTTTGGGCCCTATTGAATAATGAATGTTTTGAATTTTCTCCAAAAGTAAAGTAGTTGCAAACTCATCCTTTTAGAAACTTGTTTGGGCTGTTGAGAGGAGTAAAAAACCATCAAAAATTTCAATCCTGCATGATTCTACCAAGAAATGTGATTCTTCATTCAAAACGCTGGTTTTTGCTATTGGGCTCTATTGAATAATGAATGTTTTGAATTTTCTCCAAAAGTAAAATAGTTGCAAACTCATGCTTTTAGAGACTTGTTTGGGCTCATGAGAGAAGTAGAAAAACATCAAAAATTTCAGTCCTGCATGATTCTACCAAGAAATGTGTGTTCATTGAAACCGCTGGTTTTTGATAGTTTGGGCCCTATTGAATAATGAATGTTTTGAATTTTCTCCAAAAGTAAAGTAGTTGCAAACTCATCCTTTTAGAAACTTGTTTGGGCTGATGAGAGGAGTAAAAAACCATCAAAAATTTCAATCCTGCATGATTCTACCAAGAAATGTGATTCTTCATTCAAAACGCTGGTTTTTGCTATTGGGCTCTATTGAATAATGAATGTTTTGAATTTTCTCCAAAAGTAAAGTAGTTGCAAACTCATGCTTTTAGAGACTTGTTTGGGCTCATGAGAGGAGTAGAAAAACATCAAAAATTTAAGTCCTGCAGGATTCAACCAAGAAATGTGTGTTCATTCAAACCGCTGGTTTTTGATAGTTTGGGCCCTATTGAATAATGAATGTTTTGAATTTTCTCCAAAAGTAAAGTAGTTGCAAACTCATGCTTTTAGAGACTTGTTTGGGCTCATGAGAGGAGTAGAAAAACATCAAAAATTTCAGTCCTGCATGATTCTACCAAGAAATGTGTGTTCATTGAAACCGCTGGTTTTTGATAGTTTGGGCCCTATTGAATAATGAATGTTTTGAATTTTCTCCAAAAGTAAAGTAGTTGCAAACTCATCCTTTTAGAAACTTGTTTGGGCTGTTGAGAGGAGTAAAAAACCATCAAAAATTTCAATCCTGCATGATTCTACCAAGAAATGTGATTCTTCATTCAAAACGCTGGTTTTTGCTATTGGGCTCTATTGAATAATGAATGTTTTGAATTTTCTCCAAAAATAAAGTAGTTGCAAACTCATGCTTTTAGAGACTTGTTTGGGCTCATGAGAGGAGTAGAAAAACATCAAAAATTTCAGTCCTGCATGATTCTACCAAGAAATGTGTGTTCATTGAAACCGCTGGTTTTTGATAGTTTGGGCCCTATTGAATAATGAATGTTTTGAATTTTCTCCAAAAGTAAAGTAGTTGCAAACTCATCCTTTTAGAAACTTGTTTGGGCTGTTGAGAGGAGTAAAAAACCATCAAAAATTTCAATCCTGCATGATTCTACCAAGAAATGTGATTCTTCATTCAAAACGCTGGTTTTTGCTATTGGGCTCTATTGAATAATGAATGTTTTGAATTTTCTCCAAAAGTAAAGTAGTTGCAAACTCATGCTTTTAGAGACTTGTTTGGGCTCATGAGAGGAGTAGAAAAACATCAAAAATTTCAGTCCTGCATGATTCTACCAAGAAATGTGTGTTCATTGAAACCGCTGGTTTTTGATAGTTTGGGCCCTATTGAATAATGAATGTTTTGAATTTTCTCCAAAAGTAAAGTAGTTGCAAACTCATGCTTTTAGAGACTTGTTTGGGCTCATGAGAGGAGTAGAAAAACATCAAAAATTTCAGTCCTGCATGATTCTACCAAGAAATGTGTGTTCATTGAAACCGCTGGTTTTTGATAGTTTGGGCCCTATTGAATAATGAATGTTTTGAATTTTCTCCAAAAGTAAAGTAGTTGCAAACTCATCCTTTTAGAAACTTGTTTGGGCTGTTGAGAGGAGTAAAAAACCATCAAAAATTTCAATCCTGCATGATTCTACCAAGAAATGTGATTCTTCATTCAAAACGCTGGTTTTTGCTATTGGGCTCTATTGAATAATGAATGTTTTGAATTTTCTCCAAAAGTAAAGTAGTTGCAAACTCATGCTTTTAGAGACTTGTTTGGGCTCATGAGAGGAGTAGAAAAACATCAAAAATTTCAGTCCTGCATGATTCTACCAAGAAATGTGTGTTCATTGAAACCGCTGGTTTTTGATAGTTTGGGCCCTATTGAATAATGAATGTTTTGAATTTTCTCCAAAAGTAAAGTAGTTGCAAACTCATCCTTTTAGAAACTTGTTTGGGCTGTTGAGAGGAGTAAAAAACCATCAAAAATTTCAATCCTGCATGATTCTACCAAGAAATGTGATTCTTCATTCAAAACGCTGGTTTTTGCTATTGGGCTCTATTGAATAATGAATGTTTTGAATTTTCTCCAAAAGTAAAGTAGTTGCAAACTCATGCTTTTAGAGACTTGTTTGGGCTCATGAGAGGAGTAGAAAAACATCAAAAATTTCAGTCCTGCATGATTCTACCAAGAAATGTGTGTTCATTGAAACCGCTGGTTTTTGATAGTTTGGGCCCTACTGAATAATGAATGTTTTGAATTTTCTCCAAAAGTAAAGTAGTTGCAAACTCATCCTTCTAGAAACTTGTTTGGGCTGTTGAGAGGAGTAAAAAACCATCAAAAATTTCAATCCTGCATGATGTTACCAAGAAATGTGATTCTTCATTCAAAACCTGATTTTTGCTATTGGGCTCTATTGAATAGTGAATGTTTTGAATTTTCTCCAAAAGTAAAGTAGTTGCAAACTCATGCTTTTAGAGACTTGTTTGGGCTCATGAGAGGAGTAGAAAAACATCAAAAATTAAAGTCCTGCATGATTCTACCAAGAAATGTGTTCATTCATACCGCTGGTTTTTGATAGTTTGGGCCCTATTGAATAATGAATGTTTTGAATTTTCTCCAAAAGTAAAGTAGTTACAAACTCATCCTTTTAGAAACTTGCTTGGGCTGTAGAGAGGAGTAAAAAACCATCAAAAATTTCAATCCTGCATGATTCTACCAAGAAATGTGATTCTTCATTCAAAACGCTGGTTTTTGCTATTGGGCTCTATTGAATAATGAATGTTTTGAATTTTCTCCAAAAGTAAAGTAGTTGCAAACTCATGCTTTTAGAGACTTGTTTGAGCTCATGAAATGAGTAGAAAAACATCAAAAATTTCAGTCCTGCATGATTCTACCAAGACATGTGTGTTCATTGAAACGGCTGGTTTTTGATAGTTTGGGCCCTATTGAATAGAATGTTTTGAATTTTCTCCAAAAGTAAAGTAGTTGCAAACTCATCCTTTTAGAAACTTGTTTGGGCTGTTGAGAGGAGTAAAAAACCATCAAAAATTTCAATCCTGCATGATTCTACCAAGAAATGTGATTCTTCATTCAAAACGCTGGTTTTTGCTATTGGGCTCTATTGAATAATGAATGTTTTGAATTTTCTCCAAAAGTAAAGTAGTTGCAAACTCATGCTTTTAGAGACTTGTTTGGGCTCATGAGAGGAGTAGAAAAACATCAAAAATTTCAGTCCTGCATGATTCTACCAAGAAATGTGTGTTCATTGAAACCGCTGGTTTTTGATAGTTTGGGCCCTATTGAATAATGAATGTTTTGAATTTTCTCCAAAAGTAAAGTAGTTGCAAACTCATGCTTTTAGAGACTTGTTTGGGCTCATGAGAGGAGTAGAAAAACATCAAAAATTTCAGTCCTGCATGATTCTACCAAGAAATGTGTGTTCATTGAAACCGCTGGTTTTTGATAGTTTGGGCCCTATTGAATAATGAATGTTTTGAATTTTCTCCAAAAGTAAAGTAGTTGCAAACTCATCCTTTTAGAAACTTGTTTGGGCTGTTGAGAGGAGTAAAAAACCATCAAAAATTTCAATCCTGCATGATTCTACCAAGAAATGTGATTCTTCATTCAAAACGCTGGTTTTTGCTATTGGGCTCTATTGAATAATGAATGTTTTGAATTTTCTCCAAAAGTAAAGTAGTTGCAAACTCATGCTTTTAGAGACTTGTTTGGGCTCATGAGAGGAGTAGAAAAACATCAAAAATTTCAGTCCTGCATGATTCTACCAAGAAATGTGTGTTCATTCAAACCGCTGGTTTTTGATAGTTTGGGCCCTATTGAATAATGAATGTTTTGAATTTTCTCCAAAAGTAAAGTAGTTGCAAACTCATCCTTTTAGAAACTTGTTTGGGCTGTTGAGAGGAGTAAAAAACCATCAAAAATTTCAATCCTGCATGATTCTACCAAGAAATGTGATTCTTCATTCAAAACGCTGGTTTTTGCTATTGGGCTCTATTGAATAATGAATGTTTTGAATTTTCTCCAAAAGTAAAATAGTTGCAAACTCATGCTTTTAGAGACTTGTTTGGGCTCATGAGAGGAGTAGAAAAACATCAAAAATTTCAGTCCTGCATGATTCTACCAAGAAATGTGTGTTCATTGAAACCGCTGGTTTTTGATAGTTTGGGCCCTATTGAATAATGAATGTTTTGAATTTTCTCCAAAAGTAAAGTAGTTGCAAACTCATCCTTTTAGAAACTTGTTTGGGCTGATGAGAGGAGTAAAAAACCATCAAAAATTTCAATCCTGCATGATTCTACCAAGAAATGTGATTCTTCATTCAAAACGCTGGTTTTTGCTATTGGGCTCTATTGAATAATGAATGTTTTGAATTTTCTCCAAAAGTAAAGTAGTTGCAAACTCATGCTTTTAGAGACTTGTTTGGGCTCATGAGAGGAGTAGAAAAACATCAAAAATTTAAGTCCTGCAGGATTCAAATAAGAAATGTGTGTTCATTCAAACCGCTGGTTTTTGATAGTTTGGGCCCTATTGAATAATGAATGTTTTGAATTTTCTCCAAAAGTAAAGTAGTTGCAAACTCATGCTTTTAGAGACTTGTTTGGGCTCATGAGAGGAGTAGAAAAACATCAAAAATTTCAGTCCTGCATGATTCTACCAAGAAATGTGTGTTCATTGAAACCGCTGGTTTTTGATAGTTTGGGCCCTATTGAATAATGAATGTTTTGAATTTTCTCCAAAAGTAAAGTAGTTGCAAACTCATCCTTTTAGAAACTTGTTTGGGCTGTTGAGAGGAGTAAAAAACCATCAAAAATTTCAATCCTGCATGATTCTACCAAGAAATGTGATTCTTCATTCAAAACGCTGGTTTTTGCTATTGGGCTCTATTGAATAATGAATGTTTTGAATTTTCTCCAAAAGTAAAGTAGTTGCAAACTCATGCTTTTAGAGACTTGTTTGGGCTCATGAGAGGAGTAGAAAAACATCAAAAATTTCAGTCCTGCATGATTCTACCAAGAAATGTGTGTTCATTGAAACCGCTGGTTTTTGATAGTTTGGGCCCTATTGAATAATGAATGTTTTGAATTTTCTCCAAAAGTAAAGTAGTTGCAAACTCATCCTTTTAGAAACTTGTTTGGGCTGTTGAGAGGAGTAAAAAACCATCAAAAATTTCAATCCTGCATGATTCTACCAAGAAATGTGATTCTTCATTCAAAACGCTGGTTTTTGCTATTGGGCTCTATTGAATAATGAATGTTTTGAATTTTCTCCAAAAGTAAAGTAGTTGCAAACTCATGCTTTTAGAGACTTGTTTGGGCTCATGAGAGGAGTAGAAAAACATCAAAAATTTCAGTCCTGCATGATTCTACCAAGAAATGTGTGTTCATTGAAACCGCTGGTTTTTGATAGTTTGGGCCCTATTGAATAATGAATGTTTTGAATTTTCTCCAAAAGTAAAGTAGTTGCAAACTCATCCTTTTAGAAACTTGTTTGGGCTGTTGAGAGGAGTAAAAAACCATCAAAAATTTCAATCCTGCATGATTCTACCAAGAAATGTGATTCTTCATTCAAAACGCTGGTTTTTGCTATTGGGCTCTATTGAATAATGAATGTTTTGAATTTTCTCCAAAAGTAAAGTAGTTGCAAACTCATGCTTTTAGAGACTTGTTTGGGCTCATGAGAGGAGTAGAAAAACATCAAAAATTTCAGTCCTGCATGATTCTACCAAGAAATGTGTTCATTCAAACCGCTGGTTTTTGATAGTTTGGGCCCTATTGAATAATGAATGTTTTGAATTTTCTCCAAAAGTAAAATAGTTGCAAACTCATCCTTTTAGAAACTTGTTTGGGCTGTTGAGAGGAGTAAAAAACCATCAAAAATTTCAATCCTGCATGATTCTACCAAGAAATGTGATTTTTCATTCAAAACGCTGGTTTTTGCTATTGGGCTCTATTGAATAATGAATGTTTTGAATTTTCTCCATTTTCAATAACTTTATTAAAATTTTACATAAAGTTAACAGTAGTATTTTTACAGCATATTATTGATGGTAGGGTTCAGGATAATATACAAAATAACAGTAATGTATTACATTGAGTAGATCAGTAGGAGTAACAATACACCTAATAATATAAACACTTAACAGTAGTGTGATATATTGTCAGAGAACCAAGAGATAATCCTATAATAAACTAACGTAATGAGTTACATTGTTTTCTGTTTTAAGAGAGTAAAGCGCGTTTTTACCAGATAAATTCAGAGAGGAGAGATATCAGCAATAAAAATAAAAAAAATCACATAGTGGGAGAGACCAAGAGCAGTTCAATTGAATTTTCTCCAAAAGTAAAGTAGTTGCAAACTCATGCTTTTAGAGACTTGTTTGGGCTCATGAGAGGAGTAGAAAAACATCAAAAATTTCAGTCCTGCATGATTCTACCAAGAAATGTGTGTTCATTGAAACGGCTGGTTTTTGATAGTTTGGGCCCTATTGAATAATGAATGTTTTGAATTTTCTCCAAAAGTAAAGTAGTTGCAAACTCATCCTTTTAGAAACTTGTTTGGGCTGTTGAGAGGAGTAAAAAACCATCAAAAATTTCAATCCTGCATGATTCTACCAAGAAATGTGATTCTTCATTCAAAACGCTGGTTTTTGCTATTGGGCTCTATTGAATAATGAATGTTTTGAATTTTCTCCAAAAGTAAAGTAGTTGCAAACTCATGCTTTTAGAGACTTGTTTGGGCTCATGAGAGGAGTAGAAAAACATCAAAAATTTAAGTCCTGCAGGATTCAACCAAGAAATGTGTGTTCATTCAAACCGCTGGTTTTTGATAGTTTGGGCCCTATTGAATAATGAATGTTTTGAATTTTCTCCAAAAGTAAAGTAGTTGCAAACTCATGCTTTTAGAGACTTGTTTGGGCTCATGAGAGGAGTAGAAAAACATCAAAAATTTCAGTCCTGCATGATTCTACCAAGAAATGTGTGTTCATTGAAACCGCTGGTTTTTGATAGTTTGGGCCCTATTGAATAATGAATGTTTTGAATTTTCTCCAAAAGTAAAGTAGTTGCAAACTCATCCTTTTAGAAACTTGTTTGGGCTGTTGAGAGGAGTAAAAAACCATCAAAAATTTCAATCCTGCATGATTCTACCAAGAAATGCGATTCTTCATTCAAAACGCTGGTTTTTGCTATTGGGCTCTATTGAATAATGAATGTTTTGAATTTTCTCCAAAAGTAAAGTAGTTGCAAACTCATGCTTTTAGAGACTTGTTTGGGCTCATGAGAGGAGTAGAAAAACATCAAAAATTTCAGTCCTGCATGATTCTACCAAGAAATGTGTGTTCATTGAAACCGCTGGTTTTTGATAGTTTGGGCCCTATTGAATAATGAATGTTTTGAATTTTCTCCAAAAGTAAAGTAGTTGCAAACTCATCCTTTTAGAAACTTGTTTGGGCTGTTGAGAGGAGTAAAAAACCATCAAAAATTTCAATCCTGCATGATTCTACCAAGAAATGTGATTCTTCATTCAAAACGCTGGTTTTTGCTATTGGGCTCTATTGAATAATGAATGTTTTGAATTTTCTCCAAAAGTAAAGTAGTTGCAAACTCATGCTTTTAGAGACTTGTTTGGGCTCATGAGAGGAGTAGAAAAACATCAAAAATTTCAGTCCTGCATGATTCTACCAAGAAATGTGTGTTCATTGAAACCGCTGGTTTTTGATAGTTTGGGCCCTATTGAATAATGAATGTTTTGAATTTTCTCCAAAAGTAAAGTAGTTGCAAACTCATCCTTTTAGAAACTTGTTTGGGCTGTTGAGAGGAGTAAAAAACCATCAAAAATTTCAATCCTGCATGATTTTACCAAGAAATGTGATTCTTCATTCAAAACCTGATTTTTGCTATTGGGCTCTATTGAATAGTGAATGTTTTGAATTTTCTCCAAAAGTAAAGTAGTTGCAAACTCATGCTTTTAGAGACTTGTTTGGGCTCATGAGAGGAGTAGAAAAACATCAAAAATTAAAGTCCTGCATGATTCTACCAAGAAATGTGTTCATTCATACCGCTGGTTTTTGATAGTTTGGGCCCTATTGAATAATGAATGTTTTGAATTTTCTCCAAAAGTAAAGTAGTTACAAACTCATCCTTTTAGAAACTTGCTTGGGCTGTAGAGAGGAGTAAAAAACCATCAAAAATTTCAATCCTGCATGATTCTACCAAGAAATGTGATTCTTCATTCAAAACGCTGGTTTTTGCTATTGGGCTCTATTGAATAATGAATGTTTTGAATTTTCTCCAAAAGTAAAGTAGTTGCAAACTCATGCTTTTAGAGACTTGTTTGGGCTCATGAAATGAGTAGAAAAACATCAAAAATTTCAGTCCTGCATGATTCTACCAAGACATGTGTGTTCATTGAAACGGCTGGTTTTTGATAGTTTGGGCCCTATTGAATAGAATGTTTTGAATTTTCTCCAAAAGTAAAGTAGTTGCAAACTCATCCTTTTAGAAACTTGTTTGGGCTGTTGAGAGGAGTAAAAAACCATCAAAAATTTCAATCCTGCATGATTCTACCAAGAAATGTGATTCTTCATTCAAAACGCTGGTTTTTGCTATTGGGCTCTATTGAATAATGAATGTTTTGAATTTTCTCCAAAAGTAAAGTAGTTGCAAACTCATGCTTTTAGAGACTTGTTTGGGCTCATGAGAGGAGTAGAAAAACATCAAAAATTTCAGTCCTGCATGATTCTACCAAGAAATGTGTGTTCATTAAAACCGCTGGTTTTTGATAGTTTGGGCCCTATTGAATAATGAATGTTTTGAATTTTGTCCAAAAGTAAAGTAGTTGCAAACTCATGCTTTTAGAGACTTGTTTGGGCTCATGAGAGGAGTAGAAAAACATCAAAAATTTCAGTCCTGCATGATTCTACCAAGAAATGTGTGTTCATTCAAACCGCTGGTTTTTGATAGTTTGGGCCCTATTGAATAATGAATGTTTTGAATTTTCTCCAAAAGTAAAGTAGTTGCAAACTCATCCTTTTAGAAACTTGTTTGGGCTGTTGAGAGGAGTAAAAAACCATCAAAAATTTCAATCCTGCATGATTCTACCAAGAAATGTGATTCTTCATTCAAAACGCTGGTTTTTGCTATTGGGCTCTATTGAATAATGAATGTTTTGAATTTTCTCCAAAAGTAAAATAGTTGCAAACTCATGCTTTTAGAGACTTGTTTGGGCTCATGAGAGGAGTAGAAAAACATCAAAAATTTCAGTCCTGCATGATTCTACCAAGAAATGTGTGTTCATTGAAACCGCTGGTTTTTGATAGTTTGGGCCCTATTGAATAATGAATGTTTTGAATTTTCTCCAAAAGTAAAGTAGTTGCAAACTCATCCTTTTAGAAACTTGTTTGGGCTGTTGAGAGGAGTAAAAAACCATCAAAAATTTCAATCCTGCATGATTCTACCAAGAAATGTGATTCTTCATTCAAAACGCTGGTTTTTGCTATTGGGCTCTATTGAATAATGAATGTTTTGAATTTTCTCCAAAAGTAAAGTAGTTGCAAACTCATCCTTTTAGAAACTTGTTTGGGCTGTTGAGAGGAGTAAAAAACCATCAAAAATTTCAATCCTGCATGATTCTACCAAGAAATGTGATTCTTCATTCAAAACGCTGGTTTTTGCTATTGGGCTCTATTGAATAATGAATGTTTTGAATTTTCTCCAAAAGTAAAATAGTTGCAAACTCATGCTTTTAGAGACTTGTTTGGGCTCATGAGAGGAGTAGAAAAACATCAAAAATTTCAGTCCTGCATGATTCTACCAAGAAATGTGTGTTCATTGAAACCGCTGGTTTTTGATAGTTTGGGCCCTATTGAATAATGAATGTTTTGAATTTTCTCCAAAAGTAAAGTAGTTGCAAACTCATCCTTTTAGAAACTTGTTTGGGCTGTTGAGAGGAGTAAAAAACCATCAAAAATTTCAATCCTGCATGATTCTACCAAGAAATGTGATTCTTCATTCAAAACGCTGGTTTTTGCTATTGGGCTCTATTGAATAATGAATGTTTTGAATTTTCTCCAAAAGTAAAGTAGTTGCAAACTCATGCTTTTAGAGACTTGTTTGGGCTCATGAGAGGAGTAGAAAAACATCAAAAATTTCAGTCCTGCATGATTCTACCAAGAAATGTGTGTTCATTAAAACCGCTGGTTTTTGATAGTTTGGGCCCTATTGAATAATGAATGTTTTGAATTTTGTCCAAAAGTAAAGTAGTTGCAAACTCATGCTTTTAGAGACTTGTTTGGGCTCATGAGAGGAGTAGAAAAACATCAAAAATTTCAGTCCTGCATGATTCTACCAAGAAATGTGTGTTCATTCAAACCGCTGGTTTTTGATAGTTTGGGCCCTATTGAATAATGAATGTTTTGAATTTTCTCCAAAAGTAAAGTAGTTGCAAACTCATCCTTTTAGAAACTTGTTTGGGCTGTTGAGAGGAGTAAAAAACCATCAAAAATTTCAATCCTGCATGATTCTACCAAGAAATGTGATTCTTCATTCAAAACGCTGGTTTTTGCTATTGGGCTCTATTGAATAATGAATGTTTTGAATTTTCTCCAAAAGTAAAATAGTTGCAAACTCATGCTTTTAGAGACTTGTTTGGGCTCATGAGAGGAGTAGAAAAACATCAAAAATTTCAGTCCTGCATGATTCTACCAAGAAATGTGTGTTCATTGAAACCGCTGGTTTTTGATAGTTTGGGCCCTATTGAATAATGAATGTTTTGAATTTTCTCCAAAAGTAAAGTAGTTGCAAACTCATCCTTTTAGAAACTTGTTTGGGCTGTTGAGAGGAGTAAAAAACCATCAAAAATTTCAATCCTGCATGATTCTACCAAGAAATGTGATTCTTCATTCAAAACGCTGGTTTTTGCTATTGGGCTCTATTGAATAATGAATGTTTTGAATTTTCTCCAAAAGTAAAGTAGTTGCAAACTCATGCTTTTAGAGACTTGTTTGGGCTCATGAGAGGAGTAGAAAAACATCAAAAATTTCAGTCCTGCATGATTCTACCAAGAAATGTGTGTTCATTCAAACCGCTGGTTTTTGATAGTTTGGGCCCTATTGAATAATGAATGTTTTGAATTTTCTCCAAAAGTAAAGTAGTTGCAAACTCATCCTTTTAGAAACTTGTTTGGGCTGTTGAGAGGAGTAAAAAACCATCAAAAATTTCAATCCTGCATGATTCTACCAAGAAATGTGATTCTTCATTCAAAATGCTGGTTTTTGCTATTGGGCTCTATTGAATAATGAATGTTTTGAATTTTCTCCAAAAGTAAAGTAGTTGCAAACTCATGCTTTTAGAGACTTGTTTGGGCTCATGAGAGGAGTAGAAAAACATCAAAAATTTCAGTCCTGCATGATTCTACCAAGAAATGTGTGTTCATTCAAACCGCTGGTTTTTGATAGTTTGGGCCCTATTGAATAATGAATGTTTTGAATTTTCTCCAAAAGTAAAGTAGTTGCAAACTCATCCTTTTAGAAACTTGTTTGGGCTGTTGAGAGGAGTAAAAAACCATCAAAAATTTCAATCCTGCATGATTTTACCAAGAAATGTGATTCTTCATTCAAAACCTGATTTTTGCTATTGGGCTCTATTGAATAGTGAATGTTTTGAATTTTCTCCAAAAGTAAAGTAGTTGCAAACTTATGCTTTTACAGACTTGTGTGGGCTCATGAGAGGAGTAGAAAAACATCAAAAATTAAAGTCCTGCATGATTCTACCAAGAAATGTGTTCATTCAAACCGCTGGTTTTTGATAGTTTGGGCCCTATTGAATAATGAATGTTTTGAATTTTCTCCAAAAGTAAAGTAGTTGCAAACTCATCCTTTTAGAAACTTGCTTGGGCTGTAGAGAGGAGTAAAAAACCATCAAAAATTTCAATCCTGCATGATTCTACCAAGAAATGTGATTCTTCATTCAAAACGCTGGTTTTTGCTATTGGGCTCTATTGAATAATGAATGTTTTGAATTTTCTCCAAAAGTAAAGTAGTTCCAAACTCATGCTTTTAGAGACTTGTTTGGGCTCATGAGATGAGTAGAAAAACATCAAAAATTTCAGTCCTGCATGATTCTACCAAGACATGTGTGTTCATTGAAACGGCTGGTTTTTGATAGTTTGGGCCCTATTGAATAATGAATGTTTTGAATTTTCTCCAAAAGTAAAGTAGTTGCAAACTCATCCTTTTAGAAACTTGTTTGGGCTGTTGAGAGGAGTAAAAAACCATCAAAAATTTCAATCCTGCATGATTCTACCAAGAAATGTGATTCTTCATTCAAAACGCTGGTTTTTGCTATTGGGCTCTATTGAATAATGAATGTTTTGAATTTTCTCCAAAAGTAAAGTAGTTGCAAACTCATGCTTTTAGAGACTTGTTTGGGCTCATGAGAGGAGCAGAAAAACATCAAAAATTTCAGTCCTGCATGATTCTACCAAGAAATGTGTGTTCATTCAAACCGCTGGTTTTTGATAGTTTGGGCCCTATTGAATAATGAATGTTTTGAATTTTCTCCAAAAGTAAAGTAGTTGCAAACTCATGCTTTTAGAGACTTGTTTGGGCTCATGAGAGGAGTAGAAAAACATCAAAAATTTCAGTCCTGCATGATTCTACCAAGAAATGTGTGTTCATTGAAACCGCTGGTTTTTGATAGTTTGGGCCCTATTGAATAATGAATGTTTTGAATTTTCTCCAAAAGTAAAGTAGTTGCAAACTCATCCTTTTAGAAACTTGTTTGGGCTGTTGAGAGGAGTAAAAAACCATCAAAAATTTCAATCCTGCATGATTCTACCAAGAAATGTGATTCTTCATTCAAAACGCTGGTTTTTGCTATTGGGCTCTATTGAATAATGAATGTTTTGAATTTTCTCCAAAAGTAAAGTAGTTGCAAACTCATGCTTTTAGAGACTTGTTTGGGCTCATGAGAGGAGTAGAAAAACATCAAAAATTTCAGTCCTGCATGATTCTACCAAGAAATGTGTGTTCATTGAAACCGCTGGTTTTTGATAGTTTGGGCCCTATTGAATAATGAATGTTTTGAATTTTCTCCAAAAGTAAAGTAGTTGCAAACTCATCCTTTTAGAAACTTGTTTGGGCTGTTGAGAGGAGTAAAAAACCATCAAAAATTTCAATCCTGCATGATTCTACCAAGAAATGTGATTCTTCATTCAAAACGCTGGTTTTTGCTATTGGGCTCTATTGAATAATGAATGTTTTGAATTTTCTCCAAAAGTAAAGTAGTTGCAAACTCATGCTTTTAGAGACTTGTTTGGGCTCATGAGAGGAGTAGAAAAACATCAAAAATTTCAGTCCTGCATGATTCTACCAAGAAATGTGTGTTCATTGAAACCGCTGGTTTTTGATAGTTTGGGCCCTATTGAATAATGAATGTTTTGAATTTTCTCCAAAAGTAAAGTAGTTGCAAACTCATCCTTTTAGAAACTTGTTTGGGCTGTTGAGAGGAGTAAAAAACCATCAAAAATTTCAATCCTGCATGATTTTACCAAGAAATGTGATTCTTCATTCAAAACCTGATTTTTGCTATTGGGCTCTATTGAATAGTGAATGTTTTGAATTTTCTCCAAAAGTAAAGTAGTTGCAAACTCATGCTTTTAGAGACTTGTTTGGGCTCATGAGAGGAGTAGAAAAACATCAAAAATTAAAGTCCTGCATGATTCTACCAAGAAATGTGTTCATTCAAACCGCTGGTTTTTGATAGTTTGGGCCCTATTGAATAATGAATGTTTTGAATTTTCTCCAAAAGTAAAGTAGTTACAAACTCATCCTTTTAGAAACTTGCTTGGGCTGTAGAGAGGAGTAAAAAACCATCAAAAATTTCAATCCTGCATGATTCTACCAAGAAATGTGATTCTTCATTCAAAACGCTGGTTTTTGCTATTGGGCTCTATTGAATAATGAATGTTTTGAATTTTCTCCAAAAGTAAAGTAGTTGCAAACTCATGCTTTTAGAGACTTGTTTGGGCTCATGAAATGAGTAGAAAAACATCAAAAATTTCAGTCCTGCATGATTCTACCAAGACATGTGTGTTCATTGAAACTGCTGGTTTTTGATAGTTTGGGCCCTATTGAATAATGAATGTTTTGAATTTTCTCCAAAAGTAAAGTAGTTGCAAACTCATCCTTTTAGAAACTTGTTTGGGCTGTTGAGAGGAGTAAAAAACCATCAAAAATTTCAATCCTGCATGATTCTACCAAGAAATGTGATTCTTCATTCAAAACGCTGGTTTTTGCTATTGGGCTCTATTGAATAATGAATGTTTTGAATTTTCTCCAAAAGTAAAGTAGTTGCAAACTCATGCTTTTAGAGACTTGTTTGGGCTCATGAGAGGAGTAGAAAAACATCAAAAATTTCAGTCCTGCATGATTCTACCAAGAAATGTGTGTTCATTGAAACCGCTGGTTTTTGATAGTTTGGGCCCTATTGAATAATGAATGTTTTGAATTTTCTCCAAAAGTAAAGTAGTTGCAAACTCATGCTTTTAGAGACTTGTTTGGGCTCATGAGAGGAGTAGAAAAACATCAAAAATTTCAGTCCTGCATGATTCTACCAAGAAATGTGTGTTCATTGAAACCGCTGGTTTTTGATAGTTTGGGCCCTATTGAATAATGAATGTTTTGAATTTTCTCCAAAAGTAAAGTAGTTGCAAACTCATCCTTTTACAAACTTGTTTGGGCTGTTGAGAGGAGTAAAAAACCATCAAAAATTTCAATCCTGCATGATTCTACCAAGAAATGTGATTCTTCATTCAAAACGCTGGTTTTTGCTATTGGGCTCTATTGAATAATGAATGTTTTGAATTTTCTCCAAAAGTAAAATAGTTGCAAACTCATGCTTTTAGAGACTTGTTTGGGCTCATGAGAGGAGTAGAAAAACATCAAAAATTTCAGTCCTGCATGATTCTACCAAGAAATGTGTGTTCATTCAAACCGCTGATTTTTGATAGTTTGGGCCCTATTGAATAATGAATGTTTTGAATTTTCTCCAAAAGTAAAGTAGTTGCAAACTCATGCTTTTAGAGACTTGTTTGGGCTCATGAGAGGAGTAGAAAAACATCAAAAATTTCAGTCCTGCATGATTCTACCAAGAAATGTGTGTTCATTGAAACGCTGGTTTTTGATAGTTTGGGCCCTATTGAATAATGAATGTTTTGAATTTTCTCCAAAAGTAAAGTAGTTGCAAACTCATCCTTTTAGAAACTTGTTTGGGCTGTTGAGAGGAGTAAAAAACCATCAAAAATTTCAATCCTGCATGATTCTACCAAGAAATGCGATTCTTCATTCAAAACGCTGGTTTTTGCTATTGGGCTCTATTGAATAATGAATGTTTTGAATTTTCTCCAAAAGTAAAGTAGTTGCAAACTCATGCTTTTAGAGACTTGTTTGGGCTCATGAGAGGAGTAGAAAAACATCAAAAATTTCAGTCCTGCATGATTCTACCAAGAAATGTGTGTTCATTGAAACCGCTGGTTTTTGATAGTTTGGGCCCTATTGAATAATGAATGTTTTGAATTTTCTCCAAAAGTAAAGTAGTTGCAAACTCATCCTTTTAGAAACTTGTTTGGGCTGTTGAGAGGAGTAAAAAACCTTCAAAAATTTCAATCCTGCATGATTCTACCAAGAAATGTGATTCTTCATTCAAAACGCTGGTTTTTGCTATTGGGCTCTATTGAATAATGAATGTTTTGAATTTTCTCCAAAAGTAAAGTAGTTGCAAACTCATGCTTTTAGAGACTTGTTTGGGCTCATGAGAGTAGAAAAACATCAAAAATTTCAGTCCTGCATGATTCTACCAAGAAATGTGTGTTCATTGAAACCGCTGGTTTTTGATAGTTTGGGCCCTATTGAATAATGAATGTTTTGAATTTTCTCCAAAAGTAAAGTAGTTGCAAACTCATCCTTTTAGAAACTTGTTTGGGCTGTTGAGACGAGTAAAAAACCATCAAAAATTTCAATCCTGCATGATTTTACCAAGAAATGTGATTCTTCATTCAAAACCTGATTTTTGCTATTGGGCTCTATTGAATAGTGAATGTTTTGAATTTTCTCCAAAAGTAAAGTAGTTGCAAACTCATGCTTTTAGAGACTTGTTTGGGCTCATGAGAGGAGTAGAAAAACATCAAAAATTAAAGTCCTGCATGATTCTACCAAGAAATGTGTTCATTCAAACCGCTGGTTTTTGATAGTTTGGGCCCTATTGAATAATGAATGTTTTGAATTTTCTCCAAAAGTAAAGTAGTTACAAACTCATCCTTTTAGAAACTTGCTTGGGCTGTAGAGAGGAGTAAAAAACCATCAAAAATTTCAATCCTGCATGATTCTACCAAGAAATGTGATTCTTCATTCAAAACGCTGGTTTTTGCTATTGGGCTCTATTGAATAATGAATGTTTTGAATTTTCTCCAAAAGTAAAGTAGTTGCAAACTCATGCTTTTAGAGACTTGTTTGGGCTCATGAAATGAGTAGAAAAACATCAAAAATTTCAGTCCTGCATGATTCTACCAAGACATGTGTGTTCATTGAAACGGCTGGTTTTTGATAGTTTGGGCCCTATTGAATAATGAATGTTTTGAATTTTCTCCAAAAGTAAAGTAGTTGCAAACTCATGCTTTTAGAGACTTGTTTGGGCTCATGAGAGGAGTAGAAAAACATCAAAAATTTCAGTCCTGCATGATTCTACCAAGAAATGTGTGTTCATTGAAACGGCTGGTTTTTGATAGTTTGGGCCCTATTGAATAATGAATGTTTTGAATTTTCTCCAAAAGTAAAGTAGTTGCAAACTCATCCTTTTAGAAACTTGTTTGGGCTGTTGAGAGGAGTAAAAAACCATCAAAAATTTCAATCCTGCATGATTCTACCAAGAAATGTGATTCTTCATTCAAAACGCTGGTTTTTGCTATTGGGCTCTATTGAATAATGAATGTTTTGAATTTTCTCCAAAAGTAAAGTAGTTGCAAACTCATGCTTTTAGAGACTTGTTTGGGCTCATGAGAGGAGTAGAAAAACATCAAAAATTTCAGTCCTGCATGATTCTACCAAGAAATGTGTGTTCATTGAAACGGCTGGTTTTTGATAGTTTGGGCCCTATTGAATAATGAATGTTTTGAATTTTCTCCAAAAGTAAAGTAGTTGCAAACTCATCCTTTTAGAAACTTGTTTGGGCTGTTGAGAGGAGTAAAAAACCATCAAAAATTTCAATCCTGCATGATTCTACCAAGAAATGTGATTCTTCATTCAAAACGCTGGTTTTTGCTATTGGGCTCTATTGAATAATGAATGTTTTGAATTTTCTCCAAAAGTAAAGTAGTTGCAAACTCATGCTTTTAGAGACTTGTTTGGGCTCATGAGAGGAGTAGAAAAACATCAAAAATTTCAGTCCTGCATGATTCTACCAAGAAATGTGTGTTTATTCAAACCGCTGGTTTTTGATAGTTTGGGCCCTATTGAATAATGAATGTTTTGAATTTTCTCCAAAAGTAAAGTAGTTGCAAACTCATGCTTTTAGAGACTTGTTTGGGCTCATGAGAGGAGTAGAAAAACATCAAAAATTTCAGTCCTGCATGATTCTACCAAGAAATGTGTGTTCATTGAAACCGCTGGTATTTGATAGTTTGGGCCCTATTGAATAATGAATGTTTTGAATTTTCTCCAAAAGTAAAGTAGTTGCAAACTCATCCTTTTAGAAACTTGTTTGGGCTGTTGAGAGGAGTAAAAAACCATCAAAAATTTCAATCCTGCATGATTCTACCAAGAAATGTGATTCTTCATTCAAAACGCTGGTTTTTGCTATTGGGCTCTATTGAATAATGAATGTTTTGAATTTTCTCCAAAAGTAAAGTAGTTGCAAACTTATGCTTTTAGAGACTTGTTTGGGCTCATGAGAGGAGTAGAAAAACATCAAAAATTTCAGTCCTGCATGATTCTACCAAGAAATGTGTGTTCATTCAAACGGCTGGTTTTTGATAGTTTGGGCCCTATTGAATAATGAATGTTTTGAATTTTCTCCAAAAGTAAAGTAGTTGCAAACTCATCCTTTTAGAAACTTGTTTGGGCTGTTGAGAGGAGTAAAAAACCATCAAAAATTTCAATCCTGCATGATTCTACCAAGAAATGTGATTCTTCATTCAAAACGCTGGTTTTTGCTATTGGGCTCTATTGAATAATGAATGTTTTGAATTTTCTCCAAAAGTAAAGTAGTTGCAAACTCATGCTTTTAGAGACTTGTTTGGGCTCATGAGAGGAGTAGAAAAACATCAAAAATTTCAGTCCTGCATGATTCTACCAAGAAATGTGTGTTCATTGAAACCGCTGGTTTTTGATAGTTTGGGCCCTATTGAATAATGAATGTTTTGAATTTTCTCCAAAAGTAAAGTAGTTGCAAACTCATCCTTTTAGAAACTTGTTTGGGCTGTTGAGAGGAGTAAAAAACCATCAAAAATTTCAATCCTGCATGATTTTACCAAGAAATGTGATTCTTCATTCAAAACCTGATTTTTGCTATTGGGCTCTATTGAATAGTGAATGTTTTGAATTTTCTCCAAAAGTAAAGTAGTTGCAAACTCACGCTTTTAGAGACTTGTTTGGGCTCATGAGAGGAGTAGAAAAACATCAAAAATTAAAGTCCTGCATGATTCTGCCAAGAAATGTGTTCATTCAAACCGCTGGTTTTTGATAGTTTGGGCCCTATTGAATAATGAATGTTTTGAATTTTCTCCAAAAGTAAAGTAGTTACAAACTCATCCTTTTAGAAACTTGCTTGGGCTGTAGAGAGGAGTAAAAAACCATCAAAAATTTCAATCCTGCATGATTCTACCAAGAAATGTGATTCTTCATTCAAAACGCTGGTTTTTGCTATTGGGCTCTATTGAATAATGAATGTTTTGAATTTTCTCCAAAAGTAAAGTAGTTGCAAACTCATGCTTTTAGAGACTTGTTTGGGCTCATGAAATGAGTAGAAAAACATCAAAAATTTCAGTCCTGCATGATTCTACCAAGACATGTGTGTTCATTGAAACGGCTGGTTTTTGATAGTTTGGGCCCTATTGAATAATGAATGTTTTGAATTTTCTCCAAAAGTAAAGTAGTTGCAAACTCATCCTTTTAGAAACTTGTTTGGGCTGTTGAGAGGAGTAAAAAACCATCAAAAATTTCAATCCTGCATGATTTTACCAAGAAATGTGATTCATTCAAAACCTGATTTTTGCTATTGGGCTCTATTGAATAGTGAATGTTTTGAATTTTCTCCAAAAGTAAAGTAGTTGCAAACTCATGCTTTTAGAGACTTGTTTGGGCTCATGAGAGGAGTAGAAAAACATCAAAAATTAAAGTCCTGCATGATTCTACCAAGAAATGTGTTCATTCAAACCGCTGGTTTTTGATAGTTTGGGCCCTATTGAATAATGAATGTTTTGAATTTTCTCCAAAAGTAAAGTAGTTGCAAACTCATCCTTTTAGAAACTTGTTTGGGCTGTTGAGAGGAGTAAAAAACCATCAAAAATTTCAATCCTGCATGATTCTACCAAGAAATGTGATTCTTCATTCAAAACGCTGGTTTTTGCTATTGGGCTCTATTGAATAATGAATGTTTTGAATTTTCTCCAAAAGTAAAGTAGTTGCAAACTCATGCTTTTAGAGACTTGTTTGGGCTCATGAGAGGAGTAGAAAAACATCAAAAATTTCAGTCCTGCATGATTCTACCAAGAAATGTGTGTTCATTGAAACCGCTGGTATTTGATAGTTTGGGCCCTATTGAATAATGAATGTTTTGAATTTTCTCCAAAAGTAAAGTAGTTGCAAACTCATCCTTTTAGAAACTTGTTTGGGCTGTTGAGAGGAGTAAAAAACCATCAAAAATTTCAATCCTGCATGATTCTACCAAGAAATGTGATTCTTCATTCAAAACGCTGGTTTTTGCTATTGGGCTCTATTGAATAATGAATGTTTTGAATTTTCTCCAAAAGTAAAGTAGTTGCAAACTTATGCTTTTAGAGACTTGTTTGGGCTCATGAGAGGAGTAGAAAAACATCAAAAATTTCAGTCCTGCATGATTCTACCAAGAAATGTGTGTTCATTCAAACGGCTGGTTTTTGATAGTTTGGGCCCTATTGAATAATGAATGTTTTGAATTTTCTCCAAAAGTAAAGTAGTTGCAAACTCATCCTTTTAGAAACTTGTTTGGGCTGTTGAGAGGAGTAAAAAACCATCAAAAATTTCAATCCTGCATGATTCTACCAAGAAATGTGATTCTTCATTCAAAACGCTGGTTTTTGCTATTGGGCTCTATTGAATAATGAATGTTTTGAATTTTCTCCAAAAGTAAAGTAGTTGCAAACTCATGCTTTTAGAGACTTGTTTGGGCTCATGAGAGGAGTAGAAAAACATCAAAAATTTCAGTCCTGCATGATTCTACCAAGAAATGTGTGTTCATTGAAACCGCTGGTTTTTGATAGTTTGGGCCCTATTGAATAATGAATGTTTTGAATTTTCTCCAAAAGTAAAGTAGTTGCAAACTCATCCTTTTAGAAACTTGTTTGGGCTGTTGAGAGGAGTAAAAAACCATCAAAAATTTCAATCCTGCATGATTTTACCAAGAAATGTGATTCTTCATTCAAAACCTGATTTTTGCTATTGGGCTCTATTGAATAGTGAATGTTTTGAATTTTCTCCAAAAGTAAAGTAGTTGCAAACTCATGCTTTTAGAGACTTGTTTGGGCTCATGAGAGGAGTAGAAAAACATCAAAAATTAAAGTCCTGCATGATTCTACCAAGAAATGTGTTCATTCAAACCGCTGGTTTTTGATAGTTTGGGCCCTATTGAATAATGAATGTTTTGAATTTTCTCCAAAAGTAAAGTAGTTACAAACTCATCCTTTTAGAAACTTGCTTGGGCTGTAGAGAGGAGTAAAAAACCATCAAAAATTTCAATCCTGCATGATTCTACCAAGAAATGTGATTCTTCATTCAAAACGCTGGTTTTTGCTATTGGGCTCTATTGAATAATGAATGTTTTGAATTTTCTCCAAAAGTAAAGTAGTTGCAAACTCATGCTTTTAGAGACTTGTTTGGGCTCATGAAATGAGTAGAAAAACATCAAAAATTTCAGTCCTGCATGATTCTACCAAGACATGTGTGTTCATTGAAACGGCTGGTTTTTGATAGTTTGGGCCCTATTGAATAATGAATGTTTTGAATTTTCTCCAAAAGTAAAGTAGTTGCAAACTCATCCTTTTAGAAACTTGTTTGGGCTGTTGAGAGGAGTAAAAAACCATCAAAAATTTCAATCCTGCATGATTTTACCAAGAAATGTGATTCATTCAAAACCTGATTTTTGCTATTGGGCTCTATTGAATAGTGAATGTTTTGAATTTTCTCCAAAAGTAAAGTAGTTGCAAACTCATGCTTTTAGAGACTTGTTTGGGCTCATGAGAGGAGTAGAAAAACATCAAAAATTTCAGTCCTGCATGATTCTACCAAGAAATGTGTGTTCATTGAAACCGCTGGTTTTTGATAGTTTGGGCCCTATTGAATAATGAATGTTTTGAATTTTCTCCAAAAGTAAAGTAGTTGCAAACTCATCCTTTTAGAAACTTGTTTGGGCTGTTGAGAGGAGTAAAAAACCATCAAAAATTTCAATCCTGCATGATTTTACCAAGAAATGTGATTCTTCATTCAAAACCTGATTTTTGCTATTGGGCTCTATTGAATAGTGAATGTTTTGAATTTTCTCCAAAAGTAAAGTAGTTGCAAACTCATGCTTTTAGAGACTTGTTTGGGCTCATGAGAGGAGTAGAAAAACATCAAAAATTAAAGTCCTGCATGATTCTACCAAGAAATGTGTTCATTCAAACCGCTGGTTTTTGATAGTTTGGGCCCTATTGAATAATGAATGTTTTGAATTTTCTCCAAAAGTAAAGTAGTTACAAACTCATCCTTTTAGAAACTTGCTTGGGCTGTAGAGAGGAGTAAAATACCATCAAAAATTTCAATCCTGCATGATTCTACCAAGAAATGTGATTCTTCATTCAAAACGCTGGTTTTTGCTATTGGGCTCTATTGAATAATGAATGTTTTGAATTTTCTCCAAAAGTAAAGTAGTTGCAAACTCATGCTTTTAGAGACTTGTTTGGGCTCATGAGAGGAGTAGAAAAACATCAAAAATTTCAGTCCTGCATGATTCTACCAAGAAATGTGTGTTTATTCAAACCGCTGGTTTTTGATAGTTTGGGCCCTATTGAATAATGAATGTTTTGAATTTTCTCCAAAAGTAAAGTAGTTGCAAACTCATGCTTTTAGAGACTTGTTTGGGCTCATGAGAGGAGTAGAAAAACATCAAAAATTTCAGTCCTGCATGATTCTACCAAGAAATGTGTGTTCATTGAAATGGCTGGTATTTGATAGTTTGGGCCCTATTGAATAATGAATGTTTTGAATTTTCTCCAAAAGTAAAGTAGTTGCAAACTCATCCTTTTAGAAACTTGTTTGGGCTGTTGAGAGGAGTAAAAAACCATCAAAAATTTCAATCCTGCATGATTCTACCAAGAAATGTGATTCTTCATTCAAAACGCTGGTTTTTGCTATTGAGCTCTATTGAATAATGAATGTTTTGAATTTTCTCCAAAAGTAAAGTAGTTGCAAACTTATGCTTTTAGAGACTTGTTTGGGCTCATGAGCGGAGTAGAAAAACATCAAAAATTTCAGTCCTGCATGATTCTACCAAGAAGTGTGTGTTCATTGAAACGGCTGGTTTTTGATAGTTTGGGCCCTATTGAATAATGAATGTTTTGAATTTTCTCCAAAAGTAAAGTAGTTGCAAACTCATCCTTTTAGAAACTTGTTTGGGCTGTTGAGAGGAGTAAAAAACCATCAAAAATTTCAATCCTGCATGATTCTACCAAGAAATGTGATTCTTCATTCAAAACGCTGGTTTTTGCTATTGGGCTCTATTGAATAATGAATGTTTTGAATTTTCTCCAAAAGTAAAGTAGTTGCAAACTCATGCTTTTAGAGACTTGTTTGGGCTCATGAGAGGAGTAGAAAAACATCAAAAATTTAAGTCCTGCAGGATTCAACCAAGAAATGTGTGTTCATTCAAACCGCTGGTTTTTGATAGTTTGGGCCCTATTGAATAATGAATGTTTTGAATTTTCTCCAAAAGTAAAGTAGTTGCAAACTCATGCTTTTAGAGACTTGTTTGGGATCATGAGAGGAGTAGAAAAACATCAAAAATTTCAGTCCTGCATGATTCTACCAAGAAATGTGTGTTCATTGAAACCGCTGGTTTTTGATAGTTTGGGCCCTATTGAATAATGAATGTTTTGAATTTTCTCCAAAAGTAAAGTAGTTGCAAACTCATCCTTTTAGAAACTTGTTTGGGCTGTTGAGAGGAGTAAAAAACCATCAAAAATTTCAATCCTGCATGATTCTACCAAGAAATGTGATTCTTCATTCAAAACGCTGGTTTTTGCTATTGGGCTCTATTGAATAATGAATGTTTTGAATTTTCTCCAAAAGTAAAGTAGTTGCAAACTCATGCTTTTAGAGACTTGTTTGGGCTCATGAGAGGAGTAGAAAAACATCAAAAATTTCAGTCCTGCATGATTCTACCAAGAAATGTGTGTTCATTGAAACCGCTGGTTTTTGATAGTTTGGGCCCTATTGAATAATGAATGTTTTGAATTTTCTCCAAAAGTAAAGTAGTTGCAAACTCATCCTTTTAGAAACTTGTTTGGGCTGTTGAGAGGAGTAAAAAACTATCAAAAATTTCAATCCTGCATGATTCTACCAAGAAATGTGATTCTTCATTCAAAACGCTGGTTTTTGCTATTGGGCTCTATTGAATAATGAATGTTTTGAATTTTCTCCAAAAGTAAAGTAGTTGCAAACTCATGCTTTTAGAGACTTGTTTGGGCTCATGAGAGGAGTAGAAAAACATCAAAAATTTCAGTCCTGCATGATTCTACCAAGAAATGTGTGTTCATTGAAACCGCTGGTTTTTGATAGTTTGGGCCCTATTGAATAATGAATGTTTTGAATTTTCTCCAAAAGTAAAGTAGTTGCAAACTCATCCTTTTAGAAACTTGTTTGGGCTGTTGAGAGGAGTAAAAAACCATCAAAAATTTCAATCCTGCATGATTCTACCAAGAAATGTGATTCTTCATTCAAAACGCTGGTTTTTGCTATTGGGCTCTATTGAATAATGAATGTTTTGAATTTTCTCCAAAAGTAAAGTAGTTGCAAACTCATGCTTTTAGAGACTTGTTTGGGCTCATGAGAGGAGTAGAAAAACATCAAAAATTTCAGTCCTGCATGATTCTACCAAGAAATGTGTTCATTCAAACCGCTGGTTTTTGATATTTTGGGCCCGATTGAATAATGAATGTTTTGAATTTTCTCCAAAAGTAAAATAGTTGCAAACTCATCCTTTTAGAAACTTGTTTGGGCTGTTGAGAGGAGTAAAAAACCATCAAAAATTTCAATCCTGCATGATTCTACCAAGAAATGTGATTCTTCATTCAAAACGCTGGTTTTTTCTATTGGGCTCTATTGAATAATGAATGCTTTGAATTTTCTCCAAAAGTAAAGTAGTTGCAAACTCATGCTTTTAGAGACTTGTTTGGGCTCATGAGAGGAGTAGAAAAACATCAAAAATTTCAGTCCTGCATGATTCTACCAAGAAATGTGTGTTCATTGAAACGGCTGGTTTTTGATAGTTTGGGCCCTATTGAATAATGAATGTTTTGAATTTTCTCCAAAAGTAAAGTAGTTGCAAACTCATCCTTTTAGAAACTTGTTTGGGCTGTTGAGAGGAGTAAAAAACCATCAAAAATTTCAATCCTGCATGATTCTACCAAGAAATGTGATTCTTCATTCAAAACGCTGGTTTTTGCTATTGGGCTCTATTGAATAATGAATGTTTTGAATTTTCTCCAAAAGTAAAGTAGTTGCAAACTCATGCTTTTAGAGACTTGTTTGGGCTCATGAGAGGAGTAGAAAAACATCAAAAATTTAAGTCCTGCAGGATTCAACCAAGAAATGTGTGTTCATTCAAACCGCTGGTTTTTGATAGTTTGGGCCCTATTGAATAATGAATGTTTTGAATTTTCTCCAAAAGTAAAGTAGTTGCAAACTCATGCTTTTAGAGACTTGTTTGGGCTCATGAGAGGAGTAGAAAAACATCAAAAATTTCAGTCCTGCATGATTCTACCAAGAAATGTGTGTTCATTGAAACCGCTGGTTTTTGATAGTTTGGGCCCTATTGAATAATGAATGTTTTGAATTTTCTCCAAAAGTAAAGTAGTTGCAATCTCATCCTTTTAGAAACTTGTTTGGGCTGTTGAGAGGAGTAAAAAACTATCAAAAATTTCAATCCTGCATGATTCTACCAAGAAATGTGATTCTTCATTCAAAACGCTGGTTTTTGCTATTGGGCTCTATTGAATAATGAATGTTTTGAATTTTCTCCAAAAGTAAAGTAGTTGCAAACTCATGCTTTTAGAGACTTGTTTGGGCTCATGAGAGGAGTAGAAAAACATCAAAAATTTCAGTCCTGCATGATTCTACCAAGAAATGTGTGTTCATTGAAACGGCTGGTTTTTGATAGTTTGGGCCCTATTGAATAATGAATGTTTTGAATTTTCTCCAAAAGTAAAGTAGTTGCAAACTCATCCTTTTAGAAACTTGTTTGGGCTGTTGAGAGGAGTAAAAAACCATCAAAAATTTCAATCCTGCATGATTCTACCAAGAAATGTGATTCTTCATTCAAAACGCTGGTTTTTGCTATTGGGCTCTATTGAATAATGAATGTTTTGAATTTTCTCCAAAAGTAAAGTAGTTGCAAACTCATGCTTTTAGAGACTTGTTTGGGCTCATGAGAGGAGTAGAAAAACATCAAAAATTTCAGTCCTGCATGATTCTACCAAGAAATGTGTTCATTCAAACCGCTGGTTTTTGATAGTTTGGGCCCTATTGAATAATGAATGTTTTGAATTTTCTCCAAAAGTAAAATAGTTGCAAACTCATCCTTTTAGAAACTTGTTTGGGCTGTTGAGAGGAGTAAAAAACCATCAAAAATTTCAATCCTGCATGATTCTACCAAGAAATGTGATTCTTCATTCAAAACGCTGGTTTTTGCTATTGGGCTCTATTGAATAATGAATGTTTTGAATTTTCTCCAAAAGTAAAGTAGTTGCAAACTCATGCTTTTAGAGACTTGTTTGGGCTCATGAGAGGAGTAGAAAAACATCAAAAATTTCAGTCCTGCATGATTCTACCAAGAAATGTGTGTTCATTGAAACGGCTGGTTTTTGATAGTTTGGGCCCTATTGAATAATGAATGTTTTGAATTTTCTCCAAAAGTAAAGTAGTTGCAAACTCATCCTTTTAGAAACTTGTTTGGGCTGTTGAGAGGAGTAAAAAACCATCAAAAATTTCAATCCTGCATGATTCTACCAAGAAATGTGATTCTTCATTCAAAACGCTGGTTTTTGCTATTGGGCTCTATTGAATAATGAATGTTTTGAATTTTCTCCAAAAGTAAAGTAGTTGCAAACTCATGCTTTTAGAGACTTGTTTGGGCTCATGAGAGGAGTAGAAAAACATCAAAAATTTCAGTCCTGCATGATTCTACCAAGAAATGTGTGTTCATTGAAACCGCTGGTTTTTGATAGTTTGGGCCCTATTGAATAATGAATGTTTTGAATTTTCTCCAAAAGTAAAGTAGTTGCAAACTCATCCTTTTAGAAACTTGTTTGGGCTGTTGAGAGGAGTAAAAAACCATCAAAAATTTCAATCCTGCATGATTTTACCAAGAAATGTGATTCTTCATTCAAAACCTGATTTTTGCTATTGGGCTCTATTGAATAGTGAATGTTTTGAATTTTCTCCAAAAGTAAAGTAGTTGCAAACTCATGCTTTTAGAGACTTGTTTGGGCTCATGAGAGGAGTAGAAAAACATCAAAAATTAAAGTCCTGCATGATTCTACCAAGAAATGTGTTCATTCAAACCGCTGGTTTTTGATAGTTTGGGCCCTATTGAATAATGAATGTTTTGAATTTTCTCCAAAAGTAAAGTAGTTACAAACTCATCCTTTTAGAAACTTGCTTGGGCTGTAGAGAGGAGTAAAAAACCATCAAAAATTTCAATCCTGCATGATTCTACCAAGAAATGTGATTCTTCATTCAAAACGCTGGTTTTTGCTATTGGGCTCTATTGAATAATGAATGTTTTGAATTTTCTCCAAAAGTAAAGTAGTTGCAAACTCATGCTTTTAGAGACTTGTTTGGGCTCATGAAATGAGTAGAAAAACATCAAAAATTTCAGTCCTGCATGATTCTACCAAGACATGTGTGTTCATTGAAACGGCTGGTTTTTGATAGTTTGGGCCCTATTGAATAATGAATGTTTTGAATTTTCTCCAAAAGTAAAGTAGTTGCAAACTCATCCTTTTAGAAACTTGTTTGGGCTGTTGAGAGGAGTAAAAAACCATCAAAAATTTCAATCCTGCATGATTCTACCAAGAAATGTGATTCTTCATTCAAAACGCTGGTTTTTGCTATTGGGCTCTATTGAATAATGAATGTTTTGAATTTTCTCCAAAAGTAAAGTAGTTGCAAACTCATGCTTTTAGAGACTTGTTTGGGCTCATGAGAGGAGTAGAAAAACATCAAAAATTTCAGTCCTGCATGATTCTACCAAGAAATGTGTGTTCATTCAAACCGCTGGTTTTTGATAGTTTGGGCCCTATTGAATAATGAATGTTTTGAATTTTCTCCAAAAGTAAAGTAGTTGCAAACTCATGCTTTTAGAGACTTGTTTGGGCTCATGAGAGGAGTAGAAAAACATCAAAAATTTCAGTCCTGCATGATTCTACCAAGAAATGTGTGTTCATTGAAACCGCTGGTTTTTGATAGTTTGGGCCCTATTGAATAATGAATGTTTTGAATTTTCTCCAAAAGTAAAGTAGTTGCAAACTCATCCTTTTAGAAACTTGTTTGGGCTGTTGAGAGGAGTAAAAAACCATCAAAAATTTCAATCCTGCATGATTCTACCAAGAAATGTGATTCTTCATTCAAAACGCTGGTTTTTGCTATTGGGCTCTATTGAATAATGAATGTTTTGAATTTTCTCCAAAAGTAAAGTAGTTGCAAACTCATGCTTTTAGAGACTTGTTTGGGCTCATGAGAGGAGTAGAAAAACATCAAAAATTTCAGTCCTGCATGATTCTACCAAGAAATGTGTGTTCATTCAAACCGCTGGTTTTTGATAGTTTGGGCCCTATTGAATAATGAATGTTTTGAATTTTCTCCAAAAGTAAAGTAGTTGCAAACTCATCCTTTTAGAAACTTGTTTGGGCTGTTGAGAGGAGTAAAAAACCATCAAAAATTTCAATCCTGCATGATTCTACCAAGAAATGTGATTCTTCATTCAAAACGCTGGTTTTTGCTATTGGGCTCTATTGAATAATGAATGTTTTGAATTTTCTCCAAAAGTAAAGTAGTTGCAAACTCATGCTTTTAGAGACTTGTTTGGGCTCATGAGAGGAGTAGAAAAACATCAAAAATTTCAGTCCTGCATGATTCTACCAAGAAATGTGTGTTTATTCAAACCGCTGGTTTTTGATAGTTTGGGCCCTATTGAATAATGAATGTTTTGAATTTTCTCCAAAAGTAAAGTAGTTGCAAACTCATGCTTTTAGAGACTTGTTTGGGCTCATGAGAGGAGTAGAAAAACATCAAAAATTTCAGTCCTGCATGATTCTACCAAGAAATGTGTGTTCATTGAAACCGCTGGTATTTGATAGTTTGGGCCCTATTGAATAATGAATGTTTTGAATTTTCTCCAAAAGTAAAGTAGTTGCAAACTCATCCTTTTAGAAACTTGTTTGGGCTGTTGAGAGGAGTAAAAAACCATCAAAAATTTCAATCCTGCATGATTCTACCAAGAAATGTGATTCTTCATTCAAAACGCTGGTTTTTGCTATTGGGCTCTATTGAATAATGAATGTTTTGAATTTTCTCCAAAAGTAAAGTAGTTGCAAACTTATGCTTTTAGAGACTTGTTTGGGCTCATGAGAGGAGTAGAAAAACATCAAAAATTTCAGTCCTGCATGATTCTACCAAGAAATGTGTGTTCATTCAAACCGCTGGTTTTTGATAGTTTGGGCCCTATTGAATAATGAATGTTTTGAATTTTCTCCAAAAGTAAAGTAGTTGCAAACTCATCCTTTTAGAAACTTGTTTGGGCTGTTGAGAGGAGTAAAAAACCATCAAAAATTTCAATCCTGCATGATTCTACCAAGAAATGTGATTCTTCATTCAAAACGCTGGTTTTTGCTATTGGGCTCTATTGAATAATGAATGTTTTGAATTTTCTCCAAAAGTAAAGTAGTTGCAAACTCATGCTTTTAGAGACTTGTTTGGGCTCATGAGAGGAGTAGAAAAACATCAAAAATTTCAGTCCTGCATGATTCTACCAAGAAATGTGTGTTTATTCAAACCGCTGGTTTTTGATAGTTTGGGCCCTATTGAATAATGAATGTTTTGAATTTTCTCCAAAAGTAAAGTAGTTGCAAACTCATGCTTTTAGAGACTTGTTTGGGATCATGAGAGGAGTAGAAAAACATCAAAAATTTCAGTCCTGCATGATTCTACCAAGAAATGTGTGTTCATTGAAACCGCTGGTTTTTGATAGTTTGGGCCCTATTGAATAATGAATGTTTTGAATTTTCTCCAAAAGTAAAGTAGTTGCAAACTCATCCTTTTAGAAACTTGTTTGGGCTGTTGAGAGGAGTAAAAAACCATCAAAAATTTCAATCCTGCATGATTCTACCAAGAAATGTGATTCTTCATTCAAAACGCTGGTTTTTGCTATTGGGCTCTATTGAATAATGAATGTTTTGAATTTTCTCCAAAAGTAAAGTAGTTGCAAACTCATGCTTTTAGAGACTTGTTTGGGCTCATGAGAGGAGTAGAAAAACATCAAAAATTTCAGTCCTGCATGATTCTACCAAGAAATGTGTGTTTATTCAAACCGCTGGTTTTTGATAGTTTGGGCCCTATTGAATAATGAATGTTTTGAATTTTCTCCAAAAGTAAAGTAGTTGCAAACTCATGCTTTTAGAGACTTGTTTGGGCTCATGAGAGGAGTAGAAAAACATCAAAAATTTCAGTCCTGCATGATTCTACCAAGAAATGTGTGTTCATTGAAACCGCTGGTATTTGATAGTTTGGGCCCTATTGAATAATGAATGTTTTGAATTTTCTCCAAAAGTAAAGTAGTTGCAAACTCATCCTTTTAGAAACTTGTTTGGGCTGTTGAGAGGAGTAAAAAACCATCAAAAATTTCAATCCTGCATGATTCTACCAAGAAATGTGATTCTTCATTCAAAACGCTGGTTTTTGCTATTGGGCTCTATTGAATAATGAATGTTTTGAATTTTCTCCAAAAGTAAAGTAGTTGCAAACTTATGCTTTTAGAGACTTGTTTGGGCTCATGAGAGGAGTAGAAAAACATCAAAAATTTCAGTCCTGCATGATTCTACCAAGAAATGTGTGTTCATTCAAACCGCTGGTTTTTGATAGTTTGGGCCCTATTGAATAATGAATGTTTTGAATTTTCTCCAAAAGTAAAGTAGTTGCAAACTCATCCTTTTAGAAACTTGTTTGGGCTGTTGAGAGGAGTAAAAAACCATCAAAAATTTCAATCCTGCATGATTCTACCAAGAAATGTGATTCTTCATTCAAAACGCTGGTTTTTGCTATTGGGCTCTATTGAATAATGAATGTTTTGAATTTTCTCCAAAAGTAAAGTAGTTGCAAACTCATGCTTTTAGAGACTTGTTTGGGCTCATGAGAGGAGTAGAAAAACATCAAAAATTTCAGTCCTGCATGATTCTACCAAGAAATGTGTGTTTATTCAAACCGCTGGTTTTTGATAGTTTGGGCCCTATTGAATAATGAATGTTTTGAATTTTCTCCAAAAGTAAAGTAGTTGCAAACTCATGCTTTTAGAGACTTGTTTGGGATCATGAGAGGAGTAGAAAAACATCAAAAATTTCAGTCCTGCATGATTCTACCAAGAAATGTGTGTTCATTGAAACCGCTGGTTTTTGATAGTTTGGGCCCTATTGAATAATGAATGTTTTGAATTTTCTCCAAAAGTAAAGTAGTTGCAAACTCATCCTTTTAGAAACTTGTTTGGGCTGTTGAGAGGAGTAAAAAACCATCAAAAATTTCAATCCTGCATGATTCTACCAAGAAATGTGATTCTTCATTCAAAACGCTGGTTTTTGCTATTGGGCTCTATTGAATAATGAATGTTTTGAATTTTCTCCAAAAGTAAAGTAGTTGCAAACTCATGCTTTTAGAGACTTGTTTGGGCTCATGAGAGGAGTAGAAAAACATCAAAAATTTCAGTCCTGCATGATTCTACCAAGAAATGTGTGTTCATTGAAACCGCTGGTTTTTGATAGTTTGGGCCCTATTGAATAATGAATGTTTTGAATTTTCTCCAAAAGTAAAGTAGTTGCAAACTCATCCTTTTAGAAACTTGTTTGGGCTGTTGAGAGGAGTAAAAAACTATCAAAAATTTCAATCCTGCATGATTCTACCAAGAAATGTGATTCTTCATTCAAAACGCTGGTTTTTGCTATTGGGCTCTATTGAATAATGAATGTTTTGAATTTTCTCCAAAAGTAAAGTAGTTGCAAACTCATGCTTTTAGAGACTTGTTTGGGCTCATGAGAGGAGTAGAAAAACATCAAAAATTTCAGTCCTGCATGATTCTACCAAGAAATGTGTGTTCATTGAAACCGCTGGTTTTTGATAGTTTGGGCCCTATTGAATAATGAATGTTTTGAATTTTCTCCAAAAGTAAAGTAGTTGCAAACTCATCCTTTTAGAAACTTGTTTGGGCTGTTGAGAGGAGTAAAAAACCATCAAAAATTTCAATCCTGCATGATTCTACCAAGAAATGTGATTCTTCATTCAAAACGCTGGTTTTTGCTATTGGGCTCTATTGAATAATGAATGTTTTGAATTTTCTCCAAAAGTAAAGTAGTTGCAAACTCATGCTTTTAGAGACTTGTTTGGGCTCATGAGAGGAGTAGAAAAACATCAAAAATTTCAGTCCTGCATGATTCTACCAAGAAATGTGTTCATTCAAACCGCTGGTTTTTGATAGTTTGGGCCCTATTGAATAATGAATGTTTTGAATTTTCTCCAAAAGTAAAATAGTTGCAAACTCATCCTTTTAGAAACTTGTTTGGGCTGTTGAGAGGAGTAAAAAACCATCAAAAATTTCAATCCTGCATGATTCTACCAAGAAATGTGATTCTTCATTCAAAACGCTGGTTTTTGCTATTGGGCTCTATTGAATAATGAATGTTTTGAATTTTCTCCAAAAGTAAAGTAGTTGCAAACTCATGCTTTTAGAGACTTGTTTGGGCTCATGAGAGGAGTAGAAAAACATCAAAAATTTCAGTCCTGCATGATTCTACCAAGAAATGTGTGTTCATTGAAACCGCTGGTTTTTGATAGTTTGGGCCCTATTGAATAATGAATGTTTTGAATTTTCTCCAAAAGTAAAGTAGTTGCAAACTCATCCTTTTAGAAACTTGTTTGGGCTGTTGAGAGGAGTAAAAAACTATCAAAAATTTCAATCCTGCATGATTCTACCAAGAAATGTGATTCTTCATTCAAAACGCTGGTTTTTGCTATTGGGCTCTATTGAATAATGAATGTTTTGAATTTTCTCCAAAAGTAAAGTAGTTGCAAACTCATGCTTTTAGAGACTTGTTTGGGCTCATGAGAGGAGTAGAAAAACATCAAAAATTTCAGTCCTGCATGATTCTACCAAGAAATGTGTGTTCATTGAAACCGCTGGTTTTTGATAGTTTGGGCCCTATTGAATAATGAATGTTTTGAATTTTCTCCAAAAGTAAAGTAGTTGCAAACTCATCCTTTTAGAAACTTGTTTGGGCTGTTGAGAGGAGTAAAAAACCATCAAAAATTTCAATCCTGCATGATTCTACCAAGAAATGTGATTCTTCATTCAAAACGCTGGTTTTTGCTATTGGGCTCTATTGAATAATGAATGTTTTGAATTTTCTCCAAAAGTAAAGTAGTTGCAAACTCATGCTTTTAGAGACTTGTTTGGGCTCATGAGAGGAGTAGAAAAACATCAAAAATTTCAGTCCTGCATGATTCAACCAAGAAATGTGTTCATTCAAACCGCTGGTTTTTGATAGTTTGGGCCCTATTGAATAATGAATGTTTTGAATTTTCTCCAAAAGTAAAATAGTTGCAAACTCATCCTTTTAGAAACTTGTTTGGGCTGTTGAGAGGAGTAAAAAAACATCAAAAATTTCAATCCTGCATGATTCTACCAAGAAATGTGATTCTTCATTCAAAACGCTGGTTTTTGCTATTGGGCTCTATTGAATAATGAATGTTTTGAATTTTCTCCAAAAGTAAAGTAGTTGCAAACTCATGCTTTTAGAGACTTGTTTGGGCTCATGAGAGGAGTAGAAAAACATCAAAAATTTCAGTCCTGCATGATTCTACCAAGAAATGTGTGTTCATTGAAACGGCTGGTTTTTGATAGTTTGGGCCCTATTGAATAATGAATGTTTTGAATTTTCTCCAAAAGTAAAGTAGTTGCAAACTCATCCTTTTAGAAACTTGTTTGGGCTGTTGAGAGGAGTAAAAAACCATCAAAAATTTCAATCCTGCATGATTCTACCAAGAAATGTGATTCTTCATTCAAAACGCTGGTTTTTGCTATTGGGCTCTATTGAATAATGAATGTTTTGAATTTTCTCCAAAAGTAAAGTAGTTGCAAACTCATGCTTTTAGAGACTTGTTTGGGCTCATGAGAGGAGTAGAAAAACATCAAAAATTTCAGTCCTGCATGATTCTACCAAGAAATGTGTGTTCATTGAAACCGCTGGTTTTTGATAGTTTGGGCCCTATTGAATAATGAATGTTTTGAATTTTCTCCAAAAGTAAAGTAGTTGCAAACTCATCCTTTTAGAAACTTGTTTGGGCTGTTGAGAGGAGTAAAAAACCATCAAAAATTTCAATCCTGCATGATTTTACCAAGAAATGTGATTCTTCATTCAAAACCTGATTTTTGCTATTGGGCTCTATTGAATAGTGAATGTTTTGAATTTTCTCCAAAAGTAAAGTAGTTGCAAACTCATGCTTTTAGAGACTTGTTTGGGCTCATGAGAGGAGTAGAAAAACATCAAAAATTAATGTCCTGCATGATTCTACCAAGAAATGTGTTCATTCAAACCGCTGGTTTTTGATAGTTTGGGCCCTATTGAATAATGAATGTTTTGAATTTTCTCCAAAAGTAAAGTAGTTACAAACTCATCCTTTTAGAAACTTGCTTGGGCTGTAGAGAGGAGTAAAAAACCATCAAAAATTTCAATCCTGCATGATTCTACCAAGAAATGTGATTCTTCATTCAAAACGCTGGTTTTTGCTATTGGGCTCTATTGAATAATGAATGTTTTGAATTTTCTCCAAAAGTAAAGTAGTTGCAAACTCATGCTTTTAGAGACTTGTTTGGGCTCATGAGAGGAGTAGAAAAACATCAAAAATTAAAGTCCTGCATGATTCTACCAAGAAATGTGTTCATTCAAACCGCTGGTTTTTGATAGTTTGGGCCCTATTGAATAATGAATGTTTTGAATTTTCTCCAAAAGTAAAGTAGTTACAAACTCATCCTTTTAGAAACTTGCTTGGGCTGTAGAGAGGAGTAAAAAACCATCAAAAATTTCAATCCTGCATGATTCTACCAAGAAATGTGATTCTTCATTCAAAACGCTGGTTTTTGCTATTGGGCTCTATTGAATAATGAATGTTTTGAATTTTCTCCAAAAGTAAAGTAGTTGCAAACTCATGCTTTTAGAGACTTGTTTGGGCTCATGAAATGAGTAGAAAAACATCAAAAATTTCAGTCCTGCATGATTCTACCAAGACATGTGTGTTCATTGAAACGGCTGGTTTTTGATAGTTTGGGCCCTATTGAATAATGAATGTTTTGAATTTTCTCCAAAAGTAAAGTAGTTGCAAACTCATCCTTTTAGAAACTTGTTTGGGCTGTTGAGAGGAGTAAAAAACCATCAAAAATTTCAATCCTGCATGATTCTACCAAGAAATGTGATTCTTCATTCAAAACGCTGGTTTTTGCTATTGGGCTATATTGAATAATGAATGTTTTGAATTTTCTCCAAAAGTAAAGTAGTTGCAAACTCATGCTTTTAGAGACTTGTTTGGGCTCATGAGAGGAGTAGAAAAACATCAAAAATTTAAGTCCTGCATGATTCTACCAAGAAATGTGTGTTCATTCAAACCGCTGGTTTTTGATAGTTTGGGCCCTATTGAATAATGAATGTTTTGAATTTTCTCCAAAAGTAAAGTAGTTGCAAACTCATGCTTTTAGAGACTTGTTTGGGCTCATGAGAGGAGTAGAAAAACATCAAAAATTTCAGTCCTGCATGATTCTACCAAGAAATGTGTGTTCATTGAAACGGCTGGTTTTTGATAGTTTGGGCCCTATTGAATAATGAATGTTTTGAATTTTCTCCAAAAGTAAAGTAGTTGCAAACTCATCCTTTTAGAAACTTGTTTGGGCTGTTGAGAGGAGTAAAAAACCATCAAAAATTTCAATCCTGCATGATTCTACCAAGAAATGTGATTCTTCATTCAAAACGCTGGTTTTTGCTATTGGGCTCTATTGAATAATGAATGTTTTGAATTTTCTCCAAAAGTAAAGTAGTTGCAAACTCATGCTTTTAGAGACTTGTTTGGGCTCATGAGAGGAGTAGAAAAACATCAAAAATTTCAGTCCTGCATGATTCTACCAAGAAATGTGTGTTCATTCAAACCGCTGGTTTTTGATAGTTTGGGCCCTATTGAATAATGAATGTTTTGAATTTTCTCCAAAAGTAAAGTAGTTGCAAACTCATCCTTTTAGAAACTTGTTTGGGCTGTTGAGAGGAGTAAAAAACCATCAAAAATTTCAATCCTGCATGATTCTACCAAGAAATGTGATTCTTCATTCAAAACGCTGGTTTTTGCTATTGGGCTCTATTGAATAATGAATGTTTTGAATTTTCTCCAAAAGTAAAGTAGTTGCAAACTCATGCTTTTAGAGACTTGTTTGGGCTCATGAGAGGAGTAGAAAAACATCAAAAATTTCAGTCCTGCATGATTCTACCAAGAAATGTGTGTTTATTCAAACCGCTGGTTTTTGATAGTTTGGGCCCTATTGAATAATGAATGTTTTGAATTTTCTCCAAAAGTAAAGTAGTTGCAAACTCATGCTTTTAGAGACTTGTTTGGGCTCATGAGAGGAGTAGAAAAACATCAAAAATTTCAGTCCTGCATGATTCTACCAAGAAATGTGTGTTCATTGAAACCGCTGGTATTTGATAGTTTGGGCCCTATTGAATAATGAATGTTTTGAATTTTCTCCAAAAGTAAAGTAGTTGCAAACTCATCCTTTTAGAAACTTGTTTGGGCTGTTGAGAGGAGTAAAAAACCATCAAAAATTTCAATCCTGCATGATTCTACCAAGAAATGTGATTCTTCATTCAAAACGCTGGTTTTTGCTATTGGGCTCTATTGAATAATGAATGTTTTGAATTTTCTCCAAAAGTAAAGTAGTTGCAAACTTATGCTTTTAGAGACTTGTTTGGGCTCATGAGAGGAGTAGAAAAACATCAAAAATTTCAGTCCTGCATGATTCTACCAAGAAGTGTGTGTTCATTGAAACGGCTGGTTTTTGATAGTTTGGGCCCTATTGAATAATGAATGTTTTGAATTTTCTCCAAAAGTAAAGTAGTTGCAAACTCATCCTTTTAGAAACTTGTTTGGGCTGTTGAGAGGAGTAAAAAACCATCAAAAATTTCAATCCTGCATGATTCTACCAAGAAATGTGATTCTTCATTCAAAACGCTGGTTTTTGCTATTGGGCTCTATTGAATAATGAATGTTTTGAATTTTCTCCAAAAGTAAAGTAGTTGCAAACTCATGCTTTTAGAGACTTGTTTGGGCTCATGAGAGGAGTAGAAAAACATCAAAAATTTAAGTCCTGCAGGATTCAACCAAGAAATGTGTGTTCATTCAAACCGCTGGTTTTTGATAGTTTGGGCCCTATTGAATAATGAATGTTTTGAATTTTCTCCAAAAGTAAAGTAGTTGCAAACTCATGCTTTTAGAGACTTGTTTGGGATCATGAGAGGAGTAGAAAAACATCAAAAATTTCAGTCCTGCATGATTCTACCAAGAAATGTGTGTTCATTGAAACCGCTGGTTTTTGATAGTTTGGGCCCTATTGAATAATGAATGTTTTGAATTTTCTCCAAAAGTAAAGTAGTTGCAAACTCATCCTTTTAGAAACTTGTTTGGGCTGTTGAGAGGAGTAAAAAACCATCAAAAATTTCAATCCTGCATGATTCTACCAAGAAATGTGATTCTTCATTCAAAACGCTGGTTTTTGCTATTGGGCTCTATTGAATAATGAATGTTTTGAATTTTCTCCAAAAGTAAAGTAGTTGCAAACTCATGCTTTTAGAGACTTGTTTGGGCTCATGAGAGGAGTAGAAAAACATCAAAAATTTCAGTCCTGCATGATTCTACCAAGAAATGTGTGTTCATTGAAACCGCTGGTTTTTGATAGTTTGGGCCCTATTGAATAATGAATGTTTTGAATTTTCTCCAAAAGTAAAGTAGTTGCAAACTCATCCTTTTAGAAACTTGTTTGGGCTGTTGAGAGGAGTAAAAAACTATCAAAAATTTCAATCCTGCATGATTCTACCAAGAAATGTGATTCTTCATTCAAAACGCTGGTTTTTGCTATTGGGCTCTATTGAATAATGAATGTTTTGAATTTTCTCCAAAAGTAAAGTAGTTGCAAACTCATGCTTTTAGAGACTTGTTTGGGCTCATGAGAGGAGTAGAAAAACATCAAAAATTTCAGTCCTGCATGATTCTACCAAGAAATGTGTGTTCATTGAAACCGCTGGTTTTTGATAGTTTGGGCCCTATTGAATAATGAATGTTTTGAATTTTCTCCAAAAGTAAAGTAGTTGCAAACTCATCCTTTTAGAAACTTGTTTGGGCTGTTGAGAGGAGTAAAAAACCATCAAAAATTTCAATCCTGCATGATTCTACCAAGAAATGTGATTCTTCATTCAAAACGCTGGTTTTTGCTATTGGGCTCTATTGAATAATGAATGTTTTGAATTTTCTCCAAAAGTAAAGTAGTTGCAAACTCATGCTTTTAGAGACTTGTTTGGGCTCATGAGAGGAGTAGAAAAACATCAAAAATTTCAGTCCTGCATGATTCTACCAAGAAATGTGTGTTCATTGAAACCGCTGGTTTTTGATAGTTTGGGCCCTATTGAATAATGAATGTTTTGAATTTTCTCCAAAAGTAAAGTAGTTGCAAACTCATCCTTTTAGAAACTTGTTTGGGCTGTTGAGAGGAGTAAAAAACTATCAAAAATTTCAATCCTGCATGATTCTACCAAGAAATGTGATTCTTCATTCAAAACGCTGGTTTTTGCTATTGGGCTCTATTGAATAATGAATGTTTTGAATTTTCTCCAAAAGTAAAGTAGTTGCAAACTCATGCTTTTAGAGACTTGTTTGGGCTCATGAGAGGAGTAGAAAAACATCAAAAATTTCAGTCCTGCATGATTCTACCAAGAAATGTGTGTTCATTGAAACCGCTGGTTTTTGATAGTTTGGGCCCTATTGAATAATGAATGTTTTGAATTTTCTCCAAAAGTAAAGTAGTTGCAAACTCATCCTTTTAGAAACTTGTTTGGGCTGTTGAGAGGAGTAAAAAACCATGAAAAATTTCAATCCTGCATGATTCTACCAAGAAATGTGATTCTTCATTCAAAACGCTGGTTTTTGCTATTGGGCTCTATTGAATAATGAATGTTTTGAATTTTCTCCAAAAGTAAAGTAGTTGCAAACTCATGCTTTTAGAGACTTGTTTGGGCTCATGAGAGGAGTAGAAAAACATCAAAAATTTCAGTCCTGCATGATTCTACCAAGAAATGTGTTCATTCAAACCGCTGGTTTTTGATAGTTTGGGCCCTATTGAATAATGAATGTTTTGAATTTTCTCCAAAAGTAAAATAGTTGCAAACTCATCCTTTTAGAAACTTGTTTGGGCTGTTGAGAGGAGTAAAAAACCATCAAAAATTTCAATCCTGCATGATTCTACCAAGAAATGTGATTCTTCATTCAAAACGCTGGTTTTTTCTATTGGGCTCTATTGAATAATGAATGTTTTGAATTTTCTCCAAAAGTAAAGTAGTTGCAAACTCATGCTTTTAGAGACTTGTTTGGGCTCATGAGAGGAGTAGAAAAACATCAAAAATTTAAGTCCTGCAGGATTCAACCAAGAAATGTGTGTTCATTCAAACCGCTGGTTTTTGATAGTTTGGGCCCTATTGAATAATGAATGTTTTGAATTTTCTCCAAAAGTAAAGTAGTTGCAAACTCATGCTTTTAGAGACTTGTTTGGGCTCATGAGAGGAGTAGAAAAACATCAAAAATTTCAGTCCTGCATGATTCTACCAAGAAATGTGTGTTCATTGAAACCGCTGGTTTTTGATAGTTTGGGCCCTATTGAATAATGAATGTTTTGAATTTTCTCCAAAAGTAAAGTAGTTGCAAACTCATCCTTTTAGAAACTTGTTTGGGCTGTTGAGAGGAGTAAAAAACTATCAAAAATTTCAATCCTGCATGATTCTACCAAGAAATGTGATTCTTCATTCAAAACGCTGGTTTTTGCTATTGGGCTCTATTGAATAATGAATGTTTTGAATTTTCTCCAAAAGTAAAGTAGTTGCAAACTCATGCTTTTAGAGACTTGTTTGGGCTCATGAGAGGAGTAGAAAAACATCAAAAATTTCAGTCCTGCATGATTCTACCAAGAAATGTGTGTTCATTGAAACCGCTGGTTTTTGATAGTTTGGGCCCTATTGAATAATGAATGTATTGAATTTTCTCCAAAAGTAAAGTAGTTGCAAACACATCCTTTTAGAAACTTGTTTGGGCTGTTGAGAGGAGTAAAAAACCATCAAAAATTTCAATCCTGCATGATTCTACCAAGAAATGTGATTCTTCATTCAAAACGCTGGTTTTTGCTATTGGGCTCTATTGAATAATGAATGTTTTGAATTTTCTCCAAAAGTAAAGTAGTTGCAAACTCATGCTTTTAGAGACTTGTTTGGGCTCATGAGAGGAGTAGAAAAACATCAAAAATTAAAGTCCTGCATGATTCTACCAAGAAATGTGTTCATTCAAACCGCTGGTTTTTGATAGTTTGGGCCCTATTGAATAATGAATGTTTTGAATTTTCTCCAAAAGTAAAGTAGTTACAAACTCATCCTTTTAGAAACTTGCTTGGGCTGTAGAGAGGAGTAAAAAACCATCAAAAATTTCAATCCTGCATGATTCTACCAAGAAATGTGATTCTTCATTCAAAACGCTGGTTTTTGCTATTGGGCTCTATTGAATAATGAATGTTTTGAATTTTCTCCAAAAGTAAAGTAGTTGCAAACTCATGCTTTTAGAGACTTGTTTGGGCTCATGAAATGAGTAGAAAAACATCAAAAATTTCAGTCCTGCATGATTCTACCAAGACATGTGTGTTCATTGAAACGGCTGGTTTTTGATAGTTTGGGCCCTATTGAATAATGAATGTTTTGAATTTTCTCCAAAAGTAAAGTAGTTGCAAACTCATCCTTTTAGAAACTTGTTTGGGCTGTTGAGAGGAGTAAAAAACCATCAAAAATTTCAATCCTGCATGATTCTACCAAGAAATGTGATTCTTCATTCAAAACGCTGGTTTTTGCTATTGGGCTCTATTGAATAATGAATGTTTTGAATTTTCTCCAAAAGTAAAGTAGTTGCAAACTCATGCTTTTAGAGACTTGTTTGGGCTCATGAGAGGAGTAGAAAAACATCAAAAATTTCAGTCCTGCATGATTCTACCAAGAAATGTGTGTTCATTCAAACCGCTGGTTTTTGATAGTTTGGGCCCTATTGAATAATGAATGTTTTGAATTTTCTCCAAAAGTAAAGTAGTTGCAAACTCATGCTTTTAGAGACTTGTTTGGGCTCATGAGAGGAGTAGAAAAACATCAAAAATTTCAGTCCTGCATGATTCTACCAAGAAATGTGTGTTCATTGAAACGGCTGGTTTTTGATAGTTTGGGCCCTATTGAATAATGAATGTTTTGAATTTTCTCCAAAAGTAAAGTAGTTGCAAACTCATCCTTTTAGAAACTTGTTTGGGCTGTTGAGAGGAGTAAAAAACCATCAAAAATTTCAATCCTGCATGATTCTACCAAGAAATGTGATTCTTCATTCAAAACGCTGGTTTTTGCTATTGGGCTCTATTGAATAATGAATGTTTTGAATTTTCTCCAAAAGTAAAGTAGTTGCAAACTTATGCTTTTAGAGACTTGTTTGGGCTCATGAGAGGAGTAGAAAAACATCAAAAATTTCAGTCCTGCATGATTCTACCAAGAAGTGTGTGTTCATTGAAACGGCTGGTTTTTGATAGTTTGGGCCCTATTGAATAATGAATGTTTTGAATTTTCTCCAAAAGTAAAGTAGTTGCAAACTCATCCTTTTAGAAACTTGTTTGGGCTGTTGAGAGGAGTAAAAAACCATCAAAAATTTCAATCCTGCATGATTCTACCAAGAAATGTGATTCTTCATTCAAAACGCTGGTTTTTGCTATTGGGCTCTATTGAATAATGAATGTTTTGAATTTTCTCCAAAAGTAAAGTAGTTGCAAACTCATGCTTTTAGAGACTTGTTTGGGCTCATGAGAGGAGTAGAAAAACATCAAAAATTTAAGTCCTGCAGGATTCAACCAAGAAATGTGTGTTCATTCAAACCGCTGGTTTTTGATAGTTTGGGCCCTATTGAATAATGAATGTTTTGAATTTTCTCCAAAAGTAAAGTAGTTGCAAACTCATGCTTTTAGAGACTTGTTTGGGCTCATGAGAGGAGTAGAAAAACATCAAAAATTTCAGTCCTGCATGATTCTACCAAGAAATGTGTGTTCATTGAAACCGCTGGTTTTTGATAGTTTGGGCCCTATTGAATAATGAATGTTTTGAATTTTCTCCAAAAGTAAAGTAGTTGCAAACTCATCCTTTTAGAAACTTGTTTGGGCTGTTGAGAGGAGTAAAAAACCATCAAAAATTTCAATCCTGCATGATTCTACCAAGAAATGTGATTCTTCATTCAAAACGCTGGTTTTTGCTATTGGGCTCTATTGAATAATGAATGTTTTGAATTTTCTCCAAAAGTAAAGTAGTTGCAAACTCATGCTTTTAGAGACTTGTTTGGGCTCATGAGAGGAGTAGAAAAACATCAAAAATTTCAGTCCTGCATGATTCTACCAAGAAATGTGTTCATTCAAACCGCTGGTTTTTGATAGTTTGGGCCCTATTGAATAATGAATGTTTTGAATTTTCTCCAAAAGTAAAATAGTTGCAAGCTCATCCTTTTAGAAACTTGTTTGGGCTGTTGAGAGGAGTAAAAAACCATCAAAAATTTCAATCCTGCATGATTCTACCAAGAAATGTGATTCTTCATTCAAAACGCTGGTTTTTGCTATTGGGCTCTATTGAATAATGAATGTTTTGAATTTTCTCCAAAAGTAAAGTAGTTGCAAACTCATGCTTTTAGAGACTTGTTTGGGCTCATGAGAGGAGTAGAAAAACATCAAAAATTTAAGTCCTGCAGGATTCAACCAAGAAATGTGTGTTCATTCAAACCGCTGGTTTTTGATAGTTTGGGCCCTATTGAATAATGAATGTTTTGAATTTTCTCCAAAAGTAAAGTAGTTGCAAACTCATGCTTTTAGAGACTTGTTTGGGCTCATGAGAGGAGTAGAAAAACATCAAAAATTTCAGTCCTGCATGATTCTACCAAGAAATGTGTGTTCATTGAAACCGCTGGTTTTTGATAGTTTGGGCCCTATTGAATAATGAATGTTTTGAATTTTCTCCAAAAGTAAAGTAGTTGCAAACTCATCCTTTTAGAAACTTGTTTGGGCTGTTGAGAGGAGTAAAAAACTATCAAAAATTTCAATCCTGCATGATTCTACCAAGAAATGTGATTCTTCATTCAAAACGCTGGTTTTTGCTATTGGGCTCTATTGAATAATGAATGTTTTGAATTTTCTCCAAAAGTAAAGTAGTTGCAAACTCATGCTTTTAGAGACTTGTTTGGGCTCATGAGAGGAGTAGAAAAACATCAAAAATTTCAGTCCTGCATGATTCTACCAAGAAATGTGTTCATTCAAACCGCTGGTTTTTGATAGTTTGGGCCCTATTGAATAATGAATGTTTTGAATTTTCTCCAAAAGTAAAATAGTTGCAAACTCATCCTTTTAGAAACTTGTTTGGGCTGTTGAGAGGAGTAAAAAAACATCAAAAATTTCAATCCTGCATGATTCTACCAAGAAATGTGATTCTTCATTCAAAACGCTGGTTTTTGCTATTGGGCTCTATTGAATAATGAATGTTTTGAATTTTCTCCAAAAGTAAAGTAGTTGCAAACTCATGCTTTTAGAGACTTGTTTGGGCTCATGAGAGGAGTAGAAAAACATCAAAAATTTCAGTCCTGCATGATTCTACCAAGAAATGTGTGTTCATTGAAACGGCTGGTTTTTGATAGTTTGGGCCCTATTGAATAATGAATGTTTTGAATTTTCTCCAAAAGTAAAGTAGTTGCAAACTCATCCTTTTAGAAACTTGTTTGGGCTGTTGAGAGGAGTAAAAAACCATCAAAAATTTCAATCCTGCATGATTCTACCAAGAAATGTGATTCTTCATTCAAAACGCTGGTTTTTGCTATTGGGCTCTATTGAATAATGAATGTTTTGAATTTTCTCCAAAAGTAAAGTAGTTGCAAACTCATGCTTTTAGAGACTTGTTTGGGCTCATGAGAGGAGTAGAAAAACATCAAAAATTTAAGTCCTGCAGGATTCAACCAAGAAATGTGTGTTCATTCAAACCGCTGGTTTTTGATAGTTTGGGCCCTATTGAATAATGAATGTTTTGAATTTTCTCCAAAAGTAAAGTAGTTGCAAACTCATGCTTTTAGAGACTTGTTTGGGCTCATGAGAGGAGTAGAAAAACATCAAAAATTTCAGTCCTGCATGATTCTACCAAGAAATGTGTGTTCATTGAAACCGCTGGTTTTTGATAGTTTGGGCCCTATTGAATAATGAATGTTTTGAATTTTCTCCAAAAGTAAAGTAGTTGCAAACTCATCCTTTTAGAAACTTGTTTGGGCTGTTGAGAGGAGTAAAAAACCATCAAAAATTTCAATCCTGCATGATTCTACCAAGAAATGTGATTCTTCATTCAAAACGCTGGTTTTTGCTATTGGGCTCTATTGAATAATGAATGTTTTGAATTTTCTCCAAAAGTAAAGTAGTTGCAAACTCATGCTTTTAGAGACTTGTTTGGGCTCATGAGAGGAGTAGAAAAACATCAAAAATTTCAGTCCTGCATGATTCTACCAAGAAATGTGTGTTCATTGAAACCGCTGGTTTTTGATAGTTTGGGCCCTATTGAATAATGAATGTTTTGAATTTTCTCCAAAAGTAAAGTAGTTGCAAACTCATCCTTTTAGAAACTTGTTTGGGCTGTTGAGAGGAGTAAAAAACTATCAAAAATTTCAATCCTGCATGATTTTACCAAGAAATGTGATTCTTCATTCAAAACGCTGGTTTTTGCTATTGGGCTCTATTGAATAATGAATGTTTTGAATTTTCTCCAAAAGTAAAGTAGTTGCAAACTCATGCTTTTAGAGACTTGTTTGGGCTCATGAGAGGAGTAGAAAAACATCAAAAATTTCAGTCCTGCATGATTCTACCAAGAAATGTGTGTTCATTGAAACCGCTGGTTTTTGATAGTTTGGGCCCTATTGAATAATGAATGTTTTGAATTTTCTCCAAAAGTAAAGTAGTTGCAAACTCATCCTTTTAGAAACTTGTTTGGGCTGTTGAGAGGAGTAAAAAACCATCAAAAATTTCAATCCTGCATGATTCTACCAAGAAATGTGATTCTTCATTCAAAACGCTGGTTTTTGCTATTGGGCTCTATTGAATAATGAATGTTTTGAATTTTCTCCAAAAGTAAAGTAGTTGCAAACTCATGCTTTTAGAGACTTGTTTGGGCTCATGAGAGGAGTAGAAAAACATCAAAAATTTCAGTCCTGCATGATTCTACCAAGAAATGTGTTCATTCAAACCGCTGGTTTTTGATAGTTTGGGCCCTATTGAATAATGAATGTTTTGAATTTTCTCCAAAAGTAAAGTAGTTGCAAACTCATCCTTTTAGAAACTTGTTTGGGCTGTTGAGAGGAGTAAAAAACCATCAAAAATTTCAATCCTGCATGATTCTACCAAGAAATGTGATTCTTCATTCAAAACGCTGGTTTTTGCTATTGGGCTCTATTGAATAATGAATGTTTTGAATTTTCTCCAAAAGTAAAGTAGTTGCAAACTCATGCTTTTAGAGACTTGTTTGGGCTCATGAGAGGAGTAGAAAAACATCAAAAATTTAAGTCTTGCAGGATTCAACCAAGAAATGTGTGTTCATTCAAACCGCTGGTTTTTGATAGTTTGGGCCCTATTGAATAATGAATGTTTTGAATTTTCTCCAAAAGTAAAGTAGTTGCAAACTCATGCTTTTAGAGACTTGTTTGGGCTCATGAGAGGAGTAGAAAAACATCAAAAATTTCAGTCCTGCATGATTCTACCAAGAAATGTGTGTTCATTGAAACCGCTGGTTTTTGATAGTTTGGGCCCTATTGAATAATGAATGTTTTGAATTTTCTCCAAAAGTAAAGTAGTTGCAAACTCATCCTTTTAGAAACTTGTTTGGGCTGTTGAGAGGAGTAAAAAACCATCAAAAATTTCAATCCTGCATGATTCTACCAAGAAATGTGATTCTTCATTCAAAACGCTGGTTTTTGCTATTGGGCTCTATTGAATAATGAATGTTTTGAATTTTCTCCAAAAGTAAAGTAGTTGCAAACTCATGCTTTTAGAGACTTGTTTGGGCTCATGAGAGGAGTAGAAAAACATCAAAAATTTCAGTCCTGCATGATTCTACCAAGAAATGTGTGTTCATTGAAACCGCTGGTTTTTGATAGTTTGGGCCCTATTGAATAATGAATGTTTTGAATTTTCTCCAAAAGTAAAGTAGTTGCAAACTCATCCTTTTAGAAACTTGTTTGGGCTGTTGAGAGGAGTAAAAAACTATCAAAAATTTCAATCCTGCATGATTCTACCAAGAAATGTGATTCTTCATTCAAAACGCTGGTTTTTGCTATTGGGCTCTATTGAATAATGAATGTTTTGAATTTTCTCCAAAAGTAAAGTAGTTGCAAACTCATGCTTTTAGAGACTTGTTTGGGCTCATGAGAGGAGTAGAAAAACATCAAAAATTTCAGTCCTGCATGATTCTACCAAGAAATGTGTGTTCATTGAAACCGCTGGTTTTTGATAGTTTGGGCCCTATTGAATAATGAATGTTTTGAATTTTCTCCAAAAGTAAAGTAGTTGCAAACTCATCCTTTTAGAAACTTGTTTGGGCTGTTGAGAGGAGTAAAAAACCATCAAAAATTTCAATCCTGCATGATTCTACCAAGAAATGTGATTCTTCATTCAAAACGCTGGTTTTTGCTATTGGGCTCTATTGAATAATGAATGTTTTGAATTTTCTCCAAAAGTAAAGTAGTTGCAAACTCATGCTTTTAGAGACTTGTTTGGGCTCATGAGAGGAGTAGAAAAACATCAAAAATTTCAGTCCTGCATGATTCTACCAAGAAATGTGTTCATTCAAACCGCTGGTTTTTGATAGTTTGGGCCCTATTGAATAATGAATGTTTTGAATTTTCTCCAAAAGTAAAGTAGTTGCAAACTCATCCTTTTAGAAACTTGTTTGGGCTGTTGAGAGGAGTAAAAAACCATCAAAAATTTCAATCCTGCATGATTTTACCAAGAAATGTGATTCTTCATTCAAAACCTGATTTTTGCTATTGGGCTCTATTGAATAGTGAATGTTTTGAATTTTCTCCAAAAGTAAAGTAGTTGCAAACTCATGCTTTTAGAGACTTGTTTGGGCTCATGAGAGGAGTAGAAAAACATCAAAAATTAAAGTCCTGCATGATTCTACCAAGAAATGTGTTCATTCAAACCGCTGGTTTTTGATAGTTTGGGCCCTATTGAATAATGAATGTTTTGAATTTTCTCCAAAAGTAAAGTAGTTACAAACTCATCCTTTTAGAAACTTGCTTGGGCTGTAGAGAGGAGTAAAAAACCATCAAAAATTTCAATCCTGCATGATTCTACCAAGAAATGTGATTCTTCATTCAAAACGCTGGTTTTTGCTATTGGGCTCTATTGAATAATGAATGTTTTGAATTTTCTCCAAAAGTAAAGTAGTTGCAAACTCATGCTTTTAGAGACTTGTTTGGGCTCATGAAATGAGTAGAAAAACATCAAAAATTTCAGTCCTGCATGATTCTACCAAGACATGTGTGTTCATTGAAACGGCTGGTTTTTGATAGTTTGGGCCCTATTGAATAATGAATGTTTTGAATTTTCTCCAAAAGTAAAGTAGTTGCAAACTCATCCTTTTAGAAACTTGTTTGGGCTGTTGAGAGGAGTAAAAAACCATCAAAAATTTCAATCCTGCATGATTTTACCAAGAAATGTGATTCATTCAAAACCTGATTTTTGCTATTGGGCTCTATTGAATAGTGAATGTTTTGAATTTTCTCCAAAAGTAAAGTAGTTGCAAACTCATGCTTTTAGAGACTTGTTTGGGCTCATGAGAGGAGTAGAAAAACATCAAAAATTAAAGTCCTGCATGATTCTACCAAGAAATGTGTGTTCATTCAAACCGCTGGTTTTTGATAGTTTGGGCCCTATTGAATAATGAATGTTTTGAATTTTCTCCAAAAGTAAAGTAGTTACAAACTCATCCTTTTAGAAACTTGCTTGGGCTGTAGAGAGGAGTAAAAAACCATCAAAAATTTCAATCCTGCATGATTCTACCAAGAAATGTGATTCTTCATTCAAAACGCTGGTTTTTGCTATTGGGCTCTATTGAATAATGAATGTTTTGAATTTTCTCCAAAAGTAAAGTAGTTGCAAACTCATGCTTTTAGAGACTTGTTTGGGCTCATGAGAGGAGTAGAAAAACATCAAAAATTAAAGTCCTGCATGATTCTACCAAGAAATGTGTTCATTCAAACCGCTGGTTTTTGATAGTTTGGGCCCTATTGAATAATGAATGTTTTGAATTTTCTCCAAAAGTAAAGTAGTTACAAACTCATCCTTTTAGAAACTTGCTTGGGCTGTAGAGAGGAGTAAAAAACCATCAAAAATTTCAATCCTGCATGATTCTACCAAGAAATGTGATTCTTCATTCAAAACGCTGGTTTTTGCTATTGGGCTCTATTGAATAATGAATGTTTTGAATTTTCTCCAAAAGTAAAGTAGTTGCAAACTCATGCTTTTAGAGACTTGTTTGGGCTCATGAAATGAGTAGAAAAACATCAAAAATTTCAGTCCTGCATGATTCTACCAAGACATGTGTGTTCATTGAAACGGCTGGTTTTTGATAGTTTGGGCCCTATTGAATAATTAATGTTTTGAATTTTCTCCAAAAGTAAAGTAGTTGCAAACTCATCCTTTTAGAAACTTGTTTGGGCTGTTGAGAGGAGTAAAAAACCATCAAAAATTTCAATCCTGCATGATTTTACCAAGAAATGTGATTCTTCATTCAAAACGCTGGTTTTTGCTATTGGGCTCTATTGAATAATGAATGTTTTGAATTTTCTCCAAAAGTAAAGTAGTTGCAAACTCATGCTTTTAGAGACTTGTTTGGGCTCATGAGAGGAGTAGAAAAACATCAAAAATTTCAGTCCTGCATGATTCTACCAAGAAATGTGTGTTCATTCAAACCGCTGGTTTTTGATAGTTTGGGCCCTATTGAATAATGAATGTTTTGAATTTTCTCCAAAAGTAAAGTAGTTGCAAACTCATGCTTTTAGAGACTTGTTTGGGCTCATGAGAGGAGTAGAAAAACATCAAAAATTTCAGTCCTGCATGATTCTACCAAGAAATGTGTGTTCATTGAAACTGCTGTTTTTTGATAGTTTGGGCCGTATTGAATAATGAATGTTTTGAATTTTCTCCAAAAGTAAAGTAGTTGCAAACTCATCCTTTTAGAAACTTGTTTGGGCTGTTGAGAGGAGTAAAAAACCATCAAAAATTTCAATCCTGCATGATTCTACCAAGAAATGTGATTCTTCATTCAAAACGCTGGTTTTTGCTATTGGGCTCTATTGAATAATGAATGTTTTGAATTTTCTCCAAAAGTAAAGTAGTTGCAAACTCATGCTTTTAGAGACTTGTTTGGGCTCATGAGAGGAGTAGAAAAACATCAAAAATTTCAGTCCTGCATGATTCTACCAAGAAATGTGTGTTCATTCAAACCGCTGGTTTTTGATAGTTTGGGCCCTATTGAATAATGAATGTTTTGAATTTTCTCCAAAAGTAAAGTAGTTGCAAACTCATCCTTTTAGAAACTTGTTTGGGCTGTTGAGAGGAGTAAAAAACCATCAAAAATTTCAATCCTGCATGATTCTACCAAGAAATGTGATTCTTCATTCAAAACGCTGGTTTTTGCTATTGGGCTCTATTGAATAATGAATGTTTTGAATTTTCTCCAAAAGTAAAATAGTTGCAAACTCATGCTTTTAGAGACTTGTTTGGGCTCATGAGAGGAGTAGAAAAACATCAAAAATTTCAGTTCTGCATGATTCTACCAAGAAATGTGTGTTCATTGAAACTGCTGGTTTTTGATAGTTTGGGCCCTATTGAATAATGAATGTTTTGAATTTTCTCCAAAAGTAAAGTAGTTGCAAACTCATCCTTTTAGAAACTTGTTTGGGCTGTTGAGAGGAGTAAAAAACCATCAAAAATTTCAATCCTGCATGATTCTACCAAGAAATGTGATTCTTCATTCAAAACGCTGGTTTTTGCTATTGGGCTCTATAGAATAATGAATGTTTTGAATTTTCTCCAAAAGTAAAGTAGTTGCAAACTCATGCTTTTAGAGACTTGTTTGGGCTCATGAGAGGAGTAGAAAAACATCAAAAATTTCAGTCCTGCATGATTCTACCAAGAAATGTGTGTTCATTCAAACCGCTGGTTTTTGATAGTTTGGGCCCTATTGAATAATGAATGTTTTGAATTTTCTCCAAAAGTAAAGTAGTTGCAAACTCATCCTTTTAGAAACTTGTTTGGGCTGTTGAGAGGAGTAAAAAACCATCAAAAATTTCAATCCTGCATGATTCTACCAAGAAATGTGATTCTTCATTCAAAACGCTGGTTTTTGCTATTGGGCTCTATTGAATAATGAATGTTTTGAATTTTCTCCAAAAGTAAAGTAGTTGCAAACTCATGCTTTTAGAGACTTGTTTGGGCTCATGAGAGGAGTAGAAAAACATCAAAAATTTCAGTCCTGCATGATTCTACCAAGAAATGTGTGTTCATTGAAACCGCTGGTTTTTGATAGTTTGGGCCCTATTGAATAATGAATGTTTTGAATTTTCTCCAAAAGTAAAGTAGTTGCAAACTCATCCTTTTAGAAACTTGTTTGGGCTGTTGAGAGGAGTAAAAAACCATCAAAAATTTCAATCCTGCATGATTTTACCAAGAAATGTGATTCTTCATTCAAAACCTGATTTTTGCTATTGGGCTCTATTGAATAGTGAATGTTTTGAATTTTCTCCAAAAGTAAAGTAGTTGCAAACTCATGCTTTTAGAGACATGTTTGGGCTCATGAGAGGAGTAGAAAAACATCAAAAATTAAAGTCCTGCATGATTCTACCAAGAAATGTGTTCATTCAAACCGCTGGTTTTTGATAGTTTGGGCCCTATTGAATAATGAATGTTTTGAATTTTCTCCAAAAGTAAAGTAGTTGCAAACTCATCCTTTTAGAAACTTGCTTGGGCTGTAGAGAGGAGTAAAAAACCATCAAAAATTTCAATCCTGCATGATTCTACCAAGAAATGTGATTCTTCATTCAAAACGCTGGTTTTTGCTATTGGGCTCTATTGAATAATGAATGTTTTGAATTTTCTCCAAAAGTAAAGTAGTTGCAAACTCATGCTTTTAGAGACTTGTTTGGGCTCATGAGATGAGTAGAAAAACATCAAAAATTTCAGTCCTGCATGATTCTACCAAGACATGTGTGTTCATTGAAACGGCTGGTTTTTGATAGTTTGGGCCCTATTGAATAATGAATGTTTTGAATTTTCTCCAAAAGTAAAGTAGTTGCAAACTCATCCTTTTAGAAACTTGTTTGGGCTGTTGAGAGGAGTAAAAAACCATCAAAAATTTCAATCCTGCATGATTCTACCAAGAAATGTGATTCTTCATTCAAAACGCTGGTTTTTGCTATTGGGCTCTATTGAATAATGAATGTTTTGAATTTTCTCCAAAAGTAAAGTAGTTGCAAACTCATGCTTTTAGAGACTTGTTTGGGCTCATGAGAGGAGTAGAAAAACATCAAAAATTTCAGTCCTGCATGATTCTACCAAGAAATGTGTGTTCATTCAAACCGCTGGTTTTTGATAGTTTGGGCCCTATTGAATAATGAATGTTTTGAATTTTCTCCAAAAGTAAAGTAGTTGCAAACTCATGCTTTTAGAGACTTGTTTGGGCTCATGAGAGGAGTAGAAAAACATCAAAAATTTCAGTCCTGCATGATTCTACCAAGAAATGTGTGTTCATTGAAACCGCTGGTTTTTGATAGTTTGGGCCCTATTGAATAATGAATGTTTTGAATTTTCTCCAAAAGTAAAGTAGTTGCAAACTCATCCTTTTAGAAACTTGTTTGGGCTGTTGAGAGGAGTAAAAAACCATCAAAAATTTCAATCCTGCATGATTCTACCAAGAAATGTGATTCTTCATTCAAAACGCTGGTTTTTGCTATTGGGCTCTATTGAATAATGAATGTTTTGAATTTTCTCCAAAAGTAAAGTAGTTGCAAACTCATGCTTTTAGAGACTTGTTTGGGCTCATGAGAGGAGTAGAAAAACATCAAAAATTTCAGTCCTGCATGATTCTACCAAGAAATGTGTGTTCATTGAAACCGCTGGTTTTTGATAGTTTGGGCCCTATTGAATAATGAATGTTTTGAATTTTCTCCAAAAGTAAAGTAGTTGCAAACTCATCCTTTTAGAAACTTGTTTGGGCTGTTGAGAGGAGTAAAAAACCATCAAAAATTTCAATCCTGCATGATTCTACCAAGAAATGTGATTCTTCATTCAAAACGCTGGTTTTTGCTATTGGGCTCTATTGAATAGTGAATGTTTTGAATTTTCTCCAAAAGTAAAGTAGTTGCAAACTCATGCTTTTAGAGACTTGTTTGGGCTCATGAGAGGAGTAGAAAAACATCAAAAATTAAAGTCCTGCATGATTCTACCAAGAAATGTGTGCATTCAAACCGCTGGTTTTTGATAGTTTGGGCCCTATTGAATAATGAATGTTTTGAATTTTCTCCAAAAGTAAAGTAGTTACAAACTCATCCTTTTAGAAACTTGCTTGGGCTGTAGAGAGGAGTAAAAAACCATCAAAAATTTCAATCCTGCATGATTCTACCAAGAAATGTGATTCTTCATTCAAAACGCTGGTTTTTGCTATTGGGATCTATTGAGTAATGAATGTTTTGAATTTTCTCCAAAAGTAAAGTAGTTGCAAACTCATGCTTTTAGAGACTTGTTTGGGCTCATGAAATGAGTAGAAAAACATCAAAAATTTCAGTCCTGCATGATTCTACCAAGACATGTGTGTTCATTGAAACGGCTGGTTTTTGATAGTTTGGGCCCCATTGAATAATGAATGTTTTGAATTTTCTCCAAAAGTAAAGTAGTTGCAAACTCATCCTTTTAGAAACTTGTTTGGGCTGTTGAGAGGAGTAAAAAACCATCAAAAATTTCAATCCTGCATGATTCTACCAAGAAATGTGATTCTTCATTCAAAACGCTGGTTTTTGCTATTGGGCTCTATTGAAAAATGAATGTTTTGAATTTTCTCCAAAAGTAAAGTAGTTGCAAACTCATGCTTTTAGAGACTTGTTTGGGCTCATGAGAGGAGTAGAAAAACATCAAAAATTTCAGTCCTGCATGATTCTACCAAGAAATGTGTGTTCATTCAAACCGCTGGTTTTTGATAGTTTGGGCCCTATTGAATAATGAATGTTTTGAATTTTCTCCAAAAGTAAAGTAGTTGCAAACTCATGCTTTTAGAGACTTGTTTGGGCTCATGAGAGGAGTAGAAAAACATCAAAAATTTCAGTCCTGCATGATTCTACCAAGAAATGTGTGTTCATTGAAACCGCTGGTTTTTGATAGTTTGGGCCCTATTGAATAATGAATGTTTTGAATTTTCTCCAAAAGTAAAGTAGTTGCAAACTCATCCTTTTAGAAACTTGTTTGGGCTGTTGAGAGGAGTAAAAAACCATCAAAAATTTCAATCCTGCATGATTCTACCAAGAAATGTGATTCTTCATTCAAAACGCTGGTTTTTGCTATTGGGCTCTATTGAATAATGAATGTTTTGAATTTTCTCCAAAAGTAAAGTAGCTGCAAACTCATGCTTTTAGAGACTTGTTTGGGCTCATGAGAGGAGTAGAAAAACATCAAAAATTTCAGTCCTGCATGATTCTACCAAGAAATGTGTGTTCATTGAAACCGCTGGTTTTTGATAGTTTGGGCCCTATTGAATAATGAATGTTTTGAATTTTCTCCAAAAGTAAAGTAGTTGCAAACTCATCCTTTTAGAAACTTGTTTGGGCTGTTGAGAGGAGTAAAAAACTATCAAAAATTTCAATCCTGCATGATTCTACCAAGAAATGTGATTCTTCATTCAAAACGCTGGTTTTTGCTATTGGGCTCTATTGAATAATGAATGTTTTGAATTTTCTCCAAAAGTAAAGTAGTTGCAAACTCATGCTTTTAGAGACTTGTTTGGGCTCATGAGAGGAGTAGAAAAACATCAAAAATTTCAGTCCTGCATGATTCTACCAAGAAATGTGTGTTCATTGAAACCGCTGGTTTTTGATAGTTTGGGCCCTATTGAATAATGAATGTTTTGAATTTTCTCCAAAAGTAAAGTAGTTGCAAACTCATCCTTTTAGAAACTTGTTTGGGCTGTTGAGAGGAGTAAAAAACCATCAAAAATTTCAATCCTGCATGATTCTACCAAGAAATGTGATTCTTCATTCAAAACGCTGGTTTTTGCTATTGGGCTCTATTGAATAATGAATGTTTTGAATTTTCTCCAAAAGTAAAGTAGTTGCAAACTCATGCTTTTAGAGACTTGTTTGGGCTCATGAGAGGAGTAGAAAAACATCAAAAATTTCAGTCCTGCATGATTCTACCAAGAAATGTGTTCATTCAAACCGCTGGTTTTTGATAGTTTGGGCCCTATTGAATAATGAATGTTTTGAATTTTCTCCAAAAGTAAAGTAGTTGCAAACTCATCCTTTTAGAAACTTGTTTGGGCTGTTGAGAGGAGTAAAAAACCATCAAAAATTTCAATCCTGCATGATTTTACCAAGAAATGTGATTCTTCATTCAAAACCTGATTTTTGCTATTGGGCTCTATTGAATAGTGAATGTTTTGAATTTTCTCCAAAAGTAAAGTAGTTGCAAACTCATGCTTTTAGAGACTTGTTTGGGCTCATGAGAGGAGTAGAAAAACATCAAAAATTAAAGTCCTGCATGATTCTACCAAGAAATGTGTTCATTCAAACCGCTGGTTTTTGATAGTTTGGGCCCTATTGAATAATGAATGTTTTGAATTTTCTCCAAAAGTAAAGTAGTTACAAACTCATCCTTTTAGAAACTTGCTTGGGCTGTAGAGAGGAGTAAAAAACCATCAAAAATTTCAATCCTGCATGATTCTACCAAGAAATGTGATTCTTCATTCAAAACGCTGGTTTTTGCTATTGGGCTCTATTGAATAATGAATGTTTTGAATTTTCTCCAAAAGTAAAGTAGTTGCAAACTCATGCTTTTAGAGACTTGTTTGGGCTCATGAAATGAGTAGAAAAACATCAAAAATTTCAGTCCTGCATGATTCTACCAAGACATGTGTGTTCATTGAAACGGCTGGTTTTTGATAGTTTGGGCCCTATTGAATAATGAATGTTTTGAATTTTCTCCAAAAGTAAAGTAGTTGCAAACTCATCCTTTTAGAAACTTGTTTGGGCTGTTGAGAGGAGTAAAAAACCATCAAAAATTTCAATCCTGCATGATTTTACCAAGAAATGTGATTCATTCAAAACCTGATTTTTGCTATTGGGCTCTATTGAATAGTGAATGTTTTGAATTTTCTCCAAAAGTAAAGTAGTTGCAAACTCATGCTTTTAGAGACTTGTTTGGGCTCATGAGAGGAGTAGAAAAACATCAAAAATTAAAGTCCTGCATGATTCTACCAAGAAATGTGTGTTCATTCAAACCGCTGGTTTTTGATAGTTTGGGCCCTATTGAATAATGAATGTTTTGAATTTTCTCCAAAAGTAAAGTAGTTACAAACTCATCCTTTTAGAAACTTGCTTGGGCTGTAGAGAGGAGTAAAAAACCATCAAAAATTTCAATCCTGCATGATTCTACCAAGAAATGTGATTCTTCATTCAAAACGCTGGTTTTTGCTATTGGGCTCTATTGAATAATGAATGTTTTGAATTTTCTCCAAAAGTAAAGTAGTTGCAAACTCATGCTTTTAGAGACTTGTTTGGGCTCATGAGAGGAGTAGAAAAACATCAAAAATTAAAGTCCTGCATGATTCTACCAAGAAATGTGTTCATTCAAACCGCTGGTTTTTGATAGTTTGGGCCCTATTGAATAATGAATGTTTTGAATTTTCTCCAAAAGTAAAGTAGTTACAAACTCATCCTTTTAGAAACTTGCTTGGGCTGTAGAGAGGAGTAAAAAACCATCAAAAATTTCAATCCTGCATGATTCTACCAAGAAATGTGATTCTTCATTCAAAACGCTGGTTTTTGCTATTGGGCTCTATTGAATAATGAATGTTTTGAATTTTCTCCAAAAGTAAAGTAGTTGCAAACTCATGCTTTTAGAGACTTGTTTGGGCTCATGAAATGAGTAGAAAAACATCAAAAATTTCAGTCCTGCATGATTCTACCAAGACATGTGTGTTCATTGAAACGGCTGGTTTTTGATAGTTTGGGCCCTATTGAATAATGAATGTTTTGAATTTTCTCCAAAAGTAAAGTAGTTGCAAACTCATCCTTTTAGAAACTTGTTTGGGCTGTTGAGAGGAGTAAAAAACCATCAAAAATTTCAATCCTGCATGATTTTACCAAGAAATGTGATTCTTCATTCAAAACGCTGGTTTTTGCTATTGGGCTCTATTGAATAATGAATGTTTTGAATTTTCTCCAAAAGTAAAGTAGTTGCAAACTCATGCTTTTAGAGACTTGTTTGGGCTCATGAGAGGAGTAGAAAAACATCAAAAATTTCAGTCCTGCATGATTCTACCAAGAAATGTGTGTTCATTCAAACCGCTGGTTTTTGATAGTTTGGGCCCTATTGAATAATGAATGTTTTGAATTTTCTCCAAAAGTAAAGTAGTTGCAAACTCATGCTTTTAGAGACTTGTTTGGGCTAATGAGAGGAGTAGAAAAACATCAAAAATTTCAGTCCTGCATGATTCTACCAAGAAATGTGTGTTCATTGAAACCGCTGTTTTTTGATAGTTTGGGCCCTATTGAATAATGAATGTTTTGAATTTTCTCCAAAAGTAAAGTAGTTGCAAACTCATCCTTTTAGAAACTTGTTTGGGCTGTTGAGAGGAGTAAAAAACCATCAAAAATTTCAATCCTGCATGATTCTACCAAGAAATGTGATTCTTCATTCAAAACGCTGGTTTTTGCTATTGGGCTCTATTGAATAATGAATGTTTTGAATTTTCTCCAAAAGTAAAGTAGTTGCAAACTCATGCTTTTAGAGACTTGTTTGGGCTCATGAGAGGAGTAGAAAAACATCAAAAATTTCAGTCCTGCATGATTCTACCAAGAAATGTGTGTTCATTCAAACCGCTGGTTTTTGATAGTTTGGGCCCTATTGAATAATGAATGTTTTGAATTTTCTCCAAAAGTAAAGTAGTTGCAAACTCATCCTTTTAGAAACTTGTTTGGGCTGTTGAGAGGAGTAAAAAACCATCAAAAATTTCAATCCTGCATGATTCTACCAAGAAATGTGATTCTTCATTCAAAACGCTGGTTTTTGCTATTGGGCTCTATTGAATAATGAATGTTTTGAATTTTCTCCAAAAGTAAAATAGTTGCAAACTCATGCTTTTAGAGACTTGTTTGGGCTCATGAGAGGAGTAGAAAAACATCAAAAATTTCAGTCCTGCATGATTCTACCAAGAAATGTGTGTTCATTGAAACTGCTGGTTTTTGATAGTTTGGGCCCTATTGAATAATGAATGTTTTGAATTTTCTCCAAAAGTAAAGTAGTTGCAAACTCATCCTTTTAGAAACTTGTTTGGGCTGTTGAGAGGAGTAAAAAACCATCAAAAATTTCAATCCTGCATGATTCTACCAAGAAATGTGATTCTTCATTCAAAACGCTGGTTTTTGCTATTGGGCTCTATAGAATAATGAATGTTTTGAATTTTCTCCAAAAGTAAAGTAGTTGCAAACTCATGCTTTTAGAGACTTGTTTGGGCTCATGAGAGGAGTAGAAAAACATCAAAAATTTCAGTCCTGCATGATTCTACCAAGAAATGTGTGTTCATTCAAACCGCTGGTTTTTGATAGTTTGGGCCCTATTGAATAATGAATGTTTTGAATTTTCTCCAAAAGTAAAGTAGTTGCAAACTCATCCTTTTAGAAACTTGTTTGGGCTGTTGAGAGGAGTAAAAAACCATCAAAAATTTCAATCCTGCATGATTCTACCAAGAAATGTGATTCTTCATTCAAAACGCTGGTTTTTGCTATTGGGCTCTATTGAATAATGAATGTTTTGAATTTTCTCCAAAAGTAAAGTAGTTGCAAACTCATGCTTTTAGAGACTTGTTTGGGCTCATGAGAGGAGTAGAAAAACATCAAAAATTTCAGTCCTGCATGATTCTACCAAGAAATGTGTGTTCATTGAAACCGCTGGTTTTTGATAGTTTGGGCCCTATTGAATAATGAATGTTTTGAATTTTCTCCAAAAGTAAAGTAGTTGCAAACTCATCCTTTTAGAAACTTGTTTGGGCTGTTGAGAGGAGTAAAAAACCATCAAAAATTTCAATCCTGCATGATTTTACCAAGAAATGTGATTCTTCATTCAAAACCTGATTTTTGCTATTGGGCTCTATTGAATAGTGAATGTTTTGAATTTTCTCCAAAAGTAAAGTAGTTGCAAACTCATGCTTTTAGAGACATGTTTGGGCTCATGAGAGGAGTAGAAAAACATCAAAAATTAAAGTCCTGCATGATTCTACCAAGAAATGTGTTCATTCAAACCGCTGGTTTTTGATAGTTTGGGCCCTATTGAATAATGAATGTTTTGAATTTTCTCCAAAAGTAAAGTAGTTGCAAACTCATCCTTTTAGAAACTTGCTTGGGCTGTAGAGAGGAGTAAAAAACCATCAAAAATTTCAATCCTGCATGATTCTACCAAGAAATGTGATTCTTCATTCAAAACGCTGGTTTTTGCTATTGGGCTCTATTGAATAATGAATGTTTTGAATTTTCTCCAAAAGTAAAGTAGTTGCAAACTCATGCTTTTAGAGACTTGTTTGGGCTCATGAGATGAGTAGAAAAACATCAAAAATTTCAGTCCTGCATGATTCTACCAAGACATGTGTGTTCATTGAAACGGCTGGTTTTTGATAGTTTGGGCCCTATTGAATAATGAATGTTTTGAATTTTCTCCAAAAGTAAAGTAGTTGCAAACTCATCCTTTTAGAAACTTGTTTGGGCTGTTGAGAGGAGTAAAAAACCATCAAAAATTTCAATCCTGCATGATTCTACCAAGAAATGTGATTCTTCATTCAAAACGCTGGTTTTTGCTATTGGGCTCTATTGAATAATGAATGTTTTGAATTTTCTCCAAAAGTAAAGTAGTTGCAAACTCATGCTTTTAGAGACTTGTTTGGGCTCATGAGAGGAGTAGAAAAACATCAAAAATTTCAGTCCTGCATGATTCTACCAAGAAATGTGTGTTCATTCAAACCGCTGGTTTTTGATAGTTTGGGCCCTATTGAATAATGAATGTTTTGAATTTTCTCCAAAAGTAAAGTAGTTGCAAACTCATGCTTTTAGAGACTTGTTTGGGCTCATGAGAGGAGTAGAAAAACATCAAAAATTTCAGTCCTGCATGATTCTACCAAGAAATGTGTGTTCATTGAAACCGCTGGTTTTTGATAGTTTGGGCCCTATTGAATAATGAATGTTTTGAATTTTCTCCAAAAGTAAAGTAGTTGCAAACTCATCCTTTTAGAAACTTGTTTGGGCTGTTGAGAGGAGTAAAAAACCATCAAAAATTTCAATCCTGCATGATTCTACCAAGAAATGTGATTCTTCATTCAAAACGCTGGTTTTTGCTATTGGGCTCTATTGAATAATGAATGTTTTGAATTTTCTCCAAAAGTAAAGTAGTTGCAAACTCATGCTTTTAGAGACTTGTTTGGGCTCATGAGAGGAGTAGAAAAACATCAAAAATTTCAGTCCTGCATGATTCTACCAAGAAATGTGTGTTCATTGAAACCGCTGGTTTTTTATAGTTTGGGCCCTATTGAATAATGAATGTTTTGAATTTTCTCCAAAAGTAAAGTAGTTGCAAACTCATCCTTTTAGAAACTTGTTTGGGCTGTTGAGAGGAGTAAAAAACCATCAAAAATTTCAATCCTGCATGATTCTACCAAGAAATGTGATTCTTCATTCAAAACGCTGGTTTTTGCTATTGGGCTCTATTGAATAGTGAATGTTTTGAATTTTCTCCAAAAGTAAAGTAGTTGCAAACTCATGCTTTTAGAGACTTGTTTGGGCTCATGAGAGGAGTAGAAAAACATCAAAAATTAAAGTCCTGCATGATTCTACCAAGAAATGTGTGCATTCAAACCGCTGGTTTTTGATAGTTTGGGCCCTATTGAATAATGAATGTTTTGAATTTTCTCCAAAAGTAAAGTAGTTACAAACTCATCCTTTTAGAAACTTGCTTGGGCTGTAGAGAGGAGTAAAAAACCATCAAAAATTTCAATCCTGCATGATTCTACCAAGAAATGTGATTCTTCATTCAAAACGCTGGTTTTTGCTATTGGGATCTATTGAGTAATGAATGTTTTGAATTTTCTCCAAAAGTAAAGTAGTTGCAAACTCATGCTTTTAGAGACTTGTTTGGGCTCATGAAATGAGTAGAAAAACATCAAAAATTTCAGTCCTGCATGATTCTACCAAGACATGTGTGTTCATTGAAACGGCTGGTTTTTGATAGTTTGGGCCCCATTGAATAATGAATGTTTTGAATTTTCTCCAAAAGTAAAGTAGTTGCAAACTCATCCTTTTAGAAACTTGTTTGGGCTGTTGAGAGGAGTAAAAAACCATCAAAAATTTCAATCCTGCATGATTCTACCAAGAAATGTGATTCTTCATTCAAAACGCTGGTTTTTGCTATTGGGCTCTATTGAAAAATGAATGTTTTGAATTTTCTCCAAAAGTAAAGTAGTTGCAAACTCATGCTTTTAGAGACTTGTTTGGGCTCATGAGAGGAGTAGAAAAACATCAAAAATTTCAGTCCTGCATGATTCTACCAAGAAATGTGTGTTCATTCAAACCGCTGGTTTTTGATAGTTTGGGCCCTATTGAATAATGAATGTTTTGAATTTTCTCCAAAAGTAAAGTAGTTGCAAACTCATGCTTTTAGAGACTTGTTTGGGCTCATGAGAGGAGTAGAAAAACATCAAAAATTTCAGTCCTGCATGATTCTACCAAGAAATGTGTGTTCATTGAAACCGCTGGTTTTTGATAGTTTGGGCCCTATTGAATAATGAATGTTTTGAATTTTCTCCAAAAGTAAAGTAGTTGCAAACTCATCCTTTTAGAAACTTGTTTGGGCTGTTGAGAGGAGTAAAAAACCATCAAAAATTTCAATCCTGCATGATTCTACCAAGAAATGTGATTCTTCATTCAAAACGCTGGTTTTTGTATTGGGCTCTATTGAATAATGAATGTTTTGAATTTTCTCCAAAAGTAAAGTAGTTGCAAACTCATGCTTTTAGAGACTTATTTGGGCTCATGAGAGGAGTAGAAAAACATCAAAAATTTCAGTCCTGCATGATTCTACCAAGAAATGTGTGTTCATTCAAACTGCTGGTTTTTGATAGTTTGGGCCCTATTGAATAATGAATGTTTTGAATTTTCTCCAAAAGTAAAGTAGTTGCAAACTCATCGTTTTAGAAACTTGTTTGGGCTGTTGAGAGGAGTAAAAAACCATCAAAAATTTCAATCCTGCATGATTCTACCAAGAAATGTGATTCTTCATTCAAAACGCTGGTTTTTGCTATTGGGCTCTATTGAATAATGAATGTTTTGAATTTTCTCCAAAAGTAAAGTAGTTGCAAACTCATGCTTTTAGAGACTTGTTTGGGCTCATGAGAGGAGTAGAAAAACATCAAAAATTTCAGTCCTGCATGATTCTACCAAGAAATGTGTGTTCATTGAAACCGCTGGTTTTTGATAGTTTGGGCCCTATTGAAAAATGAATGTTTTGAATTTTCTCCAAAAGTAAAGTAGTTGCAAACTCATCCTTTTAGAAACTTGTTTGGGCTGTTGAGAGGAGTAAAAAACCATCAAAAATTTCAATCCTGCATGATTCTACCAAGAAATGTGATTCTTCATTCAAAACGCTGGTTTTTGCTATTGGGCTCTATTGAATAATGAATGTTTTGAATTTTCTCCAAAAGTAAAGTAGTTGCAAACTTATGCTTTTAGAGACTTGTTTGGGCTCATGAGAGGAGTAGAAAAACATCAAAAATTTCAGTCCTGCATGATTCTACCAAGAAATGTGTGTTCATTGAAACCGCTGGTTTTTGATAGTTTGGGCCCTATTGAATAATGAATGTTTTGAATTTTCTCCAAAAGTAAAGTAGTTGCAAACTCATCCTTTTAGAAACTTGTTTGGGCTGTTGAGAGGAGTAAAAAACCATCAAAAATTTCAATCCTGCATGATTCTACCAAGAAATGTGATTCTTCATTCAAAACGCTGGTTTTTGCTATTGGGCTCTATTGAATAATGAATGTTTTGAATTTTCTCCAAAAGTAAAGTAGTTGCAAACTCATGCTTTTAGAGACTTGTTTGGGCTCATGAGAGGAGTAGAAAAACATCAAAAATTTCAGTCCTGCATGATTCTACCAAGAAATGTGTGTTCATTCAAACTGCTGGTTTTTGATAGTTTGGGCCCTATTGAATAATGAATGTTTTGAATTTTCTCCAAAAGTAAAGTAGTTGCAAACTCATCGTTTTAGAAACTTGTTTGGGCTGTTGAGAGGAGTAAAAAACCATCAAAAATTTCAATCCTGCATGATTCTACCAAGAAATGTGATTCTTCATTCAAAACGCTGGTTTTTGCTATTGGGCTCTATTGAATAATGAATGTTTTGAATTTTCTCCAAAAGTAAAGTAGTTGCAAACTCATGCTTTTAGAGACTTGTTTGGGCTCATGAGAGGAGTAGAAAAACATCAAAAATTTCAGTCCTGCATGATTCTACCAAGAAATGTGTGTTCATTGAAACCGCTGGTTTTTGATAGTTTGGGCCCTATTGAATAATGAATGTTTTGAATTTTCTCCAAAAGTAAAGTAGTTGCAAACTCATCCTTTTAGAAACTTGTTTGGGCTGTTGAGAGGAGTAAAAAACCATCAAAAATTTCAATCCTGCATGATTCTACCAAGAAATGTGATTCTTCATTCAAAACGCTGGTTTTTGCTATTGGGTTCTATTGAATAATGAATGTTTTGAATTTTCTCCAAAAGTAAAATAGTTGCAAACTCATGCTTTTAGAGACTTGTTTGGGCTCATGAGAGGAGTAGAAAAACATCAAAAATTTCAGTCCTGCATGATTCTACCAAGAAATGTGTGTTCATTCAAACCGCTGGTTTTTGATAGTTTGGGCCCTATTGAATAATGAATGTTTTGAATTTTCTCCAAAAGTAAAGTAGTTGCAAACTCATGCTTTTAGAGACTTGATTGGGCTCATAAGAGGAGTAGAAAAACATCAAAAATTTCAGTCCTGCATGATTCTACCAAGAAATGTGTGTTCATTCAAACCGCTGGTTTTTGATAGTTTGGGCCCTATTGAATAATGAATGTTTTGAATTTTCTCCAAAAGTAAAGTAGTTGCAAACTCATGCTTTTAGAGACTTGTTTGGGCTCATGAGAGGAGTAGAAAAACATCAAAAATTTCAGTCCTGCATGATTCTACCAAGAAATGTGTGTTCATTGAAACCGCTGGTTTTTGATAGTTTGGGCCCTATTGAATAATGAATGTTTTGAATTTTCTCCAAAAGTAAAGTAGTTGCAAACTCATCCTTTTAGAAACTTGTTTGGGCTGTTGAGAGGAGTAAAAAACCATCAAAAATTTCAATCCTGCATGATTCTACCAAGAAATGTGATTCTTCATTCAAAACGCTGGTTTTTGTATTGGGCTCTATTGAATAATGAATGTTTTGAATTTTCTCCAAAAGTAAAGTAGTTGCAAACTCATGCTTTTAGAGACTTGTTTGGGCTCATGAGAGGAGTAGAAAAACATCAAAAATTTCAGTCCTGCATGATTCTACCAAGAAATGTGTGTTCATTCAAACTGCTGGTTTTTGATAGTTTGGGCCCTATTGAATAATGAATGTTTTGAATTTTCTCCAAAAGTAAAGTAGTTGCAAACTCATCGTTTTAGAAACTTGTTTGGGCTGTTGAGAGGAGTAAAAAACCATCAAAAATTTCAATCCTGCATGATTCTACCAAGAAATGTGATTCTTCATTCAAAACGCTGGTTTTTGCTATTGGGCTCTATTGAATAATGAATGTTTTGAATTTTCTCCAAAAGTAAAGTAGTTGCAAACTCATGCTTTTAGAGACTTGTTTGGGCTCATGAGAGGAGTAGAAAAACATCAAAAATTTCAGTCCTGCATGATTCTACCAAGAAATGTGTGTTCATTGAAACCGCTGGTTTTTGATAGTTTGGGCCCTATTGAAAAATGAATGTTTTGAATTTTCTCCAAAAGTAAAGTAGTTGCAAACTCATCCTTTTAGAAACTTGTTTGGGCTGTTGAGAGGAGTAAAAAACCATCAAAAATTTCAATCCTGCATGATTCTACCAAGAAATGTGATTCTTCATTCAAAACGCTGGTTTTTGCTATTGGGCTCTATTGAATAATGAATGTTTTGAATTTTCTCCAAAAGTAAAGTAGTTGCAAACTTATGCTTTTAGAGACTTGTTTGGGCTCATGAGAGGAGTAGAAAAACATCAAAAATTTCAGTCCTGCATGATTCTACCAAGAAATGTGTGTTCATTGAAACCGCTGGTTTTTGATAGTTTGGGCCCTATTGAATAATGAATGTTTTGAATTTTCTCCAAAAGTAAAGTAGTTGCAAACTCATCCTTTTAGAAACTTGTTTGGGCTGTTGAGAGGAGTAAAAAACCATCAAAAATTTCAATCCTGCATGATTCTACCAAGAAATGTGATTCTTCATTCAAAACGCTGGTTTTTGCTATTGGGCTCTATTGAATAATGAATGTTTTGAATTTTCTCCAAAAGTAAAGTAGTTGCAAACTCATGCTTTTAGAGACTTGTTTGGGCTCATGAGAGGAGTAGAAAAACATCAAAAATTTCAGTCCTGCATGATTCTACCAAGAAATGTGTGTTCATTCAAACTGCTGGTTTTTGATAGTTTGGGCCCTATTGAATAATGAATGTTTTGAATTTTCTCCAAAAGTAAAGTAGTTGCAAACTCATCGTTTTAGAAACTTGTTTGGGCTGTTGAGAGGAGTAAAAAACCATCAAAAATTTCAATCCTGCATGATTCTACCAAGAAATGTGATTCTTCATTCAAAACGCTGGTTTTTGCTATTGGGCTCTATTGAATAATGAATGTTTTGAATTTTCTCCAAAAGTAAAGTAGTTGCAAACTCATGCTTTTAGAGACTTGTTTGGGCTCATGAGAGGAGTAGAAAAACATCAAAAATTTCAGTCCTGCATGATTCTACCAAGAAATGTGTGTTCATTGAAACCGCTGGTTTTTGATAGTTTGGGCCCTATTGAATAATGAATGTTTTGAATTTTCTCCAAAAGTAAAGTAGTTGCAAACTCATCCTTTTAGAAACTTGTTTGGGCTGTTGAGAGGAGTAAAAAACCATCAAAAATTTCAATCCTGCATGATTCTACCAAGAAATGTGATTCTTCATTCAAAACGCTGGTTTTTGCTATTGGGTTCTATTGAATAATGAATGTTTTGAATTTTCTCCAAAAGTAAAATAGTTGCAAACTCATGCTTTTAGAGACTTGTTTGGGCTCATGAGAGGAGTAGAAAAACATCAAAAATTTCAGTCCTGCATGATTCTACCAAGAAATGTGTGTTCATTCAAACCGCTGGTTTTTGATAGTTTGGGCCCTATTGAATAATGAATGTTTTGAATTTTCTCCAAAAGTAAAGTAGTTGCAAACTCATGCTTTTAGAGACTTGATTGGGCTCATAAGAGGAGTAGAAAAACATCAAAAATTTCAGTCCTGCATGATTCTACCAAGAAATGTGTGTTCATTCAAACCGCTGGTTTTTGATAGTTTGGGCCCTATTGAATAATGAATGTTTTGAATTTTCTCCAAAAGTAAAGTAGTTGCAAACTCATGCTTTTAGAGACTTGTTTGGGCTCATGAGAGGAGTAGAAAAACATCAAAAATTTCAGTCCTGCATGATTCTACCAAGAAATGTGTGTTCATTGAAACCGCTGGTTTTTGATAGTTTGGGCCCTATTGAATAATGAATGTTTTGAATTTTCTCCAAAAGTAAAGTAGTTGCAAACTCATCCTTTTAGAAACTTGTTTGGGCTGTTGAGAGGAGTAAAAAACCATCAAAAATTTCAATCCTGCATGATTCTACCAAGAAATGTGATTCTTCATTCAAAACGCTGGTTTTTGTATTGGGCTCTATTGAATAATGAATGTTTTGAATTTTCTCCAAAAGTAAAGTAGTTGCAAACTCATGCTTTTAGAGACTTGTTTGGGCTCATGAGAGGAGTAGAAAAACATCAAAAATTTCAGTCCTGCATGATTCTACCAAGAAATGTGTGTTCATTCAAACTGCTGGTTTTTGATAGTTTGGGCCCTATTGAATAATGAATGTTTTGAATTTTCTCCAAAAGTAAAGTAGTTGCAAACTCATCGTTTTAGAAACTTGTTTGGGCTGTTGAGAGGAGTAAAAAACCATCAAAAATTTCAATCCTGCATGATTCTACCAAGAAATGTGATTCTTCATTCAAAACGCTGGTTTTTGCTATTGGGCTCTATTGAATAATGAATGTTTTGAATTTTCTCCAAAAGTAAAGTAGTTGCAAACTCATGCTTTTAGAGACTTGTTTGGGCTCATGAGAGGAGTAGAAAAACATCAAAAATTTCAGTCCTGCATGATTCTACCAAGAAATGTGTGTTCATTCAAACCGCTGGTTTTTGATAGTTTGGGCCCTATTGAAAAATGAATGTTTTGAATTTTCTCCAAAAGTAAAGTAGTTGCAAACTCATCCTTTTAGAAACTTGTTTGGGCTGTTGAGAGGAGTAAAAAACCATCAAAAATTTCAATCCTGCATGATTCTACCAAGAAATGTGATTCTTCATTCAAAACGCTGGTTTTTGCTATTGGGCTCTATTGAATAATGAATGTTTTGAATTTTCTCCAAAAGTAAAGTAGTTGCAAACTTATGCTTTTAGAGACTTGTTTGGGCTCATGAGAGGAGTAGAAAAACATCAAAAATTTCAGTCCTGCATGATTCTACCAAGAAATGTGTGTTCATTGAAACCGCTGGTTTTTGATAGTTTGGGCCCTATTGAATAATGAATGTTTTGAATTTTCTCCAAAAGTAAAGTAGTTGCAAACTCATCCTTTTAGAAACTTGTTTGGGCTGTTGAGAGGAGTAAAAAACCATCAAAAATTTCAATCCTGCATGATTCTACCAAGAAATGTGATTCTTCATTCAAAACGCTGGTTTTTGCTATTGGGCTCTATTGAATAATGAATGTTTTGAATTTTCTCCAAAAGTAAAGTAGTTGCAAACTCATGCTTTTAGAGACTTGTTTGGGCTCATGAGAGGAGTAGAAAAACATCAAAAATTTCAGTCCTGCATGATTCTACCAAGAAATGTGTGTTCATTCAAACTGCTGGTTTTTGATAGTTTGGGCCCTATTGAATAATGAATGTTTTGAATTTTCTCCAAAAGTAAAGTAGTTGCAAACTCATCGTTTTAGAAACTTGTTTGGGCTGTTGAGAGGAGTAAAAAACCATCAAAAATTTCAATCCTGCATGATTCTACCAAGAAATGTGATTCTTCATTCAAAACGCTGGTTTTTGCTATTGGGCTCTATTGAATAATGAATGTTTTGAATTTTCTCCAAAAGTAAAGTAGTTGCAAACTCATGCTTTTAGAGACTTGTTTGGGCTCATGAGAGGAGTAGAAAAACATCAAAAATTTCAGTCCTGCATGATTCTACCAAGAAATGTGTGTTCATTGAAACCGCTGGTTTTTGATAGTTTGGGCCCTATTGAATAATGAATGTTTTGAATTTTCTCCAAAAGTAAAGTAGTTGCAAACTCATCCTTTTAGAAACTTGTTTGGGCTGTTGAGAGGAGTAAAAAACCATCAAAAATTTCAATCCTGCATGATTCTACCAAGAAATGTGATTCTTCATTCAAAACGCTGGTTTTTGCTATTGGGTTCTATTGAATAATGAATGTTTTGAATTTTCTCCAAAAGTAAAATAGTTGCAAACTCATGCTTTTAGAGACTTGTTTGGGCTCATGAGAGGAGTAGAAAAACATCAAAAATTTCAGTCCTGCATGATTCTACCAAGAAATGTGTGTTCATTCAAACCGCTGGTTTTTGATAGTTTGGGCCCTATTGAATAATGAATGTTTTGAATTTTCTCCAAAAGTAAAGTAGTTGCAAACTCATGCTTTTAGAGACTTGATTGGGCTCATAAGAGGAGTAGAAAAACATCAAAAATTTCAGTCCTGCATGATTCTACCAAGAAATGTGTGTTCATTCAAACCGCTGGTTTTTGATAGTTTGGGCCCTATTGAATAATGAATGTTTTGAATTTTCTCCAAAAGTAAAGTAGTTGCAAACTCATCCTTTTAGAAACTTGTTTGGGCTGTTGAGAGGAGTAAAAAACCATCAAAAATTTCAATCCTGCATGATTCTACCAAGAAATGTGATTCTTCATTCAAAACGCTGGTTTTTGCTATTGGGCTCTATTGAATAATGAATGTTTTGAATTTTCTCCAAAAGTAAAATAGTTGCAAACTCATGCTTTTAGAGACTTGTTTGGGCTCATGAGAGGAGTAGAAAAACTTCAAAAATTTCAGTCCTGCATGATTCTACCAAGAAATGTGTGTTCATTCAAACCGCTGGTTTTTGATAGTTTGGGCACTATTGAATAATGAATGTTTTGAATTTTCTCCAAAAGTAAAGTAGTTGCAAACTCATGCTTTTAGAGACTTGTTTGGGCTCATGAGAGGAGTAGAAAAACATCAAAAATTTCAGTCCTGCATGATTCTACCAAGAAATGTGTGTTCATTGAAACCGCTGGTTTTTGATAGTTTGGGCCCTATTGAATAATGAATGTTTTGAATTTTCTCCAAAAGTAAAGTAGTTGCAAACTCATCCTTTTAGAAACTTGTTTGGGCTGTTGAGAGGAGTAAAAAACCATCAAAAATTTCAATCCTGCATGATTCTACCAAGAAATGTGATTCTTCATTCAAAACGCTGGTTTTTGCTATTGGGCTCTATTGAATAATGAATGTTTTGAATTTTCTCCAAAAGTAAAGTAGTTGCAAACTCATGCTTTTAGAGACTTGTTTGGGCTCATGAGAGGAGTAGAAAAACATCAAAAATTTCAGTCCTGCATGATTCTACCAAGAAATGTGTGTTCATTGAAACCGCTGGTTTTTGATAGTTTGGGCCCTATTGAATAATGAATGTTTTGAATTTTCTCCAAAAGTAAAGTAGTTGCAAACTCATCCTTTTAGAAACTTGTTTGGGCTGTTGAGAGGAGTAAAAAACCATCAAAAATTTCAATCCTGCATGATTCTACCAAGAAATGTGATTCTTCAATCAAAACGCTGGTTTTTGCTATTGGGCTCTATTGAATAATGAATGTTTTGAATTTTCTCCAAAAGTAAAGTAGTTGCAAACTCATGCTTTTAGAGACTTGTTTGGGCTCATGAGAGGAGTAGAAAAACATCAAAAATTTCAGTCCTGCATGATTCTACCAAGAAATGTGTGTTCATTGAAACCGCTGGTTTTTGATAGTTTGGGCACTATTGAATAATGAATGTTTTGAATTTTCTCCAAAAGTAAAGTAGTTGCAAACTCATCCTTTTAGAAACTTGTTTGGGCTGTTGAGAGGAGTAAAAAACCATCAAAAATTTCAATCCTGCATGATTTTACCAAGAAATGTGATTCTTCATTCAAAACCTGATTTTTGCTATTTGGCTCTATTGAATAGTGAATGTTTTGAATTTTCTCCAAAAGTAAAGTAGTTGCAAACTCATGCTTTTAGAGACTTGTTTGGGCTCATGAGAGGAGTAGAAAAACATCAAAAATTAAAGTCCTGCATGATTCTACCAAGAAATGTGTTCATTCAAACCGCTGGTTTTTGATAGTTTGGGCCCTATTGAATAATGAATGTTTTGAATTTTCTCCAAAAGTAAAGTAGTTACAAACTCATCCTTTTAGAAACTTGCTTGGGCTGTAGAGAGGAGTAAAAAACCATCAAAAATTTCAATCCTGCATGATTCTACCAAGAAATGTGATTCTTCATTCAAAACGCTGGTTTTTGCTATTGGGCTCTATTGAATAATGAATGTTTTGAATTTTCTCCAAAAGTAAAATAGTTGCAAACTCATGCTTTTAGAGACTTGTTTGGGCTCATGAGAGGAGTAGAAAAACATCAAAAATTTCAGTCCTGCATGATTCTACCAAGAAATGTGTGTTCATTCAAACCGCTGGTTTTTGATAGTTTGGGCCCTATTGAATAATGAATGTTTTGAATTTTCTCCAAAAGTAAAGTAGTTGCAAACTCATGCTTTTAGAGACTTGTTTGGGCTCATGAGAGGAGTAGAAAAACATCAAAAATTTCAGTCCTGCATGATTCTACCAAGAAATGTGTGTTCATTGAAACCGCTGGTTTTTGATAGTTTGGGCCCTATTGAATAATGAATGTTTTGAATTTTCTCCAAAAATAAAGTAGTTGCAAACTCATCCTTTTAGAAACTTGTTTGGGCTGTTGAGAGGAGTAAAAAACCATCAAAAATTTCAATCCTGCATGATTCTACCAAGAAATGTGATTCTTCATTCAAAACGCTGGTTTTTGCTATTGGGCTCTATTGAATAATGAATGTTTTGAATTTTCTCCAAAAGTAAAGTAGTTGCAAACTCATGCTTTTAGAGACTTGTTTGGGCTCATGAGAGGAGTAGAAAAACATCAAAAATTTCAGTCCTGCATGATTCTACCAAGAAATGTGTGTTCATTGAAACCGCTGGTTTTTGATAGTTTGGGCCCTATTGAATAATGAATGTTTTGAATTTTCTCCAAAAGTAAAGTAGTTGCAAACTCATCCTTTTAGAAACTTGTTTGGGCTGTTGAGAGGAGTAAAAAACCATCAAAAATTTCAATCCTGCATGATTCTACCAAGAAATGTGATTCTTCATTCAAAACGCTGGTTTTTGCTATTGGGCTCTATTGAATAATGAATGTTTTGAATTTTCTCCAAAAGTAAAGTAGTTGCAAACTCATGCTTTTAGAGACTTGTTTGGGCTCATGAGAGGAGTAGAAAAACATCAAAAATTTCAGTCCTGCATGATTCTACCAAGAAATGTGTGTTCATTGAAACCGCTGGTTTTTGATAGTTTGGGCCCTATTGAATAATGAATGTTTTGAATTTTCTCCAAAAGTAAAGTAGTTGCAAACTCATCCTTTTAGAAACTTGTTTGGGCTGTTGAGAGGAGTAAAAAACCATCAAAAATTTCAATCCTGCATGATTTTACCAAGAAATGTGATTCTTCATTCAAAACCTGATTTTTGCTATTGGGCTCTATTGAATAGTGAATGTTTTGAATTTTCTCCAAAAGTAAAGTAGTTGCAAACTCATGCTTTTAGAGACTTGTTTGGGCTCATGAGAGGAGTAGAAAAACATCAAAAATTTCAGTCCTGCATGATTCTACCAAGAAATGTGTTCATTCAAACCGCTGGTTTTTGATAGTTTGGGCCCTATTGAATAATGAATGTTTTGAATTTTCTCCAAAAGTAAAGTAGTTACAAACTCATCCTTTTAGAAACTTGCTTGGGCTGTAGAGAGGAGTAAAAAACCATCAAAAATTTCAATCCTGCATGATTCTACCAAGAAATGTGACTCTTCATTCAAAACGCTGGTTTTTGCTATTGGGCTCTATTGAATAATGAATGTTTTGAATTTTCTCCAAAAGTAAAATAGTTGCAAACTCATGCTTTTAGAGACTTGTTTGGGCTCATGAGAGGAGTAGAAAAACATCAAAAATTTCAGTCCTGCATGATTCTACCAAGAAATGTGTGTTCATTCAAACCGCTGGTTTTTGATAGTTTGGGCCCTATTGAATAATGAATGTTTTGAATTTTCTCCAAAAGTAAAGTAGTTGCAAACTCATGCTTTTAGAGACTTGTTTGGGCTCATGAGAGGAGTAGAAAAACATCAAAAATTTCAGTCCTGCATGATTCTACCAAGAAATGTGTGTTCATTGAAACCGCAGGTTTTTGATAGTTTGGGCCCTATTGAATAATGAATGTTTTGAATTTTCTCCAAAAATAAAGTAGTTGCAAACTCATCCTTTTAGAAACTTGTTTGGGCTGTTGAGAGGAGTAAAAAACCATCAAAAATTTCAATCCTGCATGATTCTACCAAGAAATGTGATTCTTCATTCAAAACGCTGGTTTTTGCTATTGGGCTCTATTGAATAATGAATGTTTTGAATTTTCTCCAAAAGTAAAGTAGTTGCAAACTCATGCTTTTAGAGACTTGTTTGGGCTCATGAGAGGAGTAGAAAAACATCAAAAATTTCAGTCCTGCATGATTCTACCAAGAAATGTGTGTTCATTGAAACCGCTGGTTTTTGATAGTTTGGGCCCTATTGAATAATGAATGTTTTGAATTTACTCCAAAAGTAAAGTAGTTGCAAACTCATCCTTTTAGAAACTTGTTTGGGCTGTTGAGAGGAGTAAAAAACCATCAAAAATTTCAATCCTGCATGATTCTACCAAGAAATGTGATTCTTCATTCAAAACGCTGGTTTTTGCTATTGGGCTCTATTGAATAATGAATGTTTTGAATTTTCTCCAAAAGTAAAGTAGTTGCAAACTCATGCTTTTAGAGACTTGTTTGGGCTCATGAGAGGAGTAGAAAAACATCAAAAATTTCAGTCCTGCATGATTCTACCAAGAAATGTGTGTTCATTGAAACCGCTGGTTTTTGATAGTTTGGGCCCTATTGAATAATGAATGTTTTGAATTTTCTCCAAAAGTAAAGTAGTTGCAAACTCATCCTTTTAGAAACTTGTTTGGGCTGTTGAGAGGAGTAAAAAACCATCAAAAATTTCAATCCTGCATGATTTTACCAAGAAATGTGATTCTTCATTCAAAACCTGATTTTTGCTATTGGGCTCTATTGAATAGTGAATGTTTTGAATTTTCTCCAAAAGTAAAGTAGTTGCAAACTCATGCTTTTAGAGACTTGTTTGGGCTCATGAGAGGAGTAGAAAAACATCAAAAATTAAAGTCCTGCATGATTCTACCAAGAAATGTGTTCATTCAAACCGCTGGTTTTTGATAGTTTGGGCCCTATTGAATAATGAATGTTTTGAATTTTCTCCAAAAGTAAAGTAGTTACAAACTCATCCTTTTAGAAACTTGCTTGGGCTGTAGAGAGGAGTAAAAAACCATCAAAAATTTCAATCCTGCATGATTCTACCAAGAAATGTGATTCTTCATTCAAAACGCTGGTTTTTGCTATTGGGCTCTATTGAATAATGAATGTTTTGAATTTTCTCCAAAAGTAAAGTAGTTGCAAACTCATGCTTTTAGAGACTTGTTTGGGCTCATGAAATGAGTAGAAAAACATCAAAAATTTCAGTCCTGCATGATTCTACCAAGACATGTGTGTTCATTGAAACGGCTGGTTTTTGATAGTTTGGGCCCTATTGAATAATGAATGTTTTGAATTTTCTCCAAAAGTAAAGTAGTTGCAAACTCATCCTTTTAGAAACTTGTTTGGGCTGTTGAGAGGAGTAAAAAACCATCAAAAATTTCAATCCTGCATGATTCTACCAAGAAATGTGATTCTTCATTCAAAACGCTGGTTTTTGCTATTGGGCTCTATTGAATAATGAATGTTTTGAATTTTCTCCAAAAGTAAAGTAGTTGCAAACTCATGCTTTTAGAGACTTGTTTGGGCTCATGAGAGGAGTAGAAAAACATCAAAAATTTCAGTCCTGCATGATTCTACCAAGAAATGTGTGTTCATTCAAACCGCTGGTTTTTGATAGTTTGGGCCCTATTGAATAATGAATGTTTTGAATTTTCTCCAAAAGTAAAGTAGTTGCAAACTCATGCTTTTAGAGACTTGTTTGGGCTCATGAGAGGAGTAGAAAAACATCAAAAATTTCAGTCCTGCATGATTCTACCAAGAAATGTGTGTTCATTGAAACCGCTGGTTTTTGATAGTTTGGGCCCTATTGAATAATGAATGTTTTGAATTTTCTCCAAAAGTAAAGTAGTTGCAAACTCATCCTTTTAGAAACTTGTTTGGGCTGTTGAGAGGAGTAAAAAACCATCAAAAATTTCAATCCTGCATGATTCTACCAAGAAATGTGATTCTTCATTCAAAACGCTGGTTTTTGCTATTGGGCTCTATTGAATAATGAATGTTTTGAATTTTCTCCAAAAGTAAAGTAGTTGCAAACTCATGCTTTTAGAGACTTGTTTGGGCTCATGAGAGGAGTAGAAAAACATCAAAAATTTCAGTCCTGCATGATTCTACCAAGAAATGTGTGTTCATTCAAACCGCTGGTTTTTGATAGTTTGGGCCCTATTGAATAATGAATGTTTTGAATTTTCTCCAAAAGTAAAGTAGTTGCAAACTCATCCTTTTAGAAACTTGTTTGGGCTGTTGAGAGGAGTAAAAAACCATCAAAAATTTCAATCCTGCATGATTCTACCAAGAAATGTGATTCTTCATTCAAAACGCTGGTTTTTGCTATTGGGCTCTATTGAATAATGAATGTTTTGAATTTTCTCCAAAAGTAAAGTAGTTGCAAACTCATGCTTTTAGAGACTTGTTTGGGCTCATGAGAGGAGTAGAAAAACATCAAAAATTTCAGTCCTGCATGATTCTACCAAGAAATGTGTGTTCATTGAAACCGCTGGTTTTTGATAGTTTGGGCCCTATTGAATAATGAATGTTTTGAATTTTCTCCAAAAGTAAAGTAGTTGCAAACTCATCCTTTTAGAAACTTGTTTGGGCTGTTGAGAGGAGTAAAAAACCATCAAAAATTTCAATCCTGCATGATTCTACCAAGAAATGTGATTCTTCATTCAAAACGCTGGTTTTTGCTATTGGGCTCTATTGAATAATGAATGTTTTGAATTTTCTCCAAAAGTAAAGTAGTTGCAAACTCATGCTTTTAGAGACTTGTTTGGGCTCATGAGAGGAGTAGAAAAACATCAAAAATTTCAGTCCTGCATGATTCTACCAAGAAATGTGTGTTCATTGAAACCGCTGGTTTTTGATAGTTTGGGCCCTATTGAATAATGAATGTTTTGAATTTTCTCCAAAAGTAAAGTAGTTGCAAACTCATCCTTTTAGAAACTTGTTTGGGCTGTTGAGAGGAGTAAAAAACCATCAAAAATTTCAATCCTGCATGATTTTACCAAGAAATGTGATTCTTCATTCAAAACCTGATTTTTGCTATTGGGCTCTATTGAATAGTGAATGTTTTGAATTTTCTCCAAAAGTAAAGTAGTTGCAAACTCATGCTTTTAGAGACTTGTTTGGGCTCATGAGAGGAGTAGAAAAACATCAAAAATTAAAGTCCTGCATGATTCTACCAAGAAATGTGTTCATTCAAACCGCTGGTTTTTGATAGTTTGGGCCCTATTGAATAATGAATGTTTTGAATTTTCTCCAAAAGTAAAGTAGTTACAAACTCATCCTTTTAGAAACTTGCTTGGGCTGTAGAGAGGAGTAAAAAACCATCAAAAATTTCAATCCTGCATGATTCTACCAAGAAATGTGATTCTTCATTCAAAACGCTGGTTTTTGCTATTGGGCTCTATTGAATAATGAATGTTTTGAATTTTCTCCAAAAGTAAAATAGTTGCAAACTCATGCTTTTAGAGACTTGTTTGGGCTCATGAGAGGAGTAGAAAAACATCAAAAATTTCAGTCCTGCATGATTCTACCAAGAAATGTGTGTTCATTCAAACCGCTGGTTTTTGATAGTTTGGGCCCTATTGAATAATGAATGTTTTGAATTTTCTCCAAAAGTAAAGTAGTTGCAAACTCATGCTTTTAGAGACTTGTTTGGGCTCATGAGAGGAGTAGAAAAACATCAAAAATTTCAGTCCTGCATGATTCTACCAAGAAATGTGTGTTCATTGAAACCGCTGGTTTTTGATAGTTTGGGCCCTATTGAATAATGAATGTTTTGAATTTTCTCCAAAAATAAAGTAGTTGCAAACTCATCCTTTTAGAAACTTGTTTGGGCTGTTGAGAGGAGTAAAAAACCATCAAAAATTTCAATCCTGCATGATTCTACCAAGAAATGTGATTCTTCATTCAAAACGCTGGTTTTTGCTATTGGGCTCTATTGAATAATGAATGTTTTGAATTTTCTCCAAAAGTAAAGTAGTTGCAAACTCATGCTTTTAGAGACTTGTTTGGGCTCATGAGAGGAGTAGAAAAACATCAAAAATTTCAGTCCTGCATGATTCTACCAAGAAATGTGTGTTCATTGAAACCGCTGGTTTTTGATAGTTTGGGCTCTATTGAATAATGAATGTTTTGAATTTTCTCCAAAAGTAAAGTAGTTGCAAACTCATCCTTTTAGAAACTTGTTTGGGCTGTTGAGAGGAGTAAAAAACCATCAAAAATTTCAATCCTGCATGATTCTACCAAGAAATGTGATTCTTCATTCAAAACGCTGGTTTTTGCTATTGGGCTCTATTGAATAATGAATGTTTTGAATTTTCTCCAAAAGTAAAGTAGTTGCAAACTCATGCTTTTAGAGACTTGTTTGGGCTCATGAGAGGAGTAGAAAAACATCAAAAATTTCAGTCCTGCATGATTCTACCAAGAAATGTGTGTTCATTGAAACCGCTGGTTTTTGATAGTTTGGGCCCTATTGAATAATGAATGTTTTGAATTTTCTCCAAAAGTAAAGTAGTTGCAAACTCATCCTTTTAGAAACTTGTTTGTGCTGTTGAGAGGAGTAAAAAACCATCAAAAATTTCAATCCTGCATGATTTTACCAAGAAATGTGATTCTTCATTCAAAACCTGATTTTTGCTATTGGGCTCTATTGAATAGTGAATGTTTTGAATTTTCTCCAAAAGTAAAGTAGTTGCAAACTCATGCTTTTAGAGACTTGTTTGGGCTCATGAGAGGAGTAGAAAAACATCAAAAATTAAAGTCCTGCATGATTCTACCAAGAAATGTGTTCATTCAAACCGCTGGTTTTTGATAGTTTGGGCCCTATTGAATAATGAATGTTTTGAATTTTCTCCAAAAGTAAAGTAGTTACAAACTCATCCTTTTAGAAACTTGCTTGGGCTGTAGAGAGGAGTAAAAAACCATCAAAAATTTCAATCCTGCATGATTCTACCAAGAAATGTGATTCTTCATTCAAAACGCTGGTTTTTGCTATTGGGCTCTATTGAATAATGAATGTTTTGAATTTTCTCCAAAAGTAAAGTAGTTGCAAACTCATGCTTTTAGAGACTTGTTTGGGCTCATGAAATGAGTAGAAAAACATCAAAAATTTCAGTCCTGCATGATTCTACCAAGACATGTGTGTTCATTGAAACGGCTGGTTTTTGATAGTTTGGGCCCTATTGAATAATGAATGTTTTGAATTTTCTCCAAAAGTAAAGTAGTTGCAAACTCATCCTTTTAGAAACTTGTTTGGGCTGTTGAGAGGAGTAAAAAACCATCAAAAATTTCAATCCTGCATGATTCTACCAAGAAATGTGATTCTTCATTCAAAACGCTGGTTTTTGCTATTGGGCTCTATTGAATAATGAATGTTTTGAATTTTCTCCAAAAGTAAAGTAGTTGCAAACTCATGCTTTTAGAGACTTGTTTGGGCTCATGAGAGGAGTAGAAAAACATCAAAAATTTCAGTCCTGCATGATTCTACCAAGAAATGTGTGTTCATTCAAACCGCTGGTTTTTGATAGTTTGGGCCCTATTGAATAATGAATGTTTTGAATTTTCTCCAAAAGTAAAGTAGTTGCAAACTCATGCTTTTAGAGACTTTTTTGGGCTCATGAGAGGAGTAGAAAAACATCAAAAATTTCAGTCCTGCATGATTCTACCAAGAAATGTGTGTTCATTGAAACCGCTGGTTTTTGATAGTTTGGGCCCTATTGAATAATGAATGTTTTGAATTTTCTCCAAAAGTAAAGTAGTTGCAAACTCATCCTTTTAGAAACTTGTTTGGGCTGTTGAGAGGAGTAAAAAACCATCAAAAATTTCAATCCTGCATGATTCTACCAAGAAATGTGATTCTTCATTCAAAACGCTGGTTTTTGCTATTGGGCTCTATTGAATAATGAATGTTTTGAATTTTCTCCAAAAGTAAAGTAGTTGCAAACTCATGCTTTTAGAGACTTGTTTGGGCTCATGAGAGGAGTAGAAAAACATCAAAAATTTCAGTCCTGCATGATTCTACCAAGAAATGTGTGTTCATTCAAACCGCTGGTTTTTGATAGTTTGGGCCCTATTGAATAATGAATGTTTTGAATTTTCTCCAAAAGTAAAGTAGTTGCAAACTCATCCTTTTAGAAACTTGTTTGGGCTGTTGAGAGGAGTAAAAAACCATCAAAAATTTCAATCCTGCATGATTCTACCAAGAAATGTGATTCTTCATTCAAAACGCTGGTTTTTGCTATTGGGCTCTATTGAATAATGAATGTTTTGAATTTTCTCCAAAAGTAAAGTAGTTGCAAACTCATGCTTTTAGAGACTTGTTTGGGCTCATGAGAGGAGTAGAAAAACATCAAAAATTTCAGTCCTGCATGATTCTACCAAGAAATGTGTGTTCATTCAAACCGCTGGTTTTTGATAGTTTGGGCCCTATTGAATAATGAATGTTTTGAATTTTCTCCAAAAGTAAAGTAGTTGCAAACTCATGCTTTTAGAGACTTGTTTGGGCTCATGAGAGGAGTAGAAAAACATCAAAAATTTCAGTCCTGCATGATTCTACCAAGAAATGTGTGTTCATTGAAACCGCTGGTTTTTGATAGTTTGGGCCCTATTGAATAATGAATGTTTTGAATTTTCTCCAAAAGTAAAGTAGTTGCAAACTCATCCTTTTAGAAACTTGTTTGGGCTGTTGAGAGGAGTAAAAAACCATCAAAAATTTCAATCCTGCATGATTCTACCAAGAAATGTGATTCTTCATTCAAAACGCTGGTTTTTGCTATTGGGCTCTATTGAATAATGAATGTTTTGAATTTTCTCCAAAAGTAAAGTAGTTGCAAACTTATGCTTTTAGAGACTTGTTTGGGCTCATGAGAGGAGTAGAAAAACATCAAAAATTTCAGTCCTGCATGATTCTACCAAGAAATGTGTGTTCATTGAAACCGCTGGTTTTTGATAGTTTGGGCCCTATTGAATAATGAATGTTTTGAATTTTCTCCAAAAGTAAAGTAGTTGCAAACTCATCGTTTTAGAAACTTGTTTGGGCTGTTGAGAGGAGTAAAAAACCATCAAAAATTTCAATCCTGCATGATTCTACCAAGAAATGTGATTCTTCATTCAAAACGCTGGTTTTTGCTATTGGGCTCTATTGAATAATGAATGTTTTGAATTTTCTCCATTTTCAATAACTTTATTAAAAATTTTACATAAAGTTAACAGTAGTATTTTTATAGCATACTGTTGACAGTAGGGTTCAGGATAATATACAAAATAACAGTAATGTATTACATTGAGTAGATCAGTAGGAGTAACAATACACCTAACAATATAAACACTTAACAGTAGTGTGGTATGTTGTCAAGAACCAAGAGATAATCCTAAAATAAACAAACGTAATGAGTTACCTTGTATTCTGTTTTAAGAGAGTAATGCGCGTTTTACCAGATAAATTCAGAGAGGAGAGATATCAGCAATAAAAATAAAAAAAAAAAAAATCACATAGTGGGAGAGACCAAGAGCAGTTCAATTAGGAGAAATTCTGATCAGAGGTAAATCTTACCCAAGAATTCCACCTTTTGCTATATGTACTGAAGTAGTCATTTGCCAAAGCATGGCTTTTTTCGTATGAACAATGTAATGACATCTTGTCTACAATATCACTAATTTTGGGAGTAGCCTCCTCGTTCCATAAGGATGCTATGGCATTTTTAGTTATTAGAAAAAGGTGGATAACTGTTGGGATATGAGATGTATGAATCACTTCTAAACCTATGGACAATAATGCCATCTGTGGCGTAAGGGTGATGTTTTGTTTAGTCAGAATATTAATTGTTCTAGAGATTTCTATCCAAATGGGCCTGATTTTAGGACATTCCCAGAATACATGTAATAGTGTACCTGTGAATCCGCAATCTCTCCAACAATCTGGGGATCTACCTGGGAACATCCTGGCCAGCTTCACAGGAGTATAGTACCACCTAGATGTCAGTTTGTAAAAGGATTCATGTAGGGATGCGCAAATGTTGGATGAATATGTCTGTTTAAGAGCCAGCTCCCATTGTTCCAGAGAGAAATCTCCTATCACCTTAATACCAAATTTTATCCATTCTTTCGGGATTTTTTTATCCATTAGTAAACCAAGAAATTTGATAGGGATATTTTTTAATTGAACGTATCTCTGGCTTCTGTTTCTCTTAACCTGCGGCTTAGCCAATTGCTTCCATGCAGAGAGAGTTGCGGAGATTATTGGGGAGTCAGAACGCAAAGGAGTAGATGACCCCAAACACTCTAGAATTGCGCTTAAAAGAGTTTTGTTTTTGTTAAAATATGTCTCGATTTCTACCCAAGCTGGGACGTTATTTGAATTAACCCAAGAAAAGGATTGTTTTATTAAATTGGCATAGTAATAATTAATTAAATTTGGAAGGGCTAGGCCTCCATTGACTTTGCTTCTGTATAGTATATGGGAAGCCACTCTCGCCCTTTTCTTATTCCAAACGAACTTATTTATAATAGACTGAAGTTTCCTAATAAATTTTAAGGGAACAAGTAAAGGTATTGCTCTAAAGATATATAGTATCTTTGGAAGGGTAAAAAGTTTAAATAGTGTTATCCTTCCCACCCATGAAATTTCGTGAGTCGCAAAATTGTTCAATTCGATTGAATTTTCTCCAAAAGTAAAGTAGTTGCAAACTCATGCTTTTAGAGACTTGTTTGGGCTCATGAGAGGAGTAGAAAAACATCAAAAATTTCAGTCCTGCATGATTCTACCAAGAAATGTGTGTTCATTGAAACTGCTGGTTTTTGATAGTTTGGGCCCTATTGAATAATGAATGTTTTGAATTTTCTCCAAAAGTAAAGTAGTTGCAAACTCATCCTTTTAGAAACTTGCTTGGGCTGTTGAGAGGAGTAAAAAACCATCAAAAATTTCAATCCTGCATGATTCTACCAAGAAATGTGATTCTTCATTCAAAACACTGGTTTTTGCTATTGGGCTCTATTGAATAATGAATGTTTTGAATTTTCTCCAAAAGTAAAGTAGTTGCAAACTCATGCTTTTAGAGACTTGTTTGGGCTCATGAGAGGAGTAGAAAAACATCAAAAATTTCAGTCCTGCATGATTCTACCAAGAAATGTGTGTTCATTGAAACCGCTGGTTTTTGATAGTTTGGGCCCTATTGAATAATGAATGTTTTGAATTTTCTCCAAAAGTAAAGTAGTTGCAAACTCATCCTTTTAGAAACTTGTTTGGGCTGTTGAGAGGAGTAAAAAACCATCAAAAATTTCAATCCTGCATGATTTTACCAAGAAATGTGATTCTTCATTCAAAACCTGATTTTTGCTATTGGGCTCTATTGAATAATGAATGTTTTGAATTTTCTCCAAAAGTAAAGTAGTTGCAAACTCATGCTTTTAGAGACTTGTTTGGGCTCATGAGAGGAGTAGAAAAACATCAAAAATTTCAGTCCTGCATGATTCTACCAAGAAATGTGTGTTCATTGAAACCGCTGGTTTTTGATAGTTTGGGCCCTATTGAATAATGAATGTTTTGAATTTTCTCCAAAAGTAAAGTAGTTGCAAACTCATCCTTTTAGAAACTTGTTTGGGCTGTTGAGAGGAGTAAAAAACCATCAAAAATTTCAATCCTGCATGATTCTACCAAGAAATGTGATTCTTCATTCAAAACGCTGGTTTTTGCTATTGGGCTCTATTGAATAATGAATGTTTTGAATTTTCTCCAAAAGTAAAGTAGTTGCAAACTCATGCTTTTAGAGACTTGTTTGGGCTCATGAGATGAGTAGAAAAACATCAAAAATTTCAGTCCTGCATGATTCTACCAAGACATGTGTGTTCATTCAAACCGCTGGTTTTTGATAGTTTGGGCCCTATTGAATAATGAATGTTTTGAATTTTCTCCAAAAGTAAAGTAGTTGCAAACTCATCCTTTTAGAAACTTGTTTGGGCTGTTGAGAGGAGTAAAAAACCATCAAAAATTTCAATCCTGCATGATTCTACCAAGAAATGTGATTCTTCATTCAAAACGCTGGTTTTTGCTATTGGGCTCTATTGAATAATGAATGTTTTGAATTTTCTCCAAAAGTAAAGTAGTTGCAAACTTATGCTTTTAGAGACTTGTTTGGGCTCATGAGAGGAGTAGAAAAACATCAAAAATTTCAGTCCTGCATGATTCTACCAAGAAATGTGTGTTCATTGAAACCGCTGGTTTTTGATAGTTTGGGCCCTATTGAATAATGAATGTTTTGAATTTTCTCCAAAAGTAAAGTAGTTGCAAACTCATCCTTTTAGAAACTTGTTTGGGCTGTTGAGAGGAGTAAAAAACCATCAAAAATTTCAATCCTGCATGATTCTACCAAGAAATGTGATTCTTCATTCAAAACGCTGGTTTTTGCTATTGGGCTCTCTTGAATAATGAATGTTTTGAATTTTCTCCAAAAGTAAAGTAGTTGCAAACTCATGCTTTTAGAGACTTGTTTGGGCTCATGAGAGGAGTAGAAAAACATCAAAAATTTCAGTCCTGCATGATTCTACCAAGAAATGTGTGTTCATTCAAACTGCTGGTTTTTGATAGTTTGGGCCCTATTGAATAATGAATGTTTTGAATTTTCTCCAAAAGTAAAGTAGTTGCAAACTCATCGTTTTAGAAACTTGTTTGGGCTGTTGAGAGGAGTAAAAAACCATCAAAAATTTCAATCCTGCATGATTCTACCAAGAAATGTGATTCTTCATTCAAAACGCTGGTTTTTGCTATTGGGCTCTATTGAATAATGAATGTTTTGAATTTTCTCCAAAAGTAAAGTAGTTGCAAACTCATGCTTTTAGAGACTTGTTTGGGCTCATGAGAGGAGTAGAAAAACATCAAAAATTTCAGTCCTGCATGATTCTACCAAGAAATGTGTGTTCATTGAAACCGCTGGTTTTTGATAGTTTGGGCCCTATTGAATAATGAATGTTTTGAATTTTCTCCAAAAGTAAAGTAGTTGCAAACTCATCCTTTTAGAAACTTGTTTGGGCTGTTGAGAGGAGTAAAAAACCATCAAAAATTTCAATCCTGCATGATTTTACCAAGAAATGTGATTCTTCATTCAAAACCTGATTTTTGCTATTGGGCTCTATTGAATAATGAATGTTTTGAATTTTCTCCAAAAGTAAAGTAGTTGCAAACTCATGCTTTTAGAGACTTGTTTGGGCTCATGAGAGGAGTAGAAAAACATCAAAAATTTCAGTCCTGCATGATTCTACCAAGAAATGTGTGTTCATTGAAACCGCTGGTTTTTGATAGTTTGGGCCCTATTGAATAATGAATGTTTTGAATTTTCTCCAAAAGTAAAGTAGTTGCAAACTCATCCTTTTAGAAACTTGTTTGGGCTGTTGAGAGGAGTAAAAAACCATCAAAAATTTCAATCCTGCATGATTCTACCAAGAAATGTGATTCTTCATTCAAAACGCTGGTTTTTGCTATTGGGCTCTATTGAATAATGAATGTTTTGAATTTTCTCCAAAAGTAAAGTAGTTGCAAACTCATGCTTTTAGAGACTTGTTTGGGCTCATGAGATGAGTAGAAAAACATCAAAAATTTCAGTCCTGCATGATTCTACCAAGACATGTGTGTTCATTCAAACCGCTGGTTTTTGATAGTTTGGGCCCTATTGAATAATGAATGTTTTGAATTTTCTCCAAAAGTAAAGTAGTTGCAAACTCATCCTTTTAGAAACTTGTTTGGGCTGTTGAGAGGAGTAAAAAACCATCAAAAATTTCAATCCTGCATGATTCTACCAAGAAATGTGATTCTTCATTCAAAACGCTGGTTTTTGCTATTGGGCTCTATTGAATAATGAATGTTTTGAATTTTCTCCAAAAGTAAAGTAGTTGCAAACTCATGCTTTTAGAGACTTGTTTGGGCTCATGAGAGGAGTAGAAAAACATCAAAAATTTCATTCCTGCATGATTCTACCAAGAAATGTGTGTTCATTGAAACCGCTGGTTTTTGATAGTTTGGGCCCTATTGAATAATGAATGTTTTGAATTTTCTCCAAAAGTAAAGTAGTTGCAAACTCATCCTTTTAGAAACTTGTTTGGGCTGTTGAGAGGAGTAAAAAACCATCAAAAATTTCAATCCTGCATGATTCTACCAAGAAATGTGATTCTTCATTCAAAACGCTGGTTTTTGCTATTGGGCTCTATTGAATAATGAATGTTTTGAATTTTCTCCAAAAGTAAAGTAGTTGCAAACTCATGCTTTTAGAGACTTGTTTGGGCTCATGAGAGGAGTAGAAAAACATCAAAAATTTCAGTCCTGCATGATTCTACCAAGAAATGTGTGTTCATTCAAACCGCTGGTTTTTGATAGTTTGGGCCCTATTGAATAATGAATGTTTTGAATTTTCTCCAAAAGTAAAGTAGTTGCAAACTCATCCTTTTAGAAACTTGTTTGGGCTGTTGAGAGGAGTAAAAAACCATCAAAAATTTCAATCCTGCATGATTTTACCAAGAAATGTGATTCTTCATTCAAAACCTGATTTTTGCTATTGGGCTCTATTGAATAGTGAATGTTTTGAATTTTCTCCAAAAGTAAAGTAGTTGCAAACTCATGCTTTTAGAGACTTGTTTGGGCTCATGAGAGGAGTAGAAAAACATCAAAAATTTCAGTCCTGCATGATTCTACCAAGAAATGTGTTCATTCAAACCGCTGGTTTTTGATAGTTTGGGCCCTATTGAATAATGAATGTTTTGAATTTTCTCCAAAAGTAAAGTAGTTGCAAACTCATCCTTTTAGAAACTTGTTTGGGCTGTTGAGAGGAGTAAAAAACCATCAAAAATTTCAATCCTGCATGATTCTACCAAGAAATGTGATTCTTCATTCAAAACGCTGGTTTTTGCAATTGGGCAAAAATTGCAAAAGTAAAGTAGTTGCAAACTCATGCTTTTAGAGACTTGTTTGGGCTCATGAGAGGAGTAGAAAAACATCAAAAATTTCAGTCCTGCATGATTCTACCAAGAAAAGTGTGTTCATTGAAACCGCTGGTTTTTGATAGTTTGGGCCCTATTGAATAATGAGTGTTTTGAATTTTCCAAAAGTAAAGTAGTTGCAAACTCATGCTTTTAGAGACTTGTTTGGGCTCATGAGAGGAATAGAAAAACATCAACAATTTCAGTCCTGCATGATTCTACCAAGAAATGTGTGTTCATTGAAATCGCTGGTTTTTGATAGTTTGGGCCCTATTGAATAATGAGTGTTTTGAATTTTCTCCAAAAGTAAAGTAGTTGCAAACTCATCCTTTTAGAAACTTGTTTGGGCTGTTGAGAGGAGTAAAAAACCATCAAAAATTTCAATCCTGCATGATTCTACCAAGAAATGTGATTCTTCATTCAAAACGCTGGTTTTTGCTATTGGGCTCTATTGAATAATGAATGTTTTTAATTTTCTCCATTTTCAAACAACTTTATTAAGTTTTTACATAAAAATTAACAGTTGTATTTAGCATCATGCCTACAGCCGTAGGGTATACACATATAACAGTATTTTAATGCCTTGAGTATATTTAGTAGGAGTATCTAATAAATAAATAGCATATATCTTAACAGTAGTAATATACTTGAAGTACAACAAGATAGACCTACATAAATACAATACATGAACCTATACCTTAGCAGTAGTTATATATTAGCGGTATTACCAGAAAAAAAAACAAAAACCTACGATAAACTAAGGTAGAGATTATACAACTTTATTTCTGTATAGAGAGGGAAATGTTTACTTATATAAAATTAATATAACCTATTATCTAAGTCACAAAATAGGAGACATCAGGAGCAAGCGATTTCAGGTAAATTTTGCTCTGAGGCGAAGCGGATCCAGGAACTCCATCTTTTATTAAATGTTGAAAAATAGTTATTAGCCAAAGCATGGCTTCTTTCGTATGAACAGTGTAATGACATTTTATCCGTAATATCACTGAGTTTGGGAGTAGCGTTTTCGTTCCATAGTGATGCTATGGCATTCTTTGTTATAAGAAACAAATGGATGACTGTTGGGATATGGGAAGGATGGATCTCATCTAGATTTAAAGACAACAATGCCATTTGTGGTGTCAGGGTTATTTTTTGTTTTGTCACCTCATTAATTAACCTAGAAATTTCCAGCCATAAAGGTTTAATATTAGGACATTCCCAGAAAATATGTAAAATTGAACCTATGAATCCGCAATCTCTCCAGCAATCTGGAGATCTGCCAGGAAATATTCTAGCTAACTTTAATGGCGTGAAGTACCATCTAGATATCATTTTATAGAAGGACTCATGTAGAGAGGCGCAAATATTGGATGAATAAGTCCTTTTGAAAGCCTGTTTCCATTGTTCCATAGAAACGGAAATGTTAATATCATTCTCCCAATTCAACATGTATGGAGTTTTTTCTAAATCCTCAGAACCATTTAAAAAATCATAAATAGTTCTCGATCTCCAGTGGAGTTTAACATTGCTGTTACAGAGTAAAAGAGTAGTAGAGTCCGTTATATATGATTTTTTCCTCATGAATTTTAAGATGTGCTTTTTTAGTAGAGAGAGGAGAGTGATATCCTGGGAAGAAAAATTCTTTTGAGTCCTTAATGTATCGTTGCTTAAAAATTTCTTCCCATCGTACAAGTCTCCTATCCCCTTAATACCCATTTTATTCCAATCTTTCGGGATTTCCTTCTCCACCAATAGACCAAGAAATTTTATAGGAACATTCTTCAACTGAACAAACCTTTGGCTTTGAGTTTTTTTAATTTGGGGTTTAGCTAAATGTTTCCATGCTGAGAGAGTTGCAGAGATTGTTGGGGAATCAAAATGTAAAGGGGAGGATGATGTAAGACATTCTAGGATTGTCTTTAAAAGAGTTTTATTTTTATTGGAATACCTCTCCAGTTCTACCCATGCTGGAGCGTTGCTTGTGTTAACCCAATAAAAAGATTGTTTGATTAGGTTGGCATAGTAATAATTAATTATATTTGGAAGAGCTAGGCCACCATTTAATTTACTTCTAGTTAAAATGTGTGATGCCACTCTTGCTCTTTTCTTATTACATATGAATTTATTTATAATAGATTGGAGCTTTCTGAGATATTTTAGTGGGATAACTAGTGGAATTGCTCTGAAAGAATAAAGGATTTTTGGGAGGGTAAAGAGTTTAAATAGAGTTATTCTACCTACCCATGATATTTCTTGGCTTGAGAGACTATTCAATTCAGTCTGTGTTTTTTTAATAGTATTTTTCATGTTTATCTCTACCGTTTTCCTAAAGTTTCTGGTAATACAGATACCTAAATAGGTAATATCTTCCTTTTCCCAATCAAACCTGGAAATCTTTTTAATGTTTGTGATAGTAAGATCGTTGAGAAAAAAATCTAGCAGTTTTGATTTAGTTTCGTTTATTTTGTAGAATGATATCCTAGAGAAACCCTCAATAGTTGATAAAACCTCTTTGACTGAGTTCAACGGATCCGACAAACTTAATATAATGTCATCCGCGAAGAGGCCTATTTTAGAATGATTGTCACCCATCTGTATGCCACGGATTCTATCATTCGATCTTATTGCTTCCGCTAGTGGCTCCATTATCAACGCAAACAAAAGGGGGGAAAGTGGGCATCCCTGTCTGGTTCCATTAGTTATCTTGATTTGATTAGAAAGATGACTATTTGCATAAACATTTGCAGAAGGATTCGAATACAATGCCATTATTGTTTTTATTATTTTGTTACTAAAGCCAAATCTATCTAAGGTTGCTTTCAGGAATTCCCAATTAACCCTATCGAAAGCTTTCTCTGCGTCTAAAGCCAAAAGGAGTGAAGGGATTTTTTTCTTCTTGATGAAATTAATCAGATTTAATGTTCTCCTAGTACCGTCAATTGTCTGGCGTCCTTCAATGAATCCAAGCTGATCTTTATGGATAATACTTGGAAGGATGTTTTTTAGTCTATTTGCTATGATTTTTGAAAATAATTTGACATCTGTGTTTATTAATGAGATGGGTCTGTAATTTTTAACTGATTCCAGGTCTCCTTTAGGCTTGGGTATTAGTATTATGTTGGCACGTAACATTTCAGAAGGAAATTCACCGGACCAAGAAGCCTTATCAAACACTTGGACTAAATAAGGAGTCAAAATAGATTCGAAGGTTTGGTAATATTCATTTGAGTAACCATCGGGTCCCGGAGCTTTTTTCTTTTTGAGTGATTTGATGGCTTCTGAAATTTCTAACGCAGAAAAGGGAACCTCTAGATTTGATAGCTGTTGGGTAGTAACCTTAGGCAAATTTAAAGATGTAAGGAAATCATCTATACTTTGGCTATCCGGTTGATATGTTTCCTGATCTGATTTTAGATTATAAATAGAAGAATAATATTCTGCAAAGGCATCTACGATTTTCTTGGGGTGCTCTAGTATAGATCCATCATGTTTAATTCTATTAATTCTGCTTTTGATTCTAATTGTTCTGAATTTTTGTGCCATTAGTTTAGTTGGTTTGTTATATGATGAATAAAAATTGGACCTCATGGATTTAGCATATTTATCATATTCATTGAATAGCTCCGATCTTAGGTCTATTCTTAATTTTAAGATTTCTGAATGAATATTGGGTGGTGCTTGGGATGACTTTTGTGAAATTTCCTCTAAGTTTTTTAGGTCTGATTGTAATTTATGTATTTTTTCTTTACTTATTTTTTTTTTGGTGAAGGCTAGATGGGTCATTACACCTCTGATGACTGCTTTGTGAGCATTCCATAAAGTAAATGGGCATATATTGTTAATGTCGTTCTCAGTAAAGTAGTTGTTCAAAGCCAATTCTATTTCTTTTCTTTGAATTGGGTTGAATAGGAGTGATGAATCACATCTCCATTGGGATTTAAATTTGGCCGTCCTACCAAGAGAAACTTCAGCAACCATTGGAGAGTGATCTGAAAATGTTTTGGGTAGAATTTCTATTTTTTTAAATTTTGAGATTGAGAATGTATCTGTTAAAAATAAATCGATTCTAGAAAAAGACTTGTGTGCCTCTGAGAAGTGAGTATATTCCAAAGAAGATGTGTTGAGACACCTAAAAGCATCTAAGTATTCGTGATTGCAAAGCCAACGTTTGAGTTCAGGAAACGAGGATCTAGTAGGAGAAGTAGAGTCTAATGTGCCATCTGGAACAATGTTGAAATCACCTACTAGAATAGTGGTACCTCTTTTAACTTCTTGAATTTTTTTGTCTAGGCCATTAAAGAAACGCATTTGTCCATTACAAGGAGCATAAATATTCACAAGTGTTGTTAATTGACTGTCGATCAAGCAGACAAGTATCAAGAATCTGCCTGCGCTATCAGAGTACTCACTGATAATTTCAAATGAGATTGTGTTTTTGATTAATATTACAACACCTGCTCTTTTTTTCTCGTTTAAAGATTTGAATATGTGTGGAAAATTTTTGTTTTCGAATTTAGGGTGTCCTTCCCTGGCTAGCTTCACCTCTTGAAGACAGATGATGTCTGCTTTGCTGCCCCTAATCTCTCTCCACGTGAGATATCTCTTAACCGGACTATTCAGTCCCCTCACATTGAATGACAGTATCTTTACCATAACTTAACTCTAAAACAATACAGAAAATACAAATAAGAACATAAACAGGAAGAAAATACCAATCACCTGGGTAAGCTTCCTAAAGTGGGGAAAAGTTCGTAAACTCCGTAGGAAGCCTTTGCAGTTCACAAAATGCAAGTGTTAAAACATATCAAATTTACATTTTTCTCACCCTGGAGCCTCATTTTTCTTATCAAGTGTTTCAATAAAATTTTTCCCTTCTTGTGGAGATAAGATAACTATGACCCTACCACCATGATTTATCAATAGCTTAGTAGGGAACCCCCACCTATATATCACATCTCTCTTCCTCAGCATTGTTGTAACTTCATTGAATCCTTTCCTCGTTTGGATAGTGTCTTTTGAAAGGTCTGCATATGATTTGATGTGATCATAAGGATGGGGAAGATGTTTATTGGTTCTGAAGTAATTTAAGAATTTTTCTTTGGTGGAATAGAAGTGGAATCTCAAAATAGTGTCCCTGGGGAGCTCGGCTGAAATGGACGTAGGACGCGGGAGTCTGTGGATTCTATCTATCATCAGTTCTATCTCAGGAACAGAAGGCAATACTTTAATCAGAATCTCTGTGACGTATTTTTGTAAACTGTGTTGGTTAATTTTTTCAGAGATTCCTCTCAATTTAATGTTGTTCCTCCTACTACGGTCTTCCAGGTCGGCTAATTTATTTCGTAAAAAGAGGATTTCTTTTTGGGCATTAGTTTGTTGTTTTTGGAGGGAATCAGAGGTTTTCCCAATGACTTCTATTTTTTTTTCATTTTTATCCACCCTAGTGGAAATTGTGTCAAGGTTGGATTGTAAACGGCTGACATGCTTTTCTATTGAGGATTCAACGCTTTTATTTAATGCTAGAATTAAATCTCTGATATATTTTTCAGAGGCCCCCTTCTCAGATGCTTGAATATCCTCCAGACTCCCATGACCACTGATATCGGACTCAGAGCCAAATTCTATTCTAGGCCTACTTTTATTTGGGCTCTGAGATGGAGAAGCCTCGTAGTATTCTTCCTCGTCTGACAGCACAGATCTACCCTCCCCTTTAGACTCATCCCTTTTAGATTTTCTGTTAACGGAAGTGTCCATGTCTGATTGAATATTATCCAACTCTTGTTTCATTAAAGTGTGAGTATCACCTTTTTGTCCAATTGAAAATTTATTAGTTTTTTTAGGGGAGGAAGGAGGGCTAATACATATGGCTTCATCTAAATCTGTCCTGTCTTGTTTACGCATAGAATTGTCTCTTTGTTGTTTAGCTTTGTTATTTTTCTGACTCATTTTGGTGTTTATCACTCAAAAAGAGTAGCGATGAGAGGTAAAATAGAAGGTTTAAGCCAACGGTTAATAGTTACTATATTGCACTGTGCTGCCTGAATACAATGGGATGGCAGCTTAACCAGCACAGTTAGCTACAATGGGCATCTAGCAACAACAGTGCCTATAACAGTCACCCCCTGCCCCCAACCGCTATGCCGCTTATTTTCTATGAGGTATCTTTCTATTCAGCGCCACACTAAACAGTAATATATAAACAACAGCTCTAATAGACTATACCACTGCCAGATTAGTATATTCACCACACAGATTGCGGAGAAAGTCTGATAGACGCTGCCACAGGATTTTCACCGTTGAACTAGATCGCTCCCGAAGTTCCTGAATGGGTTTTCACTGCTCGTTTAATAACCTCCTCTGATGCCTCCTTAAGCTCCCACCGGGCTCCGCTCTCCGCTGCAGCCCCACTTGTACTGTCTCCAATCCCCCTGCTGTGCCGGGTAAAGACGTCGCTCCTTCAGCTGTCGGCTCCTTCACTCAGCTGCTCTTGCCGGCTCCGTTCCTGAGACTCCTGTCCCCCGTCAGTGTCACCTCCACAAATCCCTGGAATCTGCTGCAGCAGCCGGTCCACCCGCGTGTGTTGAATCACCCGGCTTCTCCTTCCTTCTTAAGCCGCTGCACTCTGTCACCGCTGCCGGATTTTATATAGCGCCAACTTCTGCTGACTCACCAGCCTCTGCAACAGATCCCCTTCTTCACACCAGTCACCGCCGCTGCTGTTGAAAATATATTCTCGCCTGAGACAATCTTCTTCTCCTCAGCTCGTTCGCGCTGAGTGCCGTCACCTCTCCTGTCAGCTTTTTCCGCCTTAGCAGTGTCTCTATTATTTTAATCCCGGTGCGGCTCTGCAGCTGGTAAACTTCGCGGTAAAATCAAGTCCGTTCCCGCGAAATCCAGCATCTGCTCCCGCGGGCTCCTCCGCTGCTTCCACCCGATCTCTCGGCCTCCTTTGTATGACCGCGTTGTCACCCCGCTCCAATGCCGTTAATGTCCTCTGTGTCGCGGCAGTGTCCGCTTCTCACATAGATCACTGGCTCTCTTCTTGCCGGTATTCGCGCCTTTTTTCCCAGCGTCTCTAATCACCTCAGCCTGGGCGCGCCGCTGCAGAGAGAAGCAGGCGCGGGAAAACTTGCTGGTTCACCGCTCCTCAGGCTTTAAAAGGTCATATCTCGGGGAATATTCGTCATAAAAACTCCAGAAGGGTCTCAAAATGATCCTGGAGAATAAGGCTGTTAAATCCAATAAAACTTTTTGTCCAAATTCTTCTTGTTCGCTTTGTAAGTCGCTTAACAAGGAAGGCTTCCTCAGAGCTCAGAGCTCACACAGCCTGCTGCATTGAGCTCCAGACCACGCCCCTTGAATTTTCTCCAAAAGTAAAGTAGTTGCAAACTCATGCTTTTAGAGACTTGTTTGGGCTCATGAGAGGAGTAGAAAAACATCAAAAATTTCAGTCCTGCATGATTCTACCAAGAAATGTGTGTTCATTGAAACCGCTGGTTTTTGATAGTTTGGGCCCTATTGAATAATGAATGTTTTGAATTTTCTCCAAAAGTAAAGTAGTTGCAAACTCATCCTTTTAGAAACTTGTTTCGGCTGTTGAGAGGAGTAAAAAACCATCAAAAATTTCAATCCTGCATGATTCTACCAAGAAATGTGATTCTTCATTCAAAACGCTGGTTTTTGCTATTGGGCTCTATTGAATAATTAATGTTTTGAATTTTCTCCAAAAGTAAAGTAGTTGCAAACTCATGCTTTTAGAGACTTGTTTGGGCTCATGAGAGGAGTAGAAAAACATCAAAAATTTCAGTCCTGCATGATTCTACCAAGAAATGTGTGTTCATTGAAACCGCTGGTTTTTGATAGTTTGGGCCCTATTGAATAATGAATGTTTTGAATTTTCTCCAAAAGTAAAGTAGTTGCAAACTCATCCTTTTAGAAACTTGTTTGGGCTTTTGAGAGGAGTAAAAAACCATCAAAAATTTCAATCCTGCATGATTCTACCAAGAAATGTGATTCTTCATTCAAAACGCTGGTTTTTGCTATTGGGCTCTATTGAATAGTGAATGTTTTGAATTTTCTCCAAAAGTAAAGTAGTTGCAAACTCATGCTTTTAGAGACTTGTTTGGGCTCATGAGAGGAGTAGAAAAACATCAAAAATTTCAGTCCTGCATGATTCTACCAAGAAATGTGTTCATTCAAACCGCTGGTTTTTGATAGTTTGGGCCCTATTGAATAATGAATGTTTTGAATTTTCTCCAAAAGTAAAATAGTTGCAAACTCATCCTTTTAGAAACTTGTTTGGGCTGTTGAGAGGAGTAAAAAACCATCAAAAATTTCAATCCTGCATGATTCTACCAAGAAATGTGATTCTTCATTCAAAACGCTGGTTTTTGCTATTGGGCTCTATTGAATAATGAATGTTTTGAATTTTCTCCAAAAGTAAAGTAGTTGCAAACTCATGCTTTTAGAGACTTGTTTGGGCTCATGAGAGGAGTAGAAAAACATCAAAAATTTCAGTCCTGCATGATTCTACCAAGAAATGTGTGTTCATTGAAACGGCTGGTTTTTGATAGTTTGGGCCCTATTGAATAATGAATGTTTTGAATTTTCTCCAAAAGTAAAGTAGTTGCAAACTCATCCTTTTAGAAACTTGTTTGGGCTGTTGAGAGGAGTAAAAAACCATCAAAAATTTCAATCCTGCATGATTCTACCAAGAAATGTGATTCTTCATTCAAAACGCTGGTTTTTGCTATTGGGCTCTATTGAATAATGAATGTTTTGAATTTTCTCCAAAAGTAAAGTAGTTGCAAACTCATGCTTTTAGAGACTTGTTTGGGCTCATGAGAGGAGTAGAAAAACATCAAAAATGTAAGTCCTGCAGGATTCAACCAAGAAATGTGTGTTCATTCAAACCGCTGGTTTTTGATAGTTTGGGCCCTAATGAATAATGAATGTTTTGAATTTTCTCCAAAAGTAAAGTAGTTGCAAACTCATGCTTTTAGAGACTTGTTTGGGCTCATGAGAGGAGTAGAAAAACATCAAAAATTTCAGTCCTGCATGATTCTACCAAGAAATGTGTGTTCATTCAAACCGCTGGTTTTTGATAGTTTGGGCCCTAATGAATAATGAATGTTTTGAATTTTCTCCAAAAGTAAAGTAGTTGCAAACTCATGCTTTTAGAGACTTGTTTGGGCTCATGAGAGGAGTAGAAAAACATCAAAAATTTCAGTCCTGCATGATTCTACCAAGAAATGTGTGTTCATTCAAACCGCTGGTTTTTGATAGTTTGGGCCCTAATGAATAATGAATGTTTTGAATTTTCTCCAAAAGTAAAGTAGTTGCAAACTCATGCTTTTAGAGACTTGTTTGGGCTCATGAGAGGAGTAGAAAAACATCAAAAATTTCAGTCCTGCATGATTCTACCAAGAAATGTGTGTTCATTGAAACCGCTGGTTTTTGATAGTTTGGGCCCTATTGAATAATGAATGTTTTGAATTTTCTCCAAAAGTAAAGTAGTTGCAAACTCATCCTTTTAGAAACTTGTTTCGGCTGTTGAGAGGAGTAAAAAACCATCAAAAATTTCAATCCTGCATGATTCTACCAAGAAATGTGATTCTTCATTCAAAACGCTGGTTTTTGCTATTGGGCTCTATTGAATAATTAATGTTTTGAATTTTCTCCAAAAGTAAAGTAGTTGCAAACTCATGCTTTTAGAGACTTGTTTGGGCTCATGAGAGGAGTAGAAAAACATCAAAAATTTCAGTCCTGCATGATTCTACCAAGAAATGTGTGTTCATTGAAACCGCTGGTTTTTGATAGTTTGGGCCCTATTGAATAATGAATGTTTTGAATTTTCTCCAAAAGTAAAGTAGTTGCAAACTCATCCTTTTAGAAACTTGTTTGGGCTTTTGAGAGGAGTAAAAAACCATCAAAAATTTCAATCCTGCATGATTCTACCAAGAAATGTGATTCTTCATTCAAAACGCTGGTTTTTGCTATTGGGCTCTATTGAATAGTGAATGTTTTGAATTTTCTCCAAAAGTAAAGTAGTTGCAAACTCATGCTTTTAGAGACTTGTTTGGGCTCATGAGAGGAGTAGAAAAACATCAAAAATTTCAGTCCTGCATGATTCTACCAAGAAATGTGTTCATTCAAACCGCTGGTTTTTGATAGTTTGGGCCCTATTGAATAATGAATGTTTTGAATTTTCTCCAAAAGTAAAATAGTTGCAAACTCATCCTTTTAGAAACTTGTTTGGGCTGTTGAGAGGAGTAAAAAACCATCAAAAATTTCAATCCTGCATGATTCTACCAAGAAATGTGATTCTTCATTCAAAACGCTGGTTTTTGCTATTGGGCTCTATTGAATAATGAATGTTTTGAATTTTCTCCAAAAGTAAAGTAGTTGCAAACTCATGCTTTTAGAGACTTGTTTGGGCTCATGAGAGGAGTAGAAAAACATCAAAAATTTCAGTCCTGCATGATTCTACCAAGAAATGTGTGTTCATTGAAACGGCTGGTTTTTGATAGTTTGGGCCCTATTGAATAATGAATGTTTTGAATTTTCTCCAAAAGTAAAGTAGTTGCAAACTCATCCTTTTAGAAACTTGTTTGGGCTGTTGAGAGGAGTAAAAAACCATCAAAAATTTCAATCCTGCATGATTCTACCAAGAAATGTGATTCTTCATTCAAAACGCTGGTTTTTGCTATTGGGCTCTATTGAATAATGAATGTTTTGAATTTTCTCCAAAAGTAAAGTAGTTGCAAACTCATGCTTTTAGAGACTTGTTTGGGCTCATGAGAGGAGTAGAAAAACATCAAAAATGTAAGTCCTGCAGGATTCAACCAAGAAATGTGTGTTCATTCAAACCGCTGGTTTTTGATAGTTTGGGCCCTAATGAATAATGAATGTTTTGAATTTTCTCCAAAAGTAAAGTAGTTGCAAACTCATGCTTTTAGAGACTTGTTTGGGCTCATGAGAGGAGTAGAAAAACATCAAAAATTTCAGTCCTGCATGATTCTACCAAGAAATGTGTGTTCATTCAAACCGCTGGTTTTTGATAGTTTGGGCCCTAATGAATAATGAATGTTTTGAATTTTCTCCAAAAGTAAAGTAGTTGCAAACTCATGCTTTTAGAGACTTGTTTGGGCTCATGAGAGGAGTAGAAAAACATCAAAAATTTCAGTCCTGCATGATTCTACCAAGAAATGTGTGTTCATTCAAACCGCTGGTTTTTGATAGTTTGGGCCCTAATGAATAATGAATGTTTTGAATTTTCTCCAAAAGTAAAGTAGTTGCAAACTCATGCTTTTAGAGACTTGTTTGGGCTCATGAGAGGAGTAGAAAAACATCAAAAATTTCAGTCCTGCATGATTCTACCAAGAAATGTGTGTTCATTGAAACCGCTGGTTTTTGATAGTTTGGGCCCTATTGAATAATGAATGTTTTGAATTTTCTCCAAAAGTAAAGTAGTTGCAAACTCATCCTTTTAGAAACTTGTTTCGGCTGTTGAGAGGAGTAAAAAACCATCAAAAATTTCAATCCTGCATGATTCTACCAAGAAATGTGATTCTTCATTCAAAACGCTGGTTTTTGCTATTGGGCTCTATTGAATAATTAATGTTTTGAATTTTCTCCAAAAGTAAAGTAGTTGCAAACTCATGCTTTTAGAGACTTGTTTGGGCTCATGAGAGGAGTAGAAAAACATCAAAAATTTCAGTCCTGCATGATTCTACCAAGAAATGTGTGTTCATTGAAACCGCTGGTTTTTGATAGTTTGGGCCCTATTGAATAATGAATGTTTTGAATTTTCTCCAAAAGTAAAGTAGTTGCAAACTCATCCTTTTAGAAACTTGTTTGGGCTTTTGAGAGGAGTAAAAAACCATCAAAAATTTCAATCCTGCATGATTCTACCAAGAAATGTGATTCTTCATTCAAAACGCTGGTTTTTGCTATTGGGCTCTATTGAATAGTGAATGTTTTGAATTTTCTCCAAAAGTAAAGTAGTTGCAAACTCATGCTTTTAGAGACTTGTTTGGGCTCATGAGAGGAGTAGAAAAACATCAAAAATTTCAGTCCTGCATGATTCTACCAAGAAATGTGTTCATTCAAACCGCTGGTTTTTGATAGTTTGGGCCCTATTGAATAATGAATGTTTTGAATTTTCTCCAAAAGTAAAATAGTTGCAAACTCATCCTTTTAGAAACTTGTTTGGGCTGTTGAGAGGAGTAAAAAACCATCAAAAATTTCAATCCTGCATGATTCTACCAAGAAATGTGATTCTTCATTCAAAACGCTGGTTTTTGCTATTGGGCTCTATTGAATAATGAATGTTTTGAATTTTCTCCAAAAGTAAAGTAGTTGCAAACTCATGCTTTTAGAGACTTGTTTGGGCTCATGAGAGGAGTAGAAAAACATCAAAAATTTCAGTCCTGCATGATTCTACCAAGAAATGTGTGTTCATTGAAACGGCTGGTTTTTGATAGTTTGGGCCCTATTGAATAATGAATGTTTTGAATTTTCTCCAAAAGTAAAGTAGTTGCAAACTCATCCTTTTAGAAACTTGTTTGGGCTGTTGAGAGGAGTAAAAAACCATCAAAAATTTCAATCCTGCATGATTCTACCAAGAAATGTGATTCTTCATTCAAAACGCTGGTTTTTGCTATTGGGCTCTATTGAATAATGAATGTTTTGAATTTTCTCCAAAAGTAAAGTAGTTGCAAACTCATGCTTTTAGAGACTTGTTTGGGCTCATGAGAGGAGTAGAAAAACATCAAAAATGTAAGTCCTGCAGGATTCAACCAAGAAATGTGTGTTCATTCAAACCGCTGGTTTTTGATAGTTTGGGCCCTATTGAATAATGAATGTTTTGAATTTTCTCCAAAAGTAAAGTAGTTGCAAACTCATGCTTTTAGAGACTTGTTTGGGCTCATGAGAGGAGTAGAAAAACATCAAAAATTTCAGTCCTGCATGATTCTACCAAGAAATGTGTGTTCATTGAAACCGCTGGTTTTTGATAGTTTGGGCCCTATTGAATAATGAATGTTTTGAATTTTCTCCAAAAGTAAAGTAGTTGCAAACTCATCCTTTTAGAAACTTGTTTGGGCTGTTGAGAGGAGTAAAAAACCATCAAAAATTTCAATCCTGCATGATTCTACCAAGAAATGTGATTCTTCATTCAAAACGCTGGTTTTTGCTATTGGGCTCTATTGAATAATGAATGTTTTGAATTTTCTCCAAAAGTAAAGTAGTTGCAAACTCATGCTTTTAGAGACTTGTTTGGGCTCATGAGAGGAGTAGAAAAACATCAAAAATTTCAGTCCTGCATGATTCTACCAAGAAATGTGTGTTCATTGAAACCGCTGGTTTTTGATAGTTTGGGCCCTATTGAATAATGAATGTTTTGAATTTTCTCCAAAAGTAAAGTAGTTGCAAACTCATCCTTTTAGAAACTTGTTTGGGCTGTTGAGAGGAGTAAAAAACCATCAAAAATTTCAATCCTGCATGATTCTACCAAGAAATGTGATTCTTCATTCAAAACGCTGGTTTTTGCTATTGGGCTCTATTGAATAATGAATGTTTTGAATTTTCTCCAAAAGTAAAGTAGTTGCAAACTCATGCTTTTAGAGACTTGTTTGGGCTCATGAGAGGAGTAGAAAAACATCAAAAATTTCAGTCCTGCATGATTCTACCAAGAAATGTGTGTTCATTGAAACCGCTGGTTTTTGATAGTTTGGGCCCTATTGAATAATGAATGTTTTGAATTTTCTCCAAAAGTAAAGTAGTTGCAAACTCATCCTTTTAGAAACTTGTTTGGGCTGTTGAGAGGAGTAAAAAACCATCAAAAATTTCAATCCTGCATGATTCTACCAAGAAATGTGATTCTTCATTCAAAACGCTGGTTTTTGCTATTGGGCTCTATTGAATAATGAATGTTTTGAATTTTCTCCAAAAGTAAAGTAGTTGCAAACTCATGCTTTTAGAGACTTGTTTGGGCTCATGAGAGGAGTAGAAAAACATCAAAAATTTCAGTCCTGCAGGATTCTACCAAGAAATGTGTGTTCATTGAAACCGCTGGTTTTTGATAGTTTGGGCCCTATTGAATAATGAATGTTTTGAATTTTCTCCAAAAGTAAAGTAGTTGCAAACTCATCCTTTTAGAAACTTGTTTGGGCTGTTGAGAGGATTAAAAAACCATCAAAAATTTCAATCCTGCATGATTCTACCAAGAAATGTGATTCTTCATTCAAAACGCTGGTTTTTGCTATTGGGCTCTATTGAATAATGAATGTTTTGAATTTTCTCCAAAAGTAAAGTAGTTGCAAACTCATGCTTTTAGAGACTTGTTTGGGCTGTTGAGAGGAGTAAAAAACCATCAAAAATTTCAATCCTGCATGATTCTACCAAGAAATGTGATTCTTCATTCAAAACGCTGGTTTTTGCTATTGGGCTCTATTGAATAATGAATGTTTTTAATTTTCTCCAAAAGTAAAGTAGTTGCAAACTCATGCTTTTAGAGACTTGTTTGGGCTCATGAGAGGAGTAGAAAAACATCAAAAATTTCAGTCCTGCATGATTCTACCAAGAAATGTGTGTTCATTCAAACCGCTGGTTTTTGATAGTTTGGGCCCTATTGAATAATGAATGTTTTGAATTTTCTCCAAAAGTAAAGTAGTTGCAAACTCATGCTTTTAGAGACTTGTTTGGGCTCATGAGAGGAGTAGAAAAACATCAAAAATTTCAGTCCTGCATGATTCTACCAAGAAATGTGTGTTCATTGAAACCGCTGGTTTTTGATAGTTTGGGCCCTATTGAATAATGAATGTTTTGAATTTTCTCCAAAAGTAAAGTAGTTGCAAACTCATCCTTTTAGAAACTTGTTTCGGCTGTTGAGAGGAGTAAAAAACCATCAAAAATTTCAATCCTGCATGATTCTACCAAGAAATGTGATTCTTCATTCAAAACGCTGGTTTTTGCTATTGGGCTCTATTGAATAATTAATGTTTTGAATTTTCACCAAAAGTAAAGTAGTTGCAAACTCATGCTTTTAGAGACTTGTTTGGGCTCATGAGAGGAGTAGAAAAACATCAACAATTTCAGTCCTGCATGATTCTACCAAGAAATGTGTGTTCATTGAAACCGCTGGTTTTTGATAGTTTGGGCCCTATTGAATAATGAATGTTTTGAATTTTCTCCAAAAGTAAAGTAGTTGCAAACTCATCCTTTTAGAAACTTGTTTGGGCTTTTGAGAGGAGTAAAAAACCATCAAAAATTTCAATCCTGCATGATTCTACCAAGAAATGTGATTCTTCATTCAAAACGCTGGTTTTTGCTATTGGGCTCTATTGAATAATGAATGTTTTGAATTTTCTCCAAAAGTAAAGTAGTTGCAAACTCATGCTTTTGGAGACTTGTTTGGGCTCATGAGAGGAGTAGAAAAACATCAAAAATTTCAGTCCTGCATGATTCTACCAAGAAATGTGTGTTCATTGAAACCGCTGGTTTTTGATAGTTTGGGCCCTATTGAATAATGAATGTTTTGAATTTTCTCCAAAAGTAAAGTAGTTGCAAACTCATCCTTTTAGAAACTTGTTTGGTCTGTTGAGAGGAGTAAAAAACCATCAAAAATTTCAATCCTGCATGATTTTACCAAGAAATGTGATTCTTCATTCAAAACCTGATTTTTGCTATTGGGCTCTATTGAATAGTGAATGTTTTGAATTTTCTCCAAAAGTAAAGTAGTTGCAAACTCATGCTTTTAGAGACTTGTTTGGGCTCATGAGAGGAGTAGAAAAACATCAAAAATTTCAGTCCTGCATGATTCTACCAAGAAATGTGTTCATTCAAACCGCTGGTTTTTGATAGTTTGGGCCCTATTGAATAATGAATGTTTTGAATTTTCTCCAAAAGTAAAATAGTTGCAAACTCATCCTTTTAGAAACTTGTTTGGGCTGTTGAGAGGAGTAAAAAACCATCAAAAATTTCAATCCTGCATGATTCTACCAAGAAATGTGCTTCTTCATTCAAAACGCTGGTTTTTGCTATTGGGCTCAATTGAATAATGAATGTTTTGAATTTTCTCCAAAAGTAAAGTAGTTGCAAACTCATGCTTTTAGAGACTTGTTTGGGCTCATGAGAGGAGTAGAAAAACATCAAAAATTTCAGTCCTGCATGATTCTACCAAGAAATGTGTGTTCATTGAAACGGCTGGTTTTTGATAGTTTGGGCCCTATTGAATAATGAATGTTTTGAATTTTCTCCAAAAGTAAAGTAGTTGCAAACTCATCCTTTTAGAAACTTGTTTGGGCTGTTGAGAGGAGTAAAAAACCATCAACAATTTCAATCCTGCATGATTCTACCAAGAAATGTGATTCTTCATTCAAAACGCTGGTTTTTGCTATTGGGCTCTATTGAATAATGAATGTTTTGAATTTTCTCCAAAAGTAAAGTAGTTGCAAACTCATGCTTTTAGAGACTTGTTTGGGCTCATGAGAGGAGTAGAAAAACATCAAAAATTTAAGTCCTGCAGGATTCAACCAAGAAATGTGTGTTCATTCAAACCGCTGGTTTTTGATAGTTTGGGCCCTATTGAATAATGAATGTTTTGAATTTTCTCCAAAAGTAAAGTAGTTGCAAACTCATGCTTTTAGAGACTTGTTTGGGCTCATGAGAGGAGTAGAAAAACATCAAAAATTTCAGTCCTGCATGATTCTACCAAGAAATGTGTGTTCATTGAAACGGCTGGTTTTTGATAGTTTGGGCCCTATTGAATAATGAATGTTTTGAATTTTCTCCAAAAGTAAAGTAGTTGCAAACTCATCCTTTTAGAAACTTGTTTGGGCTGTTGAGAGGAGTAAAAAACCATCAAAAATTTCAATCCTGCATGATTCTACCAAGAAATGTGATTCTTCATTCAAAACGCTGGTTTTTGCTATTGGGCTCTATTGAATAATGAATGTTTTGAATTTTCTCCAAAAGTAAAGTAGTTGCAAACTCATGCTTTTAGAAACTTGTTTGGGCTCATGAGAGGAGTAGAAAAACATCAAAAATTTCAGTCCTGCATGATTCTACCAAGAAATGTGTGTTCATTGAAACCGCTGGTTTTTGATAGTTTGGGCCCTATTGAATAATGAATGTTTTGAATTTTCTCCAAAAGTAAAGTAGTTGCAAACTCATCCTTTTAGAAACTTGTTTGGGCTGTTGAGAGGAGTAAAAAACCATCAAAAATTTCAATCCTGCATGATTTTACCAAGAAATGTGATTTTTCATTCAAAACCTGATTTTTGCTATTGGGCTCTATTGAATAGTGAATGTTTTGAATTTTCTCCAAAAGTAAAGTAGTTGCAAACTCATGCTTTTAGAGACTTGTTTGGGCTCATGAGAGGAGTAGAAAAACATCAAAAATTTCAGTCCTGCATGATTCTACCAAGAAATGTGTTCATTCAAACCGCTGGTTTTTGATAGTTTGGGCCCTATTGAATAATGAATGTTTTGAATTTTCTCCAAAAGTAAAGTAGTTACAAACTCATCCTTTTAGAAACTTGCTTGGGCTGTAGAGTGGAGTAAAAAACCATCAAAAATTTCAATCCTGCATGATTCTACCAAGAAATGTGATTCTTCATTCAAAACGCTGGTTTTTGCTATTGGGCTCTATTGAATAATGAATGTTTTGAATTTTCTCCAAAAGTAAAGTAGTTGCAAACTCATGCTTTTAGAGACTTGTTTGGGCTCATGAGATGAGTAGAAAAACATCAAAAATTTCAGTCCTGCATGATTCTACCAAGACATGTGTGTTCATTGAAACGGCTGGTTTTTGATAGTTTGGGCCCTATTGAATAATGAATGTTTTGAATTTTCTCCAAAAGTAAAGTAGTTGCAAACTCATCCTTTTAGAAACTTGTTTGGGCTGTTGAGAGGAGTAAAAAACCATCAAAAATTTCAATCCTGCATGATTCTACCAAGAAATGTGATTCTTCATTCAAAACCCTGGTTTTTGCTATTGGGCTCTATTGAATAATGAATGTTTTGAATTTTCTCCAAAAGTAAAGTAGTTGCAAACTCATCCTTTTAGAAACTTGTTTGGTCTGTTGAGAGGAGTAAAAAACCATCAAAAATTTCAATCCTGCATGATTTTACCAAGAAATGTGATTCTTCATTCAAAACCTGATTTTTGCTATTGGGCTCTATTGAATAGTGAATGTTTTGAATTTTCTCCAAAAGTAAAGTAGTTGCAAACTCATGCTTTTAGAGACTTGTTTGGGCTCATGAGAGGAGTAGAAAAACATCAAAAATTTCAGTCCTGCATGATTCTACCAAGAAATGTGTTCATTCAAACCGCTGGTTTTTGATAGTTTGGGCCCTATTGAATAATGAATGTTTTGAATTTTCTCCAAAAGTAAAATAGTTGCAAACTCATCCTTTTAGAAACTTGTTTGGGCTGTTGAGAGGAGTAAAAAACCATCAAAAATTTCAATCCTGCATGATTCTACCAAGAAATGTGATTCTTCATTCAAAACGCTGGTTTTTGCTATTGGGCTCTATTGAATAATGAATGTTTTGAATTTTCTCCAAAAGTAAAGTAGTTGCAAACTCATGCTTTTAGAGACTTGTTTGGGCTCATGAGAGGAGTAGAAAAACATCAAAAATTTCAGTCCTGCATGATTCTACCAAGAAATGTGTGTTCATTGAAACGGCTGGTTTTTGATAGTTTGGGCCCTATTGAATAATGAATGTTTTGAATTTTCTCCAAAAGTAAAGTAGTTGCAAACTCATCCTTTTAGAAACTTGTTTGGGCTGTTGAGAGGAGTAAAAAACCATCAAAAATTTCAATCCTGCATGATTCTACCAAGATATGTGATTCTTCATTCAAAACGCTGGTTTTTGCTATTGGGCTCTATTGAATAATGAATGTTTTGAATTTTCTCCAAAAGTAAAGTAGTTGCAAACTCATGCTTTTAGAGACTTGTTTGGGCTCATGAGAGGAGTAGAAAAACATCAAAAATTTAAGTCCTGCAGGATTCAACCAAGAAATGTGTGTTCATTCAAACCGCTGGTTTTTGATAGTTTGGGCCCTATTGAATAATGAATGTTTTGAATTTTCTCCAAAAGTAAAGTAGTTGCAAACTCATGCTTTTAGAGACTTGTTTGGGCTCATGAGAGGAGTAGAAAAACATCAAAAATTTCAGTCCTGCATGATTCTACCAAGAAATGTGTGTTCATTGAAACCGCTGGTTTTTGATAGTTTGGGCCCTATTGAATAATGAATGTTTTGAATTTTCTCCAAAAGTAAAGTAGTTGCAAACTCATCCTTTTAGAAACTTGTTTGGGCTGTTGAGAGGAGTAAAAAACCATCAAAAATTTCAATCCTGCATGATTCTACCAAGAAATGTGATTCTTCATTCAAAACGCTGGTTTTTGCTATTGGGCTCTATTGAATAATGAATGTTTTGAATTTTCTCCAAAAGTAAAGTAGTTGCAAACTCATGCTTTTAGAGACTTGTTTGGGCTCATGAGAGGAGTAGAAAAACATCAAAAATTTCAGTCCTGCATGATTCTACCAAGAAATGTGTGTTCATTGAAACCGCTGGTTTTTGATAGTTTGGGCCCTATTGAATAATGAATGTTTTGAATTTTCTCCAAAAGTAAAGTAGTTGCAAACTCATCCTTTTAGAAACTTGTTTGGGCTGTTGAGAGGAGTAAAAAACCATCAAAAATTTCAATCCTGCATGATTCTACCAAGAAATGTGATTCTTCATTCAAAACGCTGGTTTTTGCTATTGGGCTCTATTGAATAATGAATGTTTTGAATTTTCTCCAAAAGTAAAGTAGTTGCAAACTCATGCTTTTAGAGACTTGTTTGGGCTCATGAGAGGAGTAGAAAAACATCAAAAATTTCAGTCCTGCATGATTCTACCAAGAAATGTGTGTTCATTGAAACCGCTGGTTTTTGATAGTTTGGGCCCTATTGAATAATGAGTGTTTTGAATTTTCCAAAAGTAAAGTAGTTGCAAACTCATGCTTTTAGAGACTTGTTTGGGCTCATGAGAGGAGTAGAAAAACATCAAAAATTTCAGTCCTGCATGATTCTACCAAGAAATGTGTGTTCATTGAAACCGCTGGTTTTTGATAGTTTGGGCCCTATTGAATAATGAGTGTTTTGAATTTTCTCCAAAAGTAAAGTAGTTGCAAACTCATCCTTTTAGAAACTTGTTTGGGCTGTTGAGAGGAGTAAAAAACCATCAAAAATTTCAATCCTGCATGATTCTACCAAGAAATGTGATTCTTCATTCAAAACGCTGGTTTTTGCTATTGGGCTCTATTGAATAATGAATGTTTTTAATTTTCTCCAAAAGTAAAGTAGTTGCAAACTCATGCTTTTAGAGACTTGTTTGGGCTCATGAGAGGAGTAGAAAAACATCAAAAATTTCAGTCCTGCATGATTCTACCAAGAAATGTGTGTTCATTCAAACCGCTGGTTTTTGATAGTTTGGGCCCTATTGAATAATGAATGTTTTGAATTTTCTCCAAAAGTAAAGTAGTTGCAAACTCATGCTTTTAGAGACTTGTTTGGGCTCATGAGAGGAGTAGAAAAACATCAAAAATTTCAGTCCTGCATGATTCTACCAAGAAATGTGTGTTCATTGAAACCGCTGGTTTTTGATAGTTTGGGCCCTATTGAATAATGAATGTTTTGAATTTTCTCCAAAAGTAAAGTAGTTGCAAACTCATCCTTTTAGAAACTTGTTTGGGCTGTTGAGAGGAGTAAAAAAACATCAAAAATTTCAATCCTGCATGATTCTACCAAGAAATGTGATTCTTCATTCAAAACGCTGGTTTTTGCTATTGGGCTCTATTGAATAATGAATGTTTTGAATTTTCTCCAAAAGTAAAGTAGTTGCAAACTCATGCTTTTAGAGACTTGTTTGGGCTCATGAGAGGAGTAGAAAAACATCAAAAATTTCAGTCCTGCATGATTCTACCAAGAAATGTGTGTTCATTCAAACCGCTGGTTTTTGATAGTTTGGGCCCTATTGAATAATGAATGTTTTGAATTTTCTCCAAAAGTAAAGTAGTTGCAAACTCATCCTTTTAGAAACTTGTTTGGGCTGTTGAGAGGAGTAAAAAACCATCAAAAATTTCAATCCTGCATGATTCTACCAAGAAATGTGATTCTTCATTCAAAACGCTGGTTTTTCCTATTGGGCTCTATTGAATAATGAATGTTTTGAATTTTCTCCAAAAGTAAAGTAGTTGCAAACTCATGCTTTTAGAGACTTGTTTGGGCTCATGAGAGGAGTAGAAAAACATCAAAAATTTCAGTCCTGCATGATTCTACCAAGAAATGTGTGTTCATTGAAACCGCTGGTTTTTGATAGTTTGGGCCCTATTGAATAATGAATGTTTTGAATTTTCTCCAAAAGTAAAGTAGTTGCAAACTCATCCTTTTAGAAACTTGTTTGGGCTGTTGAGAGGAGTAAAAAACCATCAAAAATTTCAATCCTGCATGATTCTACCAAGAAATGTGATTCTTCATTCAAAACGCTGGTTTTTGCTATTGGGCTCTATTGAATAATGAATGTTTTGAATTTTCTCCAAAAGTAAAGTAGTTGCAAACTCATGCTTTTAGAGACTTGTTTGGGCTGTTGAGAGGAGTAAAAAACCATCAAAAATTTCAATCTTGCATGATTCTACCAAGAAATGTGATTCTTCATTCAAAACGCTGGTTTTTGCTATTGGGCTCTATTGAATAATGAATGTTTTTAATTTTCTCCAAAAGTAAAGTAGTTGCAAACTCATGCTTTTAGAGACTTGTTTGGGCTCATGAGAGGAGTAGAAAAACATCAAAAATTTCAGTCCTGCATGATTCTACCAAGAAATGTGTGTTCATTCAAACCGCTGGTTTTTGATAGTTTGGGCCCTATTGAATAATGAATGTTTTGAATTTTCTCCAAAAGTAAAGTAGTTGCAAACTCATGCTTTTAGAGACTTGTTTGAGCTCATGAGAGGAGTAGAAAAACATCAAAAATTTCAGTCCTGCATGATTCTACCAAGAAATGTGTGTTCATTGAAACCGCTGGTTTTTGATAGTTTGAGCCCTATTGAATAATGAATGTTTTGAATTTTCTCCAAAAGTAAAGTAGTTGCAAACTCATCCTTTTAGAAACTTGTTTCGGCTGTTGAGAGGAGTAAAAAACCATCAAAAATTTCAATCCTGCATGATTCTGCCAAGAAATGTGATTCTTCATTCAAAACGCTGGTTTTTGCTATTGGGCTCTATTGAATAATTAATGTTTTGAATTTTCTCCAAAAGTAAAGTAGTTGCAAACTCATGCTTTTAGAGACTTGTTTGGGCTCATGAGAGGAGTAGAAAAACATCAAAAATTTCAGTCCTGCATGATTCTACCAAGAAATGTGTGTTCATTGAAACCGCTGGTTTTTGATAGTTTGGGCCCTATTGAATAATGAATGTTTTGAATTTTCTCCAAAAGTAAAGTAGTTGCAAACTCATCCTTTTAGAAACTTGTTTGGGCTTTTGAGAGGAGTAAAAAACCATCAAAAATTTCAATCCTGCATGATTCTACCAAGAAATGTGATTCTTCATTCAAAACGCTGGTTTTTGCTATTGGGCTCTATTGAATAATGAATGTTTTGAATTTTCTCCAAAAGTAAAGTAGTTGCAAACTCATGCTTTTGGAGACTTGTTTGGGCTCATGAGAGGAGTAGAAAAACATCAAAAATTTCAGTCCTGCATGATTCTACCAAGAAATGTGTGTTCATTGAAACCGCTGGTTTTTGATAGTTTGGGCCCTATTGAATAATGAATGTTTTGAATTTTCTCCAAAAGTAAAGTAGTTGCAAACTCATCCTTTTAGAAACTTGTTTGGTCTGTTGAGCGGAGTAAAAAACCATCAAAAATTTCAATCCTGCATGATTTTACCAAGAAATGTGATTCTTCATTCAAAACCTGATTTTTGCTATTGGGCTCTATTGAATAGTGAATGTTTTGAATTTTCTCCAAAAGTAAAGTAGTTGCAAACTCATGCTTTTAGAGACTTGTTTGGGCTCATGAGAGGAGTAGAAAAACATCAAAAATTTCAGTCCTGCATGATTCTACCAAGAAATGTGTTCATTGAAACCGCTGGTTTTTGATAGTTTGGGCCCTATTGAATAATGAATGTTTTGAATTTTCTCCAAAAGTAAAGTAGTTGCAAACTCATCCTTTTAGAAACTTGTTTGGGCTGTTGAGAGGAGTAAAAAACCATCAAAAATTTCAGTCCTGCATGATTCTACCAAGAAATGTGTGTTCATTGAAACCGCTGGTTTTTGATAGTTTGGGCCCTATTGAATAATGAATGTTTTGAATTTTCTCCAAAAGTAAAGTAGTTACAAACTCATCCTTTTAGAAACTTGCTTGGGCTGTAGAGAGGAGTAAAAAACCATCAAAAATTTCAATCCTGCATGATTCTACCAAGAAATGTGATTCTTCATTCAAAACGCTGGTTTTTGCTATTGGGCTCTATTGAATAATGAATGTTTTGAATTTTCTCCAAAAGTAAAGTAGTTGCAAACTCATGCTTTTAGAGACTTGTTTGGGCTCATGAAATGAGTAGAAAAACATCAAAAATTTCAGTCCTGCATGATTATACCAAGACATGTGTGTTCATTGAAACGGCTGGTTTTTGATAGTTTGGGCCCTATTGAATAATGAATGTTTTGAATTTTCTCCAAAAGTAAAGTAGTTGCAAACTCATCCTTTTAGAAACTTGTTTGGGCTGTTGAGAGGAGTAAAAAACCATCAAAAATTTCAATCCTGCATGATTCTACCAAGAAATGTGATTCTTCATTCAAAACGCTGGTTTTTGCTATTGGGCTCTATTGAATAATGAATGTTTTGAATTTTCTCCAAAAGTAAAGTAGTTGCAAACTCATGCTTTTAGAGACTTGTTTGGGCTCATGAGAGGAGTAGAAAAACATCAAAAATTTCAGTCCTGCATGATTCTACCAAGAAATGTGTGTTCATTCAAACCGCTGGTTTTTGATAGTTTGGGCCCTATTGAATAATGAATGTTTTGAATTTTCTCCAAAAGTAAAGTAGTTGCAAACTCATGCTTTTAGAGACTTGTTTGGGCTCATGAGAGGAGTAGAAAAACATCAAAAATTTCAGTCCTGCATGATTCTACCAAGAAATGTGTGTTCATTGAAACCGCTGGTTTTTGATAGTTTGGGCCCTATTGAATAATGAATGTTTTGAATTTTCTCCAAAAGTAAAGTAGTTGCAAACTCATCCTTTTAGAAACTTGTTTGGGCTGTTGAGAGGAGTAAAAAACCATCAAAAATTTCAATCCTGCATGATTCTACCAAGAAATGTGATTCTTCATTCAAAACGCTGGTTTTTGCTATTTGGCTCTATTGAATAATGAATGTTTTGAATTTTCTCCAAAAGTAAAGTAGTTGCAAACTCATGCTTTTAGTGACTTGTTTGGGCTCATGAGAGGAGTAGAAAAACATCAAAAATTTCAGTCCTGCATGATTCTACCAAGAAATGTGTGTTCATTCAAACCGCTGGTTTTTGATAGTTTGGGCCCTATTGAATAATGAATGTTTTGAATTTTCTCCAAAAGTAAAGTAGTTGCAAACTCATCCTTTTAGAAACTTGTTTGGGCTGTTGAGAGGAGTAAAAAACCATCAAAAATTTCAATCCTGCATGATTCTACCAAGAAATGTGATTCTTCATTCAAAACGCTGGTTTTTGCTATTGGGCTCTATTGAATAATGAATGTTTTGAATTTTCTCCAAAAGTAAAGTAGTTGCAAACTCATGCTTTTAGAGACTTGTTTGGGCTCATGAGAGGAGTAGAAAAACATCAAAAATTTCAGTCCTGCATGATTCTACCAAGAAATGTGTGTTCATTCAAACCGCTGGTTTTTGATAGTTTGGGCCCTATTGAATAATGAATGTTTTGAATTTTCTCCAAAAGTAAAGTAGTTGCAAACTCATGCTTTTAGAGACTTGTTTGGGCTCATGAGAGGAGTAGAAAAACATCAAAAATTTCAGTCCTGCATGATTCTACCAAGAAATGTGTGTTCATTGAAACCGCTGGTTTTTGATAGTTTGGGCCCTATTGAATAATGAATGTTTTGAATTTTCTCCAAAAGTAAAGTAGTTGCAAACTCATCCTTTTAGAAACTTGTTTGGGCTGTTGAGAGGAGTAAAAAACCATCAAAAATTTCAATCCTGCATGATTCTACCAAGAAATGTGATTCTTCATTCAAAACGCTGGTTTTTGCTATTGGGCTCTATTGAATAATGAATGTTTTGAATTTTCTCCAAAAGTAAAGTAGTTGCAAACTTATGCTTTTAGAGACTTGTTTGGGCTCATGAGAGGAGTAGAAAAACATCAAAAATTTCAGTCCTGCATGATTCTACCAAGAAATGTGTGTTCATTGAAACCGCTGGTTTTTGATAGTTTGGGCCCTATTGAATAATGAATGTTTTGAATTTTCTCCAAAAGTAAAGTAGTTGCAAACTCATCCTTTTAGAAACTTGTTTGGGCTGTTGAGAGGAGTAAAAAACCATCAAAAATTTCAATCCTGCATGATTCTACCAAGAAATGTGATTCTTCATTCAAAACGCTGGTTTTTGCTATTGGGCTCTATTGAATAATGAATGTTTTGAATTTTCTCCAAAAGTAAAGTAGTTGCAAACTCATGCTTTTAGAGACTTGTTTGGGCTCATGAGAGGAGTAGAAAAACATCAAAAATTTCAGTCCTGCATGATTCTACCAAGAAATGTGTGTTCATTGAAACTGCTGGTTTTTGATAGTTTGGGCCCTATTGAATAATGAATGTTTTGAATTTTCTCCAAAAGTAAAGTAGTTGCAAACTCATCGTTTTAGAAACTTGTTTGGGCTGTTGAGAGGAGTAAAAAACCATCAAAAATTTCAATCCTGCATGATTCTACCAAGAAATGTGATTCTTCATTCAAAACGCTGGTTTTTGCTATTGGGCTCTATTGAATAATGAATGTTTTGAATTTTCTCCAAAAGTAAAGTAGTTGCAAACTCATGCTTTTAGAGACTTGTTTGGGCTCATGAGAGGAGTAGAAAAACATCAAAAATTTCAGTCCTGCATGATTCTACCAAGAAATGTGTGTTCATTGAAACCGCTGGTTTTTGATAGTTTGGGCCCTATTGAATAATGAATGTTTTGAATTTTCTCCAAAAGTAAAGTAGTTGCAAACTCATCCTTTTAGAAACTTGTTTGGGCTGTTGAGAGGAGTAAAAAACCATCAAAAATTTCAATCCTGCATGATTCTACCAAGAAATGTGATTCTTCATTCAAAACACTGGTTTTTGCTATTGGGCTCTATTGAATAATGAATGTTTTGAATTTTCTCCAAAAGTAAAGTAGTTGCAAACTCATGCTTTTAGAGACTTGTTTTGGCTCATGAGAAGAGTAGAAAAACATCAAAAATTTCAGTCCTGCATGATTCTACCAAGAAATGTGTGTTCATTGAAACCGCTGGTTTTTGATAGTTTGGGCCCTATTGAATAATGAATGTTTTGAATTTTCTCCAAAAGTAAATTAGTTGCAAACTCATCCTTTTAGAAACTTGTTTGGGCTGTTGAGAGGAGTAAAAAACCATCAAAAATTTCAATCCTGCATGATTTTACCAAGAAATGTGATTCTTCATTCAAAACCTGATTTTTGCTATTGGGCTCTATTGAATAATGAATGTTTTGAATTTTCTCCAAAAGTAAAGTAGTTGCAAACTCATGCTTTTAGAGACTTGTTTGGGCTCATGAGAGGAGTAGAAAAACATCAAAAATTTCAGTCCTGCATGATTCTACCAAGAAATGTGTGTTCATTGAAACCGCTGGTTTTTGATAGTTTGGGCCCTATTGAATAATGAATGTTTTGAATTTTCTCCAAAAGTAAAGTAGTTGCAAACTCATCCTTTTAGAAACTTGTTTGGGCTGTTGAGAGGAGTAAAAAACCATCAAAAATTTCAATCCTGCATGATTCTACCAAGAAATGTGATTCTTCATTCAAAACGCTGGTTTTTGCTATTGGGCTCTATTGAATAATGAATGTTTTGAATTTTCTCCAAAAGTAAAGTAGTTGCAAACTCATGCTTTTAGAGACTTGTTTGGGCTCATGAGATGAGTAGAAAAACATCAAAAATTTCAGTCCTGCATGATTCTACCAAGACATGTGTGTTCATTCAAACCGCTGGTTTTTGATAGTTTGGGCCCTATTGAATAATGAATGTTTTGAATTTTCTCCAAAAGTAAAGTAGTTGCAAACTCATCCTTTTAGAAACTTGTTTGGGCTGTTGAGAGGAGTAAAAAACCATCAAAAATTTCAATCCTGCATGATTCTACCAAGAAATGTGATTCTTCATTCAAAACGCTGGTTTTTGCTATTGGGCTCTATTGAATAATGAATGTTTTGAATTTTCTCCAAAAGTAAAGTAGTTGCAAACTCATGCTTTTAGAGACTTGTTTGGGCTCATGAGAGGAGTAGAAAAACATCAAAAATTTCAGTCCTGCATGATTCTACCAAGAAATGTGTGTTCATTGAAACCGCTGGTTTTTGATAGTTTGGGCCCTATTGAATAATGAATGTTTTGAATTTTCTCCAAAAGTAAAGTAGTTGCAAACTCATCCTTTTAGAAACTTGTTTGGGCTGTTGAGAGGAGTAAAAAACCATCAAAAATTTCAGTCCTGCATGATTCTACCAAGAAATGTGTGTTCATTGAAACCGCTGGTTTTTGATAGTTTGGGCCCTATTGAATAATGAATGTTTTGAATTTTCTCCAAAAGTAAAGTAGTTGCAAACTCATCCTTTTAGAAACTTGTTTGGGCTGTTGAGAGGAGTAAAAAACCATCAAAAATTTCAATCCTGCATGATTTTACCAAGAAATGTGATTCTTCATTCAAAACCTGATTTTTGCTATTGGGCTCTATTGAATAGTGAATGTTTTGAATTTTCTCCAAAAGTAAAGTAGTTGCAAACTCATGCTTTTAGAGACTTGTTTGGGCTCATGAGAGGAGTAGAAAAACATCAAAAATTTCAGTCCTGCATGATTCTACCAAGAAATGTGTTCATTCAAACCGCTGGTTTTTGATAGTTTGGGCCCTATTGAATAATGAATGTTTTGAATTTTCTCCAAAAGTAAAGTAGTTGCAAACTCATCCTTTTAGAAACTTGTTTGGGCTGTTGAGAGGAGTAAAAAACCATCAAAAATTTCAATCCTGCATGATTCTACCAAGAAATGTGATTCTTCATTCAAAACGCTGGTTTTTGCAATTGGGCAAAAATTGCAAAAGTAAAGTAGTTGCAAACTCATGCTTTTAGAGACTTGTTTGGGCTCATGAGAGGAGTAGAAAAACATCAAAAATTTCAGTCCTGCATGATTCTACCAAGAAATGTGTTCATTGAAACCGCTGGTTTTTGATAGTTTGGGCCCTATTGAATAATGAATGTTTTGAATTTTCTCCAAAAGTAAAGTAGTTGCAAACTCATCCTTTTAGAAACTTGTTTGGGCTGTTGAGAGGAGTAAAAAACCATCAAAAATTTCAGTCCTGCATGATTCTACCAAGAAATGTGTGTTCATTGAAACCGCTGGTTTTTGATAGTTTGGGCCCTATTGAATAATGAATGTTTTGAATTTTCTCCAAAAGTAAAGTAGTTGCAAACTCATCCTTTTAGAAACTTGTTTGGGCTGTTGAGAGGAGTAAAAAACCATCAAAAATTTCAATCCTGCATGATTTTACCAAGAAATGTGATTCTTCATTCAAAACCTGATTTTTGCTATTGGGCTCTATTGAATAGTGAATGTTTTGAATTTTCTCCAAAAGTAAAGTAGTTGCAAACTCATGCTTTTAGAGACTTGTTTGGGCTCATGAGAGGAGTAGAAAAACATCAAAAATTAAAGTCCTGCATGATTCTACCAAGAAATGTGTTCATTCAAACCGCTGGTTTTTGATAGTTTGGGCCCTATTGAATAATGAATGTTTTGAATTTTCTCCAAAAGTAAAGTAGTTACAAACTCATCCTTTTAGAAACTTGCTTGGGCTGTAGAGAGGAGTAAAAAACCATCAAAAATTTCAATACTGCATGATTCTACCAAGAAATGTGATTCTTCATTCAAAACGCTGGTTTTTGCTATTGGGCTCTATTGAATAATGAATGTTTTGAATTTTCTCCAAAAGTAAAGTAGTTGCAAACTCATGCTTTTAGAGACTTGTTTGGGCTCATGAAATGAGTAGAAAAACATCAAAAATTTCAGTCCTGCATGATTATACCAAGACATGTGTGTTCATTGAAACGGCTGGTTTTTGATAGTTTGGGCCCTATTGAATAATGAATGTTTTGAATTTTCTCCAAAAGTAAAGTAGTTGCAAACTCATCCTTTTAGAAACTTGTTTGGGCTGTTGAGAGGAGTAAAAAACCATCAAAAATTTCAATCCTGCATGATTCTACCAAGAAATGTGATTCTTCATTCAAAACGCTGGTTTTTGCTATTGGGCTCTATTGAATAATGAATGTTTTGAATTTTCTCCAAAAGTAAAGTAGTTGCAAACTCATGCTTTTAGAGACTTGTTTGGGCTCATGAGAGGAGTAGAAAAACATCAAAAATTTCAGTCCTGCATGATTCTACCAAGAAATGTGTGTTCATTCAAACCGCTGGTTTTTGATAGTTTGGGCCCTATTGAATAATGAATGTTTTGAATTTTCTCCAAAAGTAAAGTAGTTGCAAACTCATGCTTTTAGAGACTTGTTTGGGCTCATGAGAGGAGTAGAAAAACATCAAAAATTTCAGTCCTGCATGATTCTACCAAGAAATGTGTGTTCATTGAAACCGCTGGTTTTTGATAGTTTGGGCCCTATTGAATAATGAATGTTTTGAATTTTCTCCAAAAGTAAAGTAGTTGCAAACTCATCCTTTTAGAAACTTGTTTGGGCTGTTGAGAGGAGTAAAAAACCATCAAAAATTTCAATCCTGCATGATTCTACCAAGAAATGTGATTCTTCATTCAAAACGCTGGTTTTTGCTATTTGGCTCTATTGAATAATGAATGTTTTGAATTTTCTCCAAAAGTAAAGTAGTTGCAAACTCATGCTTTTAGTGACTTGTTTGGGCTCATGAGAGGAGTAGAAAAACATCAAAAATTTCAGTCCTGCATGATTCTACCAAGAAATGTGTGTTCATTCAAACCGCTGGTTTTTGATAGTTTGGGCCCTATTGAATAATGAATGTTTTGAATTTTCTCCAAAAGTAAAGTAGTTGCAAACTCATCCTTTTAGAAACTTGTTTGGGCTGTTGAGAGGAGTAAAAAACCATCAAAAATTTCAATCCTGCATGATTCTACCAAGAAATGTGATTCTTCATTCAAAACGCTGGTTTTTGCTATTGGGCTCTATTGAATAATGAATGTTTTGAATTTTCTCCAAAAGTAAAGTAGTTGCAAACTCATGCTTTTAGAGACTTGTTTGGGCTCATGAGAGGAGTAGAAAAACATCAAAAATTTCAGTCCTGCATGATTCTACCAAGAAATGTGTGTTCATTCAAACCGCTGGTTTTTGATAGTTTGGGCCCTATTGAATAATGAATGTTTTGAATTTTCTCCAAAAGTAAAGTAGTTGCAAACTCATGCTTTTAGAGACTTGTTTGGGCTCATGAGAGGAGTAGAAAAACATCAAAAATTTCAGTCCTGCATGATTCTACCAAGAAATGTGTGTTCATTGAAACCGCTGGTTTTTGATAGTTTGGGCCCTATTGAATAATGAATGTTTTGAATTTTCTCCAAAAGTAAAGTAGTTGCAAACTCATCCTTTTAGAAACTTGTTTGGGCTGTTGAGAGGAGTAAAAAACCATCAAAAATTTCAATCCTGCATGATTCTACCAAGAAATGTGATTCTTCATTCAAAACGCTGGTTTTTGCTATTGGGCTCTATTGAATAATGAATGTTTTGAATTTTCTCCAAAAGTAAAGTAGTTGCAAACTTATGCTTTTAGAGACTTGTTTGGGCTCATGAGAGGAGTAGAAAAACATCAAAAATTTCAGTCCTGCATGATTCTACCAAGAAATGTGTGTTCATTGAAACCGCTGGTTTTTGATAGTTTGGGCCCTATTGAATAATGAATGTTTTGAATTTTCTCCAAAAGTAAAGTAGTTGCAAACTCATCCTTTTAGAAACTTGTTTGGGCTGTTGAGAGGAGTAAAAAACCATCAAAAATTTCAATCCTGCATGATTCTACCAAGAAATGTGATTCTTCATTCAAAACGCTGGTTTTTGCTATTGGGCTCTATTGAATAATGAATGTTTTGAATTTTCTCCAAAAGTAAAGTAGTTGCAAACTCATGCTTTTAGAGACTTGTTTGGGCTCATGAGAGGAGTAGAAAAACATCAAAAATTTCAGTCCTGCATGATTCTACCAAGAAATGTGTGTTCATTCAAACTGCTGGTTTTTGATAGTTTGGGCCCTATTGAATAATGAATGTTTTGAATTTTCTCCAAAAGTAAAGTAGTTGCAAACTCATCGTTTTAGAAACTTGTTTGGGCTGTTGAGAGGAGTAAAAAACCATCAAAAATTTCAATCCTGCATGATTCTACCAAGAAATGTGATTCTTCATTCAAAACGCTGGTTTTTGCTATTGGGCTCTATTGAATAATGAATGTTTTGAATTTTCTCCAAAAGTAAAGTAGTTGCAAACTCATGCTTTTAGAGACTTGTTTGGGCTCATGAGAGGAGTAGAAAAACATCAAAAATTTCAGTCCTGCATGATTCTACCAAGAAATGTGTGTTCATTGAAACCGCTGGTTTTTGATAGTTTGGGCCCTATTGAATAATGAATGTTTTGAATTTTCTCCAAAAGTAAAGTAGTTGCAAACTCATCCTTTTAGAAACTTGTTTGGGCTGTTGAGAGGAGTAAAAAACCATCAAAAATTTCAATCCTGCATGATTCTACCAAGAAATGTGATTCTTCATTCAAAACACTGGTTTTTGCTATTGGGCTCTATTGAATAATGAATGTTTTGAATTTTCTCCAAAAGTAAAGTAGTTGCAAACTCATGCTTTTAGAGACTTGTTTGGGCTCATGAGAAGAGTAGAAAAACATCAAAAATTTCAGTCCTGCATGATTCTACCAAGAAATGTGTGTTCATTGAAACCGCTGGTTTTTGATAGTTTGGGCCCTATTGAATAATGAATGTTTTGAATTTTCTCCAAAAGTAAATTAGTTGCAAACTCATCCTTTTAGAAACTTGTTTGGGCTGTTGAGAGGAGTAAAAAACCATCAAAAATTTCAATCCTGCATGATTTTACCAAGAAATGTGATTCTTCATTCAAAACCTGATTTTTGCTATTGGGCTCTATTGAATAATGAATGTTTTGAATTTTCTCCAAAAGTAAAGTAGTTGCAAACTCATGCTTTTAGAGACTTGTTTGGGCTCATGAGAGGAGTAGAAAAACATCAAAAATTTCAGTCCTGCATGATTCTACCAAGAAATGTGTGTTCATTGAAACCGCTGGTTTTTGATAGTTTGGGCCCTATTGAATAATGAATGTTTTGAATTTTCTCCAAAAGTAAAGTAGTTGCAAACTCATCCTTTTAGAAACTTGTTTGGGCTGTTGAGAGGAGTAAAAAACCATCAAAAATTTCAATCCTGCATGATTCTACCAAGAAATGTGATTCTTCATTCAAAACGCTGGTTTTTGCTATTGGGCTCTATTGAATAATGAATGTTTTGAATTTTCTCCAAAAGTAAAGTAGTTGCAAACTCATGCTTTTAGAGACTTGTTTGGGCTCATGAGAGGAGTAGAAAAACATCAAAAATTTCAGTCCTGCATGATTCTACCAAGAAATGTGTGTTCATTGAAACCGCTGGTTTTTGATAGTTTGGGCCCTATTGAATAATGAATGTTTTGAATTTTCTCCAAAAGTAAAGTAGTTGCAAACTCATCCTTTTAGAAACTTGTTTGGGCTGTTGAGAGGAGTAAAAAACCATCAAAAATTTCAGTCCTGCATGATTCTACCAAGAAATGTGTGTTCATTGAAACCGCTGGTTTTTGATAGTTTGGGCCCTATTGAATAATGAATGTTTTGAATTTTCTCCAAAAGTAAAGTAGTTGCAAACTCATCCTTTTAGAAACTTGTTTGGGCTGTTGAGAGGAGTAAAAAACCATCAAAAATTTCAATCCTGCATGATTTTACCAAGAAATGTGATTCTTCATTCAAAACCTGATTTTTGCTATTGGGCTCTATTGAATAGTGAATGTTTTGAATTTTCTCCAAAAGTAAAGTAGTTGCAAACTCATGCTTTTAGAGACTTGTTTGGGCTCATGAGAGGAGTAGAAAAACATCAAAAATTTCAGTCCTGCATGATTCTACCAAGAAATGTGTTCATTCAAACCGCTGGTTTTTGATAGTTTGGGCCCTATTGAATAATGAATGTTTTGAATTTTCTCCAAAAGTAAAGTAGTTGCAAACTCATCCTTTTAGAAACTTGTTTGGGCTGTTGAGAGGAGTAAAAAACCATCAAAAATTTCAATCCTGCATGATTCTACCAAGAAATGTGATTCTTCATTCAAAACGCTGGTTTTTGCAATTGGGCAAAAATTGCAAAAGTAAAGTAGTTGCAAACTCATGCTTTTAGAGACTTGTTTGGGCTCATGAGAGGAGTAGAAAAACATCAAAAATTTCAGTCCTGCATGATTCTACCAAGAAATGTGTGTTCATTGAAACCGCTGGTTTTTGATAGTTTGGGCCCTATTGAATAATGAGTGTTTTGAATTTTCCAAAAGTAAAGTAGTTGCAAACTCATGCTTTTAGAGACTTGTTTGGGCTCATGAGAGGAATAGAAAAACATCAAAAATTTCAGTCCTGCATGATTCTACCAAGAAATGTGTGTTCATTGAAATCGCTGGTTTTTGATAGTTTGGGCCCTATTGAATAATGAGTGTTTTGAATTTTCTCCAAAAGTAAAGTAGTTGCAAACTCATCCTTTTAGAAACTTGTTTGGGCTGTTGAGAGGAGTAAAAAACCATCAAAAATTTCAATCCTGCATGATTCTACCAAGAAATGTGATTCTTCATTCAAAACGCTGGTTTTTGCTATTGGGCTCTATTGAATAATGAATGTTTTGAATTTTCTCCAAAAGTAAAGTAGTTGCAAACTCATGCTTTTAGAGACTTGTTTGGGCTCATGAGAGGAGTAGAAAAACATCAAAAATTTCAGTCCTGCATGATTCTACCAAGAAATGTGTGTTCATTGAAACCGCTGGTTTTTGATAGTTTGGGCCCTATTGAATAATGAATGTTTTGAATTTTCTCCAAAAGTAAAGTAGTTGCAAACTCATCCTTTTAGAAACTTGTTTGGGCTGTTGAGAGGAGTAAAAAACCATCAAAAATTTCAATCCTGCATGATTCTACCAAGAAATGTGATTCTTCATTCAAAACACTGGTTTTTGCTATTGGGCTCTATTGAATAATGAATGTTTTGAATTTTCTCCAAAAGTAAAGTAGTTGCAAACTCATGCTTTTAGAGACTTGTTTGGGCTCATGAGAAGAGTAGAAAAACATCAAAAATTTCAGTCCTGCATGATTCTACCAAGAAATGTGTGTTCATTGAAACCGCTGGTTTTTGATAGTTTGGGCCCTATTGAATAATGAATGTTTTGAATTTTCTCCAAAAGTAAATTAGTTGCAAACTCATCCTTTTAGAAACTTGTTTGGGCTGTTGAGAGGAGTAAAAAACCATCAAAAATTTCAATCCTGCATGATTTTACCAAGAAATGTGATTCTTCATTCAAAACCTGATTTTTGCTATTGGGCTCTATTGAATAATGAATGTTTTGAATTTTCTCCAAAAGTAAAGTAGTTGCAAACTCATGCTTTTAGAGACTTGTTTGGGCTCATGAGAGGAGTAGAAAAACATCAAAAATTTCAGTCCTGCATGATTCTACCAAGAAATGTGTGTTCATTGAAACCGCTGGTTTTTGATAGTTTGGGCCCTATTGAATAATGAATGTTTTGAATTTTCTCCAAAAGTAAAGTAGTTGCAAACTCATCCTTTTAGAAACTTGTTTGGGCTGTTGAGAGGAGTAAAAAACCATCAAAAATTTCAATCCTGCATGATTCTACCAAGAAATGTGATTCTTCATTCAAAACGCTGGTTTTTGCTATTGGGCTCTATTGAATAATGAATGTTTTGAATTTTCTCCAAAAGTAAAGTAGTTGCAAACTCATGCTTTTAGAGACTTGTTTGGGCTCATGAGAGGAGTAGAAAAACATCAAAAATTTCAGTCCTGCATGATTCTACCAAGAAATGTGTGTTCATTGAAACCGCTGGTTTTTGATAGTTTGGGCCCTATTGAATAATGAATGTTTTGAATTTTCTCCAAAAGTAAAGTAGTTGCAAACTCATCCTTTTAGAAACTTGTTTGGGCTGTTGAGAGGAGTAAAAAACCATCAAAAATTTCAGTCCTGCATGATTCTACCAAGAAATGTGTGTTCATTGAAACCGCTGGTTTTTGATAGTTTGGGCCCTATTGAATAATGAATGTTTTGAATTTTCTCCAAAAGTAAAGTAGTTGCAAACTCATCCTTTTAGAAACTTGTTTGGGCTGTTGAGAGGAGTAAAAAACCATCAAAAATTTCAATCCTGCATGATTTTACCAAGAAATGTGATTCTTCATTCAAAACCTGATTTTTGCTATTGGGCTCTATTGAATAGTGAATGTTTTGAATTTTCTCCAAAAGTAAAGTAGTTGCAAACTCATGCTTTTAGAGACTTGTTTGGGCTCATGAGAGGAGTAGAAAAACATCAAAAATTTCAGTCCTGTATGATTCTACCAAGAAATGTGTTCATTCAAACCGCTGGTTTTTGATAGTTTGGGCCCTATTGAATAATGAATGTTTTGAATTTTCTCCAAAAGTAAAGTAGTTGCAAACTCATCCTTTTAGAAACTTGTTTGGGCTGTTGAGAGGAGTAAAAAACCATCAAAAATTTCAATCCTGCATGATTCTACCAAGAAATGTGATTCTTCATTCAAAACGCTGGTTTTTGCAATTGGGCAAAAATTGCAAAAGTAAAGTAGTTGCAAACTCATGCTTTTAGAGACTTGTTTGGGCTCATGAGAGGAGTAGAAAAACATCAAAAATTTCAGTCCTGCATGATTCTACCAAGAAATGTGTGTTCATTGAAACCGCTGGTTTTTGATAGTTTGGGCCCTATTGAATAATGAGTGTTTTGAATTTTCCAAAAGTAAAGTAGTTGCAAACTCATGCTTTTAGAGACTTGTTTGGGCTCATGAGAGGAATAGAAAAACATCAAAAATTTCAGTCCTGCATGATTCTACCAAGAAATGTGTGTTCATTGAAATCGCTGGTTTTTGATAGTTTGGGCCCTATTGAATAATGAGTGTTTTGAATTTTCTCCAAAAGTAAAGTAGTTGCAAACTCATCCTTTTAGAAACTTGTTTGGGCTGTTGAGAGGAGTAAAAAACCATCAAAAATTTCAATCCTGCATGATTCTACCAAGAAATGTGATTCTTCATTCAAAACGCTGGTTTTTGCTATTGGGCTCTATTGAATAATGAATGTTTTTAATTTTCTCCAAAAGTAAAGTAGTTGCAAACTCATGCTTTTAGAGACTTGTTTGGGCTCATGAGAGGAGTAGAAAAACATCAAAAATTTCAGTCCTGCATGATTCTACCAAGAAATGTGTGTTCATTCAAACCGCTGGTTTTTGATAGTTTGGGCCCTAATGAATAATGAATGTTTTGAATTTTCTCCAAAAGTAAAGTAGTTGCAAACTCATGCTTTTAGAGACTTGTTTGGGCTCATGAGAGGAGTAGAAAAACATCAAAAATTTCAGTCCTGCATGATTCTACCAAGAAATGTGTTCATTCAAACCGCTGGTTTTTGATAGTTTGGGCCCTATTGAATAATGAATGTTTTGAATTTTCTCCAAAAGTAAAATAGTTGCAAACTCATCCTTTTAGAAACTTGTTTGGGCTGTTGAGAGGAGTAAAAAACCATCAAAAATTTCAATCCTGCATGATTCTACCAAGAAATGTGATTCTTCATTCAAAACGCTGGTTTTTGCTATTGGGCTCTATTGAATAATGAATGTTTTGAATTTTCTCCAAAAGTAAAGTAGTTGCAAACTCATGCTTTTAGAGACTTGTTTGGGCTCATGAGAGGAGTAGAAAAACATCAAAAATTTAAGTCCTGCAGGATTCAACCAAGAAATGTGTGTTCATTCAAACCGCTGGTTTTTGATAGTTTGGGCCCTATTGAATAATGAATGTTTTGAATTTTCTCCAAAAGTAAAGTAGTTGCAAACTCATGCTTTTAGAGACTTGTTTGGGCTCATGAGAGGAGTAGAAAAACATCAAAAATTTCAGTCCTGCATGATTCTACCAAGAAATGTGTGTTCATTGAAACCGCTGGTTTTTGATAGTTTGGGCCCTATTGAATAATGAATGTTTTGAATTTTCTCCAAAAGTAAAGTAGTTGCAAACTCATCCTTTTAGAAACTTGTTTGGGCTATTGAGAGGAGTAAAAAACCATCAAAAATTTCAATCCTGCATGATTCTACCAAGAAATGTGATTCTTCATTCAAAACGCTGGTTTTTGCTATTGGGCTCTATTGAATAATGAATGTTTTGAATTTTCTCCAAAAGTAAAGTAGTTGCAAACTCATGCTTTTAGAGACTTGTTTGGGCTCATGAGAGGAGTAGAAAAACATCAAAAATTTCAGTCCTGCATGATTCTACCAAGAAATGTGTGTTCATTGAAACGGCTGGTTTTTGATAGTTTGGGCCCTATTGAATAATGAATGTTTTGAATTTTCTCCAAAAGTAAAGTAGTTGCAAACTCATCCTTTTAGAAACTTGTTTGGGCTGTTGAGAGGAGTAAAAAACCATCAAAAATTTCAATCCTGCATGATTCTACCAAGAAATGTGATTCTTCATTCAAAACGCTGGTTTTTGCTATTGGGCTCTATTGAATAATGAATGTTTTGAATTTTCTCCAAAAGTAAAGTAGTTGCAAACTCATGCTTTTAGAGACTTGTTTGGGCTCATGAGATGAGTAGAAAAACATCAAAAATTTCAGTCCTGCATGATTCTACCAAGACATGTGTGTTCATTCAAACCGCTGGTTTTTGATAGTTTGGGCCCTATTGAATAATGAATGTTTTGAATTTTCTCCAAAAGTAAAGTAGTTGCAAACTCATCCTTTTAGAAACTTGTTTGGGCTGTTGAGAGGAGTAAAAAACCATCAAAAATTTCAATCCTGCATGATTCTACCAAGAAATGTGATTCTTCATTCAAAACGCTGGTTTTTGCTATTGGGCTCTATTGAATAATGAATGTTTTGAATTTTCTCCAAAAGTAAAGTAGTTGCAAACTCATGCTTTTAGAGACTTGTTTGGGCTCATGAGAGGAGTAGAAAAACATCAAAAATTTCAGTCCTGCATGATTCTACCAAGAAATGTGTGTTCATTGAAACCGCTGGTTTTTGATAGTTTGGGCCCTATTGAATAATGAATGTTTTGAATTTTCTCCAAAAGTAAAGTAGTTGCAAACTCATCCTTTTAGAAACTTGTTTGGGCTGTTGAGAGGAGTAAAAAACCATCAAAAATTTCAATCCTGCATGATTCTACCAAGAAATGTGATTCTTCATTCAAAACGCTGGTTTTTGCTATTGGGCTCTATTGAATAATGAATGTTTTGAATTTTCTCCAAAAGTAAAGTAGTTGCAAACTCATGCTTTTAGAGACTTGTTTGGGCTCATGAGAGGAGTAGAAAAACATCAAAAATTTCAGTCCTGCATGATTCTACCAAGAAATGTGTGTTCATTCAAACCGCTGGTTTTTGATAGTTTGGGCCCTATTGAATAATGAATGTTTTGAATTTTCTCCAAAAGTAAAGTAGTTGCAAACTCATCCTTTTAGAAACTTGTTTGGGCTGTTGAGAGGAGTAAAAAACCATCAAAAATTTCAATCCTGCATGATTTTACCAAGAAATGTGATTCTTCATTCAAAACCTGATTTTTGCTATTGGGCTCTATTGAATAGTGAATGTTTTGAATTTTCTCCAAAAGTAAAGTAGTTGCAAACTCATGCTTTTAGAGACTTGTTTGGGCTCATGAGAGGAGTAGAAAAACATCAAAAATTTCAGTCCTGCATGATTCTACCAAGAAATGTGTTCATTCAAACCGCTGGTTTTTGATAGTTTGGGCCCTATTGAATAATGAATGTTTTGAATTTTCTCCAAAAGTAAAGTAGTTGCAAACTCATCCTTTTAGAAACTTGTTTGGGCTGTTGAGAGGAGTAAAAAACCATCAAAAATTTCAATCCTGCATGATTCTACCAAGAAATGTGATTCTTCATTCAAAACGCTGGTTTTTGCAATTGGGCAAAAATTGCAAAAGTAAAGTAGTTGCAAACTCATGCTTTTAGAGACTTGTTTGGGCTCATGAGAGGAGTAGAAAAACATCAAAAATTTCAGTCCTGCATGATTCTACCAAGAAATGTGTGTTCATTGAAACCGCTGGTTTTTGATAGTTTGGGCCCTATTGAATAATGAGTGTTTTGAATTTTCCAAAAGTAAAGTAGTTGCAAACTCATGCTTTTAGAGACTTGTTTGGGCTCATGAGAGGAATAGAAAAACATCAAAAATTTCAGTCCTGCATGATTCTACCAAGAAATGTGTGTTCATTGAAATCGCTGGTTTTTGATAGTTTGGGCCCTATTGAATAATGAGTGTTTTGAATTTTCTCCAAAAGTAAAGTAGTTGCAAACTCATCCTTTTAGAAACTTGTTTGGGCTGTTGAGAGGAGTAAAAAACCATCAAAAATTTCAATCCTGCATGATTCTACCAAGAAATGTGATTCTTCATTCAAAACGCTGGTTTTTGCTATTGGGCTCTATTGAATAATGAATGTTTTTAATTTTCTCCAAAAGTAAAGTAGTTGCAAACTCATGCTTTTAGAGACTTGTTTGGGCTCATGAGAGGAGTAGAAAAACATCAAAAATTTCAGTCCTGCATGATTCTACCAAGAAATGTGTGTTCATTCAAACCGCTGGTTTTTGATAGTTTGGGCCCTAATGAATAATGAATGTTTTGAATTTTCTCCAAAAGTAAAGTAGTTGCAAACTCATGCTTTTAGAGACTTGTTTGGGCTCATGAGAGGAGTAGAAAAACATCAAAAATTTCAGTCCTGCATGATTCTACCAAGAAATGTGTGTTCATTGAAACCGCTGGTTTTTGATAGTTTGGGCCCTATTGAATAATGAATGTTTTGAATTTTCTCCAAAAGTAAAGTAGTTGCAAACTCATCCTTTTAGAAACTTGTTTCGGCTGTTGAGAGGAGTAAAAAACCATCAAAAATTTCAATCCTGCATGATTCTACCAAGAAATGTGATTCTTCATTCAAAACGCTGGTTTTTGCTATTGGGCTCTATTGAATAATTAATGTTTTGAATTTTCTCCAAAAGTAAAGTAGTTGCAAACTCATGCTTTTAGAGACTTGTTTGGGCTCATGAGAGGAGTAGAAAAACATCAAAAATTTCAGTCCTGCATGATTCTACCAAGAAATGTGTGTTCATTGAAACCGCTGGTTTTTGATAGTTTGGGCCCTATTGAATAATGAATGTTTTGAATTTTCTCCAAAAGTAAAGTAGTTGCAAACTCATCCTTTTAGAAACTTGTTTGGGCTGTTGAGAGGAGTAAAAAAACATCAAAAATTTCAATCCTGCATGATTCTACCAAGAAATGTGATTCTTCATTCAAAACGCTGGTTTTTGCTATTGGGCTCTATTGAATAATGAATGTTTTGAATTTTCTCCAAAAGTAAAGTAGTTGCAAACTCATGCTTTTAGAGACTTGTTTGGGCTCATGAGAGGAGTAGAAAAACATCAAAAATTTAAGTCCTGCAGGATTCAACCAAGAAATGTGTGTTCATTCAAACCGCTGGCTTTTGATAGTTTGGGCCCTATTGAATAATGAATGTTTTGAATTTTCTCCAAAAGTAAAGTAGTTGCAAACTCATGCTTTTAGAGACTTGTTTGGGCTCATGAGAGGAGTAGAAAAACCTCAAAAATTTCAGTCCTGCATGATTCTACCAAGAAATGTGTGTTCATTGAAACCGCTGGTTTTTGATAGTTTGGGCCCTATTGAATAATGAATGTTTTGAATTTTCTCCAAAAGTAAAGTAGTTGCAAACTCATCCTTTTAGAAACTTGTTTGGGCTGTTGAGAGGAGTAAAAAACCATCAAAAATTTCAATCCTGCATGATTCTACCAAGAAATGTGATTCTTCATTCAAAACGCTGGTTTTTGCTATTGGGCTCTATTGAATAATGAATGTTTTGAATTTTCTCCAAAAATAAAGTAGTTGCAAACTCATGCTTTTAGAGACTTGTTTGGGCTCATGAGAGGAGTAGAAAAACATCAAAAATTTCAGTCCTGCATGATTCTACCAAGAAATGTGTGTTCATTGAAACCGCTGGTTTTTGATAGTTTGGGCCCTATTGAATAATGAATGTTTTGAATTTTCTCCAAAAGTAAAGTAGTTGCAAACTCATCCTTTTAGAAACTTGTTTGGGCTGTTGAGAGGAGTAAAAAACCATCAAAAATTTCAATCCTGCATGATTCTACCAAGAAATGTGATTCTTCATTCAAAACGCTGGTTTTTGCTATTGGGCTCTATTGAATAATGAATGTTTTGAATTTTCTCCAAAAGTAAAGTAGTTGCAAACTCATGCTTTTAGAGACTTGTTTGGGCTCATGAGAGGAGTAGAAAAACATCAAAAATTTCAGTCCTGCATGATTCTACCAAGAAATGTGTGTTCATTCAAACCGCTGGTTTTTGATAGTTTGGGCCCTATTGAATAATGAATGTTTTGAATTTTCTCCAAAAGTAAAGTAGTTGCAAACTCATCCTTTTAGAAACTTGTTTGGGCTGTTGAGAGGAGTAAAAAACCATCAAAAATTTCAATCCTGCATGATTCTACCAAGAAATGTGATTCTTCATTCAAAACGCTGGTTTTTGCTATTGGGCTCTATTGAATAATGAATGTTTTGAATTTTCTCCAAAAGTAAAGTAGTTGCAAACTCATGCTTTTAGAGACTTGTTTGGGCTCATGAGAGGAGTAGGAAAACATCAAAAATTTCAGTCCTGCAGGATTCTACCAAGAAATGTGTGTTCATTGAAACCGCTGGTTTTTGATAGTTTGGGCCCTATTGAATAATGAATGTTTTGAATTTTCTCCAAAAGTAAAGTAGTTGCAAACTCATCCTTTTAGAAACTTGTTTGGGCTGTTGAGAGGAGTAAAAAACCATCAAAAATTTCAATCCTGCATGATTCTACCAAGAAATGTGATTCTTCATTCAAAACGCTGGTTTTTGCTATTGAGCTCTATTGAATAATGAATGTTTTGAATTTTCTCCAAAAGTAAAGTAGTTGCAAACTCATGCTTTTAGAGACTTGTTTGGGCTGTTGAGAGGAGTAAAAAACCATCAAAAATTTCAATCCTGCATGATTCTACCAAGAAATGTGATTCTTCATTCAAAACGCTGGTTTTTGCTATTGGGCTCTATTGAATAATGAATGTTTTTAATTTTCTCCAAAAGTAAAGTAGTTGCAAACTCATGCTTTTAGAGACTTGTTTGGTCTCATGAGATGAGTAGAAAAACATCAAAAATTTCAGTCCTGCATGATTCTACCAAAACATGTGTGTTCATTGAAACTGCTGGTTTTTGATAGTTTGGGCCCTATTGAATAATGAATGTTTTGAATTTTCTCCAAAAGTAAAGTAGTTGCAAACTCATCCTTTTAGAAACTTGTTTGGGCTGTTGAGAGGAGTAAAAAACCATCAAAAATTTCAATCCTGCATGATTCTACCAAGAAATGTGATTCTTCATTCAAAACGCTGGTTTTTGCTATTGGGCTCTATTGAATAATGAATGTTTTGAATTTTCTCCAAAAGTAAAGTAGTTGCAAACTCATGCTTTTAGAGACTTGTTTGGGCTCATGAGAGGAGTAGAAAAACATCAAAAATTTCAGTCCTGCATGATTCTACCAAGAAATGTGTGTTCATTCAAACCGCTGGTTTTTGATAGTTTGGGCCCTATTGAATAATGAATGTTTTGAATTTTCTCCAAAAGTAAAGTAGTTGCAAACTCATCCTTTTAGAAACTTGTTTGGGCTGTTGAGAGGAGTAAAAAACCATCAAAAATTTCAATCCTGCATGATTCTACCAAGAAATGTGATTCTTCATTCAAAACGCTGGTTTTTGCTATTGGGCTCTATTGAATAATGAATGTTTTGAATTTTCTCCAAAAGTAAAGTAGTTGCAAACTCATGCTTTTAGAGACTTGTTTGGGCTCATGAGAGGAGTAGGAAAACATCAAAAATTTCAGTCCTGCAGGATTCTACCAAGAAATGTGTGTTCATTGAAACCGCTGGTTTTTGATAGTTTGGGCCCTATTGAATAATGAATGTTTTGAATTTTCTCCAAAAGTAAAGTAGTTGCAAACTCATCCTTTTAGAAACTTGTTTGGGCTGTTGAGAGGAGTAAAAAACCATCAAAAATTTCAATCCTGCATGATTCTACCAAGAAATGTGATTCTTCATTCAAAACGCTGGTTTTTGCTATTGAGCTCTATTGAATAATGAATGTTTTGAATTTTCTCCAAAAGTAAAGTAGTTGCAAACTCATGCTTTTAGAGACTTGTTTGGGCTGTTGAGAGGAGTAAAAAACCATCAAAAATTTCAATCCTGCATGATTCTACCAAGAAATGTGATTCTTCATTCAAAACGCTGGTTTTTGCTATTGGGCTCTATTGAATAATGAATGTTTTTAATTTTCTCCAAAAGTAAAGTAGTTGCAAACTCATGCTTTTAGAGACTTGTTTGGGCTCATGAGAGGAGTAGAAAAACATCAAAAATTTCAGTCCTGCATGATTCTACCAAGAAATGTGTGTTCATTCAAACCGCTGGTTTTTGATAGTTTGGGCCCTATTGAATAATGAATGTTTTGAATTTTCTCCAAAAGTAAAGTAGTTGCAAACTCATGCTTTTAGAGACTTGTTTGGGCTCATGAGAGGAGTAGAAAAACATCAAAAATTTCAGTCCTGCATGATTCTACCAAGAAATGTGTGTTCATTGAAACCGCTGGTTTTTGATAGTTTGGGCCCTATTGAATAATGAATGTTTTGAATTTTCTCCAAAAGTAAAGTAGTTGCAAACTCATCCTTTTAGAAACTTGTTTCGGCTGTTGAGAGGAGTAAAAAACCATCAAAAATTTCAATCCTGCATGATTCTACCAAGAAATGTGATTCTTCATTCAAAACGCTGGTTTTTGCTATTGGGCTCTATTGAATAATTAATGTTTTGAATTTTCTCCAAAAGTAAAGTAGTTGCAAACTCATGCTTTTAGAGACTTGTTTGGGCTCATGAGAGGAGTAGAAAAACATCAAAAATTTCAGTCCTGCATGATTCTACCAAGAAATGTGTGTTCATTGAAACCGCTGGTTTTTGATAGTTTGGGCCCTATTGAATAATGAATGTTTTGAATTTTCTCCAAAAGTAAAGTAGTTGCAAACTCATCCTTTTAGAAACTTGTTTGGTCTGTTGAGAGGAGTAAAAAACCATCAAAAATTTCAATCCTGCATGATTTTACCAAGAAATGTGATTCTTCATTCAAAACCTGATTTTTGCTATTGGGCTCTATTGAATAGTGAATGTTTTGAATTTTCTCCAAAAGTAAAGTAGTTGCAAACTCATGCTTTTAGAGACTTGTTTGGGCTCATGAGAGGAGTAGAAAAACATCAAAAATTTCAGTCCTGCATGATTCTACCAAGAAATGTGTTCATTCAAACCGCTGGTTTTTGATAGTTTGGGCCCTATTGAATAATGAATGTTTTGAATTTTCTCCAAAAGTAAAATAGTTGCAAACTCATCCTTTTAGAAACTTGTTTGGGCTGTTGAGAGGAGTAAAAAACCATCAAAAATTTCAATCCTGCATGATTCTACCAAGAAATGTGCTTCTTCATTCAAAACGCTGGTTTTTGCTATTGGGCTCAATTGAATAATGAATGTTTTGAATTTTCTCCAAAAGTAAAGTAGTTGCAAACTCATGCTTTTAGAGACTTGTTTGGGCTCATGAGAGGAGTAGAAAAACATCAAAAATTTCAGTCCTGCATGATTCTACCAAGAAATGTGTGTTCATTGAAACGGCTGGTTTTTGATAGTTTGGGCCCTATTGAATAATGAATGTTTTGAATTTTCTCCAAAAGTAAAGTAGTTGCAAACTCATCCTTTTAGAAACTTGTTTGGGCTGTTGAGAGGAGTAAAAAACCATCAAAAATTTCAATCCTGCATGATTCTACCAAGAAATGTGATTCTTCATTCAAAACGCTGGTTTTTGCTATTGGGCTCTATTGAATAATGAATGTTTTGAATTTTCTCCAAAAGTAAAGTAGTTGCAAACTCATGCTTTTAGAGACTTGTTTGGGCTCATGAGAGGAGTAGAAAAACATCAAAAATTTAAGTCCTGCAGTATTCAACCAAGAAATGTGTGTTCATTCAAACCGCTGGTTTTTGATAGTTTGGGCCCTATTGAATAATGAATGTTTTGAATTTTCTCCAAAAGTAAAGTAGTTGCAAACTCATGCTTTTAGAGACTTGTTTGGGCTCATGAGATGAGTAGAAAAACATCAAAAATTTCAGTCCAGCATGATTCTACCAAGACATGTGTGTTCATTGAAACGGCTGGTTTTTGATAGTTTGGGCCCTATTGAATAATGAATGTTTTGAATTTTCTCCAAAAGTAAAGTAGTTGCAAACTCATCCTTTTAGAAACTTGTTTGGGCTGTTGAGAGGAGTAAAAAACCATCAAAAATTTCAATCCTGCATGATTCTACCAAGAAATGTGATTCTTCATTCAAAACGCTGGTTTTTGCTATTGGGCTCTATTGAATAATGAATGTTTTGAATTTTCTCCAAAAGTAAAGTAGTTGCAAACTCATGCTTTTAGAGACTTGTTTGGGCTCATGAGAGGAGAAGAAAAACATCAAAAATTTCAGTCCTGCATGATTCTACCAAGAAATGTGTGTTCATTGAAACCGCTGGTTTTTGATAGTTTGGGCCCTATTGAATAATGAATGTTTTGAATTTTCTCCAAAAGTAAAGTAGTTGCAAACTCATCCTTTTAGAAACTTGTTTGGGCTGTTGAGAGGAGTAAAAAACCATCAAAAATTTCAATCCTGCATGATTTTACCAAGAAATGTGATTCTTCATTCAAAACCTGATTTTTGCTATTGGGCTCTATTGAATAGTGAATGTTTTGAATTTTCTCCAAAAGTAAAGTAGTTGCAAACTCATGCTTTTGGAGACTTGTTTGGGCTCATGAGAGGAGTAGAAAAACATCAAAAATTTCAGTCCTGCATGATTCTACCAAGAAATGTGTGTTCATTGAAACCGCTGGTTTTTGATAGTTTGGGCCATATTGAATAATGAATGTTTTGAATTTTCTCCAAAAGTAAAGTAGTTGCAAACTCATCCTTTTAGAAACTTGTTTGGTCTGTTGAGAGGAGTAAAAAACCATCAAAAATTTCAATCCTGCATGATTTTACCAAGAAATGTGATTCTTCATTCAAAACCTGATTTTTGCTATTGGGCTCTATTGAATAGTGAATGTTTTGAATTTTCTCCAAAAGTAAAGTAGTTGCAAACTCATGCTTTTAGAGACTTGTTTGGGCTCATGAGAGGAGTAGAAAAACATCAAAAATTTCAGTCCTGCATGATTCTACCAAGAAATGTGTTCATTCAAACCGCTGGTTTTTGATAGTTTGGGCCCTATTGAATAATGAATGTTTTGAATTTTCTCCAAAAGTAAAATAGTTGCAAACTCATCCTTTTAGAAACTTGTTTGGGCTGTTGAGAGGAGTAAAAAACCATCAAAAATTTCAATCCTGCATGATTCTACCAAGAAATGTGATTCTTCATTCAAAACGCTGGTTTTTGCTATTGGGCTCTATTGAATAATGAATGTTTTGAATTTTCTCCAAAAGTAAAGTAGTTGCAAACTCATGCTTTTAGAGGCTTGTTTGGGCTCATGAGAGGAGTAGAAAAACATCAAAAATTTCAGTCCTGCATGATTCTACCAAGAAATGTGTGTTCATTGAAACGGCTGGTTTTTGATAGTTTGGGCCCTATTGAATAATGAATGTTTTGAATTTTCTCCAAAAGTAAAGTAGTTGCAAACTCATCCTTTTAGAAACTTGTTTGGGCTGTTGAGAGGAGTAAAAAACCATCAAAAATTTCAATCCTGCATGATTCTACCAAGAAATGTGATTCTTCATTCAAAACGCTGGTTTTTGCTATTGGGCTCTATTGAATAATGAATGTTTTGAATTTTCTCCAAAAGTAAAGTAGTTGCAAACTCATGCTTTTAGAGACTTGTTTGGGCTCATGAGAGGAGTAGAAAAACATCAAAAATTTAAGTCCTGCAGGATTCAACCAAGAAATGTGTGTTCATTCAAACCGCTGGTTTTTGATAGTTTGGGCCCTATTGAATAATGAATGTTTTGAATTTTCTCCAAAAGTAAAGTAGTTGCAAACTCATGCTTTTAGAGACTTGTTTGGGCTCATGAGAGGAGTAGAAAAACATCAAAAATTTCAGTCCTGCATGATTCTACCAAGAAATGTGTGTTCATTGAAACCGCTGGTTTTTGATAGTTTGGGCCCTATTGAATAATGAATGTTTTGAATTTTCTCCAAAAGTAAAGTAGTTGCAAACTCATCCTTTTAGAAACTTGTTTGGGCTGTTGAGAGGAGTAAAAAACCATCAAAAATTTCAATCCTGCATGATTCTACCAAGAAATGTGATTCTTCATTCAAAACGCTGGTTTTTGCTATTGGGCTCTATTGAATAATGAATGTTTTGAATTTTCTCCAAAAGTAAAGTAGTTGCAAACTCATGCTTTTATTTTTCAATAATTTTTATTGGTATTTTAAACATTTTTTAAAGGTTATAGATCAAGGGTGAGGAACAACAGGTAGGGTAGAAAAACTGTTTGGAGGGAAGGTAAATTAAACAAGGGAAAAGTGATAGGAAAGAAAATTCCCTGTGAAGACAGGGAATGCCCCCACGAAGTGAGGGAATAGACAGGCAGACATATACATACAAATACTGTTGAAATAAAGCAAATATAGCCTATTACAGCATCAAGTAAGACGTTGCTTAATAGGAAAAGCAAGATTTCAGTAACTTTATAACATAAAATCTATACATGTTGTATGCATCAACTAATACGTCGAGGTTCCACACCTTAAAATAAAAAAAACAGTTAGTGTTATTATTATTATTATTATTATATGTGAGCCCATCCCGTCCGGGTGCACTATATGTGACCCTAAGACCAAGTGGGGGGAATGTCCGGTTTCTTTAAATGCAAATCAAATGGAACATATATCCTTTAAGCTTAAGTAATAGGAAAGAGACTGAATGTCTTTATCCACCAGGAAACAATTATATTGCTATTGCGAAGAATCCATAAGAGAATTCACTGCTCTGTTTTAAGCCTGTCAATTTGGGAGAAGGTCTGATTTTGATGGCCAGAGTCCTGGAGTAGCCGTTGAAAGTTCTAGTCCAAGTCCAGCAGATCTCAGAAAATCTATTCCTCCCTCCAGAGAGGATATGTTGATTATTTTCGCTGCAAATTTTACTTGTAGATTGGAGTACTGAGACCAATTGTAAGGAATGTCAGCGCGTCGGAGTTCACGAGTAATATGTTGAAAAATTTTCCTTTTATTTAGAGTTTCTTTAGACAGATCTTTGAAAAAAAATAAATGACTGTATGGAGAGGCATGGAAATTAGAATCCTTAGATATATCAAGGAGAACATTCCTTATCCAGTTTGGGTAGAACGTAACAATAACGTCTCTAGCTATATCGGATGGAAGTGAGGGAGGTCTTCGAATTCTATAGACTTTTTCAATCAGATTTGGCTCTTCAGTGATTGGAAGAATATGAAGAATCATCTTGGAAATATAGCTCTTTAATTGAAAAGACGGGACTGACTCCGGAATCCCCCTAATTTTTACATTTCTTCTTCTTTTGAAGTCTTCAAAATTTGCTATATTATTTTTTAAAGAGTCAATATCTTTCTGGATTTTTTCCACAGTGTCAGATAAAGTTGAACAACTCTGAATTTCCTTGTTGTAAGAGTCCTCATGGTTCGTATGTATAATTTCAGTAATTTTTGATTCCTGAAGCAGTCTATCAGTAGTTTTAATAGAAATTGGGTGAGACAAGTCAGTTATGGAAGACAATGTATTCTGAAATAGCTTCTTAATAAAAGTCTCAGATGCTTTATTTTTGCTTAAATATGTAGCTTCAGTCATCTTGGATTCAATTTCAAGCACAACTTCTGATTTGTCATCGTTAATGGTGTCTTTCCCCAAATTTTTCAAAGATATTAGGAGGGCTTTACATAAACTGAGCATGAAACCCTCTGTGGGATAGTCATCGGAGGCAGGTATTCCATCTAACAATGTGGTATTAAAAAAATGTTGCTCATCACTCATATCGGAATTGTCGCATCTGTCTTTGTTTTCTGAAGAGGAAGATGAAGTTTCATCTGAATAGTCTGAGAGGTCAGTTTCTCTACGATCAGGGAAGTCTATCCCCTCAATAAACTCTTCTGAGTCGATCCCTTCCAAAGCATCCAATGAATTAAAAGAGTTATCAGAATAGTCCATTAGGTCTGATTCATTATTACTGTCAAGCGCTTTCTGATCGCTTTTAACAGAATGAGGATAGGAGCCAGGATCACCATTATTCTTTACATCTTTTAAAGTAGCATTATGGGATACATAAAGGGTGCCCCCTCCACTTAAATGGCGACTTCGGGATCCTTTATTTTGCTCATTAGACAAACACTTAGCCCCTTTCAACTGTAGCTCACTATTTGCAGAGTTATAGCTTAATCCCCCATTATTCCCAGAGATCTGGTTCACATCTCCCTCAGACTTTTTATCTGGGGTGTTGAAAGCTATAATCTTCAGGCTTTTATATGGGAGATTAACAGTGGCACCTCTTGTATTAGAGGGTGACTGAATATTAGCATATTTAAATACCTGTGCTTTGTTTGCCCCTTCAGGTGTAGGCCCAGCAGCTCCAATCACAAAGCCTTTTGTCTCCCGTTCTTTAGTTGATTTGCATATGAAAGATTTCCCTCCTGCTTTGTTTACCGCTCCAGGTATCAGCCCAGCAGCTCCAATCACAAAGCCTTTTGTCTCCCGTTCTTTAGTTGATTTGCATATGAAAGATTTCCCTCCTGCTTTGTTTACCGTTCCAGGTATCAGCCCAGCAGCTCCATTCACAGATCCTTTTGTGCTCTTCTTTGCCTGTTCTCCCCTCTGCAGATTCACAGCATGGAAGCTCCCCACAGTCTCTCCATGGCTCTTTAAATCCACAGCAGCTGTCACTCCATCTGCAGTGGAAGCAGGAGTCTTCCGACACCTGCCTCCTGTGTGTTGCTTTGCCTGCTCTCTCCTCTGCAGCATCACAGCATCAGGACTCCCCGCAACCTCCCCTCGGCACTTAGATCGAACAGCAGCTGTCATAGGAGCCATGGAGGAAGCAGGAATCTTTCCATGCCTGCCTCCTGTTTGAAGTCCTGCAGTCGGTGTACCATCTAGCCCATGCCGCTGGAAAGCTGCTGACTCATCCTGCTTTCTCCTCTGCAGCATCACAGCGTGAGAACCCCTAGCTGTCTCGCGGTGGCTTTTTGGATCTTCAGCAGCTGTCACTGAAGTCGCAGCAGATGCAGGAAGTGTCTTTGCAGGTCTCTGAAGTGTTGCTTGTGGTCTTCAGATTCCAGACTTCCCTGGTTCTTTGCAGGAGATTGCAGCTTGAAAACAAGGTTTCCTTTCTCCTGAGGAGAGAAGGCCCTTGCTGGATTTCTCCTCACTGTCTTTAGGTCCCAATAAAATTTCTCTTCCTGAGGTGGCTCCTTTCTTCTTGAAACTTTGTCCAGGCATATTCCAGGTGGATTACAGGATAATTATTCCATCTTTAGTAAGCTAAAGCTGCTTAAAAAGGGGAACAGCAGGAGCTCCTGGTAAACAGGTCTGCTCCCTTCCCCTGCAAACCACGCCCTCCAAACTCATGCTTTTAGAGACTTGTTTGGGCTCATGAGAGGAGTAGAAAAACATCAAAAATTTCAGTCCTGCATGATTCTACCAAGAAATGTGTGTTCATTGAAACCGCTGGTTTTTGATAGTTTGGGCCCTATTGAATAATGAATGTTTTGAATTTTCTCCAAAAGTAAAGTAGTTGCAAACTCATCCTTTTAGAAACTTGTTTGGGCTGTTGAGAGGAGTAAAAAACCATCAAAAATTTCAATCCTGCATGATTCTACCAAGAAATGTGATTCTTCATTCAAAACGCTGGTTTTTGCTATTGGGCTCTATTGAATAATGAATGTTTTGAATTTTCTCCAAAAGTAAAGTAGTTGCAAACTCATGCTTTTAGAGACTTGTTTGGGCTCATGAGAGGAGTAGAAAAACATCAAAAATTTCAGTCCTGCATGATTCTACCAAGAAATGTGTGTTCATTGAAACCGCTGGTTTTTGATAGTTTGGGCCCTATTGAATAATGAGTGTTTTGAATTTTCCAAAAGTAAAGTAGTTGCAAACTCATGCTTTTAGAGACTTGTTTGGGCTCATGAGAGGAGTAGAAAAACATCAAAAATTTCAGTCCTGCATGATTCTACCAAGAAATGTGTGTTCATTGAAACCGCTGGTTTTTGATAGTTTGGGCCCTATTGAATAATGAGTGTTTTGAATTTTCTCCAAAAGTAAAGTAGTTGCAAACTCATCCTTTTAGAAACTTGTTTGGGCTGTTGAGAGGAGTAAAAAACCATCAAAAATTTCAATCCTGCATGATTCTACCAAGAAATGTGATTCTTCATTCAAAACGCTGGTTTTTGCTATTGGGCTCTATTGAATAATGAATGTTTTTAATTTTCTCCAAAAGTAAAGTAGTTGCAAACTCATGCTTTTAGAGACTTGTTTGGGCTCATGAGAGGAGTAGAAAAACATCAAAAATTTCAGTCCTGCATGATTCTACCAAGAAATGTGTGTTCATTCAAACCGCTGGTTTTTGATAGTTTGGGCCCTATTGAATAATGAATGTTTTGAATTTTCTCCAAAAGTAAAGTAGTTGCAAACTCATGCTTTTAGAGACTTGTTTGGGCTCATGAGAGGAGTAGAAAAACATCAAAAATTTCAGTCCTGCATGATTCTACCAAGAAATGTGTGTTCATTGAAACCGCTGGTTTTTGATAGTTTGGGCCCTATTGAATAATGAATGTTTTGAATTTTCTCCAAAAGTAAAGTAGTTGCAAACTCATCCTTTTAGAAACTTGTTTGGGCTGTTGAGAGGAGTAAAAAACCATCAAAAATTTCAATCCTGCATGATTCTACCAAGAAATGTGATTCTTCATTCAAAACGCTGGTTTTTGCTATTGGGCTCTATTGAATAATGAATGTTTTGAATTTTCTCCAAAAGTAAAGTAGTTGCAAACTCATGCTTTTAGAGACTTGTTTGGGCTCATGAGAGGAGTAGAAAAACATCAAAAATTTCAGTCCTGCATGATTCTACCAAGAAATGTGTGTTCATTCAAACCGCTGGTTTTTGATAGTTTGGGCCCTATTGAATAATGAATGTTTTGAATTTTCTCCAAAAGTAAAGTAGTTGCAAACTCATCCTTTTAGAAACTTGTTTGGGCTGTTGAGAGGAGTAAAAAACCATCAAAAATTTCAATCCTGCATGATTCTACCAAGAAATGTGATTCTTCATTCAAAACGCTGGTTTTTCCTATTGGGCTCTATTGAATAATGAATGTTTTGAATTTTCTCCAAAAGTAAAGTAGTTGCAAACTCATGCTTTTAGAGACTTGTTTGGGCTCATGAGAGGAGTAGAAAAACATCAAAAATTTCAGTCCTGCATGATTCTACCAAGAAATGTGTGTTCATTGAAACCGCTGGTTTTTGATAGTTTGGGCCCTATTGAATAATGAATGTTTTGAATTTTCTCCAAAAGTAAAGTAGTTGCAAACTCATCCTTTTAGAAACTTGTTTGGGCTGTTGAGAGGAGTAAAAAACCATCAAAAATTTCAATCCTGCATGATTCTACCAAGAAATGTGATTCTTCATTCAAAACGCTGGTTTTTGCTATTGGGCTCTATTGAATAATGAATGTTTTTAATTTTCTCCAAAAGTAAAGTAGTTGCAAACTCATGCTTTTAGAGACTTGTTTGGGCTCATGAGAGGAGTAGAAAAACATCAAAAATTTCAGTCCTGCATGATTCTACCAAGAAATGTGTGTTCATTCAAACCGCTGGTTTTTGATAGTTTGGGCCCTATTGAATAATGAATGTTTTGAATTTTCTCCAAAAGTAAAGTAGTTGCAAACTCATGCTTTTAGAGACTTGTTTGGGCTCATGAGAGGAGTAGAAAAACATCAAAAATTTCAGTCCTGCATGATTTTACCAAGAAATGTGTGTTCATTGAAACCGCTGGTTTTTGATAGTTTGAGCCCTATTGAATAATGAATGTTTTGAATTTTCTCCAAAAGTAAAGTAGTTGCAAACTCATCCTTTTAGAAACTTGTTTCGGCTGTTGAGAGGAGTAAAAAACCATCAAAAATTTCAATCCTGCATGATTCTACCAAGAAATGTGATTCTTCATTCAAAACGCTGGTTTTTGCTATTGGGCTCTATTGAATAATTAATGTTTTGAATTTTCTCCAAAAGTAAAGTAGTTGCAAACTCATGCTTTTAGAGACTTGTTTGGGCTCATGAGAGGAGTAGAAAAACATCAAAAATTTCAGTCCTGCATGATTCTACCAAGAAATGTGTGTTCATTGAAACCGCTGGTTTTTGATAGTTTGGGCCCTATTGAATAATGAATGTTTTGAATTTTCTCCAAAAGTAAAGTAGTTGCAAACTCATCCTTTTAGAAACTTGTTTGGGCTTTTGAGAGGAGTAAAAAACCATCAAAAATTTCAATCCTGCATGATTCTACCAAGAAATGTGATTCTTCATTCAAAACGCTGGTTTTTGCTATTGGGCTCTATTGAATAATGAATGTTTTGAATTTTCTCCAAAAGTAAAGTAGTTGCAAACTCATGCTTTTGGAGACTTGTTTGGGCTCATGAGAGGAGTAGAAAAACATCAAAAATTTCAGTCCTGCATGATTCTACCAAGAAATGTGTGTTCATTGAAACCGCTGGTTTTTGATAGTTTGGGCCCTATTGAATAATGAATGTTTTGAATTTTCTCCAAAAGTAAAGTAGTTGCAAACTCATCCTTTTAGAAACTTGTTTGGTCTGTTGAGAGGAGTAAAAAACCATCAAAAATTTCAATCCTGCATGATTTTACCAAGAAATGTGATTCTTCATTCAAAATCTGATTTTTGCTATTGGGCTCTATTGAATAGTGAATGTTTTGAATTTTCTCCAAAAGTAAAGTAGTTGCAAACTCATGCTTTTAGAGACTTGTTTGGGCTCATGAGAGGAGTAGAAAAACATCAAAAATTTCAGTCCTGCATGATTCTACCAAGAAATGTGTTCATTCAAACCGCTGGTTTTTGATAGTTTGGGCCCTATTGAATAATGAATGTTTTGAATTTTCTCCAAAAGTAAAATAGTTGCAAACTCATCCTTTTAGAAACTTGTTTGGGCTGTTGAGAGGAGTAAAAAACCATCAAAAATTTCAATCCTGCATGATTCTACCAAGAAATGTGATTCTTCATTCAAAACGCTGGTTTTTGCTATTGGGCTCTATTGAATAATGAATGTTTTGAATTTTCTCCAAAAGTAAAGTAGTTGCAAACTCATGCTTTTAGAGACTTGTTTGGGCTCATGAGAGGAGTAGAAAAACATCAAAAATTTCAGTCCTGCATGATTCTACCAAGAAATGTGTGTTCATTGAAACCGCTGGTTTTTGATAGTTTGGGCCCTATTGAATAATGAATGTTTTGAATTTTCTCCAAAAGTAAAGTAGTTGCAAACTCATCCTTTTAGAAACTTGTTTCGGCTGTTGAGAGGAGTAAAAAACCATCAAAAATTTCAATCCTGCATGATTCTACCAAGAAATGTGATTCTTCATTCAAAACGCTGGTTTTTGCTATTGGGCTCTATTGAATAATTAATGTTTTGAATTTTCTCCAAAAGTAAAGTAGTTGCAAACTCATGCTTTTAGAGACTTGTTTGGGCTCATGAGAGGAGTAGAAAAACATCAAAAATTTCAGTCCTGCATGATTCTACCAAGAAATGTGTTCATTCAAACCGCTGGTTTTTGATAGTTTGGGCCCTATTGAATAATGAATGTTTTGAATTTTCTCCAAAAGTAAAATAGTTGCAAACTCATCCTTTTAGAAACTTGTTTGGGCTGTTGAGAGGAGTAAAAAACCATCAAAAATTTCAATCCTGCATGATTCTACCAAGAAATGTGCTTCTTCATTCAAAACGCTGGTTTTTGCTATTGGGCTCAATTGAATAATGAATGTTTTGAATTTTCTCCAAAAGTAAAGTAGTTGCAAACTCATGCTTTTAGAGACTTGTTTGGGCTCATGAGAGGAGTAGAAAAACATCAAAAATTTCAGTCCTGCATGATTCTACCAAGAAATGTGTGTTCATTGAAACGGCTGGTTTTTGATAGTTTGGGCCCTATTGAATAATGAATGTTTTGAATTTTCTCCAAAAGTAAAGTAGTTGCAAACTCATCCTTTTAGAAACTTGTTTGGGCTGTTGAGAGGAGTAAAAAACCATCAAAAATTTCAATCCTGCATGATTCTACCAAGAAATGTGATTCTTCATTCAAAACGCTGGTTTTTGCTATTGGGCTCTATTGAATAATGAATGTTTTGAATTTTCTCCAAAAGTAAAGTAGTTGCAAACTCATGCTTTTAGAGACTTGTTTGGGCTCATGAGAGGAGAAGAAAAACATCAAAAATTTCAGTCCTGCATGATTCTACCAAGAAATGTGTGTTCATTGAAACCGCTGGTTTTTGATAGTTTGGGCCCTATTGAATAATGAATGTTTTGAATTTTCTCCAAAAGTAAAGTAGTTGCAAACTCATCCTTTTAGAAACTTGTTTGGGCTGTTGAGAGGAGTAAAAAACCATCAAAAATTTCAATCCTGCATGATTTTACCAAGAAATGTGATTCTTCATTCAAAACCTGATTTTTGCTATTGGGCTCTATTGAATAGTGAATGTTTTGAATTTTCTCCAAAAGTAAAGTAGTTGCAAACTCATGCTTTTGGAGACTTGTTTGGGCTCATGAGAGGAGTAGAAAAACATCAAAAATTTCAGTCCTGCATGATTCTACCAAGAAATGTGTGTTCATTGAAACCGCTGGTTTTTGATAGTTTGGGCCATATTGAATAATGAATGTTTTGAATTTTCTCCAAAAGTAAAGTAGTTGCAAACTCATCCTTTTAGAAACTTGTTTGGTCTGTTGAGAGGAGTAAAAAACCATCAAAAATTTCAATCCTGCATGATTTTACCAAGAAATGTGATTCTTCATTCAAAACCTGATTTTTGCTATTGGGCTCTATTGAATAGTGAATGTTTTGAATTTTCTCCAAAAGTAAAGTAGTTGCAAACTCATGCTTTTAGAGACTTGTTTGGGCTCATGAGAGGAGTAGAAAAACATCAAAAATTTCAGTCCTGCATGATTCTACCAAGAAATGTGTTCATTCAAACCGCTGGTTTTTGATAGTTTGGGCCCTATTGAATAATGAATGTTTTGAATTTTCTCCAAAAGTAAAATAGTTGCAAACTCATCCTTTTAGAAACTTGTTTGGGCTGTTGAGAGGAGTAAAAAACCATCAAAAATTTCAATCCTGCATGATTCTACCAAGAAATGTGATTCTTCATTCAAAACGCTGGTTTTTGCTATTGGGCTCTATTGAATAATGAATGTTTTGAATTTTCTCCAAAAGTAAAGTAGTTGCAAACTCATGCTTTTAGAGACTTGTTTGGGCTCATGAGAGGAGTAGAAAAACATCAAAAATTTCAGTCCTGCATGATTCTACCAAGAAATGTGTGTTCATTGAAACGGCTGGTTTTTGATAGTTTGGGCCCTATTGAATAATGAATGTTTTGAATTTTCTCCAAAAGTAAAGTAGTTGCAAACTCATCCTTTTAGAAACTTGTTTGGGCTGTTGAGAAGGCTAAAAAACCATCAAAAATTTCAATCCTGCATGATTCTACCAAGAAATGTGATTCTTCATTCAAAACGCTGGTTTTTGCTATTGGGCTCTATTGAATAATGAATGTTTTGAATTTTCTCCAAAAGTAAAGTAGTTGCAAACTCATGCTTTTAGAGACTTGTTTGGGCTCATGAGAGGAGTAGAAAAACATCAAAAATTTAAGTCCTGCAGGATTCAACCAAGAAATGTGTGTTCATTCAAACCGCTGGTTTTTGATAGTTTGGGCCCTATTGAATAATGAATGTTTTGAATTTTCTCCAAAAGTAAAGTAGTTGCAAACTCATGCTTTTAGAGACTTGTTTGGGCTCATGAGAGGAGTAGAAAAACATCAAAAATTTCAGTCCTGCATGATTCTACCAAGAAATGTGTGTTCATTGAAACCGCTGGTTTTTGATAGTTTGGGCCCTATTGAATAATGAATGTTTTGAATTTTCTCCAAAAGTAAAGTAGTTGCAAACTCATCCTTTTAGAAACTTGTTTGGGCTGTTGAGAGGAGTAAAAAACCATCAAAAATTTCAATCCTGCATGATTCTACCAAGAAATGTGATTCTTCATTCAAAACGCTGGTTTTTGCTATTGGGCTCTATTGAATAATGAATGTTTTGAATTTTCTCCAAAAGTAAAGTAGTTGCAAACTCATGCTTTTATTTTTCAATAATTTTTATTGGTATTTTAAACATTTTTTAAAGGTTATAGATCAAGGGTGAGGAACAACAGGTAGGGTAGAAAAACTGTTTGGAGGGAAGGTAAATTAAACAAGGGAAAAGTGATAGGAAAGAAAATTCCCTGTGAAGACAGGGAATGCCCCCACGAAGTGAGGGAATAGACAGGCAGACATATACATACAAATACTGTTGAAATAAAGCAAATATAGCCTATTACAGCATCAAGTAAGACGTTGCTTAATAGGAAAAGCAAGATTTCAGTAACTTTATAACATAAAATCTATACATGTTGTATGCATCAACTAATACGTCGAGGTTCCACACCTTAAAATAAAAAAACAGTTAGTGTTATTATTATTATTATTATTATATGTGAGCCCATCCCGTCCGGGTGCACTATATGTGACCCTAAGACCAAGTGGGGGGAATGTCCGGTTTCTTTAAATGCAAATCAAATGGAACATATATCCTTTAAGCTTAAGTAATAGGAAAGAGACTGAATGTCTTTATCCACCAGGAAACAATTATATTGCTATTGCGAAGAATCCATAAGAGAATTCACTGCTCTGTTTTAAGCCTGTCAATTTGGGAGAAGGTCTGATTTTGATGGCCAGAGTCCTGGAGTAGCCGTTGAAAGTTCTAGTCCAAGTCCAGCAGATCTCAGAAAATCTATTCCTCCCTCCAGAGAGGATATGTTGATTATTTTCGCTGCAAATTTTACTTGTAGATTGGAGTACTGAGACCAATTGTAAGGAATGTCAGCGCGTCGGAGTTCACGAGTAATATGTTGAAAAATTTTCCTTTTATTTAGAGTTTCTTTAGACAGATCTTTGAAAAAAAATAAATGACTGTATGGAGAGGCATGGAAATTAGAATCCTTAGATATATCAAGGAGAACATTCCTTATCCAGTTTGGGTAGAACGTAACAATAACGTCTCTAGCTATATCGGATGGAAGTGAGGGAGGTCTTCGAATTCTATAGACTTTTTCAATCAGATTTGGCTCTTCAGTGATTGGAAGAATATGAAGAATCATCTTGGAAATATAGCTCTTTAATTGAAAAGACGGGACTGACTCCGGAATCCCCCTAATTTTTACATTTCTTCTTCTTTTGAAGTCTTCAAAATTTGCTATATTATTTTTTAAAGAGTCAATATCTTTCTGGATTTTTTCCACAGTGTCAGATAAAGTTGAACAACTCTGAATTTCCTTGTTGTAAGAGTCCTCATGGTTCGTATGTATAATTTCAGTAATTTTTGATTCCTGAAGCAGTCTATCAGTAGTTTTAATAGAAATTGGGTGAGACAAGTCAGTTATGGAAGACAATGTATTCTGAAATAGCTTCTTAATAAAAGTCTCAGATGCTTTATTTTTGCTTAAATATGTAGCTTCAGTCATCTTGGATTCAATTTCAAGCACAACTTCTGATTTGTCATCGTTAATGGTGTCTTTCCCCAAATTTTTCAAAGATATTAGGAGGGCTTTACATAAACTGAGCATGAAACCCTCTGTGGGATAGTCATCGGAGGCAGGTATTCCATCTAACAATGTGGTATTAAAAAAATGTTGCTCATCACTCATATCGGAATTGTCGCATCTGTCTTTGTTTTCTGAAGAGGAAGATGAAGTTTCATCTGAATAGTCTGAGAGGTCAGTTTCTCTACGATCAGGGAAGTCTATCCCCTCAATAAACTCTTCTGAGTCGATCCCTTCCAAAGCATCCAATGAATTAAAAGAGTTATCAGAATAGTCCATTAGGTCTGATTCATTATTACTGTCAAGCGCTTTCTGATCGCTTTTAACAGAATGAGGATAGGAGCCAGGATCACCATTATTCTTTACATCTTTTAAAGTAGCATTATGGGATACATAAAGGGTGCCCCCTCCACTTAAATGGCGACTTCGGGATCCTTTATTTTGCTCATTAGACAAACACTTAGCCCCTTTCAACTGTAGCTCACTATTTGCAGAGTTATAGCTTAATCCCCCATTATTCCCAGAGATCTGGTTCACATCTCCCTCAGACTTTTTATCTGGGGTGTTGAAAGCTATAATCTTCAGGCTTTTATATGGGAGATTAACAGTGGCACCTCTTGTATTAGAGGGTGACTGAATATTAGCATATTTAAATACCTGTGCTTTGTTTGCCCCTTCAGGTGTAGGCCCAGCAGCTCCAATCACAAAGCCTTTTGTCTCCCGTTCTTTAGTTGATTTGCATATGAAAGATTTCCCTCCTGCTTTGTTTACCGCTCCAGGTATCAGCCCAGCAGCTCCAATCACAAAGCCTTTTGTCTCCCGTTCTTTAGTTGATTTGCATATGAAAGATTTCCCTCCTGCTTTGTTTACCGTTCCAGGTATCAGCCCAGCAGCTCCATTCACAGATCCTTTTGTGCTCTTCTTTGCCTGTTCTCCCCTCTGCAGATTCACAGCATGGAAGCTCCCCACAGTCTCTCCACGGCTCTTTAAATCCACAGCAGCTGTCACTCCATCTGCAGTGGAAGCAGGAGTCTTGCGACACCTGCCTCCTGTGTGTTGCTTTGCCTGCTCTCTCCTCTGCAGCATCACAGCATCAGGACTCCCCGCAACCTCCCCTCGGCACTTAGATCGAACAGCAGCTGTCATAGGAGCCATGGAGGAAGCAGGAATCTTTCCATGCCTGCCTCCTGTTTGAAGTCCTGCAGTCGGTGTACCATCTAGCCCATGCCGCTGGAAAGCTGCTGACTCATCCTGCTTTCTCCTCTGCAGCATCGCAGCGTGAGAACCCCTAGCTGTCTCGCGGTGGCTTTTTGGATCTTCAGCAGCTGTCACTGAAGTCGCAGCAGATGCAGGAAGTGTCTTTGCAGGTCTCTGAAGTGTTGCTTGTGGTCTTCAGATTCCAGACTTCCCTGGTTCTTTGCAGGAGATTGCAGCTTGAAAACAAGGTTTCCTTTCTCCTGAGGAGAGAAGGCCCTTGCTGGATTTCTCCTCACTGTCTTTAGGTCCCAATAAAATTTCTCTTCCTGAGGTGGCTCCTTTCTTCTTGAAACTTTGTCCAGGCATATTCCAGGTGGATTACAGGATAATTATTCCATCTTTAGTAAGCTAAAGCTGCTTAAAAAGGGGAACAGCAGGAGCTCCTGGTAAACAGGTCTGCTCCCTTCCCCTGCAAACCACGCCCTCCAAACTCATGCTTTTAGAGACTTGTTTGGGCTCATGAGAGGAGTAGAAAAACATCAAAAATTTCAGTCCTGCATGATTCTACCAAGAAATGTGTGTTCATTGAAACCGCTGGTTTTTGATAGTTTGGGCCCTATTGAATAATGAATGTTTTGAATTTTCTCCAAAAGTAAAGTAGTTGCAAACTCATCCTTTTAGAAACTTGTTTGGGCTGTTGAGAGGAGTAAAAAACCATCAAAAATTTCAATCCTGCATGATTCTACCAAGAAATGTGATTCTTCATTCAAAACGCTGGTTTTTGCTATTGGGCTCTATTGAATAATGAATGTTTTGAATTTTCTCCAAAAGTAAAGTAGTTGCAAACTCATGCTTTTAGAGACTTGTTTGGGCTCATGAGAGGAGTAGAAAAACATCAAAAATTTCAGTCCTGCATGATTCTACCAAGAAATGTGTGTTCATTGAAACCGCTGGTTTTTGATAGTTTGGGCCCTATTGAATAATGAGTGTTTTGAATTTTCCAAAAGTAAAGTAGTTGCAAACTCATGCTTTTAGAGACTTGTTTGGGCTCATGAGAGGAGTAGAAAAACATCAAAAATTTCAGTCCTGCATGATTCTACCAAGAAATGTGTGTTCATTGAAACCGCTGGTTTTTGATAGTTTGGGCCCTATTGAATAATGAGTGTTTTGAATTTTCTCCAAAAGTAAAGTAGTTGCAAACTCATCCTTTTAGAAACTTGTTTGGGCTGTTGAGAGGAGTAAAAAACCATCAAAAATTTCAATCCTGCATGATTCTACCAAGAAATGTGATTCTTCATTCAAAACGCTGGTTTTTGCTATTGGGCTCTATTGAATAATGAATGTTTTTAATTTTCTCCAAAAGTAAAGTAGTTGCAAACTCATGCTTTTAGAGACTTGTTTGGGCTCATGAGAGGAGTAGAAAAACATCAAAAATTTCAGTCCTGCATGATTCTACCAAGAAATGTGTGTTCATTCAAACCGCTGGTTTTTGATAGTTTGGGCCCTATTGAATAATGAATGTTTTGAATTTTCTCCAAAAGTAAAGTAGTTGCAAACTCATGCTTTTAGAGACTTGTTTGGGCTCATGAGAGGAGTAGAAAAACATCAAAAATTTCAGTCCTGCATGATTCTACCAAGAAATGTGTGTTCATTCAAACCGCTGGTTTTTGATAGTTTGGGCCCTATTGAATAATGAATGTTTTGAATTTTCTCCAAAAGTAAAGTAGTTGCAAACTCATCGTTTTAGAAACTTGTTTGGGCTGTTGAGAGGAGTAAAAAACCATCAAAAATTTCAATCCTGCATGATTCTACCAAGAAATGTGATTCTTCATTCAAAACGCTGGTTTTTGCTATTGGGCTCTATTGAATAATGAATGTTTTGAATTTTCTCCAAAAGTAAAGTAGTTGCAAACTCATGCTTTTAGAGACTTGTTTGGGCTCATGAGAGGAGTAGAAAAACATCAAAAATTTCAGTCCTGCATGATTCTACCAAGAAATGTGTGTTCATTCAAACCGCTGGTTTTTGATAGTTTGGGCCCTATTGAATAATGAATGTTTTGAATTTTCTCCAAAAGTAAAGTAGTTGCAAACTCATCCTTTTAGAAACTTGTTTGGGCTGTTGAGAGGAGTAAAAAACCATCAAAAATTTCAATCCTGCATGATTCTACCAAGAAATGTGATTCTTCATTCAAAACGCTGGTTTTTCCTATTGGGCTCTATTGAATAATGAATGTTTTGAATTTTCTCCAAAAGTAAAGTAGTTGCAAACTCATGCTTTTAGAGACTTGTTTGGGCTCATGAGAGGAGTAGAAAAACATCAAAAATTTCAGTCCTGCATGATTCTACCAAGAAATGTGTGTTCATTGAAACCGCTGGTTTTTGATAGTTTGGGCCCTATTGAATAATGAATGTTTTGAATTTTCTCCAAAAGTAAAGTAGTTGCAAACTCATCCTTTTAGAAACTTGTTTGGGCTGTTGAGAGGAGTAAAAAACCATCAAAAATTTCAATCCTGCATGATTCTACCAAGAAATGTGATTCTTCATTCAAAACGCTGGTTTTTGCTATTGGGCTCTATTGAATAATGAATGTTTTGAATTTTCTCCAAAAGTAAAGTAGTTGCAAACTCATGCTTTTAGAGACTTGTTTGGGCTCATGAGAGGAGTAGAAAAACATCAAAAATTTCAGTCCTGCATGATTCTACCAAGAAATGTGTGTTCATTCAAACCGCTGGTTTTTGATAGTTTGGGCCCTATTGAATAATGAATGTTTTGAATTTTCTCCAAAAGTAAAGTAGTTGCAAACTCATCCTTTTAGAAACTTGTTTCGGCTGTTGAGAGGAGTAAAAAACCATCAAAAATTTCAATCCTGCATGATTCTACCAAGAAATGTGATTCTTCATTCAAAACGCTGGTTTTTGCTATTGGGCTCTATTGAATAATTAATGTTTTGAATTTTCTCCAAAAGTAAAGTAGTTGCAAACTCATGCTTTTAGAGACTTGTTTGGGCTCATGAGAGGAGTAGAAAAACATCAAAAATTTCAGTCCTGCATGATTCTACCAAGAAATGTGTGTTCATTGAAACCGCTGGTTTTTGATAGTTTGGGCCCTATTGAATAATGAATGTTTTGAATTTTCTCCAAAAGTAAAGTAGTTGCAAACTCATCCTTTTAGAAACTTGTTTGGGCTTTTGAGAGGAGTAAAAAACCATCAAAAATTTCAATCCTGCATGATTCTACCAAGAAATGTGATTCTTCATTCAAAACGCTGGTTTTTGCTATTGGGCTCTATTGAATAATGAATGTTTTGAATTTTCTCCAAAAGTAAAGTAGTTGCAAACTCATGCTTTTGGAGACTTGTTTGGGCTCATGAGAGGAGTAGAAAAACATCAAAAATTTCAGTCAGGCATGATTCTACCAAGAAATGTGTGTTCATTGAAACCGCTGGTTTTTGATAGTTTGGGCCCTATTGAATAATGAATGTTTTGAATTTTCTCCAAAAGTAAAGTAGTTGCAAACTCATCCTTTTAGAAACTTGTTTGGTCTGTTGAGAGGAGTAAAAAACCATCAAAAATTTCAATCCTGCATGATTTTACCAAGAAATGTGATTCTTCATTCAAAACCTGATTTTTGCTATTGGGCTCTATTGAATAGTGAATGTTTTGAATTTTCTCCAAAAGTAAAGTAGTTGCAAACTCATGCTTTTAGAGACTTGTTTGGGCTCATGAGAGGAGTAGAAAAACATCAAAAATTTCAGTCCTGCATGATTCTACCAAGAAATGTGTTCATTCAAACCGCTGGTTTTTGATAGTTTGGGCCCTATTGAATAATGAATGTTTTGAATTTTCTCCAAAAGTAAAATAGTTGCAAACTCATCCTTTTAGAAACTTGTTTGGGCTGTTGAGAGGAGTAAAAAACCATCAAAAATTTCAATCCTGCATGATTCTACCAAGAAATGTGATTCTTCATTCAAAACGCTGGTTTTTGCTATTGGGCTCTATTGAATAATGAATGTTTTGAATTTTCTCCAAAAGTAAAGTAGTTGCAAACTCATGCTTTTAGAGACTTGTTTGGGCTCATGAGAGGAGTAGAAAAACATCAAAAATTTCAGTCCTGCATGATTCTACCAAGAAATGTGTGTTCATTCAAACCGCTGGTTTTTGATAGTTTGGGCCCTATTGAATAATGAATGTTTTGAATTTTCTCCAAAAGTAAAGTAGTTGCAAACTCATCCTTTTAGAAACTTGTTTGGGCTGTTGAGAGGAGTAAAAAACCATCAAAAATTTCAATCCTGCATGATTCTACCAAGAAATGTGATTCTTCATTCAAAACGCTGGTTTTTGCTATTGGGCTCTATTGAATAATGAATGTTTTGAATTTTCTCCAAAAGTAAAGTAGTTGCAAACTCATGCTTTTAGAGACTTGTTTGGGCTCATGAGAGGAGTAGAAAAACATCAAAAATTTCAGTCCTGCATGATTCTACCAAGAAATGTGTGTTCATTCAAACCGCTGGTTTTTGATAGTTTGGGCCCTATTGAATAATGAATGTTTTGAATTTTCTCCAAAAGTAAAGTAGTTGCAAACTCATCCTTTTAGAAACTTGTTTGGGCTGTTGAGAGGAGTAAAAAACCATCAAAAATTTCAATCCTGCATGATTCTACCAAGAAATGTGATTCTTCATTCAAAACGCTGGTTTTTCCTATTGGGCTCTATTGAATAATGAATGTTTTGAATTTTCTCCAAAAGTAAAGTAGTTGCAAACTCATGCTTTTAGAGACTTGTTTGGGCTCATGAGAGGAGTAGAAAAACATCAAAAATTTCAGTCCTGCATGATTCTACCAAGAAATGTGTGTTCATTGAAACCGCTGGTTTTTGATAGTTTGGGCCCTATTGAATAATGAATGTTTTGAATTTTCTCCAAAAGTAAAGTAGTTGCAAACTCATCCTTTTAGAAACTTGTTTGGGCTGTTGAGAGGAGTAAAAAACCATCAAAAATTTCAATCCTGCATGATTCTACCAAGAAATGTGATTCTTCATTCAAAACGCTGGTTTTTGCTATTGGGCTCTATTGAATAATGAATGTTTTTAATTTTCTCCAAAAGTAAAGTAGTTGCAAACTCATGCTTTTAGAGACTTGTTTGGGCTCATGAGAGGAGTAGAAAAACATCAAAAATTTCAGTCCTGCATGATTCTACCAAGAAATGTGTGTTCATTCAAACCGCTGGTTTTTGATAGTTTGGGCCCTATTGAATAATGAATGTTTTGAATTTTCTCCAAAAGTAAAGTAGTTGCAAACTCATCCTTTTAGAAACTTGTTTCGGCTGTTGAGAGGAGTAAAAAACCATCAAAAATTTCAATCCTGCATGATTCTACCAAGAAATGTGATTCTTCATTCAAAACGCTGGTTTTTGCTATTGGGCTCTATTGAATAATTAATGTTTTGAATTTTCTCCAAAAGTAAAGTAGTTGCAAACTCATGCTTTTAGAGACTTGTTTGGGCTCATGAGAGGAGTAGAAAAACATCAAAAATTTCAGTCCTGCATGATTCTACCAAGAAATGTGTGTTCATTGAAACCGCTGGTTTTTGATAGTTTGGGCCCTATTGAATAATGAATGTTTTGAATTTTCTCCAAAAGTAAAGTAGTTGCAAACTCATCCTTTTAGAAACTTGTTTGGGCTTTTGAGAGGAGTAAAAAACCATCAAAAATTCAATCCTGCATGATTCTACCAAGAAATGTGATTCTTCATTCAAAACGCTGGTTTTTGCTATTGGGCTCTATTGAATAATGAATGTTTTGAATTTTCTCCAAAAGTAAAGTAGTTGCAAACTCATGCTTTTAGAGACTTGTTTGGGCTCATGAGAGGAGTAGAAAAACATCAAAAATTTCAGTCCTGCATGATTCTACCAAGAAATGTGTGTTCATTGAAACCGCTGGTTTTTGATAGTTTGGGCCCTATTGAATAATGAATGTTTTGAATTTTCTCCAAAAGTAAAGTAGTTGCAAACTCATCCTTTTAGAAACTTGTTTCGGCTGTTGAGAGGAGTAAAAAACCATCAAAAATTTCAATCCTGCATGATTCTACCAAGAAATGTGATTCTTCATTCAAAACGCTGGTTTTTGCTATTGGGCTCTATTGAATAATTAATGTTTTGAATTTTCTCCAAAAGTAAAGTAGTTGCAAACTCATGCTTTTAGAGACTTGTTTGGGCTCATGAGAGGAGTAGAAAAACATCAAAAATTTCAGTCCTGCATGATTCTACCAAGAAATGTGTGTTCATTGAAACCGCTGGTTTTTGATAGTTTGGGCCCTATTGAATAATGAATGTTTTGAATTTTCTCCAAAAGTAAAGTAGTTGCAAACTCATCCTTTTAGAAACTTGTTTGGGCTGTTGAGAGGAGTAAAAAACCATCAAAAATTTCAATCCTGCATGATTCTACCAAGAAATGTGATTCTTCATTCAAAACGCTGGTTTTTGCTATTGGGCTCTATTGAATAATGAATGTTTTGAATTTTCTCCAAAAGTAAAGTAGTTGCAAACTCATGCTTTTAGAGACTTGTTTGGGCTCATGAGAGGAGTAGAAAAACATCAAAAATTTCAGTCCTGCATGATTCTACCAAGAAATGTGTGTTCATTCAAACCGCTGGTTTTTGATAGTTTGGGCCCTATTGAATAATGAATGTTTTGAATTTTCTCCAAAAGTAAAGTAGTTGCAAACTCATCCTTTTAGAAACTTGTTTGGGCTGTTGAGAGGAGTAAAAAACCATCAAAAATTTCAATCCTGCATGATTCTACCAAGAAATGTGATTCTTCATTCAAAACGCTGGTTTTTGCTATTGGGCTCTATTGAATAATGAATGTTTTGAATTTTCTCCAAAAGTAAAGTAGTTGCAAACTCATGCTTTTAGAGACTTGTTTGGGCTCATGAGAGGAGTAGAAAAACATCAAAAATTTCAGTCCTGCATGATTCTACCAAGAAATGTGTGTTCATTGAAACCGCTGGTTTTTGATAGTTTGGGCCCTATTGAATAATGAGTGTTTTGAATTTTCTCCAAAAGTAAAGTAGTTGCAAACTCATCCTTTTAGAAACTTGTTTGGGCTGTTGAGAGGAGTAAAAAACCATCAAAAATTTCAATCCTGCATGATTCTACCAAGAAATGTGATTCTTCATTCAAAACGCTGGTTTTTGCTATTGGGCTCTATTGAATAATGAATGTTTTGAATTTTCTCCAAAAGTAAAGTAGTTGCAAACTCATGCTTTTAGAGACTTGTTTGGGCTGTTGAGAGGAGTAAAAAACCATCAAAAATTTCAATCCTGCATGATTCTACCAAGAAATGTGATTCTTCATTCAAAACGCTGGTTTTTGCTATTGGGCTCTATTGAATAATGAATGTTTTTAATTTTCTCCAAAAGTAAAGTAGTTGCAAACTCATGCTTTTAGAGACTTGTTTGGGCTCATGAGAGGAGTAGAAAAACATCAAAAATTTCAGTCCTGCATGATTCTACCAAGAAATGTGTGTTCATTCAAACCACTGGTTTTTGATAGTTTGGGCCCTATTGAATAACGAATGTTTTGAATTTTCTCCAAAAGTAAAGTAGTTGCAAACTCATGCTTTTAGAGACTTGTTTGGGCTCATGAGAGGAGTAGAAAAACATCAAAAATTTCAGTCCTGCATGATTCTACCAAGAAATGTGTGTTCATTGAAACCGCTGGTTTTTGATAGTTTGGGCCCTATTGAATAATGAATGTTTTGAATTTTCTCCAAAAGTAAAGTAGTTGCAAACTCATCCTTTTAGAAACTTGATTCGGCTGTTGAGAGGAGTAAAAAACCATCAAAAATTTCAATCCTGCATGATTCTACCAAGAAATGTGATTCTTCATTCAAAACGCTGGTTTTTGCTATTGGGCTCTATTGAATAATTAATGTTTTGAATTTTCTCCAAAAGTAAAGTAGTTGCAAACTCATGCTTTTAGAGACTTGTTTGGGCTCATGAGAGGAGTAGAAAAACATCAAAAATTTCAGTCCTGCATGATTCTACCAAGAAATGTGTGCTCATTGAAACCGCTGGTTTTTGATAGTTTGGGCCCTATTGAATAATGAATGTTTTGAATTTTCTCCAAAAGTAAAGTAGTTGCAAACTCATCCTTTTAGAAACTTGTTTGGGCTTTTGAGAGGAGTAAAAAACCATCAAAAATTTCAATCCTGCATGATTCTACCAAGAAATGTGATTCTTCATTCAAAACGCTGGTTTTTGCTATTGGGCTCTATTGAATAATGAATGTTTTGAATTTTCTCCAAAAGTAAAGTAGTTGCAAACTCATGCTTTTGGAGACTTGTTTGGGCTCATGAGAGGAGTAGAAAAACATCAAAAATTTCAGTCCTGCATGATTCTACCAAGAAATGTGTGTTCATTGAAACCGCTGGTTTTTGATAGTTTGGGCCCTATTGAATAATGAATGTTTTGAATTTTCTCCAAAAGTAAAGTAGTTGCAAACTCATCCTTTTAGAAACTTGTTTGGTCTGTTGAGAGGAGTAAAAAACCACCAAAATTTCAATCCTGCATGATTTTACCAAGAAATGTGATTCTTCATTCAAAACCTGATTTTTGCTATTGGGCTCTATTGAATAGTGAATGTTTTGAATTTTCTCCAAAAGTAAAGTAGTTGCAAACTCATGCTTTTAGAGACTTGTTTGGGCTCATGAGAGGAGTAGAAAAACATCAAAAATTTAAGTCCTGCAGGATTCAACCAAGAAATGTGTGTTCATTCAAACCGCTGGTTTTTGATAGTTTGGGCCCTATTGAATAATGAATGTTTTGAATTTTCTCCAAAAGTAAAGTAGTTGCAAACTCATGCTTTTAGAGACTTGTTTGGGCTCATGAGAGGAGTAGAAAAACATCAAAAATTTCAGTCCTGCATGATTCTACCAAGAAATGTGTGTTCATTGAAACCGCTGGTTTTTGATAGTTTGGGCCCTATTGAATAATGAATGTTTTGAATTTTCTCCAAAAGTAAAGTAGTTGCAAACTCATCCTTTTAGAAACTTGTTTGGGCTGTTGAGAGGAGTAAAAAACCATCAAAAATTTTAATCCTGCATGATTCTACCAAGAAATGTGATTCTTCATTCAAAACGCTGGTTTTTGCTATTGGGCTCTATTGAATAATGAATGTTTTGAATTTTTTCCAAAAGTAAAGTAGTTGCAAACTCATGCTTTTAGAGACTTGTTTGGGCTCATGAGAGGAGTAGAAAAACATCAAAAATTTCAGTCCTGCATGATTCTACCAAGAAATGTGTGTTCATTGAAACCGCTGGTTTTTGATAGTTTGGGCCCTATTGAATAATGAATGTTTTGAATTTTCTCCAAAAGTAAAGTAGTTGCAAACTCATCCTTTTAGAAACTTGTTTGGGCTGTTGAGAGGAGTAAAAAACCATCAAAAATTTCAATCCTGCATGATTCTACCAAGAAATGTGATTCTTCATTCAAAACGCTGGTTTTTGCTATTGGGCTCTATTGAATAATGAATGTTTTGAATTTTCTCCAAAAGTAAAGTAGTTGCAAACTCATGCTTTTAGAAACTTGTTTGGGCTCATGAGAGGAGTAGAAAAACATCAAAAATTTCAGTCCTGCATGATTCTACCAAGAAATGTGTGTTCATTGAAACCGCTGGTTTTTGATAGTTTGGGCCCTATTGAATAATGAATGTTTTGAATTTTCTCCAAAAGTAAAGTAGTTGCAAACTCATCCTTTTAGAAACTTGTTTGGGCTGTTGAGAGGAGTAAAAAACCATCAAAAATTTCAATCCTGCATGATTCTACCAAGAAATGTGATTCTTCATTCAAAACGCTGGTTTTTGCTATTGGGCTCTATTGAATAATGAATGTTTTGAATTTTCTCCAAAAGTAAAGTAGTTGCAAACTCATGCTTTTATAGACTTGTTTGGGCTCATGAGAGGAGTAGAAAAACATCAAAAATTTCAGTCCTGCATGATTCTACCAAGAAATGTGTGTTCATTGAAACCGCTGGTTTTTGATAGTTTGGGCCCTATTGAATAATGAATGTTTTGAATTTTCTCCAAAAGTAAAGTAGTTGCAAACTCATCCTTTTAGAAACTTGTTTGGGCTGTTGAGAGGAGTAAAAAACCATCAAAAATTTCAATCCTGCATGATTCTACCAAGAAATGTGATTCTTCATTCAAAACGCTGGTTTTTGCTATTGGGCTCTATTGAATAATGAATGTTTTGAATTTTCTCCAAAAGTAAAGTAGTTGCAAACTCATGCTTTTATAGACTTGTTTGGGCTCATGAGAGGAGTAGAAAAACATCAAAAATTTCAGTCCTGCATGATTCTACCAAGAAATGTGTGTTCATTGAAACCGCTGGTTTTTGATAGTTTGGGCCCTATTGAATAATGAATGTTTTGAATTTTCTCCAAAAGTAAAGTAGTTGCAAACTCATCCTTTTAGAAACTTGTTTGGGCTGTTGAGAGGAGTAAAAAACCATCAAAAATTTCAATCCTGCATGATTCTACCAAGAAATGTGATTCTTCATTCAAAACGCTGGTTTTTGCTATTGGGCTCTATTGAATAATGAATGTTTTTAATTTTCTCCAAAAGTAAAGTAGTTGCAAACTCATGCTTTTAGAGACTTGTTTGGGCTCATGAGAGGAGTAGAAAAACATCAAAAATTTCAGTCCTGCATGATTCTACCAAGAAATGTGTGTTCATTCAAACCGCTGGTTTTTGATAGTTTGGGCCCTATTGAATAATGAATGTTTTGAATTTTCTCCAAAAGTAAAGTAGTTGCAAACTCATCCTTTTAGAAACTTGTTTCGGCTGTTGAGAGGAGTAAAAAACCATCAAAAATTTCAATCCTGCATGATTCTACCAAGAAATGTGATTCTTCATTCAAAACGCTGGTTTTTGCTATTGGGCTCTATTGAATAATTAATGTTTTGAATTTTCTCCAAAAGTAAAGTAGTTGCAAACTCATGCTTTTAGAGACTTGTTTGGGCTCATGAGAGGAGTAGAAAAACATCAAAAATTTCAGTCCTGCATGATTCTACCAAGAAATGTGTGTTCATTGAAACCGCTGGTTTTTGATAGTTTGGGCCCTATTGAATAATGAATGTTTTGAATTTTCTCCAAAAGTAAAGTAGTTGCAAACTCATCCTTTTAGAAACTTGTTTGGGCTTTTGAGAGGAGTAAAAAACCATCAAAAATTTCAATCCTGCATGATTCTACCAAGAAATGTGATTCTTCATTCAAAACGCTGGTTTTTGCTATTGGGCTCTATTGAATAATGAATGTTTTGAATTTTCTCCAAAAGTAAAGTAGTTGCAAACTCATGCTTTTGGAGACTTGTTTGGGCTCATGAGAGGAGTAGAAAAACATCAAAAATTTCAGTCCTGCATGATTCTACCAAGAAATGTGTGTTCATTGAAACCGCTGGTTTTTGATAGTTTGGGCCCTATTGAATAATGAATGTTTTGAATTTTCTCCAAAAGTAAAGTAGTTGCAAACTCATCCTTTTAGAAACTTGTTTGGTCTGTTGAGAGGAGTAAAAAACCATCAAAAATTTCAATCCTGCATGATTTTACCAAGAAATGTGATTCTTCATTCAAAACCTGATTTTTGCTATTGGGCTCTATTGAATAGTGAATGTTTTGAATTTTCTCCAAAAGTAAAGTAGTTGCAAACTCATGCTTTTAGAGACTTGTTTGGGCTCATGAGAGGAGTAGAAAAACATCAAAAATTTCAGTCCTGCATGATTCTACCAAGAAATGTGTTCATTCAAACCGCTGGTTTTTGATAGTTTGGGCCCTATTGAATAATGAATGTTTTGAATTTTCTCCAAAAGTAAAATAGTTGCAAACTCATCCTTTTAGAAACTTGTTTGGGCTGTTGAGAGGAGTAAAAAACCATCAAAAATTTCAATCCTGCATGATTCTACCAAGAAATGTGATTCTTCATTCAAAACGCTGGTTTTTGCTATTGGGCTCTATTGAATAATGAATGTTTTGAATTTTCTCCAAAAGTAAAGTAGTTGCAAACTCATGCTTTTAGAGACTTGTTTGGGCTCATGAGAGGAGTAGAAAAACATCAAAAATTTCAGTCCTGCATGATTCTACCAAGAAATGTGTGTTCATTGAAACCGCTGGTTTTTGATAGTTTGGGCCCTATTGAATAATGAATGTTTTGAATTTTCTCCAAAAGTAAAGTAGTTGCAAACTCATCCTTTTAGAAACTTGTTTGGGCTGTTGAGAGGAGTAAAAAACCATCAAAAATTTCAATCCTGCATGATTCTACCAAGAAATGTGATTCTTCATTCAAAACGCTGGTTTTTGCTATTGGGCTCTATTGAATAATTAATGTTTTGAATTTTCTCCAAAAGTAAAGTAGTTGCAAACTCATGCTTTTAGAGACTTGTTTGGGCTCATGAGAGGAGCAGAAAAACATCAAAAATTTCAGTCCTGCATGATTCTACCAAGAAATGTGTGTTCATTGAAACCGCTGGTTTTTGATAGTTTGGGCCCTATTGAATAATGAATGTTTTGAATTTTCTCCAAAAGTAAAGTAGTTGCAAACTCATCCTTTTAGAAACTTGTTTGGGCTGTTGAGAGGAGTAAAAAACCATCAAAAATTTCAATCCTGCATGATTCTACCAAGAAATGTGATTCTTCATTCAAAACGCTGGTTTTTGCTATTGGGCTCTATTGAATAATGAATGTTTTGAATTTTCTCCAAAAGTAAAGTAGTTGCAAACTCATGCTTTTAGAGACTTGTTTGGGCTCATGAGAGGAGTAGAAAAACATCAAAAATTTCAGTCCTGCATGATTCTACCAAGAAATGTGTGTTCATTGAAACGGCTGGTTTTTGATAGTTTGGGCCCTATTGAATAATGAATGTTTTGAATTTTCTCCAAAAGTAAAGTAGTTGCAAACTCATCCTTTTAGAAACTTGTTTGGGCTGTTGAGAGGAGTAAAAAACCATCAAAAATTTCAATCCTGCATGATTCTACCAAGAAATGTGATTCTTCATTCAAAACGCTGGTTTTTGCTATTGGGCTCTATTGAATAATGAATGTTTTGAATTTTCTCCAAAAGTAAAGTAGTTGCAAACTCATGCTTTTAGAGACTTGTTTGGGCTCATGAGAGGAGTAGAAAAACATCAAAAATTTCAGTCCTGCATGATTCTACCAAGAAATGTGTGTTCATTGAAACCGCTGGTTTTTGATAGTTTGGGCCCTATTGAATAATGAGTGTTTTGAATTTTCTCCAAAAGTAAAGTAGTTGCAAACTCATCCTTTTAGAAACTTGTTTGGGCTGTTGAGAGGAGTAAAAAACCATCAAAAATTTCAATCCTGCATGATTCTACCAAGAAATGTGATTCTTCATTCAAAACGCTGGTTTTTGCTATTGGGCTCTATTGAATAATGAATGTTTTGAATTTTCTCCAAAAGTAAAGTAGTTGCAAACTCATGCTTTTAGAGACTTGTTTGGGCTGTTGAGAGGAGTAAAAAACCATCAAAAATTTCAATCCTGCATGATTCTACCAAGAAATGTGATTCTTCATTCAAAACGCTGGTTTTTGCTATTGGGCTCTATTGAATAATGAATGTTTTTAATTTTCTCCAAAAGTAAAGTAGTTGCAAACTCATGCTTTTAGAGACTTGTTTGGGCTCATGAGAGGAGTAGAAAAACATCAAAAATTTCAGTCCTGCATGATTCTACCAAGAAATGTGTGTTCATTCAAACCGCTGGTTTTTGATAGTTTGGGCCCTATTGAATAATGAATGTTTTGAATTTTCTCCAAAAGTAAAGTAGTTGCAAACTCATGCTTTTAGAGACTTGTTTGGGCTCATGAGAGGAGTAGAAAAACATCAAAAATTTCAGTCCTGCATGATTCTACCAAGAAATGTGTGTTCATTGAAACCGCTGGTTTTTGATAGTTTGGGCCCTATTGAATAATGAATGTTTTGAATTTTCTCCAAAAGTAAAGTAGTTGCAAACTCATCCTTTTAGAAACTTGTTTCGGCTGTTGAGAGGAGTAAAAAACCATCAAAAATTTCAATCCTGCCTGATTCTACCAAGAAATGTGATTCTTCATTCAAAACGCTGGTTTTTGCTATTGGGCTCTATTGAATAATTAATGTTTTGAATTTTCTCCAAAAGTAAAGTAGTTGCAAACTCATGCTTTTAGAGACTTGTTTGGGCTCATGAGAGGAGTAGAAAAACATCAAAAATTTCAGTCCTGCATGATTCTACCAAGAAATGTGTGCTCATTGAAACCGCTGGTTTTTGATAGTTTGGGCCCTATTGAATAATGAATGTTTTGAATTTTCTCCAAAAGTAAAGTAGTTGCAAACTCATCCTTTTAGAAACTTGTTTGGGCTTTTGAGAGGAGTAAAAAACCATCAAAAATTTCAATCCTGCATGATTCTACCAAGAAATGTGATTCTTCATTCAAAACGCTGGTTTTTGCTATTGGGCTCTATTGAATAATGAATGTTTTGAATTTTCTCCAAAAGTAAAGTAGTTGCAAACTCATGCTTTTGGAGACTTGTTTGGGCTCATGAGAGGAGTAGAAAAACATCAAAAATTTCAGTCCTGCATGATTCTACCAAGAAATGTGTGTTCATTGAAACCGCTGGTTTTTGATAGTTTGGGCCCTATTGAATAATGAATGTTTTGAATTTTCTCCAAAAGTAAAGTAGTTGCAAACTCATCCTTTTAGAAACTTGTTTGGTCTGTTGAGAGGAGTAAAAAACCACCAAAATTTCAATCCTGCATGATTTTACCAAGAAATGTGATTCTTCATTCAAAACCTGATTTTTGCTATTGGGCTCTATTGAATAGTGAATGTTTTGAATTTTCTCCAAAAGTAAAGTAGTTGCAAACTCATGCTTTTAGAGACTTGTTTGGGCTCATGAGAGGAGTAGAAAAACATCAAAAATTTAAGTCCTGCAGGATTCAACCAAGAAATGTGTGTTCATTCAAACCGCTGGTTTTTGATAGTTTGGGCCCTATTGAATAATGAATGTTTTGAATTTTCTCCAAAAGTAAAGTAGTTGCAAACTCATGCTTTTAGAGACTTGTTTGGGCTCATGAGAGGAGTAGAAAAACATCAAAAATTTCAGTCCTGCATGATTCTACCAAGAAATGTGTGTTCATTGAAACCGCTGGTTTTTGATAGTTTGGGCCCTATTGAATAATGAATGTTTTGAATTTTCTCCAAAAGTAAAGTAGTTGCAAACTCATCCTTTTAGAAACTTGTTTGGGCTGTTGAGAGGAGTAAAAAACCATCAAAAATTTTAATCCTGCATGATTCTACCAAGAAATGTGATTCTTCATTCAAAACGCTGGTTTTTGCTATTGGGCTCTATTGAATAATGAATGTTTTGAATTTTCTCCAAAAGTAAAGTAGTTGCAAACTCATGCTTTTAGAGACTTGTTTGGGCTCATGAGAGGAGTAGAAAAACATCAAAAATTTCAGTCCTGCATGATTCTACCAAGAAATGTGTGTTCATTGAAACCGCTGGTTTTTGATAGTTTGGGCCCTATTGAATAATGAATGTTTTGAATTTTCTCCAAAAGTAAAGTAGTTGCAAACTCATCCTTTTAGAAACTTGTTTGGGCTGTTGAGAGGAGTAAAAAACCATCAAAAATTTCAATCCTGCATGAATCTACCAAGAAATGTGATTCTTCATTCAAAACGCTGGTTTTTGCTATTGGGCTCTATTGAATAATGAATGTTTTGAATTTTCTCCAAAAGTAAAGTAGTTGCAAACTCATGCTTTTAGAAACTTGTTTGGGCTCATGAGAGGAGTAGAAAAACATCAAAAATTTCAGTCCTGCATGATTCTACCAAGAAATGTGTGTTCATTGAAACCGCTGGTTTTTGATAGTTTGGGCCCTATTGAATAATGAATGTTTTGAATTTTCTCCAAAAGTAAAGTAGTTGCAAACTCATCCTTTTAGAAACTTGTTTGGGCTGTTGAGAGGAGTAAAAAACCATCAAAAATTTCAATCCTGCATGATTCTACCAAGAAATGTGATTCTTCATTCAAAACGCTGGTTTTTGCTATTGGGCTCTATTGAATAATGAATGTTTTGAATTTTCTCCAAAAGTAAAGTAGTTGCAAACTCATGCTTTTATAGACTTGTTTGGGCTCATGAGAGGAGTAGAAAAACATCAAAAATTTCAGTCCTGCATGATTCTACCAAGAAATGTGTGTTCATTGAAACCGCTGGTTTTTGATAGTTTGGGCCCTATTGAATAATGAATGTTTTGAATTTTCTCCAAAAGTAAAGTAGTTGCAAACTCATCCTTTTAGAAACTTGTTTGGGCTGTTGAGAGGAGTAAAAAACCATCAAAAATTTCAATCCTGCATGATTCTACCAAGAAATGTGATTCTTCATTCAAAACGCTGGTTTTTGCTATTGGGCTCTATTGAATAATGAATGTTTTGAATTTTCTCCAAAAGTAAAGTAGTTGCAAACTCATGCTTTTAGAGACTTGTTTGGGCTCATGAGAGGAGTAGAAAAACATCAAAAATTTCAGTCCTGCATGATTCTACCAAGAAATGTGTGTTCATTGAAACCGCTGGTTTTTGATAGTTTGGGCCCTATTGAATAATGAATGTTTTGAATTTTCTCCAAAAGTAAAGTAGTTGCAAACTCATCCTTTTAGAAACTTGTTTGGGCTGTTGAGAGGAGTAAAAAACCATCAAAAATTTCAATCCTGCATGATTCTACCAAGAAATGTGATTCTTCATTCAAAACGCTGGTTTTTGCTATTGGGCTCTATTGAATAATGAATGTTTTGAATTTTCTCCAAAAGTAAAGTAGTTGCAAACTCATGCTTTTAGAGACTTGTTTGGGCTCATGAGAGGAGTAGAAAAACATCAAAAATTTCAGTCCTGCATGATTCTACCAAGAAATGTGTGTTCATTGAAACCGCTGGTTTTTGATAGTTTGGGCCCTATTGAATAATGAGTGTTTTGAATTTTCCAAAAGTAAAGTAGTTGCAAACTCATGCTTTTAGAGACTTGTTTGGGCTCATGAGAGGAGTAGAAAAACATCAAAAATTTCAGTCCTGCATGATTCTACCAAGAAATGTGTGTTCATTGAAACCGCTGGTTTTTGATAGTTTGGGCCCTATTGAATAATGAGTGTTTTGAATTTTCTCCAAAAGTAAAGTAGTTGCAAACTCATCCTTTTAGAAACTTGTTTGGGCTGTTGAGAGGAGTAAAAAACCATCAAAAATTTCAATCCTGCATGATTCTACCAAGAAATGTGAATATTCATTCAAAACGCTTGTTTTTGCTATTGGGCTCTATTGAATAATGAATGTTTTTAATTTTCTCCAAAAGTAAAGTAGTTGCAAACTCATGCTTTTAGAGACTTGTTTGGGCTCATGAGAGGAGTAGAAAAACATCAAAAATTTCAGTCCTGCATGATTCTACCAAGAAATGTGTGTTCATTCAAACCGCTGGTTTTTGATAGTTTGGGCCCTAATGAATAATGAATGTTTTGAATTTTCTCCAAAAGTAAAGTAGTTGCAAACTCATGCTTTTAGAGACTTGTTTGGGCTCATGAGAGGAGTTGAAAAACATCAAAAATTTCAGTCCTGCATGATTCTACCAAGAAATGTGTGTTCATTGAAACCGCTGGTTTTTGATAGTTTGGGCCCTATTGAATAATGAATGTTTTGAATTTTCTCCAAAAGTAAAGTAGTTGCAAACTCATCCTTTTAGAAACTTGTTTGGGCTGTTGAGAGGAGTAAAAAACCATCAAAAATTTCAATCCTGCATGATTCTACCAAGAAATGTGATTCTTCATTCAAAACGCTGGTTTTTGCTATTGGGCTCTATTGAATAATGAATGTTTTGAATTTTCTCCAAAAGTAAAGTAGTTGCAAACTCATGCTTTTAGAGACTTGTTTGGGCTCATGAGAGGAGTAGAAAAACATCAAAAATTTCAGTCCTGCATGATTCTACCAAGAAATGTGTGTTCATTCAAACCGCTGGTTTTTGATAGTTTGGGCCCTATTGAATAATGAATGTTTTGAATTTTCTCCAAAAGTAAAGTAGTTGCAAACTCATCCTTTTAGAAACTTGTTTGGGCTGTTGAGAGGAGTAAAAAACCATCAAAAATTTCAATCCTGCATGATTCTACCAAGAAATGTGATTCTTCATTCAAAACGCTGGTTTTTGCTATTGGGCTCTATTGAATAATGAATGTTTTGAATTTTCTCCAAAAGTAAAGTAGTTGCAAACTCATGCTTTTAGAGACTTGTTTGGGCTCATGAGAGGAGTAGAAAAACATCAAAAATTTCAGTCCTGCAGGATTCTACCAAGAAATGTGTGTTCATTGAAACCGCTGGTTTTTGATAGTTTGGGCCCTATTGAATAATGAATGTTTTGAATTTTCTCCAAAAGTAAAGTAGTTGCAAACTCATCCTTTTAGAAACTTGTTTGGGCTGTTGAGATGAGTAAAAAACCATCAAAAATTTCAATCCTGCATGATTCTACCAAGAAATGTGATTCTTCATTCAAAACGCTGGTTTTTGCTATTGGGCTCTATTGAATAATGAATGTTTTGAATTTTCTCCAAAAGTAAAGTAGTTGCAAACTCATGCTTTTAGAGACTTGTTTGGGCTGTTGAGAGGAGTAAAAAACCATCAAAAATTTCAATCCTGCATGATTCTACCAAGAAATGTGATTCTTCATTCAAAACGCTGGTTTTTGCTATTGGGCTCTATTGAATAATGAATGTTTTTAATTTTCTCCAAAAGTAAAGTAGTTGCAAACTCATGCTTTTAGAGACTTGTTTGGGCTCATGAGAGGAGTAGAAAAACATCAAAAATTTCAGTCCTGCATGATTCTACCAAGAAATGTGTGTTCATTCAAACCGCTGGTTTTTGATAGTTTGGGCCCTATTGAATAATGAATGTTTTGAATTTTCTCCAAAAGTAAAGTAGTTGCAAACTCATCCTTTTAGAAACTTGTTTGGGCTGTTGAGAGGAGTAAAAAACCATCAAAAATTTCAATCCTGCATGATTCTACCAAGAAATGTGATTCTTCATTCAAAACGCTGGTTTTTGCTATTGGGCTCTATTGAATAATGAATGTTTTGAATTTTCTCCAAAAGTAAAGTAGTTGCAAACTCATGCTTTTAGAGACTTGTTTGGGCTCATGAGAGGAGTAGAAAAACATCAAAAATTTCAGTCCTGCATGATTCTACCAAGAAATGTGTGTTCATTGAAACCGCTGGTTTTTGATAGTTTGGGCCCTATTGAATAATGAGTGTTTTGAATTTTCTCCAAAAGTAAAGTAGTTGCAAACTCATCCTTTTAGAAACTTGTTTGGGCTGTTGAGAGGAGTAAAAAACCATCAAAAATTTCAATCCTGCATGATTCTACCAAGAAATGTGATTCTTCATTCAAAACGCTGGTTTTTGCTATTGGGCTCTATTGAATAATGAATGTTTTGAATTTTCTCCAAAAGTAAAGTAGTTGCAAACTCATGCTTTTAGAGACTTGTTTGGGCTGTTGAGAGGAGTAAAAAACCATCAAAAATTTCAATCCTGCATGATTCTACCAAGAAATGTGATTCTTCATTCAAAACGCTGGTTTTTGCTATTGGGCTCTATTGAATAATGAATGTTTTTAATTTTCTCCAAAAGTAAAGTAGTTGCAAACTCATGCTTTTAGAGACTTGTTTGGGCTCATGAGAGGAGTAGAAAAACATCAAAAATTTCAGTCCTGCATGATTCTACCAAGAAATGTGTGTTCATTCAAACCACTGGTTTTTGATAGTTTGGGCCCTATTGAATAATGAATGTTTTGAATTTTCTCCAAAAGTAAAGTAGTTGCAAACTCATGCTTTTAGAGACTTGTTTGGGCTCATGAGAGGAGTAGAAAAACATCAAAAATTTCAGTCCGGCATGATTCTACCAAGAAATGTGTGTTCATTGAAACCGCTGGTTTTTGATAGTTTGGGCCCTATTGAATAATGAATGTTTTGAATTTTCTCCAAAAGTAAAGTAGTTGCAAACTCATCCTTTTAGAAACTTGTTTCGGCTGTTGAGAGGAGTAAAAAACCATCAAAAATTTCAATCCTGCATGATTCTACCAAGAAATGTGATTCTTCATTCAAAACGCTGGTTTTTGCTATTGGGCTCTATTGAATAATTAATGTTTTGAATTTTCTCCAAAAGTAAAGTAGTTGCAAACTCATGCTTTTAGAGACTTGTTTGGGCTCATGAGAGGAGTAGAAAAACATCAAAAATTTCAGTCCTGCATGATTCTACCAAGAAATGTGTGCTCATTGAAACCGCTGGTTTTTGATAGTTTGGGCCCTATTGAATAATGAATGTTTTGAATTTTCTCCAAAAGTAAAGTAGTTGCAAACTCATCCTTTTAGAAACTTGTTTGGGCTTTTGAGAGGAGTAAAAAACCATCAAAAATTTCAATCCTGCATGATTCTACCAAGAAATGTGATTCTTCATTCAAAACGCTGGTTTTTGCTATTGGGCTCTATTGAATAATGAATGTTTTGAATTTTCTCCAAAAGTAAAGTAGTTGCAAACTCATGCTTTTGGAGACTTGTTTGGGCTCATGAGAGGAGTAGAAAAACATCAAAAATTTCAGTCCTGCATGATTCTACCAAGAAATGTGTGTTCATTGAAACCGCTGGTTTTTGATAGTTTGGGCCCTATTGAATAATGAATGTTTTGAATTTTCTCCAAAAGTAAAGTAGTTGCAAACTCATCCTTTTAGAAACTTGTTTGGTCTGTTGAGAGGAGTAAAAAACCACCAAAATTTCAATCCTGCATGATTTTACCAAGAAATGTGATTCTTCATTCAAAACCTGATTTTTGCTATTGGGCTCTATTGAATAGTGAATGTTTTGAATTTTCTCCAAAAGTAAAGTAGTTGCAAACTCATGCTTTTAGAGACTTGTTTGGGCTCATGAGAGGAGTAGAAAAACATCAAAAATTTAAGTCCTGCAGGATTCAACCAAGAAATGTGTGTTCATTCAAACCGCTGGTTTTTGCTATTGGGCTCTATTGAATAATGAATGTTTTGAATTTTCTCCAAAAGTAAAGTAGTTGCAAACTCATGCTTTTAGAGACTTGTTTGGGCTCATGAGAGGAGTAGAAAAACATCAAAAATTTCAGTCCTGCATGATTCTACCAAGAAATGTGTGTTCATTGAAACCGCTGGTTTTTGATAGTTTGGGCCCTATTGAATAATGAATGTTTTGAATTTTCTCCAAAAGTAAAGTAGTTGCAAACTCATCCTTTTAGAAACTTGTTTAGGCTGTTGAGAGGAGTAAAAAACCATCAAAAATTTCAATCCTGCATGATTCTACCAAGAAATGTGATTCTTCATTCAAAACGCTGGTTTTTGCTATTGGGCTCTATTGAATAATGAATGTTTTGAATTTTCTCCAAAAGTAAAGTAGTTGCAAACTCATGCTTTTATAGACTTGTTTGGGCTCATGAGAGGAGTAGAAAAACATCAAAAATTTCAGTCCTGCATGATTCTACCAAGAAATGTGTGTTCATTGAAACCGCTGGTTTTTGATAGTTTGGGCCCTATTGAATAATGAATGTTTTGAATTTTCTCCAAAAGTAAAGTAGTTGCAAACTCATCCTTTTAGAAACTTGTTTGGGCTGTTGAGAGGAGTAAAAAACCATCAAAAATTTCAATCCTGCATGATTCTACCAAGAAATGTGATTCTTCATTCAAAACGCTGGTTTTTGCTATTGGGCTCTATTGAATAATGAATGTTTTGAATTTTCTCCAAAAGTAAAGTAGTTGCAAACTCATGCTTTTAGAGACTTGTTTGGGCTCATGAGAGGAGTAGAAAAACATCAAAAATTTCAGTCCTGCATGATTCTACCAAGAAATGTGTGTTCATTGAAACCGCTGGTTTTTGATAGTTTGGGCCCTATTGAATAATGAATGTTTTGAATTTTCTCCAAAAGTAAAGTAGTTGCAAACTCATCCTTTTAGAAACTTGTTTGGGCTGTTGAGAGGAGTAAAAAACCATCAAAAATTTCAATCCTGCATGATTCTACCAAGAAATGTGATTCTTCATTCAAAACGCTGGTTTTTGCTATTGGGCTCTATTGAATAATGAATGTTTTGAATTTTCTCCAAAAGTAAAGTAGTTGCAAACTCATGCTTTTAGAGACTTGTTTGGGCTCATGAGAGGAGTAGAAAAACATCAAAAATTTCAGTCCTGCATGATTCTACCAAGAAATGTGTGTTCATTGAAACCGCTGGTTTTTGATAGTTTGGGCCCTATTGAATAATGAGTGTTTTGAATTTTCCAAAAGTAAAGTAGTTGCAAACTCATGCTTTTAGAGACTTGTTTGGGCTCATGAGAGGAGTAGAAAAACATCAAAAATTTCAGTCCTGCATGATTCTACCAAGAAATGTGTGTTCATTGAAACTGCTGGTTTTTGATAGTTTGGGCCCTATTGAATAATGAGTGTTTTGAATTTTCTCCAAAAGTAAAGTAGTTGCAAACTCATCCTTTTAGAAACTTGTTTGGGCTGTTGAGAGGAGTAAAAAACCATCAAAAATTTCAATCCTGCATGATTCTACCAAGAAATGTGAATATTCATTCAAAACGCTTGTTTTTGCTATTGGGCTCTATTGAATAATGAATGTTTTTAATTTTCTCCAAAAGTAAAGTAGTTGCAAACTCATGCTTTTAGAGACTTGTTTGGGCTCATGAGAGGAGTAGAAAAACATCAAAAATTTCAGTCCTGCATGATTCTACCAAGAAATGTGTGTTCATTCAAACCGCTGGTTTTTGATAGTTTGGGCCCTAATGAATAATGAATGTTTTGAATTTTCTCCAAAAGTAAAGTAGTTGCAAACTCATGCTTTTAGAGACTTGTTTGGGCTCATGAGAGGAGTTGAAAAACATCAAAAATTTCAGTCCTGCATGATTCTACCAAGAAATGTGTGTTCATTGAAACCGCTGGTTTTTGATAGTTTGGGCCCTATTGAATAATGAATGTTTTGAATTTTCTCCAAAAGTAAAGTAGTTGCAAACTCATCCTTTTAGAAACTTGTTTGGGCTGTTGAGAGGAGTAAAAAACCATCAAAAATTTCAATCCTGCATGATTCTACCAAGAAATGTGATTCTTCATTCAAAACGCTGGTTTTTGCTATTGGGCTCTATTGAATAATGAATGTTTTGAATTTTCTCCAAAAGTAAAGTAGTTGCAAACTCATGCTTTTAGAGACTTGTTTGGGCTCATGAGAGGAGTAGAAAAACATCAAAAATTTCAGTCCTGCATGATTCTACCAAGAAATGTGTGTTCATTCAAACCGCTGGTTTTTGATAGTTTGGGCCCTATTGAATAATGAATGTTTTGAATTTTCTCCAAAAGTAAAGTAGTTGCAAACTCATCCTTTTAGAAACTTGTTTGGGCTGTTGAGAGGAGTAAAAAACCATCAAAAATTTCAATCCTGCATGATTCTACCAAGAAATGTGATTCTTCATTCAAAACGCTGGTTTTTGCTATTGGGCTCTATTGAATAATGAATGTTTTGAATTTTCTCCAAAAGTAAAGTAGTTGCAAACTCATGCTTTTAGAGACTTGTTTGGGCTCATGAGAGGAGTAGAAAAACATCAAAAATTTCAGTCCTGCAGGATTCTACCAAGAAATGTGTGTTCATTGAAACCGCTGGTTTTTGATAGTTTGGGCCCTATTGAATAATGAATGTTTTGAATTTTCTCCAAAAGTAAAGTAGTTGCAAACTCATCCTTTTAGAAACTTGTTTGGGCTGTTGAGATGAGTAAAAAACCATCAAAAATTTCAATCCTGCATGATTCTACCAAGAAATGTGATTCTTCATTCAAAACGCTGGTTTTTGCTATTGGGCTCTATTGAATAATGAATGTTTTGAATTTTCTCCAAAAGTAAAGTAGTTGCAAACTCATGCTTTTAGAGACTTGTTTGGGCTGTTGAGAGGAGTAAAAAACCATCAAAAATTTCAATCCTGCATGATTCTACCAAGAAATGTGATTCTTCATTCAAAACGCTGGTTTTTGCTATTGGGCTCTATTGAATAATGAATGTTTTTAATTTTCTCCAAAAGTAAAGTAGTTGCAAACTCATGCTTTTAGAGACTTGTTTGGGCTCATGAGAGGAGTAGAAAAACATCAAAAATTTCAGTCCTGCATGATTCTACCAAGAAATGTGTGTTCATTCAAACCGCTGGTTTTTGATAGTTTGGGCCCTATTGAATAATGAATGTTTTGAATTTTCTCCAAAAGTAAAGTAGTTGCAAACTCATCCTTTTAGAAACTTGTTTGGGCTGTTGAGAGGAGTAAAAAACCATCAAAAATTTCAATCCTGCATGATTCTACCAAGAAATGTGATTCTTCATTCAAAACGCTGGTTTTTGCTATTGGGCTCTATTGAATAATGAATGTTTTGAATTTTCTCCAAAAGTAAAGTAGTTGCAAACTCATGCTTTTAGAGACTTGTTTGGGCTCATGAGAGGAGTAGAAAAACATCAAAAATTTCAGTCCTGCATGATTCTACCAAGAAATGTGTGTTCATTGAAACCGCTGGTTTTTGATAGTTTGGGCCCTATTGAATAATGAGTGTTTTGAATTTTCTCCAAAAGTAAAGTAGTTGCAAACTCATCCTTTTAGAAACTTGTTTGGGCTGTTGAGAGGAGTAAAAAACCATCAAAAATTTCAATCCTGCATGATTCTACCAAGAAATGTGATTCTTCATTCAAAACGCTGGTTTTTGCTATTGGGCTCTATTGAATAATGAATGTTTTGAATTTTCTCCAAAAGTAAAGTAGTTGCAAACTCATGCTTTTAGAGACTTGTTTGGGCTGTTGAGAGGAGTAAAAAACCATCAAAAATTTCAATCCTGCATGATTCTACCAAGAAATGTGATTCTTCATTCAAAACGCTGGTTTTTGCTATTGGGCTCTATTGAATAATGAATGTTTTTAATTTTCTCCAAAAGTAAAGTAGTTGCAAACTCATGCTTTTAGAGACTTGTTTGGGCTCATGAGAGGAGTAGAAAAACATCAAAAATTTCAGTCCTGCATGATTCTACCAAGAAATGTGTGTTCATTCAAACCACTGGTTTTTGATAGTTTGGGCCCTATTGAATAAAGAATGTTTTGAATTTTCTCCAAAAGTAAAGTAGTTGCAAACTCATGCTTTTAGAGACTTGTTTGGGCTCATGAGAGGAGTAGAAAAACATCAAAAATTTCAGTCCTGCATGATTCTACCAAGAAATGTGTGTTCATTGAAACCGCTGGTTTTTGATAGTTTGGGCCCTATTGAATAATGAATGTTTTGAATTTTCTCCAAAAGTAAAGTAGTTGCAAACTCATCCTTTTAGAAACTTGTTTCGGCTGTTGAGAGGAGTAAAAAACCATCAAAAATTTCAATCCTGCATGATTCTACCAAGAAATGTGATTCTTCATTCAAAACGCTGGTTTTTGCTATTGGGCTCTATTGAATAATTAATGTTTTGAATTTTCTCCAAAAGTAAAGTAGTTGCAAACTCATGCTTTTAGAGACTTGTTTGGGCTCATGAGAGGAGTAGAAAAACATCAAAAATTTCAGTCCTGCATGATTCTACCAAGAAATGTGTGCTCATTGAAACCGCTGGTTTTTGATAGTTTGGGCCCTATTGAATAATGAATGTTTTGAATTTTCTCCAAAAGTAAAGTAGTTGCAAACTCATCCTTTTAGAAACTTGTTTGGGCTTTTGAGAGGAGTAAAAAACCATCAAAAATTTCAATCCTGCATGATTCTACCAAGAAATGTGATTCTTCATTCAAAACGCTGGTTTTTGCTATTGGGCTCTATTGAATAATGAATGTTTTGAATTTTCTCCAAAAGTAAAGTAGTTGCAAACTCATGCTTTTGGAGACTTGTTTGGGCTCATGAGAGGAGTAGAAAAACATCAAAAATTTCAGTCCTGCATGATTCTACCAAGAAATGTGTGTTCATTGAAACCGCTGGTTTTTGATAGTTTGGGCCCTATTGAATAATGAATGTTTTGAATTTTCTCCAAAAGTAAAGTAGTTGCAAACTCATCCTTTTAGAAACTTGTTTGGTCTGTTGAGAGGAGTAAAAAACCACCAAAATTTCAATCCTGCATGATTTTACCAAGAAATGTGATTCTTCATTCAAAACCTGATTTTTGCTATTGGGCTCTATTGAATAGTGAATGTTTTGAATTTTCTCCAAAAGTAAAGTAGTTGCAAACTCATGCTTTTAGAGACTTGTTTGGGCTCATGAGAGGAGTAGAAAAACATCAAAAATTTAAGTCCTGCAGGATTCAACCAAGAAATGTGTGTTCATTCAAACCGCTGGTTTTTGATAGTTTGGGCCCTATTGAATAATGAATGTTTTGAATTTTCTCCAAAAGTAAAGTAGTTGCAAACTCATGCTTTTAGAGACTTGTTTGGGCTCATGAGAGGAGTAGAAAAACATCAAAAATTTCAGTCCTGCATGATTCTACCAAGAAATGTGTGTTCATTGAAACCGCTGGTTTTTGATAGTTTGGGCCCTATTGAATAATGAATGTTTTGAATTTTCTCCAAAAGTAAAGTAGTTGCAAACTCATCCTTTTAGAAACTTGTTTGGGCTGTTGAGAGGAGTAAAAAACCATCAAAAATTTTAATCCTGCATGATTCTACCAAGAAATGTGATTCTTCATTCAAAACGCTGGTTTTTGCTATTGGGCTCTATTGAATAATGAATGTTTTGAATTTTCTCCAAAAGTAAAGTAGTTGCAAACTCATGCTTTTAGAGACTTGTTTGGGCTCATGAGAGGAGTAGAAAAACATCAAAAATTTCAGTCCTGCATGATTCTACCAAGAAATGTGTGTTCATTGAAACCGCTGGTTTTTGATAGTTTGGGCCCTATTGAATAATGAATGTTTTGAATTTTCTCCAAAAGTAAAGTAGTTGCAAACTCATCCTTTTAGAAACTTGTTTGGGCTGTTGAGAGGAGTAAAAAACCATCAAAAATTTCAATCCTGCATGATTCTACCAAGAAATGTGATTCTTCATTCAAAACGCTGGTTTTTGCTATTGGGCTCTATTGAATAATGAATGTTTTGAATTTTCTCCAAAAGTAAAGTAGTTGCAAACTCATGCTTTTAGAGACTTGTTTGGGCTCATGAGAGGAGTAGAAAAACATCAAAAATTTCAGTCCTGCATGATTCTACCAAGAAATGTGTGTTCATTCAAACCGCTGGTTTTTGATAGTTTGGGCCCTATTGAATAATGAATGTTTTGAATTTTCTCCAAAAGTAAAGTAGTTGCAAACTCATCCTTTTAGAAACTTGTTTGGGCTGTTGAGAGGAGTAAAAAACCATCAAAAATTTCAATCCTGCATGATTCTACCAAGAAATGTGATTCTTCATTCAAAACGCTGGTTTTTGCTATTGGGCTCTATTGAATAATGAATGTTTTGAATTTTCTCCAAAAGTAAAGTAGTTGCAAACTCATGCTTTTAGAGACTTGTTTGGGCTCATGAGAGGAGTAGAAAAACATCAAAAATTTCAGTCCTGCAGGATTCTACCAAGAAATGTGTGTTCATTGAAACCGCTGGTTTTTGATAGTTTGGGCCCTATTGAATAATGAATGTTTTGAATTTTCTCCAAAAGTAAAGTAGTTGCAAACTCATCCTTTTAGAAACTTGTTTGGGCTGTTGAGATGAGTAAAAAACCATCAAAAATTTCAATCCTGCATGATTCTACCAAGAAATGTGATTCTTCATTCAAAACGCTGGTTTTTGCTATTGGGCTCTATTGAATAATGAATGTTTTGAATTTTCTCCAAAAGTAAAGTAGTTGCAAACTCATGCTTTTAGAGACTTGTTTGGGCTGTTGAGAGGAGTAAAAAACCATCAAAAATTTCAATCCTGCATGATTCTACCAAGAAATGTGATTCTTCATTCAAAACGCTGGTTTTTGCTATTGGGCTCTATTGAATAATGAATGTTTTTAATTTTCTCCAAAAGTAAAGTAGTTGCAAACTCATGCTTTTAGAGACTTGTTTGGGCTCATGAGAGGAGTAGAAAAACATCAAAAATTTCAGTCCTGCATGATTCTACCAAGAAATGTGTGTTCATTCAAACCGCTGGTTTTTGATAGTTTGGGCCCTATTGAATAATGAATGTTTTGAATTTTCTCCAAAAGTAAAGTAGTTGCAAACTCATGCTTTTAGAGACTTGTTTGGGCTCATGAGAGGAGTAGAAAAACATCAAAAATTTCAGTCCTGCATGATTCTACCAAGAAATGTGTGTTCATTGAAACCGCTGGTTTTTGATAGTTTGGGCCCTATTGAATAATGAATGTTTTGAATTTTCTCCAAAAGTAAAGTAGTTGCAAACTCATCCTTTTAGAAACTTGTTTCGGCTGTTGAGAGGAGTAAAAAACCATCAAAAATTTCAATCCTGCATGATTCTACCAAGAAATGTGATTCTTCATTCAAAACGCTGGTTTTTGCTATTGGGCTCTATTGAATAATTAATGTTTTGAATTTTCTCCAAAAGTAAAGTAGTTGCAAACTCATGCTTTTAGAGACTTGTTTGGGCTCATGAGAGGAGTAGAAAAACATCAAAAATTTCAGTCCTGCATGATTCTACCAAGAAATGTGTGTTCATTGAAACCGCTGGTTTTTGATAGTTTGGGCCCTATTGAATAATGAATGTTTTGAATTTTCTCCAAAAGTAAAGTAGTTGCAAACTCATCCTTTTAGAAACTTGTTTGGGCTTTTGAGAGGAGTAAAAACCCATCAAAAATTTCAATCCTGCATGATTCTACCAAGAAATGTGATTCTTCATTCAAAACGCTGGTTTTTGCTATTGGGCTCTATTGAATAATGAATGTTTTGAATTTTCTCCAAAAGTAAAGTAGTTGCAAACTCATGCTATTGGAGACTTGTTTGGGCTCATGAGAGGAGTAGAAAAACATCAAAAATTTCAGTCCTGCATGATTCTACCAAGAAATGTGTGTTCATTGAAACCGCTGGTTTTTGATAGTTTGGGCCCTATTGAATAATGAATGTTTTGAATTTTCTCCAAAAGTAAAGTAGTTGCAAACTCATCCTTTTAGAAACTTGTTTGGTCTGTTGAGAGGAGTAAAAAACCATCAAAAATTTCAATCCTGCATGATTTTACCAAGAAATGTGATTCTTCATTCAAAACCTGATTTTTGCTATTGGGCTCTATTGAATAGTGAATGTTTTGAATTTTCTCCAAAAGTAAAGTAGTTGCAAACTCATGCTTTTAGAGACTTGTTTGGGCTCATGAGAGGAGTAGAAAAACATCAAAAATTTCAGTCCTGCATGATTCTACCAAGAAATGTGTTCATTCAAACCGCTGGTTTTTGATAGTTTGGGCCCTATTGAATAATGAATGTTTTGAATTTTCTCCAAAAGTAAAATAGTTGCAAACTCATCCTTTTAGAAACTTGTTTGGGCTGTTGAGAGGAGTAAAAAACCATCAAAAATTTCAATCCTGCATGATTCTACCAAGAAATGTGATTCTTCATTCAAAACGCTGGTTTTTGCTATTGGGCTCAATTGAATAATGAATGTTTTGAATTTTCTCCAAAAGTAAAGTAGTTGCAAACTCATGCTTTTAGAGACTTGTTTGGGCTCATGAGAGGAGTAGAAAAACATCAAAAATTTCAGTCCTGCATGATTCTACCAAGAAATGTGTGTTCATTGAAACGGCTGGTTTTTGATAGTTTGGGCCCTATTGAATAATGAATGTTTTGAATTTTCTCCAAAAGTAAAGTAGTTGCAAACTCATCCTTTTAGAAACTTGTTTGGGCTGTTGAGAGGAGTAAAAAACCATCAAAAATTTCAATCCTGCATGATTCTACCAAGAAATGTGATTCTTCATTCAAAACGCTGGTTTTTGCTATTGGGCTCTATTGAATAATGAATGTTTTGAATTTTCTCCAAAAGTAAAGTAGTTGCAAACTCATGCTTTTAGAGACTTGTTTGGGCTCATGAGAGGAGTAGAAAAACATCAAAAATTTAAGTCCTGCAGGATTCAACCAAGAAATGTGTGTTCATTCAAACCGCTGGTTTTTGATAGTTTGGGCCCTATTGAATAATGAATGTTTTGAATTTTCTCCAAAAGTAAAGTAGTTGCAAACTCATGCTTTTAGAGACTTGTTTGGGCTCATGAGAGGAGTAGAAATACATCAAAAATTTCAGTCCTGCATGATTCTACCAAGAAATGTGTGTTCATTGAAACCGCTGGTTTTTGATAGTTTGGGCCCTATTGAATAATGAATGTTTTGAATTTTCTCCAAAAGTAAAGTAGTTGCAAACTCATCCTTTTAGAAACTTGTTTGGGCTGTTGAGAGGAGTAAAAAACCATCAAAAATTTCAATCCTGCATGATTCTACCAAGAAATGTGATTCTTCATTCAAAACGCTGGTTTTTGCTATTGGGCTCTATTGAATAATGAATGTTTTGAATTTTCTCCAAAAGTAAAGTAGTTGCAAACTCATGCTTTTAGAGCCTTGTTTGGGCTCATGAGAGGAGTAGAAAAACATCAAAAATTTCAGTCCTGCATGATTCTACCAAGAAATGTGTGTTCATTGAAACCGCTGGTTTTTGATAGTTTGGGCCCTATTGAATAATGAGTGTTTTGAATTTTCTCCAAAAGTAAAGTAGTTGCAAACTCATCCTTTTAGAAACTTGTTTGGGCTGTTGAGAGGAGTAAAAAACCATCAAAAATTTCAATCCTGCATGATTCTACCAAGAAATGTGATTCTTCATTCAAAACGCTGGTTTTTGCTATTGGGCTCTATTGAATAATGAATGTTTTTAATTTTCTCCAAAAGTAAAGTAGTTGCAAACTCATGCTTTTAGAGACTTGTTTGGGCTCATGAGAGGAGTAGAAAAACATCAAAAATTTCAGTCCTGCATGATTCTACCAAGAAATGTGTGTTCATTCAAACCGCTGGTTTTTGATAGTTTGGGCCCTATTGAATAATGAATGTTTTGAATTTTCTCCAAAAGTAAAGTAGTTGCAAACTCATGCTTTTAGAGACTTGTTTGGGCTCATGAGAGGAGTAGAAAAACATCAAAAATTTCAGTCCTGCATGATTCTACCAAGAAATGTGTGTTCATTGAAACCGCTGGTTTTTGATAGTTTGGGCCCTATTGAATAATGAATGTTTTGAATTTTCTCCAAAAGTAAAGTAGTTGCAAACTCATCCTTTTAGAAACTTGTTTGGGCTGTTGAGAGGAGTAAAAAACCATCAAAAATTTCAATCCTGCATGATTCTACCAAGAAATGTGATTCTTCATTCAAAACGCTGGTTTTTGCTATTGGGCTCTATTGAATAATGAATGTTTTGAATTTTCTCCAAAAGTAAAGTAGTTGCAAACTCATGCTTTTAGAGACTTGTTTGGGCTCATGAGAGGAGTAGAAAAACATCAAAAATTTCAGTCCTGCAGGATTCTACCAAGAAATGTGTGTTCATTGAAACCGCTGGTTTTTGATAGTTTGGGCCCTATTGAATAATGAATGTTTTGAATTTTCTCCAAAAGTAAAGTAGTTGCAAACTCATCCTTTTAGAAACTTGTTTGGGCTGTTGAGAGGAGTAAAAAACCATCAAAAATTTCAATCCTGCATGATTCTACCAAGAAATGTGATTCTTCATTCAAAACGCTGGTTTTTGCTATTGGGCTCTATTGAATAATGAATGTTTTGAATTTTCTCCAAAAGTAAAGTAGTTGCAAACTCATGCTTTTAGAGACTTGTTTGGGCTCATGAGAGGAGTAGAAAAACATCAAAAATTTCAGTCCTGCAGGATTCTACCAAGAAATGTGTGTTCATTGAAACCGCTGGTTTTTGATAGTTTGGGCCCTATTGAATAATGAATGTTTTGAATTTTCTCCAAAAGTAAAATAGTTGCAAACTCATCCTTTTAGAAACTTGTTTGGGCTGTTGAGAGGAGTAAAAAACCATCAAAAATTTCAATCCTGCATGATTCTACCAAGAAATGTGATTCTTCATTCAAAACGCTGGTTTTTGCTATTGGGCTCTATTGAATAATGAATGTTTTGAATTTTCTCCAAAAGTAAAGTAGTTGCAAACTCATGCTTTTAGAGACTTGTTTGGGCTCATGAGAGGAGTAGAAAAACATCAAAAATTTCAGTCCTGCATGATTCTACCAAGAAATGTGTGTTCATTGAAACGGCTGGTTTTTGATAGTTTGGGCCCTATTGAATAATGAATGTTTTGAATTTTCTCCAAAAGTAAAGTAGTTGCAAACTCATGCTTTTAGAGACTTGTTTGGGCTCATGAGAGGAGTAGAAAAACATCAAAAATTTAAGTCCTGCAGGATTCAACCAAGAAATGTGTGTTCATTCAAACCGCTGGTTTTTGATAGTTTGGGCCCTATTGAATACTGAATGTTTTGAATTTTCTCCAAAAGTAAAGTAGTTGCAAACTCATGCTTTTAGAGTCTTGTTTGGGCTCATGAGAGGAGCAGAAAAACATCAAAAATTTCAGTCCTGCATGCATGATTCTACCAAGAAATGTGTGTTCATTGAAACCGCTGGTTTTTGATAGTTTGGGCCCTATTGAATAATGAATGTTTTGAATTTTCTCCAAAAGTAAAGTAGTTGCAAACTCATCCTTTTAGAAACTTGTTTGGGCTGTTGAGAGGAGTAAAAAACCATCAAAAATTTCAATCCTGCATGATTCTACCAAGAAATGTGATTCTTCATTCAAAACGCTGGTTTTTGCTATTGGGCTCTATTGAATAATGAATGTTTTGAATTTTCTCCAAAAGTAAAGTAGTTGCAAACTCATGCTTTTAGAGCCTTGTTTGGGCTCATGAGAGGAGTAGAAAAACATCAAAAATTTCAGTCCTGCATGATTCTACCAAGAAATGTGTGTTCATTGAAACCGCTGGTTTTTGATAGTTTGGGCCCTATTGAATAATGAGTGTTTTGAATTTTCTCCAAAAGTAAAGTAGTTGCAAACTCATCCTTTTAGAAACTTGTTTGGGCTGTTGAGAGGAGTAAAAAACCATCAAAAATTTCAATCCTGCATGATTCTACCAAGAAATGTGATTCTTCATTCAAAACGCTGGTTTTTGCTATTGGGCTCTATTGAATAATGAATGTTTTGAATTTTCTCCAAAAGTAAAGTAGTTGCAAACTCATGCTTTTAGAGACTTGTTTGGGCTCATGAGAGGAGTAGAAAAACATCAAAAATTTCAGTCCTGCATGATTCTACCAAGAAATGTGTGTTCATTCAAACCGCTGGTTTTTGATAGTTTGGGCCCTATTGAATAATGAATGTTTTGAATTTTCTCCAAAAGTAAAGTAGTTGCAAACTCATGCTTTTAGAGACTTGTTTGGGCTCATGAGAGGAGTAGAAAAACATCAAAAATTTCAGTCCTTCATGATTCTACCAAGAAATGTGTGTTCATTGAAACCGCTGGTTTTTGATAGTTTGGGCCCTATTGAATAATGAATGTTTTGAATTTTCTCCAAAAGTAAAGTAGTTGCAAACTCATCCTTTTAGAAACTTGTTTGGGCTGTTGAGAGGAGTAAAAAAACATCAAAAATTTCAATCCTGCATGATTCTACCAAGAAATGTGATTCTTCATTCAAAACGCTGGTTTTTGCTATTGGGCTCTATTGAATAATGAATGTTTTGAATTTTCTCCAAAAGTAAAGTAGTTGCAAACTCATGCTTTTAGAGACTTGTTTGGGCTCATGAGAGGAGTAGAAAAACATCAAAAATTTCAGTCCTGCATGATTCTACCAAGAAATGTGTGTTCATTGAAACGGCTGGTTTTTGATAGTTTGGGCCCTATTGAATAATGAATGTTTTGAATTTTCTCCAAAAGTAAAGTAGTTGCAAACTCATCCTTTTAGAAACTTGTTTGGGCTGTTGAGAGGAGTAAAAAACCATCAAAAATTTCAATCCTGCATGATTCTACCAAGAAATGTGATTCTTCATTCAAAACGCTGGTTTTTGCTATTGGGCTCTATTGAATAATGAATGTTTTGAATTTTCTCCAAAAGTAAAGTAGTTGCAAACTCATGCTTTTAGAGACTTGTTTGGGCTCATGAGAGGAGTAGAAAAACATCAAAAATTTCAGTCCTGCAGGATTCTACCAAGAAATGTGTGTTCATTGAAACCGCTGGTTTTTGATAGTTTGGGCCCTATTGAATAATGAATGTTTTGAATTTTCTCCAAAAGTAAAGTAGTTGCAAACTCATCCTTTTAGAAACTTGTTTGGGCTGTTGAGATGAGTAAAAAACCATCAAAAATTTCAATCCTGCATGATTCTACCAAGAAATGTGATTCTTCATTCAAAACGCTGGTTTTTGCTATTGGGCTCTATTGAATAATGAATGTTTTGAATTTTCTCCAAAAGTAAAGTAGTTGCAAACTCATGCTTTTAGAGACTTGTTTGGGCTGTTGAGAGGAGTAAAAAACCATCAAAAATTTCAATCCTGCATGATTCTACCAAGAAATGTGATTCTTCATTCAAAACGCTGGTTTTTGCTATTGGGCTCTATTGAATAATGAATGTTTTTAATTTTCTCCAAAAGTAAAGTAGTTGCAAACTCATGCTTTTAGAGACTTGTTTGGGCTCATGAGAGGAGTAGAAAAACATCAAAAATTTCAGTCCTGCATGATTCTACCAAGAAATGTGTGTTCATTCAAACCGCTGGTTTTTGATAGTTTGGGCCCTATTGAATAATGAATGTTTTGAATTTTCTCCAAAAGTAAAGTAGTTGCAAACTCATGCTTTTAGAGACTTGTTTGGGCTCATGAGAGGAGTAGAAAAACATCAAAAATTTCAGTCCTGCATGATTCTACCAAGAAATGTGTGTTCATTGAAACCGCTGGTTTTTGATAGTTTGGGCCCTATTGAATAATGAATGTTTTGAATTTTCTCCAAAAGTAAAGTAGTTGCAAACTCATCCTTTTAGAAACTTGTTTGGGCTGTTGAGATGAGTAAAAAACCATCAAAAATTTCAATCCTGCATGATTCTACCAAGAAATGTGATTCTTCATTCAAAACGCTGGTTTTTGCTATTGGGCTCTATTGAATAATGAATGTTTTGAATTTTCTCCAAAAGTAAAGTAGTTGCAAACTCATGCTTTTAGAGACTTGTTTGGGCTGTTGAGAGGAGTAAAAAACCATCAAAAATTTCAATCCTGCATGATTCTACCAAGAAATGTGATTCTTCATTCAAAACGCTGGTTTTTGCTATTGGGCTCTATTGAATAATGAATGTTTTTAATTTTCTCCAAAAGTAAAGTAGTTGCAAACTCATGCTTTTAGAGACTTGTTTGGGCTCATGAGAGGAGTAGAAAAACATCAAAAATTTCAGTCCTGCATGATTCTACCAAGAAATGTGTGTTCATTCAAACCGCTGGTTTTTGATAGTTTGGGCCCTATTGAATAATGAATGTTTTGAATTTTCTCCAAAAGTAAAGTAGTTGCAAACTCATGCTTTTAGAGACTTGTTTGGGCTCATGAGAGGAGTAGAAAAACATCAAAAATTTCAGTCCTGCATGATTCTACCAAGAAATGTGTGTTCATTGAAACCGCTGGTTTTTGATAGTTTGGGCCCTATTGAATAATGAATGTTTTGAATTTTCTCCAAAAGTAAAGTAGTTGCAAACTCATCCTTTTAGAAACTTGTTTCGGCTGTTGAGAGGAGTAAAAAACCATCAAAAATTTCAATCCTGCATGATTCTACCAAGAAATGTGATTCTTCATTCAAAACGCTGGTTTTTGCTATTGGGCTCTATTGAATAATTAATGTTTTGAATTTTCTCCAAAAGTAAAGTAGTTGCAAACTCATGCTTTTAGAGACTTGTTTGGGCTCATGAGAGGAGTAGAAAAACATCAAAAATTTCAGTCCTGCATGATTCTACCAAGAAATGTGTGTTCATTGAAACCGCTGGTTTTTGATAGTTTGGGCCCTATTGAATAATGAATGTTTTGAATTTTCTCCAAAAGTAAAGTAGTTGCAAACTCATCCTTTTAGAAACTTGTTTGGGCTTTTGAGAGGAGTAAAAAACCATCAAAAATTTCAATCCTGCATGATTCTACCAAGAAATGTGATTCTTCATTCAAAACGCTGGTTTTTGCTATTGGGCTCTATTGAATAATGAATGTTTTGAATTTTCTCCAAAAGTAAAGTAGTTGCAAACTCATGCTATTGGAGACTTGTTTGGGCTCATGAGAAGAGTAGAAAAACATCAAAAATTTCAGTCCTGCATGATTCTACCAAGAAATGTGTGTTCATTGAAACCGCTGGTTTTTGATAGTTTGGGCCCTATTGAATAATGAATGTTTTGAATTTTCTCCAAAAGTAAAGTAGTTGCAAACTCATCCTTTTAGAAACTTGTTTGGTCTGTTGAGAGGAGTAAAAAACCATCAAAAATTTCAATCCTGCATGATTTTACCAAGAAATGTGATTCTTCATTCAAAACCTGATTTTTGCTATTGGGCTCTATTGAATAGTGAATGTTTTGAATTTTCTCCAAAAGTAAAGTAGTTGCAAACTCATGCTTTTAGTGACTTGTTTGGGCTCATGAGAGGAGTAGAAAAACATCAAAAAGTTCAGTCCTGCATGATTCTACCAAGAAATGTGTTCATTCAAACCGCTGGTTTTTGATAGTTTGGGCCCTATTGAATAATGAATGTTTTGAATTTTCTCCAAAAGTAAAATAGTTGCAAACTCATCCTTTTAGAAACTTGTTTGGGCTGTTGAGAGGAGTAAAAAACCATCAAAAATTTCAATCCTGCATGATTCTACCAAGAAATGTGATTCTTCATTCAAAACGCTGGTTTTTGCTATTGGGCTCAATTGAATAATGAATGTTTTGAATTTTCTCCAAAAGTAAAGTAGTTGCAAACTCATGCTTTTAGAGACTTGTTTGGGCTCATGAGAGGAGTAGAAAAACATCAAAAATTTCAGTCCTGCATGATTCTACCAAGAAATGTGTGTTCATTGAAACGGCTGGTTTTTGATAGTTTGGGCCCTATTGAATAATGAATGTTTTGAATTTTCTCCAAAAGTAAAGTAGTTGCAAACTCATCCTTTTAGAAACTTGTTTGGGCTTTTGAGAGGAGTAAAAAACCATCAAAAATTTCAATCCTGCATGATTCTACCAAGAAATGTGATTCTTCATTCAAAACGCTGGTTTTTGCTATTGGGCTCTATTGAATAATGAATGTTTTGAATTTTCTCCAAAAGTAAAGTAGTTGAAAACTCATGCTTTTGGAGACTTGTTTGGGCTCATGAGAGGAGTAGAAAAACATCAAAAATTTCAGTCCTGCATGATTCTACCAAGAAATGTGTGTTCATTGAAACCGCTGGTTTTTGATAGTTTGGGCCCTATTGAATAATGAATGTTTTGAATTTTCTCCAAAAGTAAAGTAGTTGCAAACTCATCCTTTTAGAAACTTGTTTGGTCTGTTGAGAGGAGTAAAAAACCATCAAAAATTTCAATCCTGCATGATTTTACCAAGAAATGTGATTCTTCATTCAAAACCTGATTTTTGCTATTGGGCTCTATTGAATAGTGAATGTTTTGAATTTTCTCCAAAAGTAAAGTAGTTGCAAACTCATGCTTTTAGGGACTTGTTTGGGCTCATGAGAGGAGTAGAAAAACATCAAAAATTTCAGTCCTGCATGATTCTACCAAGAAATGTGTTCATTCAAACCGCTGGTTTTTGATAGTTTGGGCCCTATTGAATAATGAATGTTTTGAATTTTCTCCAAAAGTAAAATAGTTGCAAACTCATCCTTTTAGAAACTTGTTTGGGCTGTTGAGAGGAGTAAAAAACCATCAAAAATTTCAATCCTGCATGATTCTACCAAGAAATGTGATTCTTCATTCAAAACGCTGGTTTTTGCTATTGGGCTCTATTGAATAATGAATGTTTTGAATTTTCTCCAAAAGTAAAGTAGTTGCAAACTCATGCTTTTAGAGACTTGTTTGGGCTCATGAGAGGAGTAGAAAAACATCAAAAATTTCAGTCCTGCATGATTCTACCAAGAAATGTGTGTTCATTCAAACCGCTGGTTTTTGATAGTTTGGGCCCTATTGAATAATGAATGTTTTGAATTTTCTCCAAAAGTAAAGTAGTTGCAAACTCATGCTTTTAGAGACTTGTTTGGGCTCATGAGAGGAGTAGAAAAACATCAAAAATTTAAGTCCTGCAGGATTCAACCAAGAAATGTGTGTTCATTCAAACCGCTGGTTTTTGATAGTTTGGGCCCTATTGAATACTGAATGTTTTGAATTTTCTCCAAAAGTAAAGTAGTTGCAAACTCATGCTTTTAGAGTCTTGTTTGGGCTCATGAGAGGAGTAGAAAAACATCAAAAATTTCAGTCCTGCATGCATGATTCTACCAAGAAATGTGTGTTCATTGAAACCGCTGGTTTTTGATAGTTTGGGCCCTATTGAATAATGAATGTTTTGAATTTTCTCCAAAAGTAAAGTAGTTGCAAACTCATCCTTTTAGAAACTTGTTTGGGCTGTTGAGAGGAGTAAAAAACCATCAAAAATTTCAATCCTGCATGATTCTACCAAGAAATGTGATTCTTCATTCAAAACGCTGGTTTTTGCTATTGGGCTCTATTGAATAATGAATGTTTTGAATTTTCTCCAAAAGTAAAGTAGTTGCAAACTCATGCTTTTAGAGCCTTGTTTGGGCTCATGAGAGGAGTAGAAAAACATCAAAAATTTCAGTCCTGCATGATTCTACCAAGAAATGTGTGTTCATTGAAACCGCTGGTTTTTGATAGTTTGGGCCCTATTGAATAATGAGTGTTTTGAATTTTCTCCAAAAGTAAAGTAGTTGCAAACTCATCCTTTTAGAAACTTGTTTGGGCTGTTGAGAGGAGTAAAAAACCATCAAAAATTTCAATCCTGCATGATTCTACCAAGAAATGTGATTCTTCATTCAAAACGCTGGTTTTTGCTATTGGGCTCTATTGAATAATGAATGTTTTTAATTTTCTCCAAAAGTAAAGTAGTTGCAAACTCATGCTTTTAGAGACTTGTTTGGGCTCATGAGAGGAGTAGAAAAACATCAAAAATTTCAGTCCTGCATGATTCTACCAAGAAATGTGTGTTCATTCAAACCGCTGGTTTTTGATAGTTTGGGCCCTATTGAATAATGAATGTTTTGAATTTTCTCCAAAAGTAAAGTAGTTGCAAACTCATGCTTTTAGAGACTTGTTTGGGCTCATGAGAGGAGTAGAAAAACATCAAAAATTTCAGTCCTGCATGATTCTACCAAGAAATGTGTGTTCATTGAAACCGCTGGTTTTTGATAGTTTGGGCCCTATTGAATAATTAATGTTTTGAATTTTCTCCAAAAGTAAAGTAGTTGCAAACTCATCCTTTTAGAAACTTGTTTGGGCTGTTGAGAGGAGTAAAAAACCATCAAAAATTTCAATCCTGCATGATTCTACCAAGAAATGTGATTCTTCATTCAAAACGCTGGTTTTTGCTATTGGGCTCTATTGAATAATGAATGTTTTGAATTTTCTCCAAAAGTAAAGTAGTTGCAAACTCATGCTTTTAGAGACTTGTTTGGGCTCATGAGAGGAGTAGAAAAACATCAAAAATTTCAGTCCTGCATGATTCTACCAAGAAATGTGTGTTCATTCAAACCGCTGGTTTTTGATAGTTTGGGCCCTATTGAATAATGAATGTTTTGAATTTTCTCCAAAAGTAAAGTAGTTGCAAACTCATCCTTTTAGAAACTTGTTTGGGCTGTTGAGAGGAGTAAAAAACCATCAAAAATTTCAATCCTGCATGATTCTACCAAGAAATGTGATTCTTCATTCAAAACGCTGGTTTTTGCTATTGGGCTCTATTGAATAATGAATGTTTTGAATTTTCTCCAAAAGTAAAGTAGTTGCAAACTCATGCTTTTAGAGACTTGTTTGGGCTCATGAGAGGAGTAGAAAAACATCAAAAATTTCAGTCCTGCAGGATTCTACCAAGAAATGTGTGTTCATTGAAACCGCTGGTTTTTGATAGTTTGGGCCCTATTGAATAATGAATGTTTTGAATTTTCTCCAAAAGTAAAGTAGTTGCAAACTCATCCTTTTAGAAACTTGTTTGGGCTGTTGAGATGAGTAAAAAACCATCACAAATTTCAATCCTGCATGATTCTACCAAGAAATGTGATTCTTCATTCAAAACGCTGGTTTTTGCTATTGGGCTCTATTGAATAATGAATGTTTTGAATTTTCTCCAAAAGTAAAGTAGTTGCAAACTCATGCTTTTAGAGACTTGTTTGGGCTGTTGAGAGGAGTAAAAAACCATCAAAAATTTCAATCCTGCATGATTCTACCAAGAAATGTGATTCTTCATTCAAAACGCTGGTTTTTGCTATTGGGCTCTATTGAATAATGAATGTTTTTAATTTTCTCCAAAAGTAAAGTAGTTGCAAACTCATGCTTTTAGAGACTTGTTTGGGCTCATGAGAGGAGTAGAAAAACATCAAAAATTTCAGTCCTGCATGATTCTACCAAGAAATGTGTGTTCATTCAAACCGCTGGTTTTTGATAGTTTGGGCCCTATTGAATAATGAATGTTTTGAATTTTCTCCAAAAGTAAAGTAGTTGCAAACTCATGCTTTTAGAGACTTGTTTGGGCTCATGAGAGGAGTAGAAAAACATCAAAAATTTCAGTCCTGCATGATTCTACCAAGAAATGTGTGTTCATTGAAACCGCTGGTTTTTGATAGTTTGGGCCCTATTGAATAATGAATGTTTTGAATTTTCTCCAAAAGTAAAGTAGTTGCAAACTCATCCTTTTAGAAACTTGTTTCGGCTGTTGAGAGGAGTAAAAAACCATCAAAAATTTCAATCCTGCATGATTCTACCAAGAAATGTGATTCTTCATTCAAAACGCTGGTTTTTGCTATTGGGCTCTATTGAATAATTAATGTTTTGAATTTTCTCCAAAAGTAAAGTAGTTGCAAACTCATGCTTTTAGAGACTTGTTTGGGCTCATGAGAGGAGTAGAAAAACATCAAAAATTTCAGTCCTGCATGATTCTACCAAGAAATGTGTGTTCATTGAAACCGCTGGTTTTTGATAGTTTGGGCCCTATTGAATAATGAATGTTTTGAATTTTCTCCAAAAGTAAAGTAGTTGCAAACTCATCCTTTTAGAAACTTGTTTGGGCTTTTGAGAGGAGTATAAAACCATCAAAAATTTCAATCCTGCAAGATTCTACCAAGAAATGTGATTCTTCATTCAAAACGCTGGTTTTTGCTATTGGGCTCTATTGAATAATGAATGTTTTGAATTTTCTCCAAAAGTAAAGTAGTTGCAAACTCATGCTATTGGAGACTTGTTTGGGCTCATGAGAGGAGTAGAAAAACATCAAAAATTTCAGTCCTGCATGATTCTACCAAGAAATGTGTGTTCATTGAAACCGCTGGTTTTTGATAGTTTGGGCCCTATTGAATAATGAATGTTTTGAATTTTCTCCAAAAGTAAAGTAGTTGCAAACTCATCCTTTTAGAAACTTGTTTGGTCTGTTGAGAGGAGTAAAAAACCATCAAAAATTTCAATCCTGCATGATTTTACCAAGAAATGTGATTCTTCATTCAAAACCTGATTTTTGCTATTGGGCTCTATTGAATAGTGAATGTTTTGAATTTTCTCCAAAAGTAAAGTAGTTGCAAACTCATGCTTTTAGTGACTTGTTTGGGCTCATGAGAGGAGTAGAAAAACATCAAAAATTTCAGTCCTGCATGATTCTACCAAGAAATGTGTTCATTCAAACCGCTGGTTTTTGATAGTTTGGGCCCTATTGAATAATGAATGTTTTGAATTTTCTCCAAAAGTAAAATAGTTGCAAACTCATCCTTTTAGAAACTTGTTTGGGCTGTTGAGAGGAGTAAAAAACCATCAAAAATTTCAATCCTGCATGATTCTACCAAGAAATGTGATTCTTCATTCAAAACGCTGGTTTTTGCTATTGGGCTCAATTGAATAATGAATGTTTTGAATTTTCTCCAAAAGTAAAGTAGTTGCAAACTCATGCTTTTAGAGACTTGTTTGGGCTCATGAGAGGAGTAGAAAAACATCAAAAATTTCAGTCCTGCATGATTCTACCAAGAAATGTGTGTTCATTGAAACGGCTGGTTTTTGATAGTTTGGGCCCTATTGAATAATGAATGTTTTGAATTTTCTCCAAAAGTAAAGTAGTTGCAAACTCATCCTTTTAGAAACTTGTTTGGGCTGTTGAGAGGAGTAAAAAACCATCAAAAATTTCAATCCTGCATGATTCTACCAAGAAATGTGATTCTTCATTCAAAACGCTGGTTTTTGCTATTGGGCTCTATTGAATAATGAATGTTTTGAATTTTCTCCAAAAGTAAAGTAGTTGCAAACTCATGCTTTTAGAGACTTGTTTGGGCTCATGAGAGGAGTAGAAAAACATCAAAAATTTAAGTCCTGCAGGATTCAACCAAGAAATGTGTGTTCATTCAAACCGCTGGTTTTTGATAGTTTGGGCCCTATTGAATAATGAATGTTTTGAATTTTCTCCAAAAGTAAAGTAGTTGCAAACTCATGCTTTTAGAGACTTGTTTGGGCTCATGAGAGGAGTAGAAATACATCAAAAATTTCAGTCCTGCATGATTCTACCAAGAAATGTGTGTTCATTGAAACCGCTGGTTTTTGATAGTTTGGGCCCTATTGAATAATGAATGTTTTGAATTTTCTCCAAAAGTAAAGTAGTTGCAAACTCATCCTTTTAGAAACTTGTTTCGGCTGTTGAGAGGAGTAAAAAACCATCAAAAATTTCAATCCTGCATGATTCTACCAAGAAATGTGATTCTTCATTCAAAACGCTGGTTTTTGCTATTGGGCTCTATTGAATAATTAATGTTTTGAATTTTCTCCAAAAGTAAAGTAGTTGCAAACTCATGCTTTTAGAGACTTGTTTGGGCTCATGAGAGGAGTAGAAAAACATCAAAAATTTCAGTCCTGCATGATTCTACCAAGAAATGTGTGTTCATTGAAACCGCTGGTTTTTGATAGTTTGGGCCCTATTGAATAATGAATGTTTTGAATTTTCTCCAAAAGTAAAGTAGTTGCAAACTCATCCTTTTAGAAACTTGTTTAGGCTTTTGAGAGGAGTAAAAAACCATCAAAAATTTCAATCCTGCATGATTCTACCAAGAAATGTGATTCTTCATTCAAAACGCTGGTTTTTGCTATTGGGCTCTATTGAATAATGAATGTTTTGAATTTTCTCCAAAAGTAAAGTAGTTGAAAACTCATGCTTTTGGAGACTTGTTTGGGCTCATGAGAGGAGTAGAAAAACATCAAAAATTTCAGTCCTGCATGATTCTACCAAGAAATGTGTGTTCATTGAAACCGCTGGTTTTTGATAGTTTGGGCCCTATTGAATAATGAATGTTTTGAATTTTCTCCAAAAGTAAAGTAGTTGCAAACTCATCCTTTTAGAAACTTGTTTGGTCTGTTGAGAGGAGTAAAAAACCATCAAAAATTTCAATCCTGCATGATTTTACCAAGAAATGTGATTCTTCATTCAAAACCTGATTTTTGCTATTGGGCTCTATTGAATAGTGAATGTTTTGAATTTTCTCCAAAAGTAAAGTAGTTGCAAACTCATGCTTTTAGAGACTTGTTTGGGCTCATGAGAGGAGTAGAAAAACATCAAAAATTTCAGTCCTGCATGATTCTACCAAGAAATAAGTTCATTCAAACCGCTGGTTTTTGATAGTTTGGGCCCTATTGAATAATGAATGTTTTGAATTTTCTCCAAAAGTAAAATAGTTGCAAACTCATCCTTTTAGAAACTTGTTTGGGCTGTTGAGAGGAGTAAAAAACCATCAAAAATTTCAATCCTGCATGATTCTACCAAGAAATGTGATTCTTCATTCAAAACGCTGGTTTTTGCTATTGGGCTCTATTGAATAATGAATGTTTTGAATTTTCTCCAAAAGTAAAGTAGTTGCAAACTCATGCTTTTAGAGACTTGTTTGGGCTCATGAGAGGAGTAGAAAAACATCAAAAATTTCAGTCCTGCATGATTCTACCAAGAAATGTGTGTTCATTGAAACGGCTGGTTTTTGATAGTTTGGGCCCTATTGAATAATGAATGTTTTGAATTTTCTCCAAAAGTAAAGTAGTTGCAAACTCATCCTTTTAGAAACTTGTTTGGGCTGTTGAGAGGAGTAAAAAACCATCAAAAATTTCAATCCTGCATGATTCTACCAAGAAATGTGATTCTTCATTCAAAACGCTGGTTTTTGCTATTGGGCTCTATTGAATAATGAATGTTTTGAATTTTCTCCAAAAGTAAAGTAGTTGCAAACTCATGCTTTTAGAGACTTGTTTGGGCTCATGAGAGGAGTAGAAAAACATCAAAAATTTCAGTCCTGCATGATTCTACCAAGAAATGTGTGTTCATTGAAACCGCTGGTTTTTGATAGTTTGGGCCCTATTGAATAATGAATGTTTTGAATTTTCTCCAAAAGTAAAGTAGTTGCAAACTCATCCTTTTAGAAACTTGTTTGGGCTGTTGAGAGGAGTAAAAAACCATCAAAAATTTCAATCCTGCATGATTCTACCAAGAAATGTGATTCTTCATTCAAAACGCTGGTTTTTGCTATTGGGCTCTATTGAATAATTAATGTTTTGAATTTTCTCCAAAAGTAAAGTAGTTGCAAACTCATGCTTTTAGAGACTTGTTTGGGCTCATGAGAGGAGTAGAAAAACATCAAAAATTTCAGTCCTGCATGATTCTACCAAGAAATGTGTGTTCATTGAAACCGCTGGTTTTTGATAGTTTGGGCCCTATTGAATAATGAATGTTTTGAATTTTCTCCAAAAGTAAAGTAGTTGCAAACTCATCCTTTTAGAAACTTGTTTGGGCTTTTGAGAGGAGTAAAAAACCATCAAAAATTTCAATCCTGCATGATTCTACCAAGAAATGTGATTCTTCATTCAAAACGCTGGTTTTTGCTATTGGGCTCTATTGAATAATGAATGTTTTGAATTTTCTCCAAAAGTAAAGTAGTTGAAAACTCATGCTTTTGGAGACTTGTTTGGGTTCATGAGAGGAGTAGAAAAACATCAAAAATTTCAGTCCTGCATGATTCTACCAAGAAATGTGAGTTCATTGAAACCGCTGGTTTTTGATAGTTTGGGCCCTATTGAATAATGAATGTTTTGAATTTTCTCCAAAAGTAAAGTAGTTGCAAACTCATCCTTTTAGAAACTTGTTTGGTCTGTTGAGAGGAGTAAAAAACCATCAAAAATTTCAATCCTACATGATTTTACCAAGAAATGTGATTCTTCATTCAAAACCTGATTTTTGCTATTGGGCTCTATTGAATAGTGAATGTTTTGAATTTTCTCCAAAAGTAAAGTAGTTGCAAACTCATGCTTTTAGAGACTTGTTTGGGCTCTTGAGAGGAGTAGAAAAACATCAAAAATTTCAGTCCTGCATGATTCTACCAAGAAATAAGTTCATTCAAACCGCTGGTTTTTGATAGTTTGGGCCCTATTGAATAATGAATGTTTTGAATTTTCTCCAAAAGTAAAATAGTTGCAAACTCATCCTTTTAGAAACTTGTTTGGGCTGTTGAGAGGAGTAAAAAACCATCAAAAATTTCAATCCTGCATGATTCTACCAAGAAATGTGATTCTTCATTCAAAACGCTGGTTTTTGCTATTGGGCTCTATTGAATAATGAATGTTTTGAATTTTCTCCAAAAGTAAAGTAGTTGCAAACTCATGCTTTTAGAGACTTGTTTGGGCTCATGAGAGGAGTAGAAAAACATCAAAAATTTCAGTCCTGCATGATTCTACCAAGAAATGTGTGTTCATTGAAACCGCTGGTTTTTGATAGTTTGGGCCCTATTGAATAATGAGTGTTTTGAATTTTCTCCAAAAGTAAAGTAGTTGCAAACTCATCCTTTTAGAAACTTGTTTGGGCTGTTGAGAGGAGTAAAAAACCATCAAAAATTTCAATTCTGCATGATTCTACCAAGAAATGTGATTCTTCATTCAAAACGCTGGTTTTTGCTATTGGGCTCTATTGAATAATGAATGTTTTTAATTTTCTCCAAAAGTAAAGTAGTTGCAAACTCATGCTTTTAGAGACTTGTTTGGGCTCATGAGAGGAGTAGAAAAACATCAAAAATTTCAGTCCTGCATGATTCTACCAAGAAATGTGTGTTCATTCAAACCGCTGGTTTTTGATAGTTTGGGCCCTATTGAATAATGAATGTTTTGAATTTTCTCCAAAAGTAAAGTAGTTGCAAACTCATGCTTTTAGAGACTTGTTTGGGCTCATGAGAGGAGTAGAAAAACATCAAAAATTTCAGTCCTGCATGATTCTACCAAGAAATGTGTGTTCATTGAAACCGCTGGTTTTTGATAGTTTGGGCCCTATTGAATAATGAATGTTTTGAATTTTCTCCAAAAGTAAAGTAGTTGCAAACTCATCCTTTTAGAAACTTGTTTGGGCTGTTGAGAGGAGTAAAAAACCATCAAAAATTTCAATCCTGCATGATTCTACCAAGAAATGTGATTCTTCATTCAAAACGCTGGTTTTTGCTATTGGGCTCTATTGAATAATGAATGTTTTGAATTTTCTCCAAAAGTAAAGTAGTTGCAAACTCATGCTTTTAGAGACTTGTTTGGGCTCATGAGAGGAGTAGAAAAACATCAAAAATTTCAGTCCTGCATGATTCTACCAAGAAATGTGTGTTCATTGAAACGGCTGGTTTTTGATAGTTTGGGCCCTATTGAATAATGAATGTTTTGAATTTTCTCCAAAAGTAAAGTAGTTGCAAACTCATCCTTTTAGAAACTTGTTTGGGCTGTTGAGAGGAGTAAAAAACCATCAAAAATTTCAATCCTGCATGATTCTACCAAGAAATGTGATTCTTCATTCAAAACGCTGGTTTTTGCTATTGGGCTCTATTGAATAATGAATGTTTTGAATTTTCTCCAAAAGTAAAGTAGTTGCAAACTCATGCTTTTAGAGACTTGTTTGGGCTCATGAGAGGAGTAGAAAAACATCAAAAATTTCAGTCCTGCAGGATTCTACCAAGAAATGTGTGTTCATTGAAACCGCTGGTTTTTGATAGTTTGGGCCCTATTGAATAATGAATGTTTTGAATTTTCTCCAAAAGTAAAGTAGTTGCAAACTCATCCTTTTAGAAACTTGTTTGGGCTGTTGAGATGAGTAAAAAACCATCAAAAATTTCAATCCTGCATGATTCTACCAAGAAATGTGATTCTTCATTCAAAACGCTGGTTTTTGCTATTGGGCTCTATTGAATAATGAATGTTTTGAATTTTCTCCAAAAGTAAAGTAGTTGCAAACTCATGCTTTTAGAGACTTGTTTGGGCTGTTGAGAGGAGTAAAAAACCATCAAAAATTTCAATCCTGCATGATTCTACCAAGAAATGTGATTCTTCATTCAAAACGCTGGTTTTTGCTATTGGGCTCTATTGAATAATGAATGTTTTTAATTTTCTCCAAAAGTAAAGTAGTTGCAAACTCATGCTTTTAGAGACTTGTTTGGGCTCATGAGAGGAGTAGAAAAACATCAAAAATTTCAGTCCTGCATGATTCTACCAAGAAATGTGTGTTCATTCAAACCGCTGGTTTTTGATAGTTTGGGCCCTATTGAATAATGAATGTTTTGAATTTTCTCCAAAAGTAAAGTAGTTGCAAACTCATGCTTTTAGAGACTTGTTTGGGCTCATGAGAGGAGTAGAAAAACATCAAAAATTTCAGTCCTGCATGATTCTACCAAGAAATGTGTGTTCATTGAAACCGCTGGTTTTTGATAGTTTGGGCCCTATTGAATAATGAATGTTTTGAATTTTCTCCAAAAGTAAAGTAGTTGCAAACTCATCCTTTTAGAAACTTGTTTCGGCTGTTGAGAGGAGTAAAAAACCATCAAAAATTTCAATCCTGCATGATTCTACCAAGAAATGTGATTCTTCATTCAAAACGCTGGTTTTTGCTATTGGGCTCTATTGAATAATTAATGTTTTGAATTTTCTCCAAAAGTAAAGTAGTTGCAAACTCATGCTTTTAGAGACTTGTTTGGGCTCATGAGAGGAGTAGAAAAACATCAAAAATTTCAGTCCTGCATGATTCTACCAAGAAATGTGTGTTCATTGAAACCGCTGGTTTTTGATAGTTTGGGCCCTATTGAATAATGAATGTTTTGAATTTTCTCCAAAAGTAAAGTAGTTGCAAACTCATCCTTTTAGAAACTTGTTTGGGCTTTTGAGAGGAGTAAAAAACCATCAAAAATTTCAATCCTGCATGATTCTACCAAGAAATGTGATTCTTCATTCAAAACGCTGGTTTTTGCTATTGGGCTCTATTGAATAATGAATGTTTTGAATTTTCTCCAAAAGTAAAGTAGTTGCAAACTCATGCTATTGGAGACTTGTTTGGGCTCATGAGAGGAGTAGAAAAACATCAAAAATTTCAGTCCTGCATGATTCTACCAAGAAATGTGTGTTCATTGAAACCGCTGGTTTTTGATAGTTTGGGCCCTATTGAATAATGAATGTTTTGAATTTTCTCCAAAAGTAAAGTAGTTGCAAACTCATCCTTTTAGAAACTTGTTTGGTCTGTTGAGAGGAGTAAAAAACCATCAAAAATTTCAATCCTGCATGATTTTACCAAGAAATGTGATTCTTCATTCAAAACCTGATTTTTGCTATTGGGCTCTATTGAATAGTGAATGTTTTGAATTTTCTCCAAAAGTAAAGTAGTTGCAAACTCATGCTTTTAGTGACTTGTTTGGGCTCATGAGAGGAGTAGAAAAACATCAAAAAGTTCAGTCCTGCATGATTCTACCAAGAAATGTGTTCATTCAAACCGCTGGTTTTTGATAGTTTGGGCCCTATTGAATAATGAATGTTTTGAATTTTCTCCAAAAGTAAAATAGTTGCAAACTCATCCTTTTAGAAACTTGTTTGGGCTGTTGGGAGGAGTAAAAAACCATCAAAAATTTCAATCCTGCATGATTCTACCAAGAAATGTGATTCTTCATTCAAAACGCTGGTTTTTGCTATTGGGCTCAATTGAATAATGAATGTTTTGAATTTTCTCCAAAAGTAAAGTAGTTGCAAACTCATGCTTTTAGAGACTTGTTTGGGCTCATGAGAGGAGTAGAAAAACATCAAAAATTTCAGTCCTGCATGATTCTACCAAGAAATGTGTGTTCATTGAAACGGCTGGTTTTTGATAGTTTGGGCCCTATTGAATAATGAATGTTTTGAATTTTCTCCAAAAGTAAAGTAGTTGCAAACTCATCCTTTTAGAAACTTGTTTGGGCTTTTGAGAGGAGTAAAAAACCATCAAAAATTTCAATCCTGCATGATTCTACCAAGAAATGTGATTCTTCATTCAAAACGCTGGTTTTTGCTATTGGGCTCTATTGAATAATGAATGTTTTGAATTTTCTCCAAAAGTAAAGTAGTTGAAAACTCATGCTTTTGGAGACTTGTTTGGGCTCATGAGAGGAGTAGAAAAACATCAAAAATTTCAGTCCTGCATGATTCTACCAAGAAATGTGTGTTCATTGAAACCGCTGGTTTTTGATAGTTTGGGCCCTATTGAATAATGAGTGTTTTGAATTTTCTCCAAAAGTAAAGTAGTTGCAAACTCATCCTTTTAGAAACTTGTTTGGGCTGTTGAGAGGAGTAAAAAAACCATCAAAAATTTCAATCCTGCATGATTCTACCAAGAAATGTGATTCTTCATTCAAAACGCTGGTTTTTGCTATTGGGCTCTATTGAATAATGAATGTTTTTAATTTTCTCCAAAAGTAAAGTAGTTGCAAACTCATGCTTTTAGAGACTTGTTTGGGCTCATGAGAGGAGTAGAAAAACATCAAAAATTTCAGTCCTGCATGATTCTACCAAGAAATGTGTGTTCATTCAAACCGCTGGTTTTTGATAGTTTGGGCCCTATTGAATAATGAATGTTTTGAATTTTCTCCAAAAGTAAAGTAGTTGCAAACTCATGCTTTTAGAGACTTGTTTGGGCTCATGAGAGGAGTAGAAAAACATCAAAAATTTCAGTCCTGCATGATTCTACCAAGAAATGTGTGTTCATTGAAACCGCTGGTTTTTGATAGTTTGGGCCCTATTGAATAATGAATGTTTTGAATTTTCTCCAAAAGTAAAGTAGTTGCAAACTCATCCTTTTAGAAACTTGTTTGGGCTGTTGAGAGGAGTAAAAAACCATCAAAAATTTCAATCCTGCATGATTCTACCAAGAAATGTGATTCTTCATTCAAAACGCTGGTTTTTGCTATTGGGCTCTATTGAATAATGAATGTTTTGAATTTTCTCCAAAAGTAAAGTAGTTGCAAACTCATGCTTTTAGAGACTTGTTTGGGCTCATGAGAGGAGTAGAAAAACATCAAAAATTTCAGTCCTGCATGATTCTACCAAGAAATGTGTGTTCATTGAAACGGCTGGTTTTTGATAGTTTGGGCCCTATTGAATAATGAATGTTTTGAATTTTCTCCAAAAGTAAAGTAGTTGCAAACTCATCCTTTTAGAAACTTGTTTGGGCTGTTGAGAGGAGTAAAAAACCATCAAAAATTTCAATCCTGCATGATTCTACCAAGAAATGTGATTCTTCATTCAAAACGCTGGTTTTTGCTATTGGGCTCTATTGAATAATGAATGTTTTGAATTTTCTCCAAAAGTAAAGTAGTTGCAAACTCATGCTTTTAGAGACTTGTTTGGGCTCATGAGAGGAGTAGAAAAACATCAAAAATTTCAGTCCTGCAGGATTCTACCAAGAAATGTGTGTTCATTGAAACCGCTGGTTTTTGATAGTTTGGGCCCTATTGAATAATGAATGTTTTGAATTTTCTCCAAAAGTAAAATAGTTGCAAACTCATCCTTTTAGAAACTTGTTTGGGCTGTTGAGAGGAGTAAAAAACCATCAAAAATTTCAATCCTGCATGATTCTACCAAGAAATGTGATTCTTCATTCAAAACGCTGGTTTTTGCTATTGGGCTCTATTGAATAATGAATGTTTTGAATTTTCTCCAAAAGTAAAGTAGTTGCAAACTCATGCTTTTAGAGACTTGTTTGGGCTCATGAGAGGAGTAGAAAAACATCAAAAATTTCAGTCCTGCATGATTCTACCAAGAAATGTGTGTTCATTGAAACGGCTGGTTTTTGATAGTTTGGGCCCTATTGAATAATGAATGTTTTGAATTTTCTCCAAAAGTAAAGTAGTTGCAAACTCATGCTTTTAGAGACTTGTTTGGGCTCATGAGAGGAGTAGAAAAACATCAAAAATTTCAGTCCTGCATGATTCTACCAAGAAATGTGTGTTCATTCAAACCGCTGGTTTTTGATAGTTTGGGCCCTATTGAATAATGAATGTTTTGAATTTTCTCCAAAAGTAAAGTAGTTGCAAACTCATGCTTTTAGAGACTTGTTTGGGCTCATGAGAGGAGTAGAAAAACATCAAAAATTTCAGTCCTGCATGATTCTACCAAGAAATGTGTGTTCATTGAAACCGCTGGTTTTTGATAGTTTGGGCCCTATTGAATAATGAATGTTTTGAATTTTCTCCAAAAGTAAAGTAGTTGCAAACTCATCCTTTTAGAAACTTGTTTCGGCTGTTGAGAGGAGTAAAAAACCATCAAAAATTTCAATCCTGCATGATTCTACCAAGAAATGTGATTCTTCATTCAAAACGCTGGTTTTTGCTATTGGGCTCTATTGAATAATTAATGTTTTGAATTTTCTCCAAAAGTAAAGTAGTTGCAAACTCATGCTTTTAGAGACTTGTTTGGGCTCATGAGAGGAGTAGAAAAACATCAAAAATTTCAGTCCTGCATGATTCTACCAAGAAATGTGTGTTCATTGAAACCGCTGGTTTTTGATAGTTTGGGCCCTATTGAATAATGAATGTTTTGAATTTTCTCCAAAAGTAAAGTAGTTGCAAACTCATCCTTTTAGAAACTTGTTTGGGCTTTTGAGAGGAGTAAAAAACCATCAAAAATTTCAATCCTGCATGATTCTACCAAGAAATGTGATTCTTCATTCAAAACGCTGGTTTTTGCTATTGGGCTCTATTGAATAATGAATGTTTTGAATTTTCTCCAAAAGTAAAGTAGTTGCAAACTCATGCTATTGGAGACTTGTTTGGGCTCATGAGAGGAGTAGAAAAACATCAAAAATTTCAGTCCTGCATGATTCTACCAAGAAATGTGTGTTCATTGAAACCGCTGGTTTTTGATAGTTTGGGCCCTATTGAATAATGAATGTTTTGAATTTTCTCCAAAAGTAAAGTAGTTGCAAACTCATCCTTTTAGAAACTTGTTTGGTCTGTTGAGAGGAGTAAAAAACCATCAAAAATTTCAATCCTGCATGATTTTACCAAGAAATGTGATTCTTCATTCAAAACCTGATTTTTGCTATTGGGCTCTATTGAATAGTGAATGTTTTGAATTTTCTCCAAAAGTAAAGTAGTTGCAAACTCATGCTTTTAGTGACTTGTTTGGGCTCATGAGAGGAGTAGAAAAACATCAAAAAGTTCAGTCCTGCATGATTCTACCAAGAAATGTGTTCATTCAAACCGCTGGTTTTTGATAGTTTGGGCCCTATTGAATAATGAATGTTTTGAATTTTCTCCAAAAGTAAAATAGTTGCAAACTCATCCTTTTAGAAACTTGTTTGGGCTGTTGAGAGGAGTAAAAAACCATCAAAAATTTCAATCCTGCATGATTCTACCAAGAAATGTGATTCTTCATTCAAAACGCTGGTTTTTGCTATTGGGCTCAATTGAATAATGAATGTTTTGAATTTTCTCCAAAAGTAAAGTAGTTGCAAACTCATGCTTTTAGAGACTTGTTTGGGCTCATGAGAGGAGTAGAAAAACATCAAAAATTTCAGTCCTGCATGATTCTACCAAGAAATGTGTGTTCATTGAAACGGCTGGTTTTTGATAGTTTGGGCCCTATTGAATAATGAATGTTTTGAATTTTCTCCAAAAGTAAAGTAGTTGCAAACTCATCCTTTTAGAAACTTGTTTGGGCTTTTGAGAGGAGTAAAAAACCATCAAAAATTTCAATCCTGCATGATTCTACCAAGAAATGTGATTCTTCATTCAAAACGCTGGTTTTTGCTATTGGGCTCTATTGAATAATGAATGTTTTGAATTTTCTCCAAAAGTAAAGTAGTTGAAAACTCATGCTTTTGGAGACTTGTTTGGGCTCATGAGAGTAGTAGAAAAACATCAAAAATTTCAGTCCTGCATGATTCTACCAAGAAATGTGTGTTCATTGAAACCGCTGGTTTTTGATAGTTTGGGCCCTATTGAATAATGAATGTTTTGAATTTTCTCCAAAAGTAAAGTAGTTGCAAACTCATCCTTTTAGAAACTTGTTTGGTCTGTTGAGAGGAGTAAAAAACCATCAAAAATTTCAATCCTGCATGATTTTACCAAGAAATGTGATTCTTCATTCAAAACCTGATTTTTGCTATTGGGCTCTATTGAATAGTGAATGTTTTGAATTTTCTCCAAAAGTAAAGTAGTTGCAAACTCATGCTTTTAGGGACTTGTTTGGGCTCATGAGAGGAGTAGAAAAACATCAAAAATTTCAGTCCTGCATGATTCTACCAAGAAATGTGTTCATTCAAACCGCTGGTTTTTGATAGTTTGGGCCCTATTGAATAATGAATGTTTTGAATTTTCTCCAAAAGTAAAATAGTTGCAAACTCATCCTTTTAGAAACTTGTTTGGGCTGTTGAGAGGAGTAAAAAACCATCAAAAATTTCAATCCTGCATGATTCTACCAAGAAATGTGATTCTTCATTCAAAACGCTGGTTTTTGCTATTGGGCTCTATTGAATAATGAATGTTTTGAATTTTCTCCAAAAGTAAAGTAGTTGCAAACTCATGCTTTTAGAGACTTGTTTGGGCTCATGAGAGGAGTAGAAAAACATCAAAAATTTCAGTCCTGCATGATTCTACCAAGAAATGTGTGTTCATTCAAACCGCTGGTTTTTGATAGTTTGGGCCCTATTGAATAATGAATGTTTTGAATTTTCTCCAAAAGTAAAGTAGTTGCAAACTCATGCTTTTAGAGACTTGTTTGGGCTCATGAGAGGAGTAGAAAAACATCAAAAATTTAAGTCCTGCAGGATTCAACCAAGAAATGTGTGTTCATTCAAACCGCTGGTTTTTGATAGTTTGGGCCCTATTGAATACTGAATGTTTTGAATTTTCTCCAAAAGTAAAGTAGTTGCAAACTCATGCTTTTAGAGTCTTGTTTGGGCTCATGAGAGGAGTAGAAAAACATCAAAAATTTCAGTCCTGCATGCATGATTCTACCAAGAAATGTGTGTTCATTGAAACCGCTGGTTTTTGATAGTTTGGGCCCTATTGAATAATGAATGTTTTGAATTTTCTCCAAAAGTAAAGTAGTTGCAAACTCATCCTTTTAGAAACTTGTTTGGGCTGTTGAGAGGAGTAAAAAACCATCAAAAATTTCAATCCTGCATGATTCTACCAAGAAATGTGATTCTTCATTCAAAACGCTGGTTTTTGCTATTGGGCTCTATTGAATAATGAATGTTTTGAATTTTCTCCAAAAGTAAAGTAGTTGCAAACTCATGCTTTTAGAGCCTTGTTTGGGCTCATGAGAGGAGTAGAAAAACATCAAAAATTTCAGTCCTGCATGATTCTACCAAGAAATGTGTGTTCATTGAAACCGCTGGTTTTTGATAGTTTGGGCCCTATTGAATAATGAGTGTTTTGAATTTTCTCCAAAAGTAAAGTAGTTGCAAACTCATCCTTTTAGAAACTTGTTTGGGCTGTTGAGAGGAGTAAAAAACCATCAAAAATTTCAATCCTGCATGATTCTACCAAGAAATGTGATTCTTCATTCAAAACGCTGGTTTTTGCTATTGGGCTCTATTGAATAATGAATGTTTTTAATTTTCTCCAAAAGTAAAGTAGTTGCAAACTCATGCTTTTAGAGACTTGTTTGGGCTCATGAGAGGAGTAGAAAAACATCAAAAATTTCAGTCCTGCATGATTCTACCAAGAAATGTGTGTTCATTCAAACCGCTGGTTTTTGATAGTTTGGGCCCTATTGAATAATGAATGTTTTGAATTTTCTCCAAAAGTAAAGTAGTTGCAAACTCATGCTTTTAGAGACTTGTTTGGGCTCATGAGAGGAGTAGAAAAACATCAAAAATTTCAGTCCTGCATGATTCTACCAAGAAATGTGTGTTCATTGAAACCGCTGGTTTTTGATAGTTTGGGCCCTATTGAATAATTAATGTTTTGAATTTTCTCCAAAAGTAAAGTAGTTGCAAACTCATCCTTTTAGAAACTTGTTTGGGCTGTTGAGAGGAGAAAAAAAACCATCAAAAATTTCAATCCTGCATGATTCTACCAAGAAATGTGATTCTTCATTCAAAACGCTGGTTTTTGCTATTGGGCTCTATTGAATAATGAATGTTTTGAATTTTCTCCAAAAGTAAAGTAGTTGCAAACTCATGCTTTTAGAGACTTGTTTGGGCTCATGAGAGGAGTAGAAAAACATCAAAAATTTCAGTCCTGCATGATTCTACCAAGAAATGTGTGTTCATTCAAACCGCTGGTTTTTGATAGTTTGGGCCCTATTGAATAATGAATGTTTTGAATTTTCTCCAAAAGTAAAGTAGTTGCAAACTCATCCTTTTAGAAACTTGTTTGGGCTGTTGAGAGGAGTAAAAAACCATCAAAAATTTCAATCCTGCATGATTCTACCAAGAAATGTGATTCTTCATTCAAAACGCTGGTTTTTGCTATTGGGCTCTATTGAATAATGAATGTTTTGAATTTTCTCCAAAAGTAAAGTAGTTGCAAACTCATGCTTTTAGAGACTTGTTTGGGCTCATGAGAGGAGTAGAAAAACATCAAAAATTTCAGTCCTGCAGGATTCTACCAAGAAATGTGTGTTCATTGAAACCGCTGGTTTTTGATAGTTTGGGCCCTATTGAATAATGAATGTTTTGAATTTTCTCCAAAAGTAAAGTAGTTGCAAACTCATCCTTTTAGAAACTTGTTTGGGCTGTTGAGATGAGTAAAAAACCATCACAAATTTCAATCCTGCATGATTCTACCAAGAAATGTGATTCTTCATTCAAAACGCTGGTTTTTGCTATTGGGCTCTATTGAATAATGAATGTTTTGAATTTTCTCCAAAAGTAAAGTAGTTGCAAACTCATGCTTTTAGAGACTTGTTTGGGCTGTTGAGAGGAGTAAAAAACCATCAAAAATTTCAATCCTGCATGATTCTACCAAGAAATGTGATTCTTCATTCAAAACGCTGGTTTTTGCTATTGGGCTCTATTGAATAATGAATGTTTTTAATTTTCTCCAAAAGTAAAGTAGTTGCAAACTCATGCTTTTAGAGACTTGTTTGGGCTCATGAGAGGAGTAGAAAAACATCAAAAATTTCAGTCCTGCATGATTCTACCAAGAAATGTGTGTTCATTCAAACCGCTGGTTTTTGATAGTTTGGGCCCTATTGAATAATGAATGTTTTGAATTTTCTCCAAAAGTAAAGTAGTTGCAAACTCATGCTTTTAGAGACTTGTTTGGGCTCATGAGAGGAGTAGAAAAACATCAAAAATTTCAGTCCTGCATGATTCTACCAAGAAATGTGTGTTCATTGAAACCGCTGGTTTTTGATAGTTTGGGCCCTATTGAATAATGAATGTTTTGAATTTTCTCCAAAAGTAAAGTAGTTGCAAACTCATCCTTTTAGAAACTTGTTTCGGCTGTTGAGAGGAGTAAAAAACCATCAAAAATTTCAATCCTGCATGATTCTACCAAGAAATGTGATTCTTCATTCAAAACGCTGGTTTTTGCTATTGGGCTCTATTGAATAATTAATGTTTTGAATTTTCTCCAAAAGTAAAGTAGTTGCAAACTCATGCTTTTAGAGACTTGTTTGGGCTCATGAGAGGAGTAGAAAAACATCAAAAATTTCAGTCCTGCATGATTCTACCAAGAAATGTGTGTTCATTGAAACCGCTGGTTTTTGATAGTTTGGGCCCTATTGAATAATGAATGTTTTGAATTTTCTCCAAAAGTAAAGTAGTTGCAAACTCATCCTTTTAGAAACTTGTTTGGGCTTTTGAGAGGAGTATAAAACCATCAAAAATTTCAATCCTGCAAGATTCTACCAAGAAATGTGATTCTTCATTCAAAACGCTGGTTTTTGCTATTGGGCTCTATTGAATAATGAATGTTTTGAATTTTCTCCAAAAGTAAAGTAGTTGCAAACTCATGCTATTGGAGACTTGTTTGGGCTCATGAGAGGAGTAGAAAAACATCAAAAATTTCAGTCCTGCATGATTCTACCAAGAAATGTGTGTTCCTTGAAACCGCTGGTTTTTGATAGTTTGGGCCCTATTGAATAATGAATGTTTTGAATTTTCTCCAAAAGTAAAGTAGTTGCAAACTCATCCTTTTAGAAACTTGTTTGGTCTGTTGAGAGGAGTAAAAAACCATCAAAAATTTCAATCCTGCATGATTTTACCAAGAAATGTGATTCTTCATTCAAAACCTGATTTTTGCTATTGGGCTCTATTGAATAGTGAATGTTTTGAATTTTCTCCAAAAGTAAAGTAGTTGCAAACTCATGCTTTTAGTGACTTGTTTGGGCTCATGAGAGGAGTAGAAAAACATCAAAAATTTCAGTCCTGCATGATTCTACCAAGAAATGTGTTCATTCAAACCGCTGGTTTTTGATAGTTTGGGCCCTATTGAATAATGAATGTTTTGAATTTTCTCCAAAAGTAAAATAGTTGCAAACTCATCCTTTTAGAAACTTGTTTGGGCTGTTGAGAGGAGTAAAAAACCATCAAAAATTTCAATCCTGCATGATTCTACCAAGAAATGTGATTCTTCATTCAAAACGCTGGTTTTTGCTATTGGGCTCAATTGAATAATGAATGTTTTGAATTTTCTCCAAAAGTAAAGTAGTTGCAAACTCATGCTTTTAGAGACTTGTTTGGGCTCATGAGAGGAGTAGAAAAACATCAAAAATTTCAGTCCTGCATGATTCTACCAAGAAATGTGTGTTCATTGAAACGGCTGGTTTTTGATAGTTTGGGCCCTATTGAATAATGAATGTTTTGAATTTTCTCCAAAAGTAAAGTAGTTGCAAACTCATCCTTTTAGAAACTTGTTTGGGCTGTTGAGAGGAGTAAAAAACCATCAAAAATTTCAATCCTGCATGATTCTACCAAGAAATGTGATTCTTCATTCAAAACGCTGGTTTTTGCTATTGGGCTCTATTGAATAATGAATGTTTTGAATTTTCTCCAAAAGTAAAGTAGTTGCAAACTCATGCTTTTAGAGACTTGTTTGGGCTCATGAGAGGAGTAGAAAAACATCAAAAATTTAAGTCCTGCAGGATTCAACCAAGAAATGTGTGTTCATTCAAACCGCTGGTTTTTGATAGTTTGGGCCCTATTGAATAATGAATGTTTTGAATTTTCTCCAAAAGTAAAGTAGTTGCAAACTCATGCTTTTAGAGACTTGTTTGGGCTCATGAGAGGAGTAGAAATACATCAAAAATTTCAGTCCTGCATGATTCTACCAAGAAATGTGTGTTCATTGAAACCGCTGGTTTTTGATAGTTTGGGCCCTATTGAATAATGAATGTTTTGAATTTTCTCCAAAAGTAAAGTAGTTGCAAACTCATCCTTTTAGAAACTTGTTTCGGCTGTTGAGAGGAGTAAAAAACCATCAAAAATTTCAATCCTGCATGATTCTACCAAGAAATGTGATTCTTCATTCAAAACGCTGGTTTTTGCTATTGGGCTCTATTGAATAATTAATGTTTTGAATTTTCTCCAAAAGTAAAGTAGTTGCAAACTCATGCTTTTAGAGACTTGTTTGGGCTCATGAGAGGAGTAGAAAAACATCAAAAATTTCAGTCCTGCATGATTCTACCAAGAAATGTGTGTTCATTGAAACCGCTGGTTTTTGATAGTTTGGGCCCTATTGAATAATGAATGTTTTGAATTTTCTCCAAAAGTAAAGTAGTTGCAAACTCATCCTTTTAGAAACTTGTTTAGGCTTTTGAGAGGAGTAAAAAACCATCAAAAATTTCAATCCTGCATGATTCTACCAAGAAATGTGATTCTTCATTCAAAACGCTGGTTTTTGCTATTGGGCTCTATTGAATAATGAATGTTTTGAATTTTCTCCAAAAGTAAAGTAGTTGAAAACTCATGCTTTTGGAGACTTGTTTGGGCTCATGAGAGGAGTAGAAAAACATCAAAAATTTCAGTCCTGCATGATTCTACCAAGAAATGTGTGTTCATTGAAACCGCTGGTTTTTGATAGTTTGGGCCCTATTGAATAATGAATGTTTTGAATTTTCTCCAAAAGTAAAGTAGTTGCAAACTCATCCTTTTAGAAACTTGTTTGGTCTGTTGAGAGGAGTAAAAAACCATCAAAAATTTCAATCCTGCATGATTTTACCAAGAAATGTGATTCTTCATTCAAAACCTGATTTTTGCTATTGGGCTCTATTGAATAGTGAATGTTTTGAATTTTCTCCAAAAGTAAAGTAGTTGCAAACTCATGCTTTTAGAGACTTGTTTGGGCTCATGAGAGGAGTAGAAAAACATCAAAAATTTCAGTCCTGCATGATTCTACCAAGAAATAAGTTCATTCAAACCGCTGGTTTTTGATAGTTTGGGCCCTATTGAATAATGAATGTTTTGAATTTTCTCCAAAAGTAAAATAGTTGCAAACTCATCCTTTTAGAAACTTGTTTGGGCTGTTGAGAGGAGTAAAAAACCATCAAAAATTTCAATCCTGCATGATTCTACCAAGAAATGTGATTCTTCATTCAAAACGCTGGTTTTTGCTATTGGGCTCTATTGAATAATGAATGTTTTGAATTTTCTCCAAAAGTAAAGTAGTTGCAAACTCATGCTTTTAGAGACTTGTTTGGGCTCATGAGAGGAGTAGAAAAACATCAAAAATTTCAGTCCTGCATGATTCTACCAAGAAATGTGTGTTCATTGAAACCGCTGGTTTTTGATAGTTTGGGCCCTATTGAATAATGAATGTTTTGAATTTTCTCCAAAAGTAAAGTAGTTGCAAACTCATCCTTTTAGAAACTTGTTTGGGCTGTTGAGAGGAGTAAAAAACCATCAAAAATTTCAATCCTGCATGATTCTACCAAGAAATGTGATTCTTCATTCAAAACGCTGGTTTTTGCTATTGGGCTCTATTGAATAATGAATGTTTTGAATTTTCTCCAAAAGTAAAGTAGTTGAAAACTCATGCTTTTGGAGACTTGTTTGGGCTCATGAGAGGAGTAGAAAAACATCAAAAATTTCAGTCCTGCATGATTCTACCAAGAAATGTGTGTTCATTGAAACCGCTGGTTTTTGATAGTTTGGGCCCTATTGAATAATGAATGTTTTGAATTTTCTCCAAAAGTAAAGTAGTTGCAAACTCATCCTTTTAGAAACTTGTTTGGTCTGTTGAGAGGAGTAAAAAACCATCAAAAATTTCAATCCTGCATGATTTTACCAAGAAATGTGATTCTTCATTCAAAACCTGATTTTTGCTATTGGGCTCTATTGAATAGTGAATGTTTTGAATTTTCTCCAAAAGTAAAGTAGTTGCAAACTCATGCTTTTAGAGACTTGTTTGGGCTCATGAGAGGAGTAGAAAAACATCAAAAATTTCAGTCCTGCATGATTCTACCAAGAAATAAGTTCATTCAAACCGCTGGTTTTTGATAGTTTGGGCCCTATTGAATAATGAATGTTTTGAATTTTCTCCAAAAGTAAAATAGTTGCAAACTCATCCTTTTAGAAACTTGTTTGGGCTGTTGAGAGGAGTAAAAAACCATCAAAAATTTCAATCCTGCATGATTCTACCAAGAAATGTGATTCTTCATTCAAAACGCTGGTTTTTGCTATTGGGCTCTATTGAATAATGAATGTTTTGAATTTTCTCCAAAAGTAAAGTAGTTGCAAACTCATGCTTTTAGAGACTTGTTTGGGCTCATGAGAGGAGTAGAAAAACATCAAAAATTTCAGTCCTGCATGATTCTACCAAGAAATGTGTGTTCATTGAAACGGCTGGTTTTTGATAGTTTGGGCCCTATTGAATAATGAATGTTTTGAATTTTCTCCAAAAGTAAAGTAGTTGCAAACTCATCCTTTTAGAAACTTGTTTGGGCTGTTGAGAGGAGTAAAAAACCATCAAAAATTTCAATCCTGCATGATTCTACCAAGAAATGTGATTCTTCATTCAAAACGCTGGTTTTTGCTATTGGGCTCTATTGAATAATGAATGTTTTGAATTTTCTCCAAAAGTAAAGTAGTTGCAAACTCATGCTTTTAGAGACTTGTTTGGGCTCATGAGAGGAGTAGAAAAACATCAAAAATTTCAGTCCTGCATGATTCTACCAAGAAATGTGTGTTCATTGAAACCGCTGGTTTTTGATAGTTTGGGCCCTATTGAATAATGAATGTTTTGAATTTTCTCCAAAAGTAAAGTAGTTGCAAACTCATCCTTTTAGAAACTTGTTTGGGCTGTTGAGAGGAGTAAAAAACCATCAAAAATTTCAATCCTGCATGATTCTACCAAGAAATGTGATTCTTCATTCAAAACGCTGGTTTTTGCTATTGGGCTCTATTGAATAATTAATGTTTTGAATTTTCTCCAAAAGTAAAGTAGTTGCAAACTCATGCTTTTAGAGACTTGTTTGGGCTCATGAGAGGAGTAGAAAAACATCAAAAATTTCAGTCCTGCATGATTCTACCAAGAAATGTGTGTTCATTGAAACCGCTGGTTTTTGATAGTTTGGGCCCTATTGAATAATGAATGTTTTGAATTTTCTCCAAAAGTAAAGTAGTTGCAAACTCATCCTTTTAGAAACTTGTTTGGGCTTTTGAGAGGAGTAAAAAACCATCAAAAATTTCAATCCTGCATGATTCTACCAAGAAATGTGATTCTTCATTCAAAACGCTGGTTTTTGCTATTGGGCTCTATTGAATAATGAATGTTTTGAATTTTCTCCAAAAGTAAAGTAGTTGAAAACTCATGCTTTTGGAGACTTGTTTGGGTTCATGAGAGGAGTAGAAAAACATCAAAAATTTCAGTCCTGCATGATTCTACCAAGAAATGTGAGTTCATTGAAACCGCTGGTTTTTGATAGTTTGGGCCCTATTGAATAATGAATGTTTTGAATTTTCTCCAAAAGTAAAGTAGTTGCAAACTCATCCTTTTAGAAACTTGTTTGGTCTGTTGAGAGGAGTAAAAAACCATCAAAAATTTCAATCCTGCATGATTTTACCAAGAAATGTGATTCTTCATTCAAAACCTGATTTTTGCTATTGGGCTCTATTGAATAGTGAATGTTTTGAATTTTCTCCAAAAGTAAAGTAGTTGCAAACTCATGCTTTTAGAGACTTGTTTGGGCTCTTGAGAGGAGTAGAAAAACATCAAAAATTTCAGTCCTGCATGATTCTACCAAGAAATAAGTTCATTCAAACCGCTGGTTTTTGATAGTTTGGGCCCTATTGAATAATGAATGTTTTGAATTTTCTCCAAAAGTAAAATAGTTGCAAACTCATCCTTTTAGAAACTTGTTTGGGCTGTTGAGAGGAGTAAAAAACCATCAAAAATTTCAATCCTGCATGATTCTACCAAGAAATGTGATTCTTCATTCAAAACGCTGGTTTTTGCTATTGGGCTCTATTGAATAATGAATGTTTTGAATTTTCTCCAAAAGTAAAGTAGTTGCAAACTCATGCTTTTAGAGACTTGTTTGGGCTCATGAGAGGAGTAGAAAAACATCAAAAATTTCAGTCCTGCATGATTCTACCAAGAAATGTGTGTTCATTGAAACGGCTGGTTTTTGATAGTTTGGGCCCTATTGAATAATGAATGTTTTGAATTTTCTCCAAAAGTAAAGTAGTTGCAAACTCATCCTTTTAGAAACTTGTTTGGGCTGTTGAGAGGAGTAAAAAACCATCAAAAATTTCAATCCTGCATGATTCTACCAAGAAATGTGATTCTTCATTCAAAACGCTGGTTTTTGCTATTGGGCTCTATTGAATAATGAATGTTTTGAATTTTCTCCAAAAGTAAAGTAGTTGCAAACTCATGCTTTTAGAGACTTGTTTGGGCTCATGAGAGGAGTAGAAAAACATCAAAAATTTAAGTCCTGCAGGATTCAACCAAGAAATGTGTGTTCATTCAAACCGCTGGTTTTTGATAGTTTGGGCCCTATTGAATAATTAATGTTTTGAATTTTCTCCAAAAGTAAAGTAGTTGCAAACTCATGCTTTTAGAGACTTGTTTGGGCTCATGAGAGGAGTAGAAAAACATCAAAAATTTCAGTCCTGCATGATTCTACCAAGAAATGTATGTTCATTGAAACCGCTGGTTTTTGATAGTTTGGGCCCTATTGAATAATGAATGTTTTGAATTTTCTCCAAAAGTAAAGTAGTTGCAAACTCATCCTTTTAGAAACTTGTTTGGGCTGTTGAGAGGAGTAAAAAACCATCAAAAATTTGAATCCTGCATGATTCTACCAAGAAATGTGATTCTTCATTCAAAACGCTGGTTTTTGCTATTGGGCTCTATTGAATAATGAATGTTTTGAATTTTCTCCAAAAGTAAAGTAGTTGCAAACTCATGCTTTTAGAGACTTGTTTGGGCTCATGAGAGGAGTAGAAAAACATCAAAAATTTCAGTCCTGCATGATTCTACCAAGAAATGTGTGTTCATTGAAACCGCTCGTTTTTGATAGTTTGGGCCCTATTGAATAATGAATGTTTTGAATTTTCTCCAAAAGTAAAGTAGTTGCAAACTCATCCTTTTAGAAACTTGTTTGGGCTGTTGAGAGGAGTAAAAAACCATCAAAAATTTCAATCCTGCATGATTCTACCAAGAAATGTGATTCTTCATTCAAAACGCTGGTTTTTGCTATTGGGCTCTATTGAATAATGAATGTTTTGAATTTTCTCCAAAAGTAAAGTAGTTGCAAACTCATGCTTTTAGAGACTTGTTTGGGCTCATGAGAGGAGTAGAAAAACATCAAAAATTTCAGTCCTGCATGATTCTACCAGGAAATGTGTGTTCATTTTAACCGCTGGTTTTTGATAGTTTGGGCCCTATTGAATAATGAGTGTTTTGAATTTTCCAAAAGTAAAGTAGTTGCAAACTCATGCTCTTAGAGACTTGTTTGGGCTCATGAGAGGAGTAGAAAAACATCAAAAATTTCAATCCTGCATGTTTCTACCAAGAAATGTGTGTTCATTGAAACCGCTGGTTTTTGATAGTTTGGGCCCTATTGAATAATGAGTGTTTTGAATTTTCTCCAAAAGTAAAGTAGTTGCAAACTCATCCTTTTAGAAACTTGTTTGGGCTGTTGAGAGGAGTAAAAAACCATCAAAAATTTCAATCCTGCAAGATTCTACCAAGAAATGTGATTCTTCATTCAAAACGCTGGTTTTTGCTATTGGGCTCTATTGAATAATGAATGTTTTTAATTTTCTCCAAAAGTAAAGTAGTTGCAAACTCATGCTTTTAGAGACTTGTTTGGGCTCATGAGAGGAGTAGAAAAACATCAAAAATTTCAGTCCTGCATGATTCTACCAAGAAATGTGTGTTCATTCAAACCGCTGGTTTTTGATAGTTTGGGCCCTATTGAATAATGAATGTTTTGAATTTTCTCCAAAAGTAAAGTAGTTGCAAACTCATGCTTTTAGAGACTTGTTTGGGCTCATGAGAGGAGTAGAAAAACATCAAAAATTTCAGTCCTGCATGATTCTACCAAGAAATGTGTGTTCATTGAAACCGCTGGTTTTTGATAGTTTGGGCCCTAATGAATAATGAGTGTTTTGAATTTTCTCCAAAAGTAAAGTAGTTGCAAACTCATCCTTTTAGAAACTTGTTTGGGCTGTTGAGAGGAGTAAAAAACCATCAAAAATTTCAATCCTGCATGATTCTACCAAGAAATGTGATTCTTCATTCAAAACGCTGGTTTTTGCTATTGGGCTCTATTGAATAATGAATGTTTTTAATTTTCTCCAAAAGTAAAGTAGTTGCAAACTCATGCATTTAGAGACTTGTTTGGGCTCATGAGAGGAGTAGAAAAACATCAAAAATTTCAGTCCTGCATGATTCTACCAAGAAATGTGTGTTCATTCAAACCGCTGGTTTTTGATAGTTTGGGCCCTATTGAATAATGAATGTTTTGAATTTTCTCCAAAAGTAAAGTAGTTGCAAACTCATGCTTTTAGAGACTTGTTTGGGCTCATGAGAGGAGTAGAAAAACATCAAAAATTTCAGTCCTGCATGATTCTACCAAGAAATGTGTGTTCATTGAAACCGCTGGTTTTTGATAGTTTGGGCCCTATTGAATAATGAATGTTTTGAATTTTCTCCAAAAGTAAAGTAGTTGCAAACTCATCCTTTTAGAAACTTGTTTGGGCTGTTGAGAGGAGTAAAAAACCATCAAAAATTTCAATCCTGCATGATTCTACCAAGAAATGTGATTCTTCATTCAAAACGCTGGTTTTTGCTATTGGGCTCTATTGAATAATGAATGTTTTGAATTTTCTCCAAAAGTAAAGTAGTTGCAAACTCATGCTTTTAGAGACTTGTTTGGGCTCATGAGAGGAGTAGAAAAACATCAAAAATTTCAGTCCTGCATGATTCTACCAAGAAATGTGTGTTCATTCAAACCGCTGGTTTTTGATAGTTTGGGCCCTATTGAATAATGAATGTTTTGAATTTTCTCCAAAAGTAAAGTAGTTGCAAACTCATCCTTTTAGAAACTTGTTTGGGCTGTTGAGAGGAGTAAAAAACCATCAAAAATTTCAATCCTGCATGATTCTACCAAGAAATGTGATTCTTCATTCAAAACGCTGGTTTTTGCTATTGGGCTCTATTGAATAATGAATGTTTTGAATTTTCTCCAAAAGTAAAGTAGTTGCAAACTCATGCTTTTAGAGACTTGTTTGGGCTCATGAGAGGAGTAGAAAAACATCAAAAATTTCAGTCCTGCATGATTCTACCAAGAAATGTGTGTTCATTGAAACCGCTGGTTTTTGATAGTTTGGGCCCTATTGAATAATGAATGTTTTGAATTTTCTCCAAAAGTAAAGTAGTTGCAAACTCATCCTTTTAGAAACTTGTTTGGGCTGTTGAGAGGAGTAAAAAACCATCAAAAATTTCAATCCTGCATGATTCTACCAAGAAATGTGATTCTTCATTCAAAACGCTGGTTTTTGCTATTGGGCTCTATTGAATAATGAATGTTTTGAATTTTCTCCAAAAGTAAAGTAGTTGCAAACTCATGCTTTTAGAGACTTGTTTGGGCTGTTGAGAGGAGTAAAAAACCATCAAAAATTTCAATCCTGCATGATTCTACCAAGAAATGTGATTCTTCATTCAAAACGCTGGTTTTTGCTATTGGGCTCTATTGAATAATGAATGTTTTTAATTTTCTCCAAAATTAAAGTAGTTGCAAACTCATGCTTTTAGAGACTTGTTTGGGCTCATGAGAGGAGTAGAAAAACATCAAAAATTTCAGTCCTGCATGATTCTACCAAAAAATGTGTGTTCATTCAAACCGCTGGTTTTTGATAGTTTGGGCCCTATTGAATAATGAATGTTTTGAATTTTCTCCATTTTCAAACAACTTTATTAAGTTTTTACATAAAAATTAACAGTTGTATTTAGCATCATGCCTACAGCCGTAGGGTATACACATATAACAGTATTTTAATGCCTTGAGTATATTTAGTAGGAGTATCTAATAAATAAATAGCATATATCTTAGCAGTAGTAATATACTTGAAGTACAACAAGATAGACCTACATAAATACAATACATGAACCTATACCTTAGCAGTAGTTATATATTAGCAGTATTACCAGAAAAAAAAACAAAAACCTACGATAAACTAAGGTAGAGATTATACAACTTTATTTCTGTATAGAGAGGGAAACGTTTACTTATATAAAATTAATATAACCTATTATCTAAGTCACAAAATAGGAGACATCAGGAGCAAGCGATTTCAGGTAAATTTTGCTCTGAGGCGAAGCGGATCCAGGAACTCCATCTTTTATTAAATGTTGAAAAATAGTTATTAGCCAAAGCATGGCTTCTTTCGTATGAACAGTGTAATGACATTTTATCCGTAATATCACTGAGTTTGGGAGTAGCGTTTTCGTTCCATAGTGATGCTATGGCATTCTTTGTTATAAGAAACAAATGGATGACTGTTGGGATATGGGAAGGATGGATCTCATCTAGATTTAAAGACAACAATGCCATTTGTGGTGTCAGGGTTATTTTTTGTTTTGTCACCTCATTAATTAACCTAGAAATTTCCAGCCATAAAGGTTTAATATTAGGACATTCCCAGAAAATATGTAAAATTGAACCTATGAATCCGCAATCTCTCCAGCAATCTGGAGATCTGCCAGGAAATATTCTAGCTAACTTTAATGGCGTGAAGTACCATCTAGATATCATTTTATAGAAGGACTCATGTAGAGAGGCGCAAATATTGGATGAATAAGTCCTTTTGAAAGCCTGTTTCCATTGTTCCATAGAAACGGAAATGTTAATATCATTCTCCCAATTCAACATGTATGGAGTTTTTTCTAAATCCTCAGAACCATTTAAAAAATCATAAATAGTTCTCGATCTCCAGTGGAGTTTAACATTGCTGTTACAGAGTAAAAGAGTAGTAGAGTCCGTTATATATGATTTTTTCCTCATGAATTTTAAGATGTGCTTTTTTAGTAGAGAGAGGAGAGTGATATCCTGGGAAGAAAAATTCTTTTGAGTCCTTAATGTATCGTTGCTTAAAAATTTCTTCCCATCGTACAAGTCTCCTATCCCCTTAATACCCATTTTATTCCAATCTTTCGGGATTTCCTTCTCCACCAATAGACCAAGAAATTTTATAGGAACATTCTTCAACTGAACAAACCTTTGGCTTTGAGTTTTTTTAATTTGGGGTTTAGCTAAATGTTTCCATGCTGAGAGAGTTGCAGAGATTGTTGGGGAATCAAAATGTAAAGGGGAGGATGATGTAAGACATTCTAGGATTGTCTTTAAAAGAGTTTTATTTTTATTGGAATACCTCTCCAGTTCTACCCATGCTGGAGCGTTGCTTGTGTTAACCCAATAAAAAGATTGTTTGATTAGGTTGGCATAGTAATAATTAATTATATTTGGAAGAGCTAGGCCACCATTTAATTTACTTCTAGTTAAAATGTGTGATGCCACTCTTGCTCTTTTCTTATTACATATGAATTTATTTATAATAGATTGGAGCTTTCTGAGATATTTTAGTGGGATAACTAGTGGAATTGCTCTGAAAGAATAAAGGATTTTTGGGAGGGTAAAGAGTTTAAATAGAGTTATTCTACCTACCCATGATATTTCTTGGCTTGAGAGACTATTCAATTCAGTCTGTGTTTTTTTAATAGTATTTTTCATGTTTATCTCTACCGTTTTCCTAAAGTTTCTGGTAATACAGATACCTAAATAGGTAATATCTTCCTTTTCCCAATCAAACCTGGAAATCTTTTTAATGTTTGTGATAGTAAGATCGTTGAGAAAAAAATCTAGCAGTTTTGATTTAGTTTCGTTTATTTTGTAGAATGATATCCTAGAGAAACCCTCAATAGTTGATAAAACCTCTTTGACTGAGTTCAACGGATCCGACAAACTTAATATAATGTCATCCGCGAAGAGGCCTATTTTAGAATGATTGTCACCCATCTGTATGCCACGGATTCTATCATTCGATCTTATTGCTTCCGCTAGTGGCTCCATTATCAACGCAAACAAAAGGGGGGAAAGTGGGCATCCCTGTCTGGTTCCATTAGTTATCTTGATTTGATTAGAAAGATGACTATTTGCATAAACATTTGCAGAAGGATTCGAATACAATGCCATTATTGTTTTTATTATTTTGTTACTAAAGCCAAATCTATCTAAGGTTGCTTTCAGGAATTCCCAATTAACCCTATCGAAAGCTTTCTCTGCGTCTAAAGCCAAAAGGAGTGAAGGGATTTTTTTCTTCTTGATGAAATTAATCAGATTTAATGTTCTCCTAGTACCGTCAATTGTCTGGCGTCCTTCAATGAATCCAAGCTGATCTTTATGGATAATACTTGGAAGGATGTTTTTTAGTCTATTTGCTATGATTTTTGAAAATAATTTGACATCTGTGTTTATTAATGAGATGGGTCTGTAATTTTTAACTGATTCCAGGTCTCCTTTAGGCTTGGGTATTAGTATTATGTTGGCACGTAACATTTCAGAAGGAAATTCACCGGACCAAGAAGCCTTATCAAACACTTGGACTAAATAAGGAGTCAAAATAGATTCGAAGGTTTGGTAATATTCATTTGAGTAACCATCGGGTCCCGGAGCTTTTTTCTTTTTGAGTGATTTGATGGCTTCTGAAATTTCTAACGCAGAAAAGGGAACCTCTAGATTTGATAGCTGTTGGGTAGTAACCTTAGGCAAATTTAAAGATGTAAGGAAATCATCTATACTTTGGCTATCCGGTTGATATGTTTCCTGATCTGATTTTAGATTATAAATAGAAGAATAATATTCTGCAAAGGCATCTACGATTTTCTTGGGGTGCTCTAGTATAGATCCATCATGTTTAATTCTATTAATTCTGCTTTTGATTCTAATTGTTCTGAATTTTTGTGCCATTAGTTTAGTTGGTTTGTTATATGATGAATAAAAATTGGACCTCATGGATTTAGCATATTTATCATATTCATTGAATAGCTCCGATCTTAGGTCTATTCTTAATTTTAAGATTTCTGAATGAATATTGGGTGGTGCTTGGGATGACTTTTGTGAAATTTCCTCTAAGTTTTTTAGGTCTGATTGTAATTTATGTATTTTTTCTTTACTTATTTTTTTTTTGGTGAAGGCTAGATGGGTCATTACACCTCTGATGACTGCTTTGTGAGCATTCCATAAAGTAAATGGGCATATATTGTTAATGTCGTTCTCAGTAAAGTAGTTGTTCAAAGCCAATTCTATTTCTTTTCTTTGAATTGGGTTGAATAGGAGTGATGAATCACATCTCCATTGGGATTTAAATTTGGCCGTCCTACCAAGAGAAACTTCAGCAACCATTGGAGAGTGATCTGAAAATGTTTTGGGTAGAATTTCTATTTTTTTAAATTTTGAGATTGAGAATGTATCTGTTAAAAATAAATCGATTCTAGAAAAAGACTTGTGTGCCTCTGAGAAGTGAGTATATTCCAAAGAAGATGTGTTGAGACACCTAAAAGCATCTAAGTATTCGTGATTGCAAAGCCAACGTTTGAGTTCAGGAAACGAGGATCTAGTAGGAGAAGTAGAGTCTAATGTGCCATCTGGAACAATGTTGAAATCACCTACTAGAATAGTGGTACCTCTTTTAACTTCTTGAATTTTTTTGTCTAGGCCATTAAAGAAACGCATTTGTCCATTACAAGGAGCATAAATATTCACAAGTGTTGTTAATTGACTGTCGATCAAGCAGACAAGTATCAAGAATCTGCCTGCGCTATCAGAGTACTCACTGATAATTTCAAATGAGATTGTGTTTTTGATTAATATTACAACACCTGCTCTTTTTTTCTCGTTTAAAGATTTGAATATGTGTGGAAAATTTTTGTTTTCGAATTTAGGGTGTCCTTCCCTGGCTAGCTTCACCTCTTGAAGACAGATGATGTCTGCTTTGCTGCCCCTAATCTCTCTCCACGTGAGATATCTCTTAACCGGACTATTCAGTCCCCTCACATTGAATGACAGTATCTTTACCATAACTTAACTCTAAAACAATACAGAAAATACAAATAAGAACATAAACAGGAAGAAAATACCAATCACCTGGGTAAGCTTCCTAAAGTGGGGAAAAGTTCGTAAACTCCGTAGGAAGCCTTTGCAGTTCACAAAATGCAAGTGTTAAAACATATCAAATTTACATTTTTCTCACCCTGGAGCCTCATTTTTCTTATCAAGTGTTTCAATAAAATTTTTCCCTTCTTGTGGAGATAAGATAACTATGACCCTACCACCATGATTTATCAATAGCTTAGTAGGGAACCCCCACCTATATATCACATCTCTCTTCCTCAGCATTGTTGTAACTTCATTGAATCCTTTCCTCGTTTGGATAGTGTCTTTTGAAAGGTCTGCATATGATTTGATGTGATCATAAGGATGGGGAAGATGTTTATTGGTTCTGAAGTAATTTAAGAATTTTTCTTTGGTGGAATAGAAGTGGAATCTCAAAATAGTGTCCCTGGGGAGCTCGGCTGAAATGGACGTAGGACGCGGGAGTCTGTGGATTCTATCTATCATCAGTTCTATCTCAGGAACAGAAGGCAATACTTTAATCAGAATCTCTGTGACGTATTTTTGTAAACTGTGTTGGTTAATTTTTTCAGAGATTCCTCTCAATTTAATGTTGTTCCTCCTACTACGGTCTTCCAGGTCGGCTAATTTATTTCGTAAAAAGAGGATTTCTTTTTGGGCATTAGTTTGTTGTTTTTGGAGGGAATCAGAGGTTTTCCCAATGACTTCTATTTTTTTTTCATTTTTATCCACCCTAGTGGAAATTGTGTCAAGGTTGGATTGTAAACGGCTGACATGCTTTTCTATTGAGGATTCAACGCTTTTATTTAATGCTAGAATTAAATCTCTGATATATTTTTCAGAGGCCCCCTTCTCAGATGCTTGAATATCCTCCAGACTCCCATGACCACTGATATCGGACTCAGAGCCAAATTCTATTCTAGGCCTACTTTTATTTGGGCTCTGAGATGGAGAAGCCTCGTAGTATTCTTCCTCGTCTGACAGCACAGATCTACCCTCCCCTTTAGACTCATCCCTTTTAGATTTTCTGTTAACGGAAGTGTCCATGTCTGATTGAATATTATCCAACTCTTGTTTCATTAAAGTGTGAGTATCACCTTTTTGTCCAATTGAAAATTTATTAGTTTTTTTAGGGGAGGAAGGAGGGCTAATACATATGGCTTCATCTAAATCTGTCCTGTCTTGTTTACGCATAGAATTGTCTCTTTGTTGTTTAGCTTTGTTATTTTTCTGACTCATTTTGGTGTTTATCACTCAAAAAGAGTAGCGATGAGAGGTAAAATAGAAGGTTTAAGCCAACGGTTAATAGTTACTATATTGCACTGTGCTGCCTGAATACAATGGGATGGCAGCTTAACCAGCACAGTTAGCTACAATGGGCATCTAGCAACAACAGTGCCTATAACAGTCACCCCCTGCCCCCAACCGCTATGCCGCTTATTTTCTATGAGGTATCTTTCTATTCAGCGCCACACTAAACAGTAATATATAAACAACAGCTCTAATAGACTATACCACTGCCAGATTAGTATATTCACCACACAGATTGCGGAGAAAGTCTGATAGACGCTGCCACAGGATTTTCACCGTTGAACTAGATCGCTCCCGAAGTTCCTGAATGGGTTTTCACTGCTCGTTTAATAACCTCCTCTGATGCCTCCTTAAGCTCCCACCGGGCTCCGCTCTCCGCTGCAGCCCCACTTGTACTGTCTCCAATCCCCCTGCTGTGCCGGGTAAAGACGTCGCTCCTTCAGCTGTCGGCTCCTTCACTCAGCTGCTCTTGCCGGCTCCGTTCCTGAGACTCCTGTCCCCCGTCAGTGTCACCTCCACAAATCCCTGGAATCTGCTGCAGCAGCCGGTCCACCCGCGTGTGTTGAATCACCCGGCTTCTCCTTCCTTCTTAAGCCGCTGCACTCTGTCACCGCTGCCGGATTTTATATAGCGCCAACTTCTGCTGACTCACCAGCCTCTGCAACAGATCCCCTTCTTCACACCAGTCACCGCCGCTGCTGTTGAAAATATATTCTCGCCTGAGACAATCTTCTTCTCCTCAGCTCGTTCGCGCTGAGTGCCGTCACCTCTCCTGTCAGCTTTTTCCGCCTTAGCAGTGTCTCTATTATTTTAATCCCGGTGCGGCTCTGCAGCTGGTAAACTTCGCGGTAAAATCAAGTCCGTTCCCGCGAAATCCAGCATCTGCTCCCGCGGGCTCCTCCGCTGCTTCCACCCGATCTCTCGGCCTCCTTTGTATGACCGCGTTGTCACCCCGCTCCAATGCCGTTAATGTCCTCTGTGTCGCGGCAGTGTCCGCTTCTCACATAGATCACTGGCTCTCTTCTTGCCGGTATTCGCGCCTTTTTTCCCAGCGTCTCTAATCACCTCAGCCTGGGCGCGCCGCTGCAGAGAGAAGCAGGCGCGGGAAAACTTGCTGGTTCACCGCTCCTCAGGCTTTAAAAGGTCATATCTCGGGGAATATTCGTCATAAAAACTCCAGAAGGGTCTCAAAATGATCCTGGAGAATAAGGCTGTTAAATCCAATAAAACTTTTTGTCCAAATTCTTCTTGTTCGCTTTGTAAGTCGCTTAACAAGGAAGGCTTCCTCAGAGCTCAGAGCTCACACAGCCTGCTGCATTGAGCTCCAGACCACGCCCCTTGAATTTTCTCCAAAAGTAAAGTAGTTGCAAACTCATGCTTTTAGAGACTTGTTTGGGCTCATGAGAGGAGTAGAAAAACATCAAAAATTTCAGTCCTGCATGATTCTACCAAGAAATGTGTGTTCATTGAAACCGCTGGTTTTTGATAGTTTGGGCCCTATTGAATAATGAATGTTTTGAATTTTCTCCAAAAGTAAAGTAGTTGCAAACTCATCCTATTAGAAACTTGTTTCGGCTGTTGAGAGGAGTAAAAAACCATCAAAAATTTCAATCCTGCATGATTCTACCAAGAAATGTGATTCTTCATTCAAAACGCTGGTTTTTGCTATTGGGCTCTATTGAATAATTAATGTTTTGAATTTTCTCCAAAAGTAAAGTAGTTGCAAACTCATGCTTTTAGAGACTTGTTTGGGCTCATGAGAGGAGTAGAAAAACATCAAAAATTTCAGTCCTGCATGATTCTACCAAGAAATGTGTGTTCATTGAAACCGCTGGTTTTTGATAGTTTGGGCCCTATTGAATAATGAATGTTTTGAATTTTCTCCAAAAGTAAAGTAGTTGCAAACTCATCCTTTTAGAAACTTGTTTGGGCTTTTGAGAGGAGTAAAAAACCATCAAAAATTTCAATCCTGCATGATTCTACCAAGAAATGTGATTCTTCATTCAAAACGCTGGTTTTTGCTATTGGGCTCTATTGAATAATGAATGTTTTGAATTTTCTCCAAAAGTAAAGTAGTTGCAAACTCATGCTTTTAGAGACTTGTTTGGGCTCATGAGAGGAGGAGAAAAACATCAAAAATTTCAGTCCTGCATGATTCTACCAAGAAATGTGTGTTCATTGAAACCGCTGGTTTTTGATAGTTTGGGCCCTATTGAATAATGAATGTTTTGAATTTTCTCCAAAAGTAAAGTAGTTGCAAACTCATCCTTTTAGAAACTTGTTTGGTCTGTTGAGAGGAGTAAAAAACCATCAAAAATTTCAATCCTGCATGATTTTACCAAGAAATGTGATTCTTCATTCAAAACCTGATTTTTGCTATTGGGCTCTATTGAATAGTGAATGTTTTGAATTTTCTCCAAAAGTAAAGTAGTTGCAAACTCATCCTTTTAGAAACTTGTTTGGGCTGTTGAGAGGAGTAAAAAACCATCAAAAATTTCAATCCTGCATGATTCTACCAAGAAATGTGATTCTTCATTCAAAACGCTGGTTTTTGCTATTGGGCTCTATTGAATAATGAATGTTTTTAATTTTCTCCAAAAGTAAAGTAGTTGCAAACTCATGCTTTTAGAGACTTGTTTGGGCTCATGAGAGGAGTAGAAAAACATCAAAAATTTCAGTCCTGCATGATTCTACCAAGAAATGTGTGTTCATTCAAACCGCTGGTTTTTGATAGTTTGGGCCCTATTGAATAATGAATGTTTTGAATTTTCTCCAAAAGTAAAGTAGTTGCAAACTCATGCTTTTAGAGACTTGTTTGGGCTCATGAGAGGAGTAGAAAAACATCAAAAATTTCAGTCCTGCATGATTCTACCAAGAAATGTGTGTTCATTGAAACCGCTGGTTTTTGATAGTTTGGGCCCTATTGAATAATGAATGTTTTGAATTTTCTCCAAAAGTAAAGTAGTTGCAAACTCATCCTTTTAGAAACTTGTTTGGGCTGTTGAGAGGAGTAAAAAACCATCAAAAATTTCAATCCTGCATGATTCTACCAAGAAATGTGATTCTTCATTCAAAACGCTGGTTTTTGCTATTGGGCTCTATTGAATAATGAATGTTTTGAATTTTCTCCAAAAGTAAAGTAGTTGCAAACTCATGCTTTTAGAGACTTGTTTGTGCTCATGAGAGGAGTAGAAAAACATCAAAAATTTCAGTCCTGCATGATTCTACCAAGAAATGTGTGTTCATTCAAACCGCTGGTTTTTGATAGTTTGGGCCCTATTGAATAATGAATGTTTTGAATTTTCTCCAAAAGTAAAGTAGTTGCAAACTCATCCTTTTAGAAACTTGTTTGGGCTGTTGAGAGGAGTAAAAAACCATCAAAAATTTCAATCCTGCATGATTCTACCAAGAAATGTGATTCTTCATTCAAAACGCTGGTTTTTGCTATTGGGCTCTATTGAATAATGAATGTTTTGAATTTTCTCCAAAAGTAAAGTAGTTGCAAACTCATGCTTTTAGAGACTTGTTTGGGCTCATGAGAGGAGTAGAAAAACATCAAAAATTTCAGTCCTGCATGATTCTACCAAGAAATGTGTGTTCATTCAAACCGCTGGTTTTTGATAGTTTGGGCCCTATTGAATAATGAATGTTTTGAATTTTCTCCAAAAGTAAAGTAGTTGCAAACTCATCCTTTTAGAAACTTGTTTGGGCTGTTGAGAGGAGTAAAAAACCATCAAAAATTTCAATCCTGCATGATTCTACCAAGAAATGTGATTCTTCATTCAAAACGCTGGTTTTTGCTATTGGGCTCTATTGAATAATGAATGTTTTGAATTTTCTCCAAAAGTAAAGTAGTTGCAAACTCATGCTTTTAGAGACTTGTTTGGGCTGTTGAGAGGAGTAAAAAACCATCAAAAATTTCAATCCTGCATGATTCTACCAAGAAATGTGATTCTTCATTCAAAACGCTGGTTTTTGCTATTGGGCTCTATTGAATAATGAATGTTTTGAATTTTCTCCAAAAGTAAAGTAGTTGCAAACTCATGCTTTTAGAGACTTGTTTGGGCTCATGAGAGGAGTAGAAAAACATCAAAAATTTAAGTCCTGCAGGATTCAACCAAGAAATGTGTGTTCATTCAAACCGCTGGTTTTTGATAGTTTGGGCCCTATTGAATAATGAATGTTTTGAATTTTCTCCAAAAGTAAAGTAGTTGCAAACTCATGCTTTTAGAGACTTGTTTGGGCTCATGAGAGGAGTAGAAAAACATCAAAAATTTCAGTCCTGCATGATTCTACCAAGAAATGTATGTTCATTGAAACCGCTGGTTTTTGATAGTTTGGGCCCTATTGAATAATGAATGTTTTGAATTTTCTCCAAAAGTAAAGTAGTTGCAAACTCATCCTTTTAGAAACTTGTTTGGGCTGTTGAGAGGAGTAAAAAACCATCAAAAATTTCAATCCTGCATGATTCTACCAAGAAATGTGATTCTTCATTCAAAACGCTGGTTTTTGCTATTGGGCTCTATTGAATAATGAATGTTTTGAATTTTCTCCAAAAGTAAAGTAGTTGCAAACTCATGCTTTTAGAGACTTGTTTGGGCTCATGAGAGGAGTAGAAAAACATCAAAAATTTCAGTCCTGCATGATTCTACCAAGAAATGTGTGTTCATTGAAACCGCTGGTTTTTGATAGTTTGGGCCCTATTGAATAATGAATGTTTTGAATTTTCTCCAAAAGTAAAGTAGTTGCAAACTCATCCTTTTAGAAACTTGTTTGGGCTGTTGAGAGGAGTAAAAAACCATCAAAAATTTCAATCCTGCATGATTCTACCAAGAAATGTGATTCTTCATTCAAAACGCTGGTTTTTGCTATTGGGCTCTATTGAATAATGAATGTTTTGAATTTTCTCCAAAAGTAAAGTAGTTGCAAACTCATGCTTTTAGAGACTTGTTTGGGCTCATGAGAGGAGTAGAAAAACATCAAAAATTTCAGTCCTGCATGATTCTACCAAGAAATGTGTGTTCATTGAAACCGCTCGTTTTTGATAGTTTGGGCCCTATTGAATAATGAATGTTTTGAATTTTCTCCAAAAGTAAAGTAGTTGCAAACTCATCCTTTTAGAAACTTGTTTGGGCTGTTGAGAGGAGTAAAAAACCATCAAAAATTTCAATCCTGCATGATTCTACCAAGAAATGTGATTCTTCATTCAAAACGCTGGTTTTTGCTATTGGGCTCTATTGAATAATGAATGTTTTGAATTTTCTCCAAAAGTAAAGTAGTTGCAAACTCATGCTTTTAGAGACTTGTTTGGGCTCATGAGAGGAGTAGAAAAACATCAAAAATTTCAGTCCTGCATGATTCTACCAGGAAATGTGTGTTCATTTTAACCGCTGGTTTTTGATAGTTTGGGCCCTATTGAATAATGAGTGTTTTGAATTTTCCAAAAGTAAAGTAGTTGCAAACTCATGCTCTTAGAGACTTGTGTGGGCTCATGAGAGGAGTAGAAAAACATCAAAAATTTCAATCCTGCATGTTTCTACCAAGAAATGTGTGTTCATTGAAACCGCTGGTTTTTGATAGTTTGGGCCCTATTGAATAATGAGTGTTTTGAATTTTCTCCAAAAGTAAAGTAGTTGCAAACTCATCCTTTTAGAAACTTGTTTGGGCAGTTGAGAGGAGTAAAAAACCATCAAAAATTTCAATCCTGCAAGATTCTACCAAGAAATGTGATTCTTCATTCAAAACGCTGGTTTTTGCTATTGGGCTCTATTGAATAATGAATGTTTTGAATTTTCTCCAAAAGTAAAGTAGTTGCAAACTCATGCTTTTAGAGACTTGTTTGGGCTCATGAGAGGAGTAGAAAAACATCAAAAATTTCAGTCCTGCATGATTCTACCAAGAAATGTGTGTTCATTGAAACCGCTGGTTTTTGATAGTTTGGGCCCTAATGAATAATGAGTGTTTTGAATTTTCTCCAAAAGTAAAGTAGTTGCAAACTCATCCTTTTAGAAACTTGTTTGGGCTGTTGAGAGGAGTAAAAAACCATCAAAAATTTCAATCCTGCATGATTCTACCAAGAAATGTGATTCTTCATTCAAAACTCTGGTTTTTGCTATTGGGCTCTATTGAATAATGAATGTTTTTAATTTTCTCCAAAAGTAAAGTAGTTGCAAACTCATGCATTTAGAGACTTGTTTGGGCTCATGAGAGGAGTAGAAAAACATCAAAAATTTCAGTCCTGCATGATTCTACCAAGAAATGTGTGTTCATTCAAACCGCTGGTTTTTGATAGTTTGGGCCCTATTGAATAATGAATGTTTTGAATTTTCTCCAAAAGTAAAGTAGTTGCAAACTCATGCTTTTAGAGACTTGTTTGGGCTCATGAGAGGAGTAGAAAAACATCAAAAATTTCAGTCCTGCATGATTCTACCAAGAAATGTGTGTTCATTGAAACCGCTGGTTTTTGATAGTTTGGGCCCTATTGAATAATGAATGTTTTGAATTTTCTCCAAAAGTAAAGTAGTTGCAAACTCATCCTTTTAGAAACTTGTTTGGGCTGTTGAGAGGAGTAAAAAACCATCAAAAATTTCAATCCTGCATGATTCTACCAAGAAATGTGATTCTTCATTCAAAACGCTGGTTTTTGCTATTGGGCTCTATTGAATAATGAATGTTTTGAATTTTCTCCAAAAGTAAAGTAGTTGCAAACTCATGCTTTTAGAGACTTGTTTGGGCTCATGAGAGGAGTAGAAAAACATCAAAAATTTCAGTCCTGCATGATTCTACCAAGAAATGTGTGTTCATTCAAACCGCTGGTTTTTGATAGTTTGGGCCCTATTGAATAATGAATGTTTTGAATTTTCTCCAAAAGTAAAGTAGTTGCAAACTCATCCTTTTAGAAACTTGTTTGGGCTGTTGAGAGGAGTAAAAAACCATCAAAAATTTCAATCCTGCATGATTCTACCAAGAAATGTGATTCTTCATTCAAAACGCTGGTTTTTGCTATTGGGCTCTATTGAATAATGAATGTTTTGAATTTTCTCCAAAAGTAAAGTAGTTGCAAACTCATGCTTTTAGAGACTTGTTTGGGCTCATGAGAGGAGTAGAAAAACATCAAAAATTTCAGTCCTGCATGATTCTACCAAGAAATGTGTGTTCATTGAAACCGCTGGTTTTTGATAGTTTGGGCCCTATTGAATAATGAATGTTTTGAATTTTCTCCAAAAGTAAAGTAGTTGCAAACTCATCCTTTTAGAAACTTGTTTGGGCTGTTGAGAGGAGTAAAAAACCATCAAAAATTTCAATCCTGCATGATTCTACCAAGAAATGTGATTCTTCATTCAAAACGCTGGTTTTTGCTATTGGGCTCTATTGAATAATGAATGTTTTGAATTTTCTCCAAAAGTAAAGTAGTTGCAAACTCATGCTTTTAGAGACTTGTTTGGGCTGTTGAGAGGAGTAAAAAACCATCAAAAATTTCAATCCTGCATGATTCTACCAAGAAATGTGATTCTTCATTCAAAACGCTGGTTTTTGCTATTGGGCTCTATTGAATAATGAATGTTTTTAATTTTCTCCAAAATTAAAGTAGTTGCAAACTCATGCTTTTAGAGACTTGTTTGGGCTCATGAGAGGAGTAGAAAAACATCAAAAATTTCAGTCCTGCATGATTCTACCAAAAAATGTGTGTTCATTCAAACCGCTGGTTTTTGATAGTTTGGGCCCTATTGAATAATGAATGTTTTGAATTTTCTCCAAAAGTAAAGTAGTTGCAAACTCATGCTTTTAGAGACTTGTTTGGGCTCATGAGAGGAGTAGAAAAACATCAAAAATTTCAGTCCTGCATGATTCTACCAAGAAATGTGTGTTCATTGAAACCGCTGGTTTTTGATAGTTTGGGCCCTATTGAATAATGAATGTTTTGAATTTTCTCCAAAAGTAAAGTAGTTGCAAACTCATCCTTTTAGATACTTGTTTCGGCTGTTGAGAGGAGTAAAAAACCATCAAAAATTTCAATCCTGCATGATTCTACCAAGAAATGTGATTCTTCATTCAAAACGCTGGTTTTTGCTATTGGGCTCTATTGAATAATTAATGTTTTGAATTTTCTCCAAAAGTAAAGTAGTTGCAAACTCATGCTTTTAGAGACTTGTTTGGGCTCATGAGAGGAGTAGAAAAACATCAAAAATTTCAGTCCTGCATGATTCTACCAAGAAATGTGTGTTCATTGAAACCGCTGGTTTTTGATAGTTTGGGCCCTATTGAATAATGAATGTTTTGAATTTTCTCCAAAAGTAAAGTAGTTGCAAACTCATCCTTTTAGAAACTTGTTTGGGCTTTTGAGAGGAGTAAAAAACCATCAAAAATTTCAATCCTGCATGATTCTACCAAGAAATGTGATTCTTCATTCAAAACGCTGGTTTTTGCTATTGGGCTCTATTGAATAATGAATGTTTTGAATTTTCTCCAAAAGTAAAGTAGTTGCAAACTCATGCTTTTAGAGACTTGTTTGGGCTCATGAGAGGAGGAGAAAAACATCAAAAATTTCAGTCCTGCATGATTCTACCAAGAAATGTGTGTTCATTGAAACCGCTGGTTTTTGATAGTTTGGGCCCTATTGAATAATGAATGTTTTGAATTTTCTCCAAAAGTAAAGTAGTTGCAAACTCATCCTTTTAGAAACTTGTTTGGTCTGTTGAGAGGAGTAAAAAACCATCAAAAATTTCAATCCTGCATGATTTTACCAAGAAATGTGATTCTTCATTCAAAACCTGATTTTTGCTATTGGGCTCTATTGAATAGTGAATGTTTTGAATTTTCTCCAAAAGTAAAGTAGTTGCAAACTCATCCTTTTAGAAACTTGTTTGGGCTGTTGAGAGGAGTAAAAAACCATCAAAAATTTCAATCCTGCATGATTCTACCAAGAAATGTGATTCTTCATTCAAAACGCTGGTTTTTGCTATTGGGCTCTATTGAATAATGAATGTTTTTAATTTTCTCCAAAAGTAAAGTAGTTGCAAACTCATGCTTTTAGAGACTTGTTTGGGCTCATGAGAGGAGTAGAAAAACATCAAAAATTTCAGTCCTGCATGATTCTACCAAGAAATGTGTGTTCATTCAAACCGCTGGTTTTTGATAGTTTGGGCCCTATTGAATAATGAATGTTTTGAATTTTCTCCAAAAGTAAAGTAGTTGCAAACTCATGCTTTTAGAGACTTGTTTGGGCTCATGAGAGGAGTAGAAAAACATCAAAAATTTCAGTCCTGCATGATTCTACCAAGAAATGTGTGTTCATTGAAACCGCTGGTTTTTGATAGTTTGGGCCCTATTGAATAATGAATGTTTTGAATTTTCTCCAAAAGTAAAGTAGTTGCAAACTCATCCTTTTAGAAACTTGTTTGGGCTGTTGAGAGGAGTAAAAAACCATCAAAAATTTCAATCCTGCATGATTCTACCAAGAAATGTGATTCTTCATTCAAAACGCTGGTTTTTGCTATTGGGCTCTATTGAATAATGAATGTTTTGAATTTTCTCCAAAAGTAAAGTAGTTGCAAACTCATGCTTTTAGAGACTTGTTTGTGCTCATGAGAGGAGTAGAAAAACATCAAAAATTTCAGTCCTGCATGATTCTACCAAGAAATGTGTGTTCATTCAAACCGCTGGTTTTTGATAGTTTGGGCCCTATTGAATAATGAATGTTTTGAATTTTCTCCAAAAGTAAAGTAGTTGCAAACTCATCCTTTTAGAAACTTGTTTGGGCTGTTGAGAGGAGTAAAAAACCATCAAAAATTTCAATCCTGCATGATTCTACCAAGAAATGTGATTCTTCATTCAAAACGCTGGTTTTTGCTATTGGGCTCTATTGAATAATGAATGTTTTGAATTTTCTCCAAAAGTAAAGTAGTTGCAAACTCATGCTTTTAGAGACTTGTTTGGGCTCATGAGAGGAGTAGAAAAACATCAAAAATTTCAGTCCTGCATGATTCTACCAAGAAATGTGTGTTCATTCAAACCGCTGGTTTTTGATAGTTTGGGCCCTATTGAATAATGAATGTTTTGAATTTTCTCCAAAAGTAAAGTAGTTGCAAACTCATCCTTTTAGAAACTTGTTTGGGCTGTTGAGAGGAGTAAAAAACCATCAAAAATTTCAATCCTGCATGATTCTACCAAGAAATGTGATTCTTCATTCAAAACGCTGGTTTTTGCTATTGGGCTCTATTGAATAATGAATGTTTTGAATTTTCTCCAAAAGTAAAGTAGTTGCAAACTCATGCTTTTAGAGACTTGTTTGGGCTGTTGAGAGGAGTAAAAAACCATCAAAAATTTCAATCCTGCATGATTCTACCAAGAAATGTGATTCTTCATTCAAAACGCTGGTTTTTGCTATTGGGCTCTATTGAATAATGAATGTTTTTAATTTTCTCCAAAAGTAAAGTAGTTGCAAACTCATGCTTTTAGAGACTTGTTTGGGCTCATGAGAGGAGTAGAAAAACATCAAAAATTTCAGTCCTGCATGATTCTACCAAGAAATGTGTGTTCATTCAAACCGCTGGTTTTTGATAGTTTGGGCCCTATTGAATAATGAATGTTTTGAATTTTCTCCAAAAGTAAAGTAGTTGCAAACTCATGCTTTTAGAGACTTGTTTGGGCTCATGAGAGGAGTAGAAAAACATCAAAAATTTCAGTCCTGCATGATTCTACCAAGAAATGTGTGTTCATTGAAACCGCTGGTTTTTGATAGTTTGGAACCTATTGAATAATGAATGTTTTGAATTTTCTCCAAAAGTAAAGTAGTTGCAAACTCATCCTTTTAGAAACTTGTTTCAGCTGTTGAGAGGAGTAAAAAACCATCAAAAATTTCAATCCTGCATGATTCTACCAAGAAATGTGATTCTTCATTCAAAACGCTGGTTTTTGCTATTGGGCTCTATTGAATAATGAATGTTTTGAATTTTCTCCAAAAGTAAAGTAGTTGCAAACTCATGCTTTTAGAGACTTGTTTGGGCTCATGAGAGGAGTAGAAAAACATCAAAAATTTCAGTCCTGCATGATTCTACCAAGAAATGTGTGTTCATTGAAACCGCTGGTTTTTGATAGTTTGGGCCCTATTGAATAATGAATGTTTTGAATTTTCTCCAAAAGTAAAGTAGTTGCAAACTCATCCTTTTAGAAACTTGTTTGGTCTGTTGAGAGGAGTAAAAAACCATCAAAAATTTCAATCCTGCATGATTTTACCAAGAAATGTGATTCTTCATTCAAAACCTGATTTTTGCTATTGGGCTCTATTGAATAGTGAATGTTTTGAATTTTCTCCAAAAGTAAAGTAGTTGCAAACTCATGCTTTTAGTGACTTGTTTGGGCTCATGAGAGGAGTAGAAAAACATCAAAAATTTCAGTCCTGCATGATTCTACCAAGAAATGTGTTCATTCAAACCGCTGGTTTTTGATAGTTTGGGCCCTATTGAATAATGAATGTTTTGAATTTTCTCCAAAAGTAAAATAGTTGCAAACTCATCCTTTTAGAAACTTGTTTGGGCTGTTGAGAGGAGTAAAAAACCATCAAAAATTTCAATCCTGCATGATTCTACCAAGAAATGTGATTCTTCATTCAAAACGCTGGTTTTTGCTATTGGGCTCAATTGAATAATGAATGTTTTGAATTTTCTCCAAAAGTAAAGTAGTTGCAAACTCATGCTTTTAGAGACTTGTTTGGGCTCATGAGAGGAGTAGAAAAACATCAAAAATTTCAGTCCTGCATGATTCTACCAAGAAATGTGTGTTCATTGAAACGGCTGGTTTTTGATAGTTTGGGCCCTATTGAATAATGAATGTTTTGAATTTTCTCCAAAAGTAAAGTAGTTGCAAACTCATCCTTTTAGAAACTTGTTTGGGCTTTTGAGAGGAGTAAAAAACCATCAAAAATTTCAATCCTGCATGATTCTACCAAGAAATGTGATTCTTCATTCAAAACGCTGGTTTTTGCTATTGGGCTCTATTGAATAATGAATGTTTTGAATTTTCTCCAAAAGTAAAGTAGTTGAAAACTCATGCTTTTGGAGACTTGTTTGGGCTCATGAGAGGAGTAGAAAAACATCAAAAATTTCAGTCCTGCATGATTCTACCAAGAAATGTGTGTTCATTGAAACCGCTGGTTTTTGATAGTTTGGGCCCTATTGAATAATGAATGTTTTGAATTTTCTCCAAAAGTAAAGTAGTTGCAAACTCATCCTTTTAGAAACTTGTTTGGTCTGTTGAGAGGAGTAAAAAACCATCAAAAATTTCAATCCTGCATGATTTTACCAAGAAATGTGATTCTTCATTCAAAACCTGATTTTTGCTATTGGGCTCTATTGAATAGTGAATGTTTTGAATTTTCTCCTAAAGTAAAGTAGTTGCAAACTCATGCTTTTAGGGACTTGTTTGGGCTCATGAGAGGAGTAGAAAAACATCAAAAATTTCAGTCCTGCATGATTCTACCAAGAAATGTGTTCATTCAAACCGCTGGTTTTTGATAGTTTGGGCCCTATTGAATAATGAATGTTTTGAATTTTCTCCAAAAGTAAAATAGTTGCAAACTCATCCTTTTAGAAACTTGTTTGGGCTGTTGAGAGGAGTAAAAAACCATCAAAAATTTCAATCCTGCATGATTCTACCAAGAAATGTGATTCTTCATTCAAAACGCTGGTTTTTGCTATTGGGCTCTATTGAATAATGAATGTTTTGAATTTTCTCCAAAAGTAAAGTAGTTGCAAACTCATGCTTTTAGAGACTTGTTTGGGCTCATGAGAGGAGTAGAAAAACATCAAAAATTTCAGTCCTGCATGATTCTACCAAGAAATGTGTGTTCATTGAAACGGCTGGTTTTTGATAGTTTGGGCCCTATTGAATAATGAATGTTTTGAATTTTCTCCAAAAGTAAAGTAGTTGCAAACTCATGCTTTTAGAGACTTGTTTGGGCTCATGAGAGGAGTAGAAAAACATCAAAAATTTAAGTCCTGCAGGATTCAACCAAGAAATGTGTGTTCATTCAAACCGCTGGTTTTTGATAGTTTGGGCCCTATTGAATACTGAATGTTTTGAATTTTCTCCAAAAGTAAAGTAGTTGCAAACTCATGCTTTTAGAGTCTTGTTTGGGCTCATGAGAGGAGTAGAAAAACATCAAAAATTTCAGTCCTGCATGCATGATTCTACCAAGAAATGTGTGTTCATTGAAACCGCTGGTTTTTGATAGTTTGGGCCCTATTGAATAATGAATGTTTTGAATTTTCTCCAAAAGTAAAGTAGTTGCAAACTCATCCTTTTAGAAACTTGTTTGGGCTGTTGAGAGGAGTAAAAAACCATCAAAAATTTCAATCCTGCATGATTCTACCAAGAAATGTGATTCTTCATTCAAAACGCTGGTTTTTGCTATTGGGCTCTATTGAATAATGAATGTTTTGAATTTTCTCCAAAAGTAAAGTAGTTGCATACTCATGCTTTTAGAGCCTTGTTTGGGCTCATGAGAGGAGAAGAAAAACATCAAAAATTTCAGTCCTGCATGATTCTACCAAGAAATGTGTGTTCATTGAAACCGCTGGTTTTTGATAGTTTGGGCCCTATTGAATAATGAGTGTTTTGAATTTTCTCCAAAAGTAAAGTAGTTGCAAACTCATCCTTTTAGAAACTTGTTTGGGCTGTTGAGAGGAGTAAAAAACCATCAAAAATTTCAATCCTGCATGATTCTACCAAGAAATGTGATTCTTCATTCAAAACGCTGGTTTTTGCTATTGGGCTCTATTGAATAATGAATGTTTTTAATTTTCTCCAAAAGTAAAGTAGTTGCAAACTCATGCTTTTAGAGACTTGTTTGGGCTCATGAGAGGAGTAGAAAAACATCAAAAATTTCAGTCCTGCATGATTCTACCAAGAAATGTGTGTTCATTCAAACCGCTGGTTTTTGATAGTTTGGGCCCTATTGAATAATGAATGTTTTGAATTTTCTCCAAAAGTAAAGTAGTTGCAAACTCATGCTTTTAGAGACTTGTTTGGGCTCATGAGAGGAGTAGAAAAACATCAAAAATTTCAGTCCTGCATGATTCTACCAAGAAATGTGTGTTCATTGAAACCGCTGGTTTTTGATAGTTTGGGCCCTATTGAATAATGAATGTTTTGAATTTTCTCCAAAAGTAAAGTAGTTGCAAACTCATCCTTTTAGAAACTTGTTTGGGCTGTTGAGAGGAGTAAAAAACCATCAAAAATTTCAATCCTGCATGATTCTACCAAGAAATGTGATTCTTCATTCAAAACGCTGGTTTTTGCTATTGGGCTCTATTGAATAATGAATGTTTTGAATTTTCTCCAAAAGTAAAGTAGTTGCAAACTCATGCTTTTAGAGACTTGTTTGGGCTCATGAGAGGAGTAGAAAAACATCAAAAATTTCAGTCCTGCAGGATTCTACCAAGAAATGTGTGTTCATTGAAACCGCTGGTTTTTGATAGTTTGGGCCCTATTGAATAATGAATGTTTTGAATTTTCTCCAAAAGTAAAGTAGTTGCAAACTCATCCTTTTAGAAACTTGTTTGGGCTGTTGAGATGAGTAAAAAACCATCAAAAATTTCAATCCTGCATGATTCTACCAAGAAATGTGATTCTTCATTCAAAACGCTGGTTTTTGCTATTGGGCTCTATTGAATAATGAATGTTTTGAATTTTCTCCAAAAGTAAAGTAGTTGCAAACTCATGCTTTTAGAGACTTGTTTGGGCTGTTGAGAGGAGTAAAAAACCATCAAAAATTTCAATCCTGCATGATTCTACCAAGAAATGTGATTCTTCATTCAAAACGCTGGTTTTTGCTATTGGGCTCTATTGAATAATGAATGTTTTTAATTTTCTCCAAAAGTAAAGTAGTTGCAAACTCATGCTTTTAGAGACTTGTTTGGGCTCATGAGAGGAGTAGAAAAACATCAAAAATTTCAGTCCTGCATGATTCTACCAAGAAATGTGTGTTCATTCAAACCGCTGGTTTTTGATAGTTTGGGCCCTATTGAATAATGAATGTTTTGAATTTTCTCCAAAAGTAAAGTAGTTGCAAACTCATGCTTTTAGAGACTTGTTTGGGCTCATGAGAGGAGTAGAAAAACATCAAAAATTTCAGTCCTGCATGATTCTACCAAGAAATGTGTGTTCATTGAAACCGCTGGTTTTTGATAGTTTGGGCCCTATTGAATAATGAATGTTTTGAATTTTCTCCAAAAGTAAAGTAGTTGCAAACTCATCCTTTTAGAAACTTGTTTCGGCTGTTGAGAGGAGTAAAAAACCATCAAAAATTTCAATCCTGCATGATTCTACCAAGAAATGTGATTCTTCATTCAAAACGCTGCTTTTTGCTATTGGGCTCTATTGAATAATTAATGTTTTGAATTTTCTCCAAAAGTAAAGTAGTTGCAAACTCATGCTTTTAGAGACTTGTTTGGGCTCATGAGAGGAGTAGAAAAACATCAAAAATTTCAGTCCTGCATGATTCTACCAAGAAATGTGTGTTCATTGAAACCGCTGGTTTTTGATAGTTTGGGCCCTATTGAATAATGAATGTTTTGAATTTTCTCCAAAAGTAAAATAGTTGCAAACTCATCCTTTTAGAAACTTGTTTGGGCTGTTGAGAGGAGTAAAAAACCATCAAAAATTTCAATCCTGCATGATTCTACCAAGAAATGTGATTCTTCATTCAAAACGCTGGTTTTTGCTATTGGGCTCAATTGAATAATGAATGTTTTGAATTTTCTCCAAAAGTAAAGTAGTTGCAAACTCATGCTTTTAGAGACTTGTTTGGGCTCATGAGAGGAGTAGAAAAACATCAAAAATTTCAGTCCTGCATGATTCTACCAAGAAATGTGTGTTCATTGAAACCGCTGGTTTTTGATAGTTTGGGCCCTATTGAATAATGAATGTTTTGAATTTTCTCCAAAAGTAAAGTAGTTGCAAACTCATCCTTTTAGAAACTTGTTTGGGCTGTTGAGAGGAGTAAAAAACCATCAAAAATTTCAATCCTGCATGATTCTACCAAGAAATGTGATTCTTCATTCAAAACGCTGGTTTTTGCTATTGGGCTCTATTGAATAATGAATGTTTTGAATTTTCTCCAAAAGTAAAGTAGTTGCAAACTCATGCTTTTAGAGACTTGTTTGGGCTCATGAGAGGAGTAGAAAAACATCAAAAATTTAAGTCCTGCAGGATTCAACCAAGAAATGTGTGTTCATTCAAACCGCTGGTTTTTGATAGTTTGGGCCCTATTGAATAATGAATGTTTTGAATTTTCTCCAAAAGTAAAGTAGTTGCAAACTCATGCTTTTAGAGACTTGTTTGGGCTCATGAGAGGAGTAGAAATACATCAAAAATTTCAGTCCTGCATGATTCTACCAAGAAATGTGTGTTCATTGAAACCGCTGGTTTTTGATAGTTTGGGCCCTATTGAATAATGAATGTTTTGAATTTTCTCCAAAAGTAAAGTAGTTGCAAACTCATCCTTTTAGAAACTTGTTTGGGCTTTTGAGAGGAGTAAAAAACCATCAAAAATTTCAATCCTGCATGATTCTACCAAGAAATGTGATTCTTCATTCAAAACGCTGGTTTTTGCTATTGGGATCTATTGAATAATGAATGTTTTGAATTTTCTCCAAAAGTAAAGTAGTTGAAAACTCATGCTTTTGGAGACTTGTTTGGGCTCATGAGAGGAGTAGAAAAACATCAAAAATTTCAGTCCTGCATGATTCTACCAAGAAATGTGTGTTCATTGAAACCGCTGGTTTTTGATAGTTTGGGCCCTATTGAATAATGAATGTTTTGAATTTTCTCCAAAAGTAAAGTAGTTGCAAACTCATCCTTTTAGAAACTTGTTTGGTCTGTTGAGAGGAGTAAAAAACCATCAAAAATTTCAATCCTGCATGATTTTACCAAGAAATGTGATTCTTCATTCAAAACCTGATTTTTGCTATTGGGCTCTATTGAATAGTGAATGTTTTGAATTTTCTCCAAAAGTAAAGTAGTTGCAAACTCATGCTTTTAGAGACTTGTTTGGGCTCATGAGAGGAGTAGAAAAACATCAAAAATTTCAGTCCTGCATGATTCTACCAAGAAATAAGTTCATTCAAACCGCTGGTTTTTGATAGTTTGGGCCCTATTGAATAATGAATGTTTTGAATTTTCTCCAAAAGTAAAATAGTTGCAAACTCATCCTTTTAGAAACTTGTTTGGGCTGTTGAGAGGAGTAAAAAACCATCAAAAATTTCAATCCTGCATGATTCTACCAAGAAATGTGATTCTTCATTCAAAACGCTGGTTTTTGCTATTGGGCTCTATTGAATAATGAATGTTTTGAATTTTCTCCAAAAGTAAAGTAGTTGCAAACTCATGCTTTTAGAGACTTGTTTGGGCTCATGAGAGGAGTAGAAAAACATCAAAAATTTAAGTCCTGCAGGATTCAACCAAGAAATGTGTGTTCATTCAAACCGCTGGTTTTTGATAGTTTGGGCCCTATTGAATAATTAATGTTTTGAATTTTCTCCAAAAGTAAAGTAGTTGCAAACTCATGCTTTTAGAGACTTGTTTGGGCTCATGAGAGGAGTAGAAAAACATCAAAAATTTCAGTCCTGCATGATTCTACCAAGAAATGTGTGTTCATTGAAACCGCTGGTTTTTGATAGTTTGGGCCCTATTGAATAATGAATGTTTTGAATTTTCTCCAAAAGTAAAGTAGTTGCAAACTCATCCTTTTAGAAACTTGTTTGGGCTGTTGAGAGGAGTAAAAAACCATCAAAAATTTCAATCCTGCATGATTCTACCAAGAAATGTGATTCTTCATTCAAAACGCTGGTTTTTGCTATTGGGCTCTATTGAATAATGAATGTTTTGAATTTTCTCCAAAAGTAAAGTAGTTGCAAACTCATGCTTTTAGAGACTTGTTTGGGCTCATGAGAGGAGTAGAAAAACATCAAAAATTTCAGTCCTGCATGATTCTACCAAGAAATGTGTGTTCATTGAAACCGCTGGTTTTTGATAGTTTGGGCCCTATTGAATAATGAATGTTTTGAATTTTCTCCAAAAGTAAAGTAGTTGCAAACTCATCCTTTTAGAAACTTGTTTGGGCTGTTGAGAGGAGTAAAAAACCATCAAAAATTTCAATCCTGCATGATTCTACCAAGAAATGTGATTCTTCATTCAAAACGCTGGTTTTTGCTATTGGGCTCTATTGAATAATGAATGTTTTGAATTTTCTCCAAAAGTAAAGTAGTTGCAAACTCATGCTTTTAGAGACTTGTTTGGGCTCATGAGAGGAGTAGAAAAACATCAAAAATTTCAGTCCTGCATGATTCTACCAAGAAATGTGTGTTCATTGAAACCGCTCGTTTTTGATAGTTTGGGCCCTATTGAATAATGAATGTTTTGAATTTTCTCCAAAAGTAAAGTAGTTGCAAACTCATCCTTTTAGAAACTTGTTTGGGCTGTTGAGAGGAGTAAAAAACCATCAAAAATTTCAATCCTGCATGATTCTACCAAGAAATGTGATTCTTCATTCAAAACGCTGGTTTTTGCTATTGGGCTCTATTGAATAATGAATGTTTTGAATTTTCTCCAAAAGTAAAGTAGTTGCAAACTCATGCTTTTAGAGACTTGTTTGGGCTCATGAGAGGAGTAGAAAAACATCAAAAATTTCAGTCCTGCATGATTCTACCAGGAAATGTGTGTTCATTGAAACCGCTGGTTTTTGATAGTTTGGGCCCTATTGAATAATGAGTGTTTTGAATTTTCCAAAAGTAAAGTAGTTGCAAACTCATGCTCTTAGAGACTTGTTTGGGCTCATGAGAGGAGTAGAAAAACATCAAAAATTTCAGTCCTGCATGTTTCTACCAAGAAATGTGTGTTCATTGAAACCGCTGGTTTTTGATAGTTTGGGCCCTATTGAATAATGAGTGTTTTGAATTTTCTCCAAAAGTAAAGTAGTTGCAAACTCATCCTTTTAGAAACTTGTTTGGGCTGTTGAGAGGAGTAAAAAACCATCAAAAATTTCAATCCTGCAAGATTCTACCAAGAAATGTGATTCTTCATTCAAAACGCTGGTTTTTGCTATTGGGCTCTATTGAATAATGAATGTTTTTAATTTTCTCCAAAAGTAAAGTAGTTGCAAACTCATGCTTTTAGAGACTTGTTTGGGCTCATGAGAGGAGTAGAAAAACATCAAAAATTTCATTCCTGCATGATTCTACCAAGAAATGTGTGTTCATTCAAACCGCTGGTTTTTGATAGTTTGGGCCCTATTGAATAATGAATGTTTTGAATTTTCTCCAAAAGTAAAGTAGTTGCAAACTCATGCTTTTAGAGACTTGTTTGGGCTCATGAGAGGAGTAGAAAAACATCAAAAATTTCAGTCCTGCATGATTCTACCAAGAAATGTGTGTTCATTGAAACCGCTGGTTTTTGATAGTTTGGGCCCTAATGAATAATGAGTGTTTTGAATTTTCTCCAAAAGTAAAGTAGTTGCAAACTCATCCTTTTAGAAACTTGTTTGGGCTGTTGAGAGGAGTAAAAAACCATCAAAAATTTCAATCCTGAATGATTCTACCAAGAAATGTGATTCTTCATTCAAAACGCTGGTTTTTGCTATTGGGCTCTATTGAATAATGAATGTTTTTAATTTTCTCCAAAAGTAAAGTAGTTGCAAACTCATGCTTTTAGAGACTTGTTTGGGCTCATGAGAGGAGTAGAAAAACATCAAAAATTTCAGTCCTGCATGATTCTACCAAGAAATGTGTGTTCATTCAAACCGCTGGTTTTTGATAGTTTGGGCCCTATTGAATAATGAATGTTTTGAATTTTCTCCAAAAGTAAAGTAGTTGCAAACTCATGCTTTTAGAGACTTGTTTGGGCTCATGAGAGGAGTAGAAAAACATCAAAAATTTCAGTCCTGCATGATTCTACCAAGAAATGTGTGTTCATTGAAACCGCTGGTTTTTGATAGTTTGGGCCCTATTGAATAATGAATGTTTTGAATTTTCTCCAAAAGTAAAGTAGTTGCAAACTCATCCTTTTAGAAACTTGTTTGGGCTGTTGAGAGGAGTAAAAAACCATCAAAAATTTCAATCCTGCATGATTCTACCAAGAAATGTGATTCTTCATTCAAAACGCTGGTTTTTGCTATTGGGCTCTATTGAATAATGAATGTTTTGAATTTTCTCCAAAAGTAAAGTAGTTGCAAACTCATGCTTTTAGAGACTTGTTTGGGCTCATGAGAGGAGTAGAAAAACATCAAAAATTTCAGTCCTGCATGATTCTACCAAGAAATGTGTGTTCATTCAAATCGCTGGTTTTTGATAGTTTGGGCCCTATTGAATAATGAATGTTTAGAATTTTCTCCAAAAGTAAAGTAGTTGCAAACTCATCCTTTTAGAAACTTGTTTGGGCTGTTGAGAGGAGTAAAAAACCATCAAAAATTTCAATCCTGCATGATTCTACCAAGAAATGTGATTCTTCATTCAAAACGCTGGTTTTTGCTATTGGGCTCTATTGAATAATGAATGTTTTGAATTTTCTCCAAAAGTAAAGTAGTTGCAAACTCATGCTTTTAGAGACTTGTTTGGGCTCATGAGAGGAGTAGAAAAACATCAAAAATTTCAGTCCTGCATGATTCTACCAAGAAATGTGTGTTCATTGAAACCGCTGGTTTTTGATAGTTTGGGCCCTATTGAATAATGAATGTTTTGAATTTTCTCCAAAAGTAAAGTAGTTGCAAACTCATCCTTTTAGAAACTTGTTTGGGCTGTTGAGAGGAGTAAAAAACCATCAAAAATTTCAATCCTGCATGATTCTACCAAGAAATGTGATTCTTCATTCAAAACGCTGGTTTTTGCTATTTTGCTCTATTGAATAATGAATGTTTTGAATTTTCTCCAAAAGTAAAGTAGTTGCAAACTCATGCTTTTAGAGACTTGTTTGGGCTGTTGAGAGGAGTAAAAAACCATCAAAAATTTCAATCCTGCATGATTCTACCAAGAAATGTGATTCTTCATTCAAAACGCTGGTTTTTGCTATTGGGCTCTATTGAATAATGAATGTTTTGAATTTTCTCCAAAAGTAAAGTAGTTGCAAACTCATGCTTTTAGAGACTTGTTTGGGCTCATGAGAGGAGTAGAAAAACATCAAAAATTTAAGTCCTGCAGGATTCAACCAAGAAATGTGTGTTCATTCAAACCGCTGGTTTTTGATAGTTTGGGCCCTATTGAATAATGAATGTTTTGAATTTTCTCCAAAAGTAAAGTAGTTGCAAACTCATGCTTTTAGAGACTTGTTTGGGCTCATGAGAGGAGTAGAAATACATCAAAAATTTCAGTCCTGCATGATTCTACCAAGAAATGTGTGTTCATTGAAACCGCTGGTTTTTGATAGTTTGGGCCCTATTGAATAATGAATGTTTTGAATTTTCTCCAAAAGTAAAGTAGTTGCAAACTCATCCTTTTAGAAACTTGTTTGGGCTTTTGAGAGGAGTAAAAAACCATCAAAAATTTCAATCCTGCATGATTCTACCAAGAAATGTGATTCTTCATTCAAAACGCTGGTTTTTGCTATTGGGATCTATTGAATAATGAATGTTTTGAATTTTCTCCAAAAGTAAAGTAGTTGAAAACTCATGCTTTTGGAGACTTGTTTGGGCTCATGAGAGGAGTAGAAAAACATCAAAAATTTCAGTCCTGCATGATTCTACCAAGAAATGTGTGTTCATTGAAACCGCTGGTTTTTGATAGTTTGGGCCCTATTGAATAATGAATGTTTTGAATTTTCTCCAAAAGTAAAGTAGTTGCAAACTCATCCTTTTAGAAACTTGTTTGGTCTGTTGAGAGGAGTAAAAAACCATCAAAAATTTCAATCCTGCATGATTTTACCAAGAAATGTGATTCTTTATTCAAAACCTGATTTTTGCTATTGGGCTCTATTGAATAGTGAATGTTTTGAATTTTCTCCAAAAGTAAAGTAGTTGCAAACTCATGCTTTTAGAGACTTGTTTGGGCTCATGAGAGGAGTAGAAAAACATCAAAAATTTCAGTCCTGCATGATTCTACCAAGAAATAAGTTCATTCAAACCGCTGGTTTTTGATAGTTTGGGCCCTATTGAATAATGAATGTTTTGAATTTTCTCCAAAAGTAAAATAGTTGCAAACTCATCCTTTTAGAAACTTGTTTGGGCTGTTGAGAGGAGTAAAAAACCATCAAAAATTTCAATCCTGCATGATTCTACCAAGAAATGTGATTCTTCATTCAAAACGCTGGTTTTTGCTATTGGGCTCTATTGAATAATGAATGTTTTGAATTTTCTCCAAAAGTAAAGTAGTTGCAAACTCATGCTTTTAGAGACTTGTTTGGGCTCATGAGAGGAGTAGAAAAACATCAAAAATTTAAGTCCTGCAGGATTCAACCAAGAAATGTGTGTTCATTCAAACCGCTGGTTTTTGATAGTTTGGGCCCTATTGAATAATTAATGTTTTGAATTTTCTCCAAAAGTAAAGTAGTTGCAAACTCATGCTTTTAGAGACTTGTTTGGGCTCATGAGAGGAGTAGAAAAACATCAAAAATTTCAGTCCTGCATGATTCTACCAAGAAATGTGTGTTCATTGAAACCGCTGGTTTTTGATAGTTTGGGCCCTATTGAATAATGAATGTTTTGAATTTTCTCCAAAAGTAAAGTAGTTGCAAACTCATCCTTTTAGAAACTTGTTTGGGCTGTTGAGAGGAGTAAAAAACCATCAAAAATTTCAATCCTGCATGATTCTACCAAGAAATGTGATTCTTCATTCAAAACGCTGGTTTTTGCTATTGGGCTCTATTGAATAATGAATGTTTTGAATTTTCTCCAAAAGTAAAGTAGTTGCAAACTCATGCTTTTAGAGACTTGTTTGGGCTCATGAGAGGAGTAGAAAAACATCAAAAATTTCAGTCCTGCATGATTCTACCAAGAAATGTGTGTTCATTGAAACCGCTGGTTTTTGATAGTTTGGGCCCTATTGAATAATGAATGTTTTGAATTTTCTCCAAAAGTAAAGTAGTTGCAAACTCATCCTTTTAGAAACTTGTTTGGGCTGTTGAGAGGAGTAAAAAACCATCAAAAATTTCAATCCTGCATGATTCTACCAAGAAATGTGATTCTTCATTCAAAACGCTGGTTTTTGCTATTGGGCTCTATTGAATAATGAATGTTTTGAATTTTCTCCAAAAGTAAAGTAGTTGCAAACTCATGCTTTTAGAGACTTGTTTGGGCTCATGAGAGGAGTAGAAAAACATCAAAAATTTCAGTCCTGCATGATTCTACCAAGAAATGTGTGTTCATTGAAACCGCTGGTTTTTGATAGTTTGGGCCCTATTGAATAATGAATGTTTTGAATTTTCTCCAAAAGTAAAGTAGTTGCAAACTCATCCTTTTAGAAACTTGTTTGGGCTGTTGAGAGGAGTAAAAAACCATCAAAAATTTCAATCCTGCATGATTCTACCAAGAAATGTGATTCTTCATTCAAAACGCTGGTTTTTGCTATTGGGCTCTATTGAATAATGAATGTTTTGAATTTTCTCCAAAAGTAAAGTAGTTGCAAACTCATGCTTTTAGAGACTTGTTTGGGCTCATGAGAGGAGTAGAAAAACATCAAAAATTTCAGTCCTGCATGATTCTACCAGGAAATGTGTGTTCATTGAAACCGCTGGTTTTTGATAGTTTGGGCCCTATTGAATAATGAGTGTTTTGAATTTTCCAAAAGTAAAGTAGTTGCAAACTCATGCTCTTAGAGACTTGTTTGGGCTCATGAGAGGAGTAGAAAAACATCAAAAATTTCAGTCCTGCATGTTTCTACCAAGAAATGTGTGTTCATTGAAACCGCTGGTTTTTGATAGTTTGGGCCCTATTGAATAATGAGTGTTTTGAATTTTCTCCAAAAGTAAAGTAGTTGCAAACTCATCCTTTTAGAAACTTGTTTGGGCTGTTGAGAGGAGTAAAAAACCATCAAAAATTTCAATCCTGCAAGATTCTACCAAGAAATGTGATTCTTCATTCAAAACGCTGGTTTTTGCTATTGGGCTCTATTGAATAATGAATGTTTTGAATTTTCTCCAAAAGTAAAGTAGTTGCAAACTCATGCTTTTAGAGACTTGTTTGGGCTCATGAGAGGAGTAGAAAAACATCAAAAATTTCATTCCTGCATGATTCTACCAAGAAATGTGTGTTCATTCAAACCGCTGGTTTTTGATAGTTTGGGCCCTATTGAATAATGAATGTTTTGAATTTTCTCCAAAAGTAAAGTAGTTGCAAACTCATGCTTTTAGAGACTTGTTTGGGCTCATGAGAGGAGTAGAAAAACATCAAAAATTTCAGTCCTGCATGATTCTACCAAGAAATGTGTGTTCATTGAAACCGCTGGTTTTTGATAGTTTGGGCCCTAATGAATAATGAGTGTTTTGAATTTTCTCCAAAAGTAAAGTAGTTGCAAACTCATCCTTTTAGAAACTTGTTTGGGCTGTTGAGAGGAGTAAAAAACCATCAAAAATTTCAATCCTGAATGATTCTACCAAGAAATGTGATTCTTCATTCAAAACGCTGGTTTTTGCTATTGGGCTCTATTGAATAATGAATGTTTTTAATTTTCTCCAAAAGTAAAGTAGTTGCAAACTCATGCTTTTAGAGACTTGTTTGGGCTCATGAGAGGAGTAGAAAAACATCAAAAATTTCAGTCCTGCATGATTCTACCAAGAAATGTGTGTTCATTCAAACCGCTGGTTTTTGATAGTTTGGGCCCTATTGAATAATGAATGTTTTGAATTTTCTCCAAAAGTAAAGTAGTTGCAAACTCATGCTTTTAGAGACTTGTTTGGGCTCATGAGAGGAGTAGAAAAACATCAAAAATTTCAGTCCTGCATGATTCTACCAAGAAATGTGTGTTCATTGAAACCGCTGGTTTTTGATAGTTTGGGCCCTATTGAATAATGAATGTTTTGAATTTTCTCCAAAAGTAAAGTAGTTGCAAACTCATCCTTTTAGAAACTTGTTTGGGCTGTTGAGAGGAGTAAAAAACCATCAAAAATTTCAATCCTGCATGATTCTACCAAGAAATGTGATTCTTCATTCAAAACGCTGGTTTTTGCTATTGGGCTCTATTGAATAATGAATGTTTTGAATTTTCTCCAAAAGTAAAGTAGTTGCAAACTCATGCTTTTAGAGACTTGTTTGGGCTCATGAGAGGAGTAGAAAAACATCAAAAATTTCAGTCCTGCATGATTCTACCAAGAAATGTGTGTTCATTCAAATCGCTGGTTTTTGATAGTTTGGGCCCTATTGAATAATGAATGTTTAGAATTTTCTCCAAAAGTAAAGTAGTTGCAAACTCATCCTTTTAGAAACTTGTTTGGGCTGTTGAGAGGAGTAAAAAACCATCAAAAATTTCAATCCTGCATGATTCTACCAAGAAATGTGATTCTTCATTCAAAACGCTGGTTTTTGCTATTGGGCTCTATTGAATAATGAATGTTTTGAATTTTCTCCAAAAGTAAAGTAGTTGCAAACTCATGCTTTTAGAGACTTGTTTGGGCTCATGAGAGGAGTAGAAAAACATCAAAAATTTCAGTCCTGCATGATTCTACCAAGAAATGTGTGTTCATTGAAACCGCTGGTTTTTGATAGTTTGGGCCCTATTGAATAATGAATGTTTTGAATTTTCTCCAAAAGTAAAGTAGTTGCAAACTCATCCTTTTAGAAACTTGTTTGGGCTGTTGAGAGGAGTAAAAAACCATCAAAAATTTCAATCCTGCATGATTCTACCAAGAAATGTGATTCTTCATTCAAAACGCTGGTTTTTGCTATTTTGCTCTATTGAATAATGAATGTTTTGAATTTTCTCCAAAAGTAAAGTAGTTGCAAACTCATGCTTTTAGAGACTTGTTTGGGCTCATGAGAGGAGTAGAAAAACATCAAAAATTTCAGTCCTGCATGATTCTACCAAAAAATGTGTGTTCATTCAAACCGCTGGTTTTTGATAGTTTGGGCCCTATTGAATAATGAATGTTTTGAATTTTCTCCAAAAGTAAAGTAGTTGCAAACTCATGCTTTTAGAGACTTGTTTGGGCTCATGAGAGGAGTAGAAAAACATCAAAAATTTCAGTCCTGCATGATTCTACCAAGAAATGTGATTCTTCATTCAAAACGCTGGTTTTTGCTATTGGGCTCTATTGAATAATGAATGTTTTGAATTTTCTCCAAAAGTAAAGTAGTTGCAAACTCATCCTTTTAGAAACTTGTTTGGTCTGTTGAGAGGAGTAAAAAACCATCAAAAATTTCAATCCTGCATGATTTTACCAAGAAATGTGATTCTTCATTCAAAACCTGATTTTTGCTATTGGGCTCTATTGAATAGTGAATGTTTTGAATTTTCTCCAAAAGTAAAGTAGTTGCAAACTCATCCTTTTAGAAACTTGTTTGGGCTGTTGAGAGGAGTAAAAAACCATCAAAAATTTCAATCCTGCATGATTCTACCAAGAAATGTGATTCTTCATTCAAAACGCTGGTTTTTGCTATTGGGCTCTATTGAATAATGAATGTTTTTAATTTTCTCCAAAAGTAAAGTAGTTGCAAACTCATGCTTTTAGAGACTTGTTTGGGCTCATGAGAGGAGTAGAAAAACATCAAAAATTTCAGTCCTGCATGATTCTACCAAGAAATGTGTGTTCATTCAAACCGCTGGTTTTTGATAGTTTGGGCCCTATTGAATAATGAATGTTTTGAATTTTCTCCAAAAGTAAAGTAGTTGCAAACTCATGCTTTTAGAGACTTGTTTGGGCTCATGAGAGGAGTAGAAAAACATCAAAAATTTCAGTCCTGCATGATTCTACCAAGAAATGTGTGTTCATTGAAACCGCTGTTTTTTGATAGTTTGGGCCCTATTGAATAATGAATGTTTTGAATTTTCTCCAAAAGTAAAGTAGTTGCAAACTCATCCTTTTAGAAACTTGTTTGGGCTTTTGAGAGGAGTAAAAAACCATCAAAAATTTCAATCCTGCATGATTCTACCAAGAAATGTGATTCTTCATTCAAAACGCTGGTTTTTGCTATTGGGCTCTATTGAATAATGAATGTTTTGAATTTTCTCCAAAAGTAAAGTAGTTGAAAACTCATGCTTTTGGAGACTTGTTTGGGCTCATGAGAGGAGTAGAAAAACATCAAAAATTTCAGTCCTGCATGATTCTACCAAGAAATGTGTGTTCATTGAAACCGCTGGTTTTTGATAGTTTGGGCCCTATTGAATAATGAATGTTTTGAATTTTCTCCAAAAGTAAAGTAGTTGCAAACTCATCCTTTTAGAAACTTGTTTGGTCTGTTGAGAGGAGTAAAAAACCATCAAAAATTTCAATCCTGCATGATTTTACCAAGAAATGTGATTCTTCATTCAAAACCTGATTTTTGCTATTGGGCTCTATTGAATAGTGAATGTTTTGAATTTTCTCCAAAAGTAAAGTAGTTGCAAACTCATGCTTTTAGAGACTTGTTTGGGCTCATGAGAGGAGTAGAAAAACATCAAAAATTTCAGTCCTGCATGATTCTACCAAGAAATAAGTTCATTCAAACCGCTGGTTTTTGATAGTTTGGGCCCTATTGAATAATGAATGTTTTAAATTTTCTCCAAAAGTAAAATAGTTGCAAACTCATCCTTTTAGAAACTTGTTTGGGCTGTTGAGAGGAGTAAAAAACCATCAAAAATTTCAATCCTGCATGATTCTACCAAGAAATGTGATTCTTCATTCAAAACGCTGGTTTTTGCTATTGGGCTCTATTGAATAATGAATGTTTTGAATTTTCTCCAAAAGTAAAGTAGTTGCAAACTCATGCTTTTAGAGACTTGTTTGGGCTCATGAGAGGAGTAGAAAAACATCAAAAATTTCAGTCCTGCATGATTCTACCAAGAAATGTGTGTTCATTGAAACCGCTGGTTTTTGATAGTTTGGGCTCTATTGAATAATGAATGTTTTGAATTTTCTCCAAAAGTAAAGTAGTTGCAAACTCATCCTTTTAGAAACTTGTTTGGGCTGTTGAGAGGAGTAAAAAACCATCAAAAATTTCAATCCTGCATGATTCTACCAAGAAATGTGATTCTTCATTCAAAACGCTGGTTTTTGCTATTGGGCTCTATTGAATAATGAATGTTTTGAATTTTCTCCAAAAGTAAAGTAGTTGCAAACTCATGCTTTTAGAGACTTGTTTGGGCTCATGAGATGAGTAGAAAAACATCAAAAATTTCAGTCCTGCATGATTCTACCAAGACATGTGTGTTCATTGAAACGGCTGGTTTTTGATAGTTTGGGCCCTATTGAATAATGAATGTTTTGAATTTTCTCCAAAAGTAAAGTAGTTGCAAACTCATCCTTTTAGAAACTTGTTTGGGCTGTTGAGAGGAGTAAAAAACCATCAAAAATTTCAATCCTGCATGATTCTACCAAGAAATGTGATTCTTCATTCAAAACGCTGGTTTTTGCTATTGGGCTCTATTGAATAATGAATGTTTTGAATTTTCTCCAAAAGTAAAGTAGTTGCAAACTCATCCTTTTAGAAACTTGTTTGGGCTGTTGAGAGGAGTAAAAAAACATCAAAAATTTCAATCCTGCATGATTCTACCAAGAAATGTGATTCTTCATTCAAAACGCTGGTTTTTGCTATTGGGCTCTATTGAATAATGAATGTTTTGAATTTTCTCCAAAAGTAAAGTAGTTGCAAACTCATGCTTTTAGAGACTTGTTTGGGCTCATGAGATGAGTAGAAAAACATCAAAAATTTCAGTCCTGCATGATTCTACCAAGACATGTGTGTTCATTGAAACTGCTGGTTTTTGATAGTTTTGGCCCTATTGAATAATGAATGTTTTGAATTTTCTCCAAAAGTAAAGTAGTTGCAAACTCATCCTTTTAGAAACTTGTTTGGGCTGTTGAGAGGAGTAAAAAACCATCAAAAATTTCAATCCTGCATGATTCTACCAAGAAATGTGTGTTCATTCAAACCGCTGGTTTTTGATAGTTTGGGCCCTATTGAATAATGAATGTTTTGAATTTTCTCCAAAAGTAAAGTAGTTGCAAACTCATGCTTTTAGAGACTTGTTTGGGCTCATGAGAGGAGTAGAAAAACATCAAAAATTTCAGTCCTGCATGATTCTACCAAGAAATGTGTGTTCATTGAAACCGCTGGTTTTTGATAGTTTGGGCCCTATTGAATAATGAATGTTTTGAATTTTCTCCAAAAGTAAAGTAGTTGCAAACTCATCCTTTTAGAAACTTGTTTGGGCTGTTGAGAGGAGTAAAAAACCATCAAAAATTTCAATCCTGCATGATTCTACCAAGAAATGTGATTCTTCATTCAAAACGCTGGTTTTTGCTATTGGGCTCTATTGAATAATGAATGTTTTGAATTTTCTCCAAAAGTAAAGTAGTTGCAAACTCATGCTTTTAGAGACTTGTTTGGGCTCATGAGAGGAGTAGAAAAACATCAAAAATTTCAGTCCTGCATGATTCTACCAAGAAATGTGTGTTCATTGAAACCGCTGGTTTTTGATAGTTTGGGCCCTATTGAATAATGAATGTTTTGAATTTTCTCCAAAAGTAAAGTAGTTGCAAACTCATCCTTTTAGAAACTTGTTTGGGCTGTTGAGAGGAGTAAAAAACCATCAAAAATTTCAATCCTGCATGATTCTACCAAGAAATGTGATTCTTCATTCAAAACGCTGGTTTTTGCTATTGGGCTCTATTGAATAATGAATGTTTTGAATTTTCTCCAAAAGTAAAGTAGTTGCAAACTCATGCTTTTAGAGACTTGTTTGGGCTCATGAGAGGAGTAGAAAAACATCAAAAATTTCAGTCCTGCATGATTCTACCAAGAAATGTGTGTTCATTGAAACCGCTCGTTTTTGATAGTTTGGGCCCTATTGAATAATGAATGTTTTGAATTTTCTCCAAAAGTAAAGTAGTTGCAAACTCATCCTTTTAGAAACTTGTTTGGGCTGTTGAGAGGAGTAAAAAACCATCAAAAATTTCAATCCTGCATGATTCTACCAAGAAATGTGATTCTTCATTCAAAACGCTGGTTTTTGCTATTGGGCTCTATTGAATAATGAATGTTTTGAATTTTCTCCAAAAGTAAAGTAGTTGCAAACTCATGCTTTTAGAGACTTGTTTGGGCTCATGAGAGGAGTAGAAAAACATCAAAAATTTCAGTCCTGCATGATTCTACCAGGAAATGTGTGTTCATTGAAACCGCTGGTTTTTGATAGTTTGGGCCCTATTGAATAATGAGTGTTTTGAATTTTCCAAAAGTAAAGTAGTTGCAAACTCATGCTCTTAGAGACTTGTTTGGGCTCATGAGAGGAGTAGAAAAACATCAAAAATTTCAGTCCTGCATGTTTCTACCAAGAAATGTGTGTTCATTGAAACCGCTGGTTTTTGATAGTTTGGGCCCTATTGAATAATGAGTGTTTTGAATTTTCTCCAAAAGTAAAGTAGTTGCAAACTCATCCTTTTAGAAACTTGTTTGGGCTGTTGAGAGGAGTAAAAAACCATCAAAAATTTCAATCCTGCAAGATTCTACCAAGAAATGTGATTCTTCATTCAAAACGCTGGTTTTTGCTATTGGGCTCTATTGAATAATGAATGTTTTTAATTTTCTCCAAAAGTAAAGTAGTTGCAAACTCATGCTTTTAGAGACTTGTTTGGGCTCATGAGAGGAGTAGAAAAACATCAAAAATTTCAGTCCTGCATGATTCTACCAAGAAATGTGTGTTCATTCAAACCGCTGGTTTTTGATAGTTTGGGCCCTATTGAATAATGAATGTTTTGAATTTTCTCCAAAAGTAAAGTAGTTGCAAACTCATGCTTTTAGAGACTTGTTTGGGCTCATGAGAGGAGTAGAAAAACATCAAAAATTTCAGTCCTGCATGATTCTACCAAGAAATGTGTGTTCATTGAAACCGCTGGTTTTTGATAGTTTGGGCCCTATTGAATAATGAATGTTTTGAATTTTCTCCAAAAGTAAAGTAGTTGCAAACTCATCCTTTTAGAAACTTGTTTGGGCTGTTGAGAGGAGTAAAAAACCATCAAAAATTTCAATCCTGCATGATTCTACCAAGAAATGTGATTCTTCATTCAAAACGCTGGTTTTTGCTATTGGGCTCTATTGAATAATGAATGTTTTGAATTTTCTCCAAAAGTAAAGTAGTTGCAAACTCATGCTTTTAGAGACTTGTTTGGGCTCATGAGAGGAGTAGAAAAACATCAAAAATTTCAGTCCTGCATGATTCTACCAAGAAATGTGTGTTCATTCAAATCGCTGGTTTTTGATAGTTTGGGCCCTATTGAATAATGAATGTTTTGAATTTTCTCCAAAAGTAAAGTAGTTGCAAACTCATCCTTTTAGAAACTTGTTTGGGCTGTTGAGAGGAGTAAAAAACCATCAAAAATTTCAATCCTGCATGATTCTACCAAGAAATGTGATTCTTCATTCAAAACGCTGGTTTTTGCTATTGGGCTCTATTGAATAATGAATGTTTTGAATTTTCTCCAAAAGTAAAGTAGTTGCAAACTCATGCTTTTAGAGACTTGTTTGGGCTCATGAGAGGAGTAGAAAAACATCAAAAATTTCAGTCCTGCATGATTCTACCAAGAAATGTGTGTTCATTGAAACCGCTGGTTTTTGATAGTTTGGGCCCTATTGAATAATGAATGTTTTGAATTTTCTCCAAAAGTAAAGTAGTTGCAAACTCATCCTTTTAGAAACTTGTTTGGTCTGTTGAGAGGAGTAAAAAACCATCAAAAATTTCAATCCTGCATGATTTTACCAAGAAATGTGATTCTTCATTCAAAACCTGATTTTTGCTATTGGGCTCTATTGAATAGTGAATGTTTTGAATTTTCTCCAAAAGTAAAGTAGTTGCAAACTCATCCTTTTAGAAACTTGTTTGGGCTGTTGAGAGGAGTAAAAAACCATCAAAAATTTCAATCCTGCATGATTCTACCAAGAAATGTGATTCTTCATTCAAAACGCTGGTTTTTGCTATTGGGCTCTATTGAATAATGAATGTTTTTAATTTTCTCCAAAAGTAAAGTAGTTGCAAACTCATGCTTTTAGAGACTTGTTTGGGCTCATGAGAGGAGTAGAAAAACATCAAAAATTTCAGTCCTGCATGATTCTACCAAGAAATGTGTGTTCATTCAAACCGCTGGTTTTTGATAGTTTGGGCCCTATTGAATAATGAATGTTTTGAATTTTCTCCAAAAGTAAAGTAGTTGCAAACTCATGCTTTTAGAGACTTGTTTGGGCTCATGAGAGGAGTAGAAAAACATCAAAAATTTCAGTCCTGCATGATTCTACCAAGAAATGTGTGTTCATTGAAACCGCTGGTTTTTGATAGTTTGGGCCCTATTGAATAATGAATGTTTTGAATTTTCTCCAAAAGTAAAGTAGTTGCAAACTCATCCTTTTAGAAACTTGTTTGGGCTGTTGAGAGGAGTAAAAAACCATCAAAAATTTCAATCCTGCATGATTCTACCAAGAAATGTGATTCTTCATTCAAAACGCTGGTTTTTGCTATTGGGCTCTATTGAATAATGAATGTTTTGAATTTTCTCCAAAAGTAAAGTAGTTGCAAACTCATGCTTTTAGAGACTTGTTTGTGCTCATGAGAGGAGTAGAAAAACATCAAAAATTTCAGTCCTGCATGATTCTACCAAGAAATGTGTGTTCATTCAAACCGCTGGTTTTTGATAGTTTGGGCCCTATTGAATAATGAATGTTTTGAATTTTCTCCAAAAGTAAAGTAGTTGCAAACTCATCCTTTTAGAAACTTGTTTGGGCTGTTGAGAGGAGTAAAAAACCATCAAAAATTTCAATCCTGCATGATTCTACCAAGAAATGTGATTCTTCATTCAAAACGCTGGTTTTTGCTATTGGGCTCTATTGAATAATGAATGTTTTGAATTTTCTCCAAAAGTAAAGTAGTGGCAAACTCATGCTTTTAGAGACTTGTTTGGGCTGTTGAGAGGAGTAAAAAACCATCAAAAATTTCAATCCTGCATGATTCTACCAAGAAATGTGATTCTTCATTCAAAACGCTGGTTTTTGCTATTGGGCTCTATTGAATAATGAATGTTTTTAATTTTCTCCAAAAGTAAAGTAGTTGCAAACTCATGCTTTTAGAGACTTGTTTGGGCTCATGAGAGGAGTAGAAAAACATCAAAAATTTCAGTCCTGCATGATTCTACCAAGAAATGTGTGTTCATTCAAACCGCTGGTTTTTGATAGTTTGGGCCCTATTGAATAATGAATGTTTTGAATTTTCTCCAAAAGTAAAGTAGTTGCAAACTCATGCTTTTAGAGACTTGTTTGGGCTCATGAGAGGAGTAGAAAAACATCAAAAATTTCAGTCCTGCATGATTCTACCAAGAAATGTGTGTTCATTGAAACCGCTGGTTTTTGATAGTTTGGGACCTATTGAATAATGAATGTTTTGAATTTTCTCCAAAAGTAAAGTAGTTGCAAACTCATCCTTTTAGAAACTTGTTTCAGCTGTTGAGAGGAGTAAAAAAACATCAAAAATTTCAATCCTGCATGATTCTACCAAGAAATGTGATTCTTCATTCAAAACGCTGGTTTTTGCTATTGGGCTCTATTGAATAATGAATGTTTTGAATTTTCTCCAAAAGTAAAGTAGTTGCAAACTCATGCTTTTAGAGACTTGTTTGGGCTCATGAGAGGAGTAGAAAAACATCAAAAATTTCAGTCCTGCATGATTCTACCAAGAAATGTGTGTTCATTGAAACCGCTGGTTTTTGATAGTTTGGGCCCTATTGAATAATGAATGTTTTGAATTTTCTCCAAAAGTAAAGTAGTTGCAAACTCATCCTTTTAGAAACTTGTTTGGGCTGTTGAGAGGAGTAAAAAACCATCAAAAATTTCAATCCTGCATGATTTTACCAAGAAATGTGATTCTTCATTCAAAACCTGATTTTTGCTATTGGGCTCTATTGAATAGTGAATGTTTTGAATTTTCTCCAAAAGTAAAGTAGTTGCAAACTCATGCTTTTAGTCACTTGTATGGGCTCATGAGAGGAGTAGAAAAACATCAAAAATTTCAGTCCTGCATGATTCTACCAAGAAATGTGTTCATTCAAACCGCTGGTTTTTGATAGTTTGGGCCCTATTGAATAATGAATGTTTTGAATTTTCTCCAAAAGTAAAGTAGTTGCAAATTCATCCTTTTAGAAACTTGTTTGGGCTGTTGAGAGGAGTAAAAAACCATCAAAAATTTCAATCCTGCATGATTCTACCAAGAAATGTGATTCTTCATTCAAAACGCTGGTTTTTGCTATTGGGCTCTATTGAATAATGAATGTTTTGAATTTTCTCCAAAAGTAAAGTAGTTGCAAACTCATGCTTTTAGAGACTTGTTTGGGCTCATGAGAGGAGCAGAAAAACATCAACAATTTCAGTCCTGCATGATTCTACCAAGAAATGTGTGTTTATTGAAACCGCTGGTTTTTGATAGTTTGGGCCCTATTGAATAATGAATGTTTTGAATTTTCTCCAAAAGTAAAGTAGTTGCAAACTCATCCTTTTAGAAACTTGTTTGGGCTGTTGAGAGGAGTAAAAAACCATCAAAAATTTCAATCCTGCATGATTCTACCAAGAAATGTGATTCTTCATTCAAAACGCTGTTTTTTTGCTATTGGGCTCTATTGAATAATGAATGTTTTGAATTTTCTCCAAAGGTAAAGTAGTTGCAAACTCATGCTTTTAGAGACTTGTTTGGGCTCATGAGAGGAGTAGAAAAACATCAAAAATTTCAGTCCTGCATGATTCTACCAAGAAATGTGTGTTCATTGAAACCGCTGGTTTTTGATAGTTTGGGCCCTATTGAATAATGAATGTTTTGAATTTTCTCCAAAAGTAAAGTAGTTGCAAACTCATCCTTTTAGAAACTTGTTTGGGCTGTTGAGAGGAGTAAAAAACCATCAAAAATTTCAATCCTGCATGATTTTACCAAGAAATGTGATTCTTCATTCAAAACCTGATTTTTGCTATTGGGCTCTATTGAATAGTGAATGTTTTGAATTTTCTCCAAAAGTAAAGTAGTTGCAAACTCATGCTTTTAGAGACTTGTTTGGGCTCATGAGAGGAGTAGAAAAACATCAAAAATTTCAGTCCTGCATGATTCTACCAAGAAATGTGTGTTCATTGAAACCGCTGGTTTTTGATAGTTTGGGCCCTATTGTATAATGAATGTTTTGAATTTTCTCCAAAAGTAAAGTAGTTGCAAACTCATCCTTTTAGAAACTTGTTTGGGCTGTTGAGAGGAGTAAAAAACCATCAAAAATTTCAATCCTGCATGATTCTACCAAGAAATGTGATTCTTCATTCAAAACGCTGGTTTTTGCTATTGGGCTCTATTGAATAATGAATGTTTTGAATTTTCTCCAAAAGTAAAGTAGTTGCAAACTCATGCTTTTAGAGACTTGTTTGGGCTCATGAGAGGAGTAGAAAAACATCAAAAATTTCAGTCCTGCATGATTCTACCAAGAAATGTGTGTTCATTGAAACCGCTGGTTTTTGATAGTTTGGGCCCTATTGAATAATGAATGTTTTGAATTTTCTCCAAAAGTAAAGTAGTTGCAAACTCATCCTTTTAGAAACTTGTTTGGGCTGTTGAGAGGAGTAAAAAACCATCAAAAATTTCAATCCTGCATGATTTTACCAAGAAATGTGATTCTTCATTCAAAACCTGATTTTTGCTATTGGGCTCTATTGAATAGTGAATGTTTTGAATTTTCTCCAAAAGTAAAGTAGTTGCAAACTCATGCTTTTAGAGACTTGTTTGGGCTCATGAGAGGAGTAGAAAAACATCAAAAATTTCAGTCCTGCATGATTCTACCAAGAAATGTGTTCATTCAAACCGCTGGTTTTTGATAGTTTGGGCCCTATTGAATAATGAATGTTTTGAATTTTCTCCAAAAGTAAAGTAGTTGCAAACTCATCCTTTTAGAAACTTGTTTGGGCTGTTGAGAGGAGTAAAAAACCATCAAAAATTTCAATCCTGCATGATTTTACCAAGAAATGTGATTCTTCATTCAAAACCTGATTTTTGCTATTGGGCTCTATTGAATAATGAATGTTTTGAATTTTCTCCAAAAGTAAAGTAGTTGCAAACTCATGCTTTTAGAGACTTGTTTGGGCTCATGAGAGGAGTAGAAAAACATCAAAAATTTCAGTCCTGCATGATTCTACCAAGAAATGTGTGTTCATTGAAACCGCTGGTTTTTGATAGTTTGGGCCCTATTGAATAATGAATGTTTTGAATTTTCTCCAAAAGTAAAGTAGTTGCAAACTCATCCTTTTAGAAACTTGTTTGGGCTGTTGAGAGGAGTAAAAAACCATCAAAAATTTCAATCCTGCATGATTCTACCAAGAAATGTGATTCTTCATTCAAAACGCTGGTTTTTGCTATTGGGCTCTATTGAATAATGAATGTTTTGAATTTTCTCCAAAAGTAAAGTAGTTGCAAACTCATGCTTTTAGAGACTTGTTTGGGCTCATGAGAGGAGTAGAAAAACATCAAAAATTTCAGTCCTGCATGATTCTACCAAGAAATGTGTGTTCATTGAAACCGCTGGTTTTTGATAGTTTGGGCCCTATTGAATAATGAATGTTTTGAATTTTCTCCAAAAGTAAAGTAGTTGCAAACTCATCCTTTTAGAAACTTGTTTGGGCTATTGAGAGGAGTAAAACACCATCAAAAATTTCAATCCTGCATGATTTTACCAATAAATGTGATTCTTCATTCAAAACCTGATTTTTGCTATTGGGCTCTATTGAATAGTGAATGTTTTGAATTTTCTCCAAAAGTAAAGTAGTTGCAAACTCATGCTTTTAGTCACTTGTATGGGCTCATGAGAGGAGTAGAAAAACATCAAAAATTTCAGTCCTGCATGATTCTACCAAGAAATGTGTTCATTCAAACCGCTGGTTTTTGATAGTTTGGGCCCTATTGAATAATGAATGTTTTGAATTTTCTCCAAAAGTAAAGTAGTTGCAAATTCATCCTTTTAGAAACTTGTTTGGGCTGTTGAGAGGAGTAAAAAACCATCAAAAATTTCAATCCTGCATGATTCTACCAAGAAATGTGATTCTTCATTCAAAACGCTGGTTTTTGCTATTGGGCTCTATTGAATAATGAATGTTTTGAATTTTCTCCAAAAGTAAAGTAGTTGCAAACTCATGCTTTTAGAGACTTGTTTGGGCTCATGAGAGGAGTAGAAAAACATCAAAAATTTCAGTCCTGCATGATTCTACCAAGAAATGTGTGTTCATTGAAACCGCTGGTTTTTGATAGTTTGGGCCCTATTGAATAATGAATGTTTTGAATTTTCTCCAAAAGTAAAGTAGTTGCAAACTCATCCTTTTAGAAACTTGTTTGGGCTGTTGAGAGGAGTAAAAAACCATCAAAAATTTCAATCCTGCATGATTCTACCAAGAAATGTGATTCTTCATTCAAAACGCTGGTTTTTGCTATTGGGCTCTATTGAATAATGAATGTTTTGAATTTTCTCCAAAAGTAAAGTAGTTGCAAACTCATGCTTTTAGAGACTTGTTTGGGCTCATGAGAGGAGTAGAAAAACATCAAAAATTTCAGTCCTGCATGATTCTACCAAGAAATGTGTGTTCATTCAAACCGCTGGTTTTTGATAGTTTGGGCCCTATTGAATAATGAATGTTTTGAATTTTCTCCAAAAGTAAAGTAGTTGCAAACTCATGCTTTTAGAGACTTGTTTGGGCTCATGAGAGGAGTAGAAAAACATCAAAAATTTCAGTCCTGCATGATTCTACCAAGAAATGTGTGTTCATTGAAACCGCTGGTTTTTGATAGTTTGGGCCCTATTGAATAATGAATGTTTTGAATTTTCTCCAAAAGTAAAGTAGTTGCAAACTCATCCTTTTAGAAACTTGTTTGGGCTGTTGAGAGTAGTAAAAAACCATCAAAAATTTCAATCCTGCATGATTCTACCAAGAAATGTGATTCTTCATTCAAAACGCTGGTTTTTGCTATTGGGCTCTATTGAATAATGAATGTTTTGAATTTTCTCCAAAAGTAAAGTAGTTGCAAACTCATGCTTTTAGAGACTTGTTTGGGCTCATGAGAGGAGTAGAAAAACATCAAAAATTTCAGTCCTGCATGATTCTACCAAGAAATGTGTGTTCATTGAAACCGCTGGTTTTTGATAGTTTGGGCCCTATTGAATAATGAATGTTTTGAATTTTCTCCAAAAGTAAAGTAGTTGCAAACTCATCCTTTTAGAAACTTGTTTGGGCTGTTGAGAGGAGTAAAAAACCATCAAAAATTTCAGTCCTGCATGATTCTACCAAGAAATGTGATTCTTCATTCAAAACGCTGGTTTTTGCTATTGGGCTCTATTGAATAATGAATGTTTTGAATTTTCTCCAAAAGTAAAGTAGTTGCAAACTCATGCTTTTAGAGACTTGTTTGGGCTCATGAGAGGAGTAGAAAAACATCAAAAATTTCAGTCCTGCATGATTCTACCAAGAAATGTGTGTTCATTGAAACCGCTGGTTTTTGATAGTTTGGGCCCTATTGAATAATGAATGTTTTGAATTTTCTCCAAAATTAAAGTAGTTGCAAACTCATCCTTTTAGAAACTTGTTTGGGCTGTTGAGAGGAGTAAAAAACCATCAAAAATTTCAATCCTGCATGATTCTACCAAGAAATGTGATTCTTCATTGAAAACGCTGGTTTTTGCTATTGGGCTCTATTGAATAATGAATGTTTTGAATTTTCTCCAAAAGTAAAGTAGTTGCAAACTCATGCTTTTAGAGAATTGTTTGGGCTCATGAGAGGAGTAGAAAAACATCAAAAATTTCAGTCCTGCATGATTCTACCAAGAAATGTGTGTTCATTGAAACCGCTGGTTTTTGATAGTTTGGGCCCTATTGAATAATGAATGTTTTGAATTTTCTCCAAAAGTAAAGTAGTTGCAAACTCATCCTTTTAGAAACTTGTTTGGGCTGTTGAGAGGAGTAAAAAACCATCAAAAATTTCAATCCTGCATGATTTTACCAAGAAATGTGATTCTTCATTCAAAACCTGATTTTTGCTATTGGGCTCTATTGAATAGTGAATGTTTTGAATTTTCTCCAAAAGTAAAGTAGTTGCAAACTCATGCTTTTAGAGACTTGTTTGGGCTCATGAGAGGAGTAGAAAAACATCAAAAATTTCAGTCCTGCATGATTCTACCAAGAAATGTGTGTTCATTGAAACCGCTGGTTTTTGATAGTTTGGGCCCTATTGAATAATGAATGTTTTGAATTTTCTCCAAAAGTAAAGTAGTTGCAAACTCATCCTTTTAGAAACTTGTTTGGGCTGTTGAGAGGAGTAAAAAACCATCAAAAATTTCAATCCTGCATGATTCTACCAAGAAATGTGATTTTTCATTCAAAACGCTGGTTTTTGCTATTGGGCTCTATTGAATAATGAATGTTTTGAATTTTCTCCAAAAGTAAAGTAGTTGCAAACTCATGCTTTTAGAGACTTGTTTGGGCTCATGAGAGGAGTAGAAAAACATCAAAAATTTCAGTCCTGCATGATTCTACCAAGAAATGTGTGTTCATTGAAACCGCTGGTTTTTGATAGTTTGGGCCCTATTGAATAATGAATGTTTTGAATTTTCTCCAAAAGTAAAGTAGTTGCAAACTCATCCTTTTAGAAACTTGTTTGGGCTGTTGAGAGGAGTAAAAAACCATCAAAAATTTCAATCCTGCATGATTCTACCAAGAAATGTGATTCTTCATTCAAAACGCTGGTTTTTGCTATTGGGCTCTATTGAATAATGAATGTTTTGAATTTTCTCCAAAAGTAAAGTAGTTGCAAACTCATGCTTTTAGAGACTTGTTTGGGCTCATGAGAGGAGTAGAAAAACATCAAAAATTTCAGTCCTGCATGATTCTACCAAGAAATGTGTGTTCATTGAAACCGCTGGTTTTTGATAGTTTGGGCCCTATTGAATAATGAATGTTTTGAATTTTCTCCAAAAGTAAAGTAGTTGCAAACTCATCCTTTTAGAAACTTGTTTGGGCTGTTGAGAGGAGTAAAAAACCATCAAAAATTTCAATCCTGCATGATTCTACCAAGAAATGTGATTCTTCATTCAAAACGCTGGTTTTTGCTATTGGGCTCTATTGAATAATGAATGTTTTGAATTTTCTCCAAAAGTAAAGTAGTTGCAAACTCATGCTTTTAGAGACTTGTTTGGGCTCATGAGAGGAGTAGAAAAACATCAAAAATTTCAGTCCTGCATGATTCTACCAAGAAATGTGTGTTCATTGAAACCGCTGGTTTTTGATAGTTTGGGCCCTATTGAATAATGAATGTTTTGAATTTTCTCCAAAAGTAAAGTAGTTGCAAACTCATCCTTTTAGAAACTTGTTTGGGCTGTTGAGAGGAGTAAAAAACCATCAAAAATTTCAATCCTGCATGATTCTACCAAGAAATGTGATTCTTCATTCAAAACGCTGGTTTTTGCTATTGGGCTCTATTGAATAATGAATGTTTTGAATTTTCTCCAAAAGTAAAGTAGTTGCAAACTCATGCTTTTAGAGACTTGTTTGGGCTCATGAGAGGAGTAGAAAAACATCAAAAATTTCAGTCCTGCATGATTCTACCAAGAAATGTGTGTTCATTGAAACCGCTGGTTTTTGATAGTTTGGGCCCTATTGAATAATGAATGTTTTGAATTTTCTCCAAAAGTAAAGTAGTTGCAAACTCATCCTTTTAGAAACTTGTTTGGGCTGTTGAGAGGAGTAAAAAACCATCAAAAATTTCAATCCTGCATGATTCTACCAAGAAATGTGATTCTTCATTCAAAACGCTGGTTTTTGCTATTGGGCTCTATTGAATAATGAATGTTTTGAATTTTCTCCAAAGGTAAAGTAGTTGCAAACTCATGCTTTTAGAGACTTGTTTGTGCTCATGAGAGGAGTAGAAAAACATCAAAAATTTCAGTCCTGCATGATTCTACCAAGAAATGTGTGTTCATTGAAACCGCTGGTTTTTGATAGTTTGGGCCCTATTGAATAATGAATGTTTTGAATTTTCTCCAAAAGTAAAGTAGTTGCAAACTCATCCTTTTAGAAACTTGTTTGGGCTGTTGAGAGGAGTAAAAACCCATCAAAAATTTCAATCCTGCATGATTCTACCAAGAAATGTGATTCTTCATTCAAAACGCTGGTTTTTGCTATTGGGCTCTATTGAATAATGAATGTTTTGAATTTTCTCCAAAAGTAAAGTAGTTGCAAACTCATGCTTTTAGAGACTTGTTTGGGCTCATGAGATGAGTAGAAAAACATCAAAAATTTCAGTCCTGCATGATTCTACCAAGACATGTGTGTTCATTGAAACGGCTGGTTTTTGATAGTTTGGGCCCTATTGAATAATGAATGTTTTGAATTTTCTCCAAAAGTAAAGTAGTTGCAAACTCATCCTTTTAGAAACTTGTTTGGGCTGTTGAGAGGAGTAAAAAACCATCAAAAATTTCAATCCTGCATGATTCTACCAAGAAATGTGATACTTCATTCAAAACGCTGGTTTTTGCTATTGGGCTCTATTGAATAATGAATGTTTTGAATTTTCTCCAAAAGTAAAGTAGTTGCAAACTCATGCTTTTAGAGACTTGTTTGGGCTCATGAGAGGAGTAGAAAAACATCAAAAATTTCAGTCCTGCATGATTCTACCAAGAAATGTGTGTTCATTCAAACCGCTGGTTTTTGATAGTTTGGGCCCTATTGAATAATGAATGTTTTGAATTTTCTCCAAAAGTAAAGTAGTTGCAAACTCATGCTTTTAGAGACTTGTTTGGGCTCATGAGAGGAGTAGAAAAACATCAAAAATTTCAGTCCTGCATGATTCTACCAAGAAATGTGTGTTCATTGAAACCGCTGGTTTTTGATAGTTTGGGTCCTATTGAATAATGAATGTTTTGAATTTTCTCCAAAAGTAAAGTAGTTGCAAACTCATCCTTTTAGAAACTTGTTTGGGCTGTTGAGAGGAGTAAAAAACCATCAAAAATTTCAATCCTGCATGATTCTACCAAGAAATGTGATTCTTCATTCAAAACGCTGGTTTTTGCTATTGGGCTCTATTGAATAATGAATGTTTTGAATTTTCTCCAAAAGTAAAGTAGTTGCAAACTCATGCTTTTAGAGGCTTGTTTGGGCTCATGGGATGAGTAGAAAAACATCAAAAATTTCAGTCCTGCATGATTCTACCAAGACATGTGTGTTCATTGAAACCGCTGGTTTTTGATAGTTTGGGCCCTATTGAATAATGAATGTTTTGAATTTTCTCCAAAAGTAAAGTAGTTGCAAACTCATCCTTTTAGAAACTTGTTTGGGCTGTTGAGAGGAGTAAAAAACCATCAAAAATTTCAATCCTGCATGATTCTACCAAGAAATGTGATTCTTCATTCAAAACGCTGGTTTTTGCTATTGGGCTCTATTGAATAATGAATGTTTTGAATTTTCTCCAAAAGTAAAGTAGTTGCAAACTCATGCTTTTAGAGACTTGTTTGGGCTCATGAGAGGAGTAGAAAAACATCAAAAATTTCAGTCCTGCATGATTCTACCAAGAAATGTGTGTTCATTCAAACCGCTGGTTTTTGATAGTTTGGGCCCTATTGAATAATGAATGTTTTGAATTTTCTCCAAAAGTAAAGTAGTTGCAAACTCATGCTTTTAGAGACTTGTTTGGGCTCATGAGAGGAGTAGAAAAACATCAAAAATTTCAGTCCTGCATGATTCTACCAAGAAATGTGTGTTCATTGAAACCGCTGGTTTTTGATAGTTTGGGCCCTATTGAATAATGAATGTTTTGAATTTTCTCCAAAAGTAAAGTAGTTGCAAACTCATCCTTTTAGAAACTTGTTTGGGCTGTTGAGAGGAGTAAAAAACCATCAAAAATTTCAATCCTGCATGATTCTACCAAGAAATGTGATTCTTCATTCAAAACGCTGGTTTTTGCTATTGGGCTCTATTGAATAATGAATGTTTTGAATTTTCTCCAAAAGTAAAGTAGTTGCAAACTCATGCTTTTAGAGACTTGTTTGGGCTCATGAGAGGAGTAGAAAAACATCAAAAATTTCAGTCCTGCATGATTCTACCAAGAAATGTGTGTTCATTGAAACCGCTGGTTTTTGATAGTTTGGGCCCTATTGAATAATGAATGTTTGAATTTTCTCCAAAAGTAAAGTAGTTTGCAAACTCATGCTTTTAGAGATTTGTTTGGGCTCATGAGAGGAGTAGAAAAACATCAAAAATTTCAGTCCTGCATGATTCTACCAAGAAATGTGTGTTCATTGAAACCGCTGTTTTTTGATAGTTTGGGCCCTATTGAATAATGAATGTTTTGAATTTTCTCCAAAAGTAAAGTAGTTGCAAACTCATCCTTTTAGAAACTTGTTTGGGCTGTTGAGAGGAGTAAAAAACCATCAAAAATTTCAATCCTGCATGATTCTACCAAGAAATGTGATTCTTCATTCAAAACGCTGGTTTTTGCTATTGGGCTCTATTGAATAATGAATGTTTTGAATTTTCTCCAAAAGTAAAGTAGTTGCAAACTCATGCTTTTAGAGACTTGTTTGGGCTCATGAGATGAGTAGAAAAACATCAAAAATTTCAGTCCTGCATGATTCTACCAAGACATGTGTGTTCATTGAAACGGCTGGTTTTTGATAGTTTGGGCCCTATTGAATAATGAATGTTTTGAATTTTCTCCAAAAGTAAAGTAGTTGCAAACTCATCCTTTTAGAAACTTGTTTGGGCTGTTGAGAGGAGTAAAAAACCATCAAAAATTTCAATCCTGCATGATTCTACCAAGAAATGTGATTCTTCATTCAAAACGCTGGTTTTTGCTATTGGGCTCTATTGAATAATGAATGTTTTGAATTTTCTCCAAAAGTAAAGTAGTTGCAAACTCATGCTTTTAGAGACTTGTTTGGGCTCATGAGAGGAGTAGAAAAACATCAAAAATTTCAGTCCTGCATGATTCTACCAAGAAATGTGTGTTCATTGAAACCGCTGGTTTTTGATAGTTTGGGCCCTATTGAATAATGAATGTTTTGAATTTTCTCCAAAAGTAAAGTAGTTGCAAACTCATCCTTTTAGAAACTTGTTTGGGCTGTTGAGAGGAGTAAAAAACCATCAAAAATTTCAATCCTGCATGATTCTACCAAGAAATGTGATTCTTCATTCAAAACGCTGGTTTTTGCTATTGGGCTCTATTGAATAATGAATGTTTTGAATTTTCTCCAAAAGTAAAGTAGTTGCAAACTCATCCTTTTAGAAACTTGTTTGGGCTGTTGAGAGGAGTAAAAAACCATCAAAAATTTCAATCCTGCATGATTTTACCAAGAAATGTGATTCTTCATTCAAAACCTGATTTTTGCTATTGGGCTCTATTGAATAGTGAATGTTTTGAATTTTCTCCAAAAGTAAAGTAGTTGCAAACTCATGCTTTTAGAGACTTGTTTGGGCTCATGAGAGGAGTAGAAAAACATCAAAAATTTCAGTCCTGCATGATTCTACCAAGAAATGTGTTCATTCAAACCGCTGGTTTTTGATAGTTTGGGCCCTATTGAATAATGAATGTTTTGAATTTTCTCCAAAAGTAAAGTAGTTGCAAACTCATCCTTTTAGAAACTTGTTTGGGCTGTTGAGACGAGTAAAAAACCATCAAAAATTTCAATCCTGCATGATTCTACCAAGAAATGTGATACTTCATTCAAAACGCTGGATTTTGCTATTGGGCTCTATTGAATAATGAATGTTTTGAATTTTCTCCAAAAGTAAAGTAGTTGCAAACTCATGCTTTTAGAGACTTGTTTGGGCTCATGAGAGGAGTAGAAAAACATCAAAAATTTCAGTCCTGCATGATTCTACCAAGAAATGTGTGTTCATTGAAACCGCTGGTTTTTGATAGTTTGGGCCCTATTGAATAATGAATGTTTTGAATTTTCTCCAAAAGTAAAGTAGTTGCAAACTCATCCTTTTAGAAACTTGTTTGGGCTGTTGAGAGGAGTAAAAAACCATCAAAAATTTCAATCCTGCATGATTCTACCAAGAAATGTGATTCTTCATTCAAAACGCTGGTTTTTGCTATTGGGCTCTATTGAATAATGAATGTTTTGAATTTTCTCCAAAAGTAAAGTAGTTGCAAACTCATGCTTTTAGAGGCTTGTTTGGGCTCATGGGATGAGTAGAAAAACATCAAAAATTTCAGTCCTGCATGATTCTACCAAGACATGTGTGTTCATTGAAACGGCTGGTTTTTGATAGTTTGGGCCCTATTGAATAATGAATGTTTTGAATTTTCTCCAAAAGTAAAGTAGTTGCAAACTCATCCTTTTAGAAACTTGTTTGGGCTGTTGAGAGGAGTAAAAAACCATCAAAAATTTCAATCCTGCATGATTCTACCAAGAAATGTCATTCTTCATTCAAAACGCTGGTTTTTGCTATTGGGCTCTATTGAATAATGAATGTTTTGAATTTTCTCCAAAAGTAAAGTAGTTGCAAACTCATGCTTTTAGAGACTTGTTTGGGCTCATGAGAGGAGTAGAAAAACATCAAAAATTTCAGTCCTGCATGATTCTACCAAGAAATGTGTGTTCATTCAAACCGCTGGTTTTTGATAGTTTGGGCCCTATTGAATAATGAATGTTTTGAATTTTCTCCAAAAGTAAAGTAGTTGCAAACTCATGCTTTTAGAGACTTGTTTGGGCTCATGAGAGGAGTAGAAAAACATCAAAAATTTCAGTCCTGCATGATTCTACCAAGAAATGTGTGTTCATTGAAACCGCTGGTTTTTGATAGTTTGGGCCCTATTGAATAATGAATGTTTTGAATTTTCTCCAAAAGTAAAGTAGTTGCAAACTCATCCTTTTAGAAACTTGTTTGGGCTGTTGAGAGGAGTAAAAAACCATCAAAAATTTCAATCCTGCATGATTCTACCAAGAAATGTGATTCTTCATTCAAAACGCTGGTTTTTGCTATTGGGCTCTATTGAATAATGAATGTTTTGAATTTTCTCCAAAAGTAAAGTAGTTGCAAACTCATGCTTTTAGAGACTTGTTTGGGCTCATGAGAGGAGTAGAAAAACATCAAAAATTTCAGTCCTGCATGATTCTACCAAGAAATGTGTGTTCATTGAAACCGCTGGTTTTTGATAGTTTGGGCCCTATTGAATAATGAATGTTTGAATTTTCTCCAAAAGTAAAGTAGTTGCAAACTCATGCTTTTAGAGATTTGTTTGGGCTCATGAGAGGAGTAGAAAAACATCAAAAATTTCAGTCCTGCATGATTCTACCAAGAAATGTGTGTTCATTGAAACCGCTGTTTTTTGATAGTTTGGGCCCTATTGAATAATGAATGTTTTGAATTTTCTCCAAAAGTAAAGTAGTTGCAAACTCATCCTTTTAGAAACTTGTTTGGGCTGTTGAGAGGAGTAAAAAACCATCAAAAATTTCAATCCTGCATGATTCTACCAAGAAATGTGATTCTTCATTCAAAACGCTGGTTTTTGCTATTGGGCTCTATTGAATAATGAATGTTTTGAATTTTCTCCAAAAGTAAAGTAGTTGCAAACTCATGCTTTTAGAGACTTGTTTGGGCTCATGAGAGGAGTAGAAAAACATCAAAAATTTCAGTCCTGCATGATTCTACCAAGAAATGTGTGTTCATTCAAACCGCTGGTTTTTGATAGTTTGGGCCCTATTGAATAATGAATGTTTTGAATTTTCTCCAAAAGTAAAGTAGTTGCAAACTCATGCTTTTAGAGACTTGTTTGGGCTCATGAGAGGAGTAGAAAAACATCAAAAATTTCAGTCCTGCATGATTCTACCAAGAAATGTGTGTTCATTGAAACCGCTGGTTTTTGATAGTTTGGGCCCTATTGAATAATGAATGTTTTGAATTTTCTCCAAAAGTAAAGTAGTTGCAAACTCATCCTTTTAGAAACTTGTTTGGGCTGTTGAGAGGAGTAAAAAACCATCAAAAATTTCAATCCTGCATGATTCTACCAAGAAATGTGATTCTTCATTCAAAACGCTGGTTTTTGCTATTGGGCTCTATTGAATAATGAATGTTTTGAATTTTCTCCAAAAGTAAAGTAGTTGCAAACTCATGCTTTTAGAGGCTTGTTTGGGCTCATGGGATGAGTAGAAAAACATCAAAAATTTCAGTCCTGCATGATTCTACCAAGACATGTGTGTTCATTGAAACGGCTGGTTTTTGATAGTTTGGGCCCTATTGAATAATGAATGTTTTGAATTTTCTCCAAAAGTAAAGTAGTTGCAAACTCATCCTTTTAGAAACTTGTTTGGGCTGTTGAGAGGAGTAAAAAACCATCAAAAATTTCAATCCTGCATGATTCTACCAAGAAATGTGATTCTTCATTCAAAACGCTGGTTTTTGCTATTGGGCTCTATTGAATAATGAATGTTTTGAATTTTCTCCAAAAGTAAAGTAGTTGCAAACTCATGCTTTTAGAGACTTGTTTGGGCTCATGAGAGGAGTAGAAAAACATCAAAAATTTCAGTCCTGCATGATTCTACCAAGAAATGTGTGTTCATTGAAACCGCTGGTTTTTGATAGTTTGGGCCCTATTGAATAATGAATGTTTTGAATTTTCTCCAAAAGTAAAGTAGTTGCAAACTCATCCTTTTAGAAACTTGTTTGGGCTGTTGAGAGGAGTAAAAAAACCATCAAAAATTTCAATCCTGCATGATTCTACCAAGAAATGTGATTCTTCATTCAAAACGCTGGTTTTTGCTATTGGGCTCTATTGAATAATGAATGTTTTGAATTTTCTCCAAAAGTAAAGTAGTTGCAAACTCATGCTTTTAGAGACTTGTTTGGGCTCATGAGATGAGTAGAAAAACATCAAAAATTTCAGTCCTGCATGATTCTACCAAGACATGTGTGTTCATTGAAACGGCTGGTTTTTGATAGTTTGGGCCCTATTGAATAATGAATGTTTTGAATTTTCTCCAAAAGTAAAGTAGTTGCAAACTCATCCTTTTAGAAACTTGTTTGGGCTGTTGAGAGGAGTAAAAAACCATCAAAAATTTCAATCCTGCATGATTCTACCAAGAAATGTGATTCTTCATTCAAAACGCTGGTTTTTGCTATTGGGCTCTATTGAATAATGAATGTTTTGAATTTTCTCCAAAAGTAAAGTAGTTGCAAACTCATGCTTTTAGAGACTTGTTTGGGCTCATGAGAGGAGTAGAAAAACATCAAAAATTTCAGTCCTGCATGATTCTACCAAGAAATGTGTGTTCATTGAAACCGCTGGTTTTTGATCGTTTGGGCCCTATTGAATAATGAATGTTTGAATTTTCTCCAAAAGTAAAGTAGTTGCAAACTCATGCTTTTAGAGATTTGTTTGGGCTCATGAGAGGAGTAGAAAAACATCAAAAATTTCAGTCCTGCATGATTCTACCAAGAAATGTGTGTTCATTGAAACCGCTGTTTTTTGATAGTTTGGGCCCTATTGAATAATGAATGTTTTGAATTTTCTCCAAAAGTAAAGTAGTTGCAAACTCATCCTTTTAGAAACTTGTTTGGGCTGTTGAGAGGAGTAAAAAACCATCAAAAATTTCAATCCTGCATGATTCTACCAAGAAATGTGATTCTTCATTCAAAACGCTGGTTTTTGCTATTGGGCTCTATTGAATAATGAATGTTTTGAATTTTCTCCAAAAGTAAAGTAGTTGCAAACTCATGCTTTTAGAGACTTGTTTGGGCTCATGAGAGGAGTAGAAAAACATCAAAAATTTCAGTCCTGCATGATTCTACCAAGAAATGTGTGTTCATTGAAACCGCTGGTTTTTGATAGTTTGGGCCCTATTGAATAATGAATGTTTTGAATTTTCTCCAAAAGTAAAGTAGTTGCAAACTCATCCTTTTAGAAACTTGTTTGGGCTGTTGAGAGGAGTAAAAAACCATCAAAAATTTCAATCCTGCATGATTCTACCAAGAAATGTGATTCTTCATTCAAAACGCTGGTTTTTGCTATTGGGCTCTATTGAATAATGAATGTTTTGAATTTTCTCCAAAAGTAAAGTAGTTGCAAACTCATGCTTTTAGAGACTTGTTTGGGCTCATGAGAGGAGTAGAAAAACATCAAAAATTTCAGTCCTGCATGATTCTACCAAGAAATGTGTGTTCATTCAAACCGCTGGTTTTTGATAGTTTGGGCCCTATTGAATAATGAATGTTTTGAATTTTCTCCAAAAGTAAAGTAGTTGCAAACTCATCCTTTTAGAAACTTGTTTGGGCTGTTGAGAGGAGTAAAAAACCATCAAAAATTTCAATCCTGCATGATTCTACCAAGAAATGTGATTCTTCATTCAAAACGCTGGTATTTGCTATTGGGCTCTATTGAATAATGAATGTTTTGAATTTTCTCCAAAAGTAAAGTAGTTGCAAACTCATGCTTTTAGAGACTTGTTTGGGCTCATGAGAGGAGTAGAAAAACATCAAAAATTTCAGTCCTGCATGATTCTACCAAGAAATGTGTGTTCATTGAAACGGCTGGTTTTTGATAGTTTGGGCCCTATTGAATAATGAATGTTTTGAATTTTCTCCAAAAGTAAAGTAGTTGCAAACTCATCCTTTTAGAAACTTGTTTGGGCTGTTGAGAGGAGTAAAAAACCATCAAAAATTTCAATCCTGCATGATTCTACCAAGAAATGTGATTCTTCATTCAAAACGCTGGTTTTTGCTATTGGGCTCTATTGAATAATGAATGTTTTGAATTTTCTCCAAAGGTAAAGTAGTTGCAAACTCATGCTTTTAGAGACTTGTTTGTGCTCATGAGAGGAGTAGAAAAACATCAAAAATTTCAGTCCTGCATGATTCTACCAAGAAATGTGTGTTCATTGAAACCGCTGGTTTTTGATAGTTTGGGCCCTATTGAATAATGAATGTTTTGAATTTTCTCCAAAAGTAAAGTAGTTGCAAACTCATCCTTTTAGAAACTTGTTTGGGCTGTTGAGAGGAGTAAAAAACCATCAAAAATTTCAATCCTGCATGATTTTACCAAGAAATGTGATTCTTCATTCAAAACCTGATTTTTGCTATTGGGCTCTATTGAATAGTGAATGTTTTGAATTTTCTCCAAAAGTAAAGTAGTTGCAAACTCATGCTTTTAGAGACTTGTTTGGGCTCATGAGAGGAGTAGAAAAACATCAAAAATTTCAGTCCTGCATGATTCTACCAAGAAATGTGTTCATTCAAACCGCTGGTTTTTGATAGTTTGGGCCCTATTGAATAATGAATGTTTTGAATTTTCTCCAAAAGTAAAGTAGTTGCAAACTCATCCTTTTAGAAACTTGTTTGGGCTGTTGAGACGAGTAAAAAACCATCAAAAATTTCAATCCTGCATGATTCTACCAAGAAATGTGATACTTCATTCAAAACGCTGGATTTTGCTATTGGGCTCTATTGAATAATGAATGTTTTGAATTTTCTCCAAAAGTAAAGTAGTTGCAAACTCATGCTTTTAGAGACTTGTTTGGGCTCATGAGAGGAGTAGAAAAACATCAAAAATTTCAGTCCTGCATGATTCTACCAAGACATGTGTGTTCATTGAAACGGCTGGTTTTTGATAGTTTGGGCCCTATTGAATAATGAATGTTTTGAATTTTCTCCAAAAGTAAAGTAGTTGCAAACTCATCCTTTTAGAAACTTGTTTGGGCTGTTGAGAGGAGTAAAAAACCATCAAAAATTTCAATCCTGCATGATTCTACCAAGAAATGTGATTCTTCATTCAAAACGCTGGTTTTTGCTATTGGGCTCTATTGAATAATGAATGTTTTGAATTTTCTCCAAAAGTAAAGTAGTTGCAAACTCATGCTTTTAGAGACTTGTTTGGGCTCATGAGAGGAGTAGAAAAACATCAAAAATTTCAGTCCTGCATGATTCTACCAAGAAATGTGTGTTCATTCAAACCGCTGGTTTTTGATAGTTTGGGCCCTATTGAATAATGAATGTTTTGAATTTTCTCCAAAAGTAAAGTAGTTGCAAACTCATGCTTTTAGAGACTTGTTTGGGCTCATGAGAGGAGTAGAAAAACATCAAAAATTTCAGTCCTGCATGATTCTACCAAGAAATGTGTGTTCATTGAAACCGCTGGTTTTTGATAGTTTGGGCCCTATTGAATAATGAATGTTTTGAATTTTCTCCAAAAGTAAAGTAGTTGCAAACTCATCCTTTTAGAAACTTGTTTGGGCTGTTGAGAGGAGTAAAAAACCATCAAAAATTTCAATCCTGCATGATTCTACCAAGAAATGTGATTCTTCATTCAAAACGCTGGTTTTTGCTATTGGGCTCTATTGAATAATGAATGTTTTGAATTTTCTCCAAAAGTAAAGTAGTTGCAAACTCATGCTTTTAGAGACTTGTTTGGGCTCATGAGAGGAGTAGAAAAACATCAAAAATTTCAGTCCTGCATGATTCTACCAAGAAATGTGTGTTCATTGAAACCGCTGGTTTTTGATAGTTTGGGCCCTATTGAATAATGAATGTTTGAATTTTCTCCAAAAGTAAAGTAGTTGCAAACTCATGCTTTTAGAGATTTGTTTGGGCTCATGAGAGGAGTAGAAAAACATCAAAAATTTCAGTCCTGCATGATTCTACCAAGAAATGTGTGTTCATTGAAACCGCTGTTTTTTGATAGTTTGGGCCCTATTGAATAATGAATGTTTTGAATTTTCTCCAAAAGTAAAGTAGTTGCAAACTCATCCTTTTAGAAACTTGTTTGGGCTGTTGAGAGGAGTAAAAAACCATCAAAAATTTCAATCCTGCATGATTCTACCAAGAAATGTGATTCTTCATTCAAAACGCTGGTTTTTGCTATTGGGCTCTATTGAATAATGAATGTTTTGAATTTTCTCCAAAAGTAAAGTAGTTGCAAACTCATGCTTTTAGAGACTTGTTTGGGCTCATGAGAGGAGTAGAAAAACATCAAAAATTTCAGTCCTGCATGATTCTACCAAGAAATGTGTGTTCATTCAAACCGCTGGTTTTTGATAGTTTGGGCCCTATTGAATAATGAATGTTTTGAATTTTCTCCAAAAGTAAAGTAGTTGCAAACTCATGCTTTTAGAGACTTGTTTGGGCTCATGAGAGGAGTAGAAAAACATCAAAAATTTCAGTCCTGCATGATTCTACCAAGAAATGTGTGTTCATTGAAACCGCTGGTTTTTGATAGTTTGGGCCCTATTGAATAATGAATGTTTTGAATTTTCTCCAAAAGTAAAGTAGTTGCAAACTCATCCTTTTAGAAACTTGTTTGGGCTGTTGAGAGGAGTAAAAAACCATCAAAAATTTCAATCCTGCATGATTCTACCAAGAAATGTGATTCTTCATTCAAAACGCTGGTTTTTGCTATTGGGCTCTATTGAATAATGAATGTTTTGAATTTTCTCCAAAAGTAAAGTAGTTGCAAACTCATGCTTTTAGAGGCTTGTTTGGGCTCATGGGATGAGTAGAAAAACATCAAAAATTTCAGTCCTGCATGATTCTACCAAGACATGTGTGTTCATTGAAACGGCTGGTTTTTGATAGTTTGGGCCCTATTGAATAATGAATGTTTTGAATTTTCTCCAAAAGTAAAGTAGTTGCAAACTCATCCTTTTAGAAACTTGTTTGGGCTGTTGAGAGGAGTAAAAAACCATCAAAAATTTCAATCCTGCATGATTCTACCAAGAAATGTGATTCTTCATTCAAAACGCTGGTTTTTGCTATTGGGCTCTATTGAATAATGAATGTTTTGAATTTTCTCCAAAAGTAAAGTAGTTGCAAACTCATGCTTTTAGAGACTTGTTTGGGCTCATGAGAGGAGTAGAAAAACATCAAAAATTTCAGTCCTGCATGATTCTACCAAGAAATGTGTGTTCATTGAAACCGCTGGTTTTTGATAGTTTGGGCCCTATTGAATAATGAATGTTTGAATTTTCTCCAAAAGTAAAGTAGTTGCAAACTCATGCTTTTAGAGATTTGTTTGGGCTCATGAGAGGAGTAGAAAAACATCAAAAATTTCAGTCCTGCATGATTCTACCAAGAAATGTGTGTTCATTGAAACCGCTGTTTTTTGATAGTTTGGGCCCTATTGAATAATGAATGTTTTGAATTTTCTCCAAAAGTAAAGTAGTTGCAAACTCATCCTTTTAGAAACTTGTTTGGGCTGTTGAGAGGAGTAAAAAACCATCAAAAATTTCAATCCTGCATGATTCTACCAAGAAATGTGATTCTTCATTCAAAACGCTGGTTTTTGCTATTGGGCTCTATTGAATAATGAATGTTTTGAATTTTCTCCAAAAGTAAAGTAGTTGCAAACTCATGCTTTTAGAGACTTGTTTGGGCTCATGAGAGGAGTAGAAAAACATCAAAAATTTCAGTCCTGCATGATTCTACCAAGAAATGTGTGTTCATTGAAACCGCTGGTTTTTGATAGTTTGGGCCCTATTGAATAATGAATGTTTTGAATTTTCTCCAAAAGTAAAGTAGTTGCAAACTCATCCTTTTAGAAACTTGTTTGGGCTGTTGAGAGGAGTAAAAAACCATCAAAAATTTCAATCCTGCATGATTCTACCAAGAAATATGATTCTTCATTCAAAACGCTGGTTTTTGCTATTGGGCTCTATTGAATAATGAATGTTTTGAATTTTCTCCAAAAGTAAAGTAGTTGCAAACTCATGCTTTTAGAGACTTGTTTGGGCTCATGAGAGGAGTAGAAAAACATCAAAAATTTCAGTCCTGCATGATTCTACCAAGAAATGTGTGTTCATTCAAACCGCTGGTTTTTGATAGTTTGGGCCCTATTGAATAATGAATGTTTTGAATTTTCTCCAAAAGTAAAGTAGTTGCAAACTCATCCTTTTAGAAACTTGTTTGGGCTGTTGAGAGGAGTAAAAAACCATCAAAAATTTCAATCCTGCATGATTCTACCAAGAAATGTGATTCTTCATTCAAAACGCTGGTATTTGCTATTGGGCTCTATTGAATAATGAATGTTTTGAATTTTCTCCAAAAGTAAAGTAGTTGCAAACTCATGCTTTTAGAGACTTGTTTGGGCTCATGAGAGGAGTAGAAAAACATCAAAAATTTCAGTCCTGCATGATTCTACCAAGAAATGTGTGTTCATTGAAACGGCTGGTTTTTGATAGTTTGGGCCCTATTGAATAATGAATGTTTTGAATTTTCTCCAAAAGTAAAGTAGTTGCAAACTCATCCTTTTAGAAACTTGTTTGGGCTGTTGAGAGGAGTAAAAAACCATCAAAAATTTCAATCCTGCATGATTCTACCAAGAAATGTGATTCTTCATTCAAAACGCTGGTTTTTGCTATTGGGCTCTATTGAATAATGAATGTTTTGAATTTTCTCCAAAGGTAAAGTAGTTGCAAACTCATGCTTTTAGAGACTTGTTTGTGCTCATGAGAGGAGTAGAAAAACATCAAAAATTTCAGTCCTGCATGATTCTACCAAGAAATGTGTGTTCATTGAAACCGCTGGTTTTTGATAGTTTGGGCCCTATTGAATAATGAATGTTTTGAATTTTCTCCAAAAGTAAAGTAGTTGCAAACTCATCCTTTTAGAAACTTGTTTGGGCTGTTGAGAGGAGTAAAAAACCATCAAAAATTTCAATCCTGCATGATTTTACCAAGAAATGTGATTCTTCATTCAAAACCTGATTTTTGCTATTGGGCTCTATTGAATAGTGAATGTTTTGAATTTTCTCCAAAAGTAAAGTAGTTGCAAACTCATGCTTTTAGAGACTTGTTTGGGCTCATGAGAGGAGTAGAAAAACATCAAAAATTTCAGTCCTGCATGATTCTACCAAGAAATGTGTTCATTCAAACCGCTGGTTTTTGATAGTTTGGGCCCTATTGAATAATGAATGTTTTGAATTTTCTCCAAAAGTAAAGTAGTTGCAAACTCATCCTTTTAGAAACTTGTTTGGGCTGTTGAGAGGAGTAAAAACCCATCAAAAATTTCAATCCTGCATGATTCTACCAAGAAATGTGATTCTTCATTCAAAACGCTGGTTTTTGCTATTGGGCTCTATTGAATAATGAATGTTTTGAATTTTCTCCAAAAGTAAAGTAGTTGCAAACTCATGCTTTTAGAGACTTGTTTGGGCTCATGAGATGAGTAGAAAAACATCAAAAATTTCAGTCCTGCATGATTCTACCAAGACATGTGTGTTCATTGAAACGGCTGGTTTTTGATAGTTTGGGCCCTATTGAATAATGAATGTTTTGAATTTTCTCCAAAAGTAAAGTAGTTGCAAACTCATCCTTTTAGAAACTTGTTTGGGCTGTTGAGACGAGCAAAAAACCATCAAAAATTTCAATCCTGCATGATTCTACCAAGAAATGTGATACTTCATTCAAAACGCTGGATTTTGCTATTGGGCTCTATTGAATAATGAATGTTTTGAATTTTCTCCAAAAGTAAAGTAGTTGCAAACTCATGCTTTTAGAGACTTGTTTGGGCTCATGAGAGGAGTAGAAAAACATCAAAAATTTCAGTCCTGCATGATTCTACCAAGAAATGTGCGTTCATTCAAACCGCTGGTTTTTGATAGTTTGGGCCCTATTGAATAATGAATGTTTTGAATTTTCTCCAAAAGTAAAGTAGTTGCAAACTCATGCTTTTAGAGACTTGTTTGGGCTCATGAGAGGAGTAGAAAAACATCAAAAATTTCAGTCCTGCATGATTCTACCAAGAAATGTGTGTTCATTGAAACCGCTGGTTTTTGATAGTTTGGGCCCTATTGAATAATGAATGTTTTGAATTTTCTCCAAAAGTAAAGTAGTTGCAAACTCATCCTTTTAGAAACTTGTTTGGGCTGTTGAGAGGAGTAAAAAACCATCAAAAATTTCAATCCTGCATGATTCTACCAAGAAATGTGATTCTTCATTCAAAACGCTGGTTTTTTCTATTGGGCTCTATTGAATAATGAATGTTTTGAATTTTCTCCAAAAGTAAAGTAGTTGCAAACTCATGCTTTTAGAGGCTTGTTTGGGCTCATGGGATGAGTAGAAAAACATCAAAAATTTCAGTCCTGCATGATTCTACCAAGACATGTGTGTTCATTGAAACGGCTGGTTTTTGATAGTTTGGGCCCTATTGAATAATGAATGTTTTGAATTTTCTCCAAAAGTAAAGTAGTTGCAAACTCATCCTTTTAGAAACTTGTTTGGGCTGTTGAGAGGAGTAAAAAACCATCAAAAATTTCAATCCTGCATGATTCTACCAAGAAATGTGATTCTTCATTCAAAACGCTGGTTTTTGCTATTGGGCTCTATTGAATAATGAATGTTTTGAATTTTCTCCAAAAGTAAAGTAGTTGCAAACTCATGCTTTTAGAGACTTGTTTGGGCTCATGAGAGGAGTAGAAAAACATCAAAAATTTCAGTCCTGCATGATTCTACCAAGAAATGTGTGTTCATTCAAACCGCTGGTTTTTGATAGTTTGGGCCCTATTGAATAATGAATGTTTTGAATTTTCTCCAAAAGTAAAGTAGTTGCAAACTCATGCTTTTAGAGACTTGTTTGGGCTCATGAGAGGAGTAGAAAAACATCAAAAATTTCAGTCCTGCATGATTCTACCAAGAAATGTGTGTTCATTGAAACCGCTGGTTTTTGATAGTTTGGGCCCTATTGAATAATGAATGTTTGAATTTTCTCCAAAAGTAAAGTAGTTGCAAACTCATCCTTTTAGAAACTTGTTTGGGCTGTTGAGAGGAGTAAAAAACCATCAAAAATTTCAATCCTGCATGATTCTACCAAGAAATGTGATTCTTCATTCAAAACGCTGGTTTTTGCTATTGGGCTCTATTGAATAATGAATGTTTTGAATTTTCTCCAAAAGTAAAGTAGTTGCAAACTCATGCTTTTAGAGACTTGTTTGGGCTCATGAGAGGAGTAGAAAAACATCAAAAATTTCAGTCCTGCATGATTCTACCAAGAAATGTGTGTTCATTGAAACCGCTGGTTTTTGATAGTTTGGGCCCTATTGAATAATGAATGTTTGAATTTTCTCCAAAAGTAAAGTAGTTGCAAACTCATGCTTTTAGAGATTTGTTTGGGCTCATGAGAGGAGTAGAAAAACATCAAAAATTTCAGTCCTGCATGATTCTACCAAGAAATGTGTGTTCATTGAAACCGCTGTTTTTTGATAGTTTGGGCCCTATTGAATAATGAATGTTTTGAATTTTCTCCAAAAGTAAAGTAGTTGCAAACTCATCCTTTTAGAAACTTGTTTGGGCTGTTGAGAGGAGTAAAAAACCATCAAAAATTTCAATCCTGCATGATTCTACCAAGAAATGTGATTCTTCATTCAAAACGCTGGTTTTTGCTATTGGGCTCTATTGAATAATGAATGTTTTGAATTTTCTCCAAAAGTAAAGTAGTTGCAAACTCATGCTTTTAGAGACTTGTTTGGGCTCATGAGAGGAGTAGAAAAACATCAAAAATTTCAGTCCTGCATGATTCTACCAAGAAATGTGTGTTCATTGAAACCGCTGGTTTTTGATAGTTTGGGCCCTATTGAATAATGAATGTTTTGAATTTTCTCCAAAAGTAAAGTAGTTGCAAACTCATCCTTTTAGAAACTTGTTTGGGCTGTTGAGAGGAGTAAAAAACCATCAAAAATTTGAATCCTGCATGATTCTACCAAGAAATGTGATTCTTCATTCAAAACGCTGGTTTTTGCTATTGGGCTCTATTGAATAATGAATGTTTTGAATTTTCTCCAAAAGTAAAGTAGTTGCAAACTCATGCTTTTAGAGACTTGTTTGGGCTCATGAGAGGAGTAGAAAAACATCAAAAATTTCAGTCCTGCATGATTCTACCAAGAAATGTGTGTTCATTCAAACCGCTGGTTTTTGATAGTTTGGGCCCTATTGAATAATGAATGTTTTGAATTTTCTCCAAAAGTAAAGTAGTTGCAAACTCATGCTTTTAGAGACTTGTTTGGGCTCATGAAAGGAGTAGAAAAACATCAAAAATTTCAGTCCTGCATGATTCTACCAAGAAATGTGTGTTCATTGAAACCGCTGGTTTTTGATAGTTTGGGCCCTATTGAATAATGAATGTTTTGAATTTTCTCCAAAAGTAAAGTAGTTGCAAACTCATCCTTTTAGAAACTTGTTTGGGCTGTTGAGAGGAGTAAAAAACCATCAAAAATTTCAATCCTGCATGATTCTACCAAGAAATGTGATTCTTCATTCAAAACGCTGGTTTTTGCTATTGGGCTCTATTGAATAATGAATGTTTTGAATTTTCTCCAAAAGTAAAGTAGTTGCAAACTCATGCTTTTAGAGGCTTGTTTGGGCTCATGGGATGAGTAGAAAAACATCAAAAATTTCAGTCCTGCATGATTCTACCAAGACATGTGTGTTCATTGAAACGGCTGGTTTTTGATAGTTTGGGCCCTATTGAATAATGAATGTTTTGAATTTTCTCCAAAAGTAAAGTAGTTGCAAACTCATCCTTTTAGAAACTTGTTTGGGCTGTTGAGAGGAGTAAAAAACCATCAAAAATTTCAATCCTGCATGATTCTACCAAGAAATGTGATTCTTCATTCAAAACGCTGGTTTTTGCTATTGGGCTCTATTGAATAATGAATGTTTTGAATTTTCTCCAAAAGTAAAGTAGTTGCAAACTCATGCTTTTAGAGACTTGTTTGGGCTCATGAGAGGAGTAGAAAAACATCAAAAATTTCAGTCCTGCATGATTCTACCAAGAAATGTGTGTTCATTCAAACCGCTGGTTTTTGATAGTTTGGGCCCTATTGAATAATGAATGTTTTGAATTTTCTCCAAAAGTAAAGTAGTTGCAAACTCATGCTTTTAGAGACTTGTTTGGGCTCATGAGAGGAGTAGAAAAACATCAAAAATTTCAGTCCTGCATGATTCTACCAAGAAATGTGTGTTCATTGAAACCGCTGGTTTTTGATAGTTTGGGCCCTATTGAATAATGAATGTTTTGAATTTTCTCCAAAAGTAAAGTAGTTGCAAACTCATCCTTTTAGAAACTTGTTTGGGCTGTTGAGAGGAGTAAAAAACCATCAAAAATTTCAATCCTGCATGATTCTACCAAGAAATGTGATTCTTCATTCAAAACGCTGGTTTTTGCTATTGGGCTCTATTGAATAATGAATGTTTTGAATTTTCTCCAAAAGTAAAGTAGTTGCAAACTCATGCTTTTAGAGGCTTGTTTGGGCTCATGGGATGAGTAGAAAAACATCAAAAATTTCAGTCCTGCATGATTCTACCAAGACATGTGTGTTCATTGAAACGGCTGGTTTTTGATAGTTTGGGCCCTATTGAATAATGAATGTTTTGAATTTTCTCCAAAAGTAAAGTAGTTGCAAACTCATCCTTTTAGAAACTTGTTTGGGCTGTTGAGAGGAGTAAAAAACCATCAAAAATTTCAATCCTGCATGATTCTACCAAGAAATGTGATTCTTCATTCAAAACGCTGGTTTTTGCTATTGGGCTCTATTGAATAATGAATGTTTTGAATTTTCTCCAAAAGTAAAGTAGTTGCAAACTCATGCTTTTAGAGACTTGTTTGGGCTCATGAGAGGAGTAGAAAAACATCAAAAATTTCAGTCCTGCATGATTCTACCAAGAAATGTGTGTTCATTCAAACCGCTGGTTTTTGATAGTTTGGGCCCTATTGAATAATGAATGTTTTGAATTTTCTCCAAAAGTAAAGTAGTTGCAAACTCATGCTTTTAGAAACTTGTTTGGGCTCATGAGAGGAGTAGAAAAACATCAAAAATTTCAGTCCTGCATGATTCTACCAAGAAATGTGTGTTCATTGAAACCGCTGGTTTTTGATAGTTTGGGCCCTATTGAATAATGAATGTTTTGAATTTTCTCCAAAAGTAAAGTAGTTGCAAACTCATCCTTTTAGAAACTTGTTTGGGCTGTTGAGAGGAGTAAAAAACCATCAAAAATTTCAATCCTGCATGATTCTACCAAGAAATGTGATTCTTCATTCAAAACGCTGGTTTTTGCTATTGGGCTCTATTGAATAATGAATGTTTTGAATTTTCTCCAAAAGTAAAGTAGTTGCAAACTCATGCTTTTAGAGACTTGTTTGGGCTCATGAGAGGAGTAGAAAAACATCAAAAATTTCAGTCCTGCATGATTCTACCAAGAAATGTGTGTTCATTGAAACCGCTGGTTTTTGATAGTTTGGGCCCTATTGAATAATGAATGTTTGAATTTTCTCCAAAAGTAAAGTAGTTGCAAACTCATGCTTTTAGAGATTTGTTTGGGCTCATGAGAGGAGTAGAAAAACATCAAAAATTTCAGTCCTGCATGATTCTACCAAGAAATGTGTGTTCATTGAAACCGCTGTTTTTTGATAGTTTGGGCCCTATTGAATAATGAATGTTTTGAATTTTCTCCAAAAGTAAAGTAGTTGCAAACTCATCCTTTTAGAAACTTGTTTGGGCTGTTGAGAGGAGTAAAAAACCATCAAAAATTTGAATCCTGCATGATTCTACCAAGAAATGTGATTCTTCATTCAAAACGCTGGTTTTTGCTATTGGGCTCTATTGAATAATGAATGTTTTGAATTTTCTCCAAAAGTAAAGTAGTTGCAAACTCATGCTTTTAGAGACTTGTTTGGGCTCATGAGAGGAGTAGAAAAACATCAAAAATTTCAGTCCTGCATGATTCTACCAAGAAATGTGTGTTCATTCAAACCGCTGGTTTTTGATAGTTTGGGCCCTATTGAATAATGAATGTTTTGAATTTTCTCCAAAAGTAAAGTAGTTGCAAACTCATCCTTTTAGAAACTTGTTTGGGCTGTTGAGAGGAGTAAAAAACCATCAAAAATTTCAATCCTGCATGATTCTACCAAGAAATGTGATTCTTCATTCAAAACGCTGGTTTTTGCTATTGGGCTCTATTGAATAATGAATGTTTTGAATTTTCTCCAAAAGTAAAGTAGTTGCAAACTCATGCTTTTAGAGACTTGTTTGGGCTCATGAGAGGAGTAGAAAAACATCAAAAATTTCAGTCCTGCATGATTCTACCAAGAAATGTGTGTTCATTGAAACGGCTGGTTTTTGATAGTTTGGGCCCTATTGAATAATGAATGTTTTGAATTTTCTCCAAAAGTAAAGTAGTTGCAAACTCATCCTTTTAGAAACTTGTTTGGGCTGTTGAGAGGAGTAAAAAACCATCAAAAATTTCAATCCTGCATGATTCTACCAAGAAATGTGATTCTTCATTCAAAACGCTGGTTTTTGCTATTGGGCTCTATTGAATAATGAATGTTTTGAATTTTCTCCAAAGGTAAAGTAGTTGCAAACTCATGCTTTTAGAGACTTGTTTGTGCTCATGAGAGGAGTAGAAAAACATCAAAAATTTCAGTCCTGCATGATTCTACCAAGAAATGTGTGTTCATTCAAACCGCTGGTTTTTGATAGTTTGGGCCCTATTGAATAATGAATGTTTTGAATTTTCTCCAAAAGTAAAGTAGTTGCAAACTCATCCTTTTAGAAACTTGTTTGGGCTGTTGAGAGGAGTAAAAAACCATCAAAAATTTCAATCCTGCATGATTTTACCAAGAAATGTAATTCTTCATTCAAAACCTGATTTTTGCTATTGGGCTCTATTGAATAGTGAATGTTTTGAATTTTCTCCAAAAGTAAAGTAGTTGCAAACTCATGCTTTTAGAGACTTGTTTGGGCTCATGAGAGGAGTAGAAAAACATCAAAAATTTCAGTCCTGCATGATTCTACCAAGAAATGTGTTCATTCAAACCGCTGGTTTTTGATAGTTTGGGCCCTATTGAATAATGAATGTTTTGAATTTTCTCCAAAAGTAAAGTAGTTGCAAACTCATCCTTTTAGAAACTTGTTTGGGCTGTTGAGAGGAGTAAAAACCCATCAAAAATTTCAATCCTGCATGATTCTACCAAGAAATGTGATTCTTCATTCAAAACGCTGGTTTTTGCTATTGGGCTCTATTGAATAATGAATGTTTTGAATTTTCTCCAAAAGTAAAGTAGTTGCAAACTCATGCTTTTAGAGACTTGTTTGGGCTCATGAGAGGAGTAGAAAAACATCAAAAATTTCAGTCCTGCATGATTCTACCAAGAAATGTGTGTTCATTGAAACCGCTGGTTTTTGATAGTTTGGGCCCTATTGAATAATGAATGTTTTGAATTTTCTCCAAAAGTAAAGTAGTTGCAAACTCATCCTTTTAGAAACTTGTTTGGGCTGTTGAGAGGAGTAAAAAAACATCAAAAATTTGAATCCTGCATGATTCTACCAAGAAATGTGATTCTTCATTCAAAACGCTGGTTTTTGCTATTGGGCTCTATTGAATAATGAATGTTTTGAATTTTCTCCAAAAGTAAAGTAGTTGCAAACTCATGCTTTTAGAGACTTGTTTGGGCTCATGAGAGGAGTAGAAAAACATCAAAAATTTCAGTCCTGCATGATTCTACCAAGAAATGTGTGTTCATTCAAACCGCTGGTTTTTGATAGTTTGGGCCCTATTGAATAATGAATGTTTTGAATTTTCTCCAAAAGTAAAGTAGTTGCAAACTCATGCTTTTAGAGACTTGTTTGGGCTCATGAGAGGAGTAGAAAAACATCAAAAATTTCAGTCCTGCATGATTCTACCAAGAAATGTGTGTTCATTGAAACCGCTGGTTTTTGATAGTTTGGGCCCTATTGAATAATGAATGTTTTGAATTTTCTCCAAAAGTAAAGTAGTTGCAAACTCATCCTTTTAGAAACTTGTTTGGGCTGTTGAGAGGAGTAAAAAACCATCAAAAATTTCAATCCTGCATGATTCTACCAAGAAATGTGATTCTTCATTCAAAACGCTGGTTTTTGCTATTGGGTTCTATTGAATAATGAATGTTTTGAATTTTCTCCAAAAGTAAAGTAGTTGCAAACTCATGCTTTTAGAGGCTTGTTTGGGCTCATGGGATGAGTAGAAAAACATCAAAAATTTCAGTCCTGCATGATTCTACCAAGACATGTGTGTTCATTGAAACGGCTGGTTTTTGATAGTTTGGGCCCTATTGAATAATGAATGTTTTGAATTTTCTCCAAAAGTAAAGTAGTTGCAAACTCATCCTTTTAGAAACTTGTTTGGGCTGTTGAGAGGAGTAAAAAACCATCAAAAATTTCAATCCTGCATGATTCTACCAAGAAATGTGATTCTTCATTCAAAACGCTGGTTTTTGCTATTGGGCTCTATTGAATAATGAATGTTTTGAATTTTCTCCAAAAGTAAAGTAGTTGCAAACTCATGCTTTTAGAGACTTGTTTGGGCTCATGAGAGGAGTAGAAAAACATCAAAAATTTCAGTCCTGCATGATTCTACCAAGAAATGTGTGTTCATTCAAACCGCTGGTTTTTGATAGTTTGGGCCCTATTGAATAATGAATGTTTTGAATTTTCTCCAAAAGTAAAGTAGTTGCAAACTCATGCTTTTAGAGACTTGTTTGGGCTCATGAGAGGAGTAGAAAAACATCAAAAATTTCAGTCCTGCATGATTCTACCAAGAAATGTGTGTTCATTGAAACCGCTGGTTTTTGATAGTTTGGGCCCTATTGAATAATGAATGTTTTGAATTTTCTCCAAAAGTAAAGTAGTTGCAAACTCATCCTTTTAGAAACTTGTTTGGGCTGTTGAGAGGAGTAAAAAACCATCAAAAATTTCAATCCTGCATGATTCTACCAAGAAATGTGATTCTTCATTCAAAACGCTGGTTTTTGCTATTGGGCTCTATTGAATAATGAATGTTTTGAATTTTCTCCAAAAGTAAAGTAGTTGCAAACTCATGCTTTTAGAGACTTGTTTGGGCTCATGAGATGAGTAGAAAAACATCAAAAATTTCAGTCCTGCATGATTCTACCAAGAAATGTGTGTTCATTGAAACCGCTGGTTTTTGATAGTTTGGGCCCTATTGAATAATGAATGTTTTAATTTTCTCCAAAAGTAAAGTAGTTGCAAACTCATGCTTTTAGAGATTTGTTTGGGCTCATGAGAGGAGTAGAAAAACATCAAAAATTTCAGTCCTGCATGATTCTACCAAGAAATGTGTGTTCATTGAAACCGCTGTTTTTTGATAGTTTGGGCCCTATTGAATAATGAATGTTTTGAATTTTCTCCAAAAGTAAAGTAGTTGCAAACTCATCCTTTTAGAAACTTGTTTGGGCTGTTGAGAGGAGTAAAAAACCATCAAAAATTTCAATCCTGCATGATTCTACCAAGAAATGTGATTCTTCATTCAAAACGCTGGTTTTTGCTATTGGGCTCTATTGAATAATGAATGTTTTGAATTTTCTCCAAAAGTAAAGTAGTTGCAAACTCATGCTTTTAGAGACTTGTTTGGGCTCATGAGAGGAGTAGAAAAACATCAAAAATTTCAGTCCTGCATGATTCTACCAAGAAATGTGTGTTCATTGAAACCGCTGGTTTTTGATAGTTTGGGCCCTATTGAATAATGAATGTTTTGAATTTTCTCCAAAAGTAAAGTAGTTGCAAACTCATCCTTTTAGAAACTTGTTTGGGCTGTTGAGAGGAGTAAAAAACCATCAAAAATTTGAATCCTGCATGATTCTACCAAGAAATGTGATTCTTCATTCAAAACGCTGGTTTTTGCTATTGGGCTCTATTGAATAATGAATGTTTTGAATTTTCTCCAAAAGTAAAGTAGTTGCAAACTCATGCTTTTAGAGACTTGTTTGGGCTCATGAGAGGAGTAGAAAAACATCAAAAATTTCAGTCCTGCATGATTCTACCAAGAAATGTGTGTTCATTCAAACCGCTGGTTTTTGATAGTTTGGGCCCTATTGAATAATGAATGTTTTGAATTTTCTCCAAAAGTAAAGTAGTTGCAAACTCATCCTTTTAGAAACTTGTTTGGGCTGTTGAGAGGAGTAAAAAACCATCAAAAATTTCAATCCTGCATGATTCTACCAAGAAATGTGATTCTTCATTCAAAACGCTGGTTTTTGCTATTGGGCTCTATTGAATAATGAATGTTTTGAATTTTCTCCAAAAGTAAAGTAGTTGCAAACTCATGCTTTTAGAGACTTGTTTGGGCTCATGAGAGGAGTAGAAAAACATCAAAAATTTCAGTCCTGCATGATTCTACCAAGAAATGTGTGTTCATTGAAACGGCTGGTTTTTGATAGTTTGGGCCCTATTGAATAATGAATGTTTTGAATTTTCTCCAAAAGTAAAGTAGTTGCAAACTCATCCTTTTAGAAACTTGTTTGGGCTGTTGAGAGGAGTAAAAAACCATCAAAAATTTCAATCCTGCATGATTCTACCAAGAAATGTGATTCTTCATTCAAAACGCTGGTTTTTGCTATTGGTCTCTATTGAATAATGAATGTTTTGAATTTTCTCCAAAGGTAAAGTAGTTGCAAACTCATGCTTTTAGAGACTTGTTTGTGCTCATGAGAGGAGTAGAAAAACATCAAAAATTTCAGTCCTACATGATTCTACCAAGAAATGTGTGTTCATTGAAACCGCTGGTTTTTGATAGTTTGGGCCCTATTGAATAATGAATGTTTTGAATTTTCTCCAAAAGTAAAGTAGTTGCAAACTCATCCTTTTAGAAACTTGTTTGGGCTGTTGAGAGGAGTAAAAAACCATCAAAAATTTCAATCCTGCATGATTTTACCAAGAAATGTGATTCTTCATTCAAAACCTGATTTTTGCTATTGGGCTCTATTGAATAATGAATGTTTTGAATTTTCTCCAAAAGTAAAGTAGTTGCAAACTCATGCTTTTAGAGACTTGTTTGGGCTCATGAGAGGAGTAGAAAAACATCAAAAATTTCAGTCCTGCATGATTCTACCAAGAAATGTGTGTTCACTCAAACCGCTGGTTTTTGATAGTTTGGGCCCTATTGAATAATGAATGTTTTGAATTTTCTCCAAAAGTAAAGTAGTTGCAAACTCATGCTTTTAGAGACTTGTTTGGGCTCATGAGAGGAGTAGAAAAACATCAAAAATTTCAGTCCTGCATGATTCTACCAAGAAATGTGTGTTCATTGAAACCGCTGGTTTTTGATAGTTTGGGCCCTATTGAATAATGAATGTTTTGAATTTTCTCCAAAAGTAAAGTAGTTGCAAACTCATCCTTTTAGAAACTTGTTTGGGCTGTTGAGAGGAGTAAAAAACCATCAAAAATTTCAATCCTGCATGATTCTACCAAGAAATGTGATTCTTCATTCAAAACGCTGGTTTTTGCTATTGGGCTCTATTGAATAATGAATGTTTTGAATTTTCTCCAAAAGTAAAGTAGTTGCAAACTCATGCTTTTAGAGACTTGTTTGGGCTCATGAGATGAGTAGAAAAACATCAAAAATTTCAGTCCTGCATGATTCTACCAAGAAATGTGTGTTCATTGAAACCGCTGGTTTTTGATAGTTTGGGCCCTATTGAATAATGAATGTTTGAATTTTCTCCAAAAGTAAAGTAGTTGCAAACTCATGCTTTTAGAGATTTGTTTGGGCTCATGAGAGGAGTAGAAAAACATCAAAAATTTCAGTCCTGCATGATTCTACCAAGAAATGTGTGTTCATTGAAACCGCTGTTTTTTGATAGTTTGGGCCCTATTGAATAATGAATGTTTTGAATTTTCTCCAAAAGTAAAGTAGTTGCAAACTCATCCTTTTAGAAACTTGTTTGGGCTGTTGAGAGGAGTAAAAAACCATCAAAAATTTCAATCCTGCATGATTCTACCAAGAAATGTGATTCTTCATTCAAAACGCTGGTTTTTGCTATTGGGCTCTATTGAATAATGAATGTTTTGAATTTTCTCCAAAAGTAAAGTAGTTGCAAACTCATGCTTTTAGAGACTTGTTTGGGCTCATGAGAGGAGTAGAAAAACATCAAAAATTTCAGTCCTGCATGATTCTACCAAGAAATGTGTGTTCATTGAAACCGCTGGTTTTTGATAGTTTGGGCCCTATTGAATAATGAATGTTTTGAATTTTCTCCAAAAGTAAAGTAGTTGCAAACTCATCCTTTTAGAAACTTGTTTGGGCTGTTGAGAGGAGTAAAAAACCATCAAAAATTTGAATCCTGCATGATTCTACCAAGAAATGTGATTCTTCATTCAAAACGCTGGTTTTTGCTATTGGGCTCTATTGAATAATGAATGTTTTGAATTTTCTCCAAAAGTAAAGTAGTTGCAAACTCATGCTTTTAGAGACTTGTTTGGGCTCATGAGAGGAGTAGAAAAACATCAAAAATTTCAGTCCTGCATGATTCTACCAAGAAATGTGTGTTCATTCAAACCGCTGGTTTTTGATAGTTTGGGCCCTATTGAATAATGAATGTTTTGAATTTTCTCCAAAAGTAAAGTAGTTGCAAACTCATCCTTTTAGAAACTTGTTTGGGCTGTTGAGAGGAGTAAAAAACCATCAAAAATTTCAATCCTGCATGATTCTACCAAGAAATGTGATTCTTCATTCAAAACGCTGGTTTTTGCTATTGGGCTCTATTGAATAATGAATGTTTTGAATTTTCTCCAAAAGTAAAGTAGTTGCAAACTCATGCTTTTAGAGACTTGTTTGGGCTCATGAGAGGAGTAGAAAAACATCAAAAATTTCAGTCCTGCATGATTCTACCAAGAAATGTGTGTTCATTGAAACGGCTGGTTTTTGATAGTTTGGGCCCTATTGAATAATGAATGTTTTGAATTTTCTCCAAAAGTAAAGTAGTTGCAAACTCATCCTTTTAGAAACTTGTTTGGGCTGTTGAGAGGAGTAAAAAACCATCAAAAATTTCAATCCTGCATGATTCTACCAAGAAATGTGATTCTTCATTCAAAACGCTGGTTTTTGCTATTGGTCTCTATTGAATAATGAATGTTTTGAATTTTCTCCAAAGGTAAAGTAGTTGCAAACTCATGCTTTTAGAGACTTGTTTGTGCTCATGAGAGGAGTAGAAAAACATCAAAAATTTCAGTCCTGCATGATTCTACCAAGAAATGTGTGTTCATTGAAACCGCTGGTTTTTGATAGTTTGGGCCCTATTGAATAATGAATGTTTTGAATTTTCTCCAAAAGTAAAGTAGTTGCAAACTCATCCTTTTAGAAACTTGTTTGGGCTGTTGAGAGGAGTAAAAAACCATCAAAAATTTCAATCCTGCATGATTTTACCAAGAAATGTGATTCTTCATTCAAAACCTGATTTTTGCTATTGGGCTCTATTGAATAGTGAATGTTTTGAATTTTCTCCAAAAGTAAAGTAGTTGCAAACTCATGCTTTTAGAGACTTGTTTGGGCTCATGAGAGGAGTAGAAAAACATCAAAAATTTCAGTCCTGCATGATTCTACCAAGAAATGTGTTCATTCAAACCGCTGGTTTTTGATAGTTTGGGCCCTATTGAATAATGAATGTTTTGAATTTTCTCCAAAAGTAAAGTAGTTGCAAACTCATCCTTTTAGAAACTTGTTTGGGCTGTTGAGAGGAGTAAAAACCCATCAAAAATTTCAATCCTGCATGATTCTACCAAGAAATGTGATTCTTCATTCAAAACGCTGGTTTTTGCTATTGGGCTCTATTGAATAATGAATGTTTTGAATTTTCTCCAAAAGTAAAGTAGTTGCAAACTCATGCTTTTAGAGACTTGTTTGGGCTCATGAGATGAGTAGAAAAACATCAAAAATTTCAGTCCTGCATGATTCTACCAAGACATGTGTGTTCATTGAAACGGCTGGTTTTTGATAGTTTGGGCCCTATTGAATAATGAATGTTTTGAATTTTCTCCAAAAGTAAAGTAGTTGCAAACTCATCCTTTTAGAAACTTGTTTGGGCTGTTGAGAGGAGTAAAAAACCATCAAAAATTTCAATCCTGCATGATTCTACCAAGAAATGTGATACTTCATTCAAAACGCTGGTTTTTGCTATTGGGCTCTATTGAATAATGAATGTTTTGAATTTTCTCCAAAAGTAAAGTAGTTGCAAACTCATGCTTTTAGAGACTTGTTTGGGCTCATGAGAGGAGTAGAAAAACATCAAAAATTTCAGTCCTGCATGATTCTACCAAGAAATGTGTGTTCATTCAAACCGCTGGTTTTTGATAGTTTGGGCCCTATTGAATAATGAATGTTTTGAATTTTCTCCAAAAGTAAAGTAGTTGCAAACTCATGCTTTTAGAGACTTGTTTGGGCTCATGAGAGGAGTAGAAAAACATCAAAAATTTCAGTCCTGCATGATTCTACCAAGAAATGTGTGTTCATTGAAACCGCTGGTTTTTGATAGTTTGGGCCCTATTGAATAATGAATGTTTTGAATTTTCTCCAAAAGTAAAGTAGTTGCAAACTCATCCTTTTAGAAACTTGTTTGGGCTGTTGAGAGGAGTAAAAAACCATCAAAAATTTCAATCCTGCATGATTCTACCAAGAAATGTGATTCTTCATTCAAAACGCTGGTTTTTGCTATTGGGCTCTATTGAATAATGAATGTTTTGAATTTTCTCCAAAAGTAAAGTAGTTGCAAACTCATGCTTTTAGAGGCTTGTTTGGGCTCATGGGATGAGTAGAAAAACATCAAAAATTTCAGTCCTGCATGATTCTACCAAGACATGTGTGTTCATTGAAACGGCTGGTTTTTGATAGTTTGGGCCCTATTGAATAATGAATGTTTTGAATTTTCTCCAAAAGTAAAGTAGTTGCAAACTCATCCTTTTAGAAACTTGTTTGGGCTGTTGAGAGGAGTAAAAAACCATCAAAAATTTGAATCCTGCATGATTCTACCAAGAAATGTGATTCTTCATTCAAAACGCTGGTTTTTGCTATTGGGCTCTATTGAATAATGAATGTTTTGAATTTTCTCCAAAAGTAAAGTAGTTGCAAACTCATGCTTTTAGAGACTTGTTTGGGCTCATGAGAGGAGTAGAAAAACATCAAAAATTTCAGTCCTGCATGATTCTACCAAGAAATGTGTGTTCATTCAAACCGCTGGTTTTTGATAGTTTGGGCCCTATTGAATAATGAATGTTTTGAATTTTCTCCAAAAGTAAAGTAGTTGCAAACTCATCCTTTTAGAAACTTGTTTGGGCTGTTGAGAGGAGTAAAAAACCATCAAAAATTTCAATCCTGCATGATTCTACCAAGAAATGTGATTCTTCATTCAAAACGCTGGTTTTTGCTATTGGGCTCTATTGAATAATGAATGTTTTGAATTTTCTCCAAAAGTAAAGTAGTTGCAAACTCATGCTTTTAGAGACTTGTTTGGGCTCATGAGAGGAGTAGAAAAACATCAAAAATTTCAGTCCTGCATGATTCTACCAAGAAATGTGTGTTCATTGAAACGGCTGGTTTTTGATAGTTTGGGCCCTATTGAATAATGAATGTTTTGAATTTTCTCCAAAAGTAAAGTAGTTGCAAACTCATCCTTTTAGAAACTTGTTTGGGCTGTTGAGAGGAGTAAAAAACCATCAAAAATTTCAATCCTGCATGATTCTACCAAGAAATGTGATTCTTCATTCAAAACGCTGGTTTTTGCTATTGGTCTCTATTGAATAATGAATGTTTTGAATTTTCTCCAAAGGTAAAGTAGTTGCAAACTCATGCTTTTAGAGACTTGTTTGTGCTCATGAGAGGAGTAGAAAAACATCAAAAATTTCAGTCCTGCATGATTCTACCAAGAAATGTGTGTTCATTGAAACCGCTGGTTTTTGATAGTTTGGGCCCTATTGAATAATGAATGTTTTGAATTTTCTCCAAAAGTAAAGTAGTTGCAAACTCATCCTTTTAGAAACTTGTTTGGGCTGTTGAGAGGAGTAAAAAACCATCAAAAATTTCAATCCTGCATGATTTTACCAAGAAATGTGATTCTTCATTCAAAACCTGATTTTTGCTATTGGGCTCTATTGAATAGTGAATGTTTTGAATTTTCTCCAAAAGTAAAGTAGTTGCAAACTCATGCTTTTAGAGACTTGTTTGGGCTCATGAGAGGAGTAGAAAAACATCAAAAATTTCAGTCCTGCATGATTCTACCAAGAAATGTGTTCATTCAAACCGCTGGTTTTTGATAGTTTGGGCCCTATTGAATAATGAATGTTTTGAATTTTCTCCAAAAGTAAAGTAGTTGCAAACTCATCCTTTTAGAAACTTGTTTGGGCTGTTGAGAGGAGTAAAAACCCATCAAAAATTTCAATCCTGCATGATTCTACCAAGAAATGTGATTCTTCATTCAAAACGCTGGTTTTTGCTATTGGGCTCTATTGAATAATGAATGTTTTGAATTTTCTCCAAAAGTAAAGTAGTTGCAAACTCATGCTTTTAGAGACTTGTTTGGGCTCATGAGATGAGTAGAAAAACATCAAAAATTTCAGTCCTGCATGATTCTACCAAGACATGTGTGTTCATTGAAACGGCTGGTTTTTGATAGTTTGGGCCCTATTGAATAATGAATGTTTTGAATTTTCTCCAAAAGTAAAGTAGTTGCAAACTCATCCTTTTAGAAACTTGTTTGGGCTGTTGAGAGGAGTAAAAAACCATCAAAAATTTCAATCCTGCATGATTCTACCAAGAAATGTGATACTTCATTCAAAACGCTGGTTTTTGCTATTGGGCTCTATTGAATAATGAATGTTTTGAATTTTCTCCAAAAGTAAAGTAGTTGCAAACTCATGCTTTTAGAGACTTGTTTGGGCTCATGAGAGGAGTAGAAAAACATCAAAAATTTCAGTCCTGCATGATTCTACCAAGAAATGTGTGTTCATTCAAACCGCTGGTTTTTGATAGTTTGGGCCCTATTGAATAATGAATGTTTTGAATTTTCTCCAAAAGTAAAGTAGTTGCAAACTCATGCTTTTAGAGACTTGTTTGGGCTCATGAGAGGAGTAGAAAAACATCAAAAATTTCAGTCCTGCATGATTCTACCAAGAAATGTGTGTTCATTGAAACCGCTGGTTTTTGATAGTTTGGGCCCTATTGAATAATGAATGTTTTGAATTTTCTCCAAAAGTAAAGTAGTTGCAAACTCATCCTTTTAGAAACTTGTTTGGGCTGTTGAGAGGAGTAAAAAACCATCAAAAATTTCAATCCTGCATGATTCTACCAAGAAATGTGATTCTTCATTCAAAACGCTGGTTTTTGCTATTGGGCTCTATTGAATAATGAATGTTTTGAATTTTCTCCAAAAGTAAAGTAGTTGCAAACTCATGCTTTTAGAGGCTTGTTTGGGCTCATGGGATGAGTAGAAAAACATCAAAAATTTCAGTCCTGCATGATTCTACCAAGACATGTGTGTTCATTGAAACGGCTGGTTTTTGATAGTTTGGGCCCTATTGAATAATGAATGTTTTGAATTTTCTCCAAAAGTAAAGTAGTTGCAAACTCATCCTTTTAGAAACTTGTTTGGGCTGTTGAGAGGAGTAAAAAACCATCAAAAATTTCAATCCTGCATGATTCTACCAAGAAATGTGATTCTTCATTCAAAACGCTGGTTTTTGCTATTGGGCTCTATTGAATAATGAATGTTTTGAATTTTCTCCAAAAGTAAAGTAGTTGCAAACTCATGCTTTTAGAGACTTGTTTGGGCTCATGAGAGGAGTAGAAAAACATCAAAAATTCAGTCCTGCATGATTCTACCAAGAAATGTGTGTTCATTCAAACCGCTGGTTTTTGATAGTTTGGGCCCTATTGAATAATGAATGTTTTGAATTTTCTCCAAAAGTAAAGTAGTTGCAAACTCATGCTTTTAGAGACTTGTTTGGGCTCATGAGAGGAGTAGAAAAACATCAAAAATTTCAGTCCTGCATGATTCTACCAAGAAATGTGTGTTCATTGAAACCGCTGGTTTTTGATAGTTTGGGCCCTATTGAATAATGAATGTTTTGAATTTTCTCCAAAAGTAAAGTAGTTGCAAACTCATCCTTTTAGAAACTTGTTTGGGCTGTTGAGAGGAGTAAAAAACCATCAAAAATTTCAATCCTGCATGATTCTACCAAGAAATGTGATTCTTCATTCAAAACGCTGGTTTTTGCTATTGGGCTCTATTGAATAATGAATGTTTTGAATTTTCTCCAAAAGTAAAGTAGTTGCAAACTCATGCTTTTAGAGACTTGTTTGGGCTCATGAGAGGAGTAGAAAAACATCAAAAATTTCAGTCCTGCATGATTCTACCAAGAAATGTGTGTTTATTGAAACCGCTGGTTTTTGATAGTTTGGGCCCTATTGAATAATGAATGTTTTGAATTTTCTCCAAAAGTAAAGTAGTTGCAAACTCATCCTTTTAGAAACTTGTTTGGGCTGTTGAGAGGAGTAAAAAACCATCAAAAATTTCAATCCTGCATGATTCTACCAAGAAATGTGATTCTTCATTCAAAACGCTGGTTTTTGCTATTGGGCTCTATTGAATAATGAATGTTTTGAATTTTCTCCAAAAGTAAAGTAGTTGCAAACTCATGCTTTTAGAGACTTGTTTGGGCTCATGAGAGGAGTAGAAAAACATCAAAAATTTCAGTCCTGCATGATTCTACCAAGAAATGTGTGTTCATTGAAACCGCTGGTTTTTGATAGTTTGGGCCCTATTGAATAATGAATGTTTTGAATTTTCTCCAAAAGTAAAGTAGTTGCAAACTCATCCTTTTAGAAACTTGTTTGGGCTGTTGAGAGGAGTAAAAAACCATCAAAAATTTCAATCCTGCATGATTCTACCAAGAAATGTGATTCTTCATTCAAAACGCTGGTTTTTGCTATTGGGCTCTATTGAATAATGAATGTTTTGAATTTTCTCCAAAAGTAAAGTAGTTGCAAACTCATGCTTTTAGAGACTTGTTTGGGCTCATGAGAGGAGTAGAAAAACATCAAAAATTTCAGTCCTGCATGATTCTACCAAGAAATGTGTGTTCATTGAAACCGCTGGTTTTTGATAGTTTGGGCCCTATTGAATAATGAATGTTTTGAATTTTCTCCAAAAGTAAAGTAGTTGCAAACTCATCCTTTTAGAAACTTGTTTGGGCTGTTGAGAGGAGTAAAAAACCATCAAAAATTTCAATCCTGCATGATTCTACCAAGAAATGTGATTCTTCATTCAAAACGCTGGTTTTTGCTATTGGGCTCTATTGAATAATGAATGTTTTGAATTTTCTCCAAAAGTAAAGTAGTTGCAAACTCATGCTTTTAGAGACTTGTTTGGGCTCATGAGAGGAGTAGAAAAACATCAAAAATTTCAGTCCTGCATGATTCTACCAAGAAATGTGTGTTCATTGAAACCGCTGGTTTTTGATAGTTTGGGCCCTATTGAATAATGAATGTTTTGAATTTTCTCCAAAAGTAAAGTAGTTGCAAATTCATCCTTTTAGAAACTTGTTTGGGCTGTTGAGAGGAGTAAAAAACCATCAAAAATTTCAATCCTGCATGATTTTACCAAGAAATGTGATTCTTCATTCAAAACCTGATTTTTGCTATTGGGCTCTATTGAATAGTGAATGTTTTGAATTTTCTCCAAAAGTAAAGTAGTTGCAAACTCATGCTTTTAGAGACTTGTTTGGGCTCATGAGATGAGTAGAAAAACATCAAAAATTTAAGTCCTGCATGATTCTACCAAGAAATGTGTTCATTGAAACCGCTGGTTTTTGATAGTTTGGGCCCTATTGAATAATGAATGTTTTGAATTTTCTCCAAAAGTAAAGTAGTTGCAAACTCATCCTTTTAGAAACTTGTTTGGGCTGTTGAGAGGAGTAAAAAACCATCAAAAATTTCAATCCTGCATGATTCTACCAAGAAATGTGATTCTTCATTCAAAACGCTGGTTTTTGCTATTGGGCTCTATTGAATAATGAATGTTTTGAATTTTCTCCAAAAGTAAAGTAGTTGCAAACTCATGCTTCTAGAGACTTGTTTGGGCTCATGAGAGGAGTAGAAAAACATCAAAAATTTCAGTCCTGCATGATTCTACCAAGAAATGTGTGTTCATTGAAACGGCTGGTTTTTGATAGTTTGGGCCCTATTGAATAATGAATGTTTTGAATTTTCTCCAAAAGTAAAGTAGTTGCAAACTCATCCTTTTAGAAACTTGTTTGGGCTGTTGAGAGGAGTAAAAAACCATCAAAAATTTCAATCCTGCATGATTCTACCAAGAAATGTGATTCTTCATTCAAAACGCTGGTTTTTGCTATTGGGCTCTATTGAATAATGAATGTTTTGAATTTTCTCCAAAAGTAAAGTAGTTGCAAACTCATGCTTTTAGAGACTTGTTTGGGCTCATGAGAGGAGTAGAAAAACATCAAAAATTTCAGTCCTGCATGATTCTACCAAGAAATGTGTGTTCATTCAAACCGCTGGTTTTTGATAGTTTGGGCCCTATTGAATAATGAATGTTTTGAATTTTCTCCAAAAGTAAAGTAGTTGCAAACTCATGCTTTTAGAGACTTGTTTGGGCTCATGAGAGGAGTAGAAAAACATCAAAAATTTCAGTCCTGCATGATTCTACCAAGAAATGTGTGTTCATTGAAACCGCTGGTTTTTGATAGTTTGGGCCCTATTGAATAATGAATGTTCTGAATTTTCTCCAAAAGTAAAGTAGTTGCAAACTCATCCTTTTAGAAACTTGTTTGGGCTGTTGAGAGGAGTAAAAAACCATCAAAAATTTCAATCCTGCATGATTCTACCAAGAAATGTGATTCTTCATTCAAAACGCTGGTTTTTGCTATTGGGCTCTCTTGAATAATGAATGTTTTGAATTTTCTCCAAAAGTAAAGTAGTTGCAAACTCATGCTTTTAGAGACTTGTTTGGGCTCATGAGAGGAGAAGAAAAACATCAAAAATTTCAGTCCTGCATGATTCTACCAAGAAATGTGTGTTCATTGAAACCGCTGGTTTTTGATAGTTTGGGCCCTATTGAATAATGAATGTTTTGAATTTTCTCCAAAAGTAAAGTAGTTGCAAACTCATCCTTTTAGAAACTTGTTTGGACTGTTGAGAGGAGTAAAAAACCATCAAATATTTCAATCCTGCATGATTCTACCAAGAAATGTGATTCTTCATTCAAAACGCTGGTTTTTGCTATTGGGCTCTATTGAATAATGAATGTTTTGAATTTTCTCCAAAAGTAAAGGAGTTGCAAACTCATGCTTTTAGAGACTTGTTTGGGCTCATGAGAGGAGTAGAAAAACATCAAAAATTTCAGTCCTGCATGATTCTACCAAGAAATGTGTGTTCATTGAAACCGCTGGTTTTTGATAGTTTGGGCCCTATTGAATAATGAATGTTTTGAATTTTCTCCAAAAGTAAAGTAGTTGCAAACTCATCCTTTTAGAAACTTGTTTGGGCTGTTGAGAGGAGTAAAAAACCATCAAAAATTTCAATCCTGCATGATTTTACCAAGAAATGTGATTCCTCATTCAAAACCTGATTTTTGCTATTGGGCTCTATTGAATAGTGAATGTTTTGAATTTTCTCCAAAAGTAAAGTAGTTGCAAACTCATGCTTTTAGAGACTTGTTTGGGCTCATGAGATGAGTAGAAAAACATCAAAAATTTCAGTCCTGCATGATTCTACCAAGACATGTGTGTTCATTGAAACGGCTGGTTTTTGATAGTTTGGGCCCTATTGAATAATGAATGTTTTGAATTTTCTCCAAAAGTAAAGTAGTTGCAAACTCATCCTCTTAGAAACTTGTTTGGGCTGTTGAGAGGAGTAAAAAACCATCAAAAATTTCAATCCTACATGATTCTACCAAGAAATGTGATTCTTCATTCAAAACGCTGGTTTTTGCTATTGGGCTCTATTGAATAATGAATGTTTTGAATTTTCTCCAAAAGTAAAGTAGTTGCAAACTCATGCTTTTAGAGACTTGTTTGGGCTCATGAGAGGAGTAGAAAAACATCAAAAATTTCAGTCCTGCATGATTCTACCAAGAAATGTGTGTTCATTCAAACCGCTGGTTTTTGATAGTTTGGGCCCTATTGAATAATGAATGTTTTGAATTTTCTCCAAAAGTAAAGTAGTTGCAAACTCATGCTTTTAGAGACTTGTTTGGGCTCATGAGAGGAGTAGAAAAACATCAAAAATTTCAGTCCTGCATGATTCTACCAAGAAATGTGTGTTCATTGAAACCGCTGGTTTTTGATAGTTTGGGCCCTATTGAATAATGAATGTTTTGAATTTTCTCCAAAAGTAAAGTAGTTGCAAACTCATCCTTTTAGAAACTTGTTTGGGCTGTTGAGAGGAGTAAAAAAACCATCAAAAATTTCAATCCTGCATGATTCTACCAAGAAATGTGATTCTTCATTCAAAACGCTGGTTTTTGCTATTGGGCTCTATTGAATAATGAATGTTTTGAATTTTCTCCAAAAGTAAAGTAGTTGCAAACTCATGCTTTTAGAGACTTGTTTGGGCTCATGAGATGAGTAGAAAAACATCAAAAATTTCAGTCCTGCATGATTCTACCAAGACATGTGTGTTCATTGAAACGGCTGGTTTTTGATAGTTTGGGCCCTATTGAATAATGAATGTTTTGAATTTTCTCCAAAAGTAAAGTAGTTGCAAACTCATCCTTTTAGAAACTTGTTTGGGCTGTTGAGAGGAGTAAAAAACCATCAAAAATTTCAATCCTGCATGATTCTACCAAGAAATGTGATTCTTCATTCAAAACGCTGGTTTTCGCTATTGGGCTCTATTGAATAATGAATGTTTTGAATTTTCTCCAAAAGTAAAGTAGTTGCAAACTCATGCTTTTAGAGACTTGTTTGGGCTCATGAGAGGAGTAGAAAAACATCAAAAATTTCAGTCCTGCATGATTCTACCAAGAAATGTGTGTTCATTGAAACCGCTGGTTTTTGATAGTTTGGGCCCTATTGAATAATGAATGTTTTGAATTTTCTCCAAAAGTAAAGTAGTTGCAAACTCATGCTTTTAGAGACTTGTTTGGGCTCATGAGGGGAGTAGAAAAACATCAAAAATTTCAGTCCTGCATGATTCTACCAAGAAATGTGTGTTCATTGAAACCGCTGGTTTTTGATAGTTTGGGCCCTATTGAATAATGAATGTTTTGAATTTTCTCCAAAAGTAAAGTAGTTGCAAACTCATCCTTTTAGAAACTTGTTTGGGCTGTTGAGAGGAGTAAAAAACCATCAAAAATTTCAATCCTGCATGATTCTACCAAGAAATGTGATTCTTCATTCAAAACGCTGGTTTTTGCTATTGGGCTCTATTGAATAATGAATGTTTTGAATTTTCTCCAAAAGTAAAGTAGTTGCAAACTCATGCTTTTAGAGACTTGTTTGGGCTCATGAGAGGAGTAGAAAAACATCAAAAATTTCAGTCCTGCATGATTCTACCAAGAAATGTGTGTTCATTCAAACCGCTGGTTTTTGATAGTTTGGGCCCTATTGAATAATGAATGTTTTGAATTTTCTCCAAAAGTAAAGTAGTTGCAAACTCATCCTTTTAGAAACTTGTTTGGGCTGTTGAGAGGAGTAAAAAACCATCAAAAATTTCAATCCTGCATGATTCTACCAAGAAATGTGATTCTTCATTCAAAACGCTGGTTTTTGCTATTGGGCTCTATTGAATAATGAATGTTTTGAATTTTCTCCAAAAGTAAAGTAGTTGCAAACTCATGCTTTTAGAGACTTGTTTGGGCTCATGAGAGGAGTAGAAAAACATCAAAAATTTCAGTCCTGCATGATTCTACCAAGAAATGTGTGTTCATTGAAACCGCTGGTTTTTGATAGTTTGGGCCCTATTGAATAATGAATGTTTTGAATTTTCTCCAAAAGTAAAGTAGTTGCAAACTCATCCTTTTAGAAACTTGTTTGGGCTGTTGAGAGGAGTAAAAAACCATCAAAAATTTCAATCCTGCATGATTCTACCAAGAAATGTGATTCTTCATTCAAAACGCTGGTTTTTGCTATTGGGCTCTATTGAATAATGAATGTTTTGAATTTTCTCCAAAAGTAAAGTAGTTGCAAACTCATGCTTTTAGAGAATTGTTTGGGCTCATGAGAGGAGTAGAAAAACATCAAAAATTTCAGTCCTGCATGATTCTACCAAGAAATGTGTGTTCATTGAAACCGCTGGTTTTTGATAGTTTGGGCCCTATTGAATAATGAATGTTTTGAATTTTCTCCAAAAGTAAAGTAGTTGCAAATTCATCCTTTTAGAAACTTGTTTGGGCTGTTGAGAGGAGTAAAAAACCATCAAAAATTTCAATCCTGCATGATTTTACCAAGAAATGTGATTCTTCATTCAAAACCTGATTTTTGCTATTGGGCTCTATTGAATAGTGAATGTTTTGAATTTTCTCCAAAAGTAAAGTAGTTGCAAACTCATGCTTTTAGAGACTTGTTTGGGCTCATGAGATGAGTAGAAAAACATCAAAAATTTCAGTCCTGCATGATTCTACCAAGAAATGTGTTCATTGAAACCGCTGGTTTTTGATAGTTTGGGCCCTATTGAATAATGAATGTTTTGAATTTTCTCCAAAAGTAAAGTAGTTGCAAACTCATCCTTTTAGAAACTTGTTTGGGCTGTTGAGAGGAGTAAAAAAACATCAAAAATTTCAATCCTGCATGATTCTACCAAGAAATGTGATTCTTCATTCAAAACGCTGGTTTTTGCTATTGGGCTCTATTGAATAATGAATGTTTTGAATTTTCTCCAAAAGTAAAGTAGTTGCAAACTCATGCTTCTAGAGACTTGTTTGGGCTCATGAGAGGAGTAGAAAAACATCAAAAATTTCAGTCCTGCATGATTCTACCAAGAAATGTGTGTTCATTGAAACGGCTGGTTTTTGATAGTTTGGGCCCTATTGAATAATGAATGTTTTGAATTTTCTCCAAAAGTAAAGTAGTTGCAAACTCATCCTTTTAGAAACTTGTTTGGGCTGTTGAGAGGAGTAAAAAACCATCAAAAATTTCAATCCTGCATGATTCTACCAAGAAATGTGATTCTTCATTCAAAACGCTGGTTTTTGCTATTGGGCTCTATTGAATAATGAATGTTTTGAATTTTCTCCAAAAGTAAAGTAGTTGCAAACTCATGCTTTTAGAGACTTGTTTGGGCTCATGAGAGGAGTAGAAAAACATCAAAAATTTCAGTCCTGCATGATTCTACCAAGAAATGTGTGTTCATTCAAACCGCTGGTTTTTGATAGTTTGGGCCCTATTGAATAATGAATGTTTTGAATTTTCTCCAAAAGTAAAGTAGTTGCAAACTCATGCTTTTAGAGACTTGTTTGGGCTCATGAGAGGAGTAGAAAAACATCAAAAATTTCAGTCCTGCATGATTCTACCAAGAAATGTGTGTTCATTGAAACCGCTGTTTTTTGATAGTTTGGGCCCTATTGAATAATGAATGTTTTGAATTTTCTCCAAAAGTAAAGTAGTTGCAAACTCATCCTTTTAGAAACTTGTTTGGGCTGTTGAGAGGAGTAAAAAACCATCAAAAATTTCAATCCTGCATGATTCTACCAAGAAATGTGATTCTTCATTCAAAACGCTGGTTTTTGCTATTGGGCTCTATTGAATAATGAATGTTTTGAATTTTCTCCAAAAGTAAAGTAGTTGCAAACTCATGCTTTTAGAGACTTGTTTGGGCTCATGAGAGGAGTAGAAAAACATCAAAAATTTCAGTCCTGCATGATTCTACCAAGAAATGTGTGTTCATTGAAACCGCTGGTTTTTGATAGTTTGGGCCCTATTGAATAATGAATGTTTTGAATTTTCTCCAAAAGTAAAGTAGTTGCAAACTCATCCTTTTAGAAACTTGTTTGGGCTGTTGAGAGGAGTAAAAAACCATCAAAAATTTGAATCCTGCATGATTCTACCAAGAAATGTGATTCTTCATTCAAAACGCTGGTTTTTGCTATTGGGCTCTATTGAATAATGAATGTTTTGAATTTTCTCCAAAAGTAAAGTAGTTGCAAACTCATGCTTTTAGAGACTTGTTTGGGCTCATGAGAGGAGTAGAAAAACATCAAAAATTTCAGTCCTGCATGATTCTACCAAGAAATGTGTGTTCATTCAAACCGCTGGTTTTTGATAGTTTGGGCCCTATTGAATAATGAATGTTTTGAATTTTCTCCAAAAGTAAAGTAGTTGCAAACTCATCCTTTTAGAAACTTGTTTGGGCTGTTGAGAGGAGTAAAAAACCATCAAAAATTTCAATCCTGCATGATTCTACCAAGAAATGTGATTCTTCATTCAAAACGCTGGTTTTTGCTATTGGGCTCTATTGAATAATGAATGTTTTGAATTTTCTCCAAAAGTAAAGTAGTTGCAAACTCATGCTTTTAGAGACTTGTTTGGGCTCATGAGAGGAGAAGAAAAACATCAAAAATTTCAGTCCTGCATGATTCTACCAAGAAATGTGTGTTCATTGAAACCGCTGGTTTTTGATAGTTTGGGCCCTATTGAATAATGAATGTTTTGAATTTTCTCCAAAAGTAAAGTAGTTGCAAACTCATCCTTTTAGAAACTTGTTTGGACTGTTGAGAGGAGTAAAAAACCATCAAATATTTCAATCCTGCATGATTCTACCAAGAAATGTGATTCTTCATTCAAAACGCTGGTTTTTGCTATTGGGCTCTATTGAATAATGAATGTTTTGAATTTTCTCCAAAAGTAAAGGAGTTGCAAACTCATGCTTTTAGAGACTTGTTTGGGCTCATGAGAGGAGTAGAAAAACATCAAAAATTTCAGTCCTGCATGATTCTACCAAGAAATGTGTGTTCATTGAAACCGCTGGTTTTTGATAGTTTGGGCCCTATTGAATAATGAATGTTTTGAATTTTCTCCAAAAGTAAAGTAGTTGCAAACTCATCCTCTTAGAAACTTGTTTGGGCTGTTGAGAGGAGTAAAAAACCATCAAAAATTTCAATCCTACATGATTCTACCAAGAAATGTGATTCTTCATTCAAAACGCTGGTTTTTGCTATTGGGCTCTATTGAATAATGAATGTTTTGAATTTTCTCCAAAAGTAAAGTAGTTGCAAACTCATGCTTTTAGAGACTTGTTTGGGCTCATGAGAGGAGTAGAAAAACATCAAAAATTTCAGTCCTGCATGATTCTACCAAGAAATGTGTGTTCATTCAAACCGCTGGTTTTTGATAGTTTGGGCCCTATTGAATAATGAATGTTTTGAATTTTCTCCAAAAGTAAAGTAGTTGCAAACTCATGCTTTTAGAGACTTGTTTGGGCTCATGAGAGGAGTAGAAAAACATCAAAAATTTCAGTCCTGCATGATTCTACCAAGAAATGTGTGTTCATTGAAACCGCTGGTTTTTGATAGTTTGGGCCCTATTGAATAATGAATGTTTTGAATTTTCTCCAAAAGTAAAGTAGTTGCAAACTCATCCTTTTAGAAACTTGTTTGGGCTGTTGAGAGGAGTAAAAAAACCATCAAAAATTTCAATCCTGCATGATTCTACCAAGAAATGTGATTCTTCATTCAAAACGCTGGTTTTTGCTATTGGGCTCTATTGAATAATGAATGTTTTGAATTTTCTCCAAAAGTAAAGTAGTTGCAAACTCATGCTTTTAGAGACTTGTTTGGGCTCATGAGATGAGTAGAAAAACATCAAAAATTTCAGTCCTGCATGATTCTACCAAGACATGTGTGTTCATTGAAACGGCTGGTTTTTGATAGTTTGGGCCCTATTGAATAATGAATGTTTTGAATTTTCTCCAAAAGTAAAGTAGTTGCAAACTCATCCTTTTAGAAACTTGTTTGGGCTGTTGAGAGGAGTAAAAAACCATCAAAAATTTCAATCCTGCATGATTCTACCAAGAAATGTGATTCTTCATTCAAAACGCTGGTTTTCGCTATTGGGCTCTATTGAATAATGAATGTTTTGAATTTTCTCCAAAAGTAAAGTAGTTGCAAACTCATGCTTTTAGAGACTTGTTTGGGCTCATGAGAGGAGTAGAAAAACATCAAAAATTTCAGTCCTGCATGATTCTACCAAGAAATGTGTGTTCATTGAAACCGCTGGTTTTTGATAGTTTGGGCCCTATTGAATAATGAATGTTTTGAATTTTCTCCAAAAGTAAAGTAGTTGCAAACTCATGCTTTTAGAGACTTGTTTGGGCTCATGAGGGGAGTAGAAAAACATCAAAAATTTCAGTCCTGCATGATTCTACCAAGAAATGTGTGTTCATTGAAACCGCTGGTTTTTGATAGTTTGGGCCCTATTGAATAATGAATGTTTTGAATTTTCTCCAAAAGTAAAGTAGTTGCAAACTCATCCTTTTAGAAACTTGTTTGGGCTGTTGAGAGGAGTAAAAAACCATCAAAAATTTCAATCCTGCATGATTCTACCAAGAAATGTGATTCTTCATTCAAAACGCTGGTTTTTGCTATTGGGCTCTATTGAATAATGAATGTTTTGAATTTTCTCCAAAAGTAAAGTAGTTGCAAACTCATGCTTTTAGAGACTTGTTTGGGCTCATGAGAGGAGTAGAAAAACATCAAAAATTTCAGTCCTGCATGATTCTACCAAGAAATGTGTGTTCATTCAAACCGCTGGTTTTTGATAGTTTGGGCCCTATTGAATAATGAATGTTTTGAATTTTCTCCAAAAGTAAAGTAGTTGCAAACTCATCCTTTTAGAAACTTGTTTGGGCTGTTGAGAGGAGTAAAAAACCATCAAAAATTTCAATCCTGCATGATTCTACCAAGAAATGTGATTCTTCATTCAAAACGCTGGTTTTTGCTATTGGGCTCTATTGAATAATGAATGTTTTGAATTTTCTCCAAAAGTAAAGTAGTTGCAAACTCATGCTTTTAGAGACTTGTTTGGGCTCATGAGAGGAGTAGAAAAACATCAAAAATTTCAGTCCTGCATGATTCTACCAAGAAATGTGTGTTCATTGAAACCGCTGGTTTTTGATAGTTTGGGCCCTATTGAATAATGAATGTTTTGAATTTTCTCCAAAAGTAAAGTAGTTGCAAACTCATCCTTTTAGAAACTTGTTTGGGCTGTTGAGAGGAGTAAAAAACCATCAAAAATTTCAATCCTGCATGATTCTACCAAGAAATGTGATTCTTCATTCAAAACGCTGGTTTTTGCTATTGGGCTCTATTGAATAATGAATGTTTTGAATTTTCTCCAAAAGTAAAGTAGTTGCAAACTCATGCTTTTAGAGAATTGTTTGGGCTCATGAGAGGAGTAGAAAAACATCAAAAATTTCAGTCCTGCATGATTCTACCAAGAAATGTGTGTTCATTGAAACCGCTGGTTTTTGATAGTTTGGGCCCTATTGAATAATGAATGTTTTGAATTTTCTCCAAAAGTAAAGTAGTTGCAAATTCATCCTTTTAGAAACTTGTTTGGGCTGTTGAGAGGAGTAAAAAACCATCAAAAATTTCAATCCTGCATGATTTTACCAAGAAATGTGATTCTTCATTCAAAACCTGATTTTTGCTATTGGGCTCTATTGAATAGTGAATGTTTTGAATTTTCTCCAAAAGTAAAGTAGTTGCAAACTCATGCTTTTAGAGACTTGTTTGGGCTCATGAGATGAGTAGAAAAACATCAAAAATTTCAGTCCTGCATGATTCTACCAAGAAATGTGTTCATTGAAACCGCTGGTTTTTGATAGTTTGGGCCCTATTGAATAATGAATGTTTTGAATTTTCTCCAAAAGTAAAGTAGTTGCAAACTCATCCTTTTAGAAACTTGTTTGGGCTGTTGAGAGGAGTAAAAAAACATCAAAAATTTCAATCCTGCATGATTCTACCAAGAAATGTGATTCTTCATTCAAAACGCTGGTTTTTGCTATTGGGCTCTATTGAATAATGAATGTTTTGAATTTTCTCCAAAAGTAAAGTAGTTGCAAACTCATGCTTCTAGAGACTTGTTTGGGCTCATGAGAGGAGTAGAAAAACATCAAAAATTTCAGTCCTGCATGATTCTACCAAGAAATGTGTGTTCATTGAAACGGCTGGTTTTTGATAGTTTGGGCCCTATTGAATAATGAATGTTTTGAATTTTCTCCAAAAGTAAAGTAGTTGCAAACTCATCCTTTTAGAAACTTGTTTGGGCTGTTGAGAGGAGTAAAAAACCATCAAAAATTTCAATCCTGCATGATTCTACCAAGAAATGTGATTCTTCATTCAAAACGCTGGTTTTTGCTATTGGGCTCTATTGAATAATGAATGTTTTGAATTTTCTCCAAAAGTAAAGTAGTTGCAAACTCATGCTTTTAGAGACTTGTTTGGGCTCATGAGAGGAGTAGAAAAACATCAAAAATTTCAGTCCTGCATGATTCTACCAAGAAATGTGTGTTCATTCAAACCGCTGGTTTTTGATAGTTTGGGCCCTATTGAATAATGAATGTTTTGAATTTTCTCCAAAAGTAAAGTAGTTGCAAACTCATGCTTTTAGAGACTTGTTTGGGCTCATGAGAGGAGTAGAAAAACATCAAAAATTTCAGTCCTGCATGATTCTACCAAGAAATGTGTGTTCATTGAAACCGCTGTTTTTTGATAGTTTGGGCCCTATTGAATAATGAATGTTTTGAATTTTCTCCAAAAGTAAAGTAGTTGCAAACTCATCCTTTTAGAAACTTGTTTGGGCTGTTGAGAGGAGTAAAAAACCATCAAAAATTTCAATCCTGCATGATTCTACCAAGAAATGTGATTCTTCATTCAAAACGCTGGTTTTTGCTATTGGGCTCTATTGAATAATGAATGTTTTGAATTTTCTCCAAAAGTAAAGTAGTTGCAAACTCATGCTTTTAGAGACTTGTTTGGGCTCATGAGAGGAGTAGAAAAACATCAAAAATTTCAGTCCTGCATGATTCTACCAAGAAATGTGTGTTCATTGAAACCGCTGGTTTTTGATAGTTTGGGCCCTATTGAATAATGAATGTTTTGAATTTTCTCCAAAAGTAAAGTAGTTGCAAACTCATCCTTTTAGAAACTTGTTTGGGCTGTTGAGAGGAGTAAAAAACCATCAAAAATTTGAATCCTGCATGATTCTACCAAGAAATGTGATTCTTCATTCAAAACGCTGGTTTTTGCTATTGGGCTCTATTGAATAATGAATGTTTTGAATTTTCTCCAAAAGTAAAGTAGTTGCAAACTCATGCTTTTAGAGACTTGTTTGGGCTCATGAGAGGAGTAGAAAAACATCAAAAATTTCAGTCCTGCATGATTCTACCAAGAAATGTGTGTTCATTCAAACCGCTGGTTTTTGATAGTTTGGGCCCTATTGAATAATGAATGTTTTGAATTTTCTCCAAAAGTAAAGTAGTTGCAAACTCATCCTTTTAGAAACTTGTTTGGGCTGTTGAGAGGAGTAAAAAACCATCAAAAATTTCAATCCTGCATGATTCTACCAAGAAATGTGATTCTTCATTCAAAACGCTGGTTTTTGCTATTGGGCTCTATTGAATAATGAATGTTTTGAATTTTCTCCAAAAGTAAAGTAGTTGCAAACTCATGCTTTTAGAGACTTGTTTGGGCTCATGAGAGGAGTAGAAAAACATCAAAAATTTCAGTCCTGCATGATTCTACCAAGAAATGTGTGTTCATTGAAACGGCTGGTTTTTGATAGTTTGGGCCCTATTAAATAATGAATGTTTTGAATTTTCTCCAAAAGTAAAGTAGTTGCAAACTCATCCTTTTAGAAACTTGTTTGGGCTGTTGAGAGGAGTAAAAAACCATCAAAAATTTCAATCCTGCATGATTCTACCAAGAAATGTGATTCTTCATTCAAAACGCTGGTTTTTGCTATTGGTCTCTATTGAATAATGAATGTTTTGAATTTTCTCCAAAGGTAAAGTAGTTGCAAACTCATGCTTTTAGAGACTTGTTTGTGCTCATGAGAGGAGTAGAAAAACATCAAAAATTTCAGTCCTGCATGATTCTACCAAGAAATGTGTGTTCATTGAAACCGCTGGTTTTTGATAGTTTGGGCCCTATTGAATAATGAATGTTTTGAATTTTCTCCAAAAGTAAAGTAGTTGCAAACTCATCCTTTTAGAAACTTGTTTGGGCTGTTGAGAGGAGTAAAAAACCATCAAAAATTTCAATCCTGCATGATTTTACCAAGAAATGTGATTCTTCATTCAAAACCTGATTTTTGCTATTGGGCTCTATTGAATAGTGAATGTTTTGAATTTTCTCCAAAAGTAAAGTAGTTGCAAACTCATGCTTTTAGAGACTTGTTTGGGCTCATGAGAGGAGTAGAAAAACATCAAAAATTTCAGTCCTGCATGATTCTACCAAGAAATGTGTTCATTCAAACCGTTGGTTTTTGATAGTTTGGGCCCTATTGAATAATGAATGTTTTGAATTTTCTCCAAAAGTAAAGTAGTTGCAAACTCATCCTTTTAGAAACTTGTTTGGGCTGTTGAGAGGAGTAAAAACCCATCAAAAATTTCAATCCTGCATGATTCTACCAAGAAATGTGATTCTTCATTCAAAACGCTGGTTTTTGCTATTGGGCTCTATTGAATAATGAATGTTTTGAATTTTCTCCAAAAGTAAAGTAGTTGCAAACTCATGCTTTTAGAGACTTGTTTGGGCTCATGAGATGAGTAGAAAAACATCAAAAATTTCAGTCCTGCATGATTCTACCAAGACATGTGTGTTCATTGAAACGGCTGGTTTTTGATAGTTTGGGCCCTATTGAATAATGAATGTTTTGAATTTTCTCCAAAAGTAAAGTAGTTGCAAACTCATCCTTTTAGAAACTTGTTTGGGCTGTTGAGAGGAGTAAAAAACCATCAAAAATTTCAATCCTGCATGATTCTACCAAGAAATGTGATACTTCATTCAAAACGCTGGTTTTTGCTATTGGGCTCTATTGAATAATGAATGTTTTGAATTTTCTCCAAAAGTAAAGTAGTTGCAAACTCATGCTTTTAGAGACTTGTTTGGGCTCATGAGAGGAGTAGAAAAACATCAAAAATTTCAGTCCTGCATGATTCTACCAAGAAATGTGTGTTCATTCAAACCGCTGGTTTTTGATAGTTTGGGCCCTATTGAATAATGAATGTTTTGAATTTTCTCCAAAAGTAAAGTAGTTGCAAACTCATGCTTTTAGAGACTTGTTTGGGCTCATGAGAGGAGTAGAAAAACATCAAAAATTTCAGTCCTGCATGATTCTACCAAGAAATGTGTGTTCATTGAAACCGCTGGTTTTTGATAGTTTGGGCCCTATTGAATAATGAATGTTTTGAATTTTCTCCAAAAGTAAAGTAGTTGCAAACTCATCCTTTTAGAAACTTGTTTGGGCTGTTGAGAGGAGTAAAAAACCATCAAAAATTTCAATCCTGCATGATTCTACCAAGAAATGTGATTCTTCATTCAAAACGCTGGTTTTTGCTATTGGGCTCTATTGAATAATGAATGTTTTGAATTTTCTCCAAAAGTAAAGTAGTTGCAAACTCATGCTTTTAGAGGCTTGTTTGGGCTCATGGGATGAGTAGAAAAACATCAAAAATTTCAGTCCTGCATGATTCTACCAAGACATGTGTGTTCATTGAAACGGCTGGTTTTTGATAGTTTGGGCCCTATTGAATAATGAATGTTTTGAATTTTCTCCAAAAGTAAAGTAGTTGCAAACTCATCCTTTTAGAAACTTGTTTGGGCTGTTGAGAGGAGTAAAAAACCATCAAAAATTTCAATCCTGCATGATTCTACCAAGAAATGTGATTCTTCATTCAAAACGCTGGTTTTTGCTATTGGGCTCTATTGAATAATGAATGTTTTGAATTTTCTCCAAAAGTAAAGTAGTTGCAAACTCATGCTTTTAGAGACTTGTTTGGGCTCATGAGAGGAGTAGAAAAACATCAAAAATTTCAGTCCTGCATGATTCTACCAAGAAATGTGTGTTCATTCAAACCGCTGGTTTTTGATAGTTTGGGCCCTATTGAATAATGAATGTTTTGAATTTTCTCCAAAAGTAAAGTAGTTGCAAACTCATGCTTTTAGAGACTTGTTTGGGCTCATGAGAGGAGTAGAAAAACATCAAAAATTTCAGTCCTGCATGATTCTACCAAGAAATGTGTGTTCATTGAAACCGCTGGTTTTTGATAGTTTGGGCCCTATTGAATAATGAATGTTTTGAATTTTCTCCAAAAGTAAAGTAGTTGCAAACTCATCCTTTTAGAAACTTGTTTGGGCTGTTGAGAGGAGTAAAAAACCATCAAAAATTTCAATCCTGCATGATTCTACCAAGAAATGTGATTCTTCATTCAAAACGCTGGTTTTTGCTATTGGGCTCTATTGAATAATGAATGTTTTGAATTTTCTCCAAAAGTAAAGTAGTTGCAAACTCATGCTTTTAGAGACTTGTTTGGGCTCATGAGAGGAGTAGAAAAACATCAAAAATTTCAGTCCTGCATGATTCTACCAAGAAATGTGTGTTTATTGAAACCGCTGGTTTTTGATAGTTTGGGCCCTATTGAATAATGAATGTTTTGAATTTTCTCCAAAAGTAAAGTAGTTGCAAACTCATCCTTTTAGAAACTTGTTTGGGCTGTTGAGAGGAGTAAAAAACCATCAAAAATTTCAATCCTGCATGATTCTACCAAGAAATGTGATTCTTCATTCAAAACGCTGGTTTTTGCTATTGGGCTCTATTGAATAATGAATGTTTTGAATTTTCTCCAAAAGTAAAGTAGTTGCAAACTCATGCTTTTAGAGACTTGTTTGGGCTCATGAGAGGAGTAGAAAAACATCAAAAATTTCAGTCCTGCATGATTCTACCAAGAAATGTGTGTTCATTGAAACCGCTGGTTTATGATAGTTTGGGCCCTATTGAATAATGAATGTTTTGAATTTTCTCCAAAAGTAAAGTAGTTGCAAACTCATCCTTTTAGAAACTTGTTTGGGCTGTTGAGAGGAGTAAAAAACCATCAAAAATTTCAATCCTGCATGATTCTACCAAGAAATGTGATTCTTCATTCAAAACGCTGGTTTTTGCTATTGGGCTCTATTGAATAATGAATGTTTTGAATTTTCTCCAAAAGTAAAGTAGTTGCAAACTCATGCTTTTAGAGACTTGTTTGGGCTCATGAGAGGAGTAGAAAAACATCAAAAATTTCAGTCCTGCATGATTCTACCAAGAAATGTGTGTTCATTGAAACCGCTGGTTTTTGATAGTTTGGGCCCTATTGAATAATGAATGTTTTGAATTTTCTCCAAAAGTAAAGTAGTTGCAAACTCATCCTTTTAGAAACTTGTTTGGGCTGTTGAGAGGAGTAAAAAACCATCAAAAATTTCAATCCTGCATGATTCTACCAAGAAATGTGATTCTTCATTCAAAACGCTGGTTTTTGCTATTGGGCTCTATTGAATAATGAATGTTTTGAATTTTCTCCAAAAGTAAAGTAGTTGCAAACTCATGCTTTTAGAGACTTGTTTGGGCTCATGAGAGGAGTAGAAAAACATCAAAAATTTCAGTCCTGCATGATTCTACCAAGAAATGTGTGTTCATTGAAACCGCTGGTTTTTGATAGTTTGGGCCCTATTGAATAATGAATGTTTTGAATTTTCTCCAAAAGTAAAGTAGTTGCAAATTCATCCTTTTAGAAACTTGTTTGGGCTGTTGAGAGGAGTAAAAAACCATCAAAAATTTCAATCCTGCATGATTTTACCAAGAAATGTGATTCTTCATTCAAAACCTGATTTTTGCTATTGGGCTCTATTGAATAGTGAATGTTTTGAATTTTCTCCAAAAGTAAAGTAGTTGCAAACTCATGCTTTTAGAGACTTGTTTGGGCTCATGAGATGAGTAGAAAAACATCAAAAATTTCAGTCCTGCATGATTCTACCAAGAAATGTGTTCATTGAAACCGCTGGTTTTTGATAGTTTGGGCCCTATTGAATAATGAATGTTTTGAATTTTCTCCAAAAGTAAAGTAGTTGCAAACTCATCCTTTTAGAAACTTGTTTGGGCTGTTGAGAGGAGTAAAAAACCATCAAAAATTTCAATCCTGCATGATTCTACCAAGAAATGTGATTCTTCATTCAAAACGCTGGTTTTTGCTATTGGGCTCTATTGAATAATGAATGTTTTGAATTTTCTCCAAAAGTAAAGTAGTTGCAAACTCATGCTTCTAGAGACTTGTTTGGGCTCATGAGAGGAGTAGAAAAACATCAAAAATTTCAGTCCTGCATGATTCTACCAAGAAATGTGTGTTCATTGAAACGGCTGGTTTTTGATAGTTTGGGCCCTATTGAATAATGAATGTTTTGAATTTTCTCCAAAAGTAAAGTAGTTGCAAACTCATCCTTTTAGAAACTTGTTTGGGCTGTTGAGAGGAGTAAAAAACCATCAAAAATTTCAATCCTGCATGATTCTACCAAGAAATGTGATTCTTCATTCAAAACGCTGGTTTTTGCTATTGGGCTCTATTGAATAATGAATGTTTTGAATTTTCTCCAAAAGTAAAGTAGTTGCAAACTCATGCTTTTAGAGACTTGTTTGGGCTCATGAGAGGAGTAGAAAAACATCAAAAATTTCAGTCCTGCATGATTCTACCAAGAAATGTGTGTTCATTCAAACCGCTGGTTTTTGATAGTTTGGGCCCTATTGAATAATGAATGTTTTGAATTTTCTCCAAAAGTAAAGTAGTTGCAAACTCATGCTTTTAGAGACTTGTTTGGGCTCATGAGAGGAGTAGAAAAACATCAAAAATTTCAGTCCTGCATGATTCTACCAAGAAATGTGTGTTCATTGAAACCGCTGGTTTTTGATAGTTTGGGCCCTATTGAATAATGAATGTTCTGAATTTTCTCCAAAAGTAAAGTAGTTGCAAACTCATCCTTTTAGAAACTTGTTTGGGCTGTTGAGAGGAGTAAAAAACCATCAAAAATTTCAATCCTGCATGATTCTACCAAGAAATGTGATTCTTCATTCAAAACGCTGGTTTTTGCTATTGGGCTCTCTTGAATAATGAATGTTTTGAATTTTCTCCAAAAGTAAAGTAGTTGCAAACTCATGCTTTTAGAGACTTGTTTGGGCTCATGAGAGGAGAAGAAAAACATCAAAAATTTCAGTCCTGCATGATTCTACCAAGAAATGTGTGTTCATTGAAACCGCTGGTTTTTGATAGTTTGGGCCCTATTGAATAATGAATGTTTTGAATTTTCTCCAAAAGTAAAGTAGTTGCAAACTCATCCTTTTAGAAACTTGTTTGGACTGTTGAGAGGAGTAAAAAACCATCAAATATTTCAATCCTGCATGATTCTACCAAGAAATGTGATTCTTCATTCAAAACGCTGGTTTTTGCTATTGGGCTCTATTGAATAATGAATGTTTTGAATTTTCTCCAAAAGTAAAGGAGTTGCAAACTCATGCTTTTAGAGACTTGTTTGGGCTCATGAGAGGAGTAGAAAAACATCAAAAATTTCAGTCCTGCATGATTCTACCAAGAAATGTGTGTTCATTGAAACCGCTGGTTTTTGATAGTTTGGGCCCTATTGAATAATGAATGTTTTGAATTTTCTCCAAAAGTAAAGTAGTTGCAAACTCATCCTTTTAGAAACTTGTTTGGGCTGTTGAGAGGAGTAAAAAACCATCAAAAATTTCAATCCTGCATGATTTTACCAAGAAATGTGATTCCTCATTCAAAACCTGATTTTTGCTATTGGGCTCTATTGAATAGTGAATGTTTTGAATTTTCTCCAAAAGTAAAGTAGTTGCAAACTCATGCTTTTAGAGACTTGTTTGGGCTCATGAGATGAGTAGAAAAACATCAAAAATTTCAGTCCTGCATGATTCTACCAAGACATGTGTGTTCATTGAAACGGCTGGTTTTTGATAGTTTGGGCCCTATTGAATAATGAATGTTTTGAATTTTCTCCAAAAGTAAAGTAGTTGCAAACTCATCCTCTTAGAAACTTGTTTGGGCTGTTGAGAGGAGTAAAAAACCATCAAAAATTTCAATCCTACATGATTCTACCAAGAAATGTGATTCTTCATTCAAAACGCTGGTTTTTGCTATTGGGCTCTATTGAATAATGAATGTTTTGAATTTTCTCCAAAAGTAAAGTAGTTGCAAACTCATGCTTTTAGAGACTTGTTTGGGCTCATGAGAGGAGTAGAAAAACATCAAAAATTTCAGTCCTGCATGATTCTACCAAGAAATGTGTGTTCATTCAAACCGCTGGTTTTTGATAGTTTGGGCCCTATTGAATAATGAATGTTTTGAATTTTCTCCAAAAGTAAAGTAGTTGCAAACTCATGCTTTTAGAGACTTGTTTGGGCTCATGAGAGGAGTAGAAAAACATCAAAAATTTCAATCCTGCATGATTCTACCAAGAAATGTGTGTTCATTGAAACCGCTGGTTTTTGATAGTTTGGGCCCTATTGAATAATGAATGTTTTGAATTTTCTCCAAAAGTAAAGTAGTTGCAAACTCATCCTTTTAGAAACTTGTTTGGGCTGTTGAGAGGAGTAAAAAAACCATCAAAAATTTCAATCCTGCATGATTCTACCAAGAAATGTGATTCTTCATTCAAAACGCTGGTTTTTGCTATTGGGCTCTATTGAATAATGAATGTTTTGAATTTTCTCCAAAAGTAAAGTAGTTGCAAACTCATGCTTTTAGAGACTTGTTTGGGCTCATGAGATGAGTAGAAAAACATCAAAAATTTCAGTCCTGCATGATTCTACCAAGACATGTGTGTTCATTGAAACGGCTGGTTTTTGATAGTTTGGGCCCTATTGAATAATGAATGTTTTGAATTTTCTCCAAAAGTAAAGTAGTTGCAAACTCATCCTTTTAGAAACTTGTTTGGGCTGTTGAGAGGAGTAAAAAACCATCAAAAATTTCAATCCTGCATGATTCTACCAAGAAATGTGATTCTTCATTCAAAACGCTGGTTTTCGCTATTGGGCTCTATTAAATAATGAATGTTTTGAATTTTCTCCAAAAGTAAAGTAGTTGCAAACTCATGCTTTTAGAGACTTGTTTGGGCTCATGAGAGGAGTAGAAAAACATCAAAAATTTCAGTCCTGCATGATTCTACCAAGAAATGTGTGTTCATTGAAACCGCTGGTTTTTGATAGTTTGGGCCCTATTGAATAATGAATGTTTTGAATTTTCTCCAAAAGTAAAGTAGTTGCAAACTCATGCTTTTAGAGACTTGTTTGGGCTCATGAGGGGAGTAGAAAAACATCAAAAATTTCAGTCCTGCATGATTCTACCAAGAAATGTGTGTTCTTTGAAACCGCTGGTTTTTGATAGTTTGGGCCCTATTGAATAATGAATGTTTTGAATTTTCTCCAAAAGTAAAGTAGTTGCAAACTCATCCTTTTAGAAACTTGTTTGGGCTGTTGAGAGGAGTAAAAAACCATCAAAAATTTCAATCCTGCATGATTCTACCAAGAAATGTGATTCTTCATTCAAAACGCTGGTTTTTGCTATTGGGCTCTATTGAATAATGAATGTTTTGAATTTTCTCCAAAAGTAAAGTAGTTGCAAACTCATGCTTTTAGAGACTTGTTTGGGCTCATGAGAGGAGTAGAAAAACATCAAAAATTTCAGTCCTGCATGATTCTACCAAGAAATGTGTGTTCATTGAAACCGCTGGTTTTTGATAGTTTGGGCCCTATTGAATAATGAATGTTTTGAATTTTCTCCAAAAGTAAAGTAGTTGCAAACTCATCCTTTTAGAAACTTGTTTGGGCTGTTGAGAGGAGTAAAAAACCATCAAAAATTTCAATCCTGCATGATTCTACCAAGAAATGTGATTCTTCATTCAAAACGCTGGTTTTTGCTATTGGGCTCTATTGAATAATGAATGTTTTGAATTTTCTCCAAAAGTAAAGTAGTTGCAAACTCATGCTTTTAGAGACTTGTTTGGGCTCATGAGAGGAGTAGAAAAACATCAAAAATTTCAGTCCTGCATGATTCTACCAAGAAATGTGTGTTCATTGAAACCGCTGGTTTTTGATAGTTTGGGCCCTATTGAATAATGAATGTTTTGAATTTTCTCCAAAAGTAAAGTAGTTGCAAACTCATCCTTTTAGAAACTTGTTTGGGCTGTTGAGAGGAGTAAAAAACCATCAAAAATTTCAATCCTGCATGATTCTACCAAGAAATGTGATTCTTCATTCAAAACGCTGGTTTTTGCTATTGGGCTCTATTGAATAATGAATGTTTTGAATTTTCTCCAAAAGTAAAGTAGTTGCAAACTCATGCTTTTAGAGACTTGTTTGGGCTCATGAGAGGAGTAGAAAAACATCAAAAATTTCAGTCCTGCATGATTCTACCAAGAAATGTGTGTTCATTGAAACCGCTGGTTTTTGATAGTTTGGGCCCTATTGAATAATGAATGTTTTGAATTTTCTCCAAAAGTAAAGTAGTTGCAAATTCATCCTTTTAGAAACTTGTTTGGGCTGTTGAGAGGAGTAAAAAACCATCAAAAATTTCAATCCTGCATGATTTTACCAAGAAATGTGATTCTTCATTCAAAACCTGATTTTTGCTATTGGGCTCTATTGAATAGTGAATGTTTTGAATTTTCTCCAAAAGTAAAGTAGTTGCAAACTCATGCTTTTAGAGACTTGTTTGGGCTCATGAGATGAGTAGAAAAACATCAAAAATTTCAGTCCTGCATGATTCTACCAAGAAATGTGTTCATTGAAACCGCTGGTTTTTGATAGTTTGGGCCCTATTGAATAATGAATGTTTTGAATTTTCTCCAAAAGTAAAGTAGTTGCAAACTCATCCTTTTAGAAACTTGTTTGGGCTGTTGAGAGGAGTAAAAAACCATCAAAAATTTCAATCCTGCATGATTCTACCAAGAAATGTGATTCTTCATTCAAAACGCTGGTTTTTGCTATTGGGCTCTATTGAATAATGAATGTTTTGAATTTTCTCCAAAAGTAAAGTAGTTGCAAACTCATGCTTCTAGAGACTTGTTTGGGCTCATGAGAGGAGTAGAAAAACATCAAAAATTTCAGTCCTGCATGATTCTACCAAGAAATGTGTGTTCATTGAAACGGCTGGTTTTTGATAGTTTGGGCCCTATTGAATAATGAATGTTTTGAATTTTCTCCAAAAGTAAAGTAGTTGCAAACTCATCCTTTTAGAAACTTGTTTGGGCTGTTGAGAGGAGTAAAAAACCATCAAAAATTTCAATCCTGCATGATTCTACCAAGAAATGTGATTCTTCATTCAAAACGCTGGTTTTTGCTATTGGGCTCTATTGAATAATGAATGTTTTGAATTTTCTCCAAAAGTAAAGTAGTTGCAAACTCATGCTTTTATAGACTTGTTTGGGCTCATGAGAGGAGTAGAAAAACATCAAAAATTTCAGTCCTGCATGATTCTACCAAGAAATGTGTGTTCATTCAAACCGCTGGTTTTTGATAGTTTGGGCCCTATTGAATAATGAATGTTTTGAATTTTCTCCAAAAGTAAAGTAGTTGCAAACTCATGCTTTTAGAGACTTGTTTGGGCTCATGAGAGGAGTAGAAAAACATCAAAAATTTCAGTCCTGCATGATTCTACCAAGAAATGTGTGTTCATTGAAACCGCTGGTTTTTGATAGTTTGGGCCCTATTGAATAATGAATGTTTTGAATTTTCTCCAAAAGTAAAGTAGTTGCAAACTCATCCTTTTAGAAACTTGTTTGGACTGTTGAGAGGAGTAAAAAACCATCAAAAATTTCAATCCTGCATGATTCTACCAAGAAATGTGATTCTTCATTCAAAACGCTGGTTTTTGCTATTGGGCTCTATTGAATAATGAATGTTTTGAATTTTCTCCAAAAGTAAAGGAGTTGCAAACTCATGCTTTTAGAGACTTGTTTGGGCTCATGAGAGGAGTAGAAAAACATCAAAAATTTCAGTCCTGCATGATTCTACCAAGAAATGTGTGTTCATTGAAACCGCTGGTTTTTGATAGTTTGGGCCCTATTGAATAATGAATGTTTTGAATTTTCTCCAAAAGTAAAGTAGTTGCAAACTCATCCTTTTAGAAACTTGTTTGGGCTGTTGAGAGGAGTAAAAAACCATCAAAAATTTCAATCCTGCATGATTTTACCAAGAAATGTGATTCCTCATTCAAAACCTGATTTTTGCTATTGGGCTCTATTGAATAGTGAATGTTTTGAATTTTCTCCAAAAGTAAAGTAGTTGCAAACTCATCCTCTTAGAAACTTGTTTGGGCTGTTGAGAGGAGTAAAAAACCATCAAAAATTTCAATCCTACATGATTCTACCAAGAAATGTGATTCTTCATTCAAAACGCTGGTTTTTGCTATTGGGCTCTATTGAATAATGAATGTTTTGAATTTTCTCCAAAAGTAAAGTAGTTGCAAACTCATGCTTTTAGAGACTTGTTTGGGCTCATGAGATGAGTAGAAAAACATCAAAAATTTCAGTCCTGCATGATTCTACCAAGACATGTGTGTTCATTGAAACGGCTGGTTTTTGATAGTTTGGGCCCTATTGAATAATGAATGTTTTGAATTTTCTCCAAAAGTAAAGTAGTTGCAAACTCATCCTTTTAGAAACTTGTTTGGGCTGTTGAGAGGAGTAAAAAACCATCAAAAATTTCAATCCTGCATGATTCTACCAAGAAATGTGATACTTCATTCAAAACGCTGGTTTTTGCTATTGGGCTCTATTGAATAATGAATGTTTTGAATTTTCTCCAAAAGTAAAGTAGTTGCAAACTCATGCTTTTAGAGACTTGTTTGGGCTCATGAGAGGAGTAGAAAAACATCAAAAATTTCAGTCCTGCATGATTCTACCAAGAAATGTGTGTTCATTCAAACCGCTGGTTTTTGATAGTTTGGGCCCTATTGAATAATGAATGTTTTGAATTTTCTCCAAAAGTAAAGTAGTTGCAAACTCATCCTTTTAGAAACTTGTTTGGGCTGTTGAGAGGAGTAAAAAACCATCAAAAATTTCAATCCTGCATGATTCTACCAAGAAATGTGATTCTTCATTCAAAACGCTGGTTTTTGCTATTGGGCTCTATTGAATAATGAATGTTTTGAATTTTCTCCAAAAGTAAAGTAGTTGCAAACTCATGCTTTTAGAGACTTGTTTGGGCTCATGAGAGGAGTAGAAAAACATCAAAAATTTCAGTCCTGCATGATTCTACCAAGAAATGTGTGTTTATTGAAACCGCTGGTTTTTGATAGTTTGGGCCCTATTGAATAATGAATGTTTTGAATTTTCTCCAAAAGTAAAGTAGTTGCAAACTCATCCTTTTAGAAACTTGTTTGGGCTGTTGAGAGGAGTAAAAAACCATCAAAAATTTCAATCCTGCATGATTCTACCAAGAAATGTGATTCTTCATTCAAAACGCTGGTTTTTGCTATTGGGCTCTATTGAATAATGAATGTTTTGAATTTTCTCCAAAAGTAAAGTAGTTGCAAACTCATGCTTTTAGAGACTTGTTTGGGCTCATGAGAGGAGTAGAAAAACATCAAAAATTTCAGTCCTGCATGATTCTACCAAGAAATGTGTGTTCATTGAAACCGCTGGTTTTTGATAGTTTGGGCCCTATTGAATAATGAATGTTTTGAATTTTCTCCAAAAGTAAAGTAGTTGCAAACTCATCCTTTTAGAAACTTGTTTGGGCTGTTGAGAGGAGTAAAAAACCATCAAAAATTTCAATCCTGCATGATTCTACCAAGAAATGTGATTCTTCATTCAAAACGCTGGTTTTTGCTATTGGGCTCTATTGAATAATGAATGTTTTGAATTTTCTCCAAAAGTAAAGTAGTTGCAAACTCATGCTTTTAGAGACTTGTTTGGGCTCATGAGAGGAGTAGAAAAACATCAAAAATTTCAGTCCTGCATGATTCTACCAAGAAATGTGTGTTCATTGAAACCGCTGGTTTTTGATAGTTTGGGCCCTATTGAATAATGAATGTTTTGAATTTTCTCCAAAAGTAAAGTAGTTGCAAATTCATCCTTTTAGAAACTTGTTTGGGCTGTTGAGAGGAGTAAAAAACCATCAAAAATTTCAATCCTGCATGATTTTACCAAGAAATGTGATTCTTCATTCAAAACCTGATTTTTGCTATTGGGCTCTATTGAATAGTGAATGTTTTGAATTTTCTCCAAAAGTAAAGTAGTTGCAAACTCATGCTTTTAGAGACTTGTTTGGGCTCATGAGATGAGTAGAAAAACATCAAAAATTTCAGTCCTGCATGATTCTACCAAGAAATGTGTTCATTGAAACCGCTGGTTTTTGATAGTTTGGGCCCTATTGAATAATGAATGTTTTGAATTTTCTCCAAAAGTAAAGTAGTTGCAAGCTCATCCTTTTAGAAACTTGTTTGGGCTGTTGAGAGGAGTAAAAAACCATCAAAAATTTCAATCCTGCATGATTCTACCAAGAAATGTGATTCTTCATTCAAAACGCTGGTTTTTGCTATTGGGCTCTATTGAATAATGAATGTTTTGAATTTTCTCCAAAAGTAAAGTAGTTGCAAACTCATGCTTCTAGAGACTTGTTTGGGCTCATGAGAGGAGTAGAAAAACATCAAAAATTTCAGTCCTGCATGATTCTACCAAGAAATGTGTGTTCATTGAAACGGCTGGTTTTTGATAGTTTGGGCCCTATTGAATAATGAATGTTTTGAATTTTCTCCAAAAGTAAAGTAGTTGCAAACTCATCCTTTTAGAAACTTGTTTGGGCTGTTGAGAGGAGTAAAAAACCATCAAAAATTTCAATCCTGCATGATTCTACCAAGAAATGTGATTCTTCATTCAAAACGCTGGTTTTTGCTATTGGGCTCTATTGAATAATGAATGTTTTGAATTTTCTCCAAAAGTAAAGTAGTTGCAAACTCATGCTTTTAGAGACTTGTTTGGGCTCATGAGAGGAGTAGAAAAACATCAAAAATTTCAGTCCTGCATGATTCTACCAAGAAATGTGTGTTCATTCAAACCGCTGGTTTTTGATAGTTTGGGCCCTATTGAATAATGAATGTTTTGAATTTTCTCCAAAAGTAAAGTAGTTGCAAACTCATGCTTTTAGAGACTTGTTTGGGCTCATGAGAGGAGTAGAAAAACATCAAAAATTTCAGTCCTGCATGATTCTACCAAGAAATGTGTGTTCATTGAAACCGCTGGTTTTTGATAGTTTGGGCCCTATTGAATAATGAATGTTTTGAATTTTCTCCAAAAGTAAAGTAGTTGCAAACTCATCCTTTTAGAAACTTGTTTGGGCTGTTGAGAGGAGTAAAAAACCATCAAAAATTTCAATCCTGCATGATTCTACCAAGAAATGTGATTCTTCATTCAAAACGCTGGTTTTTGCTATTGGGCTCTATTGAATAATGAATGTTTTGAATTTTCTCCAAAAGTAAAGTAGTTGCAAACTCATGCTTTTAGAGACTTGTTTGGGCTCATGAGAGGAGTAGAAAAACATCAAAAATTTCAGTCCTGCATGATTCTACCAAGAAATGTGTGTTCATTGAAACCGCTGGTTTTTGATAGTTTGGGCCCTATTGAATAATGAATGTTTTGAATTTTCTCCAAAAGTAAAGTAGTTGCAAACTCATCCTTTTAGAAACTTGTTTGGGCTGTTGAGAGGAGTAAAAAACCATCAAAAATTTCAATCCTGCATGATTCTACCAAGAAATGTGATTCTTCATTCAAAACGCTGGTTTTTGCTATTGGGCTCTATTGAATAATGAATGTTTTGAATTTTCTCCAAAAGTAAAGTAGTTGCAAACTCATGCTTTTAGAGACTTGTTTGGGCTCATGAGAGGAGTAGAAAAACATCAAAAATTTCAGTCCTGCATGATTCTACCAAGAAATGTGTGTTCATTGAAACCGCTGGTTTTTGATAGTTTGGGCCCTATTGAATAATGAATGTTTTGAATTTTCTCCAAAAGTAAAGTAGTTGCAAACTCATCCTTTTAGAAACTTGTTTGGGCTGTTGAGAGGAGTAAAAAACCATCAAAAATTTCAATCCTGCATGATTCTACCAAGAAATGTGATTCTTCATTCAAAACGCTGGTTTTTGCTATTGGGCTCTATTGAATAATGAATGTTTTGAATTTTCTCCAAAAGTAAAGTAGTTGCAAACTCATGCTTTTAGAGACTTGTTTGGGCTCATGAGAGGAGTAGAAAAACATCAAAAATTTCAGTCCTGCATGATTCTACCAAGAAATGTGTGTTCATTGAAACCGCTGGTTTTTGATAGTTTGGGCCCTATTGAATAATGAATGTTTTGAATTTTCTCCAAAAGTAAAGTAGTTGCAAATTCATCCTTTTAGAAACTTGTTTGGGCTGTTGAGAGGAGTAAAAAACCATCAAAAATTTCAATCCTGCATGATTTTACCAAGAAATGTGATTCTTCATTCAAAACCTGATTTTTGCTATTGGGCTCTATTGAATAGTGAATGTTTTGAATTTTCTCCAAAAGTAAAGTAGTTGCAAACTCATGCTTTTAGAGACTTGTTTGGGCTCATGAGATGAGTAGAAAAACATCAAAAATTTCAGTCCTGCATGATTCTACCAAGAAATGTGTTCATTGAAACCGCTGGTTTTTGATAGTTTGGGCCCTATTGAATAATGAATGTTTTGAATTTTCTCCAAAAGTAAAGTAGTTGCAAACTCATCCTTTTAGAAACTTGTTTGGGCTGTTGAGAGGAGTAAAAAACCATCAAAAATTTCAATCCTGCATGATTCTACCAAGAAATGTGATTCTTCATTCAAAACGCTGGTTTTTGCTATTGGGCTCTATTGAATAATGAATGTTTTGAATTTTCTCCAAAAGTAAAGTAGTTGCAAACTCATGCTTCTAGAGACTTGTTTGGGCTCATGAGAGGAGTAGAAAAACATCAAAAATTTCAGTCCTGCATGATTCTACCAAGAAATGTGTGTTCATTGAAACGGCTGGTTTTTGATAGTTTGGGCCCTATTGAATAATGAATGTTTTGAATTTTCTCCAAAAGTAAAGTAGTTGCAAACTCATCCTTTTAGAAACTTGTTTGGGCTGTTGAGAGGAGTAAAAAACCATCAAAAATTTCAATCCTGCATGATTCTACCAAGAAATGTGATTCTTCATTCAAAACGCTGGTTTTTGCTATTGGGCTCTATTGAATAATGAATGTTTTGAATTTTCTCCAAAAGTAAAGTAGTTGCAAACTCATGCTTTTAGAGACTTGTTTGGGCTCATGAGAGGAGTAGAAAAACATCAAAAATTTCAGTCCTGCATGATTCTACCAAGAAATGTGTGTTCATTCAAACCGCTGGTTTTTGATAGTTTGGGCCCTATTGAATAATGAATGTTTTGAATTTTCTCCAAAAGTAAAGTAGTTGCAAACTCATGCTTTTAGAGACTTGTTTGGGCTCATGAGAGGAGTAGAAAAACATCAAAAATTTCAGTCCTGCATGATTCTACCAAGAAATGTGTGTTCATTGAAACCGCTGGTTTTTGATAGTTTGGGCCCTATTGAATAATGAATGTTCTGAATTTTCTCCAAAAGTAAAGTAGTTGCAAACTCATCCTTTTAGAAACTTGTTTGGGCTGTTGAGAGGAGTAAAAAACCATCAAAAATTTCAATCCTGCATGATTCTACCAAGAAATGTGATTCTTCATTCAAAACGCTGGTTTTTGCTATTGGGCTCTATTGAATAATGAATGTTTTGAATTTTCTCCAAAAGTAAAGTAGTTGCAAACTCATGCTTTTAGAGACTTGTTTGGGCTCATGAGAGGAGTAGAAAAACATCAAAAATTTCAGTCCTGCATGATTCTACCAAGAAATGTGTGTTCATTGAAACCGCTGGTTTTTGATAGTTTGGGCCCTATTGAATAATGAATGTTTTGAATTTTCTCCAAAAGTAAAGTAGTTGCAAACTCATCCTTTTAGAAACTCGTTTGGACTGTTGAGAGGAGTAAAAAACCATCAAAAATTTCAATCCTGCATGATTCTACCAAGAAATGTGATTCTTCATTCAAAACGCTGGTTTTTGCTATTGGGCTCTATTGAATAATGAATGTTTTGAATTTTCTCCAAAAGTAAAGGAGTTGCAAACTCATGCTTTTAGAGACTTGTTTGGGCTCATGAGAGGAGTAGAAAAACATCAAAAATTTCAGTCCTGCATGATTCTACCAAGAAATGTGTGTTCATTGAAACCGCTGGTTTTTGATAGTTTGGGCCCTATTGAATAATGAATGTTTTGAATTTTCTCCAAAAGTAAAGTAGTTGCAAACTCATCCTTTTAGAAACTTGTTTGGGCTGTTGAGAGGAGTAAAAAACCATCAAAAATTTCAATCCTGCATGATTTTACCAAGAAATGTGATTCCTCATTCAAAACCTGATTTTTGCTATTGGGCTCTATTGAATAGTGAATGTTTTGAATTTTCTCCAAAAGTAAAGTAGTTGCAAACTCATCCTCTTAGAAACTTGTTTGGGCTGTTGAGAGGAGTAAAAAACCATCAAAAATTTCAATCCTACATGATTCTACCAAGAAATGTGATTCTTCATTCAAAACGCTGGTTTTTGCTATTGGGCTCTATTGAATAATGAATGTTTTGAATTTTCTCCAAAAGTAAAGTAGTTGCAAACTCATGCTTTTAGAGACTTGTTTGGGCTCATGAGAGGAGTAGAAAAACATCAAAAATTTCAGTCCTGCATGATTCTACCAAGAAATGTGTGTTCATTCAAACCGCTGGTTTTTGATAGTTTGGGCCCTATTGAATAATGAATGTTTTGAATTTTCTCCAAAAGTAAAGTAGTTGCAAACTCATGCTTTTAGAGACTTGTTTGGGCTCATGAGAGGAGTAGAAAAACATCAAAAATTTCAGTCCTGCATGATTCTACCAAGAAATGTGTGTTCATTGAAACCGCTGGTTTTTGATAGTTTGGGCCCTATTGAATAATGAATGTTTTGAATTTTCTCCAAAAGTAAAGTAGTTGCAAACTCATCCTTTTAGAAACTTGTTTGGGCTGTTGAGAGGAGTAAAAAAACCATCAAAAATTTCAATCCTGCATGATTCTACCAAGAAATGTGATTCTTCATTCAAAACGCTGGTTTTTGCTATTGGGCTCTATTGAATAATGAATGTTTTGAATTTTCTCCAAAAGTAAAGTAGTTGCAAACTCATGCTTTTAGAGACTTGTTTGGGCTCATGAGATGAGTAGAAAAACATCAAAAATTTCAGTCCTGCATGATTCTACCAAGACATGTGTGTTCATTGAAACGGCTGGTTTTTGATAGTTTGGGCCCTATTGAATAATGAATGTTTTGAATTTTCTCCAAAAGTAAAGTAGTTGCAAACTCATCCTTTTAGAAACTTGTTTGGGCTGTTGAGAGGAGTAAAAAACCATCAAAAATTTCAATCCTGCATGATTCTACCAAGAAATGTGATTCTTCATTCAAAACGCTGGTTTTCGCTATTGGGCTCTATTGAATAATGAATGTTTTGAATTTTCTCCAAAAGTAAAGTAGTTGCAAACTCATGCTTTTAGAGACTTGTTTGGGCTCATGAGAGGAGTAGAAAAACATCAAAAATTTCAGTCCTGCATGATTCTACCAAGAAATGTGTGTTCATTGAAACCGCTGGTTTTTGATAGTTTGGGCCCTATTGAATAATGAATGTTTTGAATTTTCTCCAAAAGTAAAGTAGTTGCAAACTCATCCTTTTAGAAACTTGTTTGGGCTGTTGAGAGGAGTAAAAAACCATCAAAAATTTCAATCCTGCATGATTCTGCCAAGAAATGTGATTCTTCATTCAAAACGCTGGTGTTTGCTATTGGGCTCTATTGAATAATGAATGTTTTGAATTTTCTCCAAAAGTAAAGTAGTTGCAAACTCATGCTTTTAGAGACTTGTTTGGGCTCATGAGAGGAGTAGAAAAACATCAAAAATTTCAGTCCTGCATGATTCTACCAAGAAATGTGTGTTCATTGAAACGGCTGGTTTTTGATAGTTTGGGCCCTATTGAATAATGAATGTTTTGAATTTTCTCCAAAAGTAAAGTAGTTGCAAACTCATCCTTTTAGAAACTTGTTTGGGCTGTTGAGAGGAGTAAAAAACCATCAAAAATTTCAATCCTGCATGATTCTACCAAGAAATGTGATTCTTCATTCAAAACGCTGGTTTTTGCTATTGGGCTCTATTGAATAATGAATGTTTTGATTTTTCTCCAAAAGTAAAGTAGTTGCAAACTCATGCTTTTAGAGACTTGTTTGGGCTCATGAGAGGAGTAGAAAAACATCAAAAATTTCAGTCCTGCATGATTCTACCAAGAAATGTGTGTTCATTGAAACCGCTGGTTTTTGATAGTTTGGGCCCTATTGAATAATGAATGTTTTGAATTTTCTCCAAAAGTAAAGTAGTTGCAAACTCATCCTTTTAGAAACTTGTTTGGGCTGTTGAGAGGAGTAAAAAACCATCAAAAATTTCAATCCTGCATGATTCTACCAAGAAATGTGATTCTTCATTCAAAACGCTGGTTTTTGCTATTGGGCTCTATTGAATAATGAATGTTTTGAATTTTCTCCAAAAGTAAAGGAGTTGCAAACTCATGCTTTTAGAGACTTGTTTGGGCTCATGAGAGGAGTAGAAAAACATCAAAAATTTCAGTCCTGCATGATTCTACCAAGAAATGTGTGTTCATTGAAACCGCTGGTTTTTGATAGTTTGGGCCCTATTGAATAATGAATGTTTTGAATTTTCTCCAAAAGTAAAGTAGTTGCAAACTCATCCTTTTAGAAACTTGTTTGGGCTGTTGAGAGGAGTAAAAAACCATCAAAAATTTCAATCCTGCATGATTTTACCAAGAAATGTGATTCCTCATTCAAAACCTGATTTTTGCTATTGGGCTCTATTGAATAGTGAATGTTTTGAATTTTCTCCAAAAGTAAAGTAGTTGCAAACTCATGCTTTTAGAGACTTGTTTGGGCTCATGAGATGAGTAGAAAAACATCAAAAATTTCAGTCCTGCATGATTCTACCAAGACATGTGTGTTCATTGAAACGGCTGGTTTTTGATAGTTTGGGCCCTATTGAATAATGAATGTTTTGAATTTTCTCCAAAAGTAAAGTAGTTGCAAACTCATCCTCTTAGAAACTTGTTTGGGCTGTTGAGAGGAGTAAAAAACCATCAAAAATTTCAATCCTACATGATTCTACTAAGAAATGTGATTCTTCATTCAAAACGCTGGTTTTTGCTATTGGGCTCTATTGAATAATGAATGTTTTGAATTTTCTCCAAAAGTAAAGTAGTTGCAAACTCATGCTTTTAGAGACTTGTTTGGGCTCATGAGAGGAGTAGAAAAACATCAAAAATTTCAGTCCTGCATGATTCTACCAAGAAATGTGTGTTCATTCAAACCGCTGGTTTTTGATAGTTTGGGCCCTATTGAATAATGAATGTTTTGAATTTTCTCCAAAAGTAAAGTAGTTGCAAACTCATGCTTTTAGAGACTTGTTTGGGCTCATGAGAGGAGTAGAAAAACATCAAAAATTTCAGTCCTGCATGATTCTACCAAGAAATGTGTGTTCATTGAAACCGCTGGTTTTTGATAGTTTGGGCCCTATTGAATAATGAATGTTTTGAATTTTCTCCAAAAGTAAAGTAGTTGCAAACTCATCCTTTTAGAAACTTGTTTGGGCTGTTGAGAGGAGTAAAAAAAACCATCAAAAATTTCAATCCTGCATGATTCTACCAAGAAATGTGATTCTTCATTCAAAACGCTGGTTTTTGCTATTGGGCTCTATTGAATAATGAATGTTTTGAATTTTCTCCAAAAGTAAAGTAGTTGCAAACTCATGCTTTTAGAGACTTGTTTGGGCTCATGAGATGAGTAGAAAAACATCAAAAATTTCAGTCCTGCATGATTCTACCAAGACATGTGTGTTCATTGAAACGGCTGGTTTTTGATAGTTTGGGCCCTATTGAATAATGAATGTTTTGAATTTTCTCCAAAAGTAAAGTAGTTGCAAACTCATCCTTTTAGAAACTTGTTTGGGCTGTTGAGAGGAGTAAAAAACCATCAAAAATTTCAATCCTGCATGATTCTACCAAGAAATGTGATTCTTCATTCAAAACGCTGGTTTTCGCTATTGGGCTCTATTGAATAATGAATGTTTTGAATTTTCTCCAAAAGTAAAGTAGTTGCAAACTCATGCTTTTAGAGACTTGTTTGGGCTCATGAGAGGAGTAGAAAAACATCAAAAATTTCAGTCCTGCATGATTCTACCAAGAAATGTGTGTTCATTGAAACCGCTGGTTTTTGATAGTTTGGGCCCTATTGAATAATGAATGTTTTGAATTTTCTCCAAAAGTAAAGTAGTTGCAAACTCATGCTTTTAGAGACTTGTTTGGGCTCATGAGGGGAGTAGAAAAACATCAAAAATTTCAGTCCTGCATGATTCTACCAAGAAATGTGTGTTCATTGAAACCGCTGGTTTTTGATAGTTTGGGCCCTATTGAATAATGAATGTTTTGAATTTTCTCCAAAAGTAAAGTAGTTGCAAACTCATCCTTTTAGAAACTTGTTTGGGCTGTTGAGAGGAGTAAAAAACCATCAAAAATTTCAATCCTGCATGATTCTACCAAGAAATGTGATTCTTCATTCAAAACGCTGGTTTTTGCTATTGGGCTCTATTGAATAATGAATGTTTTGAATTTTCTCCAAAAGTAAAGTAGTTGCAAACTCATGCTTTTAGAGACTTGTTTGGGCTCATGAGAGGAGTAGAAAAACATCAAAAATTTCAGTCCTGCATGATTCTACCAAGAAATGTGTGTTCATTGAAACCGCTGGTTTTTGATAGTTTGGGCCCTATTGAATAATGAATGTTTTGAATTTTCTCCAAAAGTAAAGTAGTTGCAAACTCATCCTTTTAGAAACTTGTTTGGGCTGTTGAGAGGAGTAAAAAACCATCAAAAATTTCAATCCTGCATGATTCTGCCAAGAAATGTGATTCTTCATTCAAAACGCTGGTTTTTGCTATTGGGCTCTATTGAATAATGAATGTTTTGAATTTTCTCCAAAAGTAAAGTAGTTGCAAACTCATGCTTTTAGAGACTTGTTTGGGCTCATGAGAGGAGTAGAAAAACATCAAAAATTTCAGTCCTGCATGATTCTACCAAGAAATGTGTGTTCATTCAAACCGCTGGTTTTTGATAGTTTGGGCCCTATTGAATAATGAATGTTTTGAATTTTCTCCAAAAGTAAAGTAGTTGCAAACTCATGCTTTTAGAGACTTGTTTGGGCTCATGAGAGGAGTAGAAAAACATCAAAAATTTCAGTCCTGCATGATTCTACCAAGAAATGTGTGTTCATTGAAACCGCTGGTTTTTGATAGTTTGGGCCCTATTGAATAATGAATGTTTTGAATTTTCTCCAAAAGTAAAGTAGTTGCAAACTCATCCTTTTAGAAACTTGTTTGGGCTGTTGAGAGGAGTAAAAAAAACCATCAAAAATTTCAATCCTGCATGATTCTACCAAGAAATGTGATTCTTCATTCAAAACGCTGGTTTTTGCTATTGGGCTCTATTGAATAATGAATGTTTTGAATTTTCTCCAAAAGTAAAGTAGTTGCAAACTCATGCTTTTAGAGACTTGTTTGGGCTCATGAGATGAGTAGAAAAACATCAAAAATTTCAGTCCTGCATGATTCTACCAAGACATGTGTGTTCATTGAAACGGCTGGTTTTTGATAGTTTGGGCCCTATTGAATAATGAATGTTTTGAATTTTCTCCAAAAGTAAAGTAGTTGCAAACTCATCCTTTTAGAAACTTGTTTGGGCTGTTGAGAGGAGTAAAAAACCATCAAAAATTTCAATCCTGCATGATTCTACCAAGAAATGTGATTCTTCATTCAAAACGCTGGTTTTCGCTATTGGGCTCTATTGAATAATGAATGTTTTGAATTTTCTCCAAAAGTAAAGTAGTTGCAAACTCATGCTTTTAGAGACTTGTTTGGGCTCATGAGAGGAGTAGAAAAACATCAAAAATTTCAGTCCTGCATGATTCTACCAAGAAATGTGTGTTCATTGAAACCGCTGGTTTTTGATAGTTTGGGCCCTATTGAATAATGAATGTTTTGAATTTTCTCCAAAAGTAAAGTAGTTGCAAACTCATGCTTTTAGAGACTTGTTTGGGCTCATGAGGGGAGTAGAAAAACATCAAAAATTTCAGTCCTGCATGATTCTACCAAGAAATGTGTGTTCATTGAAACCGCTGGTTTTTGATAGTTTGGGCCCTATTGAATAATGAATGTTTTGAATTTTCTCCAAAAGTAAAGTAGTTGCAAACTCATCCTTTTAGAAACTTGTTTGGGCTGTTGAGAGGAGTAAAAAACCATCAAAAATTTCAATCCTGCATGATTCTACCAAGAAATGTGATTCTTCATTCAAAACGCTGGTTTTTGCTATTGGGCTCTATTGAATAATGAATGTTTTGAATTTTCTCCAAAAGTAAAGTAGTTGCAAACTCATGCTTTTAGAGACTTGTTTGGGCTCATGAGAGGAGTAGAAAAACATCAAAAATTTCAGTCCTGCATGATTCTACCAAGAAATGTGTGTTCATTGAAACCGCTGGTTTTTGATAGTTTGGGCCCTATTGAATAATGAATGTTTTGAATTTTCTCCAAAAGTAAAGTAGTTGCAAACTCATCCTTTTAGAAACTTGTTTGGGCTGTTGAGAGGAGTAAAAAACCATCAAAAATTTCAATCCTGCATGATTCTGCCAAGAAATGTGATTCTTCATTCAAAACGCTGGTTTTTGCTATTGGGCTCTATTGAATAATGAATGTTTTGAATTTTCTCCAAAAGTAAAGTAGTTGCAAACTCATGCTTTTAGAGACTTGTTTGGGCTCATGAGAGGAGTAGAAAAACATCAAAAATTTCAGTCCTGCATGATTCTACCAAGAAATGTGTGTTCATTGAAACGGCTGGTTTTTGATAGTTTGGGCCCTATTGAATAATGAATGTTTTGAATTTTCTCCAAAAGTAAAGTAGTTGCAAACTCATCCTTTTAGAAACTTGTTTGGGCTGTTGAGAGGAGTAAAAAACCATCAAAAATTTCAATCCTGCATGATTCTACCAAGAAATGTGATTCTTCATTCAAAACGCTGGTTTTTGCTATTGGGCTCTATTGAATAATGAATGTTTTGATTTTTCTCCAAAAGTAAAGTAGTTGCAAACTCATGCTTTTAGAGACTTGTTTGGGCTCATGAGAGGAGTAGAAAAACATCAAAAATTTCAGTCCTGCATGATTCTACCAAGAAATGTGTGTTCATTGAAACCGCTGGTTTTTGATAGTTTGGGCCCTATTGAATAATGAATGTTTTGAATTTTCTCCAAAAGTAAAGTAGTTGCAAACTCATCCTTTTAGAAACTTGTTTGGGCTGTTGAGAGGAGTAAAAAACCATCAAAAATTTCAATCCTGCATGATTCTACCAAGAAATGTGATTCTTCATTCAAAACGCTGGTTTTTGCTATTGGGCTCTATTGAATAATGAATGTTTTGAATTTTCTCCAAAGGTAAAGTAGTTGCAAACTCATGCTTTTAGAGACTTGTTTGGGCTCATGAGAGGAGTAGAAAAACATCAAAAATTTCAGTCCTTCATGATTCTACCAAGAAATGTGTGTTCATTGAAACCGCTGGTTTTTGATAGTTTGGGCCCTATTGAATAATGAATGTTTTGAATTTTCTCCAAAAGTAAAGTAGTTGCAAACTCATCCTTTTAGAAACTTGTTTGGGCTGTTGAGAGGAGTAAAAAACCATCAAAAATTTCAATCCTGCATGATTCTACCAAGAAATGTGATTCTTCATTCAAAACGCTGGTTTTTGCTATTGGGCTCTATTGAATAATGAATGTTTTGAATTTTCTCCAAAAGTAAAGGAGTTGCAAACTCATGCTTTTAGAGACTTGTTTGGGCTCATGAGAGGAGTAGAAAAACATCAAAAATTTCAGTCCTGCATGATTCTACCAAAAAATGTGTGTTCATTGAAACCGCTGGTTTTTGATAGTTTGGGCCCTATTGAATAATGAATGTTTTGAATTTTCTCCAAAAGTAAAGTAGTTGCAAACTCATCCTTTTAGAAACTTGTTTGGGCTGTTGAGAGGAGTAAAAAACCATCAAAAATTTCAATCCTGCATGATTTTACCAAGAAATGTGATTCCTCATTCAAAACCTGATTTTTGCTATTGGGCTCTATTGAATAGTGAATGTTTTGAATTTTCTCCAAAAGTAAAGTAGTTGCAAACTCATGCTTTTAGAGACTTGTTTGGGCTCATGAGATGAGTAGAAAAACATCAAAAATTTCAGTCCTGCATGATTCTACCAAGACATGTGTGTTCATTGAAACGGCTGGTTTTTGATAGTTTGGGCCCTATTGAATAATGAATGTTTTGAATTTTCTCCAAAAGTAAAGTAGTTGCAAACTCATCCTCTTAGAAACTTGTTTGGGCTGTTGAGAGGAGTAAAAAACCATCAAAAATTTCAATCCTACATGATTCTACCAAGAAATGTGATTCTTCATTCAAAACGCTGGTTTTTGCTATTGGGCTCTATTGAATAATGAATGTTTTGAATTTTCTCCAAAAGTAAAGTAGTTGCAAACTCATGCTTTTAGAGACTTGTTTGGGCTCATGAGAGGAGTAGAAAAACATCAAAAATTTCAGTCCTGCATGATTCTACCAAGAAATGTGTGTTCATTCAAACCGCTGGTTTTTGATAGTTTGGGCCCTATTGAATAATGAATGTTTTGAATTTTCTCCAAAAGTAAAGTAGTTGCAAACTCATGCTTTTAGAGACTTGTTTGGGCTCATGAGCGGAGTAGAAAAACATCAAAAATTTCAGTCCTGCATGATTCTACCAAGAAATGTGTGTTCATTGAAACCGCTGGTTTTTGATAGTTTGGGCCCTATTGAATAATGAATGTTTTGAATTTTCTCCAAAAGTAAAGTAGTTGCAAACTCATCCTTTTAGAAACTTGTTTGGGCTGTTGAGAGGAGTAAAAAAACCATCAAAAATTTCAATCCTGCATGATTCTACCAAGAAATGTGATTCTTCATTCAAAACGCTGGTTTTTGCTATTGGGCTCTATTGAATAATGAATGTTTTGAATTTTCTCCAAAAGTAAAGTAGTTGCAAACTCATGCTTTTAGAGACTTGTTTGGGCTCATGAGATGAGTAGAAAAACATCAAAAATTTCAGTCCTGCATGATTCTACCAAGACATGTGTGTTCATTGAAACGGCTGGTTTTTGATAGTTTGGGCCCTATTGAATAATGAATGTTTTGAATTTTCTCCAAAAGTAAAGTAGTTGCAAACTCATCCTTTTAGAAACTTGTTTGGGCTGTTGAGAGGAGTAAAAAACCATCAAAAATTTCAATCCTGCATGATTCTACCAAGAAATGTGATTCTTCATTCAAAACGCTGGTTTTCGCTATTGGGCTCTATTGAATAATGAATGTTTTGAATTTTCTCCAAAAGTAAAGTAGTTGCAAACTCATGCTTTTAGAGACTTGTTTGGGCTCATGAGAGGAGTAGAAAAACATCAAAAATTTCAGTCCTGCATGATTCTACCAAGAAATGTGTGTTCATTGAAACCGCTGGTTTTTGATAGTTTGGGCCCTATTGAATAATGAATGTTTTGAATTTTCTCCAAAAGTAAAGTAGTTGCAAACTCATGCTTTTAGAGACTTGTTTGGGCTCATGAGGGGAGTAGAAAAACATCAAAAATTTCAGTCCTGCATGATTCTACCAAGAAATGTGTGTTCATTGAAACCGCTGGTTTTTGATAGTTTGGGCCCTATTGAATAATGAATGTTTTGAATTTTCTCCAAAAGTAAAGTAGTTGCAAACTCATCCTTTTAGAAACTTGTTTGGGCTGTTGAGAGGAGTAAAAAACCATCAAAAATTTCAATCCTGCATGATTCTACCAAGAAATGTGATTCTTCATTCAAAACGCTGGTTTTTGCTATTGGGCTCTATTGAATAATGAATGTTTTGAATTTTCTCCAAAAGTAAAGTAGTTGCAAACTCATGCTTTTAGAGACTTGTTTGGGCTCATGAGAGGAGTAGAAAAACATCAAAAATTTCAGTCCTGCATGATTCTACCAAGAAATGTGTGTTCATTGAAACCGCTGGTTTTTGATAGTTTGGGCCCTATTGAATAATGAATGTTTTGAATTTTCTCCAAAAGTAAAGTAGTTGCAAACTCATCCTTTTAGAAACTTGTTTGGGCTGTTGAGAGGAGTAAAAAACCATCAAAAATTTCAATCCTGCATGATTCTGCCAAGAAATGTGATTCTTCATTCAAAACGCTGGTTTTTGCTATTGGGCTCTATTGAATAATGAATGTTTTGAATTTTCTCCAAAAGTAAAGTAGTTGCAAACTCATGCTTTTAGAGACTTGTTTGGGCTCATGAGAGGAGTAGAAAAACATCAAAAATTTCAGTCCTGCATGATTCTACCAAGAAATGTGTGTTCATTGAAACGGCTGGTTTTTGATAGTTTGGGCCCTATTGAATAATGAATGTTTTGAATTTTCTCCAAAAGTAAAGTAGTTGCAAACTCATCCTTTTAGAAACTTGTTTGGGCTGTTGAGAGGAGTAAAAAACCATCAAAAATTTCAATCCTGCATGATTCTACCAAGAAATGTGATTCTTCATTCAAAACGCTGGTTTTTGCTATTGGGCTCTATTGAATAATGAATGTTTTGATTTTTCTCCAAAAGTAAAGTAGTTGCAAACTCATGCTTTTAGAGACTTGTTTGGGCTCATGAGAGGAGTAGAAAAACATCAAAAATTTCAGTCCTGCATGATTCTACCAAGAAATGTGTGTTCATTGAAACCGCTGGTTTTTGATAGTTTGGGCCCTATTGAATAATGAATGTTTTGAATTTTCTCCAAAAGTAAAGTAGTTGCAAACTCATCCTTTTAGAAACTTGTTTGGGCTGTTGAGAGGAGTAAAAAACCATCAAAAATTTCAATCCTGCATGATTCTACCAAGAAATGTGATTCTTCATTCAAAACGCTGGTTTTTGCTATTGGGCTCTATTGAATAATGAATGTTTTGAATTTTCTCCAAAGGTAAAGTAGTTGCAAACTCATGCTTTTAGAGACTTGTTTGGGCTCATGAGAGGAGTAGAAAAACATCAAAAATTTCAGTCCTGCATGATTCTACCAAGAAATGTGTGTTCATTGAAACCGCTGGTTTTTGATAGTTTGGGCCCTATTGAATAATGAATGTTTTGAATTTTCTCCAAAAGTAAAGTAGTTGCAAACTCATCCTTTTAGAAACTTGTTTGGGCTGTTGAGAGGAGTAAAAAACCATCAAAAATTTCAATCCTGCATGATTCTACCAAGAAATGTGATTCTTCATTCAAAACGCTGGTTTTTGCTATTGGGCTCTATTGAATAATGAATGTTTTGAATTTTCTCCAAAAGTAAAGGAGTTGCAAACTCATGCTTTTAGAGACTTGTTTGGGCTCATGAGAGGAGTAGAAAAACATCAAAAATTTCAGTCCTGCATGATTCTACCAAGAAATGTGTGTTCATTGAAACCGCTGGTTTTTGATAGTTTGGGCCCTATTGAATAATGAATGTTTTGAATTTTCTCCAAAAGTAAAGTAGTTGCAAACTCATCCTTTTAGAAACTTGTTTGGGCTGTTGAGAGGAGTAAAAAACCATCAAAAATTTCAATCCTGCATGATTTTACCAAGAAATGTGATTCCTCATTCAAAACCTGATTTTTGCTATTGGGCTCTATTGAATAGTGAATGTTTTGAATTTTCTCCAAAAGTAAAGTAGTTGCAAACTCATGCTTTTAGAGACTTGTTTGGGCTCATGAGATGAGTAGAAAAACATCAAAAATTTCAGTCCTGCATGATTCTACCAAGACATGTGTGTTCATTGAAATGGCTGGTTTTTGATAGTTTGGGCCCTATTGAATAATGAATGTTTTGAATTTTCTCCAAAAGTAAAGTAGTTGCAAACTCATCCTTTTAGAAACTTGTTTGGGCTGTTGAGAGGAGTAAAAAACCATCAAAAATTTCAATCCTGCATGATTCTACCAAGAAATGTGATTCTTCATTCAAAACGCTGGTTTTCGCTATTGGGCTCTATTGAATAATGAATGTTTTGAATTTTCTCCAAAAGTAAAGTAGTTGCAAACTCATGCTTTTAGAGACTTGTTTGGGCTCATGAGAGGAGTAGAAAAACATCAAAAATTTCAGTCCTGCATGATTCTACCAAGAAATGTGTGACCATTGAAACCGCTGGTTTTTGATAGTTTGGGCCCTATTGAATAATGAATGTTTTGAATTTTCTCCAAAAGTAAAGTAGTTGCAAACTCATGCTTTTAGAGACTTGTTTGGGCTCATGAGGGGAGTAGAAAAACAACAAAAATTTCAGTCCTGCATGATTCTACCAAGAAATGTGTGTTCATTGAAACCGCTGGTTTTTGATAGTTTGGGCCCTATTGAATAATGAATGTTTTGAATTTTCTCCAAAAGTAAAGTAGTTGCAAACTCATCCTTTTAGAAACTTGTTTGTGCTGTTGAGAGGAGTAAAAAACCATCAAAAATTTCAATCCTGCATGATTCTACCAAGAAATGTGATTCTTCATTCAAAACGCTGGTTTTTGCTATTGGGCTCTATTGAATAATGAATGTTTTGAATTTTCTCCAAAAGTAAAGTAGTTGCAAACTCATGCTTTTAGAGACTTGTTTGGGCTCATGAGAGGAGTAGAAAAACATCAAAAATTTCAGTCCTGCATGATTCTACCAAGAAATGTGTGTTCATTGAAACGGCTGGTTTTTGATAGTTTGGGCCCTATTGAATAATGAATGTTTTGAATTTTCTCCAAAAGTAAAGTAGTTGCAAACTCATCCTTTTAGAAACTTGTTTGGGCTGTTGAGAGGAGTAAAAAACCATCAAAAATTTCAATCCTGCATGATTCTGCCAAGAAATGTGATTCTTCATTCAAAACGCTGGTTTTTGCTATTGGGCTCTATTGAATAATGAATGTTTTGAATTTTCTCCAAAAGTAAAGTAGTTGCAAACTCATGCTTTTAGAGACTTGTTTGGGCTCATGAGAGGAGTAGAAAAACATCAAAAATTTCAGTCCTGCATGATTCTACCAAGAAATGTGTGTTCATTGAAACGGCTGTTTTTTGATAGTTTGGGCCCTATTGAATAATGAATGTTTTGAATTTTCTCCAAAAGTAAAGTAGTTGCAAACTCATCCTTTTAGAAACTTGTTTGGGCTGTTGAGAGGAGTAAAAAACCATCAAAAATTTCAATCCTGCATGATTCTACCAAGAAATGTGATTCTTCATTCAAAACGCTGGTTTTTGCTATTGGGCTCTATTGAATAATGAATGTTTTGATTTTTCTCCAAAAGTAAAGTAGTTGCAAACTCATGCTTTTAGAGACTTGTTTGGGCTCATGAGAGGAGTAGAAAAACATCAAAAATTTCAGTCCTGCATGATTCTACCAAGAAATGTGTGTTCATTGAAACCGCTGGTTTTTGATAGTTTGTGCCCTATTGAATAATGAATGTTTTGAATTTTCTCCAAAAGTAAAGTAGTTGCAAACTCATCCTTTTAGAAACTTGTTTGGGCTGTTGAGAGGAGTAAAAAACCATCAAAAATTTCAATCCTGCATGATTCTACCAAGAAATGTGATTCTTCATTCAAAACGCTGGTTTTTGCTATTGGGCTCTATTGAATAATGAATGTTTTGAATTTTCTCCAAAGGTAAAGTAGTTGCAAACTCATGCTTTTAGAGACTTGTTTGGGCTCATGAGAGGAGTAGAAAAACATCAAAAATTTCAGTCCTGCATGATTCTACCAAGAAATGTGTTCATTCAAACTGCTGGTTTTTGATAGTTTGGGCCCTATTGAATAATGAATGTTTTGAATTTTCTCCAAAAGTAAAGTAGTTGCAAACTCATCCTTTTAGAAACTTGTTTGGGCTGTTGAGAGGAGTAAAAAACCATCAAAAATTTCAATCCTGCATGATTCTACCAAGAAATGTGATTCTTCATTCAAAACGCTGGTTTTCGCTATTGGGCTCTATTGAATAATGAATGTTTTGAATTTTCTCCAAAAGTAAAGTAGTTGCAAACTCATGCTTTTAGAGACTTGTTTGGGCTCATGAGAGGAGTAGAAAAACATCAAAAATTTCAGTCCTGCATGATTCTACCAAGAAATGTGTGTTCATTCAAACCGCTGGTTTTTGATAGTTTGTGCCCTATTGAATAATGAATGTTTTGAATTTTCTCCAAAAGTAAAGTAGTTGCAAACTCATGCTTTTAGAGACTTGTTTGGGCTCATGAGGGGAGTAGAAAAACATCAAAAATTTCAGTCCTGCATGATTCTACCAAGAAATGTGTGTTCATTGAAACCGCTGGTTTTTGATAGTTTGGGCCCTATTGAATAATGAATGTTTTGAATTTTCTCCAAAAGTAAAGTAGTTGCAAACTCATCCTTTTAGAAACTTGTTTGGGCTGTTGAGAGGAGTAAAAAACCATCAAAAATTTCAATCCTGCATGATTTTACCAAGAAATGTGATTCCTCATTCAAAACCTGATTTTTGCTATTGGGCTCTATTGAATAGTGAATGTTTTGAATTTTCTCCAAAAGTAAAGTAGTTGCAAACTCATGCTTTTAGAGACTTGTTTGGGCTCATGAGATGAGGAGAAAAACATCAAAAATTTCAGTCCTGCATGATTCTACCAAGACATGTGTGTTCATTGAAATGGCTGGTTTTTGATAGTTTGGGCCCTATTGAATAATGAATGTTTTGAATTTTCTCCAAAAGTAAAGTAGTTGCAAACTCATCCTTTTAGAAACTTGTTTGGGCTGTTGAGAGGAGTAAAAAACCATCAAAAATTTCAATCCTGCATGATTCTACCAAGAAATGTGATTCTTCATTCAAAACGCTGGTTTTCGCTATTGGGCTCTATTGAATAATGAATGTTTTGAATTTTCTCCAAAAGTAAAGTAGTTGCAAACTCATGCTTTTAGAGACTTGTTTGGGCTCATGAGAGGAGTAGAAAAACATCAAAAATTTCAGTCCTGCATGATTCTACCAAGAAATGTGTGACCATTGAAACCGCTGGTTTTTGATAGTTTGGGCCCTATTGAATAATGAATGTTTTGAATTTTCTCCAAAAGTAAAGTAGTTGCAAACTCATGCTTTTAGAGACTTGTTTGGGCTCATGAGGGGAGTAGAAAAACAACAAAAATTTCAGTCCTGCATGATTCTACCAAGAAATGTGTGTTCATTGAAACCGCTGGTTTTTGATAGTTTGGGCCCTATTGAATAATGAATGTTTTGAATTTTCTCCAAAAGTAAAGTAGTTGCAAACTCATCCTTTTAGAAACTTGTTTGTGCTGTTGAGAGGAGTAAAAAACCATCAAAAATTTCAATCCTGCATGATTCTACCAAGAAATGTGATTCTTCATTCAAAACGCTGGTTTTTGCTATTGGGCTCTATTGAATAATGAATGTTTTGAATTTTCTCCAAAAGTAAAGTAGTTGCAAACTCATGCTTTTAGAGACTTGTTTGGGCTCATGAGAGGAGTAGAAAAACATCAAAAATTTCAGTCCTGCATGATTCTACCAAGAAATGTGTGTTCATTGAAACGGCTGGTTTTTGATAGTTTGGGCCCTATTGAATAATGAATGTTTTGAATTTTCTCCAAAAGTAAAGTAGTTGCAAACTCATCCTTTTAGAAACTTGTTTGGGCTGTTGAGAGGAGTAAAAAACCATCAAAAATTTCAATCCTGCATGATTCTGCCAAGAAATGTGATTCTTCATTCAAAACGCTGGTTTTTGCTATTGGGCTCTATTGAATAATGAATGTTTTGAATTTTCTCCAAAAGTAAAGTAGTTGCAAACTCATGCTTTTAGAGACTTGTTTGGGCTCATGAGAGGAGTAGAAAAACATCAAAAATTTCAGTCCTGCATGATTCTACCAAGAAATGTGTGTTCATTGAAACGGCTGTTTTTTGATAGTTTGGGCCCTATTGAATAATGAATGTTTTGAATTTTCTCCAAAAGTAAAGTAGTTGCAAACTCATCCTTTTAGAAACTTGTTTGGGCTGTTGAGAGGAGTAAAAAACCATCAAAAATTTCAATCCTGCATGATTCTACCAAGAAATGTGATTCTTCATTCAAAACGCTGGTTTTTGCTATTGGGCTCTATTGAATAATGAATGTTTTGATTTTTCTCCAAAAGTAAAGTAGTTGCAAACTCATGCTTTTAGAGACTTGTTTGGGCTCATGAGAGGAGTAGAAAAACATCAAAAATTTCAGTCCTGCATGATTCTACCAAGAAATGTGTGTTCATTGAAACCGCTGGTTTTTGATAGTTTGGGCCCTATTGAATAATGAATGTTTTGAATTTTCTCCAAAAGTAAAGTAGTTGCAAACTCATCCTTTTAGAAACTTGTTTGGGCTGTTGAGAGGAGTAAAAAACCATCAAAAATTTCAATCCTGCATGATTCTACCAAGAAATGTGATTCTTCATTCAAAACGCTGGTTTTTGCTATTGGGCTCTATTGAATAATGAATGTTTTGAATTTTCTCCAAAGGTAAAGTAGTTGCAAACTCATGCTTTTAGAGACTTGTTTGGGCTCATGAGAGGAGTAGAAAAACATCAAAAATTTCAGTCCTGCATGATTCTACCAAGAAATGTGTTCATTCAAACTGCTGGTTTTTGATAGTTTGGGCCCTATTGAATAATGAATGTTTTGAATTTTCTCCAAAAGTAAAGTAGTTGCAAACTCATCCTTTTAGAAACTTGTTTGGGCTGTTGAGAGGAGTAAAAAACCATCAAAAATTTCAATCCTGCATGATTCTACCAAGAAATGTGATTCTTCATTCAAAACGCTGGTTTTCGCTATTGGGCTCTATTGAATAATGAATGTTTTGAATTTTCTCCAAAAGTAAAGTAGTTGCAAACTCATGCTTTTAGAGACTTGTTTGGGCTCATGAGAGGAGTAGAAAAACATCAAAAATTTCAGTCCTGCATGATTCTACCAAGAAATGTGTGTTCATTCAAACCGCTGGTTTTTGATAGTTTGTGCCCTATTGAATAATGAATGTTTTGAATTTTCTCCAAAAGTAAAGTAGTTGCAAACTCATGCTTTTAGAGACTTGTTTGGGCTCATGAGGGGAGTAGAAAAACATCAAAAATTTCAGTCCTGCATGATTCTACCAAGAAATGTGTGTTCATTGAAACCGCTGGTTTTTGATAGTTTGGGCCCTATTGAATAATGAATGTTTTGAATTTTCTCCAAAAGTAAAGTAGTTGCAAACTCATCCTTTTATAAACTTGTTTGGGCTGTTGAGAGGAGTAAAAAACCATCAAAAATTTCAATCCTGCATGATTCTACCAAGAAATGTGATTCTTCATTCAAAACGCTGGTTTTTGCTATTGGGCTCTATTGAATAATGAATGTTTTGAATTTTCTCCAAAAGTAAAGTAGTTGCAAACTCATGCTTTTAGAGACTTGTTTGGGCTCATGAGAGGAGTAGAAAAACATCAAAAATTTCAGTCCTGCATGATTCTACCAAGAAATTTGTGTTCATTGAAACCGCTGGTTTTTGATAGTTTGGGCCCTATTGAATAATGAATGTTTTGAATTTTCTCCAAAAGTAAAGTAGTTGCAAACTCATCCTTTTAGAAACTTGTTTGGGCTGTTGAGAGGAGTAAAAAACCATCAAAAATTTCAATCCTGCATGATTCTACCAAGAAATGTGATTCTTCATTCAAAACGCTGGTTTTTGCTATTGGGCTCTATTGAATAATGAATGTTTTGAATTTTCTCCAAAAGTAAAGTAGTTGCAAACTCATGCTTTTAGAGACTTGTTTGGGCTCATGAGAGGAGTAGAAAAACATCAAAAATTTCAGTCCTGCATGATTCTACCAAGAAATGTGTGTTCATTGAAACGGCTGGTTTTTGATAGTTTGGGCCCTATTGAATAATGAATGTTTTGAATTTTCTCCAAAAGTAAAGTAGTTGCAAACTCATCCTTTTAGAAACTTGTTTGGGCTGTTGAGAGGAGTAAAAAACCATCAAAAATTTCAATCCTGCATGATTCTACCAAGAAATGTGATTCTTCATTCAAAACGCTGGTTTTTGCTATTGGGCTCTATTGAATAATGAATGTTTTGATTTTTCTCCAAAAGTAAAGTAGTTGCAAACTCATGCTTTTAGAGACTTGTTTGGGCTCATGAGAGGAGTAGAAAAACATCAAAAATTTCAGTCCTGCATCATTCTACCAAGAAATGTGTGTTCATTGAAACCGCTGGTTTTTGATAGTTTGGGCCCTATTGAATAATGAATGTTTTGAATTTTCTCCAAAAGTAAAGTAGTTGCAAACTCATCCTTTTAGAAACTTGTTTGGGCTCATGAGGGGAGTAGAAAAACATCAAAAATTTCAGTCCTGCATGATTCTACCAAGAAATGTGTGTTCATTGAAACCGCTGGTTTTTGATAGTTTGGGCCCTATTGAATAATGAATGTTTTGAATTTTCTCCAAAAGTAAAGTAGTTGCAAACTCATGCTTTTAGAGACTTGTTTGGGCTCATGAGGGGAGTAGAAAAACATCAAAAATTTCAGTCCTGCATGATTCTACCAAGAAATGTGTGTTCATTGAAACCGCTGGTTTTTGATAGTTTGGGCCCTATTGAATAATGAATGTTTTGAATTTTCTCCAAAAGTAAAGTAGTTGCAAACTCATCCTTTTAGAAACTTGTTTGGGCTGTTGAGAGGAGTAAAAAACCATCAAAAATTTCAATCCTGCATGATTCTACCAAGAAATGTGATTCTTCATTCAAAACGCTGGTTTTTGCTATTGGGCTCTATTGAATAATGAATGTTTTGAATTTTCTCCAAAAGTAAAGTAGTTGCAAACTCATGCTTTTAGAGACTTGTTTGGGCTCATGAGAGGAGTAGAAAAACATCAAAAATTTCAGTCCTGCATGATTCTACCAAGAAATGTGTGTTCATTGAAACGGCTGGTTTTTGATAGTTTGGGCCCTATTGAATAATGAATGTTTTGAATTTTCTCCAAAAGTAAAGTAGTTGCAAACTCATCCTTTTAGAAACTTGTTTGGGCTGTTGAGAGGAGTAAAAAACCATCAAAAATTTCAATCCTGCATGATTCTGCCAAGAAATGTGATTCTTCATTCAAAACGCTGGTTTTTGCTATTGGGCTCTATTGAATAATGAATGTTTTGAATTTTCTCCAAAAGTAAAGTAGTTGCAAACTCATGCTTTTAGAGACTTGTTTGGGCTCATGAGAGGAGTAGAAAAACATCAAAAATTTCAGTCCTGCATGATTCTACCAAGAAATGTGTGTTCATTGAAACGGCTGGTTTTTGATAGTTTGGGCCCTATTGAATAATGAATGTTTTGAATTTTCTCCAAAAGTAAAGTAGTTGCAAACTCATCCTTTTAGAAACTTGTTTGGGCTGTTGAGAGGAGTAAAAAACCATCAAAAATTTCAATCCTGCATGATTCTACCAAGAAATGTGATTCTTCATTCAAAACGCTGGTTTTTGCTATTGGGCTCTATTGAATAATGAATGTTTTGAATTTTCTCCAAAGGTAAAGTAGTTGCAAGCTCATGCTTTTAGAGACTTGTTTGGGCTCATGAGAGGAGTAGAAAAACATCAAAAATTTCAGTCCTGCATGATTCTACCAAGAAATGTGTGTTCATTGAAACCGCTGGTTTTTGATAGTTTGGGCCCTATTGAATAATGAATGTTTTGAATTTTCTCCAAAAGTAAAGTAGTTGCAAACTCATCCTTTTAGAAACTTGTTTGGGCTGTTGAGAGGAGTAAAAAACCATCAAAAATTTCAATCCTGCATGATTCTACCAAGAAATGTGATTCTTCATTCAAAACGCTGGTTTTTGCTATTGGGCTCTATTGAATAATGAATGTTTTGAATTTTCTCCAAAGGTAAAGTAGTTGCAAACTCATGCTTTTAGAGACTTGTTTGGGCTCATGAGAGGAGTAGAAAAACATCAAAAATTTCAGTCCTGCATGATTCTACCAAGAAATGTGTTCATTCAAACCGCTGGTTTTTGATAGTTTGGGCCCTATTGAATAATGAATGTTTTGAATTTTCTCCAAAAGTAAAGTAGTTGCAAACTCATCCTTTTAGAAACTTGTTTGGGCTGTTGAGAGGAGTAAAAAACCATCAAAAATTTCAATCCTGCATGATTCTACCAAGAAATGTGATTCTTCATTCAAAACGCTGGTTTTCGCTATTGGGCTCTATTGAATAATGAATGTTTTGAATTTTCTCCAAAAGTAAAGTAGTTGCAAACTCATGCTTTTAGAGACTTGTTTGGGCTCATGAGAGGAGTAGAAAAACATCAAAAATTTCAGTCCTGCATGATTCTACCAAGAAATGTGTGTTCATTCAAACCGCTGGTTTTTGATAGTTTGTGCCCTATTGAATAATGAATGTTTTGAATTTTCTCCAAAAGTAAAGTAGTTGCAAACTCATGCTTTTAGAGACTTGTTTGGGCTCATGAGGGGAGTAGAAAAACATCAAAAATTTCAGTCCTGCATGATTCTACCAAGAAATGTGTGTTCATTGAAACCGCTGGTTTTTGAACGTTTGGGCCCTATTGAATAATGAATGTTTTGAATTTTCTCCAAAAGTAAAGTAGTTGCAAACTCATCCTTTTAGAAACTTGTTTGGGCTGTTGAGAGGAGTAAAAAACCATCAAAAATTTCAATCCTGCATGATTCTACCAAGAAATGTGATTCTTCATTCAAAACGTTGGTTTTTGCTATTGGGCTCTATTGAATAATGAATGTTTTGAATTTTCTCCAAAAGTAAAGTAGTTGCAAACTCATGCTTTTAGAGACTTGTTTGGGCTCATGAGAGGAGTAGAAAAACATCAAAAATTTCAGTCCTGCATGATTCTACCAAGAAATGTGTGTTCATTGAAACCGCTGGTTTTTGATAGTTTGGGCCCTATTGAATAATGAATGTTTTGAATTTTCTCCAAAAGTAAAGTAGTTGCAAACTCATCCTTTTAGAAACTTGTTTGGGCTGTTGAGAGGAGTAAAAAACCATCAAAAATTTCAATCCTGCATGATTCTACCAAGAAATGTGATTCTTCATTCAAAACGCTGGTTTTTGCTATTGGGCTCTATTGAATAATGAATGTTTTGATTTTTCTCCAAAAGTAAAGTAGTTGCAAACTCATGCTTTTAGAGACTTGTTTGGGCTCATGAGAGGAGTAGAAAAACATCAAAAATTTCAGTCCTGCATGATTCTACCAAGAAATGTGTGTTCATTGAAACCGCTGGTTTTTGATAGTTTGGGCCCTATTGAATAATGAATGTTTTGAATTTTCTCCAAAAGTAAAGTAGTTGCAACTCATCCTTTTAGAAACTTGTTTGGGCTGTTGAGAGGAGTAAAAAACCATCAAAAATTTCAATCCTGCATGATTCTACCAAGAAATGTGTGTTCATTGAAACCGCTGGTTTTTGATAGTTTGGGCCCTATTGAATAATGAATGTTTTGAATTTTCTCCAAAAGTAAAGTAGTTGCAAACTCATCCTTTTAGAAACTTGTTTGGGCTGTTGAGAGGAGTAAAAAACCATCAAAAATTTCAATCCTGCATGATTCTACCAAGAAATGTGATTCTTCATTCAAAACGCTGGTTTTTGCTATTGGGCTCTATTGAATAATGAATGTTTTGAATTTTCTCCAAAGGTAAAGTAGTTGCAAACTCATGCTTTTAGAGACTTGTTTGGGCTCATGAGAGGAGTAGAAAAACATCAAAAATTTCAGTCCTGCATGATTCTACCAAGAAATGTGTTCATTCAAACGGCTGGTTTTTGATAGTTTGGGCCCTATTGAATAATGAATGTTTTGAATTTTCTCCAAAAGTAAAGTAGTTGCAAACTCATGCTTTTAGAGACTTGTTTGGGCTCATGAGAGGAGTAGAAAAACATCAAAAATTTCAGTCCTGCATGATTCTACCAAGAAATGTGTGTTCATTCAAACCGCTGGTTTTTGATAGTTTGGGCCCTATTGAATAATGAATGTTTTGAATTTTCTCCAAAAGTAAAGTAGTTGCAAACTCATGCTTTTAGAGACTTGTTTGGGCTCATGAGAGGAGTAGAAAAACATCAAAAATTTCAGTCCTGCATGATTCTACCAAGAAATGTGTGTTCATTGAAACCGCTGGTTTTTGATAGTTTGGGCCCTATTGAATAATGAATGTTTTGAATTTTCTCCAAAAGTAAAGTAGTTGCAAACTCATCCTTTTAGAAACTTGTTTGGGCTGTTGAGAGGAGTAAAAAAACCATCAAAAATTTCAATCCTGCATGATTCTACCAAGAAATGTGATTCTTCATTCAAAACGCTGGTTTTTGCTATTGGGCTCTATTGAATAATGAATGTTTTGAATTTTCTCCAAAAGTAAAGTAGTTGCAAACTCATGCTTTTAGAGACTTGTTTGGGCTCATGAGATGAGTAGAAAAACATCAAAAATTTCAGTCCTGCATGATTCTACCAAGACATGTGTGTTCATTGAAACGGCTGGTTTTTGATAGTTTGGGCCCTATTGAATAATGAATGTTTTGAATTTTCTCCAAAAGTAAAGTAGTTGCAAACTCATCCTTTTAGAAACTTGTTTGGGCTGTTGAGAGGAGTAAAAAACCATCAAAAATTTCAATCCTGCATCATTCTACCAAGAAATGTGATTCTTCATTCAAAACGCTGGTTTTCGCTATTGGGCTCTATTGAATAATGAATGTTTTGAATTTTCTCCAAAAGTAAAGTAGTTGCAAACTCATGCTTTTAGAGACTTGTTTGGGCTCATGAGAGGAGTAGAAAAACATCAAAAATTTCAGTCCTGCATGATTCTACCAAGAAATGTGTGTTCATTGAAACCGCTGGTTTTTGATAGTTTGGGCCCTATTGAATAATGAATGTTTTGAATTTTCTCCAAAAGTAAAGTAGTTGCAAACTCATCCTTTTAGAAACTTGTTTGGGCTGTTGAGAGGAGTAAAAAACCATCAAAAATTTCAATCCTGCATGATTCTACCAAGAAATGTGATTCTTCATTCAAAACGCTGGTTTTTGCTATTGGGCTCTATTGAATAATGAATGTTTTGAATTTTCTCCAAAGGTAAAGTAGTTGCAAACTCATGCTTTTAGAGACTTGTTTGGGCTCATGAGAGGAGTAGAAAAACATAAAAAATTTCAGTCCTGCATGATTCTACCAAGAAATGTGTGTTCATTGAAACCGCTGGTTTTTGATAGTTTGGGCCCTATTGAATAATGAATGTTTTGAATTTTCTCCAAAAGTAAAGTAGTTGCAAACTCATCCTTTTAGAAACTTGTTTGGGCTGTTGAGAGGAGTAAAAAACCATCAAAAATTTTAATCCTGCATGATTCTACCAAGAAATGTGATTCTTCATTCAAAAAGCTGGTTTTTGCTATTGGGCTCTATTGAATAATGAATGTTTTGAATTTTCTCCAAAAGTAAAGGAGTTGCAAACTCATGCTTTTAGAGACTTGTTTGGGCTCATGAGAGGAGTAGAAAAACATCAAAAATTTCAGTCCTGCATGATTCTACCAAGAAATGTGTGTTCATTGAAACCGCTGGTTTTTGATAGTTTGGGCCCTATTGAATAATGAATGTTTTGAATTTTCTCCAAAAGTAAAGTAGTTGCAAACTCATCCTTTTAGAAACTTGTTTGGGCTGTTGAGAGGAGTAAAAAACCATCAAAAATTTCAATCCTGCATGATTTTACCAAGAAATGTGATTCCTCATTCAAAACCTGATTTTTGCTATTGGGCTCTATTGAATAGTGAATGTTTTGAATTTTCTCCAAAAGTAAAGTAGTTGCAAACTCATGCTTTTAGAGACTTGTTTGGGCTCATGAGATGAGTAGAAAAACATCAAAAATTTCAGTCCTGCATGATTCTACCAAGACATGTGTGTTCATTGAAACGGCTGGTTTTTGATAGTTTGGGCCCTATTGAATAATGAATGTTTTGAATTTTCTCCAAAAGTAAAGTAGTTGCAAACTCATCCTCTTAGAAACTTGTTTGGGCTGTTGAGAGGAGTAAAAAACCATCAAAAATTTCAATCCTACATGATTCTACCAAGAAATGTGATTCTTCATTCAAAACGCTGGTTTTTGCTATTGGGCTCTATTGAATAATGAATGTTTTGAATTTTCTCCAAAAGTAAAGTAGTTGCAAACTCATGCTTTTAGAGACTTGTTTGGGCTCATGAGAGGAGTAGAAAAACATCAAAAATTTCAGTCCTGCATGATTCTACCAAGAAATGTGTGTTCATTGAAACCGCTGGTTTTTGATAGTTTGGGCCCTATTGAATAATGAATGTTTTGAATTTTCTCCAAAAGTAAAGTAGTTGCAAACTCATCCTTTTAGAAACTTGTTTGGGCTGTTGAGAGGAGTAAAAAAACCATCAAAAATTTCAATCCTGCATGATTCTACCAAGAAATGTGATTCTTCATTCAAAACGCTGGTTTTTGCTATTGGGCTCTATTGAATAATGAATGTTTTGAATTTTCTCCAAAAGTAAAGTAGTTGCAAACTCATGCTTTTAGAGACTTGTTTGGGCTCATGAGATGAGTAGAAAAACATCAAAAATTTCAGTCCTGCATGATTCTACCAAGACATGTGTGTTCATTGAAATGGCTGTTTTTTGATAGTTTGGGCCCTATTGAATAATGAATGTTTTGAATTTTCTCCAAAAGTAAAGTAGTTGCAAACTCATCCTTTTAGAAACTTGTTTGGGCTGTTGAGAGGAGTAAAAAACCATCAAAAATTTCAATCCTGCATGATTCTACCAAGAAATGTGATTCTTCATTCAAAACGCTGGTTTTCGCTATTGGGCTCTATTGAATAATGAATGTTTTGAATTTTCTCCAAAAGTAAAGTAGTTGCAAACTCATGCTTTTAGAGACTTGTTTGGGCTCATGAGAGGAGTAGAAAAACATCAAAAATTTCAGTCCTGCATGATTCTACCAAGAAATGTGTGTTCATTGAAACCGCTGGTTTTTGATAGTTTGGGCCCTATTGAATAATGAATGTTTTGAATTTTCTCCAAAAGTAAAGTAGTTGCAAACTCATGCTTTTAGAGACTTGTTTGGGCTCATGAGGGGAGTAGAAAAACAACAAAAATTTCAGTCCTGCATGATTCTACCAAGAAATGTGTGTTCATTGAAACCGCTGGTTTTTGATAGTTTGGGCCCTATTGAATAATGAATGTTTTGAATTTTCTCCAAAAGTAAAGTAGTTGCAAACTCATCCTTTTAGAAACTTGTTTGGGCTGTTGAGAGGAGTAAAAAACCATCAAAAATTTCAATCCTGCATGATTCTACCAAGAAATGTGATTCTTCATTCAAAACGCTGGTTTTTGCTATTGGGCTCTATTGAATAATGAATGTTTTGAATTTTCTCCAAAAGTAAAGTAGTTGCAAACTCATGCTTTTAGAGACTTGTTTGGGCTCATGAGAGGAGTAGAAAAACATCAAAAATTTCAGTCCTGCATGATTCTACCAAGAAATGTGTGTTCATTGAAACCGCTGGTTTTTGATAGTTTGGGCCCTATTGAATAATGAATGTTTTGAATTTTCTCCAAAAGTAAAGTAGTTGCAAACTCATCCTTTTAGAAACTTGTTTGGGCTGTTGAGAGGAGTAAAAAACCATCAAAAATTTCAATCCTGCATGATTCTGCCAAGAAATGTGATTCTTCATTCAAAACGCTGGTTTTTGCTATTGGGCTCTATTGAATAATGAATGTTTTGAATTTTCTCCAAAAGTAAAGTAGTTGCAAACTCATGCTTTTAGAGACTTGTTTGGGCTCATGAGAGGAGTAGAAAAACATCAAAAATTTCAGTCCTGCATGATTCTACCAAGAAATGTGTGTTCATTGAAACGGCTGTTTTTTGATAGTTTGGGCCCTATTGAATAATGAATGTTTTGAATTTTCTCCAAAAGTAAAGTAGTTGCAAACTCATCCTTTTAGAAACTTGTTTGGGCTGTTGAGAGGAGTAAAAAACCATCAAAAATTTCAATCCTGCATGATTCTACCAAGAAATGTGATTCTTCATTCAAAACGCTGGTTTTTGCTATTGGGCTCTATTGAATAATGAATGTTTTGATTTTTCTCCAAAAGTAAAGTAGTTGCAAACTCATGCTTTTAGAGACTTGTTTGGGCTCATGAGAGGAGTAGAAAAACATCAAAAATTTCAGTCCTGCATGATTCTACCAAGAAATGTGTGTTCATTGAAACCGCTGGTTTTTGATAGTTTGGGCCCTATTGAATAATGAATGTTTTGAATTTTCTCCAAAAGTAAAGTAGTTGCAAACTCATCCTTTTAGAAACTTGTTTGGGCTGTTGAGAGGAGTAAAAAACCATCAAAAATTTCAATCCTGCATGATTCTACCAAGAAATGTGATTCTTCATTCAAAACGCTGGTTTTTGCTATTGGGCTCTATTGAATAATGAATGTTTTGAATTTTCTCCAAAGGTAAAGTAGTTGCAAACTCATGCTTTTAGAGACTTGTTTGGGCTCATGAGAGGAGTAGAAAAACATCAAAAAATTCAGTCCTGCATGATTCTACCAAGAAATGTGTTCATTCAAACGGCTGGTTTTTGATAGTTTGGGCCCTATTGAATAATGAATGTTTTGAATTTTCTCCAAAAGTAAAGTAGTTGCAAACTCATCCTTTTAGAAACTTGTTTGGGCTGTTGAGAGGAGTAAAAAACCATCAAAAATTTCAATCCTGCATGATTCTACCAAGAAATGTGATTCTTCATTCAAAACGCTGGTTTTCGCTATTGGGCTCTATTGAATAATGAATGTTTTGAATTTTCTCCAAAAGTAAAGTAGTTGCAAACTCATGCTTTTAGAGACTTGTTTGGGCTCATGAGAGGAGTAGAAAAACATCAAAAATTTCAGTCCTGCATGATTCTACCAAGAAATGTGTGTTCATTCAAACCGCTGGTTTTTGATAGTTTGTGCCCTATTGAATAATGAATGTTTTGAATTTTCTCCAAAAGTAAAGTAGTTGCAAACTCATGCTTTTAGAGACTTGTTTGGGCTCATGAGGGGAGTAGAAAAACATCAAAAATTTCAGTCCTGCATGATTCTACCAAGAAATGTGTGTTCATTGAAACCGCTGGTTTTTGATAGTTTGGGCCCTATTGAATAATGAATGTTTTGAATTTTCTCCAAAAGTAAAGTAGTTGCAAACTCATCCTTTTAGAAACTTGTTTGGGCTGTTGAGAGGAGTAAAAAACCATCAAAAATTTCAATCCTGCATGATTCTACCAAGAAATGTGATTCTTCATTCAAAACGCTGGTTTTTGCTATTGGGCTCTATTGAATAGTGAATGTTTTGAATTTTCTCCAAAAGTAAAGTAGTTGCAAACTCATGCTTTTAGAGACTTGTTTGGGCTCATGAGAGGAGTAGAAAAACATCAAAAATTTCAGTCCTGCATGATTCTACCAAGACATGTGTGTTCATTGAAACGGCTGGTTTTTGATAGTTTGGGCCCTATTGAATAATGAATGTTTTGAATTTTCTCCAAAAGTAAAGTAGTTGCAAACTCATCCTCTTAGAAACTTGTTTGGGCTGTTGAGAGGAGTAAAAAACCATCAAAAATTTCAATCCTACATGATTCTACCAAGAAATGTGATTCTTCATTCAAAACGCTGGTTTTTGCTATTGGGCTCTATTGAATAATGAATGTTTTGAATTTTCTCCAAAAGTAAAGTAGTTGCAAACTCATGCTTTTAGAGACTTGTTTGGGCTCATGAGAGGAGTAGAAAAACATCAAAAATTTCAGTCCTGCATGATTCTACCAAGAAATGTGTGTTCATTGAAACCGCTGGTTTTTGATAGTTTGGGCCCTATTGAATAATGAATGTTTTGAATTTTCTCCAAAAGTAAAGTAGTTGCAAACTCATCCTTTTAGAAACTTGTTTGGGCTGTTGAGAGGAGTAAAAAAACCATCAAAAATTTCAATCCTGCATGATTCTACCAAGAAATGTGATTCTTCATTCAAAACGCTGGTTTTTGCTATTGGGCTCTATTGAATAATGAATGTTTTGAATTTTCTCCAAAAGTAAAGTAGTTGCAAACTCATGCTTTTAGAGACTTGTTTGGGCTCATGAGATGAGTAGAAAAACATCAAAAATTTCAGTCCTGCATGATTCTACCAAGACATGTGTGTTCATTGAAATGGCTGGTTTTTGATAGTTTGGGCCCTATTGAATAATGAATGTTTTGAATTTTCTCCAAAAGTAAAGTAGTTGCAAACTCATCCTTTTAGAAACTTGTTTGGGCTGTTGAGAGGAGTAAAAAACCATCAAAAATTTCAATCCTGCATGATTCTACCAAGAAATGTGATTCTTCATTCAAAACGCTGGTTTTCGCTATTGGGCTCTATTGAATAATGAATGTTTTGAATTTTCTCCAAAAGTAAAGTAGTTGCAAACTCATGCTTTTAGAGACTTGTTTGGGCTCATGAGAGGAGTAGAAAAACATCAAAAATTTCAGTCCTGCATGATTCTACCAAGAAATGTGTGTTCATTGAAACCGCTGGTTTTTGATAGTTTGGGCCCTATTGAATAATGAATGTTTTGAATTTTCTCCAAAAGTAAAGTAGTTGCAAACTCATCCTTTTAGAAACTTGTTTGGGCTGTTGAGAGGAGTAAAAAAACCATCAAAAATTTCAATCCTGCATGATTCTACCAAGAAATGTGATTCTTCATTCAAAACGCTGGTTTTTGCTATTGGGCTCTATTGAATAATGAATGTTTTGAAATTTCTCCAAAAGTAAAGTAGTTGCAAACTCATGCTTTTAGAGACTTGTTTGGGCTCATGAGATGAGTAGAAAAACATCAAAAATTTCAGTCCTGCATGATTCTACCAAGACATGTGTGTTCATTGAAATGGCTGGTTTTTGATAGTTTGGGCCCTATTGAATAATGAATGTTTTGAATTTTCTCCAAAAGTAAAGTAGTTGCAAACTCATCCTTTTAGAAACTTGTTTGGGCTGTTGAGAGGAGTAAAAAACCATCAAAAATTTCAATCCTGCATGATTCTACCAAGAAATGTGATTCTTCATTCAAAACGCTGGTTTTCGCTATTGGGCTCTATTGAATAATGAATGTTTTGAATTTTCTCCAAAAGTAAAGTAGTTGCAAACTCATGCTTTTAGAGACTTGTTTGGGCTCATGAGAGGAGTAGAAAAACATCAAAAATTTCAGTCCTGCATGATTCTACCAAGAAATGTGTGTTCATTGAAACCGCTGGTTTTTGATAGTTTGGGCCCTATTGAATAATGAATGTTTTGAATTTTCTCCAAAAGTAAAGTAGTTGCAAACTCATGCTTTTAGAGACTTGTTTGGGCTCATGAGGGGAGTAGAAAAACAACAAAAATTTCAGTCCTGCATGATTCTACCAAGAAATGTGTGTTCATTGAAACCGCTGGTTTTTGATAGTTTGGGCCCTATTGAATAATGAATGTTTTGAATTTTCTCCAAAAGTAAAGTAGTTGCAAACTCATCCTTTTAGAAACTTGTTTGGGCTGTTGAGAGGAGTAAAAAACCATCAAAAATTTCAATCCTGCATGATTCTACCAAGAAATGTGATTCTTCATTCAAAACGCTGGTTTTTGCTATTGGGCTCTATTGAATAATGAATGTTTTGAATTTTCTCCAAAAGTAAAGTAGTTGCAAACTCATGCTTTTAGAGACTTGTTTGGGCTCATGAGAGGAGTAGAAAAACATCAAAAATTTCAGTCCTGCATGATTCTACCAAGAAATGTGTGTTCATTGAAACCGCTGGTTTTTGATAGTTTGGGCCCTATTGAATAATGAATGTTTTGAATTTTCTCCAAAAGTAAAGTAGTTGCAAACTCATGCTTTTAGAGACTTGTTTGGGCTCATGAGAGGAGTAGAAAAACATCAAAAATTTCAGTCCTGCATGATTCTACCAAGAAATGTGTGTTCATTGAAACCGCTGGTTTTTGATAGTTTGGGCCCTATTGAATAATGAATGTTTTGAATTTTCTCCAAAAGTAAAGTAGTTGCAAACTCATCCTTTTAGAAACTTGTTTGGGCTGTTGAGAGGAGTAAAAAAACCATCAAAAATTTCAATCCTGCATGATTCTACCAAGAAATGTGATTCTTCATTCAAAACGCTGGTTTTTGCTATTGGGCTCTATTGAATAATGAATGTTTTGAATTTTCTCCAAAAGTAAAGTAGTTGCAAACTCATGCTTTTAGAGACTTGTTTGGGCTCATGAGATGAGTAGAAAAACATCAAAAATTTCAGTCCTGCATGATTCTACCAAGACATGTGTGTTCATTGAAACGGCTGGTTTTTGATAGTTTGGGCCCTATTGAATAATGAATGTTTTGAATTTTCTCCAAAAGTAAAGTAGTTGCAAACTCATCCTTTTAGAAACTTGTTTGGGCTGTTGAGAGGAGTAAAAAACCATCAAAAATTTCAATCCTGCATCATTCTACCAAGAAATGTGATTCTTCATTCAAAACGCTGGTTTTCGCTATTGGGCTCTATTGAATAATGAATGTTTTGAATTTTCTCCAAAAGTAAAGTAGTTGCAAACTCATGCTTTTAGAGACTTGTTTGGGCTCATGAGAGGAGTAGAAAAACATCAAAAATTTCAGTCCTGCATGATTCTACCAAGAAATGTGTGTTCATTGAAACCGCTGGTTTTTGATAGTTTGGGCCCTATTGAATAATGAATGTTTTGAATTTTCTCCAAAAGTAAAGTAGTTGCAAACTCATCCTTTTAGAAACTTGTTTGGGCTGTTGAGAGGAGTAAAAAACCATCAAAAATTTCAATCCTGCATGATTCTACCAAGAAATGTGATTCTTCATTCAAAACGCTGGTTTTTGCTATTGGGCTCTATTGAATAATGAATGTTTTGAATTTTCTCCAAAGGTAAAGTAGTTGCAAACTCATGCTTTTAGAGACTTGTTTGGGCTCATGAGAGGAGTAGAAAAACATCAAAAATTTCAGTCCTGCATGATTCTACCAAGAAATGTGTGTTCATTGAAACCGCTGGTTTTTGATAGTTTGGGCCCTATTGAATAATGAATGTTTTGAATTTTCTCCAAAAGTAAAGTAGTTGCAAACTCATCCTTTTAGAAACTTGTTTGGGCTGTTGAGAGGAGTAAAAAACCATCAAAAATTTCAATCCTGCATGATTCTACCAAGAAATGTGATTCTTCATTCAAAAAGCTGGTTTTTGCTATTGGGCTCTATTGAATAATGAATGTTTTGAATTTTCTCCAAAAGTAAAGGAGTTGCAAACTCATGCTTTTAGAGACTTGTTTGGGCTCATGAGAGGAGTAGAAAAACATCAAAAATTTCAGTCCTGCATGATTCTACCAAGAAATGTGTGTTCATTGAAACCGCTGGTTTTTGATAGTTTGGGCCCTATTGAATAATGAATGTTTTGAATTTTCTCCAAAAGTAAAGTAGTTGCAAACTCATCCTTTTAGAAACTTGTTTGGGCTGTTGAGAGGAGTAAAAAACCATCAAAAATTTCAATCCTGCATGATTTTACCAAGAAATGTGATTCCTCATTCAAAACCTGATTTTTGCTATTGGGCTCTATTGAATAGTGAATGTTTTGAATTTTCTCCAAAAGTAAAGTAGTTGCAAACTCATGCTTTTAGAGACTTGTTTGGGCTCATGAGATGAGTAGAAAAACATCAAAAATTTCAGTCCTGCATGATTCTACCAAGACATGTGTGTTCATTGAAACGGCTGGTTTTTGATAGTTTGGGCCCTATTGAATAATGAATGTTTTGAATTTTCTCCAAAAGTAAAGTAGTTGCAAACTCATCCTCTTAGAAACTTGTTTGGGCTGTTGAGAGGAGTAAAAAACCATCAAAAATTTCAATCCTACATGATTCTACCAAGAAATGTTATTCTTCATTCAAAACGCTGGTTTTTGCTATTGGGCTCTATTGAATAATGAATGTTTTGAATTTTCTCCAAAAGTAAAGTAGTTGCAAACTCATGCTTTTAGAGACTTGTTTGGGCTCATGAGAGGAGTAGAAAAACATCAAAAATTTCAGTCCTGCATGATTCTACCAAGAAATGTGTGTTCATTGAAACCGCTGGTTTTTGATAGTTTGGACCCTATTGAATAATGAATGTTTTGAATTTTCTCCAAAAGTAAAGTAGTTGCAAACTCATCCTTTTAGAAACTTGTTTGGGCTGTTGAGAGGAGTAAAAAAACCATCAAAAATTTCAATCCTGCATGATTCTACCAAGAAATGTGATTCTTCATTCAAAACGCTGGTTTTTGCTATTGGGCTCTATTGAATAATGAATGTTTTGAATTTTCTCCAAAAGTAAAGTAGTTGCAAACTCATGCTTTTAGAGACTTGTTTGGGCTCATGAGATGAGTAGAAAAACATCAAAAATTTCAGTCCTGCATGATTCTACCAAGACATGTGTGTTCATTGAAATGGCTGGTTTTTGATAGTTTGGGCCCTATTGAATAATGAATGTTTTGAATTTTCTCCAAAAGTAAAGTAGTTGCAAACTCATCCTTTTAGAAACTTGTTTGGGCTGTTGAGAGGAGTAAAAAACCATCAAAAATTTCAATCCTGCATGATTCTACCAAGAAATGTGATTCTTCATTCAAAACGCTGGTTTTTGCTATTGGGCTCTATTGAATAATGAATGTTTTGAATTTTCTCCAAAAGTAAAGTAGTTGCAAACTCATGCTTTTAGAGACTTGTTTGGGCTCATGAGAGGAGTAGAAAAACATCAAAAATTTCAGTCCTGCATGATTCTACCAAGAAATGTGTGTTCATTGAAACCGCTGGTTTTTGATAGTTTGGGCCCTATTGAATAATGAATGTTTTGAATTTTCTCCAAAAGTAAAGTAGTTGCAAACTCATGCTTTTAGAGACTTGTTTGGGCTCATGAGGGGAGTAGAAAAACAACAAAAATTTCAGTCCTGCATGATTCTACCAAGAAATGTGTGTTCATTGAAACCGCTGGTTTTTGATAGTTTGGGCCCTATTGAATAATGAATGTTTTGAATTTTCTCCAAAAGTAAAGTAGTTGCAAACTCATCCTTTTAGAAACTTGTTTGGGCTGTTGAGAGGAGTAAAAAACCATCAAAAATTTCAATCCTGCATGATTCTACCAAGAAATGTGATTCTTCATTCAAAACGCTGGTTTTTGCTATTGGGCTCTATTGAATAATGAATGTTTTGAATTTTCTCCAAAAGTAAAGTAGTTGCAAACTCATGCTTTTAGAGACTTGTTTGGGCTCATGAGAGGAGTAGAAAAACATCAAAAATTTCAGTCCTGCATGATTCTACCAAGAAATGTGTGTTCATTGAAACCGCTGGTTTTTGATAGTTTGGGCCCTATTGAATAATGAATGTTTTGAATTTTCTCCAAAAGTAAAGTAGTTGCAAACTCATCCTTTTAGAAACTTGTTTGGGCTGTTGAGAGGAGTAAAAAACCATCAAAAATTTCAATCCTGCATGATTCTGCCAAGAAATGTGATTCTTCATTCAAAACGCTGGTTTTTGCTATTGGGCTCTATTGAATAATGAATGTTTTGAATTTTCTCCAAAAGTAAAGTAGTTGCAAACTCATGCTTTTAGAGACTTGTTTGGGCTCATGAGAGGAGTAGAAAAACATCAAAAATTTCAGTCCTGCATGATTCTACCAAGAAATGTGTGTTCATTGAAACGGCTGTTTTTTGATAGTTTGGGCCCTATTGAATAATGAATGTTTTGAATTTTCTCCAAAAGTAAAGTAGTTGCAAACTCATCCTTTTAGAAACTTGTTTGGGCTGTTGAGAGGAGTAAAAAACCATCAAAAATTTCAATCCTGCATGATTCTACCAAGAAATGTGATTCTTCATTCAAAACGCTGGTTTTTGCTATTGGGCTCTATTGAATAATGAATGTTTTGATTTTTCTCCAAAAGTAAAGTAGTTGCAAACTCATGCTTTTAGAGACTTGTTTGGGCTCATGAGAGGAGTAGAAAAACATCAAAAATTTCAGTCCTGCATGATTCTACCAAGAAATGTGTGTTCATTGAAACCGCTGGTTTTTGATAGTTTGGGCCCTATTGAATAATGAATGTTTTGAATTTTCTCCAAAAGTAAAGTAGTTGCAAACTCATCCTTTTAGAAACTTGTTTGGGCTGTTGAGAGGAGTAAAAAACCATCAAAAATTTCAATCCTGCATGATTCTACCAAGAAATGTGATTCTTCATTCAAAACGCTGGTTTTTGCTATTGGGCTCTATTGAATAATGAATGTTTTGAATTTTCTCCAAAGGTAAAGTAGTTGCAAACTCATGCTTTTAGAGACTTGTTTGGGCTCATGAGAGGAGTAGAAAAACATCAAAAATTTCAGTCCTGCATGATTCTACCAAGAAATGTGTTCATTCAAACGGCTGGTTTTTGATAGTTTGGGCCCTATTGAATAATGAATGTTTTGAATTTTCTCCAAAAGTAAAGTAGTTGCAAACTCATCCTTTTAGAAACTTGTTTGGGCTGTTGAGAGGAGTAAAAAACCATCAAAAATTTCAATCCTGCATGATTCTACCAAGAAATGTGATTCTTCATTCAAAACGCTGGTTTTCGCTATTGGGCTCTATTGAATAATGAATGTTTTGAATTTTCTCCAAAAGTAAAGTAGTTGCAAACTCATGCTTTTAGAGACTTGTTTGGGCTCATGAGAGGAGTAGAAAAACATCAAAAATTTCAGTCCTGCATGATTCTACCAAGAAATGTGTGTTCATTCAAACCGCTGGTTTTTGATAGTTTGTGCCCTATTGAATAATGAATGTTTTGAATTTTCTCCAAAAGTAAAGTAGTTGCAAACTCATGCTTTTAGAGACTTGTTTGGGCTCATGAGGGGAGTAGAAAAACATCAAAAATTTCAGTCCTGCATGATTCTACCAAGAAATGTGTGTTCATTGAAACCGCTGGTTTTTGATAGTTTGGGCCCTATTGAATAATGAATGTTTTGAATTTTCTCCAAAAGTAAAGTAGTTGCAAACTCATCCTTTTAGAAACTTGTTTGGGCTGTTGAGAGGAGTAAAAAACCATCAAAAATTTCAATCCTGCATGATTCTACCAAGAAATGTGATTCTTCATTCAAAACGCTGGTTTTCGCTATTGGGCTCTATTGAATAATGAATGTTTTGAATTTTCTCCAAAAGTAAAGTAGTTGCAAACTCATGCTTTTAGAGACTTGTTTGGGCTCATGAGAGTAGAAAAACATCAAAAATTTCAGTCCTGCATGATTCTACCAAGAAATGTGTGTTCATTGAAACCGCTGGTTTTTGATAGTTTGGGCCCTATTGAATAATGAATGTTTTGAATTTTCTCCAAAAGTAAAGTAGTTGCAAACTCATCCTTTTAGAAACTTGTTTGGGCTGTTGAGAGGAGTAAAAAAACCATCAAAAATTTCAATCCTGCATGATTCTACCAAGAAATGTGATTCTTCATTCAAAACGCTGGTTTTTGCTATTGGGCTCTATTGAATAATGAATGTTTTGAATTTTCTCCAAAAGTAAAGTAGTTGCAAACTCATGCTTTTAGAGACTTGTTTGGGCTCATGAGATGAGTAGAAAAACATCAAAAATTTCAGTCCTGCATGATTCTACCAAGACATGTGTGTTCATTGAAATGGCTGGTTTTTGATAGTTTGGGCCCTATTGAATAATGAATGTTTTGAATTTTCTCCAAAAGTAAAGTAGTTGCAAACTCATCCTTTTAGAAACTTGTTTGGGCTGTTGAGAGGAGTAAAAAACCATCAAAAATTTCAATCCTGCATGATTCTACCAAGAAATGTGATTCTTCATTCAAAACGCTGGTTTTCGCTATTGGGCTCTATTGAATAATGAATGTTTTGAATTTTCTCCAAAAGTAAAGTAGTTGCAAACTCATGCTTTTAGAGACTTGTTTGGGCTCATGAGAGGAGTAGAAAACATCAAAAATTTCAGTCCTGCATGATTCTACCAAGAAATGTGTGTTCATTGAAACCGCTGGTTTTTGATAGTTTGGGCCCTATTGAATAATGAATGTTTTGAATTTTCTCCAAAAGTAAAGTAGTTGCAAACTCATGCTTTTAGAGACTTGTTTGGGCTCATGAGGGGAGTAGAAAAACAACAAAAATTTCAGTCCTGCATGATTCTACCAAGAAATGTGTGTTCATTGAAACCGCTGGTTTTTGATAGTTTGGGCCCTATTGAATAATGAATGTTTTGAATTTTCTCCAAAAGTAAAGTAGTTGCAAACTCATCCTTTTAGAAACTTGTTTGGGCTGTTGAGAGGAGTAAAAAACCATCAAAAATTTCAATCCTGCATGATTCTACCAAGAAATGTGATTCTTCATTCAAAACGCTGGTTTTTGCTATTGGGCTCTATTGAATAATGAATGTTTTGAATTTTCTCCAAAAGTAAAGTAGTTGCAAACTCATGCTTTTAGAGACTTGTTTGGGCTCATGAGAGGAGTAGAAAAACATCAAAAATTTCAGTCCTGCATGATTCTACCAAGAAATGTGTGTTCATTGAAACCGCTGGTTTTTGATAGTTTGGGCCCTATTGAATAATGAATGTTTTGAATTTTCTCCAAAAGTAAAGTAGTTGCAAACTCATCCTTTTAGAACCTTGTTTGGGCTGTTGAGAGGAGTAAAAAACCATCAAAAATTTCAATCCTGCATGATTCTGCCAAGAAATGTGATTCTTCATTCAAAACGCTGGTTTTTGCTATTGGGCTCTATTGAATAATGAATGTTTTGAATTTTCTCCAAAAGTAAAGTAGTTGCAAACTCATGCTTTTAGAGACTTGTTTGGGCTCATGAGAGGAGTAGAAAAACATCAAAAATTTCAGTCCTGCATGATTCTACCAAGAAATGTGTGTTCATTGAAACGGCTGTTTTTTGATAGTTTGGGCCCTATTGAATAATGAATGTTTTGAATTTTCTCCAAAAGTAAAGTAGTTGCAAACTCATCCTTTTAGAAACTTGTTTGGGCTGTTGAGAGGAGTAAAAAACCATCAAAAATTTCAATCCTGCATGATTCTACCAAGAAATGTGATTCTTCATTCAAAACGCTGGTTTTTGCTATTGGGCTCTATTGAATAATGAATGTTTTGATTTTTCTCCAAAAGTAAAGTAGTTGCAAACTCATGCTTTTAGAGACTTGTTTGGGCTCATGAGAGGAGTAGAAAAACATCAAAAATTTCAGTCCTGCATGATTCTACCAAGAAATGTGTGTTCATTGAAACCGCTGGTTTTTGATAGTTTGGGCCCTATTGAATAATGAATGTTTTGAATTTTCTCCAAAAGTAAAGTAGTTGCAAACTCATCCTTTTAGAAACTTGTTTGGGCTGTTGAGAGGAGTAAAAAACCATCAAAAATTTCAATCCTGCATGATTCTACCAAGAAATGTGATTCTTCATTCAAAACGCTGGTTTTTGCTATTGGGCTCTATTGAATAATGAATGTTTTGAATTTTCTCCAAAGGTAAAGTAGTTGCAAACTCATGCTTTTAGAGACTTGTTTGGGCTCATGAGAGGAGTAGAAAAACATCAAAAATTTCAGTCCTGCATGATTCTACCAAGAAATGTGTTCATTCAAACGGCTGGTTTTTGATAGTTTGGGCCCTATTGAATAATGAATGTTTTGAATTTTCTCCAAAAGTAAAGTAGTTGCAAACTCATCCTTTTAGAAACTTGTTTGGGCTGTTGAGAGGAGTAAAAAACCATCAAAAATTTCAATCCTGCATGATTCTACCAAGAAATGTGATTCTTCATTCAAAACGCTGGTTTTCGCTATTGGGCTCTATTGAATAATGAATGTTTTGAATTTTCTCCAAAAGTAAAGTAGTTGCAAACTCATGCTTTTAGAGACTTGTTTGGGCTCATGAGAGGAGTAGAAAAACATCAAAAATTTCAGTCCTGCATGATTCTACCAAGAAATGTGTGTTCATTCAAACCGCTGGTTTTTGATAGTTTGTGCCCTATTGAATAATGAATGTTTTGAATTTCCTCCAAAAGTAAAGTAGTTGCAAACTCATGCTTTTAGAGACTTGTTTGGGCTCATGAGTGGAGTAGAAAAACATCAAAAATTTCAGTCCTGCATGATTCTACCAAGAAATGTGTGTTCATTGGAACCGCTGGTTTTTGATAGTTTGGGCCCTATTGAATAATTAATGTTTTGAATTTTCTCCAAAAGTAAAGTAGTTGCAAACTCATCCTTTTAGAAACTTGTTTGGGCTGTTGAGAGGAGTAAAAAACCATCAAAAATTTCAATCCTGCATGATTCTACCAAGAAATGTGATTCTTCATTCAAAACGCTGGTTTTTGCTATTGGGCTCTATTGAATAATGAATGTTTTGAATTTTCTCCAAAAGTAAAGTAGTTGCAAACTCATGCTTTTAGAGACTTGTTTGGGCTCATGAGAGGAGTAGAAAAACATCAAAAATTTCAGTCCTGCATGATTCTACCAAGAAATGTGTGTTCATTGAAACCGCTGGTTTTTGATAGTTTGGGCCCTATTGAATAATGAATGTTTTGAATTTTCTCCAAAAGTAAAGTAGTTGCAAACTCATCCTTTTAGAAACTTGTTTGGGCTGTTGAGAGGAGTAAAAAACCATCAAAAATTTCAATCCTGCATGATTCTACCAAGAAATGTGATTCTTCATTCAAAACGCTGGTTTTTGCTATTGGGCTCTATTGAATAATGAATGTTTTGAATTTTCTCCAAAAGTAAAGTAGTTGCAAACTCATGCTTTTAGAGACTTGTTTGGGCTCATGAGAGGAGTAGAAAAACATCAAAAATTTCAGTCCTGCATGATTCTACCAAGAAATGTGTGTTCATTGAAACGGCTGGTTTTTGATAGTTTGGGCCCTATTGAATAATGAATGTTTTGAATTTTCTCCAAAAGTAAAGTAGTTGCAAACTCATCCTTTTAGAAACTTGTTTGGGCTGTTGAGAGGAGTAAAAAACCATCAAAAATTTCAATCCTGCATGATTCTACCAAGAAATGTGATTCTTCATTCAAAACGCTGGTTTTTGCTATTGGGCTCTATTGAATAATGAATGTTTTGATTTTTCTCCAAAAGTAAAGTAGTTGCAAACTCATGCTTTTAGAGACTTGTTTGGGCTCATGAGAGGAGTAGAAAAACATCAAAAATTTCAGTCCTGCATCATTCTACCAAGAAATGTGTGTTCATTGAAACCGCTGGTTTTTGATAGTTTGGGCCCTATTGAATAATGAATGTTTTGAATTTTCTCCAAAAGTAAAGTAGTTGCAAACTCATCCTTTTAGAAACTTGTTTGGGCTCATGAGGGGAGTAGAAAAACATCAAAAATTTCAGTCCTGCATGATTCTACCAAGAAATGTGTGTTCATTGAAACCGCTGGTTTTTGATAGTTTGGGCCCTATTGAATAATGAATGTTTTGAATTTTCTCCAAAAGTAAAGTAGTTGCAAACTCATGCTTTTAGAGACTTGTTTGGGCTCATGAGGGGAGTAGAAAAACATCAAAAATTTCAGTCCTGCATGATTCTACCAAGAAATGTGTGTTCATTGAAACCGCTGGTTTTTGATAGTTTGGGCCCTATTGAATAATGAATGTTTTGAATTTTCTCCAAAAGTAAAGTAGTTGCAAACTCATCCTTTTAGAAACTTGTTTGGGCTGTTGAGAGAAGTAAAAAACCATCAAAAATTTCAATCCTGCATGATTCTACCAAGAAATGTGATTCTTCATTCAAAACGCTGGTTTTTGCTATTGGGCTCTATTGAATAATGAATGTTTTGAATTTTCTCCAAAAGTAAAGTAGTTGCAAACTCATGCTTTTAGAGACTTGTTTGGGCTCATGAGAGGAGTAGAAAAACATCAAAAATTTCAGTCCTGCATGATTCTACCAAGAAATGTGTGTTCATTGAAACCGCTGGTTTTTGATAGTTTGGGCCCTATTGAATAATGAATGTTTTGAATTTTCTCCAAAAGTAAAGTAGTTGCAAACTCATCCTTTTAGAAACTTGTTTGGGCTGTTGAGAGGAGTAAAAAACCATCAAAAATTTCAATCCTGCATGATTCTGCCAAGAAATGTGATTCTTCATTCAAAACGATGGTTTTTGCTATTGGGCTCTATTGAATAATGAATGTTTTGAATTTTCTCCAAAAGTAAAGTAGTTGCAAACTCATGCTTTTAGAGACTTGTTTGGGCTCATGAGAGGAGTAGAAAAACATCAAAAATTTCAGTCCTGCATCATTCTACCAAGAAATGTGTGTTCATTGAAACCGCTGGTTTTTGATAGTTTGGGCCCTATTGAATAATGAATGTTTTGAATTTTCTCCAAAAGTAAAGTAGTTGCAAACTCATCCTTTTAGAAACTTGTTTGGGCTCATGAGGGGAGTAGAAAAACATCAAAAATTTCAGTCCTGCATGATTCTACCAAGAAATGTGTGTTCATTGAAACCGCTGGTTTTTGATAGTTTGGGCCCTATTGAATAATGAATGTTTTGAATTTTCTCCAAAAGTAAAGTAGTTGCAAACTCATCCTTTTAGAAACTTGTTTGGGCTGTTGAGAGAAGTAAAAAACCATCAAAAATTTCAATCCTGCATGATTCTACCAAGAAATGTGATTCTTCATTCAAAACGCTGGTTTTTGCTATTGGGCTCTATTGAATAATGAATGTTTTGAATTTTCTCCAAAAGTAAAGTAGTTGCAAACTCATGCTTTTAGAGACTTGTTTGGGCTCATGAGAGGAGTAGAAAAACATCAAAAATTTCAGTCCTGCATGATTCTACCAAGAAATGTGTGTTCATTGAAACCGCTGGTTTTTGATAGTTTGGGCCCTATTGAATAATGAATGTTTTGAATTTTCTCCAAAAGTAAAGTAGTTGCAAACTCATCCTTTTAGAAACTTGTTTGGGCTGTTGAGAGGAGTAAAAAACCATCAAAAATTTCAATCCTGCATGATTCTGCCAAGAAATGTGATTCTTCATTCAAAACGATGGTTTTTGCTATTGGGCTCTATTGAATAATGAATGTTTTGAATTTTCTCCAAAAGTAAAGTAGTTGCAAACTCATGCTTTTAGAGACTTGTTTGGGCTCATGAGAGGAGTAGAAAAACATCAAAAATTTCAGTCCTGCATGATTCTACCAAGAAATGTGTGTTCATTGAAACGGCTGGTTTTTGATAGTTTGGGCCCTATTGAATAATGAATGTTTTGAATTTTCTCCAAAAGTAAAGTAGTTGCAAACTCATCCTTTTAGAAACTTGTTTGGGCTGTTGAGAGGAGTAAAAAACCATCAAAAATTTCAATCCTGCATGATTCTACCAAGAAATGTGATTCTTCATTCAAAACGCTGGTTTTTGCTATTGGGCTCTATTGAATAATGAATGTTTTGAATTTTCTCCAAAGGTAAAGTAGTTGCAAACTCATGCTTTTAGAGACTTGTTTGGGCTCATGAGAGGAGTAGAAAAACATCAAAAATTTCAGTCCTGCATGATTCTACCAAGAAATGTGTGTTCATTGAAACCGCTGGTTTTTGATAGTTTGGGCCCTATTGAATAATGAATGTTTTGAATTTTCTCCAAAAGTAAAGTAGTTGCAAACTCATCCTTTTAGAAACTTGTTTGGGCTGTTGAGAGGAGTAAAAAACCATCAAAAATTTCAATCCTGCATGATTCTACCAAGAAATGTGATTCTTCATTCAAAACGCTGGTTTTTGCTATTGGGCTCTATTGAATAATGAATGTTTTGAATTTTCTCCAAAGGTAAAGTAGTTGCAAACTCATGCTTTTAGAGACTTGTTTGGGCTCATGAGAGTAGAAAAACATCAAAAATTTCAGTCCTGCATGATTCTACCAAGAAATGTGTTCATTCAAACCGCTGGTTTTTGATAGTTTGGGCCCTATTGAATAATGAATGTTTTGAATTTTCTCCAAAAGTAAAGTAGTTGCAAACTCATCCTTTTAGAAACTTGTTTGGGCTGTTGAGAGGAGTAAAAAACCATCAAAAATTTCAATCCTGCATGATTCTACCAAGAAATGTGATTCTTCATTCAAAACGCTGGTTTTCGCTATTGGGCTCTATTGAATAATGAATGTTTTGAATTTTCTCCAAAAGTAAAGTAGTTGCAAACTCATGCTTTTAGAGACTTGTTTGGGCTCATGAGAGGAGTAGAAAAACATCAAAAATTTCAGTCCTGCATGATTCTACCAAGAAATGTGTGTTCATTCAAACCGCTGGTTTTTGATAGTTTGTGCCCTATTGAATAATGAATGTTTTGAATTTTCTCCAAAAGTAAAGTAGTTGCAAACTCATGCTTTTAGAGACTTGTTTGGGCTCATGAGGGGAGTAGAAAAACATCAAAAATTTCAGTCCTGCATGATTCTACCAAGAAATGTGTGTTCATTGAAACCGCTGGTTTTTGAAAGTTTGGGCCCTATTGAATAATGAATGTTTTGAATTTTCTCCAAAAGTAAAGTAGTTGCAAACTCATCCTTTTAGAAACTTGTTTGGGCTGTTGAGAGGAGTAAAAAACCATCAAAAATTTCAATCCTGCATGATTCTACCAAGAAATGTGATTCTTCATTCAAAACGCTGGTTTTTGCTATTGGGCTCTATTGAATAATGAATGTTTTGAATTTTCTCCAAAAGTAAAGTAGTTGCAAACTCATGCTTTTAGAGACTTGTTTGGGCTCATGAGAGGAGTAGAAAAACATCAAAAATTTCAGTCCTGCATGATTCTACCAAGAAATGTGTGTTCATTGAAACCGCTGGTTTTTGATAGTTTGGGCCCTATTGAATAATGAATGTTTTGAATTTTCTCCAAAAGTAAAGTAGTTGCAAACTCATCCTTTTAGAAACTTGTTTGGGCTGTTGAGAGGAGTAAAAAACCATCAAAAATTTCAATCCTGCATGATTCTACCAAGAAATGTGATTCTTCATTCAAAATGCTGGTTTTTGCTATTGGGCTCTATTGAATAATGAATGTTTTGAATTTTCTCCAAAAGTAAAGTAGTTGCAAACTCATGCTTTTAGAGACTTGTTTGGGCTCATGAGAGGAGTAGAAAAACATCAAAAATTTCAGTCCTGCATGATTCTACCAAGAAATGTGTGTTCATTGAAACGGCTGGTTTTTGATAGTTTGGGCCCTATTGAATAATGAATGTTTTGAATTTTCTCCAAAAGTAAAGTAGTTGCAAACTCATCCTTTTAGAAACTTGTTTGGGCTGTTGAGAGGAGTAAAAAACCATCAAAAATTTCAATCCTGCATGATTCTACCAAGAAATGTGATTCTTCATTCAAAACGCTGGTTTTTGCTATTGGGCTCTATTGAATAATGAATGTTTTGATTTTTCTCCAAAAGTAAAGTAGTTGCAAACTCATGCTTTTAGAGACTTGTTTGGGCTCATGAGAGGAGTAGAAAAACATCAAAAATTTCAGTCCTGCATGATTCTACCAAGAAATGTGTGTTCATTGAAACCGCTGGTTTTTGATAGTTTGGGCCCTATTGAATAATGAATGTTTTGAATTTTCTCCAAAAGTAAAGTAGTTGCAACTCATCCTTTTAGAAACTTGTTTGGGCTGTTGAGAGGAGTAAAAAACCATCAAAAATTTCAATCCTGCATGATTCTACCAAGAAATGTGTGTTCATTGAAACCGCTGGTTTTTGATAGTTTGGGCCCTATTGAATAATGAATGTTTTGAATTTTCTCCAAAAGTAAAGTAGTTGCAAACTCATCCTTTTAGAAACTTGTTTGGGCTGTTGAGAGGAGTAAAAAACCATCAAAAATTTCAATCCTGCATGATTCTACCAAGAAATGTGATTCTTCATTCAAAACGCTGGTTTTTGCTATTGGGCTCTATTGAATAATGAATGTTTTGAATTTTCTCCAAAGGTAAAGTAGTTGCAAACTCATGCTTTTAGAGACTTGTTTGGGCTCATGAGAGGAGTAGAAAAACATCAAAAATTTCAGTCCTGCATGATTCTACCAAGAAATGTGTTCATTCAAACGGCTGGTTTTTGATAGTTTGGGCCCTATTGAATAATGAATGTTTTGAATTTTCTCCAAAAGTAAAGTAGTTGCAAACTCATGCTTTTAGAGACTTGTTTGGGCTCATGAGAGGAGTAGAAAAACATCAAAAATTTCAGTCCTGCATGATTCTACCAAGAAATGTGTGTTCATTCAAACCGCTGGTTTTTGATAGTTTGGGCCCTATTGAATAATGAATGTTTTGAATTTTCTCCAAAAGTAAAGTAGTTGCAAACTCATGCTTTTAGAGACTTGTTTGGGCTCATGAGAGGAGTAGAAAAACATCAAAAATTTCAGTCCTGCATGATTCTACCAAGAAATGTGTGTTCATTGAAACCGCTGGTTTTTGATAGTTTGGGCCCTATTGAATAATGAATGTTTTGAATTTTCTCCAAAAGTAAAGTAGTTGCAAACTCATCCTTTTAGAAACTTGTTTGGGCTGTTGAGAGGAGTAAAAAAACCATCAAAAATTTCAATCCTGCATGATTCTACCAAGAAATGTGATTCTTCATTCAAAACGCTGGTTTTTGCTATTGGGCTCTATTGAATAATGAATGTTTTGAATTTTCTCCAAAAGTAAAGTAGTTGCAAACTCATGCTTTTAGAGACTTGTTTGGGCTCATGAGATGAGTAGAAAAACATCAAAAATTTCAGTCCTGCATGATTCTACCAAGACATGTGTGTTCATTGAAACGGCTGGTTTTTGATAGTTTGGGCCCTATTGAATAATGAATGTTTTGAATTTTCTCCAAAAGTAAAGTAGTTGCAAACTCATCCTTTTAGAAACTTGTTTGGGCTGTTGAGAGGAGTAAAAAACCATCAAAAATTTCAATCCTGCATGATTCTACCAAGAAATGTGATTCTTCATTCAAAACGCTGGTTTTCGCTATTGGGCTCTATTGAATAATGAATGTTTTGAATTTTCTCCAAAAGTAAAGTAGTTGCAAACTCATGCTTTTAGAGACTTGTTTGGGCTCATGAGAGGAGTAGAAAAACATCAAAAATTTCAGTCCTGCATGATTCTACCAAGAAATGTGTGTTCATTGAAACCGCTGGTTTTTGATAGTTTGGGCCCTATTGAATAATGAATGTTTTGAATTTTCTCCAAAAGTAAAGTAGTTGCAAACTCATGCTTTTAGAGACTTGTTTGGGCTCATGAGGGGAGTAGAAAAACATCAAAAATTTCAGTCCTGCATGATTCTACCAAGAAATGTGTGTTCATTGAAACCGCTGGTTTTTGATAGTTTGGGCCCTATTGAATAATGAATGTTTTGAATTTTCTCCAAAAGTAAAGTAGTTGCAAACTCATCCTTTTAGAAACTTGTTTGGGCTGTTGAGAGGAGTAAAAAACCATCAAAAATTTCAATCCTGCATGATTCTACCAAGAAATGTGATTCTTCATTCAAAACGCTGGTTTTTGCTATTGGGCTCTATTGAATAATGAATGTTTTGAATTTTCTCCAAAAGTAAAGTAGTTGCAAACTCATGCTTTTAGAGACTTGTTTGGGCTCATGAGAGGAGTAGAAAAACATCAAAAATTTCAGTCCTGCATGATTCTACCAAGAAATGTGTGTTCATTGAAACCGCTGGTTTTTGATAGTTTGGGCCCTATTGAATAATGAATGTTTTGAATTTTCTCCAAAAGTAAAGTAGTTGCAAACTCATCCTTTTAGAAACTTGTTTGGGCTGTTGAGAGGAGTAAAAAACCATCAAAAATTTCAATCCTGCATGATTCTGCCAAGAAATGTGATTCTTCATTCAAAACGCTGGTTTTTGCTATTGGGCTCTATTGAATAATGAATGTTTTGAATTTTCTCCAAAAGTAAAGTAGTTGCAAACTCATGCTTTTAGAGACTTGTTTGGGCTCATGAGAGGAGTAGAAAAACATCAAAAATTTCAGTCCTGCATGATTCTACCAAGAAATGTGTGTTCATTGAAACGGCTGGTTTTTGATAGTTTGGGCCCTATTGAATAATGAATGTTTTGAATTTTCTCCAAAAGTAAAGTAGTTGCAAACTCATCCTTTTAGAAACTTGTTTGGGCTGTTGAGAGGAGTAAAAAACCATCAAAAATTTCAATCCTGCATGATTCTACCAAGAAATGTGATTCTTCATTCAAAACGCTGGTTTTTGCTATTGGGCTCTATTGAATAATGAATGTTTTGATTTTTCTCCAAAAGTAAAGTAGTTGCAAACTCATGCTTTTAGAGACTTGTTTGGGCTCATGAGAGGAGTAGAAAAACATCAAAAATTTCAGTCCTGCATGATTCTACCAAGAAATGTGTGTTCATTGAAACCGCTGGTTTTTGATAGTTTGGGCCCTATTGAATAATGAATGTTTTGAATTTTCTCCAAAAGTAAAGTAGTTGCAAACTCATCCTTTTAGAAACTTGTTTGGGCTGTTGAGAGGAGTAAAAAACCATCAAAAATTTCAATCCTGCATGATTCTACCAAGAAATGTGATTCTTCATTCAAAACGCTGGTTTTTGCTATTGGGCTCTATTGAATAATGAATGTTTTGAATTTTCTCCAAAGGTAAAGTAGTTGCAAACTCATGCTTTTAGAGACTTGTTTGGGCTCATGAGTGGAGTAGAAAAACATCAAAAATTTCAGTCCTGCATGATTCTACCAAGAAATGTGTGTTCATTGAAACCGCTGATTTTTGATAGTTTGGGCCCTATTGAATAATGAATGTTTTGAATTTTCTCCAAAAGTAAAGTAGTTGCAAACTCATCCTTTTAGAAACTTGTTTGGGCTGTTGAGAGGAGTAAAAAACCATCAAAAATTTCAATCCTGCATGATTCTACCAAGAAATGTGATTCTTCATTCAAAACGCTGGTTTTTGCTATTGGGCTCTATTGAATAATGAATGTTTTGAATTTTCTCCAAAAGTAAAGGAGTTGCAAACTCATGCTTTTAGAGACTTGTTTGGGCTCATGAGAGGAGTAGAAAAACATCAAAAATTTCAGTCCTGCATGATTCTACCAAGAAATGTGTGTTCATTGAAACCGCTGGTTTTTGATAGTTTGGGCCCTATTGAATAATGAATGTTTTGAATTTTCTCCAAAAGTAAAGTAGTTGCAAACTCATCCTTTTAGAAACTTGTTTGGGCTGTTGAGAGGAGTAAAAAACCATCAAAAATTTCAATCCTGCATGATTTTACCAAGAAATGTGATTCCTCATTCAAAACCTGATTTTTGCTATTGGGCTCTATTGAATAGTGAATGTTTTGAATTTTCTCCAAAAGTAAAGTAGTTGCAAACTCATGCTTTTAGAGACTTGTTTGGGCTCATGAGATGAGTAGAAAAACATCAAAAATTTCAGTCCTGCATGATTCTACCAAGACATGTGTGTTCATTGAAACGGCTGGTTTTTGATAGTTTGGGCCCTATTGAATAATGAATGTTTTGAATTTTCTCCAAAAGTAAAGTAGTTGCAAACTCATCCTCTTAGAAACTTGTTTGGGCTGTTGAGAGGAGTAAAAAACCATCAAAAATTTCAATCCTACATGATTCTACCAAGAAATGTGATTCTTCATTCAAAACGCTGGTTTTTGCTATTGGGCTCTATTGAATAATGAATGTTTTGAATTTTCTCCAAAAGTAAAGTAGTTGCAAACTCATGCTTTTAGAGACTTGTTTGGGCTCATGAGAGGAGTAGAAAAACATCAAAAATTTCAGTCCTGCATGATTCTACCAAGAAATGTGTGTTCATTGAAACCGCTGGTTTTTGATAGTTTGGGCCCTATTGAATAATGAATGTTTTGAATTTTCTCCAAAAGTAAAGTAGTTGCAAACTCATGCTTTTAGAGACTTGTTTGGGCTCATGAGGGGAGTAGAAAAACAACAAAAATTTCAGTCCTGCATGATTCTACCAAGAAATGTGTGTTCATTGAAACCGCTGGTTTTTGATAGTTTGGGCCCTATTGAATAATGAATGTTTTGAATTTTCTCCAAAAGTAAAGTAGTTGCAAACTCATCCTTTTAGAAACTTGTTTGGGCTGTTGAGAGGAGTAAAAAACCATCAAAAATTTCAATCCTGCATGATTCTACCAAGAAATGTGATTCTTCATTCAAAACGCTGGTTTTTGCTATTGGGCTCTATTGAATAATGAATGTTTTGAATTTTCTCCAAAAGTAAAGTAGTTGCAAACTCATGCTTTTAGAGACTTGTTTGGGCTCATGAGAGGAGTAGAAAAACATCAAAAATTTCAGTCCTGCATGATTCTACCAAGAAATGTGTGTTCATTGAAACCGCTGGTTTTTGATAGTTTGGGCCCTATTGAATAATGAATGTTTTGAATTTTCTCCAAAAGTAAAGTAGTTGCAAACTCATCCTTTTAGAAACTTGTTTGGGCTGTTGAGAGGAGTAAAAAACCATCAAAAATTTCAATCCTGCATGATTCTGCCAAGAAATGTGATTCTTCATTCAAAACGCTGGTTTTTGCTATTGGGCTCTATTGAATAATGAATGTTTTGAATTTTCTCCAAAAGTAAAGTAGTTGCAAACTCATGCTTTTAGAGACTTGTTTGGGCTCATGAGAGGAGTAGAAAAACATCAAAAATTTCAGTCCTGCATGATTCTACCAAGAAATGTGTGTTCATTGAAACGGCTGTTTTTTGATAGTTTGGGCCCTATTGAATAATGAATGTTTTGAATTTTCTCCAAAAGTAAAGTAGTTGCAAACTCATCCTTTTAGAAACTTGTTTGGGCTGTTGAGAGGAGTAAAAAACCATCAAAAATTTCAATCCTGCATGATTCTACCAAGAAATGTGATTCTTCATTCAAAACGCTGGTTTTTGCTATTGGGCTCTATTGAATAATGAATGTTTTGAATTTTCTCCAAAAGTAAAGTAGTTGCAAACTCATGCTTTTAGAGACTTGTTTGGGCTCATGAGAGGAGTAGAAAAACATCAAAAATTTCAGTCCTGCATGATTCTACCAAGAAATGTGTGTTCATTGAAACCGCTGGTTTTTGATAGTTTGGGCCCTATTGAATAATGAATGTTTTGAATTTTCTCCAAAAGTAAAGTAGTTGCAAACTCATCCTTTTAGAAACTTGTTTGGGCTGTTGAGAGGAGTAAAAAACCATCAAAAATTTCAATCCTGCATGATTCTACCAAGAAATGTGATTCTTCATTCAAAACGCTGGTTTTCGCTATTGGGCTCTATTGAATAATGAATGTTTTGAATTTTCTCCAAAAGTAAAGTAGTTGCAAACTCATGCTTTTAGAGACTTGTTTGGGCTCATGAGAGGAGTAGAAAAACATCAAAAATTTCAGTCCTGCATGATTCTACCAAGAAATGTGTGTTCATTCAAACCGCTGGTTTTTGATAGTTTGTGCCCTATTGAATAATGAATGTTTTGAATTTTCTCCAAAAGTAAAGTAGTTGCAAACTCATGCTTTTAGAGACTTGTTTGGGCTCATGAGGGGAGTAGAAAAACATCAAAAATTTCAGTCCTGCATGATTCTACCAAGAAATGTGTGTTCATTGAAACCGCTGGTTTTTGATAGTTTGGGCCCTATTGAATAATGAATGTTTTGAATTTTCTCCAAAAGTAAAGTAGTTGCAAACTCATCCTTTTAGAAACTTGTTTGGGCTGTTGAGAGGAGTAAAAAACCATCAAAAATTTCAATCCTGCATGATTCTACCAAGAAATGTGATTCTTCATTCAAAACGCTGGTTTTTGCTATTGGGCTCTATTGAATAATGAATGTTTTGAATTTTCTCCAAAAGTAAAGTAGTTGCAAACTCATGCTTTTAGAGACTTGTTTGGGCTCATGAGAGGAGTAGAAAAACATCAAAAATTTCAGTCCTGCATCATTCTACCAAGAAATGTGTGTTCATTGAAACCGCTGGTTTTTGATAGTTTGGGCCCTATTGAATAATGAATGTTTTGAATTTTCTCCAAAAGTAAAGTAGTTGCAAACTCATCCTTTTAGAAACTTGTTTGGGCTGTTGAGAGGAGTAAAAAACCATCAAAAATTTCAATCCTGCATGATTCTGCCAAGAAATGTGATTCTTCATTCAAAACGATGGTTTTTGCTATTGAGCTCTATTGAATAATGAATGTTTTGAATTTTCTCCAAAAGTAAAGTAGTTGCAAACTCATGCTTTTAGAGACTTGTTTGGGCTCATGAGAGGAGTAGAAAAACATCAAAAATTTCAGTCCTGCATGATTCTACCAAGAAATGTGTGTTCATTGAAACGGCTGGTTTTTGATAGTTTGGGCCCTATTGAATAATGAATGTTTTGAATTTTCTCCAAAAGTAAAGTAGTTGCAAACTCATCCTTTTAGAAACTTGTTTGGGCTGTTGAGAGGAGTAAAAAACCATCAAAAATTTCAATCCTGCATGATTCTACCAAGAAATGTGATTCTTCATTCAAAACGCTGGTTTTTGCTATTGGGCTCTATTGAATAATGAATGTTTTGATTTTTCTCCAAAAGTAAAGTAGTTGCAAACTCATGCTTTTAGAGACTTGTTTGGGCTCATGAGAAGAGTAGAAAAACATCAAAAATTTCAGTCCTGCATGATTCTACCAAGAAATGTGTGTTCATTGAAACCGCTGGTTTTTGATAGTTTGGGCCCTATTGAATAATGAATGTTTTGAATTTTCTCCAAAAGTAAAGTAGCTGCAAACTCATCCTTTTAGAAACTTGTTTGGGCTGTTGAGAGGAGTAAAAAACCATCAAAAATTTCAATCCTGCATGATTCTACCAAGAAATGTGATTCTTCATTCAAAACGCTGGTTTTTGCTATTGGGCTCTATTGAATAATGAATGTTTTGAATTTTCTCCAAAGGTAAAGTAGTTGCAAACTCATGCTTTTAGAGACTTGTTTGGGCTCATGAGAGGAGTAGAAAAACATCAAAAATTTCAGTCCTGCATGATTCTACCAAGAAATGTGTGTTCATTGAAACCGCTGGTTTTTGATAGTTTGGGCCCTATTGAATAATGAATGTTTTGAATTTTCTCCAAAAGTAAAGTAGTTGCAAACTCATCCTTTTAGAAACTTGTTTGGGCTGTTGAGAGGAGTAAAAAACCATCAAAAATTTCAATCCTGCATGATTCTACCAAGAAATGTGATTCTTCATTCAAAACGCTGGTTTTTGCTATTGGGCTCTATTGAATAATGAATGTTTTGAATTTTCTCCAAAGGTAAAGTAGTTGCAAACTCATGCTTTTAGAGACTTGTTTGGGCTCATGAGAGGAGTAGAAAAACATCAAAAATTTCAGTCCTGCATGATTCTACCAAGAAATGTGTTCATTCAAACCGCTGGTTTTTGATAGTTTGGGCCCTATTGAATAATGAATGTTTTGAATTTTCTCCAAAAGTAAAGTAGTTGCAAACTCATCCTTTTAGAAACTTGTTTGGGCTGTTGAGAGGAGTAAAAAACCATCAAAAATTTCAATCCTGCATGATTCTACCAAGAAATGTGATTCTTCATTCAAAACGCTGGTTTTCGCTATTGGGCTCTATTGAATAATGAATGTTTTGAATTTTCTCCAAAAGTAAAGTAGTTGCAAACTCATGCTTTTAGAGACTTGTTTGGGCTCATGAGAGGAGTAGAAAAACATCAAAAATTTCAGTCCTGCATGATTCTACCAAGAAATATGTGTTCATTCAAACCGCTGGTTTTTGATAGTTTGTGCCCTATTGAATAATGAATGTTTTGAATTTTCTCCAAAAGTAAAGTAGTTGCAAACTCATGCTTTTAGAGACTTGTTTGGGCTCATGAGGGGAGTAGAAAAACATCAAAAATTTCAGTCCTGCATGATTCTACCAAGAAATGTGTGTTCATTGAAACCGCTGGTTTTTGAAAGTTTGGGCCCTATTGAATAATGAATGTTTTGAATTTTCTCCAAAAGTAAAGTAGTTGCAAACTCATCCTTTTAGAAACTTGTTTGGGCTGTTGAGAGGAGTAAAAAACCATCAAAAATTTCAATCCTGCATGATTCTACCAAGAAATGTGATTCTTCATTCAAAACGCTGGTTTTTGCTATTGGGCTCTATTGAATAATGAATGTTTTGAATTTTCTCCAAAAGTAAAGTAGTTGCAAACTCATGCTTTTAGAGACTTGTTTGGGCTCATGAGAGGAGTAGAAAAACATCAAAAATTTCAGTCCTGCATGATTCTACCAAGAAATGTGTGTTCATTGAAACCGCTGGTTTTTGATAGTTTGGGCCCTATTGAATAATGAATGTTTTGAATTTTCTCCAAAAGTAAAGTAGTTGCAAACTCATCCTTTTAGAAACTTGTTTGGGCTGTTGAGAGGAGTAAAAAACCATCAAAAATTTCAATCCTGCATGATTCTACCAAGAAATGTGATTCTTCATTCAAAACGCTGGTTTTTGCTATTGGGCTCTATTGAATAATGAATGTTTTGAATTTTCTCCAAAAGTAAAGTAGTTGCAAACTCATGCTTTTAGAGACTTGTTTGGGCTCATGAGAGGAGTAGAAAAACATCAAAAATTTCAGTCCTGCATGATTCTACCAAGAAATGTGTGTTCATTGAAACGGCTGGTTTTTGATAGTTTGGGCCCTATTGAATAATGAATGTTTTGAATTTTCTCCAAAAGTAAAGTAGTTGCAAACTCATCCTTTTAGAAACTTGTTTGGGCTGTTGAGAGGAGTAAAAAACCATCAAAAATTTCAATCCTGCATGATTCTACCAAGAAATGTGATTCTTCATTCAAAACGCTGGTTTTTGCTATTGGGCTCGATTGAATAATGAATGTTTTGAATTTTCTCCAAAAGTAAAGTAGTTGCAAACTCATGCTTTTAGAGACTTGTTTGGGCTCATGAGAGGAGTAGAAAAACATCAAAAATTTCAGTCCTGCATGATTCTACCAAGAAATGTGTGTTCATTGAAACCGCTGGTTTTTGATAGTTTGGGCCCTATTGAATAATGAATGTTTTGAATTTTCTCCAAAAGTAAAGTAGTTGCAAACTCATCCTTTTAGAAACTTGTTTGGGCTGTTGAGAGGAGTAAAAAACCATCAAAAATTTCAATCCTGCATGATTCTGCCAAGAAATGTGATTCTTCATTCAAAACGCTGGTTTTTGCTATTGGGCTCTATTGAATAATGAATGTTTTGAATTTTCTCCAAAAGTAAAGTAGTTGCAAACTCATGCTTTTAGAGACTTGTTTGGGCTCATGAGAGGAGTAGAAAAACATCAAAAATTTCAGTCCTGCATGATTCTACCAAGAAATGTGTGTTCATTGAAACGGCTGGTTTTTGATAGTTTGGGCCCTATTGAATAATGAATGTTTTGAATTTTCTCCAAAAGTAAAGTAGTTGCAAACTCATCCTTTTAGAAACTTGTTTGGGCTGTTGAGAGGAGTAAAAAACCATCAAAAATTTCAATCCTGCATGATTCTACCAAGAAATGTGATTCTTCATTCAAAACGCTGGTTTTTGCTATTGGGCTCTATTGAATAATGAATGTTTTGATTTTTCTCCAAAAGTAAAGTAGTTGCAAACTCATGCTTTTAGAGACTTGTTTGGGCTCATGAGAGGAGTAGAAAAACATCAAAAATTTCAGTCCTGCATGATTCTACCAAGAAATGTGTGTTCATTGAAACCGCTGGTTTTTGATAGTTTGGGCCCTATTGAATAATGAATGTTTTGAATTTTCTCCAAAAGTAAAGTAGTTGCAAACTCATCCTTTTAGAAACTTGTTTGGGCTGTTGAGAGGAGTAAAAAACCATCAAAAATTTCAATCCTGCATGATTCTACCAAGAAATGTGATTCTTCATTCAAAACGCTTGTTTTTGCTATTGGGCTCTATTGAATAATGAATGTTTTGAATTTTCTCCAAAGGTAAAGTAGTTGCAAACTCATGCTTTTAGAGACTTGTTTGGGCTCATGAGAGGAGTAGAAAAACATCAAAAATTTCAGTCCTGCATGATTCTACCAAGAAATGTGTGTTCATTGAAACCGCTGGTTTTTGATAGTTTGGGCCCTATTGAATAATGAATGTTTTGAATTTTCTCCAAAAGTAAAGTAGTTGCAAACTCATCCTTTTAGAAACTTGTTTGGGCTGTTGAGAGGAGTAAAAAACCATCAAAAATTTCAATCCTGCATGATTCTACCAAGAAATGTGATTCTTCATTCAAAACGCTGGTTTTTGCTATTGGGCTCTATTGAATAATGAATGTTTTGAATTTTCTCCAAAAGTAAAGGAGTTGCAAACTCATGCTTTTAGAGACTTGTTTGGGCTCATGAGAGGAGTAGAAAAACATCAAAAATTTCAGTCCTGCATGATTCTACCAAGAAATGTGTGTTCATTGAAACCGCTGGTTTTTGATAGTTTGGGCCCTATTGAATAATGAATGTTTTGAATTTTCTCCAAAAGTAAAGTAGTTGCAAACTCATCCTTTTAGAAACTTGTTTGGGCTGTTGAGAGGAGTAAAAAACCATCAAAAATTTCAATCCTGCATGATTTTACCAAGAAATGTGATTCCTCATTCAAAACCTGATTTTTGCTATTGGGCTCTATTGAATAGTGAATGTTTTGAATTTTCTCCAAAAGTAAAGTAGTTGCAAACTCATGCTTTTAGAGACTTGTTTGGGCTCATGAGATGAGTAGAAAAACATCAAAAATTTCAGTCCTGCATGATTCTACCAAGACATGTGTGTTCATTGAAACGGCTGGTTTTTGATAGTTTGGGCCCTATTGAATAATGAATGTTTTGAATTTTCTCCAAAAGTAAAGTAGTTGCAAACTCATCCTCTTAGAAACTTGTTTGGGCTGTTGAGAGGAGTAAAAAACCATCAAAAATTTCAATCCTACATGATTCTACCAAGAAATGTGATTCTTCATTCAAAACGCTGGTTTTTGCTATTGGGCTCTATTGAATAATGAATGTTTTGAATTTTCTCCAAAAGTAAAGTAGTTGCAAACTCATGCTTTTAGAGACTTGTTTGGGCTCATGAGAGGAGTAGAAAAACATCAAAAATTTCAGTCCTGCATGATTCTACCAAGAAATGTGTGTTCATTGAAACCGCTGGTTTTTGATAGTTTGGGCCCTATTGAATAATGAATGTTTTGAATTTTCTCCAAAAGTAAAGTAGTTGCAAACTCATCCTTTTAGAAACTTGTTTGGGCTGTTGAGAGGAGTAAAAAAACCATCAATAATTTCAATCCTGCATGATTCTACCAAGAAATGTGATTCTTCATTCAAAACGCTGGTTTTTGCTATTGGGCTCTATTGAATAATGAATGTTTTGAATTTTCTCCAAAAGTAAAGTAGTTGCAAACTCATGCTTTTAGAGACTTGTTTGGGCTCATGAGATGAGTAGAAAAACATCAAAAATTTCAGTCCTGCATGATTCTACCAAGACATGTGTGTTCATTGAAACGGCTGTTTTTTGATAGTTTGGGCCCTATTGAATAATGAATGTTTTGAATTTTCTCCAAAAGTAAAGTAGTTGCAAACTCATCCTTTTAGAAACTTGTTTGGGCTGTTGAGAGGAGTAAAAAACCATCAAAAATTTCAATCCTGCATGATTCTACCAAGAAATGTGATTCTTCATTCAAAACGCTGGTTTTTGCTATTGGGCTCTATTGAATAATGAATGTTTTGAATTTTCTCCAAAAGTAAAGTAGTTGCAAACTCATGCTTTTAGAGACTTGTTTGGGCTCATGAGATGAGTAGAAAAACATCAAAAATTTCAGTCCTGCATGATTCTACCAAGACATGTGTGTTCATTGAAACGGCTGGTTTTTGATAGTTTGGGCCCTATTGAATAATGAATGTTTTGAATTTTCTCCAAAAGTAAAGTAGTTGCAAACTCATGCTTTTAGAGACTTGTTTGGGCTCATGAGGGGAGTAGAAAAACATCAAAAATTTCAGTCCTGCATGATTCTACCAAGAAATGTGTGTTCATTGAAACCGCTGGTTTTTGATAGTTTGGGCCCTATTGAATAATGAATGTTTTGAATTTTCTCCAAAAGTAAAGTAGTTGCAAACTCATCCTTTTAGAAACTTGTTTGGGCTGTTGAGAGGAGTAAAAAACCATCAAAAATTTCAATCCTGCATGATTCTACCAAGAAATGTGATTCTTCATTCAAAACGCTGGTTTTTGCTATTGGGCTCTATTGAATAATGAATGTTTTGAATTTTCTCCAAAAGTAAAGTAGTTGCAAACTCATGCTTTTAGAGACTTGTTTGGGCTCATGAGAGGAGTAGAAAAACATCAAAAATTTCAGTCCTGCATGATTCTACCAAGAAATGTGTGTTCATTGAAACCGCTGGTTTTTGATAGTTTGGGCCCTATTGAATAATGAATGTTTTGAATTTTCTCCAAAAGTAAAGTAGTTGCAAACTCATCCTTTTAGAAACTTGTTTGGGCTGTTGAGAGGAGTAAAAAAACCATCAATAATTTCAATCCTGCATGATTCTACCAAGAAATGTGATTCTTCATTCAAAACGCTGGTTTTTGCTATTGGGCTCTATTGAATAATGAATGTTTTGAATTTTCTCCAAAAGTAAAGTAGTTGCAAACTCATGCTTTTAGAGACTTGTTTGGGCTCATGAGATGAGTAGAAAAACATCAAAAATTTCAGTCCTGCATGATTCTACCAAGACATGTGTGTTCATTGAAACGGCTGTTTTTTGATAGTTTGGGCCCTATTGAATAATGAATGTTTTGAATTTTCTCCAAAAGTAAAGTAGTTGCAAACTCATCCTTTTAGAAACTTGTTTGGGCTGTTGAGAGGAGTAAAAAACCATCAAAAATTTCAATCCTGCATGATTCTACCAAGAAATGTGATTCTTCATTCAAAACGCTGGTTTTTGCTATTGGGCTCTATTGAATAATGAATGTTTTGAATTTTCTCCAAAAGTAAAGTAGTTGCAAACTCATGCTTTTAGAGACTTGTTTGGGCTCATGAGATGAGTAGAAAAACATCAAAAATTTCAGTCCTGCATGATTCTACCAAGACATGTGTGTTCATTGAAACGGCTGGTTTTTGATAGTTTGGGCCCTATTGAATAATGAATGTTTTGAATTTTCTCCAAAAGTAAAGTAGTTGCAAACTCATGCTTTTAGAGACTTGTTTGGGCTCATGAGGGGAGTAGAAAAACATCAAAAATTTCAGTCCTGCATGATTCTACCAAGAAATGTGTGTTCATTGAAACCGCTGGTTTTTGATAGTTTGGGCCCTATTGAATAATGAATGTTTTGAATTTTCTCCAAAAGTAAAGTAGTTGCAAACTCATCCTTTTAGAAACTTGTTTGGGCTGTTGAGAGGAGTAAAAAACCATCAAAAATTTCAATCCTGCATGATTCTACCAAGAAATGTGATTCTTCATTCAAAACGCTGGTTTTTGCTATTGGGCTCTATTGAATAATGAATGTTTTGAATTTTCTCCAAAAGTAAAGTAGTTGCAAACTCATGCTTTTAGAGACTTGTTTGGGCTCATGAGAGGAGTAGAAAAACATCAAAAATTTCAGTCCTGCATGATTCTACCAAGAAATGTGTGTTCATTGAAACCGCTGGTTTTTGATAGTTTGGGCCCTATTGAATAATGAATGTTTTGAATTTTCTCCAAAAGTAAAGTAGTTGCAAACTCATCCTTTTAGAAACTTGTTTGGGCTGTTGAGAGGAGTAAAAAACCATCAAAAATTTCAATCCTGCATGATTCTGCCAAGAAATGTGATTCTTCATTCAAAACGCTGGTTTTTGCTATTGGGCTCTATTGAATAATGAATGTTTTGAATTTTCTCCAAAAGTAAAGTAGTTGCAAACTCATGCTTTTAGAGACTTGTTTGGGCTCATGAGAGGAGTAGAAAAACATCAAAAATTTCAGTCCTGCATGATTCTACCAAGAAATGTGTGTTCATTGAAACGGCTGGTTTTTGATAGTTTGGGCCCTATTGAATAATGAATGTTTTGAATTTTCTCCAAAAGTAAAGTAGTTGCAAACTCATCCTTTTAGAAACTTGTTTGGGCTGTTGAGAGGAGTAAAAAACCATCAAAAATTTCAATCCTGCATGATTCTACCAAGAAATGTGATTCTTCATTCAAAACGCTGGTTTTTGCTATTGGGCTCTATTGAATAATGAATGTTTTGATTTTTCTCCAAAAGTAAAGTAGTTGCAAACTCATGCTTTTAGAGACTTGTTTGGGCTCATGAGAGGAGTAGAAAAACATCAAAAATTTCAGTCCTGCATGATTCTACCAAGAAATGTGTGTTCATTGAAACCGCTGGTTTTTGATAGTTTGGGCCCTATTGAATAATGAATGTTTTGAATTTTCTCCAAAAGTAAAGTAGTTGCAAACTCATCCTTTTAGAAACTTGTTTGGGCTGTTGAGAGGAGTAAAAAACCATCAAAAATTTCAATCCTGCATGATTCTGCCAAGAAATGTGATTCTTCATTCAAAACGCTGGTTTTTGCTATTGGGCTCTATTGAATAATGAATGTTTTGAATTTTCTCCAAAAGTAAAGTAGTTGCAAACTCATGCTTTTAGAGACTTGTTTGGGCTCATGAGAGGAGTAGAAAAACATCAAAAATTTCAGTCCTGCATGATTCTACCAAGAAATGTGTGTTCATTGAAACGGCTGGTTTTTGATAGTTTGGGCCCTATTGAATAATGAATGTTTTGAATTTTCTCCAAAAGTAAAGTAGTTGCAAACTCATCCTTTTAGAAACTTGTTTGGGCTGTTGAGAGGAGTAAAAAACCATCAAAAATTTCAATCCTGCATGATTCTACCAAGAAATGTGATTCTTCATTCAAAACGCTGGTTTTTGCTATTGGGCTCTATTGAATAATGAATGTTTTGATTTTTCTCCAAAAGTAAAGTAGTTGCAAACTCATGCTTTTAGAGACTTGTTTGGGCTCATGAGAGGAGTAGAAAAACATCAAAAATTTCAGTCCTGCATGATTCTACCAAGAAATGTGTGTTCATTGAAACCGCTGGTTTTTGATAGTTTGGGCCCTATTGAATAATGAATGTTTTGAATTTTCTCCAAAAGTAAAGTAGTTGCAAACTCATCCTTTTAGAAACTTGTTTGGGCTGTTGAGAGGAGTAAAAAACCATCAAAAATTTCAATCCTGCATGATTCTACCAAGAAATGTGATTCTTCATTCAAAACGCTTGTTTTTGCTATTGGGCTCTATTGAATAATGAATGTTTTGAATTTTCTCCAAAGGTAAAGTAGTTGCAAACTCATGCTTTTAGAGACTTGTTTGGGCTCATGAGAGGAGTAGAAAAACATCAAAAATTTCAGTCCTGCATGATTCTACCAAGAAATGTGTGTTCATTGAAACCGCTGGTTTTTGATAGTTTGGGCCCTATTGAATAATGAATGTTTTGAATTTTCTCCAAAAGTAAAGTAGTTGCAAACTCATCCTTTTAGAAACTTGTTTGGGCTGTTGAGAGGAGTAAAAACCCATCAAAAATTTCAATCCTGCATGATTCTACCAAGAAATGTGATTCTTCATTCAAAACGCTGGTTTTTGCTATTGGGCTCTATTGAATAATGAATGTTTTGAATTTTCTCCAAAAGTAAAGGAGTTGCAAACTCATGCTTTTAGAGACTTGTTTGGGCTCATGAGAGGAGTAGAAAAACATCAAAAATTTCAGTCCTGCATGATTCTACCAAGAAATGTGTGTTCATTGAAACCGCTGGTTTTTGATAGTTTGGGCCCTATTGAATAATGAATGTTTTGAATTTTCTCCAAAAGTAAAGTAGTTGCAAACTCATCCTTTTAGAAACTTGTTTGGGCTGTTGAGAGGAGTTAAAAACCATCAAAAATTTCAATCCTGCATGATTTTACCAAGAAATGTGATTCCTCATTCAAAACCTGATTTTTGCTATTGGGCTCTATTGAATAGTGAATGTTTTGAATTTTCTCCAAAAGTAAAGTAGTTGCAAACTCATGCTTTTAGAGACTTGTTTGGGCTCATGAGATGAGTAGAAAAACATCAAAAATTTCAGTCCTGCATGATTCTACCAAGACATGTGTGTTCATTGAAACGGCTGGTTTTTGATAGTTTGGGCCCTATTGAATAATGAATGTTTTGAATTTTCTCCAAAAGTAAAGTAGTTGCAAACTCATCCTTTTAGAAACTTGTTTGGGCTGTTGAGAGGAGTAAAAAACCATCAAAAATTTCAATCCTGCATGATTCTACCAAGAAATGTGATTCTTCATTCAAAACGCTGGTTTTCGCTATTGGGCTCTATTGAATAATGAATGTTTTGAATTTTCTCCAAAAGTAAAGTAGTTGCAAACTCATGCTTTTAGAGACTTGTTTGGGCTCATGAGAGGAGTAGAAAAACATCAAAAATTTCAGTCCTGCATGATTCTACCAAGAAATGTGTGTTCATTGAAACCGCTGGTTTTTGATAGTTTGGGCCCTATTGAATAATGAATGTTTTGAATTTTCTCCAAAAGTAAAGTAGTTGCAAACTCATGCTTTTAGAGACTTGTTTGGGCTCATGAGGGGAGTAGAAAAACATCAAAAATTTCAGTCCTGCATGATTCTACCAAGAAATGTGTGTTCATTGAAACCGCTGGTTTTTGATAGTTTGGGCCCTATTGAATAATGAATGTTTTGAATTTTCTCCAAAAGTAAAGTAGTTGCAAACTCATCCTTTTAGAAACTTGTTTGGGCTGTTGAGAGGAGTAAAAAACCATCAAAAATTTCAATCCTGCATGATTCTACCAAGAAATGTGATTCTTCATTCAAAACGCTGGTTTTTGCTATTGGGCTCTATTGAATAATGAATGTTTTGAATTTTCTCCAAAAGTAAAGTAGTTGCAAACTCATGCTTTTAGAGACTTGTTTGGGCTCATGAGAGGAGTAGAAAAACATCAAAAATTTCAGTCCTGCATGATTCTACCAAGAAATGTGTGTTCATTGAAACCGCTGGTTTTTGATAGTTTGGGCCCTATTGAATAATGAATGTTTTGAATTTTCTCCAAAAGTAAAGTAGTTGCAAACTCATCCTTTTAGAAACTTGTTTGGGCTGTTGAGAGGAGTAAAAAACCATCAAAAATTTCAATCCTGCATGATTCTGCCAAGAAATGTGATTCTTCATTCAAAACGCTGGTTTTTGCTATTGGGCTCTATTGAATAATGAATGTTTTGAATTTTCTCCAAAAGTAAAGTAGTTGCAAACTCATGCTTTTAGAGACTTGTTTGGGCTCATGAGAGGAGTAGAAAAACATCAAAAATTTCAGTCCTGCATGATTCTACCAAGAAATGTGTGTTCATTGAAACGGCTGGTTTTTGATAGTTTGGGCCCTATTGAATAATGAATGTTTTGAATTTTCTCCAAAAGTAAAGTAGTTGCAAACTCATCCTTTTAGAAACTTGTTTGGGCTGTTGAGAGGAGTAAAAAACCATCAAAAATTTCAATCCTGCATGATTCTACCAAGAAATGTGATTCTTCATTCAAAACGCTGGTTTTTGCTATTGGGCTCTATTGAATAATGAATGTTTTGATTTTTCTCCAAAAGTAAAGTAGTTGCAAACTCATGCTCTTAGAGACTTGTTTGGGCTCATGAGAGGAGTAGAAAAACATCAAAAATTTCAGTCCTGCATGATTCTACCAAGAAATGTGTGTTCATTGAAACCGCTGGTTTTTGATAGTTTGGGCCCTATTGAATAATGAATGTTTTGAATTTTCTCCAAAAGTAAAGTAGTTGCAAACTCATCCTTTTAGAAACTTGTTTGGGCTGTTGAGAGGAGTAAAAAACCATCAAAAATTTCAATCCTGCATGATTCTACCAAGAAATGTGATTCTTCATTCAAAACGCTTGTTTTTGCTATTGGGCTCTATTGAATAATGAATGTTTTGAATTTTCTCCAAAGGTAAAGTAGTTGCAAACTCATGCTTTTAGAGACTTGTTTGGGCTCATGAGAGGAGTAGAAAAACATCAAAAATTTCAGTCCTGCATGATTCTACCAAGAAATGTGTGTTCATTGAAACCGCTGTTTTTTGATAGTTTGGGCCCTATTGAATAATGAATGTTTTGAATTTTCTCCAAAAGTAAAGTAGTTGCAAACTCATCCTTTTAGAAACTTGTTTGGGCTGTTGAGAGGAGTAAAAAACCATCAAAAATTTCAATCCTGCATGATTCTACCAAGAAATGTGATTCTTCATTCAAAACGCTGGTTGTCGCTATTGGGCTCTATTGAATAATGAATGTTTTGAATTTTCTCCAAAAGTAAAGTAGTTGCAAACTCATGCTTTTAGAGACTTGTTTGGGCTCATGAGAGGAGTAGAAAAACATCAAAAATTTCAGTCCTGCATGATTCTACCAAGAAATGTGTGTTCATTCAAACCGCTGGTTTTTGATAGTTTGTGCCCTATTGAATAATGAATGTTTTGAATTTTCTCCAAAAGTAAAGTAGTTGCAAACTCATGCTTTTAGAGACTTGTTTGGGCTCATGAGGGGAGTAGAAAAACATCAAAAATTTCAGTCCTGCATGATTCTACCAAGAAATGTGTGTTCATTGAAACCGCTGGTTTTTGATAGTTTGGGCCCTATTGAATAATGAATGTTTTGAATTTTCTCCAAAAGTAAAGTAGTTGCAAACTCATCCTTTTAGAAACTTGTTTGGGCTGTTGAGAGGAGTAAAAAACCATCAAAAATTTCAATCCTGCATGATTCTACCAAGAAATGTGATTCTTCATTCAAAACGCTGGTTTTTGCTATTGGGCTCTATTGAATAATGAATGTTTTGAATTTTTTCCAAAAGTAAAGTAGTTGCAAACTCATGCTTTTAGAGACTTGTTTGGGCTCATGAGAGGAGTAGAAAAACATCAAAAATTTCAGTCCTGCATGATTCTACCAAGAAATGTGTGTTCATTGAAACCGCTGGTTTTTGATAGTTTGGGCCCTATTGAATAATGAATGTTTTGAATTTTCTCCAAAAGTAAAGTAGTTGCAAACTCATCCTTTTAGAAACTTGTTTGGGCTGTTGAGAGGAGTAAAAAACCATCAAAAATTTCAATCCTGCATGATTCTACCAAGAAATGTGATTCTTCATTCAAAACGCTGGTTTTTGCTATTGGGCTCTATTGAATAATGAATGTTTTGAATTTTCTCCAAAAGTAAAGTAGTTGCAAACTCATGCTTTTAGAGACTTGTTTGGGCTCATGAGAGGAGTAGAAAAACATCAAAAATTTCAGTCCTGCATGATTCTACCAAGAAATGTGTGTTCATTGAAACGGCTGGTTTTTGATAGTTTGGGCCCTATTGAATAATGAATGTTTTGAATTTTCTCCAAAAGTAAAGTAGTTGCAAACTCATCCTTTTAGAAACTTGTTTGGGCTGTTGAGAGGAGTAAAAAACCATCAAAAATTTCAATCCTGCATGATTCTACCAAGAAATGTGATTCTTCATTCAAAACGCTGGTTTTTGCTATTGGGCTCTATTGAATAATGAATGTTTTGATTTTTCTCCAAAAGTAAAGTAGTTGCAAACTCATGCTCTTAGAGACTTGTTTGGGCTCATGAGAGGAGTAGAAAAACATCAAAAATTTCAGTCCTGCATGATTCTACCAAGAAATGTGTGTTCATTGAAACCGCTGGTTTTTGATAGTTTGGGCCCTATTGAATAATGAATGTTTTGAATTTTCTCCAAAAGTAAAGTAGTTGCAAACTCATCCTTTTAGAAACTTGTTTGGGCTGTTGAGAGGAGTAAAAAACCATCAAAAATTTCAATCCTGCATGATTCTACCAAGAAATGTGATTCTTCATTCAAAACGCTGGTTTTTGCTATTGGGCTCTATTGAATAATGAATGTTTTGAATTTTCTCCAAAGGTAAAGTAGTTGCAAACTCATGCTTTTAGAGACTTGTTTGGGCTCATGAGAGGAGTAGAAAAACATCAAAAATTTCAGTCCTGCATGATTCTACCAAGAAATGTGTGTTCATTGAAACCGCTGGTTTTTGATAGTTTGGGCCCTATTGAATAATGAATGTTTTGAATTTTCTCCAAAAGTAAAGTAGTTGCAAACTCATCCTTTTAGAAACTTGTTTGGGCTGTTGAGAGGAGTAAAAAACCATCAAAAATTTCAATCCTGCATGATTCTACCAAGAAATGTGATTCTTCATTCAAAACGCTGGTTTTCGCTATTGGGCTCTATTGAATAATGAATGTTTTGAATTTTCTCCAAAAGTAAAGTAGTTGCAAACTCATGCTTTTAGAGACTTGTTTGGGCTCATGAGAGGAGTAGAAAAACATCAAAAATTTCAGTCCTGCATGATTCTACCAAGAAATGTGTGTTCATTCAAACCGCTGGTTTTTGATAGTTTGTGCCCTATTGAATAATGAATGTTTTGAATTTTCTCCAAAAGTAAAGTAGTTGCAAACTCATGCTTTTAGAGACTTGTTTGGGCTCATGAGGGGAGTAGAAAAACATCAAAAATTTCAGTCCTGCATGATTCTACCAAGAAATGTGTGTTCATTGAAACCGCTGGTTTTTGATAGTTTGGGCCCTATTGAATAATGAATGTTTTGAATTTTCTCCAAAAGTAAAGTAGTTGCAAACTCATCCTTTTAGAAACTTGTTTGGGCTGTTGAGAGGAGTAAAAGACCATCAAAAATTTCAATCCTGCATGATTCTACCAAGAAATGTGATTCTTCATTCAAAACGCTGGTTTTTGCTATTGGGCTCTATTGAATAATGAATGTTTTGAATTTTCTCCAAAAGTAAAGTAGTTGCAAACTCATGCTTTTAGAGACTTGTTTGGGCTCATGAGAGGAGTAGAAAAACATCAAAAATTTCAGTCCTGCATGATTCTACCAAGAAATGTGTGTTCATTGAAACCGCTGGTTTTTGATAGTTTGGGCCCTATTAAATAATGAATGTTTTGAATTTTCTCCAAAAGTAAAGTAGTTGCAAACTCATCCTTTTAGAAACTTGTTTGGGCTGTTGAGAGGAGTAAAAAACCATCAAAAATTTCAATCCTGCATGATTCTACCAAGAAATGTGATTCTTCATTCAAAACGCTGGTTTTTGCTATTGGGCTCTATTGAATAATGAATGTTTTGAATTTTCTCCAAAAGTAAAGTAGTTGCAAACTCATGCTTTTAGAGACTTGTTTGGGCTCATGAGAGGAGTAGAAAAACATCAAAAATTTCAGTCCTGCATGATTCTACCAAGAAATGTGTGTTCATTGAAACGGCTGGTTTTTGATAGTTTGGGCCCTATTGAATAATGAATGTTTTGAATTTTCTCCAAAAGTAAAGTAGTTGCAAACTCATCCTTTTAGAAACTTGTTTGGGCTGTTGAGAGGAGTAAAAAACCATCAAAAATTTCAATCCTGCATGATTCTACCAAGAAATGTGATTCTTCATTCAAAACGCTGGTTTTTGCTATTGGGCTCTATTGAATAATGAATGTGTTGATTTTTCTCCAAAAGTAAAGTAGTTGCAAACTCATGCTTTTAGAGACTTGTTTGGGCTCATGAGAGGAGTAGAAAAACATCAAAAATTTCAGTCCTGCATCATTCTACCAAGAAATGTGTGTTCATTGAAACCGCTGATTTTTGATAGTTTGGGCCCTATTGAATAATGAATGTTTTGAATTTTCTCCAAAAGTAAAGTAGTTGCAAACTCATCCTTTTAGAAACTTGTTTGGGCTCATGAGGGGAGTAGAAAAACATCAAAAATTTCAGTCCTGCATGATTCTACCAAGAAATGTGTGTTCATTGAAACCACTGGTTTTTGATAGTTTGGGCCCTATTGAATAATGAATGTTTTGAATTTTCTCCAAAAGTAAAGTAGTTGCAAACTCATGCTTTTAGAGACTTGTTTGGGCTCATGAGGGGAGTAGAAAAACATCAAAAATTTCAGTCCTGCATGATTCTACCAAGAAATGTGTGTTCATTGAAACCGCTGGTTTTTGATAGTTTGGGCCCTATTGAATAATGAATGTTTTGAATTTTCTCCAAAAGTAAAGTAGTTGCAAACTCATCCTTTTAGAAACTTGTTTGGGCTGTTGAGAGGAGTAAAAAACCATCAAAAATTTCAATCCTGCATGATTCTACCAAGAAATGTGATTCTTCATTCAAAACGCTGGTTTTTGCTATTGGGCTCTATTGAATAATGAATGTTTTGAATTTTCTCCAAAAGTAAAGTAGTTGCAAACTCATGCTTTTAGAGACTTGTTTGGGCTCATGAGAGGAGTAGAAAAACATCAAAAATTTCAGTCCTGCATGATTCTACCAAGAAATGTGTGTTCATTGAAACGGCTGGTTTTTGATAGTTTGGGCCCTATTGAATAATGAATGTTTTGAATTTTCTCCAAAAGTAAAGTAGTTGCAAACTCATCCTTTTAGAAACTTGTTTGGGCTGTTGAGAGGAGTAAAAAACCATCAAAAATTTCAATCCTGCATGATTCTGCCAAGAAATGTGATTCTTCATTCAAAACGCTGGTTTTTGCTATTGGGCTCTATTGAATAATGAATGTTTTGAATTTTCTCCAAAAGTAAAGTAGTTGCAAACTCATGCTTTTAGAGACTTGTTTGGGCTCATGAGAGGAGTAGAAAAACATCAAAAATTTCAGTCCTGCATGATTCTACCAAGAAATGTGTGTTCATTGAAACGGCTGGTTTTTGATAGTTTGGGCCCTATTGAATAATGAATGTTTTGAATTTTCTCCAAAAGTAAAGTAGTTGCAAACTCATCCTTTTAGAAACTTGTTTGGGCTGTTGAGAGGAGTAAAAAACCATCAAAAATTTCAATCCTGCATGATTCTACCAAGAAATGTGATTCTTCATTCAAAACGCTGGTTTTTGCTATTGGGCTCTATTGAATAATGAATGTTTTGATTTTTCTCCAAAAGTAAAGTAGTTGCAAACTCATGCTTTTAGAGACTTGTTTGGGCTCATGAGAGGAGTAGAAAAACATCAAAAATTTCAGTCCTGCATGATTCTACCAAGAAATGTGTGTTCATTGAAACCGCTGGTTTTTGATAGTTTGGGCCCTATTGAATAATGAATGTTTTGAATTTTCTCCAAAAGTAAAGTAGTTGCAAACTCATCCTTTTAGAAACTTGTTTGGGCTGTTGAGAGGAGTAAAAAACCATCAAAAATTTCAATCCTGCATGATTCTACCAAGAAATGTGATTCTTCATTCAAAACGCTTGTTTTTGCTATTGGGCTCTATTGAATAATGAATGTTTTGAATTTTCTCCAAAGGTAAAGTAGTTGCAAACTCATGCTTTTAGAGACTTGTTTGGGCTCATGAGAGGAGTAGAAAAACATCAAAAATTTCAGTCCTGCATGATTCTACCAAGAAATGTGTGTTCATTGAAACCGCTGGTTTTTGATAGTTTGGGCCCTATTGAATAATGAATGTTTTGAATTTTCTCCAAAAGTAAAGTAGTTGCAAACTCATCCTTTTAGAAACTTGTTTGGGCTGTTGAGAGGAGTAAAAAACCATCAAAAATTTCAATCCTGCATGATTCTACCAAGAAATGTGATTCTTCATTCAAAACGCTGGTTTTTGCTATTGGGCTCTATTGAATAATGAATGTTTTGAATTTTCTCCAAAAGTAAAGGAGTTGCAAACTCATGCTTTTAGAGACTTGTTTGGGCTCATGAGAGGAGTAGAAAAACATCAAAAATTTCAGTCCTGCATGATTCTACCAAGAAATGTGTGTTCATTGAAACCGCTGGTTTTTGATAGTTTGGGCCCTATTGAATAATGAATGTTTTGAATTTTCTCCAAAAGTAAAGTAGTTGCAAACTCATCCTTTTAGAAACTTGTTTGGGCTGTTGAGAGGAGTAAAAAACCATCAAAAATTTCAATCCTGCATGATTTTACCAAGAAATGTGATTCCTCATTCAAAACCTGATTTTTGCTATTGGGCTCTATTGAATAGTGAATGTTTTGAATTTTCTCCAAAAGTAAAGTAGTTGCAAACTCATGCTTTTAGAGACTTGTTTGGGCTCATGAGATGAGTAGAAAAACATCAAAAATTTCAGTCCTGCATGATTCTACCAAGACATGTGTGTTCATTGAAACGGCTGGTTTTTGATAGTTTGGGCCCTATTGAATAATGAATGTTTTGAATTTTCTCCAAAAGTAAAGTAGTTGCAAACTCATCCTCTTAGAAACTTGTTTGGGCTGTTGAGAGGAGTAAAAAACCATCAAAAATTTCAATCCTACATGATTCTACCAAGAAATGTGATTCTTCATTCAAAACGCTGGTTTTTGCTATTGGGCTCTATTGAATAATGAATGTTTTGAATTTTCTCCAAAAGTAAAGTAGTTGCAAACTCATGCTTTTAGAGACTTGTTTGGGCTCATGAGAGGAGTAGAAAAACATCAAAAATTTCAGTCCTGCATGATTCTACCAAGAAATGTGTGTTCATTGAAACCGCTGGTTTTTGATAGTTTGGGCCCTATTGAATAATGAATGTTTTGAATTTTCTCCAAAAGTAAAGTAGTTGCAAACTCATCCTTTTAGAAAATTGTTTGGGCTGTTGAGAGGAGTAAAAAAACCATCAAAAATTTCAATCCTGCATGATTCTACCAAGAAATGTGATTCTTCATTCAAAACGCTGGTTTTTGCTATTGGGCTCTATTGAATAATGAATGTTTTGAATTTTCTCCAAAAGTAAAGTAGTTGCAAACTCATGCTTTTAGAGACTTGTTTGGGCTCATGAGATGAGTAGAAAAACATCAAAAATTTCAGTCCTGCATGATTCTACCAAGACATGTGTGTTCATTGAAACGGCTGGTTTTTGATAGTTTGGGCCCTATTGAATAATGAATGTTTTGAATTTTCTCCAAAAGTAAAGTAGTTGCAAACTCATCCTTTTAGAAACTTGTTTGGGCTGTTGAGAGGAGTAAAAAACCATCAAAAATTTCAATCCTGCATGATTCTACCAAGAAATGTGATTCTTCATTCAAAACGCTGGTTTTCGCTATTGGGCTCTATTGAATAATGAATGTTTTGAATTTTCTCCAAAAGTAAAGTAGTTGCAAACTCATGCTTTTAGAGACTTGTTTGGGCTCATGAGAGGAGTAGAAAAACATCAAAAATTTCAGTCCTGCATGATTCTACCAAGAAATGTGTGTTCATTGAAACCGCTGGTTTTTGATAGTTTGGGCCCTATTGAATAATGAATGTTTTGAATTTTCTCCAAAAGTAAAGTAGTTGCAAACTCATGCTTTTAGAGACTTGTTTGGGCTCATGAGGGGAGTAGAAAAACATCAAAAATTTCAGTCCTGCATGATTCTACCAAGAAATGTGTGTTCATTGAAACCGCTGGTTTTTGATAGTTTGGGCCCTATTGAATAATGAATGTTTTGAATTTTCTCCAAAAGTAAAGTAGTTGCAAACTCATCCTTTTAGAAACTTGTTTGGGCTGTTGAGAGGAGTAAAAAACCATCAAAAATTTCAATCCTGCATGATTCTACCAAGAAATGTGATTCTTCATTCAAAACGCTGGTTTTTGCTATTGGGCTCTATTGAATAATGAATGTTTTGAATTTTCTCCAAAAGTAAAGTAGTTGCAAACTCATGCTTTTAGAGACTTGTTTGGGCTCATGAGAGGAGTAGAAAAACATCAAAAATTTCAGTCCTGCATGATTCTACCAAGAAATGTGTGTTCATTGAAACCGCTGGTTTTTGATAGTTTGGGCCCTATTGAATAATGAATGTTTTGAATTTTCTCCAAAAGTAAAGTAGTTGCAAACTCATCCTTTTAGAAACTTGTTTGGGCTGTTGAGAGGAGTAAAAAACCATCAAAAATTTCAATCCTGCATGATTCTGCCAAGAAATGTGATTCTTCATTCAAAACGCTGGTTTTTGCTATTGGGCTCTATTGAATAATGAATGTTTTGAATTTTCTCCAAAAGTAAAGTAGTTGCAAACTCATGCTTTTAGAGACTTGTTTGGGCTCATGAGAGGAGTAGAAAAACATCAAAAATTTCAGTCCTGCATGATTCTACCAAGAAATGTGTGTTCATTGAAACGGCTGGTTTTTGATAGTTTGGGCCCTATTGAATAATGAATGTTTTGAATTTTCTCCAAAAGTAAAGTAGTTGCAAACTCATCCTTTTAGAAACTTGTTTGGGCTGTTGAGAGGAGTAAAAAACCATCAAAAATTTCAATCCTGCATGATTCTACCAAGAAATGTGATTCTTCATTCAAAACGCTGGTTTTTGCTATTGGGCTCTATTGAATAATGAATGTTTTGATTTTTCTCCAAAAGTAAAGTAGTTGCAAACTCATGCTCTTAGAGACTTGTTTGGGCTCATGAGAGGAGTAGAAAAACATCAAAAATTTCAGTCCTGCATGATTCTACCAAGAAATGTGTGTTCATTGAAACCGCTGGTTTTTGATAGTTTGGGCCCTATTGAATAATGAATGTTTTGAATTTTCTCCAAAAGTAAAGTAGTTGCAAACTCATCCTTTTAGAAACTTGTTTGGGCTGTTGAGAGGAGTAAAAAACCATCAAAAATTTCAATCCTGCATGATTCTACCAAGAAATGTGATTCTTCATTCAAAACGCTTGTTTTTGCTATTGGGCTCTATTGAATAATGAATGTTTTGAATTTTCTCTAAAAGGTAAAGTAGTTGCAAACTCATGCTTTTAGAGACTTGTTTGGGCTCATGAGAGGAGTAGAAAAACATCAAAAATTTCAGTCCTGCATGATTCTACCAAGAAATGTGTGTTCATTGAAACCGCTGGTTTTTGATAGTTTGGGCCCTATTGAATAATGAATGTTTTGAATTTTCTCCAAAAGTAAAGTAGTTGCAAACTCATCCTTTTAGAAACTTGTTTGGGCTGTTGAGAGGAGTAAAAAACCATCAAAAATTTCAATCCTGCATGATTCTACCAAGAAATGTGATTCTTCATTCAAAACGCTGGTTTTCGCTATTGGGCTCTATTGAATAATGAATGTTTTGAATTTTCTCCAAAAGTAAAGTAGTTGCAAACTCATGCTTTTAGAGACTTGTTTGGGCTCATGAGAGGAGTAGAAAAACATCAAAAATTTCAGTCCTGCATGATTCTACCAAGAAATGTGTGTTCATTCAAACCGCTGGTTTTTGATAGTTTGTGCCCTATTGAATAATGAATGTTTTGAATTTTCTCCAAAAGTAAAGTAGTTGCAAACTCATGCTTTTAGAGACTTGTTTGGGCTCATGAGGGGAGTAGAAAAACATCAAAAATTTCAGTCCTGCATGATTCTACCAAGAAATGTGTGTTCATTGAAACCGCTGGTTTTTGATAGTTTTTGGGCCCTATTGAATAATGAATGTTTTGAATTTTCTCCAAAAGTAAAGTAGTTGCAAACTCATCCTTTTAGAAACTTGTTTGGGCTGTTGAGAGGAGTAAAAAACCATCAAAAATTTCAATCCTGCATGATTCTACCAAGAAATGTGATTCTTCATTCAAAACGCTGGTTTTTGCTATTGGGCTCTATTGAATAATGAATGTTTTGAATTTTCTCCAAAAGTAAAGTAGTTGCAAACTCATGCTTTTAGAGACTTGTTTGGGCTCATGAGAGGAGTAGAAAAACATCAAAAATTTCAGTCCTGCATGATTCTACCAAGAAATGTGTGTTCATTGAAACCGCTGGTTTTTGATAGTTTGGGCCCTATTGAATAATGAATGTTTTGAATTTTCTCCAAAAGTAAAGTAGTTGCAAACTCATCCTTTTAGAAACTTGTTTGGGCTGTTGAGAGGAGTAAAAAACCATCAAAAATTTCAATCCTGCATGATTCTACCAAGAAATGTGATTCTTCATTCAAAACGCTGGTTTTTGCTATTGGGCTCTATTGAATAATGAATGTTTTGAATTTTCTCCAAAAGTAAAGTAGTTGCAAACTCATGCTTTTAGAGACTTGTTTGGGCTCATGAGAGGAGTAGAAAAACATCAAAAATTTCAGTCCTGCATGATTCTACCAAGAAATGTGTGTTCATTGAAACGGCTGGTTTTTGATAGTTTGGGCCCTATTGAATAATGAATGTTTTGAATTTTCTCCAAAAGTAAAGTAGTTGCAAACTCATCCTTTTAGAAACTTGTTTGGGCTGTTGAGAGGAGTAAAAAACCATCAAAAATTTCAATCCTGCATGATTCTACCAAGAAATGTGATTCTTCATTCAAAACGCTGGTTTTTGCTATTGGGCTCTATTGAATAATGAATGTTTTGATTTTTCTCCAAAAGTAAAGTAGTTGCAAACTCATGCTCTTAGAGACTTGTTTGGGCTCATGAGAGGAGTAGAAAAACATCAAAAATTTCAGTCCTGCATGATTCTACCAAGAAATGTGTGTTCATTGAAACCGCTGGTTTTTGATAGTTTGGGCCCTATTGAATAATGAATGTTTTGAATTTTCTCCAAAAGTAAAGTAGTTGCAAACTCATCCTTTTAGAAACTTGTTTGGGCTGTTGAGAGGAGTAAAAAACCATCAAAAATTTCAATCCTGCATGATTCTACCAAGAAATGTGATTCTTCATTCAAAACGCTGGTTTTTGCTATTGGGCTCTATTGAATAATGAATGTTTTGAATTTTCTCCAAAGGTAAAGTAGTTGCAAACTCATGCTTTTAGAGACTTGTTTGGGCTCATGAGAGGAGTAGAAAAACATCAAAAATTTCAGTCCTGCATGATTCTACCAAGAAATGTGTGTTCATTGAAACCGCTGGTTTTTGATAGTTTGGGCCCTATTGAATAATGAATGTTTTGAATTTTCTCCAAAAGTAAAGTAGTTGCAAACTCATCCTTTTAGAAACTTGTTTGGGCTGTTGAGAGGAGTAAAAAACCATCAAAAATTTCAATCCTGCATGATTCTACCAAGAAATGTGATTCTTCATTCAAAACGCTGGTTTTCGCTATTGGGCTCTATTGAATAATGAATGTTTTGAATTTTCTCCAAAAGTAAAGTAGTTGCAAACTCATGCTTTTAGAGACTTGTTTGGGCTCATGAGAGGAGTAGAAAAACATCAAAAATTTCAGTCCTGCATGATTCTACCAAGAAATGTGTGTTCATTCAAACCGCTGGTTTTTGATAGTTTGTGCCCTATTGAATAATGAATGTTTTGAATTTTCTCCAAAAGTAAAGTAGTTGCAAACTCATGCTTTTAGAGACTTGTTTGGGCTCATGAGGGGAGTAGAAAAACATCAAAAATTTCAGTCCTGCATGATTCTACCAAGAAATGTGTGTTCATTGAAACCGCTGGTTTTTGATAGTTTTTGGGCCCTATTGAATAATGAATGTTTTGAATTTTCTCCAAAAGTAAAGTAGTTGCAAACTCATCCTTTTAGAAACTTGTTTGGGCTGTTGAGAGGAGTAAAAAACCATCAAAAATTTCAATCCTGCATGATTCTACCAAGAAATGTGATTCTTCATTCAAAACGCTGGTTTTTGCTATTGGGCTCTATTGAATAATGAATGTTTTGAATTTTCTCCAAAAGTAAAGTAGTTGCAAACTCATGCTTTTAGAGACTTGTTTGGGCTCATGAGAGGAGTAGAAAAACATCAAAAATTTCAGTCCTGCATGATTCTACCAAGAAATGTGTGTTCATTGAAACCGCTGGTTTTTGATAGTTTGGGCCCTATTGAATAATGAATGTTTTGAATTTTCTCCAAAAGTAAAGTAGTTGCAAACTCATCCTTTTAGAAACTTGTTTGGGCTGTTGAGAGGAGTAAAAAACCATCAAAAATTTCAATCCTGCATGATTCTACCAAGAAATGTGATTCTTCATTCAAAACGCTGGTTTTTGCTATTGGGCTCTATTGAATAATGAATGTTTTGAATTTTCTCCAAAAGTAAAGTAGTTGCAAACTCATGCTTTTAGAGACTTGTTTGGGCTCATGAGAGGAGTAGAAAAACATCAAAAATTTCAGTCCTGCATGATTCTACCAAGAAATGTGTGTTCATTGAAACGGCTGGTTTTTGATAGTTTGGGCCCTATTGAATAATGAATGTTTTGAATTTTCTCCAAAAGTAAAGTAGTTGCAAACTCATCCTTTTAGAAACTTGTTTGGGCTGTTGAGAGGAGTAAAAAACCATCAAAAATTTCAATCCTGCATGATTCTACCAAGAAATGTGATTCTTCATTCAAAACGCTGGTTTTTGCTATTGGGCTCTATTGAATAATGAATGTTTTGATTTTTCTCCAAAAGTAAAGTAGTTGCAAACTCATGCTCTTAGAGACTTGTTTGGGCTCATGAGAGGAGTAGAAAAACATCAAAAATTTCAGTCCTGCATGATTCTACCAAGAAATGTGTGTTCATTGAAACCGCTGGTTTTTGATAGTTTGGGCCCTATTGAATAATGAATGTTTTGAATTTTCTCCAAAAGTAAAGTAGTTGCAAACTCATCCTTTTAGAAACTTGTTTGGGCTGTTGAGAGGAGTAAAAAACCATCAAAAATTTCAATCCTGCATGATTTTACCAAGAAATGTGATTCCTCATTCAAAACCTGATTTTTGCTATTGGGCTCTATTGAATAGTGAATGTTTTGAATTTTCTCCAAAAGTAAAGTAGTTGCAAACTCATCCTTTTAGAAACTTGTTTGGGCTGTTGAGAGGAGTAAAAAACCATCAAAAATTTCAATCCTGCATGATTCTACCAAGAAATGTGATTCTTCATTCAAAACGCTGGTTTTTGCTATTGGGCTCTATTGAATAATGAATGTTTTGATTTTTCTCCAAAAGTAAAGTAGTTGCAAACTCATGCTTTTAGAGACTTGTTTGGGCTCATGAGAGGAGTAGAAAAACATCAAAAATTTCAGTCCTGCATGATTCTACCAAGAAATGTGTGTTCATTGAAACCGCTGGTTTTTGATAGTTTGGGCCCTATTGAATAATGAATGTTTTGAATTTTCTCCAAAAGTAAAGTAGTTGCAAACTCATCCTTTTAGAAACTTGTTTGGGCTGTTGAGAGGAGTAAAAAACCATCAAAAATTTCAATCCTGCATGATTCTACCAAGAAATGTGATTCTTCATTCAAAACGCTTGTTTTTGCTATTGGGCTCTATTGAATAATGAATGTTTTGAATTTTCTCCAAAGGTAAAGTAGTTGCAAACTCATGCTTTTAGAGACTTGTTTGGGCTCATGAGAGGAGTAGAAAAACATCAAAAATTTCAGTCCTGCATGATTCTACCAAGAAATGTGTGTTCATTGAAACCGCTGGTTTTTGATAGTTTGGGCCCTATTGAATAATGAATGTTTTGAATTTTCTCCAAAAGTAAAGTAGTTGCAAACTCATCCTTTTAGAAACTTGTTTGGGCTGTTGAGAGGAGTAAAAAACCATCAAAAATTTCAATCCTGCATGATTCTACCAAGAAATGTGATTCTTCATTCAAAACGCTGGTTTTTGCTATTGGGCTCTATTGAATAATGAATGTTTTGAATTTTCTCCAAAAGTAAAGGAGTTGCAAACTCATGCTTTTAGAGACTTGTTTGGGCTCATGAGAGGAGTAGAAAAACATCAAAAATTTCAGTCCTGCATGATTCTACCAAGAAATGTGTGTTCATTGAAACCGCTGGTTTTTGATAGTTTGGGCCCTATTGAATAATGAATGTTTTGAATTTTCTCCAAAAGTAAAGTAGTTGCAAACTCATCCTTTTAGAAACTTGTTTGGGCTGTTGAGAGGAGTAAAAAACCATCAAAAATTTCAATCCTGCATGATTTTACCAAGAAATGTGATTCCTCATTCAAAACCTGATTTTTGCTATTGGGCTCTATTGAATAGTGAATGTTTTGAATTTTCTCCAAAAGTAAAGTAGTTGCAAACTCATGCTTTTAGAGACTTGTTTGGGCTCATGAGATGAGTAGAAAAACATCAAAAATTTCAGTCCTGCATGATTCTACCAAGACATGTGTGTTCATTGAAACGGCTGGTTTTTGATAGTTTGGGCCCTATTGAATAATGAATGTTTTGAATTTTCTCCAAAAGTAAAGTAGTTGCAAACTCATCCTCTTAGAAACTTGTTTGGGCTGTTGAGAGGAGTAAAAAACCATCAAAAATTTCAATCCTGCATGATTCTACCAAGAAATGTGATTCTTCATTCAAAACGCTGGTTTTTGCTATTGGGCTCTATTGAATAATGAATGTTTTGAATTTTCTCCAAAAGTAAAGTAGTTGCAAACTCATGCTTTTAGAGACTTGTTTGGGCTCATGAGAGGAGTAGAAAAACATCAAAAATTTCAGTCCTGCATGATTCTACCAAGAAATGTGTGTTCATTGAAACCGCTGGTTTTTGATAGTTTGGGCCCTATTGAATAATGAATGTTTTGAATTTTCTCCAAAAGTAAAGTAGTTGCAAACTCATCCTTTTAGAAACTTGTTTGGGCTGTTGAGAGGAGTAAAAAACCATCAAAAATTTCAATCCTGCATGATTCTACCAAGAAATGTGATTCTTCATTCAAAACGCTGGTTTTTGCTATTGGGCTCTATTGAATAATGAATGTTTTGAATTTTCTCCAAAAGTAAAGTAGTTGCAAACTCATGCTTTTAGAGACTTGTTTGGGCTCATGAGAGGAGTAGAAAAACATCAAAAATTTCAGTCCTGCATGATTCTACCAAGAAATGTGTGTTCATTGAAACCGCTGGTTTTTGATAGTTTGGGCCCTATTGAATAATGAATGTTTTGAATTTTCTCCAAAAGTAAAGTAGTTGCAAACTCATCCTTTTAGAAACTTGTTTGGGCTGTTGAGAGGAGTAAAAAACCATCAAAAATTTCAATCCTGCATGATTCTACCAAGAAATGTGATTCTTCATTCAAAACGCTGGTTTTTGCTATTGGGCTCTATTGAATAATGAATGTTTTGAATTTTCTCCAAAAGTAAAGTAGTTGCAAACTCATGCTTTTAGAGACTTGTTTGGGCTCATGAGAGGAGTAGAAAAACATCAAAAATTTCAGTCCTGCATGATTCTACCAAGAAATGTGTGTTCATTGAAACGGCTGGTTTTTGATAGTTTGGGCCCTATTGAATAATGAATGTTTTGAATTTTCTCCAAAAGTAAAGTAGTTGCAAACTCATCCTTTTAGAAACTTGTTTGGGCTGTTGAGAGGAGTAAAAAACCATCAAAAATTTCAATCCTGCATGATTCTACCAAGAAATGTGATTCTTCATTCAAAACGCTGGTTTTTGCTATTGGGCTCTATTGAATAATGAATGTTTTGATTTTTCTCCAAAAGTAAAGTAGTTGCAAACTCATGCTCTTAGAGACTTGTTTGGGCTCATGAGAGGAGTAGAAAAACATCAAAAATTTCAGTCCTGCATGATTCTACCAAGAAATGTGTGTTCATTGAAACCGCTGGTTTTTGATAGTTTGGGCCCTATTGAATAATGAATGTTTTGAATTTTCTCCAAAAGTAAAGTAGTTGCAAACTCATCCTTTTAGAAACTTGTTTGGGCTGTTGAGAGGAGTAAAAAACCATCAAAAATTTCAATCCTGCATGATTCTACCAAGAAATGTGATTCTTCATTCAAAACGCTGGTTTTCGCTATTGGGCTCTATTGAATAATGAATGTTTTGAATTTTCTCCAAAAGTAAAGTAGTTGCAAACTCATGCTTTTAGAGACTTGTTTGGGCTCATGAGAGGAGTAGAAAAACATCAAAAATTTCAGTCCTGCATGATTCTACCAAGAAATGTGTGTTCATTCAAACCGCTGGTTTTTGATAGTTTGTGCCCTATTGAATAATGAATGTTTTGAATTTTCTCCAAAAGTAAAGTAGTTGCAAACTCATGCTTTTAGAGACTTGTTTGGGCTCATGAGGGGAGTAGAAAAACATCAAAAATTTCAGTCCTGCATGATTCTACCAAGAAATGTGTGTTCATTGAAACCGCTGGTTTTTGATAGTTTTTGGGCCCTATTGAATAATGAATGTTTTGAATTTTCTCCAAAAGTAAAGTAGTTGCAAACTCATCCTTTTAGAAACTTGTTTGGGCTGTTGAGAGGAGTAAAAAACCATCAAAAATTTCAATCCTGCATGATTCTACCAAGAAATGTGATTCTTCATTCAAAACGCTGGTTTTTGCTATTGGGCTCTATTGAATAATGAATGTTTTGAATTTTCTCCAAAAGTAAAGTAGTTGCAAACTCATGCTTTTAGAGACTTGTTTGGGCTCATGAGAGGAGTAGAAAAACATCAAAAATTTCAGTCCTGCATGATTCTACCAAGAAATGTGTGTTCATTGAAACCGCTGGTTTTTGATAGTTTGGGCCCTATTGAATAATGAATGTTTTGAATTTTCTCCAAAAGTAAAGTAGTTGCAAACTCATCCTTTTAGAAACTTGTTTGGGCTGTTGAGAGGAGTAAAAAACCATCAAAAATTTCAATCCTGCATGATTCTACCAAGAAATGTGATTCTTCATTCAAAACGCTGGTTTTTGCTATTGGGCTCTATTGAATAATGAATGTTTTGAATTTTCTCCAAAAGTAAAGTAGTTGCAAACTCATGCTTTTAGAGACTTGTTTGGGCTCATGAGAGGAGTAGAAAAACATCAAAAATTTCAGTCCTGCATGATTCTACCAAGAAATGTGTGTTCATTGAAACGGCTGGTTTTTGATAGTTTGGGCCCTATTGAATAATGAATGTTTTGAATTTTCTCCAAAAGTAAAGTAGTTGCAAACTCATCCTTTTAGAAACTTGTTTGGGCTGTTGAGAGGAGTAAAAAACCATCAAAAATTTCAATCCTGCATGATTCTACCAAGAAATGTGATTCTTCATTCAAAACGCTGGTTTTTGCTATTGGGCTCTATTGAATAATGAATGTTTTGATTTTTCTCCAAAAGTAAAGTAGTTGCAAACTCATGCTCTTAGAGACTTGTTTGGGCTCATGAGAGGAGTAGAAAAACATCAAAAATTTCAGTCCTGCATGATTCTACCAAGAAATGTGTGTTCATTGAAACCGCTGGTTTTTGATAGTTTGGGCCCTATTGAATAATGAATGTTTTGAATTTTCTCCAAAAGTAAAGTAGTTGCAAACTCATCCTTTTAGAAACTTGTTTGGGCTGTTGAGAGGAGTAAAAAACCATCAAAAATTTCAATCCTGCATGATTCTACCAAGAAATGTGATTCTTCATTCAAAACGCTGGTTTTTGCTATTGGGCTCTATTGAATAATGAATGTTTTGAATTTTCTCCAAAGGTAAAGTAGTTGCAAACTCATGCTTTTAGAGACTTGTTTGGGCTCATGAGAGGAGTAGAAAAACATCAAAAATTTCAGTCCTGCATGATTCTACCAAGAAATGTGTGTTCATTGAAACCGCTGGTTTTTGATAGTTTGGGCCCTATTGAATAATGAATGTTTTGAATTTTCTCCAAAAGTAAAGTAGTTGCAAACTCATCCTTTTAGAAACTTGTTTGGGCTGTTGAGAGGAGTAAAAAACCATCAAAAATTTCAATCCTGCATGATTCTACCAAGAAATGTGATTCTTCATTCAAAACGCTGGTTTTCGCTATTGGGCTCTATTGAATAATGAATGTTTTGAATTTTCTCCAAAAGTAAAGTAGTTGCAAACTCATGCTTTTAGAGACTTGTTTGGGCTCATGAGAGGAGTAGAAAAACATCAAAAATTTCAGTCCTGCATGATTCTACCAAGAAATGTGTGTTCATTCAAACCGCTGGTTTTTGATAGTTTGTGCCCTATTGAATAATGAATGTTTTGAATTTTCTCCAAAAGTAAAGTAGTTGCAAACTCATGCTTTTAGAGACTTGTTTGGGCTCATGAGGGGAGTAGAAAAACATCAAAAATTTCAGTCCTGCATGATTCTACCAAGAAATGTGTGTTCATTGAAACCGCTGGTTTTTGATAGTTTTTGGGCCCTATTGAATAATGAATGTTTTGAATTTTCTCCAAAAGTAAAGTAGTTGCAAACTCATCCTTTTAGAAACTTGTTTGGGCTGTTGAGAGGAGTAAAAAACCATCAAAAATTTCAATCCTGCATGATTCTACCAAGAAATGTGATTCTTCATTCAAAACGCTGGTTTTTGCTATTGGGCTCTATTGAATAATGAATGTTTTGAATTTTCTCCAAAAGTAAAGTAGTTGCAAACTCATGCTTTTAGAGACTTGTTTGGGCTCATGAGAGGAGTAGAAAAACATCAAAAATTTCAGTCCTGCATGATTCTACCAAGAAATGTGTGTTCGTTGAAACCGCTGGTTTTTGATAGTTTGGGCCCTATTGAATAATGAATGTTTTGAATTTTCTCCAAAAGTAAAGTAGTTGCAAACTCATCCTTTTAGAAACTTGTTTGGGCTGTTGAGAGGAGTAAAAAACCATCAAAAATTTCAATCCTGCATGATTCTACCAAGAAATGTGATTCTTCATTCAAAACGCTGGTTTTTGCTATTGGGCTCTATTGAATAATGAATGTTTTGAATTTTCTCCAAAAGTAAAGTAGTTGCAAACTCATGCTTTTAGAGACTTGTTTGGGCTCATGAGAGGAGTAGAAAAACATCAAAAATTTCAGTCCTGCATGATTCTACCAAGAAATGTGTGTTCATTGAAACGGCTGGTTTTTGATAGTTTGGGCCCTATTGAATAATGAATGTTTTGAATTTTCTCCAAAAGTAAAGTAGTTGCAAACTCATCCTTTTAGAAACTTGTTTGGGCTGTTGAGAGGAGTAAAAAACCATCAAAAATTTCAATCCTGCATGATTCTACCAAGAAATGTGATTCTTCATTCAAAACGCTGGTTTTTGCTATTGGGCTCTATTGAATAATGAATGTTTTGAATTTTCTCCAAAGGTAAAGTAGTTGCAAACTCATGCTTTTAGAGACTTGTTTGGGCTCATGAGAGGAGTAGAAAAACATCAAAAATTTCAGTCCTGCATGATTCTACCAAGAAATGTGTGTTCATTGAAACCGCTGGTTTTTGATAGTTTGGGCCCTATTGAATAATGAATGTTTTGAATTTTCTCCAAAAGTAAAGTAGTTGCAAACTCATCCTTTTAGAAACTTGTTTGGGCTGTTGAGAGGAGTAAAAAACCATCAAAAATTTCAATCCTGCATGATTCTACCAAGAAATGTGATTCTTCATTCAAAACGCTGGTTTTCGCTATTGGGCTCTATTGAATAATGAATGTTTTGAATTTTCTCCAAAAGTAAAGTAGTTGCAAACTCATGCTTTTAGAGACTTGTTTGGGCTCATGAGAGGAGTAGAAAAACATCAAAAATTTCAGTCCTGCATGATTCTACCAAGAAATGTGTGTTCATTCAAACCGCTGGTTTTTGATAGTTTGTGCCCTATTGAATAATGAATGTTTTGAATTTTCTCCAAAAGTAAAGTAGTTGCAAACTCATGCTTTTAGAGACTTGTTTGGGCTCATGAGGGGAGTAGAAAAACATCAAAAATTTCAGTCCTGCATGATTCTACCAAGAAATGTGTGTTCATTGAAACCGCTGGTTTTTGATAGTTTGGGCCCTATTGAATAATGAATGTTTTGAATTTTCTCCAAAAGTAAAGTAGTTGCAAACTCATCCTTTTAGAAACTTGTTTGGGCTGTTGAGAGGAGTAAAAAACCATCAAAAATTTCAATCCTGCATGATTCTACCAAGAAATGTGATTCTTCATTCAAAACGCTGGTTTTTGCTATTGGGCTCTATTGAATAATGAATGTTTTGAATTTTCTCCAAAAGTAAAGTAGTTGCAAACTCATGCTTTTAGAGACTTGTTTGGGCTCATGAGAGGAGTAGAAAAACATCAAAAATTTCAGTCCTGCATGATTCTACCAAGAAATGTGTGTTCATTGAAACCGCTGGTTTTTGATAGTTTGGGCCCTATTGAATAATGAATGTTTTGAATTTTCTCCAAAAGTAAAGTAGTTGCAAACTCATCCTTTTAGAAACTTGTTTGGGCTGTTGAGAGGAGTAAAAAACCATCAAAAATTTCAATCCTGCATGATTCTACCAAGAAATGTGATTCTTCATTCAAAACGCTGGTTTTTGCTATTGGGCTCTATTGAATAATGAATGTTTTGAATTTTCTCCAAAAGTAAAGTAGTTGCAAACTCATGCTTTTAGAGACTTGTTTGGGCTCATGAGAGGAGTAGAAAAACATCAAAAATTTCAGTCCTGCATGATTCTACCAAGAAATGTGTGTTCATTGAAACGGCTGGTTTTTGATAGTTTGGGCCCTATTGAATAATGAATGTTTTGAATTTTCTCCAAAAGTAAAGTAGTTGCAAACTCATCCTTTTAGAAACTTGTTTGGGCTGTTGAGAGGAGTAAAAAACCATCAAAAATTTCAATCCTGCATGATTCTACCAAGAAATGTGATTCTTCATTCAAAACGCTGGTTTTTGCTATTGGGCTCTATTGAATAATGAATGTTTTGATTTTTCTCCAAAAGTAAAGTAGTTGCAAACTCATGCTTTTAGAGACTTGTTTGGGCTCATGAGAGGAGTAGAAAAACATCAAAAATTTCAGTCCTGCATCATTCTACCAAGAAATGTGTGTTCATTGAAACCGCTGGTTTTTGATAGTTTGGGCCCTATTGAATAATGAATGTTTTGAATTTTCTCCAAAAGTAAAGTAGTTGCAAACTCATCCTTTTAGAAACTTGTTTGGGCTCATGAGGGGAGTAGAAAAACATCAAAAATTTCAGTCCTGCATGATTCTACCAAGAAATGTGTGTTCATTGAAACCGCTGGTTTTTGATAGTTTGGGCCCTATTGAATAATGAATGTTTTGAATTTTCTCCAAAAGTAAAGTAGTTGCAAACTCATGCTTTTAGAGACTTGTTTGGGCTCATGAGGGGAGTAGAAAAACATCAAAAATTTCAGTCCTGCATGATTCTACCAAGAAATGTGTGTTCATTGAAACCGCTGGTTTTTGATAGTTTGGGCCCTATTGAATAATGAATGTTTTGAATTTTCTCCAAAAGTAAAGTAGTTGCAAACTCATCCTTTTAGAAACTTGTTTGGGCTGTTGAGAGGAGTAAAAAACCATCAAAAATTTCAATCCTGCATGATTCTACCAAGAAATGTGATTCTTCATTCAAAACGCTGGTTTTTGCTATTGGGCTCTATTGAATAATGAATGTTTTGAATTTTCTCCAAAAGTAAAGTAGTTGCAAACTCATGCTTTTAGAGACTTGTTTGGGCTCATGAGAGGAGTAGAAAAACATCAAAAATTTCAGTCCTGCATGATTCTACCAAGAAATGTGTGTTCATTGAAACCGCTGGTTTTTGATAGTTTGGGCCCTATTGAATAATGAATGTTTTGAATTTTCTCCAAAAGTAAAGTAGTTGCAAACTCATCCTTTTAGAAACTTGTTTGGGCTGTTGAGAGGAGTAAAAAACCATCAAAAATTTCAATCCTGCATGATTCTGCCAAGAAATGTGATTCTTCATTCAAAACGATGGTTTTTGCTATTGGGCTCTATTGAATAATGAATGTTTTGAATTTTCTCCAAAAGTAAAGTAGTTGCAAACTCATGCTTTTAGAGACTTGTTTGGGCTCATGAGAGGAGTAGAAAAACATCAAAAATTTCAGTCCTGCATGATTCTACCAAGAAATGTGTGTTCATTGAAACGGCTGGTTTTTGATAGTTTGGGCCCTATTGAATAATGAATGTTTTGAATTTTCTCCAAAAGTAAAGTAGTTGCAAACTCATCCTTTTAGAAACTTGTTTGGGCTGTTGAGAGGAGTAAAAAACCATCAAAAATTTCAATCCTGCATGATTCTACCAAGAAATGTGATTCTTCATTCAAAACGCTGGTTTTTGCTATTGGGCTCTATTGAATAATGAATGTTTTGATTTTTCTCCAAAAGTAAAGTAGTTGCAAACTCATGCTTTTAGAGACTTGTTTGGGCTCATGAGAGGAGTAGAAAAACATCAAAAATTTCAGTCCTGCATGATTCTACCAAGAAATGTGTGTTCATTGAAACCGCTGGTTTTTGATAGTTTGGGCCCTATTGAATAATGAATGTTTTGAATTTTCTCCAAAAGTAAAGTAGTTGCAAACTCATCCTTTTAGAAACTTGTTTGGGCTGTTGAGAGGAGTAAAAAACCATCAAAAATTTCAATCCTGCATGATTCTACCAAGAAATGTGATTCTTCATTCAAAACGCTGGTTTTTGCTATTGGGCTCTATTGAATAATGAATGTTTTGAATTTTCTCCAAAGGTAAAGTAGTTGCAAACTCATGCTTTTAGAGACTTGTTTGGGCTCATGAGAGGAGTAGAAAAACATCAAAAATTTCAGTCCTGCATGATTCTACCAAGAAATGTGTTCATTCAAACCGCTGGTTTTTGATAGTTTGGGCCCTATTGAGTAATGAATGTTTTGAATTTTCTCCAAAAGTAAAGTAGTTGCAAACTCATCCTTTTAGAAACTTGTTTGGGCTGTTGAGAGGAGTAAAAAACCATCAAAAATTTCAATCCTGCATGATTCTACCAAGAAATGTGATTCTTCATTCAAAACGCTGGTTTTCGCTATTGGGCTCTATTGAATAATGAATGTTTTGAATTTTCTCCAAAAGTAAAGTAGTTGCAAACTCATGCTTTTAGAGACTTGTTTGGGCTCATGAGAGGAGTAGAAAAACATCAAAAATTTCAGTCCTGCATGATTCTACCAAGAAATGTGTGTTCATTCAAACCGCTGGTTTTTGATAGTTTGTGCCCTATTGAATAATGAATGTTTTGAATTTTCTCCAAAAGTAAAGTAGTTGCAAACTCATGCTTTTAGAGACTTGTTTGGGCTCATGAGGGGAGTAGAAAAACATCAAAAATTTCAGTCCTGCATGATTCTACCAAGAAATGTGTGTTCATTGAAACCGCTGGTTTTTGATAGTTTGGGCCCTATTGAATAATGAATGTTTTGAATTTTCTCCAAAAGTAAAGTAGTTGCAAACTCATCCTTTTAGAAACTTGTTTGGGCTGTTGAGAGGAGTAAAAAACCATCAAAAATTTCAATCCTGCATGATTCTACCAAGAAATGTGATTCTTCATTCAAAACGCTGGTTTTTGCTATTGGGCTCTATTGAATAATGAATGTTTTGAATTTTCTCCAAAAGTAAAGTAGTTGCAAACTCATGCTTTTAGAGACTTGTTTGGGCTCATGAGAGGAGTAGAAAAACATCAAAAATTTCAGTCCTGCATGATTCTACCAAGAAATGTGTGTTCATTGAAACCGCTGGTTTTTGATAGTTTGGGCCCTATTGAATAATGAATGTTTTGAATTTTCTCCAAAAGTAAAGTAGTTGCAAACTCATCCTTTTAGAAACTTGTTTGGGCTGTTGAGAGGAGTAAAAAACCATCAAAAATTTCAATCCTGCATGATTCTACCAAGAAATGTGATTCTTCATTCAAAACGCTGGTTTTTGCTATTGGGCTCTATTGAATAATGAATGTTTTGAATTTTCTCCAAAAGTAAAGTAGTTGCAAACTCATGCTTTTAGAGACTTGTTTGGGCTCATGAGAGGAGTAGAAAAACATCAAAAATTTCAGTCCTGCATGATTCTACCAAGAAATGTGTGTTCATTGAAACGGCTGGTTTTTGATAGTTTGGGCCCTATTGAATAATGAATGTTTTGAATTTTCTCCAAAAGTAAAGTAGTTGCAAACTCATCCTTTTAGAAACTTGTTTGGGCTGTTGAGAGGAGTAAAAAACCATCAAAAATTTCAATCCTGCATGATTCTACCAAGAAATGTGATTCTTCATTCAAAACGCTGGTTTTTGCTATTGGGCTCTATTGAATAATGAATGTTTTGATTTTTCTCCAAAAGTAAAGTAGTTGCAAACTCATGCTTTTAGAGACTTGTTTGGGCTCATGAGAGGAGTAGAAAAACATCAAAAATTTCAGTCCTGCATCATTCTACCAAGAAATGTGTGTTCATTGAAACCGCTGGTTTTTGATAGTTTGGGCCCTATTGAATAATGAATGTTTTGAATTTTCTCCAAAAGTAAAGTAGTTGCAAACTCATCCTTTTAGAAACTTGTTTGGGCTCATGAGGGGAGTAGAAAAACATCAAAAATTTCAGTCCTGCATGATTCTACCAAGAAATGTGTGTTCATTGAAACCGCTGGTTTTTGATAGTTTGGGCCCTATTGAATAATGAATGTTTTGAATTTTCTCCAAAAGTAAAGTAGTTGCAAACTCATGCTTTTAGAGACTTGTTTGGGCTCATGAGGGGAGTAGAAAAACATCAAAAATTTCAGTCCTGCATGATTCTACCAAGAAATGTGTGTTCATTGAAACCGCTGGTTTTTGATAGTTTGGGCCCTATTGAATAATGAATGTTTTGAATTTTCTCCAAAAGTAAAGTAGTTGCAAACTCATCCTTTTAGAAACTTGTTTGGGCTGTTGAGAGGAGTAAAAAACCATCAAAAATTTCAATCCTGCATGATTCTACCAAGAAATGTGATTCTTCATTCAAAACGCTGGTTTTTGCTATTGGGCTCTATTGAATAATGAATGTTTTGAATTTTCTCCAAAAGTAAAGTAGTTGCAAACTCATGCTTTTAGAGACTTGTTTGGGCTCATGAGAGGAGTAGAAAAACATCAAAAATTTCAGTCCTGCATGATTCTACCAAGAAATGTGTGTTCATTGAAACCGCTGGTTTTTGATAGTTTGGGCCCTATTGAATAATGAATGTTTTGAATTTTCTCCAAAAGTAAAGTAGTTGCAAACTCATCCTTTTAGAAACTTGTTTGGGCTGTTGAGAGGAGTAAAAAACCATCAAAAATTTCAATCCTGCATGATTCTGCCAAGAAATGTGATTCTTCATTCAAAACGATGGTTTTTGCTATTGGGCTCTATTGAATAATGAATGTTTTGAATTTTCTCCAAAAGTAAAGTAGTTGCAAACTCATGCTTTTAGAGACTTGTTTGGGCTCATGAGAGGAGTAGAAAAACATCAAAAATTTCAGTCCTGCATGATTCTACCAAGAAATGTGTGTTCATTGAAACGGCTGGTTTTTGATAGTTTGGGCCCTATTGAATAATGAATGTTTTGAATTTTCTCCAAAAGTAAAGTAGTTGCAAACTCATCCTTTTAGAAACTTGTTTGGGCTGTTGAGAGGAGTAAAAAACCATCAAAAATTTCAATCCTGCATGATTCTACCAAGAAATGTGATTCTTCATTCAAAACGCTGGTTTTTGCTATTGGGCTCTATTGAATAATGAATGTTTTGATTTTTCTCCAAAAGTAAAGTAGTTGCAAACTCATGCTTTTAGAGACTTGTTTGGGCTCATGAGAGGAGTAGAAAAACATCAAAAATTTCAGTCCTGCATGATTCTACCAAGAAATGTGTGTTCATTGAAACCGCTGGTTTTTGATAGTTTGGGCCCTATTGAATAATGAATGTTTTGAATTTTCTCCAAAAGTAAAGTAGTTGCAAACTCATCCTTTTAGAAACTTGTTTGGGCTGTTGAGAGGAGTAAAAAACCATCAAAAATTTCAATCCTGCATGATTCTACCAAGAAATGTGATTCTTCATTCAAAACGCTGGTTTTTGCTATTGGGCTCTATTGAATAATGAATGTTTTGAATTTTCTCCAAAGGTAAAGTAGTTGCAAACTCATGCTTTTAGAGACTTGTTTGGGCTCATGAGAGGAGTAGAAAAACATCAAAAATTTCAGTCCTGCATGATTCTACCAAGAAATGTGTTCATTCAAACCGCTGGTTTTTGATAGTTTGGGCCCTATTGAGTAATGAATGTTTTGAATTTTCTCCAAAAGTAAAGTAGTTGCAAACTCATCCTTTTAGAAACTTGTTTGGGCTGTTGAGAGGAGTAAAAAACCATCAAAAATTTCAATCCTGCATGATTCTACCAAGAAATGTGATTCTTCATTCAAAACGCTGGTTTTCGCTATTGGGCTCTATTGAATAATGAATGTTTTGAATTTTCTCCAAAAGTAAAGTAGTTGCAAACTCATGCTTTTAGAGACTTGTTTGGGCTCATGAGAGGAGTAGAAAAACATCAAAAATTTCAGTCCTGCATGATTCTACCAAGAAATGTGTGTTCATTCAAACCGCTGGTTTTTGATAGTTTGTGCCCTATTGAATAATGAATGTTTTGAATTTTCTCCAAAAGTAAAGTAGTTGCAAACTCATGCTTTTAGAGACTTGTTTGGGCTCATGAGGGGAGTAGAAAAACATCAAAAATTTCAGTCCTGCATGATTCTACCAAGAAATGTGTGTTCATTGAAACCGCTGGTTTTTGATAGTTTGGGCCCTATTGAATAATGAATGTTTTGAATTTTCTCCAAAAGTAAAGTAGTTGCAAACTCATCCTTTTAGAAACTTGTTTGGGCTGTTGAGAGGAGTAAAAAACCATCAAAAATTTCAATCCTGCATGATTCTACCAAGAAATGTGATTCTTCATTCAAAACGCTGGTTTTTGCTATTGGGCTCTATTGAATAATGAATGTTTTGAATTTTCTCCAAAGGTAAAGTAGTTGCAAACTCATGCTTTTAGAGACTTGTTTGGGCTCATGAGAGGAGTAGAAAAACATCAAAAATTTCAGTCCTGCATGATTCTACCAAGAAATGTGTGTTCATTGAAACCGCTGGTTTTTGATAGTTTGGGCCCTATTGAATAATGAATGTTTTGAATTTTCTCCAAAAGTAAAGTAGTTGCAAACTCATCCTTTTAGAAACTTGTTTGGGCTGTTGAGAGGAGTAAAAAACCATCAAAAATTTCAATCCTGCATGATTCTACCAAGAAATGTGATTCTTCATTCAAAACGCTGGTTTTTGCTATTGGGCTCTATTGAATAATGAATGTTTTGAATTTTCTCCAAAGGTAAAGTAGTTGCAAACTCATGCTTTTAGAGACTTGTTTGGGCTCATGAGAGGAGTAGAAAAACATCAAAAATTTCAGTCCTGCATGATTCTACCAAGAAATGTGTTCATTCAAACCGCTGGTTTTTGATAGTTTGGGCCCTATTGAGTAATGAATGTTTTGAATTTTCTCCAAAAGTAAAGTAGTTGCAAACTCATCCTTTTAGAAACTTGTTTGGGCTGTTGAGAGGAGTAAAAAACCATCAAAAATTTCAATCCTGCATGATTCTACCAAGAAATGTGATTCTTCATTCAAAACGCTGGTTTTCGCTATTGGGCTCTATTGAATAATGAATGTTTTGAATTTTCTCCAAAAGTAAAGTAGTTGCAAACTCATGCTTTTAGAGACTTGTTTGGGCTCATGAGAGGAGTAGAAAAACATCAAAAATTTCAGTCCTGCATGATTCTACCAAGAAATGTGTGTTCATTCAAACCGCTGGTTTTTGATAGTTTGTGCCCTATTGAATAATGAATGTTTTGAATTTTCTCCAAAAGTAAAGTAGTTGCAAACTCATGCTTTTAGAGACTTGTTTGGGCTCATGAGGGGAGTAGAAAAACATCAAAAATTTCAGTCCTGCATGATTCTACCAAGAAATGTGTGTTCATTGAAACCGCTGGTTTTTGATAGTTTGGGCCCTATTGAATAATGAATGTTTTGAATTTTCTCCAAAAGTAAAGTAGTTGCAAACTCATCCTTTTAGAAACTTGTTTGGGCTGTTGAGAGGAGTAAAAAACCATCAAAAATTTCAATCCTGCATGATTCTACCAAGAAATGTGATTCTTCATTCAAAACGCTGGTTTTTGCTCTTGGGCTCTATTGAATAATGAATGTTTTGAATTTTCTCCAAAAGTAAAGTAGTTGCAAACTCATGCTTTTAGAGACTTGTTTGGGCTCATGAGAGGAGTAGAAAAACATCAAAAATTTCAGTCCTGCATGATTCTACCAAGAAATGTGTGTTCATTGAAACCGCTGGTTTTTGATAGTTTGGGCCCTATTGAATAATGAATGTTTTGAATTTTCTCCAAAAGTAAAGTAGTTGCAAACTCATCCTTTTAGAAACTTGTTTGGGCTGTTGAGAGGAGTAAAAAACCATCAAAAATTTCAATCCTGCATGATTCTACCAAGAAATGTGATTCTTCATTCAAAACGCTGGTTTTTGCTATTGGGCTCTATTGAATAATGAATGTTTTGAATTTTCTCCAAAAGTAAAGTAGTTGCAAACTCATGCTTTTAGAGACTTGTTTGGGCTCATGAGAGGAGTAGAAAAACATCAAAAATTTCAGTCCTGCATGATTCTACCAAGAAATGTGTGTTCATTGAAACGGCTGGTTTTTGATAGTTTGGGCCCTATTGAATAATGAATGTTTTGAATTTTCTCCAAAAGTAAAGTAGTTGCAAACTCATCCTTTTAGAAACTTGTTTGGGCTGTTGAGAGGAGTAAAAAACCATCAAAAATTTCAATCCTGCATGATTCTACCAAGAAATGTGATTCTTCATTCAAAACGCTGGTTTTTGCTATTGGGCTCTATTGAATAATGAATGTTTTGATTTTTCTCCAAAAGTAAAGTAGTTGCAAACTCATGCTTTTAGAGACTTGTTTGGGCTCATGAGAGGAGTAGAAAAACATCTAAAATTTCAGTCCTGCATGATTCTACCAAGAAATGTGTGTTCATTGAAACCGCTGGTTTTTGATAGTTTGGGCCCTATTGAATAATGAATGTTTTGAATTTTCTCCAAAAGTAAAGTAGTTGCAACTCATCCTTTTAGAAACTTGTTTGGGCTGTTGAGAGGAGTAAAAAACCATCAAAAATTTCAATCCTGCATGATTCTACCAAGAAATGTGTGTTCATTGAAACCGCTGGTTTTTGATAGTTTGGGCCCTATTGAATAATGAATGTTTTGAATTTTCTCCAAAAGTAAAGTAGTTGCAAACTCATCCTTTTAGAAACTTGTTTGGGCTGTTGAGAGGAGTAAAAAACCATCAAAAATTTCAATCCTGCATGATTCTACCAAGAAATGTGATTCTTCATTCAAAACGCTGGTTTTTGCTATTGGGCTCTATTGAATAATGAATGTTTTGAATTTTCTCCAAAGGTAAAGTAGTTGCAAACTCATGCTTTTAGAGACTTGTTTGGGCTCATGAGAGGAGTAGAAAAACATCAAAAATTTCAGTCCTGCATGATTCTACCAAGAAATGTGTTCATTCAAACCGCTGGTTTTTGATAGTTTGGGCCCTATTGAATAATGAATGTTTTGAATTTTCTCCAAAAGTAAAGTAGTTGCAAACTCATCCTTTTAGAAACTTGTTTGGGCTGTTGAGAGGAGTAAAAAACCATCAAAAATTTCAATCCTGCATGATTCTACCAAGAAATGTGATTCTTCATTCAAAACGCTGGTTTTTGCTATTGGGCTCTATTGAATAATGAATGTTTTGAATTTTCTCCAAAAGTAAAGTAGTTGCAAACTCATGCTTTTAGAGACTTGTTTGGGCTCATGAGAGGAGTAGAAAAACATCAAAAATTTCAGTCCTGCATGATTCTACCAAGAAATGTGTGTTCATTGAAACCGCTGGTTTTTGATAGTTTGGGCCCTATTGAATAATGAATGTTTTGAATTTTCTCCAAAAGTAAAGTAGTTGCAAACTCATCCTTTTAGAAACTTGTTTGGGCTGTTGAGAGGAGTAAAAAACCATCAAAAATTTCAATCCTGCATGATTCTACCAAGAAATGTGATTCTTCATTCAAAACGCTGGTTTTTGCTATTGGGCTCTATTGAATAATGAATGTTTTGAATTTTCTCCAAAAGTAAAGTAGTTGCAAACTCATGCTTTTAGAGACTTGTTTGGGCTCATGAGAGGAGTAGAAAAACATCAAAAATTTCAGTCCTGCATGATTCTACCAAGAAATGTGTGTTCATTGAAACCGCTGGTTTTTGATAGTTTGGGCCCTATTGAATAATGAATGTTTTGAATTTTCTCCAAAAGTAAAGTAGTTGCAAACTCATCCTTTTAGAAACTTGTTTGGGCTGTTGAGAGGAGTAGAAAACCATCAAAAATTTCAATCCTGCATGATTCTACCAAGAAATGTGATTCTTCATTCAAAACGCTGGTTTTTGCTATTGGGCTCTATTGAATAATGAATGTTTTGAATTTTCTCCAAAGGTAAAGTAGTTGCAAACTCATGCTTTTAGAGACTTGTTTGGGCTCATGAGAGGAGTAGAAAAACATCAAAAATTTCAGTCCTGCATGATTCTACCAAGAAATGTGTGTTCATTGAAACCGCTGGTTTTTGATAGTTTGGGCCCTATTGAATAATGAATGTTTTGAATTTTCTCCAAAAGTAAAGTAGTTGCAAACTCATCCTTTTAGAAACTTGTTTGGGCTGTTGAGAGGAGTAAAAAACCATCAAAAATTTCAATCCTGCATGATTCTACCAAGAAATGTGATTCTTCATTCAAAACGCTGGTTTTTGCTATTGGGCTCTATTGAATAATGAATGTTTTGAATTTTCTCCAAAAGTAAAGTAGTTGCAAACTCATGCTTTTAGAGACTTGTTTGGGCTCATGAGAGGAGTAGAAAAACATCAAAAATTTCAGTCCTGCATGATTCTACCAAGAAATGTGTGTTCATTGAAACCGCTGGTTTTTGATAGTTTGGGCCCTATTGAATAATGAATGTTTTGAATTTTCTCCAAAAGTAAAGTAGTTGCAAACTCATCCTTTTAGAAACTTGTTTGGGCTGTTGAGAGGAGTAGAAAACCATCAAAAATTTCAATCCTGCATGATTCTACCAAGAAATGTGATTCTTCATTCAAAACGCTGGTTTTTGCTATTGGGCTCTATTGAATAATGAATGTTTTGAATTTTCTCCAAAGGTAAAGTAGTTGCAAACTCATGCTTTTAGAGACTTGTTTGGGCTCATGAGAGGAGTAGAAAAACATCAAAAATTTCAGTCCTGCATGATTCTACCAAGAAATGTGTGTTCATTGAAACCGCTGGTTTTTGATAGTTTGGGCCCTATTGAATAATGAATGTTTTGAATTTTCTCCAAAAGTAAAGTAGTTGCAAACTCATCCTTTTAGAAACTTGTTTGGGCTGTAGAGAGGAGTAAAAAACCATCAAAAATTTCAATCCTGCATGATTCTACCAAGAAATGTGATTCTTCATTCAAAACGCTGGTTTTTGCTATTGGGCTCTATTGAATAATGAATGTTTTGAATTTTCTCCAAAAGTAAAGTAGTTGCAAACTCATGCTTTTAGAGACTTGTTTGGGCTCATGAGAGGAGTAGAAAAACATCAAAAATTTCAGTCCTGCATGATTCTACCAAGAAATGTGTGTTCATTGAAACCGCTGGTTTTTGATAGTTTGGGCCCTATTGAATAATGAATGTTTTGAATTTTCTCCAAAAGTAAAGTAGTTGCAAACTCATCCTTTTAGAAACTTGTTTGGGCTGTTGAGAGGAGTAAAAAACCATCAAAAATTTCAATCCTGCATGATTCTACCAAGAAATGTGATTCTTCATTCAAAACGCTGGTTTTTGCTATTGGGCTCTATTGAATAATGAATGTTTTGAATTTTCTCCAAAGGTAAAGTAGTTGCAAACTCATGCTTTTAGAGACTTGTTTGGGCTCATGAGAGGAGTAGAAAAACATCAAAAATTTCAGTCCTGCATGATTCTACCAAGAAATGTGTGTTCATTGAAACCGCTGGTTTTTGATAGTTTGGGCCCTATTGAATAATGAATGTTTTGAATTTTCTCCAAAAGTAAAGTAGTTGCAAACTCATCCTTTTAGAAACTTGTTTGGGCTGTTGAGAGGAGTAAAAAACCATCAAAAATTTCAATCCTGCATGATTCTACCAAGAAATGTGATTCTTCATTCAAAACGCTGGTTTTTGCTATTGGGCTCTATTGAATAATGAATGTTTTGAATTTTTTCCAAAGGTAAAGTAGTTGCAAACTCATGCTTTTAGAGACTTGTTTGGGCTCATGAGAGGAGTAGAAAAACATCAAAAATTTCAGTCCTGCATGATTCTACCAAGAAATGTGTTCATTCAAACCGCTGGTTTTTGATAGTTTGGGCCCTTTTGAATAATGAATGTTTTGAATTTTCTCCAAAAGTAAAGTAGTTGCAAACTCATCCTTTTAGAAACTTGTTTGGGCTGTTGAGAGGAGTAAAAAACCATCAAAAATTTCAATCCTGCATGATTCTACCAAGAAATGTGATTCTTCATTCAAAACGCTGGTTTTTGCTATTGGGCTCTATTGAATAATGAATGTTTTGAATTTTCTCCAAAAGTAAAGTAGTTGCAAACTCATGCTTTTAGAGACTTGTTTGGGCTCATGAGAGGAGTAGAAAAACATCAAAAATTTCAGTCCTGCATGATTCTACCAAGAAATGTGTGTTCATTGAAACGGCTGGTTTTTGATAGTTTGGGCCCTATTGAATAATGAATGTTTTGAATTTTCTCCAAAAGTAAAGTAGTTGCAAACTCATCCTTTTAGAAACTTGTTTGGGCTGTTGAGAGGAGTAAAAAACCATCAAAAATTTCAATCCTGCATGATTGTACCAAGAAATGTGATTCTTCATTCAAAACGCTGGTTTTTGCTATTGGGCTCTATTGAATAATGAATGTTTTGATTTTTCTCCAAAAGTAAAGTAGTTGCAAACTCATGCTTTTAGAGACTTGTTTGGGCTCATGAGAGGAGTAGAAAAACATCAAAAATTTCAGTCCTGCATGATTCTACCAAGAAATGTGTGTTCATTGAAACCGCTGGTTTTTGATAGTTTGGGCCCTATTGAATAATGAATGTTTTGAATTTTCTCCAAAAGTAAAGTAGTTGCAAACTCATCCTTTTAGAAACTTGTTTGGGCTGTTGAGAGGAGTAAAAAACCATCAAAAATTTCAATCCTGCATGATTCTACCAAGAAATGTGATTCTTCATTCAAAACGCTGGTTTTTGCTATTGGGCTCTATTGAATAATGAATGTTTTGAATTTTCTCCAAAAGTAAAGTAGTTGCAAACTCATGCTTTTAGAGACTTGTTTGGGCTCATGAGAGGAGTAGAAAAACATCAAAAATTTCAGTCCTGCATGATTCTACCAAGAAATGTGTGTTCATTGAAACGGCTGGTTTTTGATAGTTTGGGCCCTATTGAATAATGAATGTTTTGAATTTTCTCCAAAAGTAAAGTAGTTGCAAACTCATCCTTTTAGAAACTTGTTTGGGCTGTTGAGAGGAGTAAAAAACCATCAAAAATTTCAATCCTGCATGATTGTACCAAGAAATGTGATTCTTCATTCAAAACGCTGGTTTTTGCTATTGGGCTCTATTGAATAATGAATGTTTTGATTTTTCTCCAAAAGTAAAGTAGTTGCAAACTCATGCTTTTAGAGACTTGTTTGGGCTCATGAGAGGAGTAGAAAAACATCAAAAATTTCAGTCCTGCATGATTCTACCAAGAAATGTGTGTTCATTGAAACCGCTGGTTTTTGATAGTTTGGGCCCTATTGAATAATGAATGTTTTGAATTTTCTCCAAAAGTAAAGTAGTTGCAACTCATCCTTTTAGAAACTTGTTTGGGCTGTTGAGAGGAGTAAAAAACCATCAAAAATTTCAATCCTGCATGATTCTACCAAGAAATGTGTGTTCATTGAAACCGCTGGTTTTTGATAGTTTGGGCCCTATTGAATAATGAATGTTTTGAATTTTCTCCAAAAGTAAAGTAGTTGCAAACTCATCCTTTTAGAAACTTGTTTGGGCTGTTGAGAGGAGTAAAAAACCATCAAAAATTTCAATCCTGCATGATTCTACCAAGAAATGTGATTCTTCATTCAAAACGCTGGTTTTTGCTATTGGGCTCTATTGAATAATGAATGTTTTGAATTTTCTCCAAAGGTAAAGTAGTTGCAAACTCATGCTTTTAGAGACTTGTTTGGGCTCATGAGAGGAGTAGAAAAACATCAAAAATTTCAGTCCTGCATGATTCTACCAAGAAATGTGTTCATTCAAACGGCTGTTTTTTGATAGTTTGGGCCCTATTGAATAATGAATGTTTTGAATTTTCTCCAAAAGTAAAGTAGTTGCAAACTCATCCTTTTAGAAACTTGTTTGGGCTGTTGAGAGGAGTAAAAAACCATCAAAAATTTCAATCCTGCATGATTCTACCAAGAAATGTGATTCTTCATTCAAAACGCTGGTTTTTGCTATTGGGCTCTATTGAATAATGAATGTTTTGAATTTTCTCCAAAAGTAAAGAATTGCAAACTCATGCTTTTAGAGACTTGTTTGGGCTCATGAGAGGAGTAGAAAAACATCAAAAATTTCAGTCCTGCATGATTCTACCAAGAAATGTGTGTTCATTGAAACCGCTGGTTTTTGATAGTTTGGGCCCTATTGAATAATGAATGTTTTGAATTTTCTCCAAAAGTAAAGTAGTTGCAAACTCATCCTTTTAGAAACTTGTTTGGGCTGTTGAGAGGAGTAAAAAACCATCAAAAATTTCAATCCTGCATGATTCTACCAAGAAATGTGATTCTTCATTCAAAACGCTGGTTTTTGCTATTGGGCTCTATTGAATAATGAATGTTTTGAATTTTCTCCAAAAGTAAAGTAGTTGCAAACTCATGCTTTTAGAGACTTGTTTGGGCTCATGAGAGGAGTAGAAAAACATCAAAAATTTCAGTCCTGCATGATTCTACCAAGAAATGTGTGTTCATTGAAACCGCTGGTTTTTGATAGTTTGGGCCCTATTGAATAATGAATGTTTTGAATTTTCTCCAAAAGTAAAGTAGTTGCAAACTCATCCTTTTAGAAACTTGTTTGGGCTGTTGAGAGGAGTAGAAAACCATCAAAAATTTCAATCCTGCATGATTCTACCAAGAAATGTGATTCTTCATTCAAAACGCTGGTTTTTGCTATTGGGCTCTATTGAATAATGAATGTTTTGAATTTTCTCCAAAGGTAAAGTAGTTGCAAACTCATGCTTTTAGAGACTTGTTTGGGCTCATGAGAGGAGTAGAAAAACATCAAAAATTTCAGTCCTGCATGATTCTACCAAGAAATGTGTGTTCATTGAAACCGCTGGTTTTTGATAGTTTGGGCCCTATTGAATAATGAATGTTTTGAATTTTCTCCAAAAGTAAAGTAGTTGCAAACTCATCCTTTTAGAAACTTGTTTGGGCTGTTGAGAGGAGTAAAAAACCATCAAAAATTTCAATCCTGCATGATTCTACCAAGAAATGTGATTCTTCATTCAAAACGCTGGTTTTTGCTATTGGGCTCTATTGAATAATGAATGTTTTGAATTTTCTCCAAAAGTAAAGTAGTTGCAAACTCATGCTTTTAGAGACTTGTTTGGGCTCATGAGAGGAGTAGAAAAACATCAAAAATTTCAGTCCTGCATGATTCTACCAAGAAATGTGTGTTCATTGAAACCGCTGGTTTTTGATAGTTTGGGCCCTATTGAATAATGAATGTTTTGAATTTTCTCCAAAAGTAAAGTAGTTGCAAATTCATCCTTTTAGAAACTTGTTTGGGCTGTTGAGAGGAGTAAAAAACCATCAAAAATTTCAATCCTGCATGATTTTACCAAGAAATGTGATTCTTCATTCAAAACCTGATTTTTGCTATTGGGCTCTATTGAATAGTGAATGTTTTGAATTTTCTCCAAAAGTAAAGTAGTTGCAAACTCATGCTTTTAGAGACTTGTTTGGGCTCATGAGATGAGTAGAAAAACATCAAAAATTTCAGTCCTGCATGATTCTACCAAGAAATGTGTTCATTGAAACCGCTGGTTTTTGATAGTTTGGGCCCTATTGAATAATGAATGTTTTGAATTTTCTCCAAAAGTAAAGTAGTTGCAAACTCATCCTTTTAGAAACTTGTTTGGGCTGTTGAGAGGAGTAAAAAACCATCAAAAATTTCAATCCTGCATGATTCTACCAAGAAATGTGATTCTTCATTCAAAACGCTGGTTTTTGCTATTGGGCTCTATTGAATAATGAATGTTTTGAATTTTCTCCAAAAGTAAAGTAGTTGCAAACTCATGCTTCTAGAGACTTGTTTGGGCTCATGAGAGGAGTAGAAAAACATCAAAAATTTCAGTCCTGCATGATTCTACCAAGAAATGTGTGTTCATTGAAACAGCTGGTTTTTGATAGTTTGGGCCCTATTGAATAATGAATGTTTTGAATTTTCTCCAAAAGTAAAGTAGTTGCAAACTCATCCTTTTAGAAACTTGTTTGGGCTGTTGAGAGGAGTAAAAAACCATCAAAAATTTCAATCCTGCATGATTCTACCAAGAAATGTGATTCTTCATTCAAAACGCTGGTTTTTGCTATTGGGCTCTATTGAATAATGAATGTTTTGAATTTTCTCCAAAAGTAAAGTAGTTGCAAACTCATGCTTTTAGAGACTTGTTTGGGCTCATGAGAGGAGTAGAAAAACATCAAAAATTTCAGTCCTGCATGATTCTACCAAGAAATGTGTGTTCATTCAAACCGCTGGTTTTTGATAGTTTGGGCCCTATTGAATAATGAATGTTTTGAATTTTCTCCAAAAGTAAAGTAGTTGCAAACTCATGCTTTTAGAGACTTGTTTGGGCTCATGAGAGGAGTAGAAAAACATCAAAAATTTCAGTCCTGCATGATTCTACCAAGAAATGTGTGTTCATTGAAACCGCTGGTTTTTGATAGTTTGGGCCCTATTGAATAATGAATGTTCTGAATTTTCTCCAAAAGTAAAGTAGTTGCAAACTCATCCTTTTAGAAACTTGTTTGGGCTGTTGAGAGGAGTAAAAAACCATCAAAAATTTCAATCCTGCATGATTCTACCAAGAAATGTGATTCTTCATTCAAAACGCTGGTTTTTGCTATTGGGCTCTATTGAATAATGAATGTTTTGAATTTTCTCCAAAAGTAAAGTAGTTGCAAACTCATGCTTTTAGAGACTTGTTTGGGCTCATGAGAGGAGTAGAAAAACATCAAAAATTTCAGTCCTGCATGATTCTACCAAGAAATGTGTGTTCATTGAAACCGCTGGTTTTTGATAGTTTGGGCCCTATTGAATAATGAATGTTTTGAATTTTCTCCAAAAGTAAAGTAGTTGCAAACTCATCCTTTTAGAAACTTGTTTGGACTGTTGAGAGGAGTAAAAAACCATCAAAAATTTCAATCCTGCATGATTCTACCAAGAAATGTGATTCTTCATTCAAAACGCTGGTTTTTGCTATTGGGCTCTATTGAATAATGAATGTTTTGAATTTTCTCCAAAAGTAAAGGAGTTGCAAACTCATGCTTTTAGAGACTTGTTTGGGCTCATGAGAGGAGTAGAAAAACATCAAAAATTTCAGTCCTGCATGATTCTACCAAGAAATGTGTGTTCATTGAAACCGCTGGTTTTTGATAGTTTGGGCCCTATTGAATAATGAATGTTTTGAATTTTCTCCAAAAGTAAAGTAGTTGCAAACTCATCCTTTTAGAAACTTGTTTGGGCTGTTGAGAGGAGTAAAAAACCATCAAAAATTTCAATCCTGCATGATTTTACCAAGAAATGTGATTCCTCATTCAAAACCTGATTTTTGCTATTGGGCTCTATTGAATAGTGAATGTTTTGAATTTTCTCCAAAAGTAAAGTAGTTGCAAACTCATGCTTTTAGAGACTTGTTTGGGCTCATGAGAGGAGTAGAAAAACATCAAAAATTTCAGTCCTGCATGATTCTACCAAGAAATGTGTGTTCATTGAAACGGCTGGTTTTTGATAGTTTGGGCCCTATTGAATAATGAATGTTTTGAATTTTCTCCAAAAGTAAAGTAGTTGCAAACTCATCCTTTTAGAAACTTGTTTGGGCTGTTGAGAGGAGTAAAAAACCATCAAAAATTTCAATCCTGCATGATTCTACCAAGAAATGTGATTCTTCATTCAAAACGCTGGTTTTTGCTATTGGGCTCTATTGAATAATGAATGTTTTGAATTTTCTCCAAAAGTAAAGTAGTTGCAAACTCATGCTTTTAGAGACTTGTTTGGGCTCATGAGAGGAGTAGAAAAACATCAAAAATTTCAGTCCTGCATGATTCTACCAAGAAATGTGTGTTCATTCAAACCGCTGGTTTTTGATAGTTTGGGCCCTATTGAATAATGAATGTTTTGAATTTTCTCCAAAAGTAAAGTAGTTGCAAACTCATGCTTTTAGAGACTTGTTTGGGCTCATGAGAGGAGTAGAAAAACATCAAAAATTTCAGTCCTGCATGATTCTACCAAGAAATGTGTGTTCATTGAAACCGCTGGTTTTTGATAGTTTGGGCCCTATTGAATAATGAATGTTCTGAATTTTCTCCAAAAGTAAAGTAGTTGCAAACTCATCCTTTTAGAAACTTGTTTGGGCTGTTGAGAGGAGTAAAAAACCATCAAAAATTTCAATCCTGCATGATTCTACCAAGAAATGTGATTCTTCATTCAAAACGCTGGTTTTTGCTATTGGGCTCTATTGAATAATGAATGTTTTGAATTTTCTCCAAAAGTAAAGTAGTTGCAAACTCATGCTTTTAGAGACTTGTTTGGGCTCATGAGAGGAGTAGAAAAACATCAAAAATTTCAGTCCTGCATGATTCTACCAAGAAATGTGTGTTCATTGAAACCGCTGGTTTTTGATAGTTTGGGCCCTATTGAATAATGAATGTTTTGAATTTTCTCCAAAAGTAAAGTAGTTGCAAACTCATCCTTTTAGAAACTTGTTTGGACTGTTGAGAGGAGTAAAAAACCATCAAAAATTTCAATCCTGCATGATTCTACCAAGAAATGTGATTCTTCATTCAAAACGCTGGTTTTTGCTATTGGGCTCTATTGAATAATGAATGTTTTGAATTTTCTCCAAAAGTAAAGGAGTTGCAAACTCATGCTTTTAGAGACTTGTTTGGGCTCATGAGAGGAGTAGAAAAACATCAAAAATTTCAGTCCTGCATGATTCTACCAAGAAATGTGTGTTCATTGAAACCGCTGGTTTTTGATAGTTTGGGCCCTATTGAATAATGAATGTTTTGAATTTTCTCCAAAAGTAAAGTAGTTGCAAACTCATCCTTTTAGAAACTTGTTTGGGCTGTTGAGAGGAGTAAAAAACCATCAAAAATTTCAATCCTGCATGATTTTACCAAGAAATGTGATTCCTCATTCAAAACCTGATTTTTGCTATTGGGCTCTATTGAATAGTGAATGTTTTGAATTTTCTCCAAAAGTAAAGTAGTTGCAAACTCATGCTTTTAGAGACTTGTTTGGGCTCATGAGATGAGTAGAAAAACATCAAAAATTTCAGTCCTGCATGATTCTACCAAGACATGTGTGTTCATTGAAACGGCTGGTTTTTGATAGTTTGGGCCCTATTGAATAATGAATGTTTTGAATTTTCTCCAAAAGTAAAGTAGTTGCAAACTCATCCTCTTAGAAACTTGTTTGGGCTGTTGAGAGGAGTAAAAAACCATCAAAAATTTCAATCCTACATGATTCTACCAAGAAATGTGATTCTTCATTCAAAACGCTGGTTTTTGCTATTGGGCTCTATTGAATAATGAATGTTTTGAATTTTCTCCAAAAGTAAAGTAGTTGCAAACTCATGCTTTTAGAGACTTGTTTGGGCTCATGAGAGGAGTAGAAAAACATCAAAAATTTCAGTCCTGCATGATTCTACCAAGAAATGTGTGTTCATTCAAACCGCTGGTTTTTGATAGTTTGGGCCCTATTGAATAATGAATGTTTTGAATTTTCTCCAAAAGTAAAGTAGTTGCAAACTCATGCTTTTAGAGACTTGTTTGGGCTCATGAGAGGAGTAGAAAAACATCAAAAATTTCAGTCCTGCATGATTCTACCAAGAAATGTGTGTTCATTGAAACCGCTGGTTTTTGATAGTTTGGGCCCTATTGAATAATGAATGTTTTGAATTTTCTCCAAAAGTAAAGTAGTTGCAAACTCATCCTTTTAGAAACTTGTTTGGGCTGTTGAGAGGAGTAAAAAACCATCAAAAATTTCAATCCTGCATGATTCTACCAAGAAATGTGATTCTTCATTCAAAACGCTGGTTTTTGCTATTGGGCTCTATTGAATAATGAATGTTTTGAATTTTCTCGAAAGGTAAAGTAGTTGCAAACTCATGCTTTTAGAGACTTGTTTGGGCTCATGAGAGGAGTAGAAAAACATCAAAAATTTCAGTCCTGCATGATTCTACCAAGAAATGTGTGTTCATTGAAACCGCTGGTTTTTGATAGTTTGGGCCCTATTGAATAATGAATGTTTTGAATTTTCTCCAAAAGTAAAGTAGTTGCAAACTCATCCTTTTAGAAACTTGTTTGGGCTGTTGAGAGGAGTAAAAAACCATCAAAAATTTCAATCCTGCATGATTCTACCAAGAAATGTGATTCTTCATTCAAAACGCTGGTTTTCGCTATTGGGCTCTATTGAATAATGAATGTTTTGAATTTTCTCCAAAAGTAAAGTAGTTGCAAACTCATGCTTTTAGAGACTTGTTTGGGCTCATGAGAGGAGTAGAAAAACATCAAAAATTTCAGTCCTGCATGATTCTACCAAGAAATGTGTGTTCATTCAAACCGCTGGTTTTTGATAGTTTGTGCCCTATTGAATAATGAATGTTTTGAATTTTCTCCAAAAGTAAAGTAGTTGCAAACTCATGCTTTTAGAGACTTGTTTGGGCTCATGAGGGGAGTAGAAAAACATCAAAAATTTCAGTCCTGCATGATTCTACCAAGAAATGTGTGTTCATTGAAACCGCTGGTTTTTGAAAGTTTGGGCCCTATTGAATAATTAATGTTTTGAATTTTCTCCAAAAGTAAAGTAGTTGCAAACTCATCCTCTTAGAAACTTGTTTGGGCTGTTGAGAGGAGTAAAAAACCATCAAAAATTTCAATCCTACATGATTCTACCAAGAAATGTGATTCTTCATTCAAAACTCTGGTTTTTGCTATTGGGCTCTATTGAATAATGAATGTTTTGAATTTTCTCCAAAAGTAAAGTAGTTGCAAACTCATGCTTTTAGAGACTTGTTTGGGCTCATGAGAGGAGTAGAAAAACATCAAAAATTTCAGTCCTGCATGATTCTACCAAGAAATGTGTGTTCATTCAAACCGCTGGTTTTTGATAGTTTGGGCCCTATTGAATAATGAATGTTTTGAATTTTCTCCAAAAGTAAAGTAGTTGCAAACTCATGCTTTTAGAGACTTGTTTGGGCTCATGAGAGGAGTAGAAAAACATCAAAAATTTCAGTCCTGCATGATTCTACCAAGAAATGTGTGTTCATTGAAACCGCTGGTTTTTGATAGTTTGGGCCCTATTGAATAATGAATGTTTTGAATTTTCTCCAAAAGTAAAGTAGTTGCAAACTCATCCTTTTAGAAACTTGTTTGGGCTGTTGAGAGGAGTAAAAAAACCATCAAAAATTTCAATCCTGCATGATTCTACCAAGAAATGTGATTCTTCATTCAAAACGCTGGTTTTTGCTATTGGGCTCTATTGAATAATGAATGTTTTGAATTTTCTCCAAAAGTAAAGTAGTTGCAAACTCATGCTTTTAGAGACTTGTTTGGGCTCATGAGATGAGTAGAAAAACATCAAAAATTTCAGTCCTGCATGATTCTACCAAGACATGTGTGTTCATTGAAACGGCTGGTTTTTGATAGTTTGGGCCCTATTGAATAATGAATGTTTTGAATTTTCTCCAAAAGTAAAGTAGTTGCAAACTCATCCTTTTAGAAACTTGTTTGGGCTGTTGAGAGGAGTAAAAAACCATCAAAAATTTCAATCCTGCATGATTCTACCAAGAAATGTGATTCTTCATTCAAAACGCTGGTTTTTGCTATTGGGCTCTATTGAATAATGAATGTTTTGAATTTTCTCCAAAAGTAAAGTAGTTGCAAACTCATGCTTTTAGAGACTTGTTTGGGCTCATGAGAGGAGTAGAAAAACATCAAAAATTTCAGTCCTGCATGATTCTACCAAGAAATGTGTGTTCATTGAAACCGCTGGTTTTTGATAGTTTGGGCCCTATTGAATAATGAATGTTTTGAATTTTCTCCAAAAGTAAAGTAGTTGCAAACTCATCCTTTTAGAAACTTGTTTGGGCTGTTGAGAGGAGTAAAAAACCATCAAAAATTTCAATCCTGCATGATTCTGCCAAGAAATGTGATTCTTCATTCAAAACGCTGGTTTTTGCTATTGGGCTCTATTGAATAATGAATGTTTTGAATTTTCTCCAAAAGTAAAGTAGTTGCAAACTCATGCTTTTAGAGACTTGTTTGGGCTCATGAGAGGAGTAGAAAAACATCAAAAATTTCAGTCCTGCATGATTCTACCAAGAAATGTGTGTTCATTGAAACGGCTGGTTTTTGATAGTTTGGGCCCTATTGAATAATGAATGTTTTGAATTTTCTCCAAAAGTAAAGTAGTTGCAAACTCATCCTTTTAGAAACTTGTTTGGGCTGTTGAGAGGAGTAAAAAACCATCAAAAATTTCAATCCTGCATGATTCTACCAAGAAATGTGATTCTTCATTCAAAACGCTGGTTTTTGCTATTGGGCTCTATTGAATAATGAATGTTTTGATTTTTCTCCAAAAGTAAAGTAGTTGCAAACTCATGCTTTTAGAGACTTGTTTGGGCTCATGAGAGGAGTAGAAAAACATCAAAAATTTCAGTCCTGCATGATTCTACCAAGAAATGTGTGTTCATTGAAACCGCTGGTTTTTGATAGTTTGGGCCCTATTGAATAATGAATGTTTTGAATTTTCTCCAAAAGTAAAGTAGTTGCAAACTCATCCTTTTAGAAACTTGTTTGGGCTGTTGAGAGGAGTAAAAAACCATCAAAAATTTCAATCCTGCATGATTCTGCCAAGAAATGTGATTCTTCATTCAAAACGCTGGTTTTTGCTATTGGGCTCTATTGAATAATGAATGTTTTGAATTTTCTCCAAAAGTAAAGTAGTTGCAAACTCATGCTTTTAGAGACTTGTTTGGGCTCATGAGAGGAGTAGAAAAACATCAAAAATTTCAGTCCTGCATGATTCTACCAAGAAATGTGTGTTCATTGAAACGGCTGGTTTTTGATAGTTTGGGCCCTATTGAATAATGAATGTTTTGAATTTTCTCCAAAAGTAAAGTAGTTGCAAACTCATCCTTTTAGAAACTTGTTTGGGCTGTTGAGAGGAGTAAAAAACCATCAAAAATTTCAATCCTGCATGATTCTACCAAGAAATGTGATTCTTCATTCAAAACGCTGGTTTTTGCTATTGGGCTCTATTGAATAATGAATGTTTTGAATTTTCTCCAAAAGTAAAGTAGTTGCAAACTCATGCTTTTAGAGACTTGTTTGGGCTCATGAGAGGAGTAGAAAAACATCAAAAATTTCAGTCCTGCATGATTCTACCAAGAAATGTGTGTTCATTGAAACGGCTGGTTTTTGATAGTTTGGGCCCTATTGAATAATGAATGTTTTGAATTTTCTCCAAAAGTAAAGTAGTTGCAAACTCATCCTTTTAGAAACTTGTTTGGGCTGTTGAGAGGAGTAAAAAACCATCAAAAATTTCAATCCTGCATGATTCTACCAAGAAATGTGATTCTTCATTCAAAACGCTGGTTTTTGCTATTGGGCTCTATTGAATAATGAATGTTTTGATTTTTCTCCAAAAGTAAAGTAGTTGCAAACTCATGCTTTTAGAGACTTGTTTGGGCTCATGAGAGGAGTAGAAAAACATCAAAAATTTCAGTCCTGCATCATTCTACCAAGAAATGTGTGTTCATTGAAACCGCTGGTTTTTGATAGTTTGGGCCCTATTGAATAATGAATGTTTTGAATTTTCTCCAAAAGTAAAGTAGTTGCAAACTCATCCTTTTAGAAACTTGTTTGGGCTCATGAGGGGAGTAGAAAAACATCAAAAATTTCAGTCCTGCATGATTCTACCAAGAAATGTGTGTTCATTGAAACCAGTGGTTTTTGATAGTTTGGGCCCTATTGAATAATGAATGTTTTGAATTTTCTCCAAAAGTAAAGTAGTTGCAAACTCATGCTTTTAGAGACTTGTTTGGGCTCATGAGGGGAGTAGAAAAACATCAAAAATTTCAGTCCTGCATGATTCTACCAAGAAATGTGTGTTCATTGAAACCGCTGGTTTTTGATAGTTTGGGCCCTATTGAATAATGAATGTTTTGAATTTTCTCCAAAAGTAAAGTAGTTGCAAACTCATCCTTTTAGAAACTTGTTTGGGCTGTTGAGAGGAGTAAAAAACCATCAAAAATTTCAATCCTGCATGATTCTACCAAGAAATGTGATTCTTCATTCAAAACGCTGGTTTTTGCTATTGGGCTCTATTGAATAATGAATGTTTTGAATTTTCTCCAAAAGTAAAGTAGTTGCAAACTCATGCTTTTAGAGACTTGTTTGGGCTCATGAGAGGAGTAGAAAAACATCAAAAATTTCAGTCCTGCATGATTCTACCAAGAAATGTGTGTTCATTGAAACCGCTGGTTTTTGATAGTTTGGGCCCTATTGAATAATGAATGTTTTGAATTTTCTCCAAAAGTAAAGTAGTTGCAAACTCATCCTTTTAGAAACTTGTTTGGGCTGTTGAGAGGAGTAAAAAACCATCAAAAATTTCAATCCTGCATGATTCTGCCAAGAAATGTGATTCTTCATTCAAAACGCTGGTTTTTGCTATTGGGCTCTATTGAATAATGAATGTTTTGAATTTTCTCCAAAAGTAAAGTAGTTGCAAACTCATGCTTTTAGAGACTTGTTTGGGCTCATGAGAGGAGTAGAAAAACATCAAAAATTTCAGTCCTGCATGATTCTACCAAGAAATGTGTGTTCATTGAAACGGCTGGTTTTTGATAGTTTGGGCCCTATTGAATAATGAATGTTTTGAATTTTCTCCAAAAGTAAAGTAGTTGCAAACTCATCCTTTTAGAAACTTGTTTGGGCTGTTGAGAGGAGTAAAAAACCATCAAAAATTTCAATCCTGCATGATTCTGCCAAGAAATGTGATTCTTCATTCAAAACGCTGGTTTTTGCTATTGGGCTCTATTGAATAATGAATGTTTTGAATTTTCTCCAAAAGTAAAGTAGTTGCAAACTCATGCTTTTAGAGACTTGTTTGGGCTCATGAGAGGAGTAGAAAAACATCAAAAATTTCAGTCCTGCATGATTCTACCAAGAAATGTGTGTTCATTGAAACGGCTGGTTTTTGATAGTTTGGGCCCTATTGAATAATGAATGTTTTGAATTTTCTCCAAAAGTAAAGTAGTTGCAAACTCATCCTTTTAGAAACTTGTTTGGGCTGTTGAGAGGAGTAAAAAACCATCAAAAATTTCAATCCTGCATGATTCTACCAAGAAATGTGATTCTTCATTCAAAACGCTGGTTTTTGCTATTGGGCTCTATTGAATAATGAATGTTTTGATTTTTCTCCAAAAGTAAAGTAGTTGCAAACTCATGCTCTTAGAGACTTGTTTGGGCTCATGAGAGGAGTAGAAAAACATCAAAAATTTCAGTCCTGCATGATTCTACCAAGAAATGTGTGTTCATTGAAACCGCTGGTTTTTGATAGTTTGGGCCCTATTGAATAATGAATGTTTTGAATTTTCTCCAAAAGTAAAGTAGTTGCAAACTCATCCTTTTAGAAACTTGTTTGGGCTGTTGAGAGGAGTAAAAAACCATCAAAAATTTCAATCCTGCATGATTCTACCAAGAAATGTGATTCTTCATTCAAAACGCTTGTTTTTGCTATTGGGCTCTATTGAATAATGAATGTTTTGAATTTTCTCCAAAGGTAAAGTAGTTGCAAACTCATGCTTTTAGAGACTTGTTTGGGCTCATGAGAGGAGTAGAAAAACATCAAAAATTTCAGTCCTGCATGATTCTACCAAGAAATGTGTGTTCATTGAAACCGCTGGTTTTTGATAGTTTGGGCCCTATTGAATAATGAATGTTTTGAATTTTCTCCAAAAGTAAAGTAGTTGCAAACTCATCCTTTTAGAAACTTGTTTGGGCTGTTGAGAGGAGTAAAAAACCATCAAAAATTTCAATCCTGCATGATTCTACCAAGAAATGTGATTCTTCATTCAAAACGCTGGTTTTCGCTATTGGGCTCTATTGAATAATGAATGTTTTGAATTTTCTCCAAAAGTAAAGTAGTTGCAAACTCATGCTTTTAGAGACTTGTTTGGGCTCATGAGAGGAGTAGAAAAACATCAAAAATTTCAGTCCTGCATGATTCTACCAAGAAATGTGTGTTCATTCAAACCGCTGGTTTTTGATAGTTTGTGCCCTATTGAATAATGAATGTTTTGAATTTTCTCCAAAAGTAAAGTAGTTGCAAACTCATGCTTTTAGAGACTTGTTTGGGCTCATGAGGGGAGTAGAAAAACATCAAAAATTTCAGTCCTGCATGATTCTACCAAGAAATGTGTGTTCATTGAAACCGCTGGTTTTTGATAGTTTGGGCCCTATTGAATAATGAATGTTTTGAATTTTCTCCAAAAGTAAAGTAGTTGCAAACTCATCCTTTTAGAAACTTGTTTGGGCTGTTGAGAGGAGTAAAAAACCATCAAAAATTTCAATCCTGCATGATTCTACCAAGAAATGTGATTCTTCATTCAAAACGCTGGTTTTTGCTATTGGGCTCTATTGAATAATGAATGTTTTGAATTTTTTCCAAAAGTAAAGTAGTTGCAAACTCATGCTTTTAGAGACTTGTTTGGGCTCATGAGAGGAGTAGAAAAACATCAAAAATTTCAGTCCTGCATGATTCTACCAAGAAATGTGTGTTCATTGAAACCGCTGGTTTTTGATAGTTTGGGCCCTATTGAATAATGAATGTTTTGAATTTTCTCCAAAAGTAAAGTAGCTGCAAACTCATCCTTTTAGAAACTTGTTTGGGCTGTTGAGAGGAGTAAAAAACCATCAAAAATTTCAATCCTGCATGATTCTACCAAGAAATGTGATTCTTCATTCAAAACGCTGGTTTTTGCTATTGGGCTCTATTGAATAATGAATGTTTTGAATTTTCTCCAAAAGTAAAGTAGTTGCAAACTCATGCTTTTAGAGACTTGTTTGGGCTCATGAGAGGAGTAGAAAAACATCAAAAATTTCAGTCCTGCATGATTCTACCAAGAAATGTGTGTTCATTGAAACGGCTGGTTTTTGATAGTTTGGGCCCTATTGAATAATGAATGTTTTGAATTTTCTCCAAAAGTAAAGTAGTTGCAAACTCATCCTTTTAGAAACTTGTTTGGGCTGTTGAGAGGAGTAAAAAACCATCAAAAATTTCAATCCTGCATGATTCTACCAAGAAATGTGATTCTTCATTCAAAACGCTGGTTTTTGCTATTGGGCTCTATTGAATAATGAATGTTTTGATTTTTCTCCAAAAGTAAAGTAGTTGCAAACTCATGCTCTTAGAGACTTGTTTGGGCTCATGAGAGGAGTAGAAAAACATCAAAAATTTCAGTCCTGCATGATTCTACCAAGAAATGTGTGTTCATTGAAACCGCTGGTTTTTGATAGTTTGGGCCCTATTGAATAATGAATGTTTTGAATTTTCTCCAAAAGTAAAGTAGTTGCAAACTCATCCTTTTAGAAACTTGTTTGGGCTGTTGAGAGGAGTAAAAAACCATCAAAAATTTCAATCCTGCATGATTCTACCAAGAAATGTGATTCTTCATTCAAAACGCTGGTTTTTGCTATTGGGCTCTATTGAATAATGAATGTTTTGAATTTTCTCCAAAAGTAAAGTAGTTGCAAACTCATGCTTTTAGAGACTTGTTTGGGCTCATGAGAGGAGTAGAAAAACATCAAAAATTTCAGTCCTGCATGATTCTACCAAGAAATGTGTGTTCATTGAAACCGCTGGTTTTTGATAGTTTGGGCCCTATTAAATAATGAATGTTTTGAATTTTCTCCAAAAGTAAAGTAGTTGCAAACTCATCCTTTTAGAAACTTGTTTGGGCTGTTGAGAGGAGTAAAAAACCATCAAAAATTTCAATCCTGCATGATTCTACCAAGAAATGTGATTCTTCATTCAAAACGCTGGTTTTTGCTATTGGGCTCTATTGAATAATGAATGTTTTGAATTTTCTCCAAAAGTAAAGTAGTTGCAAACTCATGCTTTTAGAGACTTGTTTGGGCTCATGAGAGGAGTAGAAAAACATCAAAAATTTCAGTCCTGCATGATTCTACCAAGAAATGTGTGTTCATTGAAACGGCTGGTTTTTGATAGTTTGGGCCCTATTGAATAATGAATGTTTTGAATTTTCTCCAAAAGTAAAGTAGTTGCAAACTCATCCTTTTAGAAACTTGTTTGGGCTGTTGAGAGGAGTAAAAAACCATCAAAAATTTCAATCCTGCATGATTCTACCAAGAAATGTGATTCTTCATTCAAAACGCTGGTTTTTGCTATTGGGCTCTATTGAATAATGAATGTTTTGATTTTTCTCCAAAAGTAAAGTAGTTGCAAACTCATGCTTTTAGAGACTTGTTTGGGCTCATGAGAGGAGTAGAAAAACATCAAAAATTTCAGTCCTGCATCATTCTACCAAGAAATGTGTGTTCATTGAAACCGCTGGTTTTTGATAGTTTGGGCCCTATTGAATAATGAATGTTTTGAATTTTCTCCAAAAGTAAAGTAGTTGCAAACTCATCCTTTTAGAAACTTGTTTGGGCTCATGAGGGGAGTAGAAAAACATCAAAAATTTCAGTCCTGCATGATTCTACCAAGAAATGTGTGTTCATTGAAACCAGTGGTTTTTGATAGTTTGGGCCCTATTGAATAATGAATGTTTTGAATTTTCTCCAAAAGTAAAGTAGTTGCAAACTCATGCTTTTAGAGACTTGTTTGGGCTCATGAGGGGAGTAGAAAAACATCAAAAATTTCAGTCCTGCATGATTCTACCAAGAAATGTGTGTTCATTGAAACCGCTGGTTTTTGATAGTTTGGGCCCTATTGAATAATGAATGTTTTGAATTTTCTCCAAAAGTAAAGTAGTTGCAAACTCATCCTTTTAGAAACTTGTTTGGGCTGTTGAGAGGAGTAAAAAACCATCAAAAATTTCAATCCTGCATGATTCTACCAAGAAATGTGATTCTTCATTCAAAACGCTGGTTTTTGCTATTGGGCTCTATTGAATAATGAATGTTTTGAATTTTCTCCAAAAGTAAAGTAGTTGCAAACTCATGCTTTTAGAGACTTGTTTGGGCTCATGAGAGGAGTAGAAAAACATCAAAAATTTCAGTCCTGCATGATTCTACCAAGAAATGTGTGTTCATTGAAACCGCTGGTTTTTGATAGTTTGGGCCCTATTGAATAATGAATGTTTTGAATTTTCTCCAAAAGTAAAGTAGTTGCAAACTCATCCTTTTAGAAACTTGTTTGGGCTGTTGAGAGGAGTAAAAAACCATCAAAAATTTCAATCCTGCATGATTCTGCCAAGAAATGTGATTCTTCATTCAAAACGCTGGTTTTTGCTATTGGGCTCTATTGAATAATGAATGTTTTGAATTTTCTCCAAAAGTAAAGTAGTTGCAAACTCATGCTTTTAGAGACTTGTTTGGGCTCATGAGAGGAGTAGAAAAACATCAAAAATTTCAGTCCTGCATGATTCTACCAAGAAATGTGTGTTCATTGAAACGGCTGGTTTTTGATAGTTTGGGCCCTATTGAATAATGAATGTTTTGAATTTTCTCCAAAAGTAAAGTAGTTGCAAACTCATCCTTTTAGAAACTTGTTTGGGCTGTTGAGAGGAGTAAAAAACCATCAAAAATTTCAATCCTGCATGATTCTACCAAGAAATGTGATTCTTCATTCAAAACGCTGGTTTTTGCTATTGGGCTCTATTGAATAATGAATGTTTTGAATTTTCTCCAAAAGTAAAGTAGTTGCAAACTCATGCTTTTAGAGACTTGTTTGGGCTCATGAGAGGAGTAGAAAAACATCAAAAATTTCAGTCCTGCATGATTCTACCAAGAAATGTGTGTTCATTGAAACGGCTGGTTTTTGATAGTTTGGGCCCTATTGAATAATGAATGTTTTGAATTTTCTCCAAAAGTAAAGTAGTTGCAAACTCATCCTTTTAGAAACTTGTTTGGGCTGTTGAGAGGAGTAAAAAACCATCAAAAATTTCAATCCTGCATGATTCTACCAAGAAATGTGATTCTTCATTCAAAACGCTGGTTTTTGCTATTGGGCTCTATTGAATAATGAATGTTTTGATTTTTCTCCAAAAGTAAAGTAGTTGCAAACTCATGCTTTTAGAGACTTGTTTGGGCTCATGAGAGGAGTAGAAAAACATCAAAAATTTCAGTCCTGCATCATTCTACCAAGAAATGTGTGTTCATTGAAACCGCTGGTTTTTGATAGTTTGGGCCCTATTGAATAATGAATGTTTTGAATTTTCTCCAAAAGTAAAGTAGTTGCAAACTCATCCTTTTAGAAACTTGTTTGGGCTCATGAGGGGAGTAGAAAAACATCAAAAATTTCAGTCCTGCATGATTCTACCAAGAAATGTGTGTTCATTGAAACCAGTGGTTTTTGATAGTTTGGGCCCTATTGAATAATGAATGTTTTGAATTTTCTCCAAAAGTAAAGTAGTTGCAAACTCATGCTTTTAGAGACTTGTTTGGGCTCATGAGGGGAGTAGAAAAACATCAAAAATTTCAGTCCTGCATGATTCTACCAAGAAATGTGTGTTCATTGAAACCGCTGGTTTTTGATAGTTTGGGCCCTATTGAATAATGAATGTTTTGAATTTTCTCCAAAAGTAAAGTAGTTGCAAACTCATCCTTTTAGAAACTTGTTTGGGCTGTTGAGAGGAGTAAAAAACCATCAAAAATTTCAATCCTGCATGATTCTACCAAGAAATGTGATTCTTCATTCAAAACGCTGGTTTTTGCTATTGGGCTCTATTGAATAATGAATGTTTTGAATTTTCTCCAAAAGTAAAGTAGTTGCAAACTCATGCTTTTAGAGACTTGTTTGGGCTCATGAGAGGAGTAGAAAAACATCAAAAATTTCAGTCCTGCATGATTCTACCAAGAAATGTGTGTTCATTGAAACCGCTGGTTTTTGATAGTTTGGGCCCTATTGAATAATGAATGTTTTGAATTTTCTCCAAAAGTAAAGTAGTTGCAAACTCATCCTTTTAGAAACTTGTTTGGGCTGTTGAGAGGAGTAAAAAACCATCAAAAATTTCAATCCTGCATGATTCTGCCAAGAAATGTGATTCTTCATTCAAAACGCTGGTTTTTGCTATTGGGCTCTATTGAATAATGAATGTTTTGAATTTTCTCCAAAAGTAAAGTAGTTGCAAACTCATGCTTTTAGAGACTTGTTTGGGCTCATGAGAGGAGTAGAAAAACATCAAAAATTTCAGTCCTGCATGATTCTACCAAGAAATGTGTGTTCATTGAAACGGCTGGTTTTTGATAGTTTGGGCCCTATTGAATAATGAATGTTTTGAATTTTCTCCAAAAGTAAAGTAGTTGCAAACTCATCCTTTTAGAAACTTGTTTGGGCTGTTGAGAGGAGTAAAAAACCATCAAAAATTTCAATCCTGCATGATTCTACCAAGAAATGTGATTCTTCATTCAAAACGCTGGTTTTTGCTATTGGGCTCTATTGAATAATGAATGTTTTGATTTTTCTCCAAAAGTAAAGTAGTTGCAAACTCATGCTTTTAGAGACTTGTTTGGGCTCATGAGAGGAGTAGAAAAACATCAAAAATTTCAGTCCTGCATGATTCTACCAAGAAATGTGTGTTCATTGAAACCGCTGGTTTTTGATAGTTTGGGCCCTATTGAATAATGAATGTTTTGAATTTTCTCCAAAAGTAAAGTAGTTGCAAACTCATCCTTTTAGAAACTTGTTTGGGCTGTTGAGAGGAGTAAAAAACCATCAAAAATTTCAATCCTGCATGATTCTACCAAGAAATGTGATTCTTCATTCAAAACGCTTGTTTTTGCTATTGGGCTCTATTGAATAATGAATGTTTTGAATTTTCTCCAAAGGTAAAGTAGTTGCAAACTCATGCTTTTAGAGACTTGTTTGGGCTCATGAGAGGAGTAGAAAAACATCAAAAATTTCAGTCCTGCATGATTCTACCAAGAAATGTGTGTTCATTGAAACGGCTGGTTTTTGATAGTTTGGGCCCTATTGAATAATGAATGTTTTGAATTTTCTCCAAAAGTAAAGTAGTTGCAAACTCATCCTTTTAGAAACTTGTTTGGGCTGTTGAGAGGAGTAAAAAACCATCAAAAATTTCAATCCTGCATGATTCTACCAAGAAATGTGATTCTTCATTCAAAACGCTGGTTTTTGCTATTGGGCTCTATTGAATAATGAATGTTTTGAATTTTCTCCAAAAGTAAAGGAGTTGCAAACTCATGCTTTTAGAGACTTGTTTGGGCTCATGAGAGGAGTAGAAAAACATCAAAAATTTCAGTCCTGCATGATTCTACCAAGAAATGTGTGTTCATTGAAACCGCTGGTTTTTGATAGTTTGGGCCCTATTGAATAATGAATGTTTTGAATTTTCTCCAAAAGTAAAGTAGTTGCAAACTCATCCTTTTAGAAACTTGTTTGGGCTGTTGAGAGGAGTAAAAAACCATCAAAAATTTCAATCCTGCATGATTTTACCAAGAAATGTGATTCCTCATTCAAAACCTGATTTTTGCTATTGGGCTCTATTGAATAGTGAATGTTTTGAATTTTCTCCAAAAGTAAAGTAGTTGCAAACTCATGCTTTTAGAGACTTGTTTGGGCTCATGAGATGAGTAGAAAAACATCAAAAATTTCAGTCCTGCATGATTCTACCAAGACATGTGTGTTCATTGAAACGGCTGGTTTTTGATAGTTTGGGCCCTATTGAATAATGAATGTTTTGAATTTTCTCCAAAAGTAAAGTAGTTGCAAACTCATCCTCTTAGAAACTTGTTTGGGCTGTTGAGAGGAGTAAAAAACCATCAAAAATTTCAATCCTACATGATTCTACCAAGAAATGTGATTCTTCATTCAAAACGCTGGTTTTTGCTATTGGGCTCTATTGAATAATGAATGTTTTGAATTTTCTCCAAAAGTAAAGTAGTTGCAAACTCATGCTTTTAGAGACTTGTTTGGGCTCATGAGAGGAGTAGAAAAACATCAAAAATTTCAGTCCTGCATGATTCTACCAAGAAATGTGTGTTCATTGAAACCGCTGGTTTTTGATAGTTTGGGCCCTATTGAATAATGAATGTTTTGAATTTTCTCCAAAAGTAAAGTAGTTGCAAACTCATCCTTTTAGAAAATTGTTTGGGCTGTTGAGAGGAGTAAAAAAACCATCAAAAATTTCAATCCTGCATGATTCTACCAAGAAATGTGATTCTTCATTCAAAACGCTGGTTTTTGCTATTGGGCTCTATTGAATAATGAATGTTTTGAATTTTCTCCAAAAGTAAAGTAGTTGCAAACTCATGCTTTTAGAGACTTGTTTGGGCTCATGAGATGAGTAGAAAAACATCAAAAATTTCAGTCCTGCATGATTCTACCAAGACATGTGTGTTCATTGAAACGGCTGGTTTTTGATAGTTTGGGCCCTATTGAATAATGAATGTTTTGAATTTTCTCCAAAAGTAAAGTAGTTGCAAACTCATCCTTTTAGAAACTTGTTTGGGCTGTTGAGAGGAGTAAAAAACCATCAAAAATTTCAATCCTGCATGATTCTACCAAGAAATGTGATTCTTCATTCAAAACGCTGGTTTTCGCTATTGGGCTCTATTGAATAATGAATGTTTTGAATTTTCTCCAAAAGTAAAGTAGTTGCAAACTCATGCTTTTAGAGACTTGTTTGGGCTCATGAGAGGAGTAGAAAAACATCAAAAATTTCAGTCCTGCATGATTCTACCAAGAAATGTGTGTTCATTGAAACCGCTGGTTTTTGATAGTTTGGGCCCTATTGAATAATGAATGTTTTGAATTTTCTCCAAAAGTAAAGTAGTTGCAAACTCATGCTTTTAGAGACTTGTTTGGGCTCATGAGGGGAGTAGAAAAACATCAAAAATTTCAGTCCTGCATGATTCTACCAAGAAATGTGTGTTCATTGAAACCAGTGGTTTTTGATAGTTTGGGCCCTATTGAATAATGAATGTTTTGAATTTTCTCCAAAAGTAAAGTAGTTGCAAACTCATGCTTTTAGAGACTTGTTTGGGCTCATGAGGGGAGTAGAAAAACATCAAAAATTTCAGTCCTGCATGATTCTACCAAGAAATGTGTGTTCATTGAAACCGCTGGTTTTTGATAGTTTGGGCCCTATTGAATAATGAATGTTTTGAATTTTCTCCAAAAGTAAAGTAGTTGCAAACTCATCCTTTTAGAAACTTGTTTGGGCTGTTGAGAGGAGTAAAAAACCATCAAAAATTTCAATCCTGCATGATTCTACCAAGAAATGTGATTCTTCATTCAAAACGCTGGTTTTTGCTATTGGGCTCTATTGAATAATGAATGTTTTGAATTTTCTCCAAAAGTAAAGTAGTTGCAAACTCATGCTTTTAGAGACTTGTTTGGGCTCATGAGAGGAGTAGAAAAACATCAAAAATTTCAGTCCTGCATGATTCTACCAAGAAATGTGTGTTCATTGAAACCGCTGGTTTTTGATAGTTTGGGCCCTATTGAATAATGAATGTTTTGAATTTTCTCCAAAAGTAAAGTAGTTGCAAACTCATCCTTTTAGAAACTTGTTTGGGCTGTTGAGAGGAGTAAAAAACCATCAAAAATTTCAATCCTGCATGATTCTGCCAAGAAATGTGATTCTTCATTCAAAACGCTGGTTTTTGCTATTGGGCTCTATTGAATAATGAATGTTTTGAATTTTCTCCAAAAGTAAAGTAGTTGCAAACTCATGCTTTTAGAGACTTGTTTGGGCTCATGAGAGGAGTAGAAAAACATCAAAAATTTCAGTCCTGCATGATTCTACCAAGAAATGTGTGTTCATTGAAACGGCTGGTTTTTGATAGTTTGGGCCCTATTGAATAATGAATGTTTTGAATTTTCTCCAAAAGTAAAGTAGTTGCAAACTCATCCTTTTAGAAACTTGTTTGGGCTGTTGAGAGGAGTAAAAAACCATCAAAAATTTCAATCCTGCATGATTCTACCAAGAAATGTGATTCTTCATTCAAAACGCTGGTTTTTGCTATTGGGCTCTATTGAATAATGAATGTTTTGAATTTTCTCCAAAAGTAAAGTAGTTGCAAACTCATGCTTTTAGAGACTTGTTTGGGCTCATGAGAGGAGTAGAAAAACATCAAAAATTTCAGTCCTGCATGATTCTACCAAGAAATGTGTGTTCATTGAAACGGCTGGTTTTTGATAGTTTGGGCCCTATTGAATAATGAATGTTTTGAATTTTCTCCAAAAGTAAAGTAGTTGCAAACTCATCCTTTTAGAAACTTGTTTGGGCTGTTGAGAGGAGTAAAAAACCATCAAAAATTTCAATCCTGCATGATTCTACCAAGAAATGTGATTCTTCATTCAAAACGCTGGTTTTTGCTATTGGGCTCTATTGAATAATGAATGTTTTGATTTTTCTCCAAAAGTAAAGTAGTTGCAAACTCATGCTTTTAGAGACTTGTTTGGGCTCATGAGAGGAGTAGAAAAACATCAAAAATTTCAGTCCTGCATCATTCTACCAAGAAATGTGTGTTCATTGAAACCGCTGGTTTTTGATAGTTTGGGCCCTATTGAATAATGAATGTTTTGAATTTTCTCCAAAAGTAAAGTAGTTGCAAACTCATCCTTTTAGAAACTTGTTTGGGCTCATGAGGGGAGTAGAAAAACATCAAAAATTTCAGTCCTGCATGATTCTACCAAGAAATGTGTGTTCATTGAAACCAGTGGTTTTTGATAGTTTGGGCCCTATTGAATAATGAATGTTTTGAATTTTCTCCAAAAGTAAAGTAGTTGCAAACTCATGCTTTTAGAGACTTGTTTGGGCTCATGAGGGGAGTAGAAAAACATCAAAAATTTCAGTCCTGCATGATTCTACCAAGAAATGTGTGTTCATTGAAACCGCTGGTTTTTGATAGTTTGGGCCCTATTGAATAATGAATGTTTTGAATTTTCTCCAAAAGTAAAGTAGTTGCAAACTCATCCTTTTAGAAACTTGTTTGGGCTGTTGAGAGGAGTAAAAAACCATCAAAAATTTCAATCCTGCATGATTCTACCAAGAAATGTGATTCTTCATTCAAAACGCTGGTTTTTGCTATTGGGCTCTATTGAATAATGAATGTTTTGAATTTTCTCCAAAAGTAAAGTAGTTGCAAACTCATGCTTTTAGAGACTTGTTTGGGCTCATGAGAGGAGTAGAAAAACATCAAAAATTTCAGTCCTGCATGATTCTACCAAGAAATGTGTGTTCATTGAAACCGCTGGTTTTTGATAGTTTGGGCCCTATTGAATAATGAATGTTTTGAATTTTCTCCAAAAGTAAAGTAGTTGCAAACTCATCCTTTTAGAAACGTGTTTGGGCTGTTGAGAGGAGTAAAAAACCATCAAAAATTTCAATCCTGCATGATTCTGCCAAGAAATGTGATTCTTCATTCAAAACGCTGGTTTTTGCTATTGGGCTCTATTGAATAATGAATGTTTTGAATTTTCTCCAAAAGTAAAGTAGTTGCAAACTCATGCTTTTAGAGACTTGTTTGGGCTCATGAGAGGAGTAGAAAAACATCAAAAATTTCAGTCCTGCATGATTCTACCAAGAAATGTGTGTTCATTGAAACGGCTGGTTTTTGATAGTTTGGGCCCTATTGAATAATGAATGTTTTGAATTTTCTCCAAAAGTAAAGTAGTTGCAAACTCATCCTTTTAGAAACTTGTTTGGGCTGTTGAGAGGAGTAAAAAACCATCAAAAATTTCAATCCTGCATGATTCTACCAAGAAATGTGATTCTTCATTCAAAACGCTGGTTTTTGCTATTGGGCTCTATTGAATAATGAATGTTTTGATTTTTCTCCAAAAGTAAAGTAGTTGCAAACTCATGCTTTTAGAGACTTGTTTGGGCTCATGAGAGGAGTAGAAAAACATCAAAAATTTCAGTCCTGCATGATTCTACCAAGAAATGTGTGTTCATTGAAACCGCTGGTTTTTGATAGTTTGGGCCCTATTGAATAATGAATGTTTTGAATTTTCTCCAAAAGTAAAGTAGTTGCAAACTCATCCTTTTAGAAACTTGTTTGGGCTGTTGAGAGGAGTAAAAAACCATCAAAAATTTCAATCCTGCATGATTCTACCAAGAAATGTGATTCTTCATTCAAAACGCTTGTTTTTGCTATTGGGCTCTATTGAATAATGAATGTTTTGAATTTTCTCCAAAGGTAAAGTAGTTGCAAACTCATGCTTTTAGAGACTTGTTTGGGCTCATGAGAGGAGTAGAAAAACATCAAAAATTTCAGTCCTGCATGATTCTACCAAGAAATGTGTGTTCATTGAAACGGCTGGTTTTTGATAGTTTGGGCCCTATTGAATAATGAATGTTTTGAATTTTCTCCAAAAGTAAAGTAGTTGCAAACTCATCCTTTTAGAAACTTGTTTGGGCTGTTGAGAGGAGTAAAAAACCATCAAAAATTTCAATCCTGCATGATTCTACCAAGAAATGTGATTCTTCATTCAAAACGCTGGTTTTTGCTATTGGGCTCTATTGAATAATGAATGTTTTGAATTTTCTCCAAAAGTAAAGGAGTTGCAAACTCATGCTTTTAGAGACTTGTTTGGGCTCATGAGAGGAGTAGAAAAACATCAAAAATTTCAGTCCTGCATGATTCTACCAAGAAATGTGTGTTCATTGAAACCGCTGGTTTTTGATAGTTTGGGCCCTATTGAATAATGAATGTTTTGAATTTTCTCCAAAAGTAAAGTAGTTGCAAACTCATCCTTTTAGAAACTTGTTTGGGCTGTTGAGAGGAGTAAAAAACCATCAAAAATTTCAATCCTGCATGATTTTACCAAGAAATGTGATTCCTCATTCAAAACCTGATTTTTGCTATTGGGCTCTATTGAATAGTGAATGTTTTGAATTTTCTCCAAAAGTAAAGTAGTTGCAAACTCATGCTTTTAGAGACTTGTTTGGGCTCATGAGATGAGTAGAAAAACATCAAAAATTTCAGTCCTGCATGATTCTACCAAGACATGTGTGTTCATTGAAACGGCTGGTTTTTGATAGTTTGGGCCCTATTGAATAATGAATGTTTTGAATTTTCTCCAAAAGTAAAGTAGTTGCAAACTCATCCTCTTAGAAACTTGTTTGGGCTGTTGAGAGGAGTAAAAAACCATCAAAAATTTCAATCCTACATGATTCTACCAAGAAATGTGATTCTTCATTCAAAACGCTGGTTTTTGCTATTGGGCTCTATTGAATAATGAATGTTTTGAATTTTCTCCAAAAGTAAAGTAGTTGCAAACTCATGCTTTTAGAGACTTGTTTGGGCTCATGAGAGGAGTAGAAAAACATCAAAAATTTCAGTCCTGCATGATTCTACCAAGAAATGTGTGTTCATTGAAACCGCTGGTTTTTGATAGTTTGGGCCCTATTGAATAATGAATGTTTTGAATTTTCTCCAAAAGTAAAGTAGTTGCAAACTCATCCTTTTAGAAAATTGTTTGGGCTGTTGAGAGGAGTAAAAAAACCATCAAAAATTTCAATCCTGCATGATTCTACCAAGAAATGTGATTCTTCATTCAAAACGCTGGTTTTTGCTATTGGGCTCTATTGAATAATGAATGTTTTGAATTTTCTCCAAAAGTAAAGTAGTTGCAAACTCATGCTTTTAGAGACTTGTTTGGGCTCATGAGATGAGTAGAAAAACATCAAAAATTTCAGTCCTGCATGATTCTACCAAGACATGTGTGTTCATTGAAACGGCTGGTTTTTGATAGTTTGGGCCCTATTGAATAATGAATGTTTTGAATTTTCTCCAAAAGTAAAGTAGTTGCAAACTCATCCTTTTAGAAACTTGTTTGGGCTGTTGAGAGGAGTAAAAAACCATCAAAAATTTCAATCCTGCATGATTCTACCAAGAAATGTGATTCTTCATTCAAAACGCTGGTTTTCGCTATTGGGCTCTATTGAATAATGAATGTTTTGAATTTTCTCCAAAAGTAAAGTAGTTGCAAACTCATGCTTTTAGAGACTTGTTTGGGCTCATGAGAGGAGTAGAAAAACATCAAAAATTTCAGTCCTGCATGATTCTACCAAGAAATGTGTGTTCATTGAAACCGCTGGTTTTTGATAGTTTGGGCCCTATTGAATAATGAATGTTTTGAATTTTCTCCAAAAGTAAAGTAGTTGCAAACTCATGCTTTTAGAGACTTGTTTGGGCTCATGAGGGGAGTAGAAAAACATCAAAAATTTCAGTCCTGCATGATTCTACCAAGAAATGTGTGTTCATTGAAACCGCTGGTTTTTGATAGTTTGGGCCCTATTGAATAATGAATGTTTTGAATTTTCTCCAAAAGTAAAGTAGTTGCAAACTCATCCTTTTAGAAACTTGTTTGGGCTGTTGAGAGGAGTAAAAAACCATCAAAAATTTCAATCCTGCATGATTCTACCAAGAAATGTGATTCTTCATTCAAAACGCTGGTTTTTGCTATTGGGCTCTATTGAATAATGAATGTTTTGAATTTTCTCCAAAAGTAAAGTAGTTGCAAACTCATGCTTTTAGAGACTTGTTTGGGCTCATGAGAGGAGTAGAAAAACATCAAAAATTTCAGTCCTGCATGATTCTACCAAGAAATGTGTGTTCATTGAAACCGCTGGTTTTTGATAGTTTGGGCCCTATTGAATAATGAATGTTTTGAATTTTCTCCAAAAGTAAAGTAGTTGCAAACTCATCCTTTTAGAAACTTGTTTGGGCTGTTGAGAGGAGTAAAAAACCATCAAAAATTTCAATCCTGCATGATTCTGCCAAGAAATGTGATTCTTCATTCAAAACGCTGGTTTTTGCTATTGGGCTCTATTGAATAATGAATGTTTTGAATTTTCTCCAAAAGTAAAGTAGTTGCAAACTAATGCTTTTAGAGACTTGTTTGGGCTCATGAGAGGAGTAGAAAAACATCAAAAATTTCAGTCCTGCATGATTCTACCAAGAAATGTGTGTTCATTGAAACGGCTGGTTTTTGATAGTTTGGGCCCTATTGAATAATGAATGTTTTGAATTTTCTCCAAAAGTAAAGTAGTTGCAAACTCATCCTTTTAGAAACTTGTTTGGGCTGTTGAGAGGAGTAAAAAACCATCAAAAATTTCAATCCTGCATGATTCTACCAAGAAATGTGATTCTTCATTCAAAACGCTGGTTTTTGCTATTGGGCTCTATTGAATAATGAATGTTTTGATTTTTCTCCAAAAGTAAAGTAGTTGCAAACTCATGCTCTTAGAGACTTGTTTGGGCTCATGAGAGGAGTAGAAAAACATCAAAAATTTCAGTCCTGCATGATTCTACCAAGAAATGTGTGTTCATTGAAACCGCTGGTTTTTGATAGTTTGGGCCCTATTGAATAATGAATGTTTTGAATTTTCTCCAAAAGTAAAGTAGTTGCAAACTCATCCTTTTAGAAACTTGTTTGGGCTGTTGAGAGGAGTAAAAAACCATCAAAAATTTCAATCCTGCATGATTCTACCAAGAAATGTGATTCTTCATTCAAAACGCTTGTTTTTGCTATTGGGCTCTATTGAATAATGAATGTTTTGAATTTTCTCCAAAGGTAAAGTAGTTGCAAACTCATGCTTTTAGAGACTTGTTTGGGCTCATGAGAGGAGTAGAAAAACATCAAAAATTTCAGTCCTGCATGATTCTACCAAGAAATGTGTGTTCATTGAAACCGCTGGTTTTTGATAGTTTGGGCCCTATTGAATAATGAATGTTTTGAATTTTCTCCAAAAGTAAAGTAGTTGCAAACTCATGCTTTTAGAGACTTGTTTGGGCTCATGAGGGGAGTAGAAAAACATCAAAAATTTCAGTCCTGCATGATTCTACCAAGAAATGTGTGTTCATTGAAACCGCTGGTTTTTGATAGTTTGGGCCCTATTGAATAATGAATGTTTTGAATTTTCTCCAAAAGTAAAGTAGTTGCAAACTCATCCTTTTAGAAACTTGTTTGGGCTGTTGAGAGGAGTAAAAAACCATCAAAAATTTCAATCCTGCATGATTCTACCAAGAAATGTGATTCTTCATTCAAAACGCTGGTTTTTGCTATTGGGCTCTATTGAATAATGAATGTTTTGAATTTTCTCCAAAAGTAAAGTAGTTGCAAACTCATGCTTTTAGAGACTTGTTTGGGCTCATGAGAGGAGTAGAAAAACATCAAAAATTTCAGTCCTGCATGATTCTACCAAGAAATGTGTGTTCATTGAAACCGCTGGTTTTTGATAGTTTGGGCCCTATTGAATAATGAATGTTTTGAATTTTCTCCAAAAGTAAAGTAGTTGCAAACTCATCCTTTTAGAAACTTGTTTGGGCTGTTGAGAGGAGTAAAAAACCATCAAAAATTTCAATCCTGCATGATTCTGCCAAGAAATGTGATTCTTCATTCAAAACGCTGGTTTTTGCTATTGGGCTCTATTGAATAATGAATGTTTTGAATTTTCTCCAAAAGTAAAGTAGTTGCAAACTCATGCTTTTAGAGACTTGTTTGGGCTCATGAGAGGAGTAGAAAAACATCAAAAATTTCAGTCCTGCATGATTCTACCAAGAAATGTGTGTTCATTGAAACGGCTGGTTTTTGATAGTTTGGGCCCTATTGAATAATGAATGTTTTGAATTTTCTCCAAAAGTAAAGTAGTTGCAAACTCATCCTTTTAGAAACTTGTTTGGGCTGTTGAGAGGAGTAAAAAACCATCAAAAATTTCAATCCTGCATGATTCTACCAAGAAATGTGATTCTTCATTCAAAACGCTGGTTTTTGCTATTGGGCTCTATTGAATAATGAATGTTTTGATTTTTCTCCAAAAGTAAAGTAGTTGCAAACTCATGCTCTTAGAGACTTGTTTGGGCTCATGAGAGGAGTAGAAAAACATCAAAAATTTCAGTCCTGCATGATTCTACCAAGAAATGTGTGTTCATTGAAACCGCTGGTTTTTGATAGTTTGGGCCCTATTGAATAATGAATGTTTTGAATTTTCTCCAAAAGTAAAGTAGTTGCAAACTCATCCTTTTAGAAACTTGTTTGGGCTGTTGAGAGGAGTAAAAAACCATCAAAAATTTCAATCCTGCATGATTCTACCAAGAAATGTGATTCTTCATTCAAAACGCTTGTTTTTGCTATTGGGCTCTATTGAATAATGAATGTTTTGAATTTTCTCCAAAGGTAAAGTAGTTGCAAACTCATGCTTTTAGAGACTTGTTTGGGCTCATGAGAGGAGTAGAAAAACATCAAAAATTTCAGTCCTGCATGATTCTACCAAGAAATGTGTGTTCATTGAAACCGCTGGTTTTTGATAGTTTGGGCCCTATTGAATAATGAATGTTTTGAATTTTCTCCAAAAGTAAAGTAGTTGCAAACTCATCCTTTTAGAAACTTGTTTGGGCTGTTGAGAGGAGTAAAAAACCATCAAAAATTTCAATCCTGCATGATTCTACCAAGAAATGTGATTCTTCATTCAAAACGCTGGTTTTTGCTATTGGGCTCTATTGAATAATGAATGTTTTGAATTTTCTCCAAAAGTAAAGTAGTTGCAAACTCATGCTTTTAGAGACTTGTTTGGGCTCATGAGAGGAGTAGAAAAACATCAAAAATTTCAGTCCTGCATGATTCTACCAAGAAATGTGTGTTCATTCAAACCGCTGGTTTTTGATAGTTTGTGCCCTATTGAATAATGAATGTTTTGAATTTTCTCCAAAAGTAAAGTAGTTGCAAACTCATGCTTTTAGAGACTTGTTTGGGCTCATGAGGGGAGTAGAAAAACATCAAAAATTTCAGTCCTGCATGATTCTACCAAGAAATGTGTGTTCATTGAAACCGCTGGTTTTTGATAGTTTTTGGGCCCTATTGAATAATGAATGTTTTGAATTTTCTCCAAAAGTAAAGTAGTTGCAAACTCATCCTTTTAGAAACTTGTTTGGGCTGTTGAGAGGAGTAAAAAACCATCAAAAATTTCAATCCTGCATGATTCTACCAAGAAATGTGATTCTTCATTCAAAACGCTGGTTTTTGCTATTGGGCTCTATTGAATAATGAATGTTTTGAATTTTCTCCAAAAGTAAAGTAGTTGCAAACTCATGCTTTTAGAGACTTGTTTGGGCTCATGAGAGGAGTAGAAAAACATCAAAAATTTCAGTCCTGCATGATTCTACCAAGAAATGTGTGTTCATTGAAACCGCTGGTTTTTGATAGTTTGGGCCCTATTGAATAATGAATGTTTTGAATTTTCTCCAAAAGTAAAGTAGTTGCAAACTCATCCTTTTAGAAACTTGTTTGGGCTGTTGAGAGGAGTAAAAAACCATCAAAAATTTCAATCCTGCATGATTCTACCAAGAAATGTGATTCTTCATTCAAAACGCTGGTTTTTGCTATTGGGCTCTATTGAATAATGAATGTTTTGAATTTTCTCCAAAAGTAAAGTAGTTGCAAACTCATGCTTTTAGAGACTTGTTTGGGCTCATGAGAGGAGTAGAAAAACATCAAAAATTTCAGTCCTGCATGATTCTACCAAGAAATGTGTGTTCATTGAAACGGCTGGTTTTTGATAGTTTGGGCCCTATTGAATAATGAATGTTTTGAATTTTCTCCAAAAGTAAAGTAGTTGCAAACTCATCCTTTTAGAAACTTGTTTGGGCTGTTGAGAGGAGTAAAAAACCATCAAAAATTTCAATCCTGCATGATTCTACCAAGAAATGTGATTCTTCATTCAAAACGCTGGTTTTTGCTATTGGGCTCTATTGAATAATGAATGTTTTGATTTTTCTCCAAAAGTAAAGTAGTTGCAAACTCATGCTCTTAGAGACTTGTTTGGGCTCATGAGAGGAGTAGAAAAACATCAAAAATTTCAGTCCTGCATGATTCTACCAAGAAATGTGTGTTCATTGAAACCGCTGGTTTTTGATAGTTTGGGCCCTATTGAATAATGAATGTTTTGAATTTTCTCCAATAGTAAAGTAGTTGCAAACTCATCCTTTTAGAAACTTGTTTGGGCTGTTGAGAGGAGTAAAAATCCATCAAAAATTTCAATCCTGCATGATTCTACCAAGAAATGTGATTCTTCATTCAAAACGCTGGTTTTTGCTATTGGGCTCTATTGAATAATGAATGTTTTGAATTTTCTCCAAAGGTAAAGTAGTTGCAAACTCATGCTTTTAGAGACTTGTTTGGGCTCATGAGAGGAGTAGAAAAACATCAAAAATTTCAGTCCTGCATGATTCTACCAAGAAATGTGTGTTCATTGAAACCGCTGGTTTTTGATAGTTTGGGCCCTATTGAATAATGAATGTTTTGAATTTTCTCCAAAAGTAAAGTAGTTGCAAACTCATCCTTTTAGAAACTTGTTTGGGCTGTTGAGAGGAGTAAAAAACCATCAAAAATTTCAATCCTGCATGATTCTACCAAGAAATGTGATTCTTCATTCAAAACGCTGGTTTTTGCTATTGGGCTCTATTGAATAATGAATGTTTTGAATTTTCTCCAAAAGTAAAGTAGTTGCAAACTCATCCTTTTAGAGACTTGTTTGGGCTCATGAGAGTAGAAAAACATCAAAAATTTCAGTCCTGCATGATTCTACCAAGAAATGTGTGTTCATTGAAACCGCTGGTTTTTGATAGTTTGGGCCCTATTGAATAATGAATGTTTTGAATTTTCTCCAAAAGTAAAGTAGTTGCAAACTCATCCTTTTAGAAACTTGTTTGGGCTGTTGAGTGGAATAAAAAACCATCAAAAATTTCAATCCTGCATGATTCTACCAAGAAATGTGATTCTTCATTCAAAACGCTGGTTTTTGCTATTGGGCTCTATTGAATAATGAATGTTTTGAATTTTCTCCAAAAGTAAAGTAGTTGCAAACTCATCCTTTTAGAGACTTGTTTCGGCTCATGAGAGGAGTAGAAAAACATCAAAAATTTCAGTCCTGCACGATTCTACCAAGAAATGTGTGTTCATTCAAACCGCTGGTTTTTGATATTTTGGGCCCTATTGAATAATGAATGTTTTGAATTTTCTCCAAAAGTAAAGTAGTTGCAAACTCATCCTTTTAGAAACTTGTTTGGGCTGTTGAGAGGAGTAAAAACCATCAAAAATTTCAATCCTGCATGATTCTACCAAGAAATCTGAATCTTCATTCAAAACCTGATTTTTGCCATTGGGCTCTATTGAATAATGAATGTTTTGAATTTTCTCCAAAAGTAAAGTAGTTGCAAACTCATGCTTTTAGAGACTTGTTTGGGCTCATGAGAGGAGTAGAAAAACATCAAAAATTTCAGTCCTGCATGATTCTACCAAGAAATGTGTGTTCATTGAAACCGCTGGTTTTTGATAGTTTGGGCCCTATTGAATAATGAATGTTTTGAATTTTCTCCAAAAGTAAAGTAGTTGCAAACTCATCCTTTTAGAAACTTGTTTGGGCTGTTGAGAGGAGTAAAAAACCATCAAAAATTTCAATCCTGCATGATTCTGCCAAGAAATGTGATTCTTCATTCAAAACGCTGGTTTTTGCTATTGGGCTCTATTGAATAATGAATGTTTTGAATTTTCTCCAAAAGTAAAGTAGTTGCAAACTCATGCTTTTAGAGACTTGTTTGGGCTCATGAGAGGAGTAGAAAAACATCAAAAATTTCAGTCCTGCATGATTCTACCAAGAAATGTGTGTTCATTGAAACGGCTGGTTTTTGATAGTTTGGGCCCTATTGAATAATGAATGTTTTGAATTTTCTCCAAAAGTAAAGTAGTTGCAAACTCATCCTTTTAGAAACTTGTTTGGGCTGTTGAGAGGAGTAAAAAACCATCAAAAATTTCAATCCTGCATGATTCTACCAAGAAATGTGATTCTTCATTCAAAACGCTGGTTTTTGCTATTGGGCTCTATTGAATAATGAATGTTTTGATTTTTCTCCAAAAGTAAAGTAGTTGCAAACTCATGCTTTTAGAGACTTGTTTGGGCTCATGAGAGGAGTAGAAAAACATCAAAAATTTCAGTCCTGCATGATTCTACCAAGAAATGTGTGTTCATTGAAACCGCTGGTTTTTGATAGTTTGGGCCCTATTGAATAATGAATGTTTTGAATTTTCTCCAAAAGTAAAGTAGTTGCAAACTCATCCTTTTAGAAACTTGTTTGGGCTGTTGAGAGGAGTAAAAAACCATCAAAAATTTCAATCCTGCATGATTCTACCAAGAAATGTGATTCTTCATTCAAAACGCTGGTTTTTGCTATTGGGCTCTATTGAATAATGAATGTTTTGAATTTTCTCCAAAAGTAAAGTAGTTGCAAACTCATGCTTTTAGAGACTTGTTTGGGCTCATGAGAGGAGTAGAAAAACATCAAAAATTTCAGTCCTGCATGATTCTACCAAGAAATGTGTGTTCATTGAAACCGCTGGTTTTTGATAGTTTGGGCCCTATTGAATAATGAATGTTTTGAATTTTCTCCAAAAGTAAAGTAGTTGCAAACTCATCCTTTTAGAAACTTGTTTGGGCTGTTGAGAGGAGTAAAAAACCATCAAAAATTTCAATCCTGCATGATTCTACCAAGAAATGTGATTCTTCATTCAAAACGCTGGTTTTTGCTATTGGGCTCTATTGAATAATGAATGTTTTGAATTTTCTCCAAAAGTAAAGTAGTTGCAAACTCATGCTTTTAGAGACTTGTTTGGGCTCATGAGAGGAGTAGAAAAACATCAAAAATTTCAGTCCTGCATGATTCTACCAAGAAATGTGTGTTCATTGAAACCGCTGGTTTTTGATAGTTTGGGCCCTATTGAATAATGAATGTTTTGAATTTTCTCCAAAAGTAAAGTAGTTGCAAACTCATCCTTTTAGAAACTTGTTTGGGCTGTTGAGAGGAGTGAAAAACCATCAAAAATTTCAATCCTGCATGATTTTACCAAGAAATGTGATTCTTCATTCAAAACCTGATTTTTGCTATTGGGCTCTATTGAATAGTGAATGTTTTGAATTTTCTCCAAAAGTAAAGTAGTTGCAAACTCATGCTTTTAGAGACTTGTTTGGGCTCATGAGAGGAGTAGAAAAACATCAAAAATTTCAGTCCTGCATGATTCTACCAAGAAATGTGTGTTCATTGAAACCGCTGGTTTTTGATAGTTTGGGCCCTATTGAATAATGAATGTTTTGAATTTTCTCCAAAAGTAAAGTAGTTGCAAACTCATCCTTTTAGAAACTTGTTTGGGCTGTTGAGAGGAGTAAAAAACCATCAAAAATTTCAATCCTGCATGATTTTACCAAGAAATGTGATTCTTCATTCAAAACCTGATTTTTGCTATTGGGCTCTATTGAATAGTGAATGTTTTGAATTTTCTCCAAAAGTAAAGTAGTTGCAAACTCATGCTTTTAGAGACTTGTTTGGGCTCATGAGAGGAGTAGAAAAACATCAAAAATTTCAGTCCTGCATGATTCTACCAAGAAATGTGTGTTCATTGAAACCGCTGGTTTTTGATAGTTTGGGCCCTATTGAATAATGAATGTTTTGAATTTTCTCCAAAAGTAAAGTAGTTGCAAACTCATCCTTTTAGAAACTTGTTTGGGCTGTTGAGAGGAGTAAAAAACCATCAAAAATTTCAATCCTGCATGATTCTACCAAGAAATGTGATTCTTCATTCAAAACGCTGGTTTTTGCTATTGGGCTCTATTGAATAATGAATGTTTTGAATTTTCTCCAAAAGTAAAGTAGTTGCAAACTCATGCTTTTAGAGACTTGTTTGGGCTCATGAGAGGAGTAGAAAAACATCAAAAATTTCAGTCCTGCATGATTCTACCAAGAAATGTGTGTTCATTGAAACCGCTGGTTTTATGATAGTTTGGGCCCTATTGAATAATGAATGTTTTGAATTTTCTCCAAAAGTAAAGTAGTTGCAAACTCATCCTTTTAGAAACTTGTTTGGGCTGTTGAGAGGAGTAAAAAACCATCAAAAATTTCAATCCTGCATGATTCTACCAAGAAATGTGATTCTTCATTCAAAACGCTGGTTTTTGCTATTGGGCTCTATTGAATAATGAATGTTTTGAATTTTCTCCAAAAGTAAAGTAGTTGCAAACTCATGCTTTTAGAGACTTGTTTGGGCTCATGAGAGGAGTAGAAAAACATCAAAAATTTCAGTCCTGCATGATTCTACCAAGAAATGTGTGTTCATTGAAACCGCTGGTTTTTGATAGTTTGGGCCCTATTGAATAATGAATGTTTTGAATTTTCTCCAAAAGTAAAGTAGTTGCAAACTCATCCTTTTAGAAACTTGTTTGGGCTGTTGAGAGGAGTAAAAAACCATCAAAAATTTCAATCCTGCATGATTCTACCAAGAAATGTGATTCTTCATTCAAAACGCTGGTTTTTGCTATTGGGCTCTATTGAATAATGAATGTTTTGAATTTTCTCCAAAAGTAAAGTAGTTGCAAACTCATGCTTTTAGAGACTTGTTTGGGCTCATGAGATGAGTAGAAAAACATCAAAAATTTCAGTCCTGCATGATTCTACCAAGACATGTGTGTTCATTGAAACGGCTGGTTTTTGATAGTTTGGGCCCTATTGAATAATGAATGTTTTGAATTTTCTCCAAAAGTAAAGTAGTTGCAAACTCATCCTTTTAGAAACTTGTTTGGGCTGTTGAGAGGAGTAAAAAACCATCAAAAATTTCAATCCTGCATGATTCTACCAAGAAATGTGATTCTTCATTCAAAACGCTGGTTTTTGCTATTGGGCTCTATTGAATAATGAAAGTTTTGAATTTTCTCCAAAAGTAAAGTAGTTGCAAACTCATCCTTTTAGAAACTTGTTTGGGCTGTTGAGAGGAGTAAAAAACCATCAAAAATTTCAATCCTGCATGATTCTACCAAGAAATGTGATTCTTCATTCAAAACGCTGGTTTTTGCTATTGGGCTCTATTGAATAATGAATGTTTTGAATTTTCTCCAAAAGTAAAGTAGTTGCAAACTCATGCTTTTAGAGACTTGTTTGGGCTCATGAGATGACTAGAAAAACATCAAAAATTTCAGTCCTGCATGATTCTACCAAGACATGTGTGTTCATTGAAACGGCTGGTTTTTGATAGTTTGGGCCCTATTGAATAATGAATGTTTTGAATTTTCTCCAAAAGTAAAGTAGTTGCAAACTCATCCTTTTAGAAACTTGTTTGGGCTGTTGAGAGGAGTAAAAAACCATCAAAAATTTCAATCCTGCATGATTCTACCAAGAAATGTGATTCTTCATTCAAAACGCTGGTTTTTGCTATTGGGCTCTATTGCATAATGAATGTTTTGAATTTTCTCCAAAAGTAAAGTAGTTGCAAACTCATGCTTTTAGAGACTTGTTTGGGCTCATGAGAGGAGTAGAAAAACATCAAAAATTTCAGTCCTGCATGATTCTACCAAGAAATGTGTGTTCATTGAAACCGCTGGTTTTTGATAGTTTGGGCCCTATTGAATAATGAATGTTTTGAATTTTCTCCAAAAGTAAAGTAGTTGCAAACTCATCCTTTTAGAAACTTGTTTGGGCTGTTGAGAGGAGTAAAAAACCATCAAAAATTTCAATCCTGCATGATTCTACCAAGAAATGTGATTCTTCATTCAAAACGCTGGTTTTTGCTATTGGGCTCTATTGAATAATGAATGTTTTGAATTTTCTCCAAAAGTAAAGTAGTTGCAAACTCATGCTTTTAGAAACTTGTTTGGGCTCATGAGAGGAGTAGAAAAACATCAAAAATTTCAGTCCTGCATGATTCTACCAAGAAATGTGTGTTCATTGAAACCGCTGGTTTTTGATAGTTTGGGCCCTATTGAATAATGAATGTTTTGAATTTTCTCCAAAAGTAAAGTAGTTGCAAACTCATGCTTTTAGAGACTTGTTTGGGCTCATGAGAGGAGTAGAAAAACATCAAAAATATCAGCCCTGCATGATTCTACCAAGAAATGTGTGTTCATTGAAACCGCTGGTTTTTGATAGTTTGGGCCCTATTGAATAATGAATGTTTTGAATTTTCTCCAAAAGTAAAGTAGTTGCAAACTCATCCTTTTAGAAACTTGTTTGGGCTGTTGAGAGGAGTAAAAAACCATCAAAAATTTCAATCCTGCATGATTCTACCAAGAAATGTGATTCTTCATTCAAAACGCTGGTTTTTGCTATTGGGCTCTATTGAATAATGAATGTTTTGAATTTTCTCCAAAAGTAAAGTAGTTGCAAACTCATGCTTTTAGAGACTTGTTTGGGCTCATGAGATGAGTAGAAAAACATCAAAAATTTCAGTCCTGCATGATTCTACCGAGACATGTGTGTTCATTGAAACGGCTGGTTTTTGATAGTTTGGGCCCTATTGAATAATGAATGTTTTGAATTTTCTCCAAAAGTAAAGTAGTTGCAAACTCATCCTTTTAGAAACTTGTTTGGGCTGTTGAGAGGAGTAAAAAACCATCAAAAATTTCAATCCTGCATGATTCTACCAAGAAATGTGATTCTTCATTCAAAACGCTGGTTTTTGCTATTGGGCTCTATTGAATAATGAATGTTTTGAATTTTCTCCAAAAGTAAAGTAGTTGCAAACTCATCCTTTTAGAAACTTGTTTGGGCTGTTGAGAGGAGTAAAAAACCATCAAAAATTTCAATCCTGCATGATTCTACCAAGAAATGTGATTCTTCATTCAAAACGCTGGTTTTTGCTATTGGGCTCTATTGAATAATGAATGTTTTGAATTTTCTCCAAAAGTAAAGTAGTTGCAAACTCATGCTTTTAGAGACTTGTTTGGGCTCATGAGAGGAGTAGAAAAACATCAAAAATTTCAGTCCTGCATGATTCTACCAAGAAATGTGTGTTGATTCAAACCGCTGGTTTTTGATAGTTTTTGCCCTATTGAATAATGAATGTTTTGAATTTTCTCCAAAAGTAAAGTAGTTGCAAACTCATGCTTTTAGAGACTTGTTTGGGCCCATGAGAGGAGTAGAAAAACATCAAAAATTTCAGTCCTGCATGATTCTACCAAGAAATGTGTGTTCATTGAAACCGCTGGTTTTTGATAGTTTGGGCCCTATTGAATAATGAATGTTTTGAATTTTCTCCAAAAGTAAAGTAGTTGCAAACTCATCCTTTTAGAAACTTGTTTGGGCTGTTGAGAGGAGTAAAAAACCATCAAAAATTTCAATCCTGCATGATTCTACCAAGAAATGTGATTCTTCATTCAAAACGCTGGTTTTTGCTATTGGGCTCTATTGAATAATGAATGTTTTGAATTTTCTCCAAAAGTAAAGTAGTTGCAAACTCATGCTTTTAGAGACTTGTTTGGGCTCATGAGAGGAGTAGAAAAACATCAAAAATTTCAGTCCTGCATGATTCTACCAAGAAATGTGTGTTCATTGAAACCGCTGGTTTTTGATAGTTTGGGCCCTATTGAATAATGAATGTTTTGAATTTTCTCCAAAAGTAAAGTAGTTGCAAACTCATCCTTTTAGAAACTTGTTTGGGCTGTTGAGAGGAGTAAAAAACCATCAAAAATTTCAATCCTGCATGATTCTACCAAGAAATGTGATTCTTCATTCAAAACGCTGGTTTTTGCTATTGGGCTCTATTGAATAATGAATGTTTTGAATTTTCTCCAAAAGTAAAGTAGTTGCAAACTCATGCTTTTAGAGACTTGTTTGGGCTCATGAGATGAGTAGAAAAACATCAAAAATTTCAGTCCTGCATGATTCTACCAAGACATGTGTGTTCATTGAAACGGCTGGTTTTTGATAGTTTGGGCCCTATTGAATAATGAATGTTTTGAATTTTCTCCAAAAGTAAAGTAGTTGCAAACTCATCCTTTTAGAAACTTGTTTGGGCTGTTGAGAGGAGTAAAAAACCATCAAAAATTTCAATCCTGCATGATTCTACCAAGAAATGTGATTCTTCATTCAAAACGCTGGTTTTTGCTATTGGGCTCTATTGAATAATGAATGTTTTGAATTTTCTCCAAAAGTAAAGTAGTTGCAAACTCATCCTTTTAGAAACTTGTTTGGGCTGTTGAGAGGAGTAAAAAACCATCAAAAATTTCAATCCTGCATGATTCTACCAAGAAATGTGATTCTTCATTCAAAACGCTGGTTTTTGCTATTGGGCTCTATTGAATAATGAATGTTTTGAATTTTCTCCAAAAGTAAAGTAGTTGCAAACTCATGCTTTTAGAGACTTGTTTGGGCTCATGAGATGAGTAGAAAAACATCAAAAATTTCAGTCCTGCATGATTCTACCAAGACATGTGTGTTCATTGAAACGGCTGGTTTTTGATAGTTTGGGCCCTATTGAATAATGAATGTTTTGAATTTTCTCCAAAAGTAAAGTAGTTGCAAACTCATCCTTTTAGAAACTTGTTTGGGCTGTTGAGAGGAGTAAAAAACCATCAAAAATTTCAATCCTGCATGATTCTACCAAGAAATGTGATTCTTCATTCAAAACGCTGGTTTTTGCTATTGGGCTCTAATGAATAATGAATGTTTTGAATTTTCTCCAAAAGTAAAGTAGTTGCAAACTCATGCTTTTAGAGACTTGTTTGGGCTCATGAGAGGAGTAGAAAAACATCAAAAATTTCAGTCCTGCATGATTCTACCAAGAAATGTGTGTTCATTGAAACCGCTGGTTTTTGATAGTTTGGGCCCTATTGAATAATGAATGTTTTGAATTTTCTCCAAAAGTAAAGTAGTTGCAAACTCATCCTTTTAGAAACTTGTTTGGGCTGTTGAGAGGAGTAAAAAAGCATCAAAAATTTCAATCCTGCATGATTCTACCAAGAAATGTGATTCTTCATTCAAAACGCTGGTTTTTGCTATTGGGCTCTATTGAATAATGAATGTTTTGAATTTTCTCCAAAAGTAAAGTAGTTGCAAACTCATGCTTTTAGAGACTTGTTTGGGCTCATGAGATGAGTAGAAAAACATCAAAAATTTCAGTCCTGCATGATTCTACCAAGACATGTGTGTTCATTGAAACGGCTGGTTTTTGATAGTTTGGGCCCTATTGAATAATGAATGTTTTGAATTTTCTCCAAAAGTAAAGTAGTTGCAAACTCATCCTTTTAGAAACTTGTTTGGGCTGTTGAGAGGAGTAAAAAACCATCAAAAATTTCAATCCTGCATGATTCTACCAAGAAATGTGATTCTTCATTCAAAACGCTGGTTTTTGCTATTGGGCTCTATTGCATAATGAATGTTTTGAATTTTCTCCAAAAGTAAAGTAGTTGCAAACTCATGCTTTTAGAGACTTGTTTGGGCTCATGAGAGGAGTAGAAAAACATCAAAAATTTCAGTCCTGCATGATTCTACCAAGAAATGTGTGTTCATTGAAACCGCTGGTTTTTGATAGTTTGGGCCCTATTGAATAATGAATGTTTTGAATTTTCTCCAAAAGTAAAGTAGTTGCAAACTCATCCTTTTAGAAACTTGTTTGGGCTGTTGAGAGGAGTAAAAAACCATCAAAAATTTCAATCCTGCATGATTCTACCAAGAAATGTGATTCTTCATTCAAAACGCTGGTTTTTGCTATTGGGCTCTATTGAATAATGAATGTTTTGAATTTTCTCCAAAAGTAAAGTAGTTGCAAACTCATGCTTTTAGAAACTTGTTTGGGCTCATGAGAGGAGTAGAAAAACATCAAAAATTTCAGTCCTGCATGATTCTACCAAGAAATGTGTGTTCATTGAAACCGCTGGTTTTTGATAGTTTGGGCCCTATTGAATAATGAATGTTTTGAATTTTCTCCAAAAGTAAAGTAGTTGCAAACTCATGCTTTTAGAGACTTGTTTGGGCTCATGAGAGGAGTAGAAAAACATCAAAAATATCAGCCCTGCATGATTCTACCAAGAAATGTGTGTTCATTGAAACCGCTGGTTTTTGATAGTTTGGGCCCTATTGAATAATGAATGTTTTGAATTTTCTCCAAAAGTAAAGTAGTTGCAAACTCATCCTTTTAGAAACTTGTTTGGGCTGTTGAGAGGAGTAAAAAACCATCAAAAATTTCAATCCTGCATGATTCTACCAAGAAATGTGATTCTTCATTCAAAACGCTGGTTTTTGCTATTGGGCTCTATTGAATAATGAATGTTTTGAATTTTCTCCAAAAGTAAAGTAGTTGCAAACTCATGCTTTTAGAGACTTGTTTGGGCTCATGAGATGAGTAGAAAAACATCAAAAATTTCAGTCCTGCATGATTCTACCGAGACATGTGTGTTCATTGAAACGGCTGGTTTTTGATAGTTTGGGCCCTATTGAATAATGAATGTTTTGAATTTTCTCCAAAAGTAAAGTAGTTGCAAACTCATCCTTTTAGAAACTTGTTTGGGCTGTTGAGAGGAGTAAAAAACCATCAAAAATTTCAATCCTGCATGATTCTACCAAGAAATGTGATTCTTCATTCAAAACGCTGGTTTTTGCTATTGGGCTCTATTGAATAATGAATGTTTTGAATTTTCTCCAAAAGTAAAGTAGTTGCAAACTCATCCTTTTAGAAACTTGTTTGGGCTGTTGAGAGGAGTAAAAAACCATCAAAAATTTCAATCCTGCATGATTCTACCAAGAAATGTGATTCTTCATTCAAAACGCTGGTTTTTGCTATTGGGCTCTATTGAATAATGAATGTTTTGAATTTTCTCCAAAAGTAAAGTAGTTGCAAACTCATGCTTTTAGAGACTTGTTTGGGCTCATGAGAGGAGTAGAAAAGCATCAAAAATTTCAGTCCTGCATGATTCTACCAAGACATGTGTGTTCATTGAAACGGCTGGTTTTTGATAGTTTGGGCCCTATTGAATAATGAATGTTTTGAATTTTCTCCAAAAGTAAAGTAGTTGCAAACTCATCCTTTTAGAAACTTGTTTGGGCTGTTGAGAGGAGTAAAAAACCATCAAAAATTTCAATCCTGCATGATTCTACCAAGAAATGTGATTCTTCATTCAAAACGCTGGTTTTTGCTATTGGGCTCTATTGAATAATGAATGTTTTGAATTTTCTCCAAAAGTAAAGTAGTTGCAAACTCATGCTTTTAGAGACTTGTTTGGGCTCATGAGAGGAGTAGAAAAACATCAAAAATTTCAGTCCTGCATGATTCTACCAAGAAATGTGTGTTGATTCAAACCGCTGGTTTTTGATAGTTTTTGACCTATTGAATAATGAATGTTTTGAATTTTCTCCAAAAGTAAAGTAGTTGCAAACTCATGCTTTTAGAGACTTGTTTGGGCCCATGAGAGGAGTAGAAAAACATCAAAAATTTCAGTCCTGCATGATTCTACCAAGAAATGTGTGTTCATTGAAACCGCTGGTTTTTGATAGTTTGGGCCCTATTGAATAATGAATGTTTTGAATTTTCTCCAAAAGTAAAGTAGTTGCAAACTCATCCTTTTAGAAACTTGTTTGGGCTGTTGAGAGGAGTAAAAAACCATCAAAAATTTCAATCCTGCATGATTCTACCAAGAAATGTGATTCTTCATTCAAAACGCTGGTTTTTGCTATTGGGCTCTATTGAATAATGAATGTTTTGAATTTTCTCCAAAAGTAAAGTAGTTGCAAACTCATGCTTTTAGAGACTTGTTTGGGCTCATGAGAGGAGTAGAAAAACATCAAAAATTTCAGTCCTGCATGATTCTACCAAGAAATGTGTGTTCATTGAAACCGCTGGTTTTTGATAGTTTGGGCCCTATTGAATAATGAATGTTTTGAATTTTCTCCAAAAGTAAAGTAGTTGCAAACTCATCCTTTTAGAAACTTGTTTGGGCTGTTGAGAGGAGTAAAAAACCATCAAAAATTTCAATCCTGCATGATTCTACCAAGAAATGTGATTCTTCATTCAAAACGCTGGTTTTTGCTATTGGGCTCTATTGAATAATGAATGTTTTGAATTTTCTCCAAAAGTAAAGTAGTTGCAAACTCATGCTTTTAGAGACTTGTTTGGGCTCATGAGATGACTAGAAAAACATCAAAAATTTCAGTCCTGCATGATTCTACCAAGACATGTGTGTTCATTGAAACGGCTGGTTTTTGATAGTTTGGGCCCTATTGAATAATGAATGTTTTGAATTTTCTCCAAAAGTAAAGTAGTTGCAAACTCATCCTTTTAGAAACTTGTTTGGGCTGTTGAGAGGAGTAAAAAACCATCAAAAATTTCAATCCTGCATGATTCTACCAAGAAATGTGATTCTTCATTCAAAACGCTGGTTTTTGCTATTGGGCTCTATTGAATAATGAAAGTTTTGAATTTTCTCCAAAAGTAAAGTAGTTGCAAACTCATCCTTTTAGAAACTTGTTTGGGCTGTTGAGAGGAGTAAAAAACCATCAAAAATTTCAATCCTGCATGATTCTACCAAGAAATGTGATTCTTCATTCAAAACGCTGGTTTTTGCTATTGGGCTCTATTGCATAATGAATGTTTTGAATTTTCTCCAAAAGTAAAGTAGTTGCAAACTCATGCTTTTAGAGACTTGTTTGGGCTCATGAGAGGAGTAGAAAAACATCAAAAATTTCAGTCCTGCATGATTCTACCAAGAAATGTGTGTTCATTGAAACCGCTGGTTTTTGATAGTTTGGGCCCTATTGAATAATGAATGTTTTGAATTTTCTCCAAAAGTAAAGTAGTTGCAAACTCATCCTTTTAGAAACTTGTTTGGGCTGTTGAGAGGAGTAAAAAACCATCAAAAATTTCAATCCTGCATGATTCTACCAAGAAATGTGATTCTTCATTCAAAACGCTGGTTTTTGCTATTGGGCTCTATTGAATAATGAATGTTTTGAATTTTCTCCAAAAGTAAAGTAGTTGCAAACTCATGCTTTTAGAAACTTGTTTGGGCTCATGAGAGGAGTAGAAAAACATCAAAAATTTCAGTCCTGCATGATTCTACCAAGAAATGTGTGTTCATTGAAACCGCTGGTTTTTGATAGTTTGGGCCCTATTGAATAATGAATGTTTTGAATTTTCTCCAAAAGTAAAGTAGTTGCAAACTCATGCTTTTAGAGACTTGTTTGGGCTCATGAGAGGAGTAGAAAAACATCAAAAATATCAGCCCTGCATGATTCTACCAAGAAATGTGTGTTCATTGAAACCGCTGGTTTTTGATAGTTTGGGCCCTATTGAATAATGAATGTTTTGAATTTTCTCCAAAAGTAAAGTAGTTGCAAACTCATCCTTTTAGAAACTTGTTTGGGCTGTTGAGAGGAGTAAAAAACCATCAAAAATTTCAATCCTGCATGATTCTACCAAGAAATGTGATTCTTCATTCAAAACGCTGGTTTTTGCTATTGGGCTCTATTGAATAATGAATGTTTTGAATTTTCTCCAAAAGTAAAGTAGTTGCAAACTCATGCTTTTAGAGACTTGTTTGGGCTCATGAGATGAGTAGAAAAACATCAAAAATTTCAGTCCTGCATGATTCTACCGAGACATGTGTGTTCATTGAAACGGCTGGTTTTTGATAGTTTGGGCCCTATTGAATAATGAATGTTTTGAATTTTCTCCAAAAGTAAAGTAGTTGCAAACTCATCCTTTTAGAAACTTGTTTGGGCTGTTGAGAGGAGTAAAAAACCATCAAAAATTTCAATCCTGCATGATTCTACCAAGAAATGTGATTCTTCATTCAAAACGCTGGTTTTTGCTATTGGGCTCTATTGAATAATGAATGTTTTGAATTTTCTCCAAAAGTAAAGTAGTTGCAAACTCATCCTTTTAGAAACTTGTTTGGGCTGTTGAGAGGAGTAAAAAACCATCAAAAATTTCAATCCTGCATGATTCTACCAAGAAATGTGATTCTTCATTCAAAACGCTGGTTTTTGCTATTGGGCTCTATTGAATAATGAATGTTTTGAATTTTCTCCAAAAGTAAAGTAGTTGCAAACTCATGCTTTTAGAGACTTGTTTGGGCTCATGAGAGGAGTAGAAAAACATCAAAAATTTCAGTCCTGCATGATTCTACCAAGAAATGTGTGTTGATTCAAACCGCTGGTTTTTGATAGTTTTTGCCCTATTGAATAATGAATGTTTTGAATTTTCTCCAAAAGTAAAGTAGTTGCAAACTCATGCTTTTAGAGACTTGTTTGGGCCCATGAGAGGAGTAGAAAAACATCAAAAATTTCAGTCCTGCATGATTCTACCAAGAAATGTGTGTTCATTGAAACCGCTGGTTTTTGATAGTTTGGGCCCTATTGAATAATTAATGTTTTGAATTTTCTCCAAAAGTAAAGTAGTTGCAAACTCATCCTTTTAGAAACTTGTTTGGGCTGTTGAGAGGAGTAAAAAACCATCAAAAATTTCAATCCTGCATGATTCTACCAAGAAATGTGATTCTTCATTCAAAACGCTGGTTTTTGCTATTGGGCTCTATTGAATAATGAATGTTTTGAATTTTCTCCAAAAGTAAAGTAGTTGCAAACTCATGCTTTTAGAGACTTGTTTGGGCTCATGAGAGGAGTAGAAAAACATCAAAAATTTCAGTCCTGCATGATTCTACCAAGAAATGTGTGTTCATTGAAACCGCTGGTTTTTGATAGTTTGGGCCCTATTGAATAATGAATGTTTTGAATTTTCTCCAAAAGTAAAGTAGTTGCAAACTCATCCTTTTAGAAACTTGTTTGGGCTGTTGAGAGGAGTAAAAAACCATCAAAAATTTCAATCCTGCATGATTCTACCAAGAAATGTGATTCTTCATTCAAAACGCTGGTTTTTGCTATTGGGCTCTATTGAATAATGAATGTTTTGAATTTTCTCCAAAAGTAAAGTAGTTGCAAACTCATGCTTTTAGAGACTTGTTTGGGCTCATGAGATGAGTAGAAAAACATCAAAAATTTCAGTCCTGCATGATTCTACCAAGACATGTGTGTTCATTGAAACGGCTGGTTTTTGATAGTTTGGGCCCTATTGAATAATGAATGTTTTGAATTTTCTCCAAAAGTAAAGTAGTTGCAAACTCATCCTTTTAGAAACTTGTTTGGGCTGTTGAGAGGAGTAAAAAACCATCAAAAATTTCAATCCTGCATGATTCTACCAAGAAATGTGATTCTTCATTCAAAACGCTGGTTTTTGCTATTGGGCTCTATTGAATAATGAATGTTTTGAATTTTCTCCAAAAGTAAAGTAGTTGCAAACTCATCCTTTTAGAAACTTGTTTGGGCTGTTGAGAGGAGTAAAAAACCATCAAAAATTTCAATCCTGCATGATTCTACCAAGAAATGTGATTCTTCATTCAAAACGCTGGTTTTTGCTATTGGGCTCTATTGAATAATGAATGTTTTGAATTTTCTCCAAAAGTAAAGTAGTTGCAAACTCATGCTTTTAGAGACTTGTTTGGGCTCATGAGATGAGTAGAAAAACATCAAAAATTTCAGTCCTGCATGATTCTACCAAGACATGTGTGTTCATTGAAACGGCTGGTTTTTGATAGTTTGGGCCCTATTGAATAATGAATGTTTTGAATTTTCTCCAAAAGTAAAGTAGTTGCAAACTCATCCTTTTAGAAACTTGTTTGGGCTGTTGAGAGGAGTAAAAAACCATCAAAAATTTCAATCCTGCATGATTCTACCAAGAAATGTGATTCTTCATTCAAAACGCTGGTTTTTGCTATTGGGCTCTAATGAATAATGAATGTTTTGAATTTTCTCCAAAAGTAAAGTAGTTGCAAACTCATGCTTTTAGAGACTTGTTTGGGCTCATGAGAGGAGTAGAAAAACATCAAAAATTTCAGTCCTGCATGATTCTACCAAGAAATGTGTGTTCATTGAAACCGCTGGTTTTTGATAGTTTGGGCCCTATTGAATAATGAATGTTTTGAATTTTCTCCAAAAGTAAAGTAGTTGCAAACTCATCCTTTTAGAAACTTGTTTGGGCTGTTGAGAGGAGTAAAAAAGCATCAAAAATTTCAATCCTGCATGATTCTACCAAGAAATGTGATTCTTCATTCAAAACGCTGGTTTTTGCTATTGGGCTCTATTGAATAATGAATGTTTTGAATTTTCTCCAAAAGTAAAGTAGTTGCAAACTCATGCTTTTAGAGACTTGTTTGGGCTCATGAGATGAGTAGAAAAACATCAAAAATTTCAGTCCTGCATGATTCTACCAAGACATGTGTGTTCATTGAAACGGCTGGTTTTTGATAGTTTGGGCCCTATTGAATAATGAATGTTTTGAATTTTCTCCAAAAGTAAAGTAGTTGCAAACTCATCCTTTTAGAAACTTGTTTGGGCTGTTGAGAGGAGTAAAAAACCATCAAAAATTTCAATCCTGCATGATTCTACCAAGAAATGTGATTCTTCATTCAAAACGCTGGTTTTTGCTATTGGGCTCTATTGCATAATGAATGTTTTGAATTTTCTCCAAAAGTAAAGTAGTTGCAAACTCATGCTTTTAGAGACTTGTTTGGGCTCATGAGAGGAGTAGAAAAACATCAAAAATTTCAGTCCTGCATGATTCTACCAAGAAATGTGTGTTCATTGAAACCGCTGGTTTTTGATAGTTTGGGCCCTATTGAATAATGAATGTTTTGAATTTTCTCCAAAAGTAAAGTAGTTGCAAACTCATCCTTTTAGAAACTTGTTTGGGCTGTTGAGAGGAGTAAAAAACCATCAAAAATTTCAATCCTGCATGATTCTACCAAGAAATGTGATTCTTCATTCAAAACGCTGGTTTTTGCTATTGGGCTCTATTGAATAATGAATGTTTTGAATTTTCTCCAAAAGTAAAGTAGTTGCAAACTCATGCTTTTAGAAACTTGTTTGGGCTCATGAGAGGAGTAGAAAAACATCAAAAATTTCAGTCCTGCATGATTCTACCAAGAAATGTGTGTTCATTGAAACCGCTGGTTTTTGATAGTTTGGGCCCTATTGAATAATGAATGTTTTGAATTTTCTCCAAAAGTAAAGTAGTTGCAAACTCATGCTTTTAGAGACTTGTTTGGGCTCATGAGAGGAGTAGAAAAACATCAAAAATATCAGCCCTGCATGATTCTACCAAGAAATGTGTGTTCATTGAAACCGCTGGTTTTTGATAGTTTGGGCCCTATTGAATAATGAATGTTTTGAATTTTCTCCAAAAGTAAAGTAGTTGCAAACTCATCCTTTTAGAAACTTGTTTGGGCTGTTGAGAGGAGTAAAAAACCATCAAAAATTTCAATCCTGCATGATTCTACCAAGAAATGTGATTCTTCATTCAAAACGCTGGTTTTTGCTATTGGGCTCTATTGAATAATGAATGTTTTGAATTTTCTCCAAAAGTAAAGTAGTTGCAAACTCATGCTTTTAGAGACTTGTTTGGGCTCATGAGATGAGTAGAAAAACATCAAAAATTTCAGTCCTGCATGATTCTACCGAGACATGTGTGTTCATTGAAACGGCTGGTTTTTGATAGTTTGGGCCCTATTGAATAATGAATGTTTTGAATTTTCTCCAAAAGTAAAGTAGTTGCAAACTCATCCTTTTAGAAACTTGTTTGGGCTGTTGAGAGGAGTAAAAAACCATCAAAAATTTCAATCCTGCATGATTCTACCAAGAAATGTGATTCTTCATTCAAAACGCTGGTTTTTGCTATTGGGCTCTATTGAATAATGAATGTTTTGAATTTTCTCCAAAAGTAAAGTAGTTGCAAACTCATCCTTTTAGAAACTTGTTTGGGCTGTTGAGAGGAGTAAAAAACCATCAAAAATTTCAATCCTGCATGATTCTACCAAGAAATGTGATTCTTCATTCAAAACGCTGGTTTTTGCTATTGGGCTCTATTGAATAATGAATGTTTTGAATTTTCTCCAAAAGTAAAGTAGTTGCAAACTCATGCTTTTAGAGACTTGTTTGGGCTCATGAGAGGAGTAGAAAAGCATCAAAAATTTCAGTCCTGCATGATTCTACCAAGACATGTGTGTTCATTGAAACGGCTGGTTTTTGATAGTTTGGGCCCTATTGAATAATGAATGTTTTGAATTTTCTCCAAAAGTAAAGTAGTTGCAAACTCATCCTTTTAGAAACTTGTTTGGGCTGTTGAGAGGAGTAAAAAACCATCAAAAATTTCAATCCTGCATGATTCTACCAAGAAATGTGATTCTTCATTCAAAACGCTGGTTTTTGCTATTGGGCTCTATTGAATAATGAATGTTTTGAATTTTCTCCAAAAGTAAAGTAGTTGCAAACTCATGCTTTTAGAGACTTGTTTGGGCTCATGAGAGGAGTAGAAAAACATCAAAAATTTCAGTCCTGCATGATTCTACCAAGAAATGTGTGTTCATTGAAACCGCTGGTTTTTGATAGTTTGGGCCCTATTGAATAATGAATGTTTTGAATTTTCTCCAAAAGTAAAGTAGTTGCAAACTCATCCTTTTAGAAACTTGTTTGGGCTGTTGAGAGGAGTAAAAAAGCATCAAAAATTTCAATCCTGCATGATTCTACCAAGAAATGTGATTCTTCATTCAAAACGCTGGTTTTTGCTATTGGGCTCTATTGAATAATGAATGTTTTGAATTCTCTCCAAAAGTAAAGTAGTTGCAAACTCATGCTTTTAGAGACTTGTTTGGGCTCATGAGATGAGTAGAAAAACATCAAAAATTTCAGTCCTGCATGATTCTACCAAGACGTGTGTTCATTGAAACGGCTGGTTTTTGATAGTTAGGGCCCTATTGAATAATGAATGTTTTGAATTTTCTCCAAAAGTAAAGTAGTTGCAAACTCATCCTTTTAGAAACTTGTTTGGGCTGTTGAGAGGAGTAAAAAACCATCAAAAATTTCAATCCTGCATGATTCTACCAAGAAATGTGATTCTTCATTCAAAACGCTGGTTTTTGCTATTGGGCTCTATTGAATAATGAATGTTTTGAATTTTCTCCAAAAGTAAAGTAGTTGCAAACTCATGCTTTTAGAGACTTGTTTGGGCTCATGAGAGGAGTAGAAAAACATCAAAAATTTCAGTCCTGCATGATTCTACCAAGAAATGTGTGTTCATTGAAACCGCTGGTTTTTGATAGTTTGGGCCCTATTGAATAATGAATGTTTTGAATTTTCTCCAAAAGTAAAGTAGTTGCAAACTCATCCTTTTAGAAACTTGTTTGGGCTGTTGAGAGGAGTAAAAAAGCATCAAAAATTTCAATCCTGCATGATTCTACCAAGAAATGTGATTCTTCATTCAAAACGCTGGTTTTTGCTATTGGGCTCTATTGAATAATGAATGTTTTGAATTTTCTCCAAAAGTAAAGTAGTTGCAAACTCATGCTTTTAGAGACTTGTTTGGGCTCATGAGATGAGTAGAAAAACATCAAAAATTTCAGTCCTGCATGATTCTACCAAGACATGTGTGTTCATTGAAACGGCTGGTTTTTGATAGTTTGGGCCCTATTGAATAATGAATGTTTTGAATTTTCTCCAAAAGTAAAGTATTTGCAAACTCATCCTTTTAGAAACTTGTTTGGGCTGTTGAGAGGAGTAAAAAACCATCAAAAATTTCAATCCTGCATGATTCTACCAAGAAATGTGATTCTTCATTCAAAACGCTGGTTTTTGCTATTGGGCTCTATTGAATAATGAATGTTTTGAATTTTCTCCAAAAGTAAAGTAGTTGCAAACTCATGCTTTTAGAGACTTGTTTGGGCTCATGAGAGGAGTAGAAAAACATCAAAAATTTCAGTCCTGCATGATTCTACCAAGAAATGTGTGTTCATTCAAACCGCTGGTTTTTGATAGTTTGGGCCCTATTGAATAATGAATGTTTTGAATTTTCTCCAAAAGTAAAGTAGTTGCAAACTCATCCTTTTAGAAACTTGTTTGGGCTGTTGAGAGGAGTAAAAAACCATCAAAAATTTCAATCCTGCATGACTCTACCAAGAAATGTGATTCTTCATTCAAAACGCTGGTTTTTGCTATTGGGCTCTATTGAATAATGAATGTTTTGAATTTTCTCCAAAAGTAAAGTAGTTGCAAACTCATGCTTTTAGAGACTTGTTTGGGCTCATGAGAGGAGTAGAAAAACATCAAAAATTTCAGTCCTGCATGATTCTACCAAGACATGTGTGTTCATTCAAACCGCTGGTTTTTGATAGTTTGGGCCCTATTGAATAATGAATGTTTTGAATTTTCTCCAAAAGTAAAGTAGTTGCAAACTCATCCTTTTAGAAACTTGTTTGGGCTGTTGAGAGGAGTAAAAAACCATCAAAAATTTCAATCCTGCATGATTCTACCAAGAAATGTGATTCTTCATTCAAAACGCTGGTTTTTGCTATTGGGCTCTATTGAATAATGAATGTTTTGAATTTTCTCCAAAAGTAAAGTAGTTGCAAACTCATGCTTTTAGAGACTTGTTTGGGCTCATGAGAGGAGTAGAAAAACATCAAAAATTTCAGTCCTGCATGATTCTACCAAGAAATGTGTGTTCATTGAAACCGCTGGTTTTTGATAGTTTGGGCCCTATTGAATAATGAATGTTTTGAATTTTCTCCAAAAGTAAAGTAGTTGCAAACTCATCCTTTTAGAAACTTGTTTGGGCTGTTGAGAGGAGTAAAAAACCATCAAAAATTTCAATCCTGCATGATTTTACCAAGAAATGTGATTCTTCATTCAAAACCTGATTTTTGCTATTGGGCTCTATTGAATAGTGAATGTTTTGAATTTTCTCCAAAAGTAAAGTAGTTGCAAACTCATGCTTTTAAAGACTTGTTTGGGCTCATGAGAGGAGTAGAAAACCATCAAAAATTTCAGTCCTGCATGATTATACCAAGAAATGTGTGTTCATTGAAACCGCTGGTTTTTGATAGTTTGGGCCCTATTGAATAATGAATGTTTTGAATTTTCTCCAAAAGTAAAGTAGTTGCAAACTCATCCTTATAGAAACTTGTTTGGGCTGTTGAGAGGAGTAAAAAACCATCAAAAATTTCAATCCTGCATGATTTTACCAAGAAATGTGATTCTTCATTCAAAACCTGATTTTTGCTATTGGGCTCTATTGAATAGTGAATGTTTTGAATTTTCTCCAAAAGTAAAGTAGTTGCAAACTCATGCTTTTAGAGTCTTGTTTGGGCTCATGAGAGGAGTAGAAAAACATCAAAAATTTCAGTCCTGCATGATTCTACCAAGAAATGTGTGTTCATTGAAACCGCTGGTTTTTGATAGTTTGGGCCCTATTGAATAATGAATGTTTTGAATTTTCTCCAAAAGTAAAGTAGTTGCAAACTCATCCTTTTAGAAACTTGTTTGGGCTGTTGAGAGGAGTAAAAAACCATCAAAAATTTCAATCCTGCATGATTCTACCAAGAAATGTGATTCTTCATTCAAAACGCTGGTTTTTGCTATTGGGCTCTATTGAATAATGAATGTTTTGAATTTTCTCCAAAAGTAAAGTAGTTGCAAACTCATGCTTTTAGAGACTTGTTTGGGCTCATGAGAGGAGTAGAAAAACATCAAAAATTTCAGTCCTGCATGATTCTACCAAGAAATGTGTGTTCATTGAAACCGCTGGTTTTTGATAGTTTGGGCCCTATTGAATAATGAATGTTTTGAATTTTCTCCAAAAGTAAAGTAGTTGCAAACTCATCCTTTTAGAAACTTGTTTGGGCTGTTGAGAGGAGTAAAAAACCATCAAAAATTTCAATCCTGCATGATTCTACCAAGAAATGTGATTCTTCATTCAAAACGCTGGTTTTTGCTATTGGGCTCTATTGAATAATGAATGTTTTGAATTTTCTCCAAAAGTAAAGTAGTTGCAAACTCATGCTTTTAGAGACTTGTTTGGGCTCATGAGAGGAGTAGAAAAACATCAAAAATTTCAGTCCTGCATGATTCTACCAAGAAATGTGTGTTCATTGAAACCGCTGGTTTTTGATAGTTTGGGCCCTATTGAATAATGAATGTTTTGAATTTTCTCCAAAAGTAAAGTAGTTGCAAACTCATCCTTTTAGAAACTTGTTTGGGCTGTTGAGAGGAGTAAAAAAGCATCAAAAATTTCAATCCTGCATGATTCTACCAAGAAATGTGATTCTTCATTCAAAACGCTGGTTTTTGCTATTGGGCTCTATTGAATAATGAATGTTTTGAATTTTCTCCAAAAGTAAAGTAGTTGCAAACTCATGCTTTTAGAGACTTGTTTGGGCTCATGAGATGAGTAGAAAAACATCAAAAATTTCAGTCCTGCATGATTCTACCAAGACATGTGTGTTCATTGAAACGGCTGGTTTTTGATAGTTTGGGCCCTATTGAATAATGAATGTTTTGAATTTTCTCCAAAAGTAAAGTATTTGCAAACTCATCCTTTTAGAAACTTGTTTGGGCTGTTGAGAGGAGTAAAAAACCATCAAAAATTTCAATCCTGCATGATTCTACCAAGAAATGTGATTCTTCATTCAAAACGCTGGTTTTTGCTATTGGGCTCTATTGAATAATGAATGTTTTGAATTTTCTCCAAAAGTAAAGTAGTTGCAAACTCATGCTTTTAGAGACTTGTTTGGGCTCATGAGAGGAGTAGAAAAACATCAAAAATTTCAGTCCTGCATGATTCTACCAAGAAATGTGTGTTCATTCAAACCGCTGGTTTTTGATAGTTTGGGCCCTATTGAATAATGAATGTTTTGAATTTTCTCCAAAAGTAAAGTAGTTGCAAACTCATCCTTTTAGAAACTTGTTTGGGCTGTTGAGAGGAGTAAAAAACCATCAAAAATTTCAATCCTGCATGACTCTACCAAGAAATGTGATTCTTCATTCAAAACGCTGGTTTTTGCTATTGGGCTCTATTGAATAATGAATGTTTTGAATTTTCTCCAAAAGTAAAGTAGTTGCAAACTCATGCTTTTAGAGACTTGTTTGGGCTCATGAGAGGAGTAGAAAAACATCAAAAATTTCAGTCCTGCATGATTCTACCAAGACATGTGTGTTCATTCAAACCGCTGGTTTTTGATAGTTTGGGCCCTATTGAATAATGAATGTTTTGAATTTTCTCCAAAAGTAAAGTAGTTGCAAACTCATCCTTTTAGAAACTTGTTTGGGCTGTTGAGAGGAGTAAAAAACCATCAAAAATTTCAATCCTGCATGATTCTACCAAGAAATGTGATTCTTCATTCAAAACGCTGGTTTTTGCTATTGGGCTCTATTGAATAATGAATGTTTTGAATTTTCTCCAAAAGTAAAGTAGTTGCAAACTCATGCTTTTAGAGACTTGTTTGGGCTCATGAGAGGAGTAGAAAAACATCAAAAATTTCAGTCCTGCATGATTCTACCAAGAAATGTGTGTTCATTGAAACCGCTGGTTTTTGATAGTTTGGGCCCTATTGAATAATGAATGTTTTGAATTTTCTCCAAAAGTAAAGTAGTTGCAAACTCATCCTTTTAGAAACTTGTTTGGGCTGTTGAGAGGAGTAAAAAACCATCAAAAATTTCAATCCTGCATGATTTTACCAAGAAATGTGATTCTTCATTCAAAACCTGATTTTTGCTATTGGGCTCTATTGAATAGTGAATGTTTTGAATTTTCTCCAAAAGTAAAGTAGTTGCAAACTCATGCTTTTAGAGACTTGTTTGGGCTCATGAGAGGAGTAGAAAACCATCAAAAATTTCAGTCCTGCATGATTATACCAAGAAATGTGTGTTCATTGAAACCGCTGGTTTTTGATAGTTTGGGCCCTATTGAATAATGAATGTTTTGAATTTTCTCCAAAAGTAAAGTAGTTGCAAACTCATCCTTTTAGAAACTTGTTTGGGCTGTTGAGAGGAGTAAAAAACCATCAAAAATTTCAATCCTGCATGATTTTACCAAGAAATGTGATTCTTCATTCAAAACCTGATTTTTGCTATTGGGCTCTATTGAATAGTGAATGTTTTGAATTTTCTCCAAAAGTAAAGTAGTTGCAAACTCATGCTTTTAGAGTCTTGTTTGGGCTCATGAGAGGAGTAGAAAAACATCAAAAATTTCAGTCCTGCATGATTCTACCAAGAAATGTGTGTTCATTGAAACCGCTGGTTTTTGATAGTTTGGGCCCTATTGAATAATGAATGTTTTGAATTTTCTCCAAAAGTAAAGTAGTTGCAAACTCATCATTTTAGAAACTTGTTTGGGCTGTTGAGAGGAGTAAAAAACCATCAAAAATTTCAATCCTGCATGATTCTACCAAGAAATGTGATTCTTCATTCAAAACGCTGGTTTTTGCTATTGGGCTCTATTGAATAATGAATGTTTTGAATTTTCTCCAAAAGTAAAGTAGTTGCAAACTCATGCTTTTAGAGACTTGTTTGGGCTCATGAGAGGAGTAGAAAAACATCAAAAATTTCAGTCCTGCATGATTCTACCAAGAAATGTGTGTTCATTGAAACCGCTGGTTTTTGATAGTTTGGGCCCTATTGAATAATGAATGTTTTGAATTTTCTCCAAAAGTAAAGTAGTTGCAAACTCATCCTTTTAGAAACTTGTTTGGGCTGTTGAGAGGAGTAAAAAACCATCAAAAATTTCAATCCTGCATGATTCTACCAAGAAATGTGATTCTTCATTCAAAACGCTGGTTTTTGCTATTGGGCTCTATTGAATAATGAATGTTTTGAATTTTCTCCAAAAGTAAAGTAGTTGCAAACTCATGCTTTTAGAGACTTGTTTGGGCTCATGAGAGGAGTAGAAAAACATCAAAAATTTCAGTCCTGCATGATTCTACCAAGAAATGTGTGTTCATTGAAACCGCTGGTTTTTGATAGTTTGGGCCCTATTGAATAATGAATGTTTTGAATTTTCTCCAAAAGTAAAGTAGTTGCAAACTCATCCTTTTAGAAACTTGTTTGGGCTGTTGAGAGGAGTAAAAAACCATCAAAAATTTCAATCCTGCATGATTCTACCAAGAAATGTGATTCTTCATTCAAAACGCTGGTTTTTGCCATTGGGCTCTATTGAATAATGAATGTTTTGAATTTTCTCCAAAAGTAAAGTAGTTGCAAACTCATGCTTTTAGAGACTTGTTTGGGCTCATGAGAGGAGTAGAAAAACATCAAAAATTTCAGTCCTGCATGATTCTACCAAGAAATGTGTGTTCATTGAAACCGCTGGTTTTTGATAGTTTGGGCCCTATTGAATAATGAATGTTTTGAATTTTCTCCAAAAGTAAAGTAGTTGCAAACTCATGCTTTTAGAGACTTGTTTGGGCTCATGAGAGGAGTAGAAAAACATCAAAAATATCAGCCCTGCATGATTCTACCAAGAAATGTGTGTTCATTGAAACCGCTGGTTTTTGATAGTTTGGGCCCTATTGAATAATGAATGTTTTGAATTTTCTCCAAAAGTAAAGTAGTTGCAAACTCATCCTTTTAGAAACTTGTTTGGGCTGTTGAGAGGAGTAAAAAACCATCAAAAATTTCAATCCTGCATGATTCTACCAAGAAATGTGATTCTTCATTCAAAACGCTGGTTTTTGCTATTGGGCTCTATTGAATAATGAATGTTTTGAATTTTCTCCAAAAGTAAAGTAGTTGCAAACTCATGCTTTTAGAGACTTGTTTGGGCTCATGAGATGAGTAGAAAAACATCAAAAATTTCAGTCCTGCATGATTCTACCGAGACATGTGTGTTCATTGAAACGGCTGGTTTTTGATAGTTTGGGCCCTATTGAATAATGAATGTTTTGAATTTTCTCCAAAAGTAAAGTAGTTGCAAACTCATCCTTTTAGAAACTTGTTTGGGCTGTTGAGAGGAGTAAAAAACCATCAAAAATTTCAATCCTGCATGATTCTACCAAGAAATGTGATTCTTCATTCAAAACGCTGGTTTTTGCTTTTGGGCTCTATTGAATAATGAATGTTTTGAATTTTCTCCAAAAGTAAAGTAGTTGCAAACTCATCCTTTTAGAAACTTGTTTGGGCTGTTGAGAGGAGTAAAAAACCATCAAAAATTTCAATCCTGCATGATTCTACCAAGAAATGTGATTCTTCATTCAAAACGCTGGTTTTTGCTATTGGGCTCTATTGAATAATGAATGTTTTGAATTTTCTCCAAAAGTAAAGTAGTTGCAAACTCATGCTTTTAGAGACTTGTTTGGGCTCATGAGAGGAGTAGAAAAGCATCAAAAATTTCAGTCCTGCATGATTCTACCAAGACATGTGTGTTCATTGAAACGGCTGGTTTTTGATAGTTTGGGCCCTATTGAATAATGAATGTTTTGAATTTTCTCCAAAAGTAAAGTAGTTGCAAACTCATCCTTTTAGAAACTTGTTTGGGCTGTTGAGAGGAGTAAAAAACCATCAAAAATTTCAATCCTGCATGATTCTACCAAGAAATGTGATTCTTCATTCAAAACGCTGGTTTTTGCTATTGGGCTCTATTGAATAATGAATGTTTTGAATTTTCTCCAAAAGTAAAGTAGTTGCAAACTCATGCTTTTAGAGACTTGTTTGGGCTCATGAGAGGAGTAGAAAAACATCAAAAATTTCAGTCCTGCATGATTCTACCAAGAAATGTGTGTTCATTGAAACCGCTGGTTTTTGATAGTTTGGGCTCTATTGAATAATGAATGTTTTGAATTTTCTCCAAAAGTAAAGTAGTTGCAAACTCATCCTTTTAGAAACTTGTTTGGGCTGTTGAGAGGAGTAAAAAAGCATCAAAAATTTCAATCCTGCATGATTCTACCAAGAAATGTGATTCTTCATTCAAAACGCTGGTTTTTGCTATTGGGCTCTATTGAATAATGAATGTTTTGAATTCTCTCCAAAAGTAAAGTAGTTGCAAACTCATGCTTTTAGAGACTTGTTTGGGCTCATGAGATGAGTAGAAAAACATCAAAAATTTCAGTCCTGCATGATTCTACCAAGACATGTGTGTTCATTGAAACGGCTGGTTTTTGATAGTTTGGGCCCTATTGAATAATGAATGTTTTGAATTTTCTCCAAAAGTAAAGTAGTTGCAAACTCATCCTTTTAGAAACTTGTTTGGGCTGTTGAGAGGAGTAAAAAACCATCAAAAATTTCAATCCTGCATGATTCTACCAAGAAATGTGATTCTTCATTCAAAACGCTGGTTTTTGCTATTGGGCTCTATTGAATAATGAATGTTTTGAATTTTCTCCAAAAGTAAAGTAGTTGCAAACTCATGCTTTTAGAGACTTGTTTGGGCTCATGAGAGGAGTAGAAAAACATCAAAAATTTCAGGCCTGCATGATTCTACCAAGAAATGTGTGTTCATTGAAACCGCTGGTTTTTGATAGTTTGGGCCCTATTGAATAATGAATGTTTTGAATTTTCTCCAAAAGTAAAGTAGTTGCAAACTCATCCTTTTAGAAACTTGTTTGGGCTGTTGAGAGGAGTAAAAAAGCATCAAAAATTTCAATCCTGCATGATTCTACCAAGAAATGTGATTCTTCATTCAAAACGCTGGTTTTTGCTATTGGGCTCTATTGAATAATGAATGTTTTGAATTTTCTCCAAAAGTAAAGTAGTTGCAAACTCATGCTTTTAGAGACTTGTTTGGGCTCATGAGATGAGTAGAAAAACATCAAAAATTTCAGTCCTGCATGATTCTACCAAGACATGTGTGTTCATTGAAACGGCTGGTTTTTGATAGTTTGGGCCCTATTGAATAATGAATGTTTTGAATTTTCTCCAAAAGTAAAGTATTTGCAAACTCATCCTTTTAGAAACTTGTTTGGGCTGTTGAGAGGAGTAAAAAACCATCAAAAATTTCAATCCTGCATGATTCTACCAAGAAATGTGATTCTTCATTCAAAACGCTGGTTTTTGCTATTGGGCTCTATTGAATAATGAATGTTTTGAATTTTCTCCAAAAGTAAAGTAGTTGCAAACTCATGCTTTTAGAGACTTGTTTGGGCTCATGAGATGACTAGAAAAACATCAAAAATTTCAGTCCTGCATGATTCTACCAAGACATGTGTGTTCATTGAAACGGCTGGTTTTTGATAGTTTGGGCCCTATTGAATAATGAATGTTTTGAATTTTCTCCAAAAGTAAAGTAGTTGCAAACTCATCCTTTTAGAAACTTGTTTGGGCTGTTGAGAGGAGTAAAAAACCATCAAAAATTTCAATCCTGCATGATTCTACCAAGAAATGTGATTCTTCATTCAAAACGCTGGTTTTTGCTATTGGGCTCTATTGCATAATGAATGTTTTGAATTTTCTCCAAAAGTAAAGTAGTTGCAAACTCATGCTTTTAGAGACTTGTTTGGGCTCATGAGAGGAGTAGAAAAACATCAAAAATTTCAGTCCTGCATGATTCTACCAAGAAATGTGTGTTCATTGAAACCGCTGGTTTTTGATAGTTTGGGCCCTATTGAATAATGAATGTTTTGAATTTTCTCCAAAAGTAAAGTAGTTGCAAACTCATCCTTTTAGAAACTTGTTTGGGCTGTTGAGAGGAGTAAAAAACCATCAAAAATTTCAATCCTGCATGATTCTACCAAGAAATGTGATTCTTCATTCAAAACGCTGGTTTTTGCTATTGGGCTCTATTGAATAATGAATGTTTTGAATTTTCTCCAAAAGTAAAGTAGTTGCAAACTCATGCTTTTAGAAACTTGTTTGGGCTCATGAGAGGAGTAGAAAAACATCAAAAATTTCAGTCCTGCATGATTCTACCAAGAAATGTGTGTTCATTGAAACCGCTGGTTTTTGATAGTTTGGGCCCTATTGAATAATGAATGTTTTGAATTTTCTCCAAAAGTAAAGTAGTTGCAAACTCATGCTTTTAGAGACTTGTTTGGGCTCATGAGAGGAGTAGAAAAACATCAAAAATATCAGCCCTGCATGATTCTACCAAGAAATGTGTGTTCATTGAAACCGCTGGTTTTTGATAGTTTGGGCCCTATTGAATAATGAATGTTTTGAATTTTCTCCAAAAGTAAAGTAGTTGCAAACTCATCCTTTTAGAAACTTGTTTGGGCTGTTGAGAGGAGTAAAAAACCATCAAAAATTTCAATCCTGCATGATTCTACCAAGAAATGTGATTCTTCATTCAAAACGCTGGTTTTTGCTATTGGGCTCTATTGAATAATGAATGTTTTGAATTTTCTCCAAAAGTAAAGTAGTTGCAAACTCATGCTTTTAGAGACTTGTTTGGGCTCATGAGATGAGTAGAAAAACATCAAAAATTTCAGTCCTGCATGATTCTACCGAGACATGTGTGTTCATTGAAACGGCTGGTTTTTGATAGTTTGGGCCCTATTGAATAATGAATGTTTTGAATTTTCTCCAAAAGTAAAGTAGTTGCAAACTCATCCTTTTAGAAACTTGTTTGGGCTGTTGAGAGGAGTAAAAAACCATCAAAAATTTCAATCCTGCATGATTCTACCAAGAAATGTGATTCTTCATTCAAAACGCTGGTTTTTGCTATTGGGCTCTATTGAATAATGAATGTTTTGAATTTTCTCCAAAAGTAAAGTAGTTGCAAACTCATGCTTTTAGAGACTTGTTTGGGCTCATGAGAGGAGTAGAAAAACATCAAAAATTTCAGTCCTGCATGATTCTACCAAGAAATGTGTGTTGATTCAAACCGCTGGTTTTTGATAGTTTTTGCCCTATTGAATAATGAATGTTTTGAATTTTCTCCAAAAGTAAAGTAGTTGCAAACTCATGCTTTTAGAGACTTGTTTGGGCCCATGAGAGGAGTAGAAAAACATCAAAAATTTCAGTCCTGCATGATTCTACCAAGAAATGTGTGTTCATTGAAACCGCTGGTTTTTGATAGTTTGGGCCCTATTGAATAATGAATGTTTTGAATTTTCTCCAAAAGTAAAGTAGTTGCAAACTCATCCTTTTAGAAACTTGTTTGGGCTGTTGAGAGGAGTAAAAAACCATCAAAAATTTCAATCCTGCATGATTCTACCAAGAAATGTGATTCTTCATTCAAAACGCTGGTTTTTGCTATTGGGCTCTATTGAATAATGAATGTTTTGAATTTTCTCCAAAAGTAAAGTAGTTGCAAACTCATGCTTTTAGAGACTTGTTTGGGCTCATGAGAGGAGTAGAAAAACATCAAAAATTTCAGTCCTGCATGATTCTACCAAGAAATGTGTGTTCATTGAAACCGCTGGTTTTTGATAGTTTGGGCCCTATTGAATAATGAATGTTTTGAATTTTCTCCAAAAGTAAAGTAGTTGCAAACTCATCCTTTTAGAAACTTGTTTGGGCTGTTGAGAGGAGTAAAAAACCATCAAAAATTTCAATCCTGCATGATTCTACCAAGAAATGTGATTCTTCATTCAAAACGCTGGTTTTTGCTATTGGGCTCTATTGAATAATGAATGTTTTGAATTTTCTCCAAAAGTAAAGTAGTTGCAAACTCATGCTTTTAGAGACTTGTTTGGGCTCATGAGATGAGTAGAAAAACATCAAAAATTTCAGTCCTGCATGATTCTACCAAGACATGTGTGTTCATTGAAACGGCTGGTTTTTGATAGTTTGGGCCCTATTGAATAATGAATGTTTTGAATTTTCTCCAAAAGTAAAGTAGTTGCAAACTCATCCTTTTAGAAACTTGTTTGGGCTGTTGAGAGGAGTAAAAAACCATCAAAAATTTCAATCCTGCATGATTCTACCAAGAAATGTGATTCTTCATTCAAAACGCTGGTTTTTGCTATTGGGCTCTATTGAATAATGAATGTTTTGAATTTTCTCCAAAAGTAAAGTAGTTGCAAACTCATCCTTTTAGAAACTTGTTTGGGCTGTTGAGAGGAGTAAAAAACCATCAAAAATTTCAATCCTGCATGATTCTACCAAGAAATGTGATTCTTCATTCAAAACGCTGGTTTTTGCTATTGGGCTCTATTGAATAATGAATGTTTTGAATTTTCTCCAAAAGTAAAGTAGTTGCAAACTCATGCTTTTAGAGACTTGTTTGGGCTCATGAGATGAGTAGAAAAACATCAAAAATTTCAGTCCTGCATGATTCTACCAAGACATGTGTGTTCATTGAAACGGCTGGTTTTTGATAGTTTGGGCCCTATTGAATAATGAATGTTTTGAATTTTCTCCAAAAGTAAAGTAGTTGCAAACTCATCCTTTTAGAAACTTGTTTGGGCTGTTGAGAGGAGTAAAAAACCATCAAAAATTTCAATCCTGCATGATTCTACCAAGAAATGTGATTCTTCATTCAAAACGCTGGTTTTTGCTATTGGGCTCTAATGAATAATGAATGTTTTGAATTTTCTCCAAAAGTAAAGTAGTTGCAAACTCATGCTTTTAGAGACTTGTTTGGGCTCATGAGAGGAGTAGAAAAACATCAAAAATTTCAGTCCTGCATGATTCTACCAAGAAATGTGTGTTCATTGAAACCGCTGGTTTTTGATAGTTTGGGCCCTATTGAATAATGAATGTTTTGAATTTTCTCCAAAAGTAAAGTAGTTGCAAACTCATCCTTTTAGAAACTTGTTTGGGCTGTTGAGAGGAGTAAAAAAGCATCAAAAATTTCAATCCTGCATGATTCTACCAAGAAATGTGATTCTTCATTCAAAACGCTGGTTTTTGCTATTGGGCTCTATTGAATAATGAATGTTTTGAATTTTCTCCAAAAGTAAAGTAGTTGCAAACTCATGCTTTTAGAGACTTGTTTGGGCTCATGAGATGAGTAGAAAAACATCAAAAATTTCAGTCCTGCATGATTCTACCAAGACATGTGTGTTCATTGAAACGGCTGGTTTTTGATAGTTTGGGCCCTATTGAATAATGAATGTTTTGAATTTTCTCCAAAAGTAAAGTAGTTGCAAACTCATCCTTTTAGAAACTTGTTTGGGCTGTTGAGAGGAGTAAAAAACCATCAAAAATTTCAATCCTGCATGATTCTACCAAGAAATGTGATTCTTCATTCAAAACGCTGGTTTTTGCTATTGGGCTCTATTGCATAATGAATGTTTTGAATTTTCTCCAAAAGTAAAGTAGTTGCAAACTCATGCTTTTAGAGACTTGTTTGGGCTCATGAGAGGAGTAGAAAAACATCAAAAATTTCAGTCCTGCATGATTCTACCAAGAAATGTGTGTTCATTGAAACCGCTGGTTTTTGATAGTTTGGGCCCTATTGAATAATGAATGTTTTGAATTTTCTCCAAAAGTAAAGTAGTTGCAAACTCATCCTTTTAGAAACTTGTTTGGGCTGTTGAGAGGAGTAAAAAACCATCAAAAATTTCAATCCTGCATGATTCTACCAAGAAATGTGATTCTTCATTCAAAACGCTGGTTTTTGCTATTGGGCTCTATTGAATAATGAATGTTTTGAATTTTCTCCAAAAGTAAAGTAGTTGCAAACTCATGCTTTTAGAAACTTGTTTGGGCTCATGAGAGGAGTAGAAAAACATCAAAAATTTCAGTCCTGCATGATTCTACCAAGAAATGTGTGTTCATTGAAACCGCTGGTTTTTGATAGTTTGGGCCCTATTGAATAATGAATGTTTTGAATTTTCTCCAAAAGTAAAGTAGTTGCAAACTCATGCTTTTAGAGACTTGTTTGGGCTCATGAGAGGAGTAGAAAAACATCAAAAATATCAGCCCTGCATGATTCTACCAAGAAATGTGTGTTCATTGAAACCGCTGGTTTTTGATAGTTTGGGCCCTATTGAATAATGAATGTTTTGAATTTTCTCCAAAAGTAAAGTAGTTGCAAACTCATCCTTTTAGAAACTTGTTTGGGCTGTTGAGAGGAGTAAAAAACCATCAAAAATTTCAATCCTGCATGATTCTACCAAGAAATGTGATTCTTCATTCAAAACGCTGGTTTTTGCTATTGGGCTCTATTGAATAATGAATGTTTTGAATTTTCTCCAAAAGTAAAGTAGTTGCAAACTCATGCTTTTAGAGACTTGTTTGGGCTCATGAGATGAGTAGAAAAACATCAAAAATTTCAGTCCTGCATGATTCTACCGAGACATGTGTGTTCATTGAAACGGCTGGTTTTTGATAGTTTGGGCCCTATTGAATAATGAATGTTTTGAATTTTCTCCAAAAGTAAAGTAGTTGCAAACTCATCCTTTTAGAAACTTGTTTGGGCTGTTGAGAGGAGTAAAAAACCATCAAAAATTTCAATCCTGCATGATTCTACCAAGAAATGTGATTCTTCATTCAAAACGCTGGTTTTTGCTATTGGGCTCTATTGAATAATGAATGTTTTGAATTTTCTCCAAAAGTAAAGTAGTTGCAAACTCATCCTTTTAGAAACTTGTTTGGGCTGTTGAGAGGAGTAAAAAACCATCAAAAATTTCAATCCTGCATGATTCTACCAAGAAATGTGATTCTTCATTCAAAACGCTGGTTTTTGCTATTGGGCTCTATTGAATAATGAATGTTTTGAATTTTCTCCAAAAGTAAAGTAGTTGCAAACTCATGCTTTTAGAGACTTGTTTGGGCTCATGAGAGGAGTAGAAAAGCATCAAAAATTTCAGTCCTGCATGATTCTACCAAGACATGTGTGTTCATTGAAACGGCTGGTTTTTGATAGTTTGGGCCCTATTGAATAATGAATGTTTTGAATTTTCTCCAAAAGTAAAGTAGTTGCAAACTCATCCTTTTAGAAACTTGTTTGGGCTGTTGAGAGGAGTAAAAAACCATCAAAAATTTCAATCCTGCATGATTCTACCAAGAAATGTGATTCTTCATTCAAAACGCTGGTTTTTGCTATTGGGCTCTATTGAATAATGAATGTTTTGAATTTTCTCCAAAAGTAAAGTAGTTGCAAACTCATGCTTTTAGAGACTTGTTTGGGCTCATGAGAGGAGTAGAAAAACATCAAAAATTTCAGTCCTGCATGATTCTACCAAGAAATGTGTGTTGATTCAAACCGCTGGTTTTTGATAGTTTTTGACCTATTGAATAATGAATGTTTTGAATTTTCTCCAAAAGTAAAGTAGTTGCAAACTCATGCTTTTAGAGACTTGTTTGGGCCCATGAGAGGAGTAGAAAAACATCAAAAATTTCAGTCCTGCATGATTCTACCAAGAAATGTGTGTTCATTGAAACCGCTGGTTTTTGATAGTTTGGGCCCTATTGAATAATGAATGTTTTGAATTTTCTCCAAAAGTAAAGTAGTTGCAAACTCATCCTTTTAGAAACTTGTTTGGGCTGTTGAGAGGAGTAAAAAACCATCAAAAATTTCAATCCTGCATGATTCTACCAAGAAATGTGATTCTTCATTCAAAACGCTGGTTTTTGCTATTGGGCTCTATTGAATAATGAATGTTTTGAATTTTCTCCAAAAGTAAAGTAGTTGCAAACTCATGCTTTTAGAGACTTGTTTGGGCTCATGAGAGGAGTAGAAAAACATCAAAAATTTCAGTCCTGCATGATTCTACCAAGAAATGTGTGTTCATTGAAACCGCTGGTTTTTGATAGTTTGGGCCCTATTGAATAATGAATGTTTTGAATTTTCTCCAAAAGTAAAGTAGTTGCAAACTCATCCTTTTAGAAACTTGTTTGGGCTGTTGAGAGGAGTAAAAAACCATCAAAAATTTCAATCCTGCATGATTCTACCAAGAAATGTGATTCTTCATTCAAAACGCTGGTTTTTGCTATTGGGCTCTATTGAATAATGAATGTTTTGAATTTTCTCCAAAAGTAAAGTAGTTGCAAACTCATGCTTTTAGAGACTTGTTTGGGCTCATGAGATGAGTAGAAAAACATCAAAAATTTCAGTCCTGCATGATTCTACCAAGACATGTGTGTTCATTGAAACGGCTGGTTTTTGATAGTTTGGGCCCTATTGAATAATGAATGTTTTGAATTTTCTCCAAAAGTAAAGTAGTTGCAAACTCATCCTTTTAGAAACTTGTTTGGGCTGTTGAGAGGAGTAAAAAACCATCAAAAATTTCAATCCTGCATGATTCTACCAAGAAATGTGATTCTTCATTCAAAACGCTGGTTTTTGCTATTGGGCTCTATTGAATAATGAAAGTTTTGAATTTTCTCCAAAAGTAAAGTAGTTGCAAACTCATCCTTTTAGAAACTTGTTTGGGCTGTTGAGAGGAGTAAAAAACCATCAAAAATTTCAATCCTGCATGATTCTACCAAGAAATGTGATTCTTCATTCAAAACGCTGGTTTTTGCTATTGGGCTCTATTGAATAATGAATGTTTTGAATTTTCTCCAAAAGTAAAGTAGTTGCAAACTCATGCTTTTAGAGACTTGTTTGGGCTCATGAGATGACTAGAAAAACATCAAAAATTTCAGTCCTGCATGATTCTACCAAGACATGTGTGTTCATTGAAACGGCTGGTTTTTGATAGTTTGGGCCCTATTGAATAATGAATGTTTTGAATTTTCTCCAAAAGTAAAGTAGTTGCAAACTCATCCTTTTAGAAACTTGTTTGGGCTGTTGAGAGGAGTAAAAAACCATCAAAAATTTCAATCCTGCATGATTCTACCAAGAAATGTGATTCTTCATTCAAAACGCTGGTTTTTGCTATTGGGCTCTATTGCATAATGAATGTTTTGAATTTTCTCCAAAAGTAAAGTAGTTGCAAACTCATGCTTTTAGAGACTTGTTTGGGCTCATGAGAGGAGTAGAAAAACATCAAAAATTTCAGTCCTGCATGATTCTACCAAGAAATGTGTGTTCATTGAAACCGCTGGTTTTTGATAGTTTGGGCCCTATTGAATAATGAATGTTTTGAATTTTCTCCAAAAGTAAAGTAGTTGCAAACTCATCCTTTTAGAAACTTGTTTGGGCTGTTGAGAGGAGTAAAAAACCATCAAAAATTTCAATCCTGCATGATTCTACCAAGAAATGTGATTCTTCATTCAAAACGCTGGTTTTTGCTATTGGGCTCTATTGAATAATGAATGTTTTGAATTTTCTCCAAAAGTAAAGTAGTTGCAAACTCATGCTTTTAGAAACTTGTTTGGGCTCATGAGAGGAGTAGAAAAACATCAAAAATTTCAGTCCTGCATGATTCTACCAAGAAATGTGTGTTCATTGAAACCGCTGGTTTTTGATAGTTTGGGCCCTATTGAATAATGAATGTTTTGAATTTTCTCCAAAAGTAAAGTAGTTGCAAACTCATGCTTTTAGAGACTTGTTTGGGCTCATGAGAGGAGTAGAAAAACATCAAAAATATCAGCCCTGCATGATTCTACCAAGAAATGTGTGTTCATTGAAACCGCTGGTTTTTGATAGTTTGGGCCCTATTGAATAATGAATGTTTTGAATTTTCTCCAAAAGTAAAGTAGTTGCAAACTCATCCTTTTAGAAACTTGTTTGGGCTGTTGAGAGGAGTAAAAAACCATCAAAAATTTCAATCCTGCATGATTCTACCAAGAAATGTGATTCTTCATTCAAAACGCTGGTTTTTGCTATTGGGCTCTATTGAATAATGAATGTTTTGAATTTTCTCCAAAAGTAAAGTAGTTGCAAACTCATGCTTTTAGAGACTTGTTTGGGCTCATGAGATGAGTAGAAAAACATCAAAAATTTCAGTCCTGCATGATTCTACCGAGACATGTGTGTTCATTGAAACGGCTGGTTTTTGATAGTTTGGGCCCTATTGAATAATGAATGTTTTGAATTTTCTCCAAAAGTAAAGTAGTTGCAAACTCATCCTTTTAGAAACTTGTTTGGGCTGTTGAGAGGAGTAAAAAACCATCAAAAATTTCAATCCTGCATGATTCTACCAAGAAATGTGATTCTTCATTCAAAACGCTGGTTTTTGCTATTGGGCTCTATTGAATAATGAATGTTTTGAATTTTCTCCAAAAGTAAAGTAGTTGCAAACTCATCCTTTTAGAAACTTGTTTGGGCTGTTGAGAGGAGTAAAAAACCATCAAAAATTTCAATCCTGCATGATTCTACCAAGAAATGTGATTCTTCATTCAAAACGCTGGTTTTTGCTATTGGGCTCTATTGAATAATGAATGTTTTGAATTTTCTCCAAAAGTAAAGTAGTTGCAAACTCATGCTTTTAGAGACTTGTTTGGGCTCATGAGAGGAGTAGAAAAACATCAAAAATTTCAGTCCTGCATGATTCTACCAAGAAATGTGTGTTGATTCAAACCGCTGGTTTTTGATAGTTTTTGCCCTATTGAATAATGAATGTTTTGAATTTTCTCCAAAAGTAAAGTAGTTGCAAACTCATGCTTTTAGAGACTTGTTTGGGCCCATGAGAGGAGTAGAAAAACATCAAAAATTTCAGTCCTGCATGATTCTACCAAGAAATGTGTGTTCATTGAAACCGCTGGTTTTTGATAGTTTGGGCCCTATTGAATAATGAATGTTTTGAATTTTCTCCAAAAGTAAAGTAGTTGCAAACTCATCCTTTTAGAAACTTGTTTGGGCTGTTGAGAGGAGTAAAAAACCATCAAAAATTTCAATCCTGCATGATTCTACCAAGAAATGTGATTCTTCATTCAAAACGCTGGTTTTTGCTATTGGGCTCTATTGAATAATGAATGTTTTGAATTTTCTCCAAAAGTAAAGTAGTTGCAAACTCATGCTTTTAGAGACTTGTTTGGGCTCATGAGAGGAGTAGAAAAACATCAAAAATTTCAGTCCTGCATGATTCTACCAAGAAATGTGTGTTCATTGAAACCGCTGGTTTTTGATAGTTTGGGCCCTATTGAATAATGAATGTTTTGAATTTTCTCCAAAAGTAAAGTAGTTGCAAACTCATCCTTTTAGAAACTTGTTTGGGCTGTTGAGAGGAGTAAAAAACCATCAAAAATTTCAATCCTGCATGATTCTACCAAGAAATGTGATTCTTCATTCAAAACGCTGGTTTTTGCTATTGGGCTCTATTGAATAATGAATGTTTTGAATTTTCTCCAAAAGTAAAGTAGTTGCAAACTCATGCTTTTAGAGACTTGTTTGGGCTCATGAGATGAGTAGAAAAACATCAAAAATTTCAGTCCTGCATGATTCTACCAAGACATGTGTGTTCATTGAAACGGCTGGTTTTTGATAGTTTGGGCCCTATTGAATAATGAATGTTTTGAATTTTCTCCAAAAGTAAAGTAGTTGCAAACTCATCCTTTTAGAAACTTGTTTGGGCTGTTGAGAGGAGTAAAAAACCATCAAAAATTTCAATCCTGCATGATTCTACCAAGAAATGTGATTCTTCATTCAAAACGCTGGTTTTTGCTATTGGGCTCTATTGAATAATGAATGTTTTGAATTTTCTCCAAAAGTAAAGTAGTTGCAAACTCATCCTTTTAGAAACTTGTTTGGGCTGTTGAGAGGAGTAAAAAACCATCAAAAATTTCAATCCTGCATGATTCTACCAAGAAATGTGATTCTTCATTCAAAACGCTGGTTTTTGCTATTGGGCTCTATTGAATAATGAATGTTTTGAATTTTCTCCAAAAGTAAAGTAGTTGCAAACTCATGCTTTTAGAGACTTGTTTGGGCTCATGAGATGAGTAGAAAAACATCAAAAATTTCAGTCCTGCATGATTCTACCAAGACATGTGTGTTCATTGAAACGGCTGGTTTTTGATAGTTTGGGCCCTATTGAATAATGAATGTTTTGAATTTTCTCCAAAAGTAAAGTAGTTGCAAACTCATCCTTTTAGAAACTTGTTTGGGCTGTTGAGAGGAGTAAAAAACCATCAAAAATTTCAATCCTGCATGATTCTACCAAGAAATGTGATTCTTCATTCAAAACGCTGGTTTTTGCTATTGGGCTCTATTGAATAATGAATGTTTTGAATTTTCTCCAAAAGTAAAGTAGTTGCAAACTCATGCTTTTAGAGACTTGTTTGGGCTCATGAGAGGAGTAGAAAAACATCAAAAATTTCAGTCCTGCATGATTCTACCAAGAAATGTGTGTTCATTGAAACCGCTGGTTTTTGATAGTTTGGGCCCTATTGAATAATGAATGTTTTGAATTTTCTCCAAAAGTAAAGTAGTTGCAAACTCATCCTTTTAGAAACTTGTTTGGGCTGTTGAGAGGAGTAAAAAACCATCAAAAATTTCAATCCTGCATGATTCTACCAAGAAATGTGATTCTTCATTCAAAACGCTGGTTTTTGCTATTGGGCTCTATTGAATAATGAATGTTTTGAATTTTCTCCAAAAGTAAAGTAGTTGCAAACTCATGCTTTTAGAGACTTGTTTGGGCTCATGAGATGAGTAGAAAAACATCAAAAATTTCAGTCCTGCATGATTCTACCAAGACATGTGTGTTCATTGAAACGGCTGGTTTTTGATAGTTTGGGCCCTATTGAATAATGAATGTTTTGAATTTTCTCCAAAAGTAAAGTAGTTGCAAACTCATCCTTTTAGAAACTTGTTTGGGCTGTTGAGAGGAGTAAAAAACCATCAAAAATTTCAATCCTGCATGATTCTACCAAGAAATGTGATTCTTCATTCAAAACGCTGGTTTTTGCTATTGGGCTCTATTGAATAATGAATGTTTTGAATTTTCTCCAAAAGTAAAGTAGTTGCAAACTCATCCTTTTAGAAACTTGTTTGGGCTGTTGAGAGGAGTAAAAAACCATCAAAAATTTCAATCCTGCATGATTCTACCAAGAAATGTGATTCTTCATTCAAAACGCTGGTTTTTGCTATTGGGCTCTATTGAATAATGAATGTTTTGAATTTTCTCCAAAAGTAAAGTAGTTGCAAACTCATGCTTTTAGAGACTTGTTTGGGCTCATGAGATGAGTAGAAAAACATCAAAAATTTCAGTCCTGCATGATTCTACCAAGACATGTGTGTTCATTGAAACGGCTGGTTTTTGATAGTTTGGGCCCTATTGAATAATGAATGTTTTGAATTTTCTCCAAAAGTAAAGTAGTTGCAAACTCATCCTTTTAGAAACTTGTTTGGGCTGTTGAGAGGAGTAAAAAACCATCAAAAATTTCAATCCTGCATGATTCTACCAAGAAATGTGATTCTTCATTCAAAACGCTGGTTTTTGCTATTGGGCTCTAATGAATAATGAATGTTTTGAATTTTCTCCAAAAGTAAAGTAGTTGCAAACTCATGCTTTTAGAGACTTGTTTGGGCTCATGAGAGGAGTAGAAAAACATCAAAAATTTCAGTCCTGCATGATTCTACCAAGAAATGTGTGTTCATTGAAACCGCTGGTTTTTGATAGTTTGGGCCCTATTGAATAATGAATGTTTTGAATTTTCTCCAAAAGTAAAGTAGTTGCAAACTCATCCTTTTAGAAACTTGTTTGGGCTGTTGAGAGGAGTAAAAAAGCATCAAAAATTTCAATCCTGCATGATTCTACCAAGAAATGTGATTCTTCATTCAAAACGCTGGTTTTTGCTATTGGGCTCTATTGAATAATGAATGTTTTGAATTTTCTCCAAAAGTAAAGTAGTTGCAAACTCATGCTTTTAGAGACTTGTTTGGGCTCATGAGATGAGTAGAAAAACATCAAAAATTTCAGTCCTGCATGATTCTACCAAGACATGTGTGTTCATTGAAACGGCTGGTTTTTGATAGTTTGGGCCCTATTGAATAATGAATGTTTTGAATTTTCTCCAAAAGTAAAGTAGTTGCAAACTCATCCTTTTAGAAACTTGTTTGGGCTGTTGAGAGGAGTAAAAAACCATCAAAAATTTCAATCCTGCATGATTCTACCAAGAAATGTGATTCTTCATTCAAAACGCTGGTTTTTGCTATTGGGCTCTATTGCATAATGAATGTTTTGAATTTTCTCCAAAAGTAAAGTAGTTGCAAACTCATGCTTTTAGAGACTTGTTTGGGCTCATGAGAGGAGTAGAAAAACATCAAAAATTTCAGTCCTGCATGATTCTACCAAGAAATGTGTGTTCATTGAAACCGCTGGTTTTTGATAGTTTGGGCCCTATTGAATAATGAATGTTTTGAATTTTCTCCAAAAGTAAAGTAGTTGCAAACTCATCCTTTTAGAAACTTGTTTGGGCTGTTGAGAGGAGTAAAAAACCATCAAAAATTTCAATCCTGCATGATTCTACCAAGAAATGTGATTCTTCATTCAAAACGCTGGTTTTTGCTATTGGGCTCTATTGAATAATGAATGTTTTGAATTTTCTCCAAAAGTAAAGTAGTTGCAAACTCATGCTTTTAGAAACTTGTTTGGGCTCATGAGAGGAGTAGAAAAACATCAAAAATTTCAGTCCTGCATGATTCTACCAAGAAATGTGTGTTCATTGAAACCGCTGGTTTTTGATAGTTTGGGCCCTATTGAATAATGAATGTTTTGAATTTTCTCCAAAAGTAAAGTAGTTGCAAACTCATGCTTTTAGAGACTTGTTTGGGCTCATGAGAGGAGTAGAAAAACATCAAAAATATCAGCCCTGCATGATTCTACCAAGAAATGTGTGTTCATTGAAACCGCTGGTTTTTGATAGTTTGGGCCCTATTGAATAATGAATGTTTTGAATTTTCTCCAAAAGTAAAGTAGTTGCAAACTCATCCTTTTAGAAACTTGTTTGGGCTGTTGAGAGGAGTAAAAAACCATCAAAAATTTCAATCCTGCATGATTCTACCAAGAAATGTGATTCTTCATTCAAAACGCTGGTTTTTGCTATTGGGCTCTATTGAATAATGAATGTTTTGAATTTTCTCCAAAAGTAAAGTAGTTGCAAACTCATGCTTTTAGAGACTTGTTTGGGCTCATGAGATGAGTAGAAAAACATCAAAAATTTCAGTCCTGCATGATTCTACCGAGACATGTGTGTTCATTGAAACGGCTGGTTTTTGATAGTTTGGGCCCTATTGAATAATGAATGTTTTGAATTTTCTCCAAAAGTAAAGTAGTTGCAAACTCATCCTTTTAGAAACTTGTTTGGGCTGTTGAGAGGAGTAAAAAACCATCAAAAATTTCAATCCTGCATGATTCTACCAAGAAATGTGATTCTTCATTCAAAACGCTGGTTTTTGCTATTGGGCTCTATTGAATAATGAATGTTTTGAATTTTCTCCAAAAGTAAAGTAGTTGCAAACTCATCCTTTTAGAAACTTGTTTGGGCTGTTGAGAGGAGTAAAAAACCATCAAAAATTTCAATCCTGCATGATTCTACCAAGAAATGTGATTCTTCATTCAAAACGCTGGTTTTTGCTATTGGGCTCTATTGAATAATGAATGTTTTGAATTTTCTCCAAAAGTAAAGTAGTTGCAAACTCATGCTTTTAGAGACTTGTTTGGGCTCATGAGAGGAGTAGAAAAGCATCAAAAATTTCAGTCCTGCATGATTCTACCAAGACATGTGTGTTCATTGAAACGGCTGGTTTTTGATAGTTTGGGCCCTATTGAATAATGAATGTTTTGAATTTTCTCCAAAAGTAAAGTAGTTGCAAACTCATCCTTTTAGAAACTTGTTTGGGCTGTTGAGAGGAGTAAAAAACCATCAAAAATTTCAATCCTGCATGATTCTACCAAGAAATGTGATTCTTCATTCAAAACGCTGGTTTTTGCTATTGGGCTCTATTGAATAATGAATGTTTTGAATTTTCTCCAAAAGTAAAGTAGTTGCAAACTCATGCTTTTAGAGACTTGTTTGGGCTCATGAGAGGAGTAGAAAAACATCAAAAATTTCAGTCCTGCATGATTCTACCAAGAAATGTGTGTTCATTGAAACCGCTGGTTTTTGATAGTTTGGGCCCTATTGAATAATGAATGTTTTGAATTTTCTCCAAAAGTAAAGTAGTTGCAAACTCATCCTTTTAGAAACTTGTTTGGGCTGTTGAGAGGAGTAAAAAAGCATCAAAAATTTCAATCCTGCATGATTCTACCAAGAAATGTGATTCTTCATTCAAAACGCTGGTTTTTGCTATTGGGCTCTATTGAATAATGAATGTTTTGAATTCTCTCCAAAAGTAAAGTAGTTGCAAACTCATGCTTTTAGAGACTTGTTTGGGCTCATGAGATGAGTAGAAAAACATCAAAAATTTCAGTCCTGCATGATTCTACCAAGACATGTGTGTTCATTGAAACGGCTGGTTTTTGATAGTTTGGGCCCTATTGAATAATGAATGTTTTGAATTTTCTCCAAAACTAAAGTAGTTGCAAACTCATCCTTTTAGAAACTTGTTTGGGCTGTTGAGAGGAGTAAAAAACCATCAAAAATTTCAATCCTGCATGATTCTACCAAGAAATGTGATTCTTCATTCAAAACGCTGGTTTTTGCTATTGGGCTCTATTGAATAATGAATGTTTTGAATTTTCTCCAAAAGTAAAGTAGTTGCAAACTCATGCTTTTAGAGACTTGTTTGGGCTCATGAGAGGAGTAGAAAAACATCAAAAATTTCAGTCCTGCATGATTCTACCAAGAAATGTGTGTTCATTGAAACCGCTGGTTTTTGATAGTTTGGGCCCTATTGAATAATGAATGTTTTGAATTTTCTCCAAAAGTAAAGTAGTTGCAAACTCATCCTTTTAGAAACTTGTTTGGGCTGTTGAGAGGAGTAAAAAAGCATCAAAAATTTCAATCCTGCATGATTCTACCAAGAAATGTGATTCTTCATTCAAAACGCTGGTTTTTGCTATTGGGCTCTATTGAATAATGAATGTTTTGAATTTTCTCCAAAAGTAAAGTAGTTGCAAACTCATGCTTTTAGAGACTTGTTTGGGCTCATGAGATGAGTAGAAAAACATCAAAAATTTCAGTCCTGCATGATTCTACCAAGACATGTGTGTTCATTGAAACGGCTGGTTTTTGATAGTTTGGGCCCTATTGAATAATGAATGTTTTGAATTTTCTCCAAAAGTAAAGTATTTGCAAACTCATCCTTTTAGAAACTTGTTTGGGCTGTTGAGAGGAGTAAAAAACCATCAAAAATTTCAATCCTGCATGATTCTACCAAGAAATGTGATTCTTCATTCAAAACGCTGGTTTTTGCTATTGGGCTCTATTGAATAATGAATGTTTTGAATTTTCTCCAAAAGTAAAGTAGTTGCAAACTCATGCTTTTAGAGACTTGTTTGGGCTCATGAGAGGAGTAGAAAAACATCAAAAATTTCAGTCCTGCATGATTCTACCAAGAAATGTGTGTTCATTCAAACCGCTGGTTTTTGATAGTTTGGGCCCTATTGAATAATGAATGTTTTGAATTTTCTCCAAAAGTAAAGTAGTTGCAAACTCATCCTTTTAGAAACTTGTTTGGGCTGTTGAGAGGAGTAAAAAACCATCAAAAATTTCAATCCTGCATGACTCTACCAAGAAATGTGATTCTTCATTCAAAACGCTGGTTTTTGCTATTGGGCTCTATTGAATAATGAATGTTTTGAATTTTCTCCAAAAGTAAAGTAGTTGCAAACTCATGCTTTTAGAGACTTGTTTGGGCTCATGAGAGGAGTAGAAAAACATCAAAAATTTCAGTCCTGCATGATTCTACCAAGACATGTGTGTTCATTCAAACCGCTGGTTTTTGATAGTTTGGGCCCTATTGAATAATGAATGTTTTGAATTTTCTCCAAAAGTAAAGTAGTTGCAAACTCATCCTTTTAGAAACTTGTTTGGGCTGTTGAGAGGAGTAAAAAACCATCAAAAATTTCAATCCTGCATGATTCTACCAAGAAATGTGATTCTTCATTCAAAACGCTGGTTTTTGCTATTGGGCTCTATTGAATAATGAATGTTTTGAATTTTCTCCAAAAGTAAAGTAGTTGCAAACTCATGCTTTTAGAGACTTGTTTGGGCTCATGAGAGGAGTAGAAAAACATCAAAAATTTCAGTCCTGCATGATTCTACCAAGAAATGTGTGTTCATTGAAACCGCTGGTTTTTGATAGTTTGGGCCCTATTGAATAATGAATGTTTTGAATTTTCTCCAAAAGTAAAGTAGTTGCAAACTCATCCTTTTAGAAACTTGTTTGGGCTGTTGAGAGGAGTAAAAAACCATCAAAAATTTCAATCCTGCATGATTTTACCAAGAAATGTGATTCTTCATTCAAAACCTGATTTTTGCTATTGGGCTCTATTGAATAGTGAATGTTTTGAATTTTCTCCAAAAGTAAAGTAGTTGCAAACTCATGCTTTTAGAGACTTGTTTGGGCTCATGAGAGGAGTAGAAAACCATCAAAAATTTCAGTCCTGCATGATTATACCAAGAAATGTGTGTTCATTGAAACCGCTGGTTTTTGATAGTTTGGGCCCTATTGAATAATGAATGTTTTGTATTTTCTCCAAAAGTAAAGTAGTTGCAAACTCATCCTTTTAGAAACTTGTTTGGGCTGTTGAGAGGAGTAAAAAACCATCAAAAATTTCAATCCTGCATGATTTTACCAAGAAATGTGATTCTTCATTCAAAACCTGATTTTTGCTATTGGGCTCTATTGAATAGTGAATGTTTTGAATTTTCTCCAAAAGTAAAGTAGTTGCAAACTCATGCTTTTAGAGTCTTGTTTGGGCTCATGAGAGGAGTAGAAAAACATCAAAAATTTCAGTCCTGCATGATTCTACCAAGAAATGTGTGTTCATTGAAACCGCTGGTTTTTGATAGTTTGGGCCCTATTGAATAATGAATGTTTTGAATTTTCTCCAAAAGTAAAGTAGTTGCAAACTCATCCTTTTAGAAACTTGTTTGGGCTGTTGAGAGGAGTAAAAAACCATCAAAAATTTCAATCCTGCATGATTCTACCAAGAAATGTGATTCTTCATTCAAAACGCTGGTTTTTGCTATTGGGCTCTATTGAATAATGAATGTTTTGAATTTTCTCCAAAAGTAAAGTAGTTGCAAACTCATGCTTTTAGAGACTTGTTTGGGCTCATGAGAGGAGTAGAAAAACATCAAAAATTTCAGTCCTGCATGATTCTACCAAGAAATGTGTGTTCATTGAAACCGCTGGTTTTTGATAGTTTGGGCCCTATTGAATAATGAATGTTTTGAATTTTCTCCAAAAGTAAAGTAGTTGCAAACTCATCCTTTTAGAAACTTGTTTGGGCTGTTGAGAGGAGTAAAAAACCATCAAAAATTTCAATCCTGCATGATTCTACCAAGAAATGTGATTCTTCATTCAAAACGCTGGTTTTTGCTATTGGGCTCTATTGAATAATGAATGTTTTGAATTTTCTCCAAAAGTAAAGTAGTTGCAAACTCATGCTTTTAGAGACTTGTTTGGGCTCATGAGAGGAGTAGAAAAACATCAAAAATTTCAGTCCTGCATGATTCTACCAAGAAATGTGTGTTCATTGAAACCGCTGGTTTTTGATAGTTTGGGCCCTATTGAATAATGAATGTTTTGAATTTTCTCCAAAAGTAAAGTAGTTGCAAACTCATCCTTTTAGAAACTTGTTTGGGCTGTTGAGAGGAGTAAAAAAGCATCAAAAATTTCAATCCTGCATGATTCTACCAAGAAATGTGATTCTTCATTCAAAACGCTGGTTTTTGCTATTGGGCTCTATTGAATAATGAATGTTTTGAATTTTCTCCAAAAGTAAAGTAGTTGCAAACTCATGCTTTTAGAGACTTGTTTGGGCTCATGAGATGAGTAGAAAAACATCAAAAATTTCAGTCCTGCATGATTCTACCAAGACATGTGTGTTCATTGAAACGGCTGGTTTTTGATAGTTTGGGCCCTATTGAATAATGAATGTTTTGAATTTTCTCCAAAAGTAAAGTATTTGCAAACTCATCCTTTTAGAAACTTGTTTGGGCTGTTGAGAGGAGTAAAAAACCATCAAAAATTTCAATCCTGCATGATTCTACCAAGAAATGTGATTCTTCATTCAAAACGCTGGTTTTTGCTATTGGGCTCTATTGAATAATGAATGTTTTGAATTTTCTCCAAAAGTAAAGTAGTTGCAAACTCATGCTTTTAGAGACTTGTTTGGGCTCATGAGAGGAGTAGAAAAACATCAAAAATTTCAGTCCTGCATGATTCTACCAAGAAATGTGTGTTCATTCAAACCGCTGGTTTTTGATAGTTTGGGCCCTATTGAATAATGAATGTTTTGAATTTTCTCCAAAAGTAAAGTAGTTGCAAACTCATCCTTTTAGAAACTTGTTTGGGCTGTTGAGAGGAGTAAAAAACCATCAAAAATTTCAATCCTGCATGACTCTACCAAGAAATGTGATTCTTCATTCAAAACGCTGGTTTTTGCTATTGGGCTCTATTGAATAATGAATGTTTTGAATTTTCTCCAAAAGTAAAGTAGTTGCAAACTCATGCTTTTAGAGACTTGTTTGGGCTCATGAGAGGAGTAGAAAAACATCAAAAATTTCAGTCCTGCATGATTCTACCAAGACATGTGTGTTCATTCAAACCGCTGGTTTTTGATAGTTTGGGCCCTATTGAATAATGAATGTTTTGAATTTTCTCCAAAAGTAAAGTAGTTGCAAACTCATCCTTTTAGAAACTTGTTTGGGCTGTTGAGAGGAGTAAAAAACCATCAAAAATTTCAATCCTGCATGATTCTACCAAGAAATGTGATTCTTCATTCAAAACGCTGGTTTTTGCTATTGGGCTCTATTGAATAATGAATGTTTTGAATTTTCTCCAAAAGTAAAGTAGTTGCAAACTCATGCTTTTAGAGACTTGTTTGGGCTCATGAGAGGAGTAGAAAAACATCAAAAATTTCAGTCCTGCATGATTCTACCAAGAAATGTGTGTTCATTGAAACCGCTGGTTTTTGATAGTTTGGGCCCTATTGAATAATGAATGTTTTGAATTTTCTCCAAAAGTAAAGTAGTTGCAAACTCATCCTTTTAGAAACTTGTTTGGGCTGTTGAGAGGAGTAAAAAACCATCAAAAATTTCAATCCTGCATGATTTTACCAAGAAATGTGATTCTTCATTCAAAACCTGATTTTTGCTATTGGGCTCTATTGAATAGTGAATGTTTTGAATTTTCTCCAAAAGTAAAGTAGTTGCAAACTCATGCTTTTAGAGACTTGTTTGGGCTCATGAGAGGAGTAGAAAACCATCAAAAATTTCAGTCCTGCATGATTATACCAAGAAATGTGTGTTCATTGAAACCGCTGGTTTTTGATAGTTTGGGCCCTATTGAATAATGAATGTTTTGAATTTTCTCCAAAAGTAAAGTAGTTGCAAACTCATCCTTTTAGAAACTTGTTTGGGCTGTTGAGAGGAGTAAAAAACCATCAAAAATTTCAATCCTGCATGATTTTACCAAGAAATGTGATTCTTCATTCAAAACCTGATTTTTGCTATTGGGCTCTATTGAATAGTGAATGTTTTGAATTTTCTCCAAAAGTAAAGTAGTTGCAAACTCATGCTTTTAGAGTCTTGTTTGGGCTCATGAGAGGAGTAGAAAAACATCAAAAATTTCAGTCCTGCATGATTCTACCAAGAAATGTGTGTTCATTGAAACCGCTGGTTTTTGATAGTTTGGGCCCTATTGAATAATGAATGTTTTGAATTTTCTCCAAAAGTAAAGTAGTTGCAAACTCATCCTTTTAGAAACTTGTTTGGGCTGTTGAGAGGAGTAAAAAACCATCAAAAATTTCAATCCTGCATGATTCTACCAAGAAATGTGATTCTTCATTCAAAACGCTGGTTTTTGCTATTGGGCTCTATTGAATAATGAATGTTTTGAATTTTCTCCAAAAGTAAAGTAGTTGCAAACTCATGCTTTTAGAGACTTGTTTGGGCTCATGAGAGGAGTAGAAAAACATCAAAAATTTCAGTCCTGCATGATTCTACCAAGAAATGTGTGTTCATTGAAACCGCTGGTTTTTGATAGTTTGGGCCCTATTGAATAATGAATGTTTTGAATTTTCTCCAAAAGTAAAGTAGTTGCAAACTCATCCTTTTAGAAACTTGTTTGGGCTGTTGAGAGGAGTAAAAAACCATCAAAAATTTCAATCCTGCATGATTCTACCAAGAAATGTGATTCTTCATTCAAAACGCTGGTTTTTGCTATTGGGCTCTATTGAATAATGAATGTTTTGAATTTTCTCCAAAAGTAAAGTAGTTGCAAACTCATGCTTTTAGAGACTTGTTTGGGCTCATGAGAGGAGTAGAAAAACATCAAAAATTTCAGTCCTGCATGATTCTACCAAGAAATGTGTGTTCATTGAAACCGCTGGTTTTTGATAGTTTGGGCCCTATTGAATAATGAATGTTTTGAATTTTCTCCAAAAGTAAAGTAGTTGCAAACTCATCCTTTTAGAAACTTGTTTGGGCTGTTGAGAGGAGTAAAAAACCATCAAAAATTTCAATCCTGCATGATTCTACCAAGAAATGTGATTCTTCATTCAAAACGCTGGTTTTTGCTATTGGGCTCTATTGAATAATGAATGTTTTGAATTTTCTCCAAAAGTAAAGTAGTTGCAAACTCATGCTTTTAGAGACTTGTTTGGGCTCATGAGAGGAGTAGAAAAACATCAAAAATTTCAGTCCTGCATGATTCTACCAAGAAATGTGTGTTCATTGAAACCGCTGGTTTTTGATAGTTTGGGCCCTATTGAATAATGAATGTTTTGAATTTTCTCCAAAAGTAAAGTAGTTGCAAACTCATGCTTTTAGAGACTTGTTTGGGCTCATGAGAGGAGTAGAAAAACATCAAAAATATCAGCCCTGCATGATTCTACCAAGAAATGTGTGTTCATTGAAACCGCTGGTTTTTGATAGTTTGGGCCCTATTGAATAATGAATGTTTTGAATTTTCTCCAAAAGTAAAGTAGTTGCAAACTCATCCTTTTAGAAACTTGTTTGGGCTGTTGAGAGGAGTAAAAAACCATCAAAAATTTCAATCCTGCATGATTCTACCAAGAAATGTGATTCTTCATTCAAAACGCTGGTTTTTGCTATTGGGCTCTATTGAATAATGAATGTTTTGAATTTTCTCCAAAAGTAAAGTAGTTGCAAACTCATGCTTTTAGAGACTTGTTTGGGCTCATGAGATGAGTAGAAAAACATCAAAAATTTCAGTCCTGCATGATTCTACCGAGACATGTGTGTTCATTGAAACGGCTGGTTTTTGATAGTTTGGGCCCTATTGAATAATGAATGTTTTGAATTTTCTCCAAAAGTAAAGTAGTTGCAAACTCATCCTTTTAGAAACTTGTTTGGGCTGTTGAGAGGAGTAAAAAACCATCAAAAATTTCAATCCTGCATGATTCTACCAAGAAATGTGATTCTTCATTCAAAACGCTGGTTTTTGCTTTTGGGCTCTATTGAATAATGAATGTTTTGAATTTTCTCCAAAAGTAAAGTAGTTGCAAACTCATCCTTTTAGAAACTTGTTTGGGCTGTTGAGAGGAGTAAAAAACCATCAAAAATTTCAATCCTGCATGATTCTACCAAGAAATGTGATTCTTCATTCAAAACGCTGGTTTTTGCTATTGGGCTCTATTGAATAATGAATGTTTTGAATTTTCTCCAAAAGTAAAGTAGTTGCAAACTCATGCTTTTAGAGACTTGTTTGGGCTCATGAGAGGAGTAGAAAAGCATCAAAAATTTCAGTCCTGCATGATTCTACCAAGACATGTGTGTTCATTGAAACGGCTGGTTTTTGATAGTTTGGGCCCTATTGAATAATGAATGTTTTGAATTTTCTCCAAAAGTAAAGTAGTTGCAAACTCATCCTTTTAGAAACTTGTTTGGGCTGTTGAGAGGAGTAAAAAACCATCAAAAATTTCAATCCTGCATGATTCTACCAAGAAATGTGATTCTTCATTCAAAACGCTGGTTTTTGCTATTGGGCTCTATTGAATAATGAATGTTTTGAATTTTCTCCAAAAGTAAAGTAGTTGCAAACTCATGCTTTTAGAGACTTGTTTGGGCTCATGAGAGGAGTAGAAAAACATCAAAAATTTCAGTCCTGCATGATTCTACCAAGAAATGTGTGTTCATTGAAACCGCTGGTTTTTGATAGTTTGGGCCCTATTGAATAATGAATGTTTTGAATTTTCTCCAAAAGTAAAGTAGTTGCAAACTCATCCTTTTAGAAACTTGTTTGGGCTGTTGAGAGGAGTAAAAAAGCATCAAAAATTTCAATCCTGCATGATTCTACCAAGAAATGTGATTCTTCATTCAAAACGCTGGTTTTTGCTATTGGGCTCTATTGAATAATGAATGTTTTGAATTCTCTCCAAAAGTAAAGTAGTTGCAAACTCATGCTTTTAGAGACTTGTTTGGGCTCATGAGATGAGTAGAAAAACATCAAAAATTTCAGTCCTGCATGATTCTACCAAGACATGTGTGTTCATTGAAACGGCTGGTTTTTGATAGTTTGGGCCCTATTGAATAATGAATGTTTTGAATTTTCTCCAAAAGTAAAGTAGTTGCAAACTCATCCTTTTAGAAACTTGTTTGGGCTGTTGAGAGGAGTAAAAAACCATCAAAAATTTCAATCCTGCATGATTCTACCAAGAAATGTGATTCTTCATTCAAAACGCTGGTTTTTGCTATTGGGCTCTATTGAATAATGAATGTTTTGAATTTTCTCCAAAAGTAAAGTAGTTGCAAACTCATGCTTTTAGAGACTTGTTTGGGCTCATGAGAGGAGTAGAAAAACATCAAAAATTTCAGGCCTGCATGATTCTACCAAGAAATGTGTGTTCATTGAAACCGCTGGTTTTTGATAGTTTGGGCCCTATTGAATAATGAATGTTTTGAATTTTCTCCAAAAGTAAAGTAGTTGCAAACTCATCCTTTTAGAAACTTGTTTGGGCTGTTGAGAGGAGTAAAAAAGCATCAAAAATTTCAATCCTGCATGATTCTACCAAGAAATGTGATTCTTCATTCAAAACGCTGGTTTTTGCTATTGGGCTCTATTGAATAATGAATGTTTTGAATTTTCTCCAAAAGTAAAGTAGTTGCAAACTCATGCTTTTAGAGACTTGTTTGGGCTCATGAGATGAGTAGAAAAACATCAAAAATTTCAGTCCTGCATGATTCTACCAAGACATGTGTGTTCATTGAAACGGCTGGTTTTTGATAGTTTGGGCCCTATTGAATAATGAATGTTTTGAATTTTCTCCAAAAGTAAAGTATTTGCAAACTCATCCTTTTAGAAACTTGTTTGGGCTGTTGAGAGGAGTAAAAAACCATCAAAAATTTCAATCCTGCATGATTCTACCAAGAAATGTGATTCTTCATTCAAAACGCTGGTTTTTGCTATTGGGCTCTATTGAATAATGAATGTTTTGAATTTTCTCCAAAAGTAAAGTAGTTGCAAACTCATGCTTTTAGAGACTTGTTTGGGCTCATGAGAGGAGTAGAAAAACATCAAAAATTTCAGTCCTGCATGATTCTACCAAGAAATGTGTGTTCATTCAAACCGCTGGTTTTTGATAGTTTGGGCCCTATTGAATAATGAATGTTTTGAATTTTCTCCAAAAGTAAAGTAGTTGCAAACTCATCCTTTTAGAAACTTGTTTGGGCTGTTGAGAGGAGTAAAAAACCATCAAAAATTTCAATCCTGCATGACTCTACCAAGAAATGTGATTCTTCATTCAAAACGCTGGTTTTTGCTATTGGGCTCTATTGAATAATGAATGTTTTGAATTTTCTCCAAAAGTAAAGTAGTTGCAAACTCATGCTTTTAGAGACTTGTTTGGGCTCATGAGAGGAGTAGAAAAACATCAAAAATTTCAGTCCTGCATGATTCTACCAAGACATGTGTGTTCATTCAAACCGCTGGTTTTTGATAGTTTGGGCCCTATTGAATAATGAATGTTTTGAATTTTCTCCAAAAGTAAAGTAGTTGCAAACTCATCCTTTTAGAAACTTGTTTGGGCTGTTGAGAGGAGTAAAAAACCATCAAAAATTTCAATCCTGCATGATTCTACCAAGAAATGTGATTCTTCATTCAAAACGCTGGTTTTTGCTATTGGGCTCTATTGAATAATGAATGTTTTGAATTTTCTCCAAAAGTAAAGTAGTTGCAAACTCATGCTTTTAGAGACTTGTTTGGGCTCATGAGAGGAGTAGAAAAACATCAAAAATTTCAGTCCTGCATGATTCTACCAAGAAATGTGTGTTCATTGAAACCGCTGGTTTTTGATAGTTTGGGCCCTATTGAATAATGAATGTTTTGAATTTTCTCCAAAAGTAAAGTAGTTGCAAACTCATCCTTTTAGAAACTTGTTTGGGCTGTTGAGAGGAGTAAAAAACCATCAAAAATTTCAATCCTGCATGATTTTACCAAGAAATGTGATTCTTCATTCAAAACCTGATTTTTGCTATTGGGCTCTATTGAATAGTGAATGTTTTGAATTTTCTCCAAAAGTAAAGTAGTTGCAAACTCATGCTTTTAGAGACTTGTTTGGGCTCATGAAAGGAGTAGAAAAACATCAAAAATTTCAGTCCTGCATGATTCTACCAAGAAATGTGTTCATTCAAACCGCTGGTTTTTGATAGTTTGGGCCCTATTGAATAATGAATGTTTTGAATTTTCTCCAAAAGTAAAGTAGTTGCAAACTTATCCTTTTAGAAACTTGTTTGGGCTGTTGAGAGGAGTAAAAAACCATCAAAAATTTCAATCCTGCATGATTTTACCAAGAAATGTGATTCTTCATTCAAAACCTGATTTTTGCTATTGGGCTCTATTGAATAGTGAATGTTTTGAATTTTCTCCAAAAGTAAAGTAGTTGCAAACTCATGCTTTTAGAGACTTGTTTGGGCTCATGAGAGGAGTAGAAAACCATCAAAAATTTCAGTCCTGCATGATTCTACCAAGAAATGTGTGTTCATTGAAACCGCTGGTTTTTGATAGTTTGGGCCCTATTGAATAATGAATGTTTTGAATTTTCTCCAAAAGTAAAGTAGTTGCAAACTCATCCTTTTAGAAACTTGTTTGGGCTGTTGAGAGGAGTAAAAAACCATCAAAAATTTCAATCCTGCATGATTTCACCAAGAAATGTGATTCTTCATTCAAAACCTGATTTTTGCTATTGGGCTCTATTGAATAGTGAATGTTTTGAATTTTCTCCAAAAGTAAAGTAGTTGCAAACTCATGCTTTTAGAGTCTTGTTTGGGCTCATGAGAGGAGTAGAAAAACATCAAAAATTTCAGTCCTGCATGATTCTACCAAGAAATGTGTGTTCATTGAAACCGCTGGTTTTTGATAGTTTGGGCCCTATTGAATAATGAATGTTTTGAATTTTCTCCAAAAGTAAAGTAGTTGCAAACTCATCCTTTTAGAAACTTGTTTGGGCTGTTGAGAGGAGTAAAAAACCATCAAAAATTTCAATCCTGCATGATTCTACCAAGAAATGTGATTCTTCATTCAAAACGCTGGTTTTTGCTATTGGGCTCTATTGAATAATGAATGTTTTGAATTTTCTCCAAAAGTAAAGTAGTTGCAAACTCATGCTTTTAGAGACTTGTTTGGGCTCATGAGAGGAGTAGAAAAACATCAAAAATTTCAGTCCTGCATGATTCTACCAAGAAATGTGTGTTCATTGAAACCGCTGGTTTTTGATAGTTTGGGCCCTATTGAATAATGAATGTTTTGAATTTTCTCCAAAAGTAAAGTAGTTGCAAACTCATCCTTTTAGAAACTTGTTTGGGCTGTTGAGAGGAGTAAAAAACCATCAAAAATTTCAATCCTGCATGATTCTACCAAGAAATGTGATTCTTCATTCAAAACGCTGGTTTTTGCTATTGGGCTCTATTGAATAATGAATGTTTTGAATTTTCTCCAAAAGTAAAGTATTTGCAAACTCATGCTTTTAGAGACTTGTTTGGGCTCATGAGAGGAGTAGAAAAACATCAAAAATTTCAGTCCTGCATGATTCTACCAAGAAATGTGTGTTCATTGAAACCGCTGGTTTTTGATAGTTTGGGCCCTATTGAATAATGAATGTTTTGAATTTTCTCCAAAAGTAAAGTAGTTGCAAACTCATCCTTTTAGAAACTTGTTTGGGCTGTTGAGAGGAGTAAAAAACCATCAAAAATTTCAATCCTGCATGATTCTACCAAGAAATGTGATTCTTCATTCAAAACGCTGGTTTTTGCTATTGGGCTCTATTGAATAATGAATGTTTTGAATTTTCTCCAAAAGTAAAGTAGTTGCAAACTCATGCTTTTAGAGACTTGTTTGGGCTCATGAGAGGAGTAGAAAAACATCAAAAATTTCAGTCCTGCATGATTCTACCAAGAAATGTGTGTTCATTGAAACCGCTGGTTTTTGATAGTTTGGGCCCTATTGAATAATGAATGTTTTGAATTTTCTCCAAAAGTAAAGTAGTTGCAAACTCATCCTTTTAGAAACTTGTTTGGGCTGTTGAGAGGAGTAAAAAACCATCAAAAATTTCAATCCTGCATGATTTTACCAAGAAATGTGATTCTTCATTCAAAACCTGATTTTTGCTATTGGGCTCTATTGAATAGTGAATGTTTTGAATTTTCTCCAAAAGTAAAGTAGTTGCAAACTCATGCTTTTAGAGACTTGTTTGGGCTCATGAGGGGAGTAGAAAAACATCAAAAATTTCAGTCCTGCATGATTCTACCAAGAAATGTGTTCATTCAAACCGCTGGTTTTTGATAGTTTGGGCCCTATTGAATAATGAATGTTTTGAATTTTCTCCAAAAGTAAAGTAGTTGCAAACTCATCCTGTTAGAAACTTGTTTGGGCTGTTGAGAGGAGTAAAAAACCATCAAAAATTTCAATCCTGCATGATTCTACCAAGAAATGTGATTCTTCATTCAAAACGCTGGTTTTTGCTATTGGGCTCTATTGAATAATGAATGTTTTGAATTTTCTCCAAAGGTAAAGTAGTTGCAAACTCATGCTTTTAGAGACTTGTTTGGGCTCATGAGAGGAGTAGAAAAACATCAAAAATTTCAGTCCTGCATGATTCTACCAAGAAATGTGTTCATTCAAACCGCTGGTTTTTGATAGTTTGGGCCCTATTGAGTAATGAATGTTTTGAATTTTCTCCAAAAGTAAAGTAGTTGCAAACTCATCCTTTTAGAAACTTGTTTGGGCTGTTGAGAGGAGTAAAAAACCATCAAAAATTTCAATCCTGCATGATTCTACCAAGAAATGTGATTCTTCATTCAAAACGCTGGTTTTCGCTATTGGGCTCTATTGAATAATGAATGTTTTGAATTTTCTCCAAAAGTAAAGTAGTTGCAAACTCATGCTTTTAGAGACTTGTTTGGGCTCATGAGAGGAGTAGAAAAACATCAAAAATTTCAGTCCTGCATGATTCTACCAAGAAATGTGTGTTCATTCAAACCGCTGGTTTTTGATAGTTTGTGCCCTATTGAATAATGAATGTTTTGAATTTTCTCCAAAAGTAAAGTAGTTGCAAACTCATGCTTTTAGAGACTTGTTTGGGCTCATGAGGGGAGTAGAAAAACATCAAAAATTTCAGTCCTGCATGATTCTACCAAGAAATGTGTGTTCATTGAAACCGCTGGTTTTTGATAGTTTGGGCCCTATTGAATAATGAATGTTTTGAATTTTCTCCAAAAGTAAAGTAGTTGCAAACTCATCCTTTTAGAAACTTGTTTGGGCTGTTGAGAGGAGTAAAAAACCATCAAAAATTTCAATCCTGCATGATTCTACCAAGAAATGTGATTCTTCATTCAAAACGCTGGTTTTTGCTATTGGGCTCTATTGAATAATGAATGTTTTGAATTTTCTCCAAAGGTAAAGTAGTTGCAAACTCATGCTTTTAGAGACTTGTTTGGGCTCATGAGAGGAGTAGAAAAACATCAAAAATTTCAGTCCTGCATGATTCTACCAAGAAATGTGTGTTCATTGAAACCGCTGGTTTTTGATAGTTTGGGCCCTATTGAATAATGAATGTTTTGAATTTTCTCCAAAAGTAAAGTAGTTGCAAACTCATCCTTTTAGAAACTTGTTTGGGCTGTTGAGAGGAGTAAAAAACCATCAAAAATTTCAATCCTGCATGATTCTACCAAGAAATGTGATTCTTCATTCAAAACGCTGGTTTTTGCTATTGGGCTCTATTGAATAATGAATGTTTTGAATTTTCTCCAAAGGTAAAGTAGTTGCAAACTCATGCTTTTAGAGACTTGTTTGGGCTCATGAGAGGAGTAGAAAAACATCAAAAATTTCAGTCCTGCATGATTCTACCAAGAAATGTGTTCATTCAAACCGCTGGTTTTTGATAGTTTGGGCCCTATTGAGTAATGAATGTTTTGAATTTTCTCCAAAAGTAAAGTAGTTGCAAACTCATCCTTTTAGAAACTTGTTTGGGCTGTTGAGAGGAGTAAAAAACCATCAAAAATTTCAATCCTGCATGATTCTACCAAGAAATGTGATTCTTCATTCAAAACGCTGGTTTTCGCTATTGGGCTCTATTGAATAATGAATGTTTTGAATTTTCTCCAAAAGTAAAGTAGTTGCAAACTCATGCTTTTAGAGACTTGTTTGGGCTCATGAGAGGAGTAGAAAAACATCAAAAATTTCAGTCCTGCATGATTCTACCAAGAAATGTGTGTTCATTCAAACCGCTGGTTTTTGATAGTTTGTGCCCTATTGAATAATGAATGTTTTGAATTTTCTCCAAAAGTAAAGTAGTTGCAAACTCATGCTTTTAGAGACTTGTTTGGGCTCATGAGGGGAGTAGAAAAACATCAAAAATTTCAGTCCTGCATGATTCTACCAAGAAATGTGTGTTCATTGAAACCGCTGGTTTTTGATAGTTTGGGCCCTATTGAATAATGAATGTTTTGAATTTTCTCCAAAAGTAAAGTAGTTGCAAACTCATCCTTTTAGAAACTTGTTTGGGCTGTTGAGAGGAGTAAAAAACCATCAAAAATTTCAATCCTGCATGATTTTTCCAAGAAATGTGATTCTTCATTCAAAACCTGATTTTTGCTATTGGGCTCTATTGAATAGTGAATGTTTTGAATTTTCTCCAAAAGTAAAGTAGTTGCAAACTCATGCTTTTAGAGACTTGTTTGGGCTCATGAGGGGAGTAGAAAAACATCAAAAATTTCAGTCCTGCATGATTCTACCAAGAAATGTGTTCATTCAAACCGCTGGTTTTTGATAGTTTGGGCCCTATTGAATAATGAATGTTTTGAATTTTCTCCAAAAGTAAAGTAGTTGCAAACTCATCCTTTTAGAAACTTGTTTGGGCTGTTGAGAGGAGTAAAAAACCATCAAAAATTTCAATCCTGCATGATTCTACCAAGAAATGTGATTCTTCATTCAAAACGCTGGTTTTCGCTATTGGGCTCTATTGAATAATGAATGTTTTGAATTTTCTCCAAAAGTAAAGTAGTTGCAAACTCATGCTTTTAGAGACTTGTTTGGGCTCATGAGAGGAGTAGAAAAACATCAAAAATTTCAGTCCTGCATGATTCTACCAAGAAATGTGTGTTCATTCAAACCGCTGGTTTTTGATAGTTTGTGCCCTATTGAATAATGAATGTTTTGAATTTTCTCCAAAAGTAAAGTAGTTGCAAACTCATGCTTTTAGAGACTTGTTTGGGCTCATGAGGGGAGTAGAAAAACATCAAAAATTTCAGTCCTGCATGATTCTACCAAGAAATGTGTGTTCATTGAAACCGCTGGTTTTTGATAGTTTGGGCCCTATTGAATAATGAATGTTTTGAATTTTCTCCAAAAGTAAAGTAGTTGCAAACTCATCCTTTTAGAAACTTGTTTGGGCTGTTGAGAGGAGTAAAAAACCATCAAAAATTTCAATCCTGCATGATTCTACCAAGAAATGTGATTCTTCATTCAAAACGCTGGTTTTTGCTATTGGGCTCTATTGAATAATGAATGTTTTGAATTTTCTCCAAAGGTAAAGTAGTTGCAAACTCATGCTTTTAGAGACTTGTTTGGGCTCATGAGAGGAGTAGAAAAACATCAAAAATTTCAGTCCTGCATGATTCTACCAAGAAATGTGTGTTCATTGAAACCGCTGGTTTTTGATAGTTTGGGCCCTATTGAATAATGAATGTTTTGAATTTTCTCCAAAAGTAAAGTAGTTGCAAACTCATCCTTTTAGAAACTTGTTTGGGCTGTTGAGAGGAGTAAAAAACCATCAAAAATTTCAATCCTGCATGATTCTACCAAGAAATGTGATTCTTCATTCAAAACGCTGGTTTTTGCTATTGGGCTCTATTGAATAATGAATGTTTTGAATTTTCTCCAAAGGTAAAGTAGTTGCAAACTCATGCTTTTAGAGACTTGTTTGGGCTCATGAGAGGAGTAGAAAAACATCAAAAATTTCAGTCCTGCATGATTCTACCAAGAAATGTGTTCATTCAAACCGCTGGTTTTTGATAGTTTGGGCCCTATTGAGTAATGAATGTTTTGAATTTTCTCCAAAAGTAAAGTAGTTGCAAACTCATCCTTTTAGAAACTTGTTTGGGCTGTTGAGAGGAGTAAAAAACCATCAAAAATTTCAATCCTGCATGATTCTACCAAGAAATGTGATTCTTCATTCAAAACGCTGGTTTTCGCTATTGGGCTCTATTGAATAATGAATGTTTTGAATTTTCTCCAAAAGTAAAGTAGTTGCAAACTCATGCTTTTAGAGACTTGTTTGGGCTCATGAGAGGAGTAGAAAAACATCAAAAATTTCAGTCCTGCATGATTCTACCAAGAAATGTGTGTTCATTCAAACCGCTGGTTTTTGATAGTTTGTGCCCTATTGAATAATGAATGTTTTGAATTTTCTCCAAAAGTAAAGTAGTTGCAAACTCATGCTTTTAGAGACTTGTTTGGGCTCATGAGGGGAGTAGAAAAACATCAAAAATTTCAGTCCTGCATGATTCTACCAAGAAATGTGTGTTCATTGAAACCGCTGGTTTTTGATAGTTTGGGCCCTATTGAATAATGAATGTTTTGAATTTTCTCCAAAAGTAAAGTAGTTGCAAACTCATCCTTTTAGAAACTTGTTTGGGCTGTTGAGAGGAGTAAAAAACCATCAAAAATTTCAATCCTGCATGATTCTACCAAGAAATGTGATTCTTCATTCAAAACGCTGGTTTTTGCTCTTGGGCTCTATTGAATAATGAATGTTTTGAATTTTCTCCAAAAGTAAAGTAGTTGCAAACTCATGCTTTTAGAGACTTGTTTGGGCTCATGAGAGGAGTAGAAAAACATCAAAAATTTCAGTCCTGCATGATTCTACCAAGAAATGTGTGTTCATTGAAACCGCTGGTTTTTGATAGTTTGGGCCCTATTGAATAATGAATGTTTTGAATTTTCTCCAAAAGTAAAGTAGTTGCAAACTCATCCTTTGAGAAACTTGTTTGGGCTGTTGAGAGGAGTAAAAAACCATCAAAAATTTCAATCCTGCATGATTCTACCAAGAAATGTGATTCTTCATTCAAAACGCTGGTTTTTGCTATTGGGCTCTATTGAATAATGAATGTTTTGAATTTTCTCCAAAAGTAAAGTAGTTGCAAACTCATGCTTTTAGAGACTTGTTTGGGCTCATGAGAGGAGTAGAAAAACATCAAAAATTTCAGTCCTGCATGATTCTACCAAGAAATGTGTGTTCATTGAAACCGCTGGTTTTTGATAGTTTGGGCCCTATTGAATAATGAATGTTTTGAATTTTCTCCAAAAGTAAAGTAGTTGCAAACTCATCCTTTTAGAAACTTGTTTGGGCTGTTGAGAGGAGCAAAAAACCATCAAAAATTTCAATCCTGCATGATTCTACCAAGAAATGTGATTCTTCATTCAAAACGCTGGTTTTTGCTATTGGGCTCTATTGAATAATGAATGTTTTGATTTTTCTCCAAAAGTAAAGTAGTTGCAAACTCATGCTTTTAGAGACTTGTTTGGGCTCATGAGAGGAGTAGAAAAACATCAAAAATTTCAGTCCTGCATGATTCTACCAAGAAATGTGTGTTCATTGAAACCGCTGGTTTTTGATAGTTTGGGCCCTATTGAATAATGAATGTTTTGAATTTTCTCCAAAAGTAAAGTAGTTGCAACTCATCCTTTTAGAAACTTGTTTGGGCTGTTGAGAGGAGTAAAAAACCATCAAAAATTTCAATCCTGCATGATTCTACCAAGAAATGTGTGTTCATTGAAACCGCTGGTTTTTGATAGTTTGGGCCCTATTGAATAATGAATGTTTTGAATTTTCTCCAAAAGTAAAGTAGTTGCAAACTCATCCTTTTAGAAACTTGTTTGGGCTGTTGAGAGGAGTAAAAAACCATCAAAAATTTCAATCCTGCATGATTCTACCAAGAAATGTGATTCTTCATTCAAAACGCTGGTTTTTGCTATTGGGCTCTATTGAATAATGAATGTTTTGAATTTTCTCCAAAGGTAAAGTAGTTGCAAACTCATGCTTTTAGAGACTTGTTTGGGCTCATGAGAGGAGTAGAAAAACATCAAAAATTTCAGTCCTGCATGATTCTACCAAGAAATGTGTTCATTCAAACCGCTGGTTTTTGATAGTTTGGGCCCTATTGAATAATGAATGTTTTGAATTTTCTCCAAAAGTAAAGTAGTTGCAAACTCATCCTTTTAGAAACTTGTTTGGGCTGTTGAGAGGAGTAAAAAACCATCAAAAATTTCAATCCTGCATGATTCTACCAAGAAATGTGATTCTTCATTCAAAACGCTGGTTTTTGCTATTGGGCTCTATTGAATAATGAATGTTTTGAATTTTCTCCAAAAGTAAAGTAGTTGCAAACTCATGCTTTTAGAGACTTGTTTGGGCTCATGAGAGGAGTAGAAAAACATCAAAAATTTCAGTCCTGCATGATTCTACCAAGAAATGTGTGTTCATTGAAACCGCTGGTTTTTGATAGTTTGGGCCCTATTGAATAATGAATGTTTTGAATTTTCTCCAAAAGTAAAGTAGTTGCAAACTCATCCTTTTAGAAACTTGTTTGGGCTGTTGAGAGGAGTAAAAAACCATCAAAAATTTCAATCCTGCATGATTCTACCAAGAAATGTGATTCTTCATTCAAAACGCTGGTTTTTGCTATTGGGCTCTATTGAATAATGAATGTTTTGAATTTTCTCCAAAAGTAAAGTAGTTGCAAACTCATGCTTTTAGAGACTTGTTTGGGCTCATGAGAGGAGTAGAAAAACATCAAAAATTTCAGTCCTGCATGATTCTACCAAGAAATGTGTGTTCATTGAAACCGCTGGTTTTTGATAGTTTGGGCCCTATTGAATAATGAATGTTTTGAATTTTCTCCAAAAGTAAAGTAGTTGCAAACTCATCCTTTTAGAAACTTGTTTGGGCTGTTGAGAGGAGTAGAAAACCATCAAAAATTTCAATCCTGCATGATTCTACCAAGAAATGTGATTCTTCATTCAAAACGCTGGTTTTTGCTATTGGGCTCTATTGAATAATGAATGTTTTGAATTTTCTCCAAAGGTAAAGTAGTTGCAAACTCATGCTTTTAGAGACTTGTTTGGGCTCATGAGAGGAGTAGAAAAACATCAAAAATTTCAGTCCTGCATGATTCTACCAAGAAATGTGTGTTCATTGAAACCGCTGGTTTTTGATAGTTTGGGCCCTATTGAATAATGAATGTTTTGAATTTTCTCCAAAAGTAAAGTAGTTGCAAACTCATCCTTTTAGAAACTTGTTTGGGCTGTTGAGAGGAGTAAAAAACCATCAAAAATTTCAATCCTGCATGATTCTACCAAGAAATGTGATTCTTCATTCAAAACGCTGGTTTTTGCTATTGGGCTCTATTGAATAATGAATGTTTTGAATTTTCTCCAAAAGTAAAGTAGTTGCAAACTCATGCTTTTAGAGACTTGTTTGGGCTCATGAGAGGAGTAGAAAAACATCAAAAATTTCAGTCCTGCATGATTCTACCAAGAAATGTGTGTTCATTGAAACCGCTGGTTTTTGATAGTTTGGGCCCTATTGAATAATGAATGTTTTGAATTTTCTCCAAAAGTAAAGTAGTTGCAAACTCATCCTTTTAGAAACTTGTTTGGGCTGTTGAGAGGAGTAGAAAACCATCAAAAATTTCAATCCTGCATGATTCTACCAAGAAATGTGATTCTTCATTCAAAACGCTGGTTTTTGCTATTGGGCTCTATTGAATAATGAATGTTTTGAATTTTCTCCAAAGGTAAAGTAGTTGCAAACTCATGCTTTTAGAGACTTGTTTGGGCTCATGAGAGGAGTAGAAAAACATCAAAAATTTCAGTCCTGCATGATTCTACCAAGAAATGTGTGTTCATTGAAACCGCTGGTTTTTGATAGTTTGGGCCCTATTGAATAATGAATGTTTTGAATTTTCTCCAAAAGTAAAGTAGTTGCAAACTCATCCTTTTAGAAACTTGTTTGGGCTGTAGAGAGGAGTAAAAAACCATCAAAAATTTCAATCCTGCATGATTCTACCAAGAAATGTGATTCTTCATTCAAAACGCTGGTTTTTGCTATTGGGCTCTATTGAATAATGAATGTTTTGAATTTTCTCCAAAAGTAAAGTAGTTGCAAACTCATGCTTTTAGAGACTTGTTTGGGCTCATGAGAGGAGTAGAAAAACATCAAAAATTTCAGTCCTGCATGATTCTACCAAGAAATGTGTGTTCATTGAAACCGCTGGTTTTTGATAGTTTGGGCCCTATTGAATAATGAATGTTTTGAATTTTCTCCAAAAGTAAAGTAGTTGCAAACTCATCCTTTTAGAAACTTGTTTGGGCTGTTGAGAGGAGTAAAAAACCATCAAAAATTTCAATCCTGCATGATTCTACCAAGAAATGTGATTCTTCATTCAAAACGCTGGTTTTTGCTATTGGGCTCTATTGAATAATGAATGTTTTGAATTTTCTCCAAAGGTAAAGTAGTTGCAAACTCATGCTTTTAGAGACTTGTTTGGGCTCATGAGAGGAGTAGAAAAACATCAAAAATTTCAGTCCTGCATGATTCTACCAAGAAATGTGTTCATTCAAACCGCTGGTTTTTGATAGTTTGGGCCCTATTGAATAATGAATGTTTTGAATTTTCTCCAAAAGTAAAGTAGTTGCAAACTCATCCTTTTAGAAACTTGTTTGGGCTGTTGAGAGGAGTAAAAAACCATCAAAAATTTCAATCCTGCATGATTCTACCAAGAAATGTGATTCTTCATTCAAAACGCTGGTTTTTGCTATTGGGCTCTATTGAATAATGAATGTTTTGAATTTTCTCCAAAAGTAAAGTAGTTGCAAACTCATGCTTTTAGAGACTTGTTTGGGCTCATGAGAGGAGTAGAAAAACATCAAAAATTTCAGTCCTGCATGATTCTACCAAGAAATGTGTGTTCATTGAAACCGCTGGTTTTTGATAGTTTGGGCCCTATTGAATAATGAATGTTTTGAATTTTCTCCAAAAGTAAAGTAGTTGCAAACTCATCCTTTTAGAAACTTGTTTGGGCTGTTGAGAGGAGTAAAAAACCATCAAAAATTTCAATCCTGCATGATTCTACCAAGAAATGTGATTCTTCATTCAAAACGCTGGTTTTTGCTATTGGGCTCTATTGAATAATGAATGTTTTGAATTTTCTCCAAAAGTAAAGTAGTTGCAAACTCATGCTTTTAGAGACTTGTTTGGGCTCATGAGAGGAGTAGAAAAACATCAAAAATTTCAGTCCTGCATGATTCTAACAAGAAATGTGTGTTCATTGAAACCGCTGGTTTTTGATAGTTTGGGCCCTATTGAATAATGAATGTTTTGAATTTTCTCCAAAAGTAAAGTAGTTGCAAACTCATCCTTTTAGAAACTTGTTTGGGCTGTTGAGAGGAGTAGAAAACCATCAAAAATTTCAATCCTGCATGATTCTACCAAGAAATGTGATTCTTCATTCAAAACGCTGGTTTTTGCTATTGGGCTCTATTGAATAATGAATGTTTTGAATTTTCTCCAAAAGTAAAGTAGTTGCAAACTCATGCTTTTAGAGACTTGTTTGGGCTCATGAGAGGAGTAGAAAAACATCAAAAATTTCAGTCCTGCATGATTCTACCAAGAAATGTGTGTTCATTGAAACCGCTGGTTTTTGATAGTTTGGGCCCTATTGAATAATGAATGTTTTGAATTTTCTCCAAAAGTAAAGTAGTTGCAAACTCATCCTTTTAGAAACTTGTTTGGGCTGTTGAGAGGAGTAAAAAACCATCAAAAATTTCAATCCTGCATGATTTTACCAAGAAATGTGATTCTTCATTCAAAACCTGATTTTTGCTATTGGGCTCTATTGAATAGTGAATGTTTTGAATTTTCTCCAAAAGTAAAGTAGTTGCAAACTCATGCTTTTAGAGACTTGTTTGGGCTCATGAGAGGAGTAGAAAAACATCAAAAATTTCAGTCCTGCATGATTCTACCAAGAAATGTGTGTTCATTGAAACCGCTGGTTTTTGATAGTTTGGGCCCTATTGAATAATGAATGTTTTGAATTTTCTCCAAAAGTAAAGTAGTTGCAAACTCATCCTTTTAGAAACTTGTTTTGGCTGTTGAGAGGAGTAAAAAACCATCAAAAATTTCAATCCTGCATGATTCTACCAAGAAATGTGATTCTTCATTCAAAACGCTGGTTTTTGCTATTGGGCTCTATTGAATAATGAATGTTTTGAATTTTCTCCAAAAGTAAAGTAGTTGCAAACTCATGCTTTTAGAGACTTGTTTGGGCTCATGAGAGGAGTAGAAAAACATCAAAAATTTCAGTCCTGCATGATTCTACCAAGAAATGTGTGTTCATTGAAACCGCTGGTTTTTGATAGTTTGTGCCCTATTGAATAATGAATGTTTTGAATTTTCTCCAAAAGTAAAGTAGTTGCAAACTCATCCTTTTAGAAACTTGTTTGGGCTGTTGAGAGGAGTGAAAAACCATCAAAAATTTCAATCCTGCATGATTTTACCAAGAAATGTGATTCTTCATTCAAAACCTGATTTTTGCTATTGGGCTCTATTGAATAGTGAATGTTTTGAATTTTCTCCAAAAGTAAAGTAGTTGCAAACTCATGCTTTTAGAGACTTGTTTGGGCTCATGAGAGGAGTAGAAAAACATCAAAAATTTCAGTCCTGCATGATTCTACCAAGAAATGTGTGTTCATTGAAACCGCTGGTTTTTGATAGTTTGGGCCCTATTGAATAATGAATGTTTTGAATTTTCTCCAAAAGTAAAGTAGTTGCAAACTCATCCTTTTAGAAACTTGTTTGGGCTGTTGAGAGGAGTAAAAAACCATCAAAAATTTCAATCCTGCATGATTTTACCAAGAAATGTGATTCTTCATTCAAAACCTGATTTTTGCTATTGGGCTCTATTGAATAGTGAATGTTTTGAATTTTCTCCAAAAGTAAAGTAGTTGCAAACTCATGCTTTTAGAGACTTGTTTGGGCTCATGAGAGGAGTAGAAAAACATCAAAAATTTCAGTCCTGCATGATTCTACCAAGAAATGTGTGTTCATTGAAACCGCTGGTTTTTGATAGTTTGGGCCCTATTGAATAATGAATGTTTTGAATTTTCTCCAAAAGTAAAGTAGTTGCAAACTCATCCTTTTAGAAACTTGTTTGGGCTGTTGAGAGGAGTAAAAAACCATCAAAAATTTCAATCCTGCATGATTCTACCAAGAAATGTGATTCTTCATTCAAAACGCTGGTTTTTGCTATTGGGCTCTATTGAATAATGAATGTTTTGAATTTTCTCCAAAAGTAAAGTAGTTGCAAACTCATGCTTTTAGAGACTTGTTTGGGCTCATGAGAGGAGTAGAAAAACATCAAAAATTTCAGTCCTGCATGATTCTACCAAGAAATGTGTGTTCATTGAAACCGCTGGTTTTTGATAGTTTGGGCCCTATTGAATAATGAATGTTTTGAATTTTCTCCAAAAGTAAAGTAGTTGCAAACTCATCCTTTTAGAAACTTGTTTGGGCTGTTGAGAGGAGTAAAAAACCATCAAAAATTTCAATCCTGCATGATTCTACCAAGAAATGTGATTCTTCATTCAAAACGCTGGTTTTTGCTATTGGGCTCTATTGAATAATGAATGTTTTGAATTTTCTCCAAAAGTAAAGGAGTTGCAAACTCATGCTTTTAGAGACTTGTTTGGGCTCATGAGAGGAGTAGAAAAACATCAAAAATTTCAGTCCTGCATGATTCTACCAAGAAATGTGTGTTCATTCAAACCGCTGGTTTTTGATAGTTTGTGCCCTATTGAATAATGAATGTTTTGAATTTTCTCCAAAAGTAAAGTAGTTGCAAACTCATGCTTTTAGAGACTTGTTTGGGCTCATGAGGGGAGTAGAAAAACATCAAAAATTTCAGTCCTGCATGATTCTACCAAGAAATGTGTGTTCATTGAAACCGCTGGTTTTTGAAAGTTTGGGCCCTATTGAATAATGAATGTTTTGAATTTTCTCCAAAAGTAAAGTAGTTGCAAACTCATCCTCTTAGAAACTTGTTTGGGCTGTTGAGAGGAGTAAAAAACCATCAAAAATTTCAATCCTACATGATTCTACCAAGAAATGTGATTCTTCATTCAAAACGCTGGTTTTTGCTATTGGGCTCTATTGAATAATGAATGTTTTGAATTTTCTCCAAAAATAAAGTAGTTGCAAACTCATGCTTTTAGAGACTTGTTTGGGCTCATGAGAGGAGTAGAAAAACATCAAAAATTTCAGTCCTGCATGATTCTACCAAGAAATGTGTGTTCATTCAAACCGCTGGTTTTTGATAGTTTGGGCCCTATTGAATAATGAATGTTTTGAATTTTCTCCAAAAGTAAAGTAGTTGCAAACTCATGCTTTTAGAGACTTGTTTGGGCTCATGAGAGGAGTAGAAAAACATCAAAAATTTCAGTCCTGCATGATTCTACCAAGAAATGTGTGTTCATTGAAACCGCTGGTTTTTGATAGTTTGGGCCCTATTGAATAATGAATGTTTTGAATTTTCTCCAAAAGTAAAGTAGTTGCAAACTCATCCTTTTAGAAACTTGTTTGGGCTGTTGAGAGGAGTAAAAAAAACCATCAAAAATTTCAATCCTGCATGATTCTACCAAGAAATGTGATTCTTCATTCAAAACGCTGGTTTTTGCTATTGGGCTCTATTGAATAATGAATGTTTTGAATTTTCTCCAAAAGTAAAGTAGTTGCAAACTCATGCTTTTAGAGACTTGTTTGGGCTCATGAGATGAGTAGAAAAACATCAAAAATTTCAGTCCTGCATGATTCTACCAAGACATGTGTGTTCATTGAAACGGCTGGTTTTTGATAGTTTGGGCCCTATTGAATAATGAATGTTTTGAATTTTCTCCAAAAGTAAAGTAGTTGCAAACTCATCCTTTTAGAAACTTGTTTGGGCTGTTGAGAGGAGTAAAAAACCATCAAAAATTTCAATCCTGCATGATTCTACCAAGAAATGTGATTCTTCATTCAAAACGCTGGTTTTCGCTATTGGGCTCTATTGAATAATGAATGTTTTGAATTTTCTCCAAAAGTAAAGTAGTTGCAAACTCATGCTTTTAGAGACTTGTTTGGGCTCATGAGAGGAGTAGAAAAACATCAAAAATTTCAGTCCTGCATGATTCTACCAAGAAATGTGTGTTCATTGAAACCGCTGGTTTTTGATAGTTTGGGCCCTATTGAATAATGAATGTTTTGAATTTTCTCCAAAAGTAAAGTAGTTGCAAACTCATGCTTTTAGAGACTTGTTTGGGCTCATGAGAGGAGTAGAAAAACATCAAAAATTTCAGTCCTGCATGATTCTACCAAGAAATGTGTGTTCATTGAAACCGCTGGTTTTTGATAGTTTGGGCCCTATTGAATAATGAATGTTTTGAATTTTCTCCAAAAGTAAAGTAGTTGCAAACTCATCCTTTTAGAAACTTGTTTGGGCTGTTGAGAGGAGTAAAAAACCATCAAAAATTTCAATCCTGCATGATTCTACCAAGAAATGTGATTCTTCATTCAAAACGCTGGTTTTTGCTATTGGGCTCTATTGAATAATGAATGTTTTGAATTTTCTCCAAAAGTAAAGTAGTTGCAAACTCATGCTTTTAGAGACTTGTTTGGGCTCATGAGAGGAGTAGAAAAACATCAAAAATTTCAGTCCTGCATGATTCTACCAAGAAATGTGTGTTCATTGAAACCGCTGGTTTTTGATAGTTTGGGCCCTATTGAATAATGAATGTTTTGAATTTTCTCCAAAAGTAAAGTAGTTGCAAACTCATCCTTTTAGAAACTTGTTTGGGCTGCTGAGAGGAGTAAAAAACCATCAAAAATTTCAATCCTGCATGATTCTGCCAAGAAATGTGATTCTTCATTCAAAACGCTGGTTTTTGCTATTGGGCTCTATTGAATAATGAATGTTTTGAATTTTCTCCAAAAGTAAAGTAGTTGCAAACTCATGCTTTTAGAGACTTGTTTGGGCTCATGAGAGGAGTAGAAAAACATCAAAAATTTCAGTCCTGCATGATTCTACCAAGAAATGTGTGTTCATTGAAACGGCTGGTTTTTGATAGTTTGGGCCCTATTGAATAATGAATGTTTTGAATTTTCTCCAAAAGTAAAGTAGTTGCAAACTCATCCTTTTAGAAACTTGTTTGGGCTGTTGAGAGGAGTAAAAAACCATCAAAAATTTCAATCCTGCATGATTCTACCAAGAAATGTGATTCTTCATTCAAAACGCTGGTTTTTGCTATTGGGCTCTATTGAATAATGAATGTTTTGATTTTTCTCCAAAAGTAAAGTAGTTGCAAACTCATGCTTTTAGAGACTTGTTTGGGCTCATGAGAGGAGTAGAAAAACATCAAAAATTTCAGTCCTGCATGATTCTACCAAGAAATGTGTGTTCATTGAAACCGCTGGTTTTTGATAGTTTGGGCCCTATTGAATAATGAATGTTTTGAATTTTCTCCAAAAGTAAAGTAGTTGCAAACTCATCCTTTTAGAAACTTGTTTGGGCTGTTGAGAGGAGTAAAAAACCATCAAAAATTTCAATCCTGCATGATTCTACCAAGAAATGTGATTCTTCATTCAAAACGCTTGTTTTTGCTATTGGGCTCTATTGAATAATGAATGTTTTGAATTTTCTCCAAAGGTAAAGTAGTTGCAAACTCATGCTTTTAGAGACTTGTTTGGGCTCATGAGAGGAGTAGAAAAACATCAAAAATTTCAGTCCTGCATGATTCTACCAAGAAATGTGTGTTCATTGAAACCGCTGGTTTTTGATAGTTTGGGCCCTATTGAATAATGAATGTTTTGAATTTTCTCCAAAAGTAAAGTAGTTGCAAACTCATCCTTTTAGAAACTTGTTTGGGCTGTTGAGAGGAGTAAAAAACCATCAAAAATTTCAATCCTGCATGATTCTACCAAGAAATGTGATTCTTCATTCAAAACGCTGGTTTTTGCTATTGGGCTCTATTGAATAATGAATGTTTTGAATTTTCTCCAAAAGTAAAGGAGTTGCAAACTCATGCTTTTAGAGACTTGTTTGGGCTCATGAGAGGAGTAGAAAAACATCAAAAATTTCAGTCCTGCATGATTCTACCAAGAAATGTGTGTTCATTGAAACCGCTGGTTTTTGATAGTTTGGGCCCTATTGAATAATGAATGTTTTGAATTTTCTCCAAAAGTAAAGTAGTTGCAAACTCATCCTTTTAGAAACTTGTTTGGGCTGTTGAGAGGAGTAAAAAACCATCAAAAATTTCAATCCTGCATGATTTTACCAAGAAATGTGATTCCTCATTCAAAACCTGATTTTTGCTATTGGGCTCTATTGAATAGTGAATGTTTTGAATTTTCTCCAAAAGTAAAGTAGTTGCAAACTCATGCTTTTAGAGACTTGTTTGGGCTCATGAGATGAGTAGAAAAACATCAAAAATTTCAGTCCTGCATGATTCTACCAAGACATGTGTGTTCATTGAAATGGCTGGTTTTTGATAGTTTGGGCCCTATTGAATAATGAATGTTTTGAATTTTCTCCAAAAGTAAAGTAGTTGCAAACTCATCCTCTTAGAAACTTGTTTGGGCTGTTGAGAGGAGTAAAAAACCATCAAAAATTTCAATCCTACATGATTCTACCAAGAAATGTGATTCTTCATTCAAAACGCTGGTTTTTGCTATTGGGCTCTATTGAATAATGAATGTTTTGAATTTTCTCCAAAAGTAAAGTAGTTGCAAACTCATGCTTTTAGAGACTTGTTTGGGCTCATGAGAGGAGTAGAAAAACATCAAAAATTTCAGTCCTGCATGATTCTACCAAGAAATGTGTGTTCATTGAAACCGCTGGTTTTTGATAGTTTGGGCCCTATTGAATAATGAATGTTTTGAATTTTCTCCAAAAGTAAAGTAGTTGCAAACTCATCCTTTTAGAAACTTGTTTGGGCTGTTGAGAGGAGTAAAAAAACCATCAAAAATTTCAATCCTGCATGATTCTACCAAGAAATGTGATTCTTCATTCAAAACGCTGGTTTTTGCTATTGGGCTCTATTGAATAATGAATGTTTTGAATTTTCTCCAAAAGTAAAGTAGTTGCAAACTCATGCTTTTAGAGACTTGTTTGGGCTCATGAGATGAGTAGAAAAACATCAAAAATTTCAGTCCTGCATGATTCTACCAAGACATGTGTGTTCATTGAAACGGCTGGTTTTTGATAGTTTGGGCCCTATTGAATAATGAATGTTTTGAATTTTCTCCAAAAGTAAAGTAGTTGCAAACTCATCCTTTTAGAAACTTGTTTGGGCTGTTGAGAGGAGTAAAAAACCATCAAAAATTTCAATCCTGCATGATTCTACCAAGAAATGTGATTCTTCATTCAAAACGCTGGTTTTTGCTATTGGGCTCTATTGAATAATGAATGTTTTGAATTTTCTCCAAAAGTAAAGTAGTTGCAAACTCATGCTTTTAGAGACTTGTTTGGGCTCATGAGATGAGTAGAAAAACATCAAAAATTTCAGTCCTGCATGATTCTACCAAGACATGTGTGTTCATTGAAACGGCTGGTTTTTGATAGTTTGGGCCCTATTGAATAATGAATGTTTTGAATTTTCTCCAAAAGTAAAGTAGTTGCAAACTCATGCTTTTAGAGACTTGTTTGGGCTCATGAGGGGAGTAGAAAAACATCAAAAATTTCAGTCCTGCATGATTCTACCAAGAAATGTGTGTTCATTGAAACCGCTGGTTTTTGATAGATTGGGCCCTATTGAATAATGAATGTTTTGAATTTTCTCCAAAAGTAAAGTAGTTGCAAACTCATCCTTTTAGAAACTTGTTTGGGCTGTTGAGAGGAGTAAAAAACCATCAAAAATTTCAATCCTGCATGATTCTACCAAGAAATGTGATTCTTCATTCAAAACGCTGATTGGGCTCTATTGAATAATGAATGTTTTGAATTTTCTCCAAAAGTAAAGTAGTTGCAAACTCATGCTTTTAGAGACTTGTTTGGGCTCATGAGAGGAGTAGAAAAACATCAAAAATTTCAGTCCTGCATGATTCTACCAAGAAATGTGTGTTCACTGAAACGGCTGGTTTTTGATAGTTTGGGCCCTATTGAATAATGAATGTTTTGAATTTTCTCCAAAAGTAAAGTAGTTGCAAACTCATCCTTTTAGAAACTTGTTTGGGCTGTTGAGAGGAGTAAAAAACCATCAAAAATTTCAATCCTGCATGATTCTACCAAGAAATGTGATTCTTCATTCAAAACGCTGGTTTTTGCTATTGGGCTCTATTGAATAATGAATGTTTTGATTTTTCTCCAAAAGTAAAGTAGTTGCAAACTCATGCTTTTAGAGACTTGTTTGGGCTCATGAGAGGAGTAGAAAAACATCAAAAATTTCAGTCCTGCATGATTCTACCAAGAAATGTGTGTTCATTGAAACCGCTGGTTTTTGATAGTTTGGGCCCTATTGAATAATGAATGTTTTGAATTTTCTCCAAAAGTAAAGTAGTTGCAAACTCATCCTTTTAGAAACTTGTTTGGGCTGTTGAGAGGAGTAAAAAACCATCAAAAATTTCAATCCTGCATGATTCTACCAAGAAATGTGATTCTTCATTCAAAACGCTTGTTTTTGCTATTGGGCTCTATTGAATAATGAATGTTTTGAATTTTCTCCAAAGGTAAAGTAGTTGCAAACTCATGCTTTTAGAGACTTGTTTGGGCTCATGAGAGGAGTAGAAAAACATCAAAAATTTCAGTCCTGCATGATTCTACCAAGAAATGTGTGTTCATTGAAACCGCTGGTTTTTGATAGTTTGGGCCCTATTGAATAATGAATGTTTTGAATTTTCTCCAAAAGTAAAGTAGTTGCAAACTCATCCTTTTAGAAACTTGTTTGGGCTGTTGAGAGGAGTAAAAAACCATCAAAAACTTCAATCCTGCATGATTCTACCAAGAAATGTGATTCTTCATTCAAAACGCTGGTTTTTGCTATTGGGCTCTATTGAATAATGAATGTTTTGAATTTTCTCCAAAAGTAAAGGAGTTGCAAACTCATGCTTTTAGAGACTTGTTTGGGCTCATGAGAGGAGTAGAAAAACATCAAAAATTTCAGTCCTGCATGATTCTACCAAGAAATGTGTGTTCATTGAAACCGCTGGTTTTTGATAGTTTGGGCCCTATTGAATAATGAATGTTTTGAATTTTCTCCAAAAGTAAAGTAGTTGCAAACTCATCCTTTTAGAAACTTGTTTGGGCTGTTGAGAGGAGTAAAAAACCATCAAAAATTTCAATCCTGCATGATTTTACCAAGAAATGTGATTCCTCATTCAAAACCTGATTTTTGCTATTGGGCTCTATTGAATAGTGAATGTTTTGAATTTTCTCCAAAAGTAAAGTAGTTGCAAACTCATGCTTTTAGAGACTTGTTTGGGCTCATGAGATGAGTAGAAAAACATCAAAAATTTCAGTCCTGCATGATTCTACCAAGACATGTGTGTTCATTGAAACGGCTGGTTTTTGATAGTTTGGGCCCTATTGAATAATGAATGTTTTGAATTTTCTCCAAAAGTAAAGTAGTTGCAAACTCATCCTCTTAGAAACTTGTTTGGGCTGTTGAGAGGAGTAAAAAACCATCAAAAATTTCAATCCTACATGATTCTACCAAGAAATGTGATTCTTCATTCAAAACGCTGGTTTTTGCTATTGGGCTCTATTGAATAATGAATGTTTTGAATTTTCTCCAAAAGTAAAGTAGTTGCAAACTCATGCTTTTAGAGACTTGTTTGGGCTCATGAGAGGAGTAGAAAAACATCAAAAATTTCAGTCCTGCATGATTCTACCAAGAAATGTGTGTTCATTGAAACCGCTGGTTTTTGATAGTTTGGGCCCTATTGAATAATGAATGTTTTGAATTTTCTCCAAAAGTAAAGTAGTTGCAAACTCATCCTTTTAGAAACTTGTTTGGGCTGTTGAGAGGAGTAAAAAAACCATCAAAAATTTCAATCCTGCATGATTCTACCAAGAAATGTGATTCTTCATTCAAAACGCTGGTTTTTGCTATTGGGCTCTATTGAATAATGAATGTTTTGAATTTTCTCCAAAAGTAAAGTAGTTGCAAACTCATGCTTTTAGAGACTTGTTTGGGCTCATGAGATGAGTAGAAAAACATCAAAAATTTCAGTCCTGCATGATTCTACCAAGACATGTGTGTTCATTGAAACGGCTGGTTTTTGATAGTTTGGGCCCTATTGAATAATGAATGTTTTGAATTTTCTCCAAAAGTAAAGTAGTTGCAAACTCATCCTTTTAGAAACTTGTTTGGGCTGTTGAGAGGAGTAAAAAACCATCAAAAATTTCAATCCTGCATGATTCTACCAAGAAATGTGATTCTTCATTCAAAACGCTGGTTTTCGCTATTGGGCTCTATTGAATAATGAATGTTTTGAATTTTCTCCAAAAGTAAAGTAGTTGCAAACTCATGCTTTTAGAGACTTGTTTGGGCTCATGAGAGGAGTAGAAAAACATCAAAAATTTCAGTCCTGCATGATTCTACCAAGAAATGTGTGTTCATTGAAACCGCTGGTTTTTGATAGTTTGGGCCCTATTGAATAATGAATGTTTTGAATTTTCTCCAAAAGTAAAGTAGTTGCAAACTCATGCTTTTAGAGACTTGTTTGGGCTCATGAGAGGAGTAGAAAAACATCAAAAATTTCAGTCCTGCATGATTCTACCAAGAAATGTGTGTTCATTGAAACCGCTGGTTTTTGATAGTTTGGGCCCTATTGAATAATGAATGTTTTGAATTTTCTCCAAAAGTAAAGTAGTTGCAAACTCATCCTTTTAGAAACTTGTTTGGGCTGTTGAGAGGAGTAAAAAACCATCAAAAATTTCAATCCTGCATGATTCTACCAAGAAATGTGATTCTTCATTCAAAACGCTGGTTTTTGCTATTGGGCTCTATTGAATAATGAATGTTTTGATTTTTCTCCAAAAGTAAAGTAGTTGCAAACTCATGCTCTTAGAGACTTGTTTGGGCTCATGAGAGGAGTAGAAAAACATCAAAAATTTCAGTCCTGCATGATTCTACCAAGAAATGTGTGTTCATTGAAACCGCTGGTTTTTGATAGTTTGGGCCCTATTGAATAATGAATGTTTTGAATTTTCTCCAAAAGTAAAGTAGTTGCAAACTCATCCTTTTAGAAACTTGTTTGGGCTGTTGAGAGGAGTAAAAAACCATCAAAAATTTCAATCCTGCATGATTCTACCAAGAAATGTGATTCTTCATTCAAAACGCTGGTTTTTGCTATTGGGCTCTATTGAATAATGAATGTTTTGAATTTTCTCCAAAGGTAAAGTAGTTGCAAACTCATGCTTTTAGAGACTTGTTTGGGCTCATGAGAGGAGTAGAAAAACATCAAAAATTTCAGTCCTGCATGATTCTACCAAGAAATGTGTGTTCATTGAAACCGCTGGTTTTTGATAGTTTGGGCCCTATTGAATAATGAATGTTTTGAATTTTCTCCAAAAGTAAAGTAGTTGCAAACTCATCCTTTTAGAAACTTGTTTGGGCTGTTGAGAGGAGTAAAAAACCATCAAAAATTTCAATCCTGCATGATTCTACCAAGAAATGTGATTCTTCATTCAAAACGCTGGTTTTTGCTATTGGGCTCTATTGAATAATGAATGTTTTGAATTTTCTCCAAAGGTAAAGTAGTTGCAAACTCATGCTTTTAGAGACTTGTTTGGGCTCATGAGAGGAGTAGAAAAACATCAAAAATTTCAGTCCTGCATGATTCTACCAAGAAATGTGTTCATTCAAACCGCTGGTTTTTGATAGTTTGGGCCCTATTGAATAATGAATGTTTTGAATTTTCTCCAAAAGTAAAGTAGTTGCAAACTCATCCTTTTAGAAACTTGTTTGGGCTGTTGAGAGGAGTAAAAAACCATCAAAAATTTCAATCCTGCATGATTCTACCAAGAAATGTGATTCTTCATTCAAAACGCTGGTTTTCGCTATTGGGCTCTATTGAATAATGAATGTTTTGAATTTTCTCCAAAAGTAAAGTAGTTGCAAACTCATGCTTTTAGAGACTTGTTTGGGCTCATGAGAGGAGTAGAAAAACATCAAAAATTTCAGTCCTGCATGATTCTACCAAGAAATGTGTGTTCATTCAAACCGCTGGTTTTTGATAGTTTGTGCCCTATTGAATAATGAATGTTTTGAATTTTCTCCAAAAGTAAAGTAGTTGCAAACTCATGCTTTTAGAGACTTGTTTGGGCTCATGAGGGGAGTAGAAAAACATCAAAAATTTCAGTCCTGCATGATTCTACCAAGAAATGTGTGTTCATTGAAACCGCTGGTTTTTGATAGTTTGGGCCCTATTGAATAATGAATGTTTTGAATTTTCTCCAAAAGTAAAGTAGTTGCAAACTCATCCTTTTAGAAACTTGTTTGGGCTGTTGAGAGGAGTAAAAAACCATCAAAAATTTCAATCCTGCATGATTCTACCAAGAAATGTGATTCTTCATTCAAAACGCTGGTTTTTGCTATTGGGCTCTATTGAATAATGAATGTTTTGAATTTTCTCCAAAAGTAAAGTAGTTGCAAACTCATGCTTTTAGAGACTTGTTTGGGCTCATGAGAGGAGTAGAAAAACATCAAAAATTTCAGTCCTGCATGATTCTACCAAGAAATGTGTGTTCATTGAAACCGCTGGTTTTTGATAGTTTGGGCCCTATTGAATAATGAATGTTTTGAATTTTCTCCAAAAGTAAAGTAGTTGCAAACTCATCCTTTTAGAAACTTGTTTGGGCTGTTGAGAGGAGTAAAAAACCATCAAAAATTTCAATCCTGCATGATTCTACCAAGAAATGTGACTCTTCATTCAAAACGCTGGTTTTTGCTATTGGGCTCTATTGAATAATGAATGTTTTGAATTTTCTCCAAAAGTAAAGTAGTTGCAAACTCATGCTTTTAGAGACTTGTTTGGGCTCATGAGAGGAGTAGAAAAACATCAAAAATTTCAGTCCTGCATGATTCTACCAAGAAATGTGTGTTAATTGAAACGGCTGGTTTTTGATAGTTTGGGCCCTATTGAATAATGAATGTTTTGAATTTTCTCCAAAAGTAAAGTAGTTGCAAACTCATCCTTTTAGAAACTTGTTTGGGCTGTTGAGAGGAGTAAAAAACCATCAAAAATTTCAATCCTGCATGATTCTACCAAGAAATGTGATTCTTCATTCAAAACGCTGGTTTTTGCTATTGGGCTCTATTGAATAATGAATGTTTTGATTTTTCTCCAAAAGTAAAGTAGTTGCAAACTCATGCTTTTAGAGACTTGTTTGGGCTCATGAGAGGAGTAGAAAAACATCAAAAATTTCAGTCCTGCATCATTCTACCAAGAAATGTGTGTTCATTGAAACCGCTGGTTTTTGATAGTTTGGGCCCTATTGAATAATGAATGTTTTGAATTTTCTCCAAAAGTAAAGTAGTTGCAAACTCATCCTTTTAGAAACTTGTTTGGGCTGTTGAGAGGAGTAAAAAACCATCAAAAATTTCAATCCTGCATGATTCTACCAAGAAATGTGATTCTTCATTCAAAACGCTGGTTTTTGCTATTGGGCTCTATTGAATAATGAATGTTTTGAATTTTCTCCAAAAGTAAAGTAGTTGCAAACTCATGCTTTTAGAGACTTGTTTGGGCTCATGAGAGGAGTAGAAAAACATCAAAAATTTCAGTCCTGCATGATTCTACCAAGAAATGTGTGTTCATTGAAACCGCTGGTTTTTGATAGTTTGGGCCCTATTGAATAATGAATGTTTTGAATTTTCTCCAAAAGTAAAGTAGTTGCAAACTCATCCTTTTAGAAACTTGTTTGGGCTGTTGAGAGGAGTAAAAAACCATCAAAAATTTCAATCCTGCATGATTTTACCAAGAAATGTGATTCTTCATTCAAAACCTGATTTTTGCTATTGGGCTCTATTGAATAGTGAATGTTTTGAATTTTCTCCAAAAGTAAAGTAGTTGCAAACTCATGCTTTTAGAGACTTGTTTGGGCTCATGAGAGGAGTAGAAAAACATCAAAAATTTCAGTCCTGCATGATTCTACCAAGAAATGTGTGTTCATTGAAACCGCTGGTTTTTGATAGTTTGGGCCCTATTGAATAATGAATGTTTTGAATTTTCTCCAAAAGTAAAGTAGTTGCAAACTCATCCTTTTAGAAACTTGTTTGGGCTGTTGAGAGGAGTAAAAAACCATCAAAAATTTCAATCCTGCATGATTTTACCAAGAAATGTGATTCTTCATTCAAAACCTGATTTTTGCTATTGGGCTCTATTGAATAGTGAATGTTTTGAATTTTCTCCAAAAGTAAAGTAGTTGCAAACTCATGCTTTTAGAGACTTGTTTGGGCTCATGAGAGGAGTAGAAAAACATCAAAAATTTCAGTCCTGCATGATTCTACCAAGAAATGTGTGTTCATTGAAACCGCTGGTTTTTGATAGTTTGGGCCCTATTGAATAATGAATGTTTTGAATTTTCTCCAAAAGTAAAGTAGTTGCAAACTCATCCTTTTAGAAACTTGTTTGGGCTGTTGAGAGGAGTAAAAAACCATCAAAAATTTCAATCCTGCATGATTCTACCAAGAAATGTGATTCTTCATTCAAAACGCTGGTTTTTGCTATTGGGCTCTATTGAATAATGAATGTTTTGAATTTTCTCCAAAAGTAAAGTAGTTGCAAACTCATGCTTTTAGAGACTTGTTTGGGCTCATGAGAGGAGTAGAAAAACATCAAAAATTTCAGTCCTGCATGATTCTACCAAGAAATGTGTGTTCATTGAAACCGCTGGTTTTTGATAGTTTGGGCCCTATTGAATAATGAATGTTTTGAATTTTCTCCAAAAGTAAAGTAGTTGCAAACTCATCCTTTTAGAAACTTGTTTGGGCTGTTGAGAGGAGTAAAAAACCATCAAAAATTTCAATCCTGCATGATTCTACCAAGAAATGTGATTCTTCATTCAAAACGCTGGTTTTTGCTATTGGGCTCTATTGAATAATGAATGTTTTGAATTTTCTCCAAAAGTAAAGTAGTTGCAAACTCATGCTTTTAGAGACTTGTTTGGGCTCATGAGAGGAGTAGAAAAACATCAAAAATTTCAGTCCTGCATGATTCTACCAAGAAATGTGTGTTCATTGAAACCGCTGGTTTTTGATAGTTTGGGCCCTATTGAATAATGAATGTTTTGAATTTTCTCCAAAAGTAAAGTAGTTGCAAACTCATCCTTTTAGAAACTTGTTTGGGCTGTTGAGAGGAGTAAAAAACCATCAAAAATTTCAATCCTGCATGATTCTACCAAGAAATGTGATTCTTCATTCAAAACGCTGGTTTTTGCTATTGGGCTCTATTGAATAATGAATGTTTTGAATTTTCTCCAAAAGTAAAGTAGTTGCAAACTCATGCTTTTAGAGACTTGTTTGGGCTCATGAGAGGAGTAGAAAAACATCAAAAATTTCAGTCCTGCATGATTCTACCAAGAAATGTGTGTTCATTGAAACCGCTGGTTTTTGATAGTTTGGGCCCTATTGAATAATGAATGTTTTGAATTTTCTCCAAAAGTAAAGTAGTTGCAAACTCATCCTTTTAGAAACTTGTTTGGGCTGTTGAGAGGAGTAAAAAACCATCAAAAATTTCAATCCTGCATGATTTTACCAAGAAATGTGATTCTTCATTCAAAACCTGATTTTTGCTATTGGGCTCTATTGAATAGTGAATGTTTTGAATTTTCTCCAAAAGTAAAGTAGTTGCAAACTCATGCTTTTAGAGACTTGTTTGGGCTCATGAGAGGAGTAGAAAAACATCAAAAATTTCAGTCCTGCATGATTCTACCAAGAAATGTGTTCATTCAAACCGCTGGTTTTTGATAGTTTGGGCCCTATTGAATAATGAATGTTTTGAATTTTCTCCAAAAGTAAAGTAGTTGCAAACTCATCCTGTTAGAAACTTGTTTGGGCTGTTGAGAGGAGTAAAAAACCATCAAAAATTTCAATCATGCATGATTCTACCAAGAAATGTGATTCTTCATTCAAAACGCTGGTTTTTGCTATTGGGCTCTATTGAATAATGAATGTTTTGAATTTTCTCCAAAAGTAAAGTAGTTGCAAACTCATGCTTTTAGAGACTTGTTTGGGCTCATGAGATGAGTAGAAAAACACCAAAAATTTCAGTCCTGCATGATTCTACCAAGACATGTGTGTTCATTGAAACGGCTGGTTTTTGATCGTTTGGGCCCTATTGAATAATGAATGTTTTGAATTTTCTCCAAAAGTAAAGTAGTTGCAAACTCATCCTTTTAGAAACTTGTTTGGGCTGTTGAGAGGAGTAAAAAACCATCAAAAATTTCAATCCTGCATGATTCTACCAAGAAATGTGATTCTTCATTCAAAACGCTGTTTTTTGCTATTGGGCTCTATTGAATAATGAATGTTTTGAATTTTCTCCAAAAGTAAAGTAGTTGCAAACTCATGCTTTTAGAGACTTGTTTGGGCTCATGAGAGTAGAAAAACATCAAAAATTTCAGTCCTGCATGATTCTACCAAGAAATGTGTGTTCATTGAAACCGCTGGTTTTTGATAGTTTGGGCCCTATTGAATAATGAATGTTTTGAATTTTCTCCAAAAGTAAAGTAGTTGCAAACTCATGCTTTTAGAGACTTGTTTGGGCTCACGAGAGGAGTAGAAAAACATCAAAAATTTCAGTCCTGCATGATTCTACCAAGACATGTGTGTTCATTGAAACGGCTGGTTTTTGATAGTTTGGGACCTATTGAATAATGAATGTTTTGAATTTTCTCCAAAAGTAAAGTAGTTGCAAACTCATCCTTTTAGAAACTTGTTTGGGCTGTTGAGAGGAGTAAAAAACCATCAAAAATTTCAATCCTGCATGATTCTACCAAGAAATGTGATTCTTCATTCAAAACGCTGGTTTTTGCTATTGGGCTCTATTGAATAATGAATGTTTTGAATTTTCTCCAAAAGTAAAGTAGTTGCAAACTCATGCTTTTAGAGACTTGTTTGGGCTCATGAGAGGAGTAGAAAAACATCAAAAATTTCAGTCCTGCATGATTCTACCAAGAAATGTGTGTTGATTCAAACCGCTGGTTTTTGATAGTTTTTGCCCTATTGAATAATGAATGTTTTGAATTTTATCCAAAAGTAAAGTAGTTGCAAACTCATGCTTTTAGAGACTTGTTTGGGCTCATGAGAGGAGTAGAAAAACATCAAAAATTTCAGTCCTGCATGATTCTACCAAGAAATGTGTGTTCACTGAAACCGCTGGTTTTTGATAGTTTGGGCCCTATTGAATAATGAATGTTTTGAATTTTCTCCAAAAGTAAAGTAGTTGCAAACTCATCCTTTTAGAAACTTGTTTGGGCTGTTGAGAGGAGTAAAAAACCATCAAAAATTTCAATTCTGCATGATTCTACCAAGAAATGTGATTCTTCATTCAAAACGCTGGTTTTTGCTATTGGGCTCTATTGAATAATGAATGTTTTGAATTTTCTCCAAAAGTAAAGTAGTTGCAAACTCATGCTTTTAGAGACTTGTTTGGGCTCATGAGAGGAGTAGAAAAACATCAAAAATTTCAGTCCTGCATGATTCTACCAAGAAATGTGTGTTCATTGAAACCGCTGGTTTTTGATAGTTTGGGCCCTATTGAATAATGAATGTTTTGAATTTTCTCCAAAAGTAAAGTAGTTGCAAACTCATCCTTTTAGAAACTTGTTTGGGCTGTTGAGAGGAGTAAAAAACCATCAAAAATTTCAATCCTGCATGATTCTACCAAGAAATGTGATTCTTCATTCAAAACGCTGGTTTTTGCTATTGGGCTCTATTGAATAATGAATGTTTTGAATTTTCTCCAAAAGTAAAGTAGTTGCAAACTCATGCTTTTAGAGACTTGTTTGGGCTCATGAGAGGAGTAGAAAAACATCAAAAATTTCAGTCCTGCATGATTCTACCAAGAAATGTGTGTTGATTCAAACCGCTGGTTTTTGATAGTTTTTGCCCTATTGAATAATGAATGTTTTGAATTTTATCCAAAAGTAAAGTAGTTGCAAACTCATGCTTTTAGAGACTTGTTTGGGCTCATGAGAGGAGTAGAAAAACATCAAAAATTTCAGTCCTGCATGATTCTACCAAGAAATGTGTGTTCACTGAAACCGCTGGTTTTTGATAGTTTGGGCCCTATTGAATAATGAATGTTTTGAATTTTCTCCAAAAGTAAAGTAGTTGCAAACTCATCCTTTTAGAAACTTGTTTGGGCTGTTGAGAGGAGTAAAAAACCATCAAAAATTTCAATTCTGCATGATTCTACCAAGAAATGTGATTCTTCATTCAAAACGCTGGTTTTTGCTATTGGGCTCTATTGAATAATGAATGTTTTGAATTTTCTCCAAAAGTAAAGTAGTTGCAAACTCATGCTTTTAGAGACTTGTTTGGGCTCATGAGAGGAGTAGAAAAACATCAAAAATTTCAGTCCTGCATGATTCTACCAAGAAATGTGTGTTCATTGAAACCGCTGGTTTTTGATAGTTTGGGCCCTATTGAATAATGAATGTTTTGAATTTTCTCCAAAATTAAAGTAGTTGCAAACTCATCCTTTTAGAAACTTGTTTGGGCTTTTGAGAGGAGTAAAAAACCATCAAAAATTTCAATCCTGCATGATTCTACCAAGAAATGTGATTCTTCATTCAAAACGCTGGTTTTTGCTATTGGGCTCTATTGAATAATGAATGTTTTGAATTTTCTCCAAAAGTAAAGTAGTTGCAAACTCATGCTTTTAGAGACTTGTTTGGGCTCATGAGAGGAGTAGAAAAACATCAAGAATTTCAGTCCTGCATGATTCTACCAAGAAATGTGTGTTCATTCAAACCGCTGGTTTTTGATAGTTTGGGCCCTATTGAATAATGAATGTTTTGAATTTTCTCCAAAAGTAAAGTAGTTGCAAACTCATGCTTTTAGAGACTTGTTTGGGCTCATGAGAGGAGTAGAAAAACATCAAAAATTTCAGTCCTGCATGATTCTACCAAGAAATGTGTGTTCATTGAAACCGCTGGTTTTTGATAGTTTGGGCTCTATTGAATAATGAATGTTTTGAATTTTCTCCAAAAGTAAAGTAGTTGCAAACTCATCCTTTTAGAAACTTGTTTGGGCTGTTGAGAGGAGTAAAAAACCATCAAAAATTTCAATCCTGCATGATTCTACCAAGAAATGTGATTCTTCATTCAAAACGCTGGTTTTTGCTATTGGGCTCTATTGAATAATGAATGTTTTGAATTTTCTCCAAAAGTAAAGTAGTTGCAAACTCATGCTTTTAGAGACTTGTTTGGGCTCATGAGATGAGTAGAAAAACATCAAAAATTTCAGTCCTGCATGATTCTACCAAGACATGTGTGTTCATTGAAACGGCTGGTTTTTGATAGTTTGGGCCCTATTGAATAATGAATGTTTTGAATTTTCTCCAAAAGTAAAGTAGTTGCAAACTCATCCTTTTAGAAACTTGTTTGGGCTGTTGAGAGGAGTAAAAAACCATCAAAAATTTCAATCCTGCATGATTCTACCAAGAAATGTGATTCTTCATTCAAAACGCTGGTTTTTGCTATTGGGCTCTATTGAATAATGAATGTTTTGAATTTTCTCCAAAAGTAAAGTAGTTGCAAACTCATCCTTTTAGAAACTTGTTTGGGCTGTTAAGAGGAGTAAAAAACCATCAAAAATTTCAATCCTGCATGATTCTACCAAGAAATGTGATTCTTCATTCAAAACGCTGGTTTTTGCTATTGGGCTGTATTGAATAATGAATGTTTTGAATTTTCTCCAAAAGTAAAGTAGTTGCAAACTCCTGCTTTTAGAGACTTGTTTGGGCTCATGAGATGAGTAGAAAAACATCAAAAATTTCAGTCCTGCATGATTCTACCAAGAAATGTGTGTTCATTGAAACCGCTGGTTTTTGATAGTTTGGGCCCTATTGAATAATGAATGTTTTGAATTTTCTCCAAAAGTAAAGTAGTTGCAAACTCATCCTTTTAGAAACTTGTTTGGGCTGTTGAGAGGAGTAAAAAACCATCAAAAATTTCAATCCTGCATGATTCTACCAAGAAATGTGATTCTTCATTCAAAACGCTGGTTTTTGCTATTGGGCTGTATTGAATAATGAATGTTTTGAATTTTCTCCAAAAGTAAAGTAGTTGCAAACTCATGCTTTTAGAGACTTGTTTGGGCTCATGAGATGAGTAGAAAAACATCAAAAATTTCAGTCCTGCATGATTCTACCAAGAAATGTGTGTTCATTGAAACCGCTGGTTTTTGATAGTTTGGGCCCTATTGAATAATGAATGTTTTGAATTTTCTCCAAAAGTAAAGTAGTTGCAAACTCATCCTTTTAGAAACTTGTTTGGGCTGTTGAGAGGAGTAAAAAACCATCAAAAATTTCAATTCTGCATGATTCTACCAAGAAATGTGATTCTTCATTCAAAACGCTGGTTTTTGCTATTGGGCTCTATTGAATAATGAATGTTTTGAATTTTCTCCAAAAGTAAAGTAGTTGCAAACTCATGCTTTTAGAGACTTGTTTGGGCTCATGAGATGAGTAGAAAAACATCAAAAATTTCAGTCCTGCATGATTCTACCAAGACATGTGTGTTCATTGAAACGGCTGGTTTTTGATAGTTTGGGCCCTATTGAATAATGAATGTTTTGAATTTTCTCCAAAAGTAAAGTAGTTGCAAACTCATCCTTTTAGAAACTTGTTTGGGCTATTGAGAGGAGTAAAAAACCATCAAAAATTTCAATCCTGCATGATTCTACCAAGAAATGTGATTCTTCATTCAAAACGCTGGTTTTTGCTATTGGGCTCTATTGAATAATGAATGTTTTGAATTTTCTCCAAAAGTAAAGTAGTTGCAAACTCATCCTTTTAGAAACTTGTTTGGGCTGTTGAGAGGAGTAAAAAACCATCAAAAATTTCAATCCTGCATGATTCTACCAAGAAATGTGATTCTTCATTCAAAACGCTGGTTTTTGCTATTGGGCTCTATTGAATAATGAATGTTTTGAATTTTCTCCAAAAGTAAAGTAGTTGCAAACTCATGCTTTTAGAGACTTGTTTGGGCTCATGAGAGGAGTAGAAAAACATCAAAAATTTCAGTCCTGCATGATTCTACCAAGAAATGTGTGTTGATTCAAACCGCTGGTTTTTGATAGTTTTTGCCCTATTGAATAATGAATGTTTTGAATTTTATCCAAAAGTAAAGTAGTTGCAAACTCATGCTTTTAGAGACTTGTTTGGGCCCATGAGAGGAGTAGAAAAACATCAAAAATTTCAGTCCTGCATGATTCTACCAAGAAATGTGTGTTCATTGAAACCGCTGGTTTTTGATAGTTTGGGCCCTATTGAATAATGAATGTTTTGAATTTTCTCCAAAAGTAAAGTAGTTGCAAACTCATCCTTTTAGAAACTTGTTTGGGCTGTTGAGAGGAGTAAAAAACCATCAAAAATTTCAATCCTGCATGATTCTACCAAGAAATGTGATTCTTCATTCAAAACGCTGGTTTTTGCTATTGGGCTCTATTGAATAATGAATGTTTTGAATTTTCTCCAAAAGTAAAGTAGTTGCAAACTCATGCTTTTAGAGACTTGTTTGGGCTCATGAGAGGAGTAGAAAAACATCAAAAATTTCAGTCCTGCATGATTCTACCAAGAAATGTGTGTTCATTGAAACCGCTGGTTTTTGATAGTTTGGGCCCTATTGAATAATGAATGTTTTGAATTTTCTCCAAAAGTAAAGTAGTTGCAAACTCATCCTTTTAGAAACTTGTTTGGGCTGTTGAGAGGAGTAAAAAACCATCAAAAATTTCAATCCTGCATGATTCTACCAAGAAATGTGATTCTTCTTTCAAAACGCTGGTTTTTGCTATTGGGCTCTATTGAATAATGAATGTTTTGAATTTTCTCCAAAAGTAAAGTAGTTGCAAACTCATGCTTTTAGAGACTTGTTTGGGCTCATGAGATGAGTAGAAAAACATCAAAAATTTCAGTCCTGCATGATTCTACCAAGACATGTGTGTTCATTGAAACGGCTGGTTTTTGATAGTTTGGGCCCTATTGAATAATGAATGTTTTGAATTTTCTCCAAAAGTAAAGTAGTTGCAAACTCATCCTTTTAGAAACTTGTTTGGGCTGTTGAGAGGAGTAAAAAACCATCAAAAATTTCAATCCTGCATGATTCTACCAAGAAATGTGATTCTTCATTCAAAACGCTGGTTTTTGCTATTGGGCTCTATTGAATAATGAATGTTTTGAATTTTCTCCAAAAGTAAAGTAGTTGCAAACTCATCCTTTTAGAAACTTGTTTGGGCTGTTGAGAGGAGTAAAAAACCATCAAAAATTTCAATCCTGCATGATTCTACCAAGAAATGTGATTCTTCATTCAAAACGCTGGTTTTTGCTATTGGGCTCTATTGAATAATGAATGTTTTGAATTTTCTCCAAAAGTAAAGTAGTTGCAAACTCATGCTTTTAGAGACTTGTTTGGGCTCATGAGATGACTAGAAAAACATCAAAAATTTCAGTCCTGCATGATTCTACCAAGACATGTGTGTTCATTGAAACGGCTGGTTTTTGATAGTTTGGGCCCTATTGAATAATGAATGTTTTGAATTTTCTCCAAAAGTAAAGTAGTTGCAAACTCATCCTTTTAGAAACTTGTTTGGGCTGTTGAGAGGAGTAAAAAACCATCAAAAATTTCAATCCTGCATGATTCTACCAAGAAATGTGATTCTTCATTCAAAACGCTGGTTTTTGCTATTGGGCTCTAATGAATAATGAATGTTTTGAATTTTCTCCAAAAGTAAAGTAGTTGCAAACTCATGCTTTTAGAGACTTGTTTGGGCTCATGAGAGGAGTAGAAAAACATCAAAAATTTCAGTCCTGCATGATTCTACCAAGAAATGTGTGTTCATTGAAACCGCTGGTTTTTGATAGTTTGGGCCCTATTGAATAATGAATGTTTTGAATTTTCTCCAAAAGTAAAGTAGTTGCAAACTCATCCTTTTAGAAACTTGTTTGGGCTGTTGAGAGGAGTAAAAAAGCATCAAAAATTTCAATCCTGCATGATTCTACCAAGAAATGTGATTCTTCATTCAAAACGCTGGTTTTTGCTATTGGGCTCTATTGAATAATGAATGTTTTGAATTTTCTCCAAAAGTAAAGTAGTTGCAAACTCATGCTTTTAGAGACTTGTTTGGGCTCATGAGATGAGTAGAAAAACATCAAAAATTTCAGTCCTGCATGATTCTACCAAGACATGTGTGTTCATTGAAACGGCTGGTTTTTGATAGTTTGGGCCCTATTGAATAATGAATGTTTTGAATTTTCTCCAAAAGTAAAGTAGTTGCAAACTCATCCTTTTAGAAACTTGTTTGGGCTGTTGAGAGGAGTAAAAAACCATCAAAAATTTCAATCCTGCATGATTCTACCAAGAAATGTGATTCTTCATTCAAAACGCTGGTTTTTGCTATTGGGCTCTATTGCATAATGAATGTTTTGAATTTTCTCCAAAAGTAAAGTAGTTGCAAACTCATGCTTTTAGAGACTTGTTTGGGCTCATGAGAGGAGTAGAAAAACATCAAAAATTTCAGTCCTGCATGATTCTACCAAGAAATGTGTGTTCATTGAAACCGCTGGTTTTTGATAGTTTGGGCCCTATTGAATAATGAATGTTTTGAATTTTCTCCAAAAGTAAAGTAGTTGCAAACTCATCCTTTTAGAAACTTGTTTGGGCTGTTGAGAGGAGTAAAAAAGCATCAAAAATTTCAATCCTGCATGATTCTACCAAGAAATGTGATTCTTCATTCAAAACGCTGGTTTTTGCTATTGGGCTCTATTGAATAATGAATGTTTTGAATTTTCTCCAAAAGTAAAGTAGTTGCAAACTCATGCTTTTAGAAACTTGTTTGGGCTCATGAGAGGAGTAGAAAAACATCAAAAATTTCAGTCCTGCATGATTCTACCAAGAAATGTGTGTTCATTGAAACCGCTGGTTTTTGATAGTTTGGGCCCTATTGAATAATGAATGTTTTGAATTTTCTCCAAAAGTAAAGTAGTTGCAAACTCATGCTTTTAGAGACTTGTTTGGGCTCATGAGAGGAGTAGAAAAACATCAAAAATATCAGCCCTGCATGATTCTACCAAGAAATGTGTGTTCATTGAAACCGCTGGTTTTTGATAGTTTGGGCCCTATTGAATAATGAATGTTTTGAATTTTCTCCAAAAGTAAAGTAGTTGCAAACTCATCCTTTTAGAAACTTGTTTGGGCTGTTGAGAGGAGTAAAAAACCATCAAAAATTTCAATCCTGCATGATTCTACCAAGAAATGTGATTCTTCATTCAAAACGCTGGTTTTTGCTATTGGGCTCTATTGAATAATGAATGTTTTGAATTTTCTCCAAAAGTAAAGTAGTTGCAAACTCATGCTTTTAGAGACTTGTTTGGGCTCATGAGATGAGTAGAAAAACATCAAAAATTTCAGTCCTGCATGATTCTACCGAGACATGTGTGTTCATTGAAACGGCTGGTTTTTGATAGTTTGGGCCCTATTGAATAATGAATGTTTTGAATTTTCTCCAAAAGTAAAGTAGTTGCAAACTCATCCTTTTAGAAACTTGTTTGGGCAGTTGAGAGGAGTAAAAAACCATCAAAAATTTCAATCCTGCATGATTCTACCAAGAAATGTGATTCTTCATTCAAAACGCTGGTTTTTGCTATTGGGCTCTATTGAATAATGAATGTTTTGAATTTTCTCCAAAAGTAAAGTAGTTGCAAACTCATCCTTTTAGAAACTTGTTTGGGCTGTTGAGAGGAGTAAAAAACCATCAAAAATTTCAATCCTGCATGATTCTACCAAGAAATGTGATTCTTCATTCAAAACGCTGGTTTTTGCTATTGGGCTCTATTGAATAATGAATGTTTTGAATTTTCTCCAAAAGTAAAGTAGTTGCAAACTCATGCTTTTAGAGACTTGTTTGGGCTCATGAGAGGAGTAGAAAAGCATCAAAAATTTCAGTCCTGCATGATTCTACCAAGACATGTGTGTTCATTGAAACGGCTGGTTTTTGATAGTTTGGGCCCTATTGAATAATGAATGTTTTGAATTTTCTCCAAAAGTAAAGTAGTTGCAAACTCATCCTTTTAGAAACTTGTTTGGGCTGTTGAGAGGAGTAAAAAACCATCAAAAATTTCAATCCTGCATGATTCTACCAAGAAATGTGATTCTTCATTCAAAACGCTGGTTTTTGCTATTGGGCTCTATTGAATAATGAATGTTTTGAATTTTCTCCAAAAGTAAAGTAGTTGCAAACTCATGCTTTTAGAGACTTGTTTGGGCTCATGAGAGGAGTAGAAAAACATCAAAAATTTCAGTCCTGCATGATTCTACCAAGAAATGTGTGTTCATTGAAACCGCTGGTTTTTGATAGTTTGGGCCCTATTGAATAATGAATGTTTTGAATTTTCTCCAAAAGTAAAGTAGTTGCAAACTCATCCTTTTAGAAACTTGTTTGGGCTGTTGAGAGGAGTAAAAAAGCATCAAAAATTTCAATCCTGCATGATTCTACCAAGAAATGTGATTCTTCATTCAAAACGCTGGTTTTTGCTATTGGGCTCTATTGAATAATGAATGTTTTGAATTCTCTCCAAAAGTAAAGTAGTTGCAAACTCATGCTTTTAGAGACTTGTTTGGGCTCATGAGATGAGTAGAAAAACATCAAAAATTTCAGTCCTGCATGATTCTACCAAGACATGTGTGTTCATTGAAACGGCTGGTTTTTGATAGTTTGGGCCCTATTGAATAATGAATGTTTTGAATTTTCTCCAAAAGTAAAGTAGTTGCAAACTCATCCTTTTAGAAACTTGTTTGGGCTGTTGAGAGGAGTAAAAAACCATCAAAAATTTCAATCCTGCATGATTCTACCAAGAAATGTGATTCTTCATTCAAAACGCTGGTTTTTGCTATTGGGCTCTATTGAATAATGAATGTTTTGAATTTTCTCCAAAAGTAAAGTAGTTGCAAACTCATGCTTTTAGAGACTTGTTTGGGCTCATGAGAGGAGTAGAAAAACATCAAAAATTTCAGTCCTGCATGATTCTACCAAGAAATGTGTGTTCATTGAAACCGCTGGTTTTTGATAGTTTGGGCCCTATTGAATAATGAATGTTTTGAATTTTCTCCAAAAGTAAAGTAGTTGCAAACTCATCCTTTTAGAAACTTGTTTGGGCTGTTGAGAGGAGTAAAAAAGCATCAAAAATTTCAATCCTGCATGATTCTACCAAGAAATGTGATTCTTCATTCAAAACGCTGGTTTTTGCTATTGGGCTCTATTGAATAATGAATGTTTTGAATTTTCTCCAAAAGTAAAGTAGTTGCAAACTCATGCTTTTAGAGACTTGTTTGGGCTCATGAGATGAGTAGAAAAACATCAAAAATTTCAGTCCTGCATGATTCTACCAAGACATGTGTGTTCATTGAAACGGCTGGTTTTTGATAGTTTGGGCCCTATTGAATAATGAATGTTTTGAATTTTCTCCAAAAGTAAAGTATTTGCAAACTCATCCTTTTAGAAACTTGTTTGGGCTGTTGAGAGGAGTAAAAAACCATCAAAAATTTCAATCCTGCATGATTCTACCAAGAAATGTGATTCTTCATTCAAAACGCTGGTTTTTGCTATTGGGCTCTATTGAATAATGAATGTTTTGAATTTTCTCCAAAAGTAAAGTAGTTGCAAACTCATGCTTTTAGAGACTTGTTTGGGCTCATGAGAGGAGTAGAAAAACATCAAAAATTTCAGTCCTGCATGATTCTACCAAGAAATGTGTGTTCATTCAAACCGCTGGTTTTTGATAGTTTGGGCCCTATTGAATAATGAATGTTTTGAATTTTCTCCAAAAGTAAAGTAGTTGCAAACTCATCCTTTTAGAAACTTGTTTGGGCTGTTGAGAGGAGTAAAAAACCATCAAAAATTTCAATCCTGCATGATTTTACCAAGAAATGTGATTCTTCATTCAAAACCTGATTTTTGCTATTGGGCTCTATTGAATAGTGAATGTTTTGAATTTTCTCCAAAAGTAAAGTAGTTGCAAACTCATGCTTTTAGAGACTTGTTTGGGCTCATGAAAGGAGTAGAAAAACATCAAAAATTTCAGTCCTGCATGATTCTACCAAGAAATGTGTTCATTCAAACCGCTGTTTTTTGATAGTTTGGGCCCTATTGAATAATGAATGTTTTGAATTTTCTCCAAAAGTAAAGTAGTTGCAAACTTATCCTTTTAGAAACTTGTTTGGGCTGTTGAGAGGAGTAAAAAACCATCAAAAATTTCAATCCTGCATGATTTTACCAAGAAATGTGATTCTTCATTCAAAACCTGATTTTTGCTATTGGGCTCTATTGAATAGTGAATGTTTTGAATTTTCTCCAAAAGTAAAGTAGTTGCAAACTCATGCTTTTAGAGACTTGTTTGGGCTCATGAGAGGAGTAGAAAACCATCAAAAATTTCAGTCCTGCATGATTCTACCAAGAAATGTGTGTTCATTGAAACCGCTGGTTTTTGATAGTTTGGGCCCTATTGAATAATGAATGTTTTGAATTTTCTCCAAAAGTAAAGTAGTTGCAAACTCATCCTTTTAGAAACTTGTTTGGGCTGTTGAGAGGAGTAAAAAACCATCAAAAATTTCAATCCTGCATGATTTTACCAAGAAATGTGATTCTTCATTCAAAACCTGATTTTTGCTATTGGGCTCTATTGAATAGTGAATGTTTTGAATTTTCTCCAAAAGTAAAGTAGTTGCAAACTCATGCTTTTAGAGTCTTGTTTGGGCTCATGAGAGGAGTAGAAAAACATCAAAAATTTCAGTCCTGCATGATTCTACCAAGAAATGTGTGTTCATTGAAACCGCTGGTTTTTGATAGTTTGGGCCCTATTGAATAATGAATGTTTTGAATTTTCTCCAAAAGTAAAGTAGTTGCAAACTCATCCTTTTAGAAACTTGTTTGGGCTGTTGAGAGGAGTAAAAAACCATCAAAAATTTCAATCCTGCATGATTCTACCAAGAAATGTGATTCTTCATTCAAAACGCTGGTTTTTGCTATTGGGCTCTATTGAATAATGAATGTTTTGAATTTTCTCCAAAAGTAAAGTAGTTGCAAACTCATGCTTTTAGAGACTTGTTTGGGCTCATGAGAGGAGTAGAAAAACATCAAAAATTTCAGTCCTGCATGATTCTACCAAGAAATGTGTGTTCATTGAAACCGCTGGTTTTTGATAGTTTGGGCCCTATTGAATAATGAATGTTTTGAATTTTCTCCAAAAGTAAAGTAGTTGCAAACTCATCCTTTTAGAAACTTGTTTGGGCTGTTGAGAGGAGTAAAAAACCATCAAAAATTTCAATCCTGCATGATTCTACCAAGAAATGTGATTCTTCATTCAAAACGCTGGTTTTTGCTATTGGGCTCTATTGAATAATGAATGTTTTGAATTTTCTCCAAAAGTAAAGTAGTTGCAAACTCATGCTTTTAGAGACTTGTTTGGGCTCATGAGAGGAGTAGAAAAACATCAAAAATTTCAGTCCTGCATGATTCTACCAAGAAATGTGTGTTCATTGAAACCGCTGGTTTTTGATAGTTTGGGCCCTATTGAATAATGAATGTTTTGAATTTTCTCCAAAAGTAAAGTAGTTGCAAACTCATCCTTTTAGAAACTTGTTTGGGCTGTTGAGAGGAGTAAAAAACCATCAAAAATTTCAATCCTGCATGATTCTACCAAGAAATGTGATTCTTCATTCAAAACGCTGGTTTTTGCTATTGGGCTCTATTGAATAATGAATGTTTTGAATTTTCTCCAAAAGTAAAGTAGTTGCAAACTCATGCTTTTAGAGACTTGTTTGGGCTCATGAGAGGAGTAGAAAAACATCAAAAATTTCAGTCCTGCATGATTCTACCAAGAAATGTGTGTTCATTGAAACCGCTGGTTTTTGATAGTTTGGGCCCTATTGAATAATGAATGTTTTGAATTTTCTCCAAAAGTAAAGTAGTTGCAAACTCATCCTTTTAGAAACTTGTTTGGGCTGTTGAGAGGAGTAAAAAACCATCAAAAATTTCAATCCTGCATGATTTTACCAAGAAATGTGATTCTTCATTCAAAACCTGATTTTTGCTATTGGGCTCTATTGAATAATGAATGTTTTGAATTTTCTCCAAAAGTAAAGTAGTTGCAAACTCATGCTTTTAGAGACTTGTTTGGGCTCATGAGATGAGTAGAAAAACACCAAAAATTTCAGTCCTGCATGATTCTACCAAGACATGTGTGTTCATTGAAACGGCTGGTTTTTGATAGTTTGGGCCCTATTGAATAATGAATGTTTTGAATTTTCTCCAAAAGTAAAGTAGTTGCAAACTCATCCTTTTAGAAACTTGTTTGGGCTGTTGAGAGGAGTAAAAAACCATCAAAAATTTCAATCCTGCATGATTCTACCAAGAAATGTGATTCTTCATTCAAAACGCTGGTTTTTGCTATTGGGCTCTATTGAATAATGAATGTTTTGAATTTTCTCCAAAAGTAAAGTAGTTGCAAACTCATGCTTTTAGAGACTTGTTTGGGCTCATGAGAGTAGAAAAACATCAAAAATTTCAGTCCTGCATGATTCTACCAAGAAATGTGTGTTCATTGAAACCGCTGGTTTTTGATAGTTTGGGCCCTATTGAATAATGAATGTTTTGAATTTTCTCCAAAAGTAAAGTAGTTGCAAACTCATGCTTTTAGAGACTTGTTTGGGCTCACGAGAGGAGTAGAAAAACATCAAAAATTTCAGTCCTGCATGATTCTACCAAGACATGTGTGTTCATTGAAACGGCTGGTTTTTGATAGTTTGGGACCTATTGAATAATGAATGCTTTGAATTTTCTCCAAAAGTAAAGTAGTTGCAAACTCATCCTTTTAGAAACTTGTTTGGGCTGTTGAGAGGAGTAAAAAACCATCAAAAATTTCAATCCTGCATGATTCTACCAAGAAATGTGATTCTTCATTCAAAACGCTGGTTTTTGCTATTGGGCTCTATTGAATAATGAATGTTTTGAATTTTCTCCAAAAGTAAAGTAGTTGCAAACTCATGCTTTTAGAGACTTGTTTGGGCTCATGAGAGGAGTAGAAAAACATCAAAAATTTCAGTCCTGCATGATTCTACCAAGAAATGTGTGTTCATTGAAACCGCTGGTTTTTGATAGTTTGGGCCCTATTGAATAATGAATGTTTTGAATTTTCTCCAAAAGTAGTTGCAAACTCATCCTTTTAGAAACTTGTTTGGGCTGTTGAGAGGAGTAAAAAACCATCAAAAATTTCAATTCTGCATGATTCTACCAAGAAATGTGATTCTTCATTCAAAACGCTGGTTTTTGCTATTGGGCTCTATTGAATAATGAATGTTTTGAATTTTCTCCAAAAGTAAAGTAGTTGCAAACTCATGCTTTTAGAGACTTGTTTGGGCTCATGAGAGGAGTAGAAAAACATCAAAAATTTCAGTCCTGCATGATTCTACCAAGAAATGTGTGTTCATTGAAACCGCTGGTTTTTGATAGTTTGGGCCCTATTGAATAATGAATGTTTTGAATTTTCTCCAAAAGTAAAGTAGTTGCAAACTCATCCTTTTAGAAACTTGTTTGGGCTGTTGAGAGGAGTAAAAAACCATCAAAAATTTCAATCCTGCATGATTCTACCAAGAAATGTGATTCTTCATTCAAAACGCTGGTTTTTGCTATTGGGCTCTATTGAATAATGAATGTTTTGAATTTTCTCCAAAAGTAAAGTAGTTGCAAACTCATGCTTTTAGAGACTTGTTTGGGCTCATGAGAGGAGTAGAAAAACATCAAGAATTTCAGTCCTGCATGATTCTACCAAGAAATGTGTGTTCATTCAAACCGCTGGTTTTTGATAGTTTGGGCCCTATTGAATAATGAATGTTTTGAATTTTCTCCAAAAGTAAAGTAGTTGCAAACTCATGCTTTTAGAGACTTGTTTGGGCTCATGAGAGGAGTAGAAAAACATCAAAAATTTCAGTCCTGCATGATTCTACCAAGAAATGTGTGTTCATTGAAACCGCTGGTTTTTGATAGTTTGGGCTCTATTGAATAATGAATGTTTTGAATTTTCTCCAAAAGTAAAGTAGTTGCAAACTCATCCTTTTAGAAACCTGTTTGGGCTGTTGAGAGGAGTAAAAAACCATCAAAAATTTCAATCCTGCATGATTCTACCAAGAAATGTGATTCTTCATTCAAAACGCTGGTTTTTGCTATTGGGCTCTATTGAATAATGAATGTTTTGAATTTTCTCCAAAAGTAAAGTAGTTGCAAACTCATGCTTTTAGAGACTTGTTTGGGCTCATGAGATGAGTAGAAAAACATCAAAAATTTCAGTCCTGCATGATTCTACCAAGACATGTGTGTTCATTGAAACGGCTGGTTTTTGATAGTTTGGGCCCTATTGAATAATGAATGTTTTGAATTTTCTCCAAAAGTAAAGTAGTTGCAAACTCATCCTTTTAGAAACTTGTTTGGGCTGTTGAGAGGAGTAAAAAACCATCAAAAATTTCAATCCTGCATGATTCTACCAAGAAATGTGATTCTTCATTCAAAACGCTGGTTTTTGCTATTGGGCTCTATTGAATAATGAATGTTTTGAATTTTCTCCAAAAGTAAAGTAGTTGCAAACTCATGCTTTTAGAGACTTGTTTGGGCTCATGAGAGTAGAAAAACATCAAAAATTTCAGTCCTGCATGATTCTACCAAGAATTGTGTGTTCATTGAAACCGCTGGTTTTTGATAGTTTGGGCCCTATTGAATAATGAATGTTTTGAATTTTCTCCAAAAGTAAAGTAGTTGCAAACTCATGCTTTTAGAGACTTGTTTGGGCTCACGAGAGGAGTAGAAAAACATCAAAAATTTCAGTCCTGCATGATTCTACCAAGACATGTGTGTTCATTGAAACGGCTGGTTTTTGATAGTTTGGGACCTATTGAATAATGAATGTTTTGAATTTTCTCCAAAAGTAAAGTAGTTGCAAACTCATCCTTTTAGAAACTTGTTTGGGCTGTTGAGAGGAGTAAAAAACCATCAAAAATTTCAATCCTGCATGATTCTACCAAGAAATGTGATTCTTCATTCAAAACGCTGGTTTTTGCTATTGGGCTCTATTGAATAATGAATGTTTTGAATTTTCTCCAAAAGTAAAGTAGTTGCAAACTCATGCTTTTAGAGACTTGTTTGGGCTCATGAGAGGAGTAGAAAAACATCAAAAATTTCAGTCCTGCATGATTCTACCAAGAAATGTGTGTTGATTCAAACCGCTGGTTTTTGATAGTTTTTGCCCTATTGAATAATGAATGTTTTGAATTTTCTCCAAAAGTAAAGTAGTTGCAAACTCATGCTTTTAGAGACTTGTTTGGGCTCATGAGAGGAGTAGAAAAACATCAAAAATTTCAGTCCTGCATGATTCTACCAAGAAATGTGTGTTCATTGAAACCGCTGGTTTTTGATAGTTTGGGCCCTATTGAATAATGAATGTTTTGAATTTTCTCCAAAAGTAAAGTAGTTGCAAACTCATCCTTTTAGAAACTTGTTTGGGCTGTTGAGAGGAGTAAAAAACCATCAAAAATTTCAATTCTGCATGATTCTACCAAGAAATGTGATTCTTCATTCAAAACGCTGGTTTTTGCTATTGGGCTCTATTGAATAATGAATGTTTTGAATTTTCTCCAAAAGTAAAGTAGTTGCAAACTCATGCTTTTAGAGACTTGTTTGGGCTCATGAGAGGAGTAGAAAAACATCAAAAATTTCAGTCCTGCATGATTCTACCAAGAAATGTGTGTTCATTGAAACCGCTGGTTTTTGATAGTTTGGGCCCTATTGAATGAATGTTTTGAATTTTCTCCAAAAGTAAAGTAGTTGCAAACTCATCCTTTTAGAAACTTGTTTGGGCTGTTGAGAGGAGTAAAAAACCATCAAAAATTTCAATCCTGCATGATTCTACCAAGAAATGTGATTCTTCATTCAAAACGCTGGTTTTTGCTATTGGGCTCTATTGAATAATGAATGTTTTGAATTTTCTCCAAAAGTAAAGTAGTTGCAAACTCATGCTTTTAGAGACTTGTTTGGGCTCATGAGAGGAGTAGAAAAACATCAAGAATTTCAGTCCTGCATGATTCTACCAAGAAATGTGTGTTCATTCAAACCGCTGGTTTTTGATAGTTTGGGCCCTATTGAATAATGAATGTTTTGAATTTTCTCCAAAAGTAAAGTAGTTGCAAACTCATGCTTTTAGAGACTTGTTTGGGCTCATGAGAGGAGTAGAAAAACATCAAAAATTTCAGTCCTGCATGATTCTACCAAGAAATGTGTGTTCATTGAAACCGCTGGTTTTTGATAGTTTGGGCTCTATTGAATAATGAATGTTTTGAATTTTCTCCAAAAGTAAAGTAGTTGCAAACTCATCCTTTTAGAAACTTGTTTGGGCTGTTGAGAGGAGTAAAAAACCATCAAAAATTTCAATCCTGCATGATTCTACCAAGAAATGTGATTCTTCATTCAAAACGCTGGTTTTTGCTATTGGGCTCTATTGAATAATGAATGTTTTGAATTTTCTCCAAAAGTAAAGTAGTTGCAAACTCATGCTTTTAGAGACTTGTTTGGGCTCATGAGATGAGTAGAAAAACATCAAAAATTTCAGTCCTGCATGATTCTACCAAGACATGTGTGTTCATTGAAACGGCTGGTTTTTGATAGTTTGGGCCCTATTGAATAATGAATGTTTTGAATTTTCTCCAAAAGTAAAGTAGTTGCAAACTCATCCTTTTAGAAACTTGTTTGGGCTGTTGAGAGGAGTAAAAAACCATCAAAAATTTCAATCCTGCATGATTCTACCAAGAAATGTGATTCTTCATTCAAAACGCTGGTTTTTGCTATTGGGCTCTATTGAATAATGAATGTTTTGAATTTTCTCCAAAAGTAAAGTAGTTGCAAACTCATGCTTTTAGAGACTTGTTTGGGCTCATGAGATGAGTAGAAAAACATCAAAAATTTCAGTCCTGCATGATTCTACCAAGACATGTGTGTTCATTGAAACTGCTGGTTTTTGATAGTTTTGGCCGTATTGAATAATGAATGTTTTGAATTTTCTCCAAAAGTAAAGTAGTTGCAAACTCATCCTTTTAGAAACTTGTTTGGGCTGTTGAGAGGAGTAAAAAACCATCAAAAGTTTCAATCCTGCATGATTCTACCAAGAAATGTGTGTTCATTGAAACCGCTGGTTTTTGATAGTTTGGCGCTATTGAATAATGAATGTTTTGAATTTTCTCCAAAAGTAAAGTAGTTGCAAACTCATCCTTTTAGAAACTTGTTTGGGCTGTTGAGAGGAGTAAAAAACCATCAAAAATTTCAATCCTGCATGATTCTACCAAGAAATGTGATTCTTCATTCAAAACGCTGGTTTTTGCTATTGGGCTCTATTGAATAATGAATGTTTTGAATTTTCTCCAAAAGCAAAGTAGTTGCAAACTCATGCTTTTAGAGACTTGTTTGGGCTCATGAGAGGAGTAGAAAAACATCAAAAATTTCAGTCCTGCATGATTCTACCAAGAAATGTGTGTTCATTGAAACCGCTGGTTTTTGATAGTTTGGGCCCTATTGAATAATGAATGTTTTGAATTTTCTCCAAAAGTAAAGTAGTTGCAAACTCATCCTTTTAGAAACTTGTTTGGGCTGTTGAGAGGAGTAAAAAACCATCAAAAATTTCAATCCTGCATGATTCTACCAAGAAATGTGATTCTTCATTCAAAACGCTGGTTTTTGCTATTGGGCTCTATTGAATAATGAATGTTTTGAATTTTCTCCAAAAGTAAAGTAGTTGCAAACTCATGCTTTTAGAGACTTGTTTGGGCTCATGAGAGGAGTAGAAAAGCATCAAAAATTTCAGTCCTGCATGATTCTACCAAGACATGTGTGTTCATTGAAACGGCTGGTTTTTGATAGTTTGGGCCCTATTGAATAATGAATGTTTTGAATTTTCTCCAAAAGTAAAGTAGTTGCAAACTCATCCTTTTAGAAACTTGTTTGGGCTGTTGAGAGGAGTAAAAAACCATCAAAAATTTCAATCCTGCATGATTCTACCAAGAAATGTGATTCTTCATTCAAAACGCTGGTTTTTGCTATTGGGCTCTATTGAATAATGAATGTTTTGAATTTTCTCCAAAAGTAAAGTAGTTGCAAACTCATGCTTTTAGAGACTTGTTTGGGCTCAAGAGAGGAGTTGAAAAACATCAAAAATTTCAGTCCTGCATGATTCTACCAAGAAATGTGTGTTCATTGAAACCGCTGGTTTTTGATAGTTTGGGCCCTATTGAATAATGAATGTTTTGAATTTTCTCCAAAAGTAAAGTAGTTGCAAACTCATCCTTTTAGAAACTTGTTTGGGCTGTTGAGAGGAGTAAAAAACCATCAAAAATTTCAATCCTGCATGATTCTACCAAGAAATGTGATTCTTCATTCAAAACGCTGGTTTTTGCTATTGGGCTCTAGTGAATAATGAATGTTTTGAATTTTCTCCAAAAGTAAAGTAGTTGCAAACTCATGCTTTTAGAGACTTGTTTGGGCTCATGAGATGAGTAGAAAAACATCAAAAATTTCAGTCCTGCATGATTCTACCAAGACATGTGTGTTCATTGAAACGGCTGGTTTTTGATAGTTTGGGCCCTATTGAATAATGAATGTTTTGAATTTTCTCCAAAAGTAAAGTAGTTGCAAACTCATCCTTTTAGAAACTTGTTTGGGCTGTTGAGAGGAGTAAAAAACCATCAAAAATTTCAATCCTGCATGATTCTACCAAGAAATGTGATTCTTCATTCAAAACGCTGGTTTTTGCTATTGGGCTCTATTGAATAATGAATGTTTTGAATTTTCTCCAAAAGTAAAGTAGTTGCAAACTCATCCTTTTAGAAACTTGTTTGGGCTGTTGAGAGGAGTGAAAAACCATCAAAAATTTCAATACTGCATGATTCTACCAAGAAATGTGATTCTTCATTCAAAACGCTGGTTTTTGCTATTGGGCTCTATTGAATAATGAATGTTTTGAATTTTCTCCAAAAGTAAAGTAGTTGCAAACTCATGCTTTTAGAGACTTGTTTGGGCTCATGAGATGAGTAGAAAAACACCAAAAATTTCAGTCCTGCATGATTCTACCAAGACATGTGTGTTCATTGAAACGGCTGGTTTTTGATAGTTTGGGCCCTATTGAATAATGAATGTTTTGAATTTTCTCCAAAAGTAAAGTAGTTGCAAACTCATCCTTTTAGAAACTTGTTTGGGCTGTTGAGAGGAGTAAAAAACCATCAAAAATTTCAATCCTGCATGATTCTACCAAGAAATGTGATTCTTCATTCAAAACGCTGGTTTTTGCTATTGGGCTCTATTGAATAATGAATGTTTTGAATTTTCTCCAAAAGTAAAGTAGTTGCAAACTCATGCTTTTAGAGACTTGTTTGGGCTCATGAGAGGAGTAGAAAAACATCAAGAATTTCAGTCCTGCATGATTCTACCAAGAAATGTGTGTTCATTCAAACCGCTGGTTTTTGATAGTTTGGGCCCTATTGAATAATGAATGTTTTGAATTTTCTCCAAAAGTAAAGTAGTTGCAAACTCATGCTTTTAGAGACTTGTTTGGGCTCATGAGAGGAGTAGAAAAACATCAAAAATTTCAGTCCTGCATGATTCTACCAAGAAATGTGTGTTCATTGAAACCGCTGGTTTTTGATAGTTTGGGCTCTATTGAATAATGAATGTTTTGAATTTTCTCCAAAAGTAAAGTAGTTGCAAACTCATCCTTTTAGAAACTTGTTTGGGCTGTTGAGAGGAGTAAAAAACCATCAAAAATTTCAATCCTGCATGATTCTACCAAGAAATGTGATTCTTCATTCAAAACGCTGGTTTTTGCTATTGGGCTCTATTGAATAATGAATGTTTTGAATTTTCTCCAAAAGTAAAGTAGTTGCAAACTCATGCTTTTAGAGACTTGTTTGGGCTCATGAGATGAGTAGAAAAACATCAAAAATTTCAGTCCTGCATGATTCTACCAAGACATGTGTGTTCATTGAAACGGCTGGTTTTTGATAGTTTGGGCCCTATTGAATAATGAATGTTTTGAATTTTCTCCAAAAGTAAAGTAGTTGCAAACTCATCCTTTTAGAAACTTGTTTGGGCTGTTGAGAGGAGTAAAAAACCATCAAAAATTTCAATCCTGCATGATTCTACCAAGAAATGTGATTCTTCATTCAAAACGCTGGTTTTTGCTATTGGGCTCTATTGAATAATGAATGTTTTGAATTTTCTCCAAAAGTAAAGTAGTTGCAAACTCATGCTTTTGGAGACTTGTTTGGGCTGATGAGAGTAGAAAAACATCAAAAATTTCAGTCCTGCATGATTCTACCAAGAAATGTGTGTTCATTGAAACCGCTGGTTTTTGATAGTTTGGGCCCTATTGAATAATGAATGTTTTGAATTTTCTCCAAAAGTAAAGTAGTTGCAAACTCATGCTTTTAGCGACTTGTTTGGGCTCACGAGAGGAGTAGAAAAACATCAAAAATTTCAGTCCTGCATGATTCTACCAAGACATGTGTGTTCATTGAAACGGCTGGTTTTTGATAGTTTGGGACCTATTGAATAATGAATGTTTTGAATTTTCTCCAAAAGTAAAGTAGTTGCAAACTCATCCTTTTAGAAACTTGTTTGGGCTGTTGAGAGGAGTAAAAAACCATCAAAAATTTCAATCCTGCATGATTCTACCAAGAAATGTGATTCTTCATTCAAAACGCTGGTTTTTGCTATTGGGCTCTATTGAATAATGAATGTTTTGAATTTTCTCCAAAAGTAAAGTAGTTGCAAACTCATGCTTTTAGAGACTTGTTTGGGCTCATGAGAGGAGTAGAAAAACATCAAAAATTTCAGTCCTGCATGATTCTACCAAGAAATGTGTGTTGATTCAAACCGCTGGTTTTTGATAGTTTTTGCCCTATTGAATAATGAATGTTTTGAATTTTCTCCAAAAGTAAAGTAGTTGCAAACTCATGCTTTTAGAGACTTGTTTGGGCTCATGAGAGGAGTAGAAAAACATCAAAAATTTCAGTCCTGCATGATTCTACCAAGAAATGTGTGTTCATTGAAACCGCTGGTTTTTGATAGTTTGGGCCCTATTGAATAATGAATGTTTTGAATTTTCTCCAAAAGTAAAGTAGTTGCAAACTCATCCTTTTAGAAACTTGTTTGGGCTGTTGAGAGGAGTAAAAAACCATCAAAAATTTCAATTCTGCATGATTCTACCAAGAAATGTGATTCTTCATTCAAAACGCTGGTTTTTGCTATTGGGCTCTATTGAATAATGAATGTTTTGAATTTTCTCCAAAAGTAAAGTAGTTGCAAACTCATGCTTTTAGAGACTTGTTTGGGCTCATGAGAGGAGTAGAAAAACATCAAAAATTTCAGTCCTGCATGATTCTACCAAGAAATGTGTGTTCATTGAAACCGCTGGTTTTTGATAGTTTGGGCCCTATTGAATGAATGTTTTGAATTTTCTCCAAAAGTAAAGTAGTTGCAAACTCATCCTTTTAGAAACTTGTTTGGGCTGTTGAGAGGAGTAAAAAACCATCAAAAATTTCAATCCTGCATGATTCTACCAAGAAATGTGATTCTTCATTCAAAACGCTGGTTTTTGCTATTGGGCTCTATTGAATAATGAATGTTTTGAATTTTCTCCAAAAGTAAAGTAGTTGCAAACTCATGCTTTTAGAGACTTGTTTGGGCTCATGAGAGGAGTAGAAAAACATCAAGAATTTTAGTCCTGCATGATTCTACCAAGAAATGTGTGTTCATTCAAACCGCTGGTTTTTGATAGTTTGGGCCCTATTGAATAATGAATGTTTTGAATTTTCTCCAAAAGTAAAGTAGTTGCAAACTCATGCTTTTAGAGACTTGTTTGGGCTCATGAGAGGAGTAGAAAAACATCAAAAATTTCAGTCCTGCATGATTCTACCAAGAAATGTGTGTTCATTGAAACCGCTGGTTTTTGATAGTTTGGGCTCTATTGAATAATGAATGTTTTGAATTTTCTCCAAAAGTAAAGTAGTTGCAAACTCATCCTTTTAGAAACTTGTTTGGGCTGTTGAGAGGAGTAAAAAACCATCAAAAATTTCAATCCTGCATGATTCTACCAAGAAATGTGATTCTTCATTCAAAACGCTGGTTTTTGCTATTGGGCTCTATTGAATAATGAATGTTTTGAATTTTCTCCAAAAGTAAAGTAGTTGCAAACTCATGCTTTTAGAGACTTGTTTGGGCTCATGAGAGGAGTAGAAAAACATCAAAAATTTCAGTCCTGCATGATTCTACCAAGAAATGTGTGTTGATTCAAACCGCTGGTTTTTGATAGTTTTTGCCCTATTGAATAATGAATGTTTTGAATTTTCTCCAAAAGTAAAGTAGTTGCAAACTCATGCTTTTAGAGACTTGTTTGGGCTCATGAGAGGAGTAGAAAAACATCAAAAATTTCAGTCCTGCATGATTCTACCAAGAAATGTGTGTTCATTGAAACCGCTGGTTTTTGATAGTTTGGGCCCTATTGAATAATGAATGTTTTGAATTTTCTCCAAAAGTAAAGTAGTTGCAAACTCATCCTTTTAGAAACTTGTTTGGGCTGTTGAGAGGAGTAAAAAACCATCAAAAATTTCAATTCTGCATGATTCTACCAAGAAATGTGATTCTTCATTCAAAACGCTGGTTTTTGCTATTGGGCTCTATTGAATAATGAATGTTTTGAATTTTCTCCAAAAGTAAAGTAGTTGCAAACTCATGCTTTTAGAGACTTGTTTGGGCTCATGAGAGGAGTAGAAAAACATCAAAAATTTCAGTCCTGCATGATTCTACCAAGAAATGTGTGTTCATTGAAACCGCTGGTTTTTGATAGTTTGGGCCCTATTGAATGAATGTTTTGAATTTTCTCCAAAAGTAAAGTAGTTGCAAACTCATCCTTTTAGAAACTTGTTTGGGCTGTTGAGAGGAGTAAAAAACCATCAAAAATTTCAATCCTGCATGATTCTACCAAGAAATGTGATTCTTCATTCAAAACGCTGGTTTTTGCTATTGGGCTCTATTGAATAATGAATGTTTTGAATTTTCTCCAAAAGTAAAGTAGTTGCAAACTCATGCTTTTAGAGACTTGTTTGGGCTCATGAGAGGAGTAGAAAAACATCAAGAATTTTAGTCCTGCATGATTCTACCAAGAAATGTGTGTTCATTCAAACCGCTGGTTTTTGATAGTTTGGGCCCTATTGAATAATGAATGTTTTGAATTTTCTCCAAAAGTAAAGTAGTTGCAAACTCATGCTTTTAGAGACTTGTTTGGGCTCATGAGAGGAGTAGAAAAACATCAAAAATTTCAGTCCTGCATGATTCTACCAAGAAATGTGTGTTCATTGAAACCGCTGGTTTTTGATAGTTTGGGCTCTATTGAATAATGAATGTTTTGAATTTTCTCCAAAAGTAAAGTAGTTGCAAACTCATCCTTTTAGAAACTTGTTTGGGCTGTTGAGAGGAGTAAAAAACCATCAAAAATTTCAATCCTGCATGATTCTACCAAGAAATGTGATTCTTCATTCAAAACGCTGGTTTTTGCTATTGGGCTCTATTGAATAATGAATGTTTTGAATTTTCTCCAAAAGTAAAGTAGTTGCAAACTCATGCTTTTAGAGACTTGTTTGGGCTCATGAGATGAGTAGAAAAACATCAAAAATTTCAGTCCTGCATGATTCTACCAAGACATGTGTGTTCATTGAAACGGCTGGTTTTTGATAGTTTGGGCCCTATTGAATAATGAATGTTTTGAATTTTCTCCAAAAGTAAAGTAGTTGCAAACTCATCCTTTTAGAAACTTGTTTGGGCTGTTGAGAGGAGTAAAAAACCATCAAAAATTTCAATCCTGCATGATTCTACCAAGAAATGTGATTCTTCATTCAAAACGCTGGTTTTTGCTATTGGGCTCTATTGAATAATGAATGTTTTGAATTTTCTCCAAAAGTAAAGTAGTTGCAAACTCATCCTTTTAGAAACTTGTTTGGGCTGTTGAGAGGAGTAAAAAACCATCAAAAATTTCAATCCTGCATGATTCTACCAAGAAATGTGATTCTTCATTCAAAACGCTGGTTTTTGCTATTGGGCTCTATTGAATAATGAATGTTTTGAATTTTCTCCAAAAGTAAAGTAGTTGCAAACTCATGCTTTTAGAGACTTGTTTGGGCTCATGAGATGAGTAGAAAAACATCAAAAATTTCAGTCCTGCATGATTCTACCAAGACATGTGTGTTCATTGAAACTGCTGGTTTTTGATAGTTTTGGCCGTATTGAATAATGAATGTTTTGAATTTTCTCCAAAAGTAAAGTAGTTGCAAACTCATCCTTTTAGAAACTTGTTTGGGCTGTTGAGAGGAGTAAAAAACCATCAAAAGTTTCAATCCTGCATGATTCTACCAAGAAATGTGTGTTCATTCAAACCGCTGTTTTTTGATAGTTTGGGCCCTATTGAATAATGAATGTTTTGAATTTTCTCCAAAAGTAAAGTAGTTGCAAACTCATGCTTTTAGAGACTTGTTTGGGCTCATGAGAGGAGTAGAAAAACATCAAAAATTTCAGTCCTGCATGATTCTACCAAGAAATGTGTGTTCATTGAAACCGCTGGTTTTTGATAGTTTGGGCCCTATTGAATAATGAATGTTTTGAATTTTCTCCAAAAGTAAAGTAGTTGCAAACTCATCCTTTTAGAAACTTGTTTGGGCTGTTGAGAGGAGTAAAAAACCATCAAAAATTTCAATCCTGCATGATTCTACCAAGAAATGTGATTCTTCATTCAAAACGCTGGTTTTTGCTATTGGGCTCTATTGAATAATGAATGTTTTGAATTTTCTCCAAAAGTAAAGTAGTTGCAAACTCATGCTTTTAGAGACTTGTTTGGGCTCATGAGAGGAGTAGAAAAACATCAAAAATTTCAGTCCTGCATGATTCTACCAAGAAATGTGTGTTCATTGAAACCGCTGGTTTTTGATAGTTTGGGCCCTATTGAATGAATGTTTTGAATTTTCTCCAAAAGTAAAGTAGTTGCAAACTCATCCTTTTAGAAACTTGTTTGGGCTGTTGAGAGGAGTAAAAAACCATCAAAAATTTCAATCCTGCATGATTCTACCAAGAAATGTGATTCTTCATTCAAAACGCTGGTTTTTGCTATTGGGCTCTATTGAATAATGAATGTTTTGAATTTTCTCCAAAAGTAAAGTAGTTGCAAACTCATGCTTTTAGAGACTTGTTTGGGCTCATGAGAGGAGTAGAAAAACATCAAAAATTTCAGTCCTGCATGATTCTACCAAGAAATGTGTGTTCATTGAAACCGCTGGTTTTTGATAGTTTGGGCCCTATTGAATAATGAATGTTTTGAATTTTCTCCAAAAGTAAAGTAGTTGCAAACTCATCCTTTTAGAAACTTGTTTGGGCTGTTGAGAGGAGTAAAAAACCATCAAAAATTTCAATCCTGCATGATTCTACCAAGAAATGTGATTCTTCATTCAAAACGCTGGTTTTTGCTATTGGGCTCTAGTGAATAATGAATGTTTTGAATTTTCTCCAAAAGTAAAGTAGTTGCAAACTCATGCTTTTAGAGACTTGTTTGGGCTCATGAGATGAGTAGAAAAACATCAAAAATTTCAGTCCTGCATGATTCTACCAAGACATGTGTGTTCATTGAAACGGCTGGTTTTTGATAGTTTGGGCCCTATTGAATAATGAATGTTTTGAATTTTCTCCAAAAGTAAAGTAGTTGCAAACTCATCCTTTTAGAAACTTGTTTGGGCTGTTGAGAGGAGTAAAAAACCATCAAAAATTTCAATCCTGCATGATTCTACCAAGAAATGTGATTCTTCATTCAAAACGCTGGTTTTTGCTATTGGGCTCTATTGAATAATGAATGTTTTGAATTTTCTCCAAAAGTAAAGTAGTTGCAAACTCATCCTTTTAGAAACTTGTTTGGGCTGTTGAGAGGAGTGAAAAACCATCAAAAATTTCAATACTGCATGATTCTACCAAGAAATGTGATTCTTCATTCAAAACGCTGGTTTTTGCTATTGGGCTCTATTGAATAATGAATGTTTTGAATTTTCTCCAAAAGTAAAGTAGTTGCAAACTCATGCTTTTAGAGACTTGTTTGGGCTCATGAGATGAGTAGAAAAACAAAAAAAATTTAAGTCCTGCATGATTCTACCAAGACATGTGTGTTCATTGAAACGGCTGGTTTTTGATAGTTTGGGCCCTATTGAATAATGAATGTTTTGAATTTTCTCCAAAAGTAAAGTAGTTGCAAACTCATCCTTTTAGAAACTTGTTTGGGCTGTTGAGAGGAGTAAAAAACCATCAAAAATTTCAATCCTGCATGATTCTACCAAGAAATGTGATTCTTCATTCAAAACGCTGGTTTTTGCTATTGGGCTCTATTGAATAATGAATGTTTTGAATTTTCTCCAAAAGTAAAGTAGTTGCAAACTCATGCTTTTAGAGACTTGCTTGGGCTCATGAGAGTAGAAAAACATCAAAAATTTCAGTCCTGCATGATTCTACCAAGAAATGTGTGTTCATTGAAACCGCTGGTTTTTGATAGTTTGGGCCCTATTGAATAATGAATGTTTTGAATTTTCTCCAAAAGTAAAGTAGTTGCAAACTCATGCTTTTAGAGACTTGTTTGGGCTCATGAGAGGAGTAGAAAAACATCAAGAATTTTAGTCCTGCATGATTCTACCAAGAAATGTGTGTTCATTCAAACCGCTGGTTTTTGATAGTTTGGGCCCTATTGAATAATGAATGTTTTGAATTTTCTCCAAAAGTAAAGTAGTTGCAAACTCATGCTTTTAGAGACTTGTTTGGGCTCATGAGAGGAGTAGAAAAACATCAAAAATTTCAGTCCTGCATGATTCTACCAAGAAATGTGTGTTCATTGAAACCGCTGGTTTTTGATAGTTTGGGCTCTATTGAATAATGAATGTTTTGAATTTTCTCCAAAAGTAAAGTAGTTGCAAACTCATCCTTTTAGAAACTTGTTTGGGCTGTTGAGAGGAGTAAAAAACCATCAAAAATTTCAATCCTGCATGATTCTACCAAGAAATGTGATTCTTCATTCAAAACGCTGGTTTTTGCTATTGGGCTCTATTGAATAATGAATGTTTTGAATTTTCTCCAAAAGTAAAGTAGTTGCAAACTCATGCTTTTAGAGACTTGTTTGGGCTCATGAGATGAGTAGAAAAACATCAAAAATTTCAGTCCTGCATGATTCTACCAAGACATGTGTGTTCATTGAAACGGCTGGTTTTTGATAGTTTGGGCCCTATTGAATAATGAATGTTTTGAATTTTCTCCAAAAGTAAAGTAGTTGCAAACTCATCCTTTTAGAAACTTGTTTGGGCTGTTGAGAGGAGTAAAAAACCATCAAAAATTTCAATCCTGCATGATTCTACCAAGAAATGTGATTCTTCATTCAAAACGCTGGTTTTTGCTATTGGGCTCTATTGAATAATGAATGTTTTGAATTTTCTCCAAAAGTAAAGTAGTTGCAAACTCATCCTTTTAGAAACTTGTTTGGGCTGTTGAGAGGAGTAAAAAACCATCAAAAATTTCAATCCTGCATGATTCTACCAAGAAATGTGATTCTTCATTCAAAACGCTGGTTTTTGCTATTGGGCTCTATTGAATAATGAATGTTTTGAATTTTCTCCAAAAGTAAAGTAGTTGCAAACTCATGCTTTTAGAGACTTGTTTGGGCTCATGAGATGAGTAGAAAAACATCAAAAATTTCAGTCCTGCATGATTCTACCAAGACATGTGTGTTCATTGAAACTGCTGGTTTTTGATAGTTTTGGCCGTATTGAATAATGAATGTTTTGAATTTTCTCCAAAAGTAAAGTAGTTGCAAACTCATCCTTTTAGAAACTTGTTTGGGCTGTTGAGAGGAGTAAAAAACCATCAAAAGTTTCAATCCTGCATGATTCTACCAAGAAATGTGTGTTCATTCAAACCGCTGGTTTTTGATAGTTTGGGCCCTATTGAATAATGAATGTTTTGAATTTTCTCCAAAAGTAAAGTAGTTGCAAACTCATGCTTTTAGAGACTTGTTTGGGCTCATGAGAGGAGTAGAAAAACATCAAAAATTTCAGTCCTGCATGATTCTACCAAGAAATGTGTGTTCATTGAAACCGCTGGTTTTTGATAGTTTGGGCGCTTTTGAATAATGAATGTTTTGAATTTTCTCCAAAAGTAAAGTAGTTGCAAACTCATCCTTTTAGAAACTTGTTTGGGCTGTTGAGAGGAGTAAAAAACCATCAAAAATTTCAATCCTGCATGATTCTACCAAGAAATGTGATTCTTCATTCAAAACGCTGGTTTTTGCTATTGGGCTCTATTGAATAATGAATGTTTTGAATTTTCTCCAAAAGTAAAGTAGTTGCAAACTCATGCTTTTAGAGACTTGTTTGGGCTCATGAGAGGAGTAGAAAAACATCAAAAATTTCAGTCCTGCATGATTCTACCAAGAAATGTGTGTTCATTGAAACCGCTGGTTTTTGATAGTTTGGGCCCTATTGAATAATGAATGTTTTGAATTTTCTCCAAAAGTAAAGTAGTTGCAAACTCATCCTTTTAGAAACTTGTTTGGGCTGTTGAGAGGAGTAAAAAACCATCAAAAATTTCAATCCTGCATGATTCTACCAAGAAATGTGATTCTTCATTCAAAACGCTGTTTTTTGCTATTGGGCTCTATTGAATAATGAATGTTTTGAATTTTCTCCAAAAGTAAAGTAGTTGCAAACTCATGCTTTTAGAGACTTGTTTGGGCTCATGAGAGGAGTAGAAAAGCATCAAAAATTTCAGTCCTGCATGATTCTACCAAGACATGTGTGTTCATTGAAACGGCTGGTTTTTGATAGTTTGGGCCCTATTGAATAATGAATGTTTTGAATTTTCTCCAAAAGTAAAGTAGTTGCAAACTCATCCTTTTAGAAACTTGTTTGGGCTGTTGAGAGGAGTAAAAAACCATCAAAAATTTCAATCCTGCATGATTCTACCAAGAAATGTGATTCTTCATTCAAAACGCTGGTTTTTGCTATTGGGCTCTATTCAATAATGAATGTTTTGAATTTTCTCCAAAAGTAAAGTAGTTGCAAACTCATGCTTTTAGAGACTTGTTTGGGCTCATGAGAGGAGTAGAAAAACATCAAAAATTTCAGTCCTGCATGATTCTACCAAGAAATGTGTGTTCATTGAAACCGCTGGTTTTTGATAGTTTGGGCCCTATTGAATAATGAATGTTTTGAATTTTCTCCAAAAGTAAAGTAGTTGCAAACTCATCCTTTTAGAAACTTGTTTGGGCTGTTGAGAGGAGTAAAAAACCATCAAAAATTTCAATCCTGCATGATTCTACCAAGAAATGTGATTCTTCATTCAAAACGCTGGTTTTTGCTATTGGGCTCTAGTGAATAATGAATGTTTTGAATTTTCTCCAAAAGTAAAGTAGTTGCAAACTCATGCTTTTAGAGACTTGTTTGGGCTCATGAGATGAGTAGAAAAACATCAAAAATTTCAGTCCTGCATGATTCTACCAAGACATGTGTGTTCATTGAAACGGCTGGTTTTTGATAGTTTGGGCCCTATTGAATAATGAATGTTTTGAATTTTCTCCAAAAGTAAAGTAGTTGCAAACTCATCCTTTTAGAAACTTGTTTGGGCTGTTGAGAGGAGTAAAAAACCATCAAAAATTTCAATCCTGCATGATTCTACCAAGAAATGTGATTCTTCATTCAAAACGCTGGTTTTTGCTATTGGGCTCTATTGAATAATGAATGTTTTGAATTTTCTCCAAAAGTAAAGTAGTTGCAAACTCATCCTTTTAGAAACTTGTTTGGGCTGTTGAGAGGAGTGAAAAACCATCAAAAATTTCAATCCTGCATGATTCTACCAAGAAATGTGATTCTTCATTCAAAACGCTGGTTTTTGCTATTGGGCTCTATTGAATAATGAATGTTTTGAATTTTCTCCAAAAGTAAAGTAGTTGCAAACTCATGCTTTTAGAGACTTGTTTGGGCTCATGAGAGGAGTAGAAAAACATCAAAAATTTCAGTCCTGCATGATTCTACCAAGAAATGTGTGTTCATTGAAACCGCTGGTTTTTGATAGTTTGGGCCCTATTGAATAATGAATGTTTTGAATTTTCTCCAAAAGTAAAGTAGTTGCAAACTCATCCTTTTAGAAACTTGTTTGGGCTGTTGAGAGGAGTAAAAAACCATCAAAAATTTCAATCCTGCATGATTCTACCAAGAAATGTGATTCTTCATTCAAAACGCTGGTTTTTGCTATTGGGCTCTATTGAATAATGAATGTTTTGAATTTTCTCCAAAAGTAAAGTAGTTGCAAACTCATGCTTTTAGAGACTTGTTTGGGCTCATGAGAGGAGTAGAAAAACATCAAAAATTTCAGTCCTGCATGATTCTACCAAGAAATGTGTGTTCATTGAAACCGCTGGTTTTTGATAGTTTGGGCCCTATTGAATAATGAATGTTTTGAATTTTCTCCAAAAGTAAAGTAGTTGCAAACTCATCCTTTTAGAAACTTGTTTGGGCTGTTGAGAGGAGTGAAAAACCATCAAAAATTTCAATCCTGCATGATTTTACCAAGAAATGTGATTCTTCATTCAAAACCTGATTTTTGCTATTGGGCTCTATTGAATAGTGAATGTTTTGAATTTTCTCCAAAAGTAAAGTAGTTGCAAACTCATGCTTTTAGAGACTTGTTTGGGCTCATGAGAGGAGTAGAAAAACATCAAAAATTTCAGTCCTGCATGATTCTACCAAGAAATGTGTGTTCATTGAAACCGCTGGTTTTTGATAGTTTGGGCCCTATTGAATAATGAATGTTTTGAATTTTCTCCAAAAGTAAAGTAGTTGCAAACTCATCCTTTTAGAAACTTGTTTGGGCTGTTGAGAGGAGTGAAAAACCATCAAAAATTTCAATCCTGCATGATTTTACCAAGAAATGTGATTCTTCATTCAAAACCTGATTTTTGCTATTGGGCTCTATTGAATAGTGAATGTTTTGAATTTTCTCCAAAAGTAAAGTAGTTGCAAACTCATGCTTTTAGAGACTTGTTTGGGCTCATGAGAGGAGTAGAAAAACATCAAAAATTTCAGTCCTGCATGATTCTACCAAGAAATGTGTGTTCATTGAAACCGCTGGTTTTTGATAGTTTGGGCCCTATTGAATAATGAATGTTTTGAATTTTCTCCAAAAGTAAAGTAGTTGCAAACTCATCCTTTTAGAAACTTGTTTGGGCTGTTGAGAGGAGTAAAAAACCATCAAAAATTTCAATCCTGCATGATTCTACCAAGAAATGTGATTCTTCATTCAAAACGCTGGTTTTTGCTATTGGGCTCTATTGAATAATGAATGTTTTGAATTTTCTCCAAAAGTAAAGTAGTTGCAAACTCATGCTTTTAGAGACTTGTTTGGGCTCATGAGAGGAGTAGAAAAACATCAAAAATTTCAGTCCTGCATGATTCTACCAAGAAATGTGTGTTCATTGAAACCGCTGGTTTTATGATAGTTTGGGCCCTATTGAATAATGAATGTTTTGAATTTTCTCCAAAAGTAAAGTAGTTGCAAACTCATCCTTTTAGAAACTTGTTTGGGCTGTTGAGAGGAGTAAAAAACCATCAAAAATTTCAATCCTGCATGATTCTACCAAGAAATGTGATTCTTCATTCAAAACGCTGGTTTTTGCTATTGGGCTCTATTGAATAATGAATGTTTTGAATTTTCTCCAAAAGTAAAGTAGTTGCAAACTCATGCTTTTAGAGACTTGTTTGGGCTCATGAGAGGAGTAGAAAAACATCAAAAATTTCAGTCCTGCATGATTCTACCAAGAAATGTGTGTTCATTGAAACCGCTGGTTTTTGATAGTTTGGGCCCTATTGAATAATGACTGTTTTGAATTTTCTCCAAAAGTAAAGTAGTTGCAAACTCATCCTTTTAGAAACTTGTTTGGGCTGTTGAGAGGAGTAAAAAACCATCAAAAATTTCAATCCTGCATGATTCTACCAAGAAATGTGATTCTTCATTCAAAACGCTGGTTTTTGCTATTGGGCTCTAGTGAATAATGAATGTTTTGAATTTTCTCCAAAAGTAAAGTAGTTGCAAACTCATGCTTTTAGAGACTTGTTTGGGCTCATGAGATGAGTAGAAAAACATCAAAAATTTCAGTCCTGCATGATTCTACCAAGACATGTGTGTTCATTGAAACGGCTGGTTTTTGATAGTTTGGGCCCTATTGAATAATGAATGTTTTGAATTTTCTCCAAAAGTAAAGTAGTTGCAAACTCATCCTTTTAGAAACTTGTTTGGGCTGTTGAGAGGAGTAAAAAACCATCAAAAATTTCAATCCTGCATGATTCTACCAAGAAATGTGATTCTTCATTCAAAACGCTGGTTTTTGCTATTGGGCTCTATTGAATAATGAATGTTTTGAATTTTCTCCAAAAGTAAAGTAGTTGCAAACTCATCCTTTTAGAAACTTGTTTGGGCTGTTGAGAGGAGTGAAAAACCATCAAAAATTTCAATACTGCATGATTCTACCAAGAAATGTGATTCTTCATTCAAAACGCTGGTTTTTGCTATTGGGCTCTATTGAATAATGAATGTTTTGAATTTTCTCCAAAAGTAAAGTAGTTGCAAACTCATGCTTTTAGAGACTTGTTTGGGCTCATGAGATGAGTAGAAAAACAAAAAAAATTTAAGTCCTGCATGATTCTACCAAGACATGTGTGTTCATTGAAACGGCTGGTTTTTGATAGTTTGGGCCCTATTGAATAATGAATGTTTTGAATTTTCTCCAAAAGTAAAGTAGTTGCAAACTCATGCTTTTAGAGACTTGTTTGGGCTCACGAGAGGAGTAGAAAAACATCAAAAATTTCAGTCCTGCATGATTCTACCAAGACATGTGTGTTCATTGAAACGGCTGGTTTTTGATAGTTTGGGACCTATTGAATAATGAATGTTTTGAATTTTCTCCAAAAGTAAAGTAGTTGCAAACTCATGCTTTTAGAGACTTGTTTGGGCTCACGAGAGGAGTAGAAAAACATCAAAAATTTCAGTCCTGCATGATTCTACCAAGACATGTGTGTTCATTGAAACGGCTGGTTTTTGATAGTTTGGGACCTATTGAATAATGAATGTTTTGAATTTTCTCCAAAAGTAAAGTAGTTGCAAACTCATCCTTTTAGAAACTTGTTTGGGCTGTTGAGAGGAGTAAAAAACCATCAAAAATTTCAATCCTGCATGATTCTACCAAGAAATGTGATTCTTCATTCAAAACGCTGGTTTTTGCTATTGGGCTCTATTGAATAATGAATGTTTTGAATTTTCTCCAAAAGTAAAGTAGTTGCAAACTCATGCTTTTAGAGACTTGTTTGGGCTCATGAGAGGAGTAGAAAAACATCAAAAATTTCAGTCCTGCATGATTCTACCAAGAAATGTGTGTTCATTGAAACCGCTGGTTTTTGATAGTTTGGGCCCTATTGAATAATGAATGTTTTGAATTTTCTCCAAAAGTAAAGTAGTTGCAAACTCATCCTTTTAGAAACTTGTTTGGGCTGTTGAGAGGAGTAAAAAACCATCAAAAATTTCAATCCTGCATGATTCTACCAAGAAATGTGATTCTTCATTCAAAACGCTGGTTTTTGCTATTGGGCTCTATTGAATAATGAATGTTTTGAATTTTCTCCAAAAGTAAAGTAGTTGCAAACTCATGCTTTTAGAGACTTGTTTGGGCTCATGAGAGGAGTAGAAAAACATCAAAAATTTCAGTCCTGCATGATTCTACCAAGAAATGTGTGTTCATTGAAACCGCTGGTTTTTGATAGTTTGGGCCCTATTGAATAATGAATGTTTTGAATTTTCTCCAAAAGTAAAGTAGTTGCAAACTCATCCTTTTAGAAACTTGTTTGGGCTGTTGAGAGGAGTAAAAAACCATCAAAAATTTCAATCCTGCATGATTCTACCAAGAAATGTGATTCTTCATTCAAAACGCTGGTTTTTGCTATTGGGCTCTATTGAATAATGAATGTTTTGAATTTTCTCCAAAAGTAAAGTAGTTGCAAACTCATGCTTTTAGAGACTTGTTTGGGCTCATGAGAGGAGTAGAAAAACATCAAAAATTTCAGTCCTGCATGATTCTACCAAGAAATGTGTGTTCATTGAAACCGCTGGTTTTTGATAGTTTGGGCCCTATTGAATAATGAATGTTTTGAATTTTCTCCAAAAGTAAAGTAGTTGCAAACTCATCCTTTTAGAAACTTGTTTGGGCTGTTGAGAGGAGTAAAAAACCATCAAAAATTTCAATCCTGCATGATTCTACCAAGAAATGTGATTCTTCATTCAAAACGCTGGTTTTTGCTATTGGGCTCTATTGAATAATGAATGTTTTGAATTTTCTCCAAAAGTAAAGTAGTTGCAAACTCATGCTTTTAGAGACTTGTTTGGGCTCATGAGAGGAGTAGAAAAACATCAAAAATTTCAGTCCTGCATGATTCTACCAAGAAATGTGTGTTCATTGAAACCGCTGGTTTTTGATAGTTTGGGCCCTATTGAATAATGAATGTTTTGAATTTTCTCCAAAAGTAAAGTAGTTGCAAACTCATCCTTTTAGAAACTTGTTTGGGCTGTTGAGAGGAGTGAAAAACCATCAAAAATTTCAATCCTGCATGATTTTACCAAGAAATGTGATTCTTCATTCAAAACCTGATTTTTGCTATTGGGCTCTATTGAATAGTGAATGTTTTGAATTTTCTCCAAAAGTAAAGTAGTTGCAAACTCATGCTTTTAGAGACTTGTTTGGGCTCATGAGAGGAGTAGAAAAACATCAAAAATTTCAGTCCTGCATGATTCTACCAAGAAATGTGTGTTCATTGAAACCGCTGGTTTTTGATAGTTTGGGCCCTATTGAATAATGAATGTTTTGAATTTTCTCCAAAAGTAAAGTAGTTGCAAACTCATCCTTTTAGAAACTTGTTTGGGCTGTTGAGAGGAGTGAAAAACCATCAAAAATTTCAATCCTGCATGATTTTACCAAGAAATGTGATTCTTCATTCAAAACCTGATTTTTGCTATTGGGCTCTATTGAATAGTGAATGTTTTGAATTTTCTCCAAAAGTAAAGTAGTTGCAAACTCATGCTTTTAGAGACTTGTTTGGGCTCATGAGAGGAGTAGAAAAACATCAAAAATTTCAGTCCTGCATGATTCTACCAAGAAATGTGTGTTCATTGAAACCGCTGGTTTTTGATAGTTTGGGCCCTATTGAATAATGAATGTTTTGAATTTTCTCCAAAAGTAAAGTAGTTGCAAACTCATCCTTTTAGAAACTTGTTTGGGCTGTTGAGAGGAGTAAAAAACCATCAAAAATTTCAATCCTGCATGATTCTACCAAGAAATGTGATTCTTCATTCAAAACGCTGGTTTTTGCTATTGGGCTCTATTGAATAATGAATGTTTTGAATTTTCTCCAAAAGTAAAGTAGTTGCAAACTCATGCTTTTAGAGACTTGTTTGGGCTCATGAGAGGAGTAGAAAAACATCAAAAATTTCAGTCCTGCATGATTCTACCAAGAAATGTGTGTTCATTGAAACCGCTGGTTTTATGATAGTTTGGGCCCTATTGAATAATGAATGTTTTGAATTTTCTCCAAAAGTAAAGTAGTTGCAAACTCATCCTTTTAGAAACTTGTTTGGGCTGTTGAGAGGAGTAAAAAACCATCAAAAATTTCAATCCTGCATGATTCTACCAAGAAATGTGATTCTTCATTCAAAACGCTGGTTTTTGCTATTGGGCTCTATTGAATAATGAATGTTTTGAATTTTCTCCAAAAGTAAAGTAGTTGCAAACTCATGCTTTTAGAGACTTGTTTGGGCTCATGAGAGGAGTAGAAAAACATCAAAAATTTCAGTCCTGCATGATTCTACCAAGAAATGTGTGTTCATTCAAACCGCTGGTTTTTGATAGTTTGTGCCCTATTGAATAATGAATGTTTTGAATTTTCTCCAAAAGTAAAGTAGTTGCAAACTCATGCTTTTAGAGACTTGTTTGGGCTCATGAGGGGAGTAGAAAAACATCAAAAATTTCAGTCCTTCATGATTCTACCAAGAAATGTGTGTTCATTGAAACCGCTGGTTTTTGAAAGTTTGGGCCCTATTGAATAATGAATGTTTTGAATTTTCTCCAAAAGTAAAGTAGTTGCAAACTCATCCTCTTAGAAACTTGTTTGGGCTGTTGAGAGGAGTAAAAAACCATCAAAAATTTCAATCCTACATGATTCTACCAAGAAATGTGATTCTTCATTCAAAACGCTGGTTTTTGCTATTGGGCTCTATTGAATAATGAATGTTTTGAATTTTCTCCAAAAGTAAAGTAGTTGCAAACTCATGCTTTTAGAGACTTGTTTGGGCTCATGAGAGGAGTAGAAAAACATCAAAAATTTCAGTCCTGCATGATTCTACCAAGAAATGTGTGTTCATTCAAACCGCTGGTTTTTGATAGTTTGGGCCCTATTGAATAATGAATGTTTTGAATTTTCTCCAAAAGTAAAGTAGTTGCAATCTCATCCTTTTAGAAACTTGTTTGGGCTGTTGAGAGGAGTAAAAAACCATCAAAAATTTCAATCCTGCATGATTCTACCAAGAAATGTGATTCTTCATTCAAAACGCTGGTTTTTGCTATTGGGCTCTATTGAATAATGAATGTTTTGAATTTTCTCCAAAAGTAAAGTAGTTGCAAACTCATGCTTTTAGAGACTTGTTTGGGCTCATGAGAGGAGTAGAAAAACATCAAAAATTTCAGTCCTGCATGATTCTACCAAGAAATGTGTGTTCATTGAAACCGCTGGTTTTTGATAGTTTGGGCCCTATTGAATAATGAATGTTTTGAATTTTCTCCAAAAGTAAAGTAGTTGCAAACTCATCCTTTTAGAAACTTGTTTGGGCTGTTGAGAGGAGTGAAAAACCATCAAAAATTTCAATCCTGCATGATTTTACCAAGAAATGTGATTCTTCATTCAAAACCTGATTTTTGCTATTGGGCTCTATTGAATAGTGAATGTTTTGAATTTTCTCCAAAAGTAAAGTAGTTGCAAACTCATGCTTTTAGAGACTTGTTTGGGCTCATGAGAGGAGTAGAAAAACATCAAAAATTTCAGTCCTGCATGATTCTACCAAGAAATGTGTGTTCATTGAAACCGCTGGTTTTTGATAGTTTGGGCCCTATTGAATAATGAATGTTTTGAATTTTCTCCAAAAGTAAAGTAGTTGCAAACTCATCCTTTTAGAAACTTGTTTGGGCTGTTGAGAGGAGTAAAAAACCATCAAAAATTTCAATCCTGCATGATTTTACCAAGAAATGTGATTCTTCATTCAAAACCTGATTTTTGCTATTGGGCTCTATTGAATAGTGAATGTTTTGAATTTTCTCCAAAAGTAAAGTAGTTGCAAACTCATGCTTTTAGAGACTTGTTTGGGCTCATGAGAGGAGTAGAAAAACATCAAAAATTTCAGTCCTGCATGATTCTACCAAGAAATGTGTGTTCATTGAAACCGCTGGTTTTTGATAGTTTGGGCCCTATTGAATAATGAATGTTTTGAATTTTCTCCAAAAGTAAAGTAGTTGCAAACTCATCCTTTTAGAAACTTGTTTGGGCTGTTGAGAGGAGTAAAAAACCATCAAAAATTTCAATCCTGCATGATTCTACCAAGAAATGTGATTCTTCATTCAAAACGCTGGTTTTTGCTATTGGGCTCTATTGAATAATGAATGTTTTGAATTTTCTCCAAAAGTAAAGTAGTTGCAAACTCATGCTTTTAGAGACTTGTTTGGGCTCATGAGAGGAGTAGAAAAACATCAAAAATTTCAGTCCTGCATGATTCTACCAAGAAATGTGTGTTCATTGAAACCGCTGGTTTTATGATAGTTTGGGCCCTATTGAATAATGAATGTTTTGAATTTTCTCCAAAAGTAAAGTAGTTGCAAACTCATCCTTTTAGAAACTTGTTTGGGCTGTTGAGAGGAGTAAAAAACCATCAAAAATTTCAATCCTGCATGATTCTACCAAGAAATGTGATTCTTCATTCAAAACGCTGGTTTTTGCTATTGGGCTCTATTGAATAATGAATGTTTTGAATTTTCTCCAAAAGTAAAGTAGTTGCAAACTCATGCTTTTAGAGACTTGTTTGGGCTCATGAGAGGAGTAGAAAAACATCAAAAATTTCAGTCCTGCATGATTCTACCAAGAAATGTGTGTTCATTCAAACCGCTGGTTTTTGATAGTTTGTGCCCTATTGAATAATGAATGTTTTGAATTTTCTCCAAAAGTAAAGTAGTTGCAAACTCATGCTTTTAGAGACTTGTTTGGGCTCATGAGGGGAGTAGAAAAACATCAAAAATTTCAGTCCTGCATGATTCTACCAAGAAATGTGTGTTCATTGAAACCGCTGGTTTTTGAAAGTTTGGGCCCTATTGAATAATGAATGTTTTGAATTTTCTCCAAAAGTAAAGTAGTTGCAAACTCATCCTCTTAGAAACTTGTTTGGGCTGTTGAGAGGAGTAAAAAACCATCAAAAATTTCAATCCTACATGATTCTACCAAGAAATGTGATTCTTCATTCAAAACGCTGGTTTTTGCTATTGGGCTCTATTGAATAATGAATGTTTTGAATTTTCTCCAAAAGTAAAGTAGTTGCAAACTCATGCTTTTAGAGACTTGTTTGGGCTCATGAGAGGAGTAGAAAAACATCAAAAATTTCAGTCCTGCATGATTCTACCAAGAAATGTGTGTTCATTCAAACCGCTGGTTTTTGATAGTTTGGGCCCTATTGAATAATGAATGTTTTGAATTTTCTCCAAAAGTAAAGTAGTTGCAAACTCATGCTTTTAGAGACTTGTTTGGGCTCATGAGAGGAGTAGAAAAACATCAAAAATTTCAGTCCTGCATGATTCTACCAAGAAATGTGTGTTCATTGAAACCGCTGGTTTTTGATAGTTTGGGCCCTATTGAATAATGAATGTTTTGAATTTTCTCCAAAAGTAAAGTAGTTGCAATCTCATCCTTTTAGAAACTTGTTTGGGCTGTTGAGAGGAGTAAAAAAAACCATCAAAAATTTCAATCCTGCATGATTCTACCAATAAATGTGATTCTTCATTCAAAACGCTGGTTTTTGCTATTGGGCTCTATTGAATAATGAATGTTTTGAATTTTCTCCAAAAGTAAAGTAGTTGCAAACTCATGCTTTTAGAGACTTGTTTGGGCTCATGAGATGAGTAGAAAAACATCAAAAATTTCAGTCCTGCATGATTCTACCAAGACATGTGTGTTCATTGAAACGGCTGGTTTTTGATAGTTTGGGCCCTATTGAATAATGAATGTTTTGAATTTTCTCCAAAAGTAAAGTAGTTGCAAACTCATCCTTTTAGAAACTTGTTTGGGCTGTTGAGAGGAGTAAAAAACCATCAAAAATTTCAATCCTGCATGATTCTACCAAGAAATGTGATTCTTCATTCAAAACGCTGGTTTTCGCTATTGGGCTCTATTGAATAATGAATGTTTTGAATTTTCTCCAAAAGTAAAGTAGTTGCAAACTCATGCTTTTAGAGACTTGTTTGGGCTCATGAGAGGAGTAGAAAAACATCAAAAATTTCAGTCCTGCATGATTCTACCAAGAAATGTGTGTTCATTGAAACCGCTGGTTTTTGATAGTTTGGGCCCTATTGAATAATGAATGTTTTGAATTTTCTCCAAAAGTAAAGTAGTTGCAAACTCATCCTTTTAGAAACTTGTTTGGGCTGTTGAGAGGAGTAAAAAACCATCAAAAATTTCAATCCTGCATGATTCTGCCAAGAAATGTGATTCTTCATTCAAAACGCTGGTTTTTGCTATTGGGCTCTATTGAATAATGAATGTTTTGAATTTTCTCCAAAAGTAAAGTAGTTGCAAACTCATGCTTTTAGAGACTTGTTTGGGCTCATGAGAGGAGTAGAAAAACATCAAAAATTTCAGTCCTGCATGATTCTACCAAGAAATGTGTGTTCATTGAAACGGCTGGTTTTTGATAGTTTGGGCCCTATTGAATAATGAATGTTTTGAATTTTCTCCAAAAGTAAAGTAGTTGCAAACTCATCCTTTTAGAAACTTGTTTGGGCTGTTGAGAGGAGTAAAAAACCATCAAAAATTTCAATCCTGCATGATTCTACCAAGAAATGTGATTCTTCATTCAAAACGCTGGTTTTTGCTATTGGGCTCTATTGAATAATGAATGTTTTGATTTTTCTCCAAAAGTAAAGTAGTTGCAAACTCATGCTTTTAGAGACTTGTTTGGGCTCATGAGAGGAGTAGAAAAACATCAAAAATTTCAGTCCTGCATGATTCTACCAAGAAATGTGTGTTCATTGAAACCGCTGGTTTTTGATAGTTTGGGCCCTATTGAATAATGAATGTTTTGAATTTTCTCCAAAAGTAAAGTAGTTGCAAACTCATCCTTTTAGAAACTTGTTTGGGCTGTTGAGAGGAGTAAAAAACCATCAAAAATTTCAATCCTGCATGATTCTACCAAGAAATGTGATTCTTCATTCAAAACGCTTGTTTTTGCTATTGGGCTCTATTGAATAATGAATGTTTTGAATTTTCTCCAAAGGTAAAGTAGTTGCAAACTCATGCTTTTAGAGACTTGTTTGGGCTCATGAGAGCAGTAGAAAAACATCAAAAATTTCAGTCCTGCATGATTCTACCAAGAAATGTGTGTTCATTGAAACCGCTGGTTTTTGATAGTTTGGGCCCTATTGAATAATGAATGTTTTGAATTTTCTCCAAAAGTAAAGTAGTTGCAAACTCATCCTTTTAGAAACTTGTTTGGGCTGTTGAGAGGAGTAAAAAACCATCAAAAATTTCAATCCTGCATGATTCTACCAAGAAATGTGATTCTTCATTCAAAACGCTGGTTTTTGCTATTGGGCTCTATTGAATAATGAATGTTTTGAATTTTCTCCAAAAGTAAAGGAGTTGCAAACTCATGCTTTTAGAGACTTGTTTGGGCTCATGAGAGGAGTAGAAAAACATCAAAAATTTCAGTCCTGCATGATTCTACCAAGAAATGTGTGTTCATTGAAACCGCTGGTTTTTGATAGTTTGGGCCCTATTGAATAATGAATGTTTTGAATTTTCTCCAAAAGTAAAGTAGTTGCAAACTCATCCTTTTAGAAACTTGTTTGGGCTGTTGAGAGGAGTAAAAAACCATCAAAAATTTCAATCCTGCATGATTTTACCAAGAAATGTGATTCCTCATTCAAAACCTGATTTTTGCTATTGGGCTCTATTGAATAGTGAATGTTTTGAATTTTCTCCAAAAGTAAAGTAGTTGCAAACTCATGCTTTTAGAGACTTGTTTGGGCTCATGAGATGAGTAGAAAAACATCAAAAATTTCAGTCCTGCATGATTCTACCAAGACATGTGTGTTCATTGAAATGGCTGGTTTTTGATAGTTTGTGCCCTATTGAATAATGAATGTTTTGAATTTTCTCCAAAAGTAAAGTAGTTGCAAACTCATCCTCTTAGAAACTTGTTTGGGCTGTTGAGAGGAGTAAAAAACCATCAAAAATTTCAATCCTACATGATTCTACCAAGAAATGTGATTCTTCATTCAAAACGCTGGTTTTTGCTATTGGGCTCTATTGAATAATGAATGTTTTGAATTTTCTCCAAAAGTAAAGTAGTTGCAAACTCATGCTTTTAGAGACTTGTTTGGGCTCATGAGAGGAGTAGAAAAACATCAAAAATTTCAGTCCTGCATGATTCTACCAAGAAATGTGTGTTCATTGAAACCGCTGGTTTTTGATAGTTTGGGCCCTATTGAATAATGAATGTTTTGAATTTTCTCCAAAAGTAAAGTAGTTGCAAACTCATCCTTTTAGAAACTTGTTTGGGCTGTTGAGAGGAGTAAAAAAACCATCAAAAATTTCAATCCTGCATGATTCTACCAAGAAATGTGATTCTTCATTCAAAACGCTGGTTTTTGCTATTGGGCTCTATTGAATAATGAATGTTTTGAATTTTCTCCAAATGTAAAGTAGTTGCAAACTCATGCTTTTAGAGACTTGTTTGGGCTCATGAGATGAGTAGAAAAACATCAAAAATTTCAGTCCTGCATGATTCTACCAAGACATGTGTGTTCATTGAAACGGCTGGTTTTTGATAGTTTGGGCCCTATTGAATAATGAATGTTTTGAATTTTCTCCAAAAGTAAAGTAGTTGCAAACTCATCCTTTTAGAAACTTGTTTGGGCTGTTGAGAGGAGTAAAAAACCATCAAAAATTTCAATCCTGCATGATTCTACCAAGAAATGTGATTCTTCATTCAAAACGCTGGTTTTTGCTATTGGGCTCTATTGAATAATGAATGTTTTGAATTTTCTCCAAAAGTAAAGTAGTTGCAAACTCATGCTTTTAGAGACTTGTTTGGGCTCATGAGATGAGTAGAAAAACATCAAAAATTTCAGTCCTGCATGATTCTACCAAGACATGTGTGTTCATTGAAACGGCTGGTTTTTGATAGTTTGGGCCCTATTGAATAATGAATGTTTTGAATTTTCTCCAAAAGTAAAGTAGTTGCAAACTCATCCTTTTAGAAACTTGTTTGGGCTGTTGAGAGGAGTAAAAAACCATCAAAAATTTCAATCCTGCATGATTCTACCAAGAAATGTGATTCTTCATTCAAAACGCTGGTTTTTGCTATTGGGCTCTATTGAATAATGAATGTTTTGAATTTTCTCCAAAAGTAAAGTAGTTGCAAACTCATGCTTTTAGAGACTTGTTTGGGCTCATGAGATGAGTAGAAAAACATCAAAAATTTCAGTCCTGCATGATTCTACCAAGACATGTGTGTTCATTGAAACGGCTGGTTTTTGATAGTTTGGGCCTTATTGAATAATGAATGTTTTGAATTTTCTCCAAAAGTAAAGTAGTTGCAAACTCATGCTTTTAGAGACTTGTTTGGGCTCATGAGGGGAGTAGAAAAACATCAAAAATTTCAGTCCTGCATGATTCTACCAAGAAATGTGTGTTCATTGAAACCGCTGGTTTTTGATAGTTTGGGCCCTATTGAATAATGAATGTTTTGAATTTTCTCCAAAAGTAAAGTAGTTGCAAACTCATCCTTTTAGAAACTTGTTTGGGCTGTTGAGAGGAGTAAAAAACCATCAAAAATTTCAATCCTGCATGATTCTACCAAGAAATGTGATTCTTCATTCAAAACGCTGGTTTTTGCTATTGGGCTCTATTGAATAATGAATGTTTTGAATTTTCTCCAAAAGTAAAGTAGTTGCAAACTCATGCTTTTAGAGACTTGTTTGGGCTCATGAGATGAGTAGAAAAACATCAAAAATTTCAGTCCTGCATGATTCTACCAAGACATGTGTGTTCATTGAAACGGCTGGTTTTTGATAGTTTGGGCCCTATTGAATAATGAATGTTTTGAATTTTCTCCAAAAGTAAAGTAGTTGCAAACTCATCCTTTTAGAAACTTGTTTGGGCTGTTGAGAGGAGTAAAAAACCATCAAAAATTTCAATCCTGCATGATTCTACCAAGAAATGTGATTCTTCATTCAAAACGCTGGTTTTTGCTATTGGGCTCTATTGAATAATGAATGTTTTGAATTTTCTCCAAAAGTAAAGTAGTTGCAAACTCATCCTTTTAGAAACTTGTTTGGGCTGTTGAGAGGAGTAAAAAACCATCAAAAATTTCAATCCTGCATGATTCTACCAAGAAATGTGATTCTTCATTCAAAACGCTGGTTTTTGCTATTGGGCTCTATTGAATAATGAATGTTTTGAATTTTCTCCAAAAGTAAAGTAGTTGCAAACTCATGCTTTTAGAGACTTGTTTGGGCTCATGAGATGAGTAGAAAAACATCAAAAATTTCAGTCCTGCATGATTCTACCAAGACATGTGTGTTCATTGAAACTGCTGGTTTTTGATAGTTTTGGCCGTATTGAATAATGAATGTTTTGAATTTTCTCCAAAAGTAAAGTAGTTGCAAACTCATCCTTTTAGAAACTTGTTTGGGCTGTTGAGAGGAGTAAAAAACCATCAAAAGTTTCAATCCTGCATGATTCTACCAAGAAATGTGTGTTCATTCAAACCGCTGGTTTTTGATAGTTTGGGCCCTATTGAATAATGAATGTTTTGAATTTTCTCCAAAAGTAAAGTAGTTGCAAACTCATGCTTTTAGAGACTTGTTTGGGCTCATGAGAGGAGTAGAAAAACATCAAAAATTTCAGTCCTGCATGATTCTACCAAGAAATGTGTGTTCATTGAAACCGCTGGTTTTTGATAGTTTGGGCGCTATTGAATAATGAATGTTTTGAATTTTCTCCAAAAGTAAAGTAGTTGCAAACTCATCCTTTTAGAAACTTGTTTGGGCTGTTGAGAGGAGTAAAAAACCATCAAAAATTTCAATCCTGCATGATTCTACCAAGAAATGTGATTCTTCATTCAAAACGCTGGTTTTTGCTATTGGGCTCTATTGAATAATGAATGTTTTGAATTTTCTCCAAAAGTAAAGTAGTTGCAAACTCATGCTTTTAGAGACTTGTTTGGGCTCATGAGAGGAGTAGAAAAACATCAAAAATTTCAGTCCTGCATGATTCTACCAAGAAATGTGTGTTCATTGAAACCGCTGGTTTTTGATAGTTTGGGCCCTATTGAATAATGAATGTTTTGAATTTTCTCCAAAAGTAAAGTAGTTGCAAACTCATCCTTTTAGAAACTTGTTTGGGCTGTTGAGAGGAGTAAAAAACCATCAAAAATTTCAATCCTGCATGATTCTACCAAGAAATGTGATTCTTCATTCAAAACGCTGTTTTTTGCTATTGGGCTCTATTGAATAATGAATGTTTTGAATTTTCTCCAAAAGTAAAGTAGTTGCAAACTCATGCTTTTAGAGACTTGTTTGGGCTCATGAGAGGAGTAGAAAAGCATCAAAAATTTCAGTCCTGCATGATTCTACCAAGACATGTGTGTTCATTGAAACGGCTGGTTTTTGATAGTTTGGGCCCTATTGAATAATGAATGTTTTGAATTTTCTCCAAAAGTAAAGTAGTTGCAAACTCATCCTTTTAGAAACTTGTTTGGGCTGTTGAGAGGAGTAAAAAACCATCAAAAATTTCAATCCTGCATGATTCTACCAAGAAATGTGATTCTTCATTCAAAACGCTGGTTTTTGCTATTGGGCTCTATTGAATAATGAATGTTTTGAATTTTCTCCAAAAGTAAAGTAGTTGCAAACTCATGCTTTTAGAGACTTGTTTGGGCTCATGAGAGGAGTAGAAAAACATCAAAAATTTCAGTCCTGCATGATTCTACCAAGAAATGTGTGTTCATTGAAACCGCTGGTTTTTGATAGTTTGGGCCCTATTGAATAATGAATGTTTTGAATTTTCTCCAAAAGTAAAGTAGTTGCAAACTCATCCTTTTAGAAACTTGTTTGGGCTGTTGAGAGGAGTAAAAAACCATCAAAAATTTCAATCCTGCATGATTCTACCAAGAAATGTGATTCTTCATTCAAAACGCTGGTTTTTGCTATTGGGCTCTAGTGAATAATGAATGTTTTGAATTTTCTCCAAAAGTAAAGTAGTTGCAAACTCATGCTTTTAGAGACTTGTTTGGGCTCATGAGATGAGTAGAAAAACATCAAAAATTTCAGTCCTGCATGATTCTACCAAGACATGTGTGTTCATTGAAACGGCTGGTTTTTGATAGTTTGGGCCCTATTGAATAATGAATGTTTTGAATTTTCTCCAAAAGTAAAGTAGTTGCAAACTCATCCTTTTAGAAACTTGTTTGGGCTGTTGAGAGGAGTAAAAAACCATCAAAAATTTCAATCCTGCATGATTCTACCAAGAAATGTGATTCTTCATTCAAAACGCTGGTTTTTGCTATTGGGCTCTATTGAATAATGAATGTTTTGAATTTTCTCCAAAAGTAAAGTAGTTGCAAACTCATCCTTTTAGAAACTTGTTTGGGCTGTTGAGAGGAGTGAAAAACCATCAAAAATTTCAATACTGCATGATTCTACCAAGAAATGTGATTCTTCATTCAAAACGCTGGTTTTTGCTATTGGGCTCTATTGAATAATGAATGTTTTGAATTTTCTCCAAAAGTAAAGTAGTTGCAAACTCATGCTTTTAGAGACTTGTTTGGGCTCATGAGATGAGTAGAAAAACAAAAAAAATTTAAGTCCTGCATGATTCTACCAAGACATGTGTGTTCATTGAAACGGCTGGTTTTTGATAGTTTGGGCCCTATTGAATAATGAATGTTTTGAATTTTCTCCAAAAGTAAAGTAGTTGCAAACTCATCCTTTTAGAAACTTGTTTGGGCTGTTGAGAGGAGTAAAAAACCATCAAAAATTTCAATCCTGCATGATTCTACCAAGAAATGTGATTCTTCATTCAAAACGCTGGTTTTTGCTATTGGGCTCTATTGAATAATGAATGTTTTGAATTTTCTCCAAAAGTAAAGTAGTTGCAAACTCATGCTTTTAGAGACTTGCTTGGGCTCATGAGAGTAGAAAAACATCAAAAATTTCAGTCCTGCATGATTCTACCAAGAAATGTGTGTTCATTGAAACCGCTGGTTTTTGATAGTTTGGGCCCTATTGAATAATGAATGTTTTGAATTTTCTCCAAAAGTAAAGTAGTTGCAAACTCATGCTTTTAGAGACTTGTTTGGGCTCACGAGAGTAGAAAAACATCAAAAATTTCAGTCCTGCATGATTCTACCAAGACATGTGTGTTCATTGAAACGGCTGGTTTTTGATAGTTTGGGACCTATTGAATAATGAATGTTTTGAATTTTCTCCAAAAGTAAAGTAGTTGCAAACTCATCCTTTTAGAAACTTGTTTGGGCTGTTGAGAGGAGTAAAAAACCATCAAAAATTTCAATCCTGCATGATTCTACCAAGAAATGTGATTCTTCATTCAAAACGCTGGTTTTTGCTATTGGGCTCTATTGAATAATGAATGTTTTGAATTTTCTCCAAAAGTAAAGTAGTTGCAAACTCATGCTTTTAGAGACTTGTTTGGGCTCATGAGAGGAGTAGAAAAACATCAAAAATTTCAGTCCTGCATGATTCTACCAAGAAATGTGTGTTCATTGAAACCGCTGGTTTTTGATAGTTTGGGCCCTATTGAATAATGAATGTTTTGAATTTTCTCCAAAAGTAAAGTAGTTGCAAACTCATCCTTTTAGAAACTTGTTTGGGCTGTTGAGAGGAGTAAAAAACCATCAAAAATTTCAATCCTGCATGATTCTACCAAGAAATGTGATTCTTCATTCAAAACGCTGGTTTTTGCTATTGGGCTCTATTGAATAATGAATGTTTTGAATTTTCTCCAAAAGTAAAGTAGTTGCAAACTCATGCTTTTAGAGACTTGTTTGGGCTCATGAGAGGAGTAGAAAAACATCAAAAATTTCAGTCCTGCATGATTCTACCAAGAAATGTGTGTTCATTGAAACCGCTGGTTTTTGATAGTTTGGGCCCTATTGAATAATGAATGTTTTGAATTTTCTCCAAAAGTAAAGTAGTTGCAAACTCATCCTTTTAGAAACTTGTTTGGGCTGTTGAGAGGAGTAAAAAACCATCAAAAATTTCAATCCTGCATGATTCTACCAAGAAATGTGATTCTTCATTCAAAACGCTGGTTTTTGCTATTGGGCTCTATTGAATAATGAATGTTTTGAATTTTCTCCAAAAGTAAAGTAGTTGCAAACTCATGCTTTTAGAGACTTGTTTGGGCTCATGAGAGGAGTAGAAAAACATCAAAAATTTCAGTCCTGCATGATTCTACCAAGAAATGTGTGTTCATTGAAACCGCTGGTTTTTGATAGTTTGGGCCCTATTGAATAATGAATGTTTTGAATTTTCTCCAAAAGTAAAGTAGTTGCAAACTCATCCTTTTAGAAACTTGTTTGGGCTGTTGAGAGGAGTAAAAAACCATCAAAAATTTCAATCCTGCATGATTCTACCAAGAAATGTGATTCTTCATTCAAAACGCTGGTTTTTGCTATTGGGCTCTATTGAATAATGAATGTTTTGAATTTTCTCCAAAAGTAAAGTAGTTGCAAACTCATGCTTTTAGAGACTTGTTTGGGCTCATGAGAGGAGTAGAAAAACATCAAAAATTTCAGTCCTGCATGATTCTACCAAGAAATGTGTGTTCATTGAAACCGCTGGTTTTTGATAGTTTGGGCCCTATTGAATAATGAATGTTTTGAATTTTCTCCAAAAGTAAAGTAGTTGCAAACTCATCCTTTTAGAAACTTGTTTGGGCTGTTGAGAGGAGTGAAAAACCATCAAAAATTTCAATCCTGCATGATTTTACCAAGAAATGTGATTCTTCATTCAAAACCTGATTTTTGCTATTGGGCTCTATTGAATAGTGAATGTTTTGAATTTTCTCCAAAAGTAAAGTAGTTGCAAACTCATGCTTTTAGAGACTTGTTTGGGCTCATGAGAGGAGTAGAAAAACATCAAAAATTTCAGTCCTGCATGATTCTACCAAGAAATGTGTGTTCATTCAAACCGCTGGTTTTTGATAGTTTGTGCCCTATTGAATAATGAATGTTTTGAATTTTCTCCAAAAGTAAAGTAGTTGCAAACTCATGCTTTTAGAGACTTGTTTGGGCTCATGAGGGGAGTAGAAAAACATCAAAAATTTCAGTCCTGCATGATTCTACCAAGAAATGTGTGTTCATTGAAACCGCTGGTTTTTGAAAGTTTGGGCCCTATTGAATAATGAATGTTTTGAATTTTCTCCAAAAGTAAAGTAGTTGCAAACTCATCCTCTTAGAAACTTGTTTGGGCTGTTGAGAGGAGTAAAAAACCATCAAAAATTTCAATCCTACATGATTCTACCAAGAAATGTGATTCTTCATTCAAAACGCTGGTTTTTGCTATTGGGCTCTATTGAATAATGAATGTTTTGAATTTTCTCCAAAAGTAAAGTAGTTGCAAACTCATGCTTTTAGAGACTTGTTTGGGCTCATGAGAGGAGTAGAAAAACATCAAAAATTTCAGTCCTGCATGATTCTACCAAGAAATGTGTGTTCATTCAAACCGCTGGTTTTTGATAGTTTGGGCCCTATTGAATAATGAATGTTTTGAATTTTCTCCAAAAGTAAAGTAGTTGCAATCTCATCCTTTTAGAAACTTGTTTGGGCTGTTGAGAGGAGTAAAAAACCATCAAAAATTTCAATCCTGCATGATTCTACCAAGAAATGTGATTCTTCATTCAAAACGCTGGTTTTTGCTATTGGGCTCTATTGAATAATGAATGTTTTGAATTTTCTCCAAAAGTAAAGTAGTTGCAAACTCATGCTTTTAGAGACTTGTTTGGGCTCATGAGAGGAGTAGAAAAACATCAAAAATTTCAGTCCTGCATGATTCTACCAAGAAATGTGTGTTCATTGAAACCGCTGGTTTTTGATAGTTTGGGCCCTATTGAATAATGAATGTTTTGAATTTTCTCCAAAAGTAAAGTAGTTGCAAACTCATCCTTTTAGAAACTTGTTTGGGCTGTTGAGAGGAGTGAAAAACCATCAAAAATTTCAATCCTGCATGATTTTACCAAGAAATGTGATTCTTCATTCAAAACCTGATTTTTGCTATTGGGCTCTATTGAATAGTGAATGTTTTGAATTTTCTCCAAAAGTAAAGTAGTTGCAAACTCATGCTTTTAGAGACTTGTTTGGGCTCATGAGAGGAGTAGAAAAACATCAAAAATTTCAGTCCTGCATGATTCTACCAAGAAATGTGTGTTCATTGAAACCGCTGGTTTTTGATAGTTTGGGCCCTATTGAATAATGAATGTTTTGAATTTTCTCCAAAAGTAAAGTAGTTGCAAACTCATCCTTTTAGAAACTTGTTTGGGCTGTTGAGAGGAGTAAAAAACCATCAAAAATTTCAATCCTGCATGATTTTACCAAGAAATGTGATTCTTCATTCAAAACCTGATTTTTGCTATTGGGCTCTATTGAATAGTGAATGTTTTGAATTTTCTCCAAAAGTAAAGTAGTTGCAAACTCATGCTTTTAGAGACTTGTTTGGGCTCATGAGAGGAGTAGAAAAACATCAAAAATTTCAGTCCTGCATGATTCTACCAAGAAATGTGTGTTCATTGAAACCGCTGGTTTTTGATAGTTTGGGCCCTATTGAATAATGAATGTTTTGAATTTTCTCCAAAAGTAAAGTAGTTGCAAACTCATCCTTTTAGAAACTTGTTTGGGCTGTTGAGAGGAGTAAAAAACCATCAAAAATTTCAATCCTGCATGATTCTACCAAGAAATGTGATTCTTCATTCAAAACGCTGGTTTTTGCTATTGGGCTCTATTGAATAATGAATGTTTTGAATTTTCTCCAAAAGTAAAGTAGTTGCAAACTCATGCTTTTAGAGACTTGTTTGGGCTCATGAGAGGAGTAGAAAAACATCAAAAATTTCAGTCCTGCATGATTCTACCAAGAAATGTGTGTTCATTGAAACCGCTGGTTTTATGATAGTTTGGGCCCTATTGAATAATGAATGTTTTGAATTTTCTCCAAAAGTAAAGTAGTTGCAAACTCATCCTTTTAGAAACTTGTTTGGGCTGTTGAGAGGAGTAAAAAACCATCAAAAATTTCAATCCTGCATGATTCTACCAAGAAATGTGATTCTTCATTCAAAACGCTGGTTTTTGCTATTGGGCTCTATTGAATAATGAATGTTTTGAATTTTCTCCAAAAGTAAAGTAGTTGCAAACTCATGCTTTTAGAGACTTGTTTGGGCTCATGAGAGGAGTAGAAAAACATCAAAAATTTCAGTCCTGCATGATTCTACCAAGAAATGTGTGTTCATTCAAACCGCTGGTTTTTGATAGTTTGTGCCCTATTGAATAATGAATGTTTTGAATTTTCTCCAAAAGTAAAGTAGTTGCAAACTCATGCTTTTAGAGACTTGTTTGGGCTCATGAGGGGAGTAGAAAAACATCAAAAATTTCAGTCCTGCATGATTCTACCAAGAAATGTGTGTTCATTGAAACCGCTGGTTTTTGAAAGTTTGGGCCCTATTGAATAATGAATGTTTTGAATTTTCTCCAAAAGTAAAGTAGTTGCAAACTCATCCTCTTAGAAACTTGTTTGGGCTGTTGAGAGGAGTAAAAAACCATCAAAAATTTCAATCCTACATGATTCTACCAAGAAATGTGATTCTTCATTCAAAACGCTGGTTTTTGCTATTGGGCTCTATTGAATAATGAATGTTTTGAATTTTCTCCAAAAGTAAAGTAGTTGCAAACTCATGCTTTTAGAGACTTGTTTGGGCTCATGAGAGGAGTAGAAAAACATCAAAAATTTCAGTCCTGCATGATTCTACCAAGAAATGTGTGTTCATTCAAACCGCTGGTTTTTGATAGTTTGGGCCCTATTGAATAATGAATGTTTTGAATTTTCTCCAAAAGTAAAGTAGTTGCAAACTCATGCTTTTAGAGACTTGTTTGGGCTCATGAGAGGAGTAGAAAAACATCAAAAATTTCAGTCCTGCATGATTCTACCAAGAAATGTGTGTTCATTGAAACCGCTGGTTTTTGATAGTTTGGGCCCTATTGAATAATGAATGTTTTGAATTTTCTCCAAAAGTAAAGTAGTTGCAATCTCATCCTTTTAGCAACTTGTTTGGGCTGTTGAGAGGAGTAAAAAAAACCATCAAAAATTTCAATCCTGCATGATTCTACCAATAAATGTGATTCTTCATTCAAAACGCTGGTTTTTGCTATTGGGCTCTATTGAATAATGAATGTTTTGAATTTTCTCCAAAAGTAAAGTAGTTGCAAACTCATGCTTTTAGAGACTTGTTTGGGCTCATGAGATGAGTAGAAAAACATCAAAAATTTCAGTCCTGCATGATTCTACCAAGACATGTGTGTTCATTGAAACGGCTGGTTTTTGATAGTTTGGGCCCTATTGAATAATGAATGTTTTGAATTTTCTCCAAAAGTAAAGTAGTTGCAAACTCATCCTTTTAGAAACTTGTTTGGGCTGTTGAGAGGAGTAAAAAACCATCAAAAATTTCAATCCTGCATGATTCTACCAAGAAATGTGATTCTTCATTCAAAACGCTGGTTTTCGCTATTGGGCTCTATTGAATAATGAATGTTTTGAATTTTCTCCAAAAGTAAAGTAGTTGCAAACTCATGCTTTTAGAGACTTGTTTGGGCTCATGAGAGGAGTAGAAAAACATCAAAAATTTCAGTCCTGCATGATTCTACCAAGAAATGTGTGTTCATTGAAACCGCTGGTTTTTGATAGTTTGGGCCCTATTGAATAATGAATGTTTTGAATTTTCTCCAAAAGTAAAGTAGTTGCAAACTCATCCTTTTAGAAACTTGTTTGGGCTGTTGAGAGGAGTAAAAAACCATCAAAAATTTCAATCCTGCATGATTCTGCCAAGAAATGTGATTCTTCATTCAAAACGCTGGTTTTTGCTATTGGGCTCTATTGAATAATGAATGTTTTGAATTTTCTCCAAAAGTAAAGTAGTTGCAAACTCATGCTTTTAGAGACTTGTTTGGGCTCATGAGAGGAGTAGAAAAACATCAAAAATTTCAGTCCTGCATGATTCTACCAAGAAATGTGTGTTCATTGAAACGGCTGGTTTTTGATAGTTTGGGCCCTATTGAATAATGAATGTTTTGAATTTTCTCCAAAAGTAAAGTAGTTGCAAACTCATCCTTTTAGAAACTTGTTTGGGCTGTTGAGAGGAGTAAAAAACCATCAAAAATTTCAATCCTGCATGATTCTACCAAGAAATGTGATTCTTCATTCAAAACGCTGGTTTTTGCTATTGGGCTCTATTGAATAATGAATGTTTTGATTTTTCTCCAAAAGTAAAGTAGTTGCAAACTCATGCTTTTAGAGACTTGTTTGGGCTCATGAGAGGAGTAGAAAAACATCAAAAATTTCAGTCCTGCATGATTCTACCAAGAAATGTGTGTTCATTGAAACCGCTGGTTTTTGATAGTTTGGGCCCTATTGAATAATGAATGTTTTGAATTTTCTCCAAAAGTAAAGTAGTTGCAAACTCATCCTTTTAGAAACTTGTTTGGGCTGTTGAGAGGAGTAAAAAACCATCAAAAATTTCAATCCTGCATGATTCTACCAAGAAATGTGATTCTTCATTCAAAACGCTTGTTTTTGCTATTGGGCTCTATTGAATAATGAATGTTTTGAATTTTCTCCAAAGGTAAAGTAGTTGCAAACTCATGCTTTTAGAGACTTGTTTGGGCTCATGAGAGCAGTAGAAAAACATCAAAAATTTCAGTCCTGCATGATTCTACCAAGAAATGTGTGTTCATTGAAACCGCTGGTTTTTGATAGTTTGGGCCCTATTGAATAATGAATGTTTTGAATTTTCTCCAAAAGTAAAGTAGTTGCAAACTCATCCTTTTAGAAACTTGTTTGGGCTGTTGAGAGGAGTAAAAAACCATCAAAAATTTCAATCCTGCATGATTCTACCAAGAAATGTGATTCTTCATTCAAAACGCTGGTTTTTGCTATTGGGCTCTATTGAATAATGAATGTTTTGAATTTTCTCCAAAAGTAAAGGAGTTGCAAACTCATGCTTTTAGAGACTTGTTTGGGCTCATGAGAGGAGTAGAAAAACATCAAAAATTTCAGTCCTGCATGATTCTACCAAGAAATGTGTGTTCATTGAAACCGCTGGTTTTTGATAGTTTGGGCCCTATTGAATAATGAATGTTTTGAATTTTCTCCAAAAGTAAAGTAGTTGCAAACTCATCCTTTTAGAAACTTGTTTGGGCTGTTGAGAGGAGTAAAAAACCATCAAAAATTTCAATCCTGCATGATTTTACCAAGAAATGTGATTCCTCATTCAAAACCTGATTTTTGCTATTGGACTCTATTGAATAGTGAATGTTTTGAATTTTCTCCAAAAGTAAAGTAGTTGCAAACTCATGCTTTTAGAGACTTGTTTGGGCTCATGAGATGAGTAGAAAAACATCAAAAATTTCAGTCCTGCATGATTCTACCAAGACATGTGTGTTCATTGAAATGGCTGGTTTTTGATAGTTTGTGCCCTATTGAATAATGAATGTTTTGAATTTTCTCCAAAAGTAAAGTAGTTGCAAACTCATCCTCTTAGAAACTTGTTTGGGCTGTTGAGAGGAGTAAAAAACCATCAAAAATTTCAATCCTACATGATTCTACCAAGAAATGTGATTCTTCATTCAAAACGCTGGTTTTTGCTATTGGGCTCTATTGAATAATGAATGTTTTGAATTTTCTCCAAAAGTAAAGTAGTTGCAAACTCATGCTTTTAGAGACTTGTTTGGGCTCATGAGAGGAGTAGAAAAACATCAAAAATTTCAGTCCTGCATGATTCTACCAAGAAATGTGTGTTCATTGAAACCGCTGGTTTTTGATAGTTTGGGCCCTATTGAATAATGAATGTTTTGAATTTTCTCCAAAAGTAAAGTAGTTGCAAACTCATCCTTTTAGAAACTTGTTTGGGCTGTTGAGAGGAGTAAAAAAACCATCAAAAATTTCAATCCTGCATGATTCTACCAAGAAATGTGATTCTTCATTCAAAACGCTGGTTTTTGCTATTGGGCTCTATTGAATAATGAATGTTTTGAATTTTCTCCAAAAGTAAAGTAGTTGCAAACTCATGCTTTTAGAGACTTGTTTGGGCTCATGAGATGAGTAGAAAAACATCAAAAATTTCAGTCCTGCATGATTCTACCAAGACATGTGTGTTCATTGAAACGGCTGGTTTTTGATAGTTTGGGCCCTATTGAATAATGAATGTTTTGAATTTTCTCCAAAAGTAAAGTAGTTGCAAACTCATCCTTTTAGAAACTTGTTTGGGCTGTTGAGAGGAGTAAAAAACCATCAAAAATTTCAATCCTGCATGATTCTACCAAGAAATGTGATTCTTCATTCAAAACGCTGGTTTTTGCTATTGGGCTCTATTGAATAATGAATGTTTTGAATTTTCTCCAAAAGTAAAGTAGTTGCAAACTCATGCTTTTAGAGACTTGTTTGGGCTCATGAGATGAGTAGAAAAACATCAAAAATTTCAGTCCTGCATGATTCTACCAAGAAATGTGTGTTCATTGAAACCGCTGGTTTTTGAAAGTTTGGGCCCTATTGAATAATGAATGTTTTGAATTTTCTCCAAAAGTAAAGTAGTTGCAAACTCATCCTCTTAGAAACTTGTTTGGGCTGTTGAGAGGAGTAAAAAACCATCAAAAATTTCAATCCTACATGATTCTACCAAGAAATGTGATTCTTCATTCAAAACGCTGGTTTTTGCTATTGGGCTCTATTGAATAATGAATGTTTTGAATTTTCTCCAAAAGTAAAGTAGTTGCAAACTCATGCTTTTAGAGACTTGTTTGGGCTCATGAGAGGAGTAGAAAAACATCAAAAATTTCAGTCCTGCATGATTCTACCAAGAAATGTGTGTTCATTCAAACCGCTGGTTTTTGATAGTTTGGGCCCTATTGAATAATGAATGTTTTGAATTTTCTCCAAAAGTAAAGTAGTTGCAAACTCATGCTTTTAGAGACTTGTTTGGGCTCATGAGAGGAGTAGAAAAACATCAAAAATTTCAGTCCTGCATGATTCTACCAAGAAATGTGTGTTCATTGAAACCGCTGGTTTTTGATAGTTTGGGCCCTATTGAATAATGAATGTTTTGAATTTTCTCCAAAAGTAAAGTAGTTGCAATCTCATCCTTTTAGAAACTTGTTTGGGCTGTTGAGAGGAGTAAAAAAAACCATCAAAAATTTCAATCCTGCATGATTCTACCAATAAATGTGATTCTTCATTCAAAACGCTGGTTTTTGCTATTGGGCTCTATTGAATAATGAATGTTTTGAATTTTCTCCAAAAGTAAAGTAGTTGCAAACTCATGCTTTTAGAGACTTGTTTGGGCTCATGAGATGAGTAGAAAAACATCAAAAATTTCAGTCCTGCATGATTCTACCAAGACATGTGTGTTCATTGAAACGGCTGGTTTTTGATAGTTTGGGCCCTATTGAATAATGAATGTTTTGAATTTTCTCCAAAAGTAAAGTAGTTGCAAACTCATCCTTTTAGAAACTTGTTTGGGCTGTTGAGAGGAGTAAAAAACCATCAAAAATTTCAATCCTGCATGATTCTACCAAGAAATGTGATTCTTCATTCAAAACGCTGGTTTTCGCTATTGGGCTCTATTGAATAATGAATGTTTTGAATTTTCTCCAAAAGTAAAGTAGTTGCAAACTCATGCTTTTAGAGACTTGTTTGGGCTCATGAGAGGAGTAGAAAAACATCAAAAATTTCAGTCCTGCATGATTCTACCAAGAAATGTGTGTTCATTGAAACCGCTGGTTTTTGATAGTTTGGGCCCTATTGAATAATGAATGTTTTGAATTTTCTCCAAAAGTAAAGTAGTTGCAAACTCATGCTTTTAGAGACTTGTTTGGGCTCATGAGGGGAGTAGAAAAACATCAAAAATTTCAGTCCTGCATGATTCTACCAAGAAATGTGTGTTCATTGAAACCGCTGGTTTTTGATAGTTTGGGCCCTATTGAATAATGAATGTTTTGAATTTTCTCCAAAAGTAAAGTAGTTGCAAACTCATCCTTTTAGAAACTTGTTTGGGCTGTTGAGAGGAGTAAAAAACCATCAAAAATTTCAATCCTGCATGATTCTACCAAGAAATGTGATTCTTCATTCAAAACGCTGGTTTTTGCTATTGGGCTCTATTGAATAATGAATGTTTTGAATTTTCTCCAAAAGTAAAGTAGTTGCAAACTCATGCTTTTAGAGACTTGTTTGGGCTCATGAGAGGAGTAGAAAAACATCAAAAATTTCAGTCCTGCATGATTCTACCAAGAAATGTGTGTTCATTGAAACCGCTGGTTTTTGATAGTTTGGGCCCTATTGAATAATGAATGTTTTGAATTTTCTCCAAAAGTAAAGTAGTTGCAAACTCATCCTTTTAGAAACTTGTTTGGGCTGTTGAGAGGAGTAAAAAACCATCAAAAATTTCAATCCTGCATGATTCTGCCAAGAAATGTGATTCTTCATTCAAAACGCTGGTTTTTGCTATTGGGCTCTATTGAATAATGAATGTTTTGAATTTTCTCCAAAAGTAAAGTAGTTGCAAACTCATGCTTTTAGAGACTTGTTTGGGCTCATGAGAGGAGTAGAAAAACATCAAAAATTTCAGTCCTGCATGATTCTACCAAGAAATGTGTGTTCATTGAAACGGCTGGTTTTTGATAGTTTGGGCCCTATTGAATAATGAATGTTTTGAATTTTCTCCAAAAGTAAAGTAGTTGCAAACTCATCCTTTTAGAAACTTGTTTGGGCTGTTGAGAGGAGTAAAAAACCATCAAAAATTTCAATCCTGCATGATTCTACCAAGAAATGTGATTCTTCATTCAAAACGCTGGTTTTTGCTATTGGGCTCTATTGAATAATGAATGTTTTGATTTTTCTCCAAAAGTAAAGTAGTTGCAAACTCATGCTTTTAGAGACTTGTTTGGGCTCATGAGAGGAGTAGAAAAACATCAAAAATTTCAGTCCTGCATGATTCTACCAAGAAATGTGTGTTCATTGAAACCGCTGGTTTTTGATAGTTTGGGCCCTATTGAATAATGAATGTTTTGAATTTTCTCCAAAAGTAAAGTAGTTGCAAACTCATCCTTTTAGAAACTTGTTTGGGCTGTTGAGAGGAGTAAAAAACCATCAAAAATTTCAATCCTGCATGATTCTACCAAGAAATGTGATTCTTCATTCAAAACGCTTGTTTTTGCTATTGGGCTCTATTGAATAATGAATGTTTTGAATTTTCTCCAAAGGTAAAGTAGTTGCAAACTCATGCTTTTAGAGACTTGTTTGGGCTCATGAGAGGAGTAGAAAAACATCAAAAATTTCAGTCCTGCATGATTCTACCAAGAAATGTGTGTTCATTGAAACCGCTGGTTTTTGATAGTTTGGGCCCTATTGAATAATGAATGTTTTGAATTTTCTCCAAAAGTAAAGTAGTTGCAAACTCATCCTTTTAGAAACTTGTTTGGGCTGTTGAGAGGAGTAAAAAACCATCAAAAATTTCAATCCTGCATGATTCTACCAAGAAATGTGATTCTTCATTCAAAACGCTGGTTTTTGCTATTGGGCTCTATTGAATAATGAATGTTTTGAATTTTCTCCAAAAGTAAAGGAGTTGCAAACTCATGCTTTTAGAGACTTGTTTGGGCTCATGAGAGGAGTAGAAAAACATCAAAAATTTCAGTCCTGCATGATTCTACCAAGAAATGTGTGTTCATTGAAACCGCTGGTTTTTGATAGTTTGGGCCCTATTGAATAATGAATGTTTTGAATTTTCTCCAAAAGTAAAGTAGTTGCAAACTCATCCTTTTAGAAACTTGTTTGGGCTGTTGAGAGGAGTAAAAAACCATCAAAAATTTCAATCCTGCATGATTTTACCAAGAAATGTGATTCCTCATTCAAAACCTGATTTTTGCTATTGGGCTCTATTGAATAGTGAATGTTTTGAATTTTCTCCAAAAGTAAAGTAGTTGCAAACTCATGCTTTTAGAGACTTGTTTGGGCTCATGAGATGAGTAGAAAAACATCAAAAATTTCAGTCCTGCATGATTCTACCAAGACATGTGTGTTCATTGAAACGGCTGGTTTTTGATAGTTTGGGCCCTATTGAATAATGAATGTTTTGAATTTTCTCCAAAAGTAAAGTAGTTGCAAACTCATCCTCTTAGAAACTTGTTTGGGCTGTTGAGAGGAGTAAAAAACCATCAAAAATTTCAATCCTACATGATTCTACCAAGAAATGTGATTCTTCATTCAAAACGCTGGTTTTTGCTATTGGGCTCTATTGAATAATGAATGTTTTGAATTTTCTCCAAAAGTAAAGTAGTTGCAAACTCATGCTTTTAGAGACTTGTTTGGGCTCATGAGAGGAGTAGAAAAACATCAAAAATTTCAGTCCTGCATGATTCTACCAAGAAATGTGTGTTCATTGAAACCGCTGGTTTTTGATAGTTTGGGCCCTATTGAATAATGAATGTTTTGAATTTTCTCCAAAAGTAAAGTAGTTGCAAACTCATCCTTTTAGAAACTTGTTTGGGCTGTTGAGAGGAGTAAAAAAACCATCAAAAATTTCAATCCTGCATGATTCTACCAAGAAATGTGATTCTTCATTCAAAACGCTGGTTTTTGCTATTGGGCTCTATTGAATAATGAATGTTTTGAATTTTCTCCAAAAGTAAAGTAGTTGCAAACTCATGCTTTTAGAGACTTGTTTGGGCTCATGAGATGAGTAGAAAAACATCAAAAATTTCAGTCCTGCATGATTCTACCAAGACATGTGTGTTCATTGAAACGGCTGGTTTTTGATAGTTTGGGCCCTATTGAATAATGAATGTTTTGAATTTTCTCCAAAAGTAAAGTAGTTGCAAACTCATCCTTTTAGAAACTTTTTTGGGCTGTTGAGAGGAGTAAAAAACCATCAAAAATTTCAATCCTGCATGATTCTACCAAGAAATGTGATTCTTCATTCAAAACGCTGGTTTTTGCTATTGGGCTCTATTGAATAATGAATGTTTTGAATTTTCTCCAAAAGTAAAGTAGTTGCAAACTCATGCTTTTAGAGACTTGTTTGGGCTCATGAGATGAGTAGAAAAACATCAAAAATTTCAGTCCTGCATGATTCTACCAAGACATGTGTGTTCATTGAAACGGCTGGTTTTTGATAGTTTGGGCCCTATTGAATAATGAATGTTTTGAATTTTCTCCAAAAGTAAAGTAGTTGCAAACTCATCCTTTTAGAAACTTGTTTGGGCTGTTGAGAGGAGTAAAAAACCATCAAAAATTTCAATCCTGCATGATTCTACCAAGAAATGTGATTCTTCATTCAAAACGCTGGTTTTTGCTATTGGGCTCTATTGAATAATGAATGTTTTGAATTTTCTCCAAAGGTAAAGTAGTTGCAAACTCATGCTTTTAGAGACTTGTTTGGGCTCATGAGAGGAGTAGAAAAACATCAAAAATTTCAGTCCTGCATGATTCTACCAAGAAATGTGTGTTCATTGAAACCGCTGGTTTTTGATAGTTTGGGCCCTATTGAATAATGAATGTTTTGAATTTTCTCCAAAAGTAAAGTAGTTGCAAACTCATGCTTTTAGAGACTTGTTTGGGCTCATGAGGGGAGTAGAAAAACATCAAAAATTTCAATCCTGCATGATTCTACCAAGAAATGTGATTCTTCATTCAAAACGCTGGTTTTTGCTATTGGGCTCTATTGAATAATGAATGTTTTGAATTTTCTCCAAAAGTAAAGTAGTTGCAAACTCATGCTTTTAGAGACTTGTTTGGGCTCATGAGAGGAGTAGAAAAACATCAAAAATTTCAGTCCTGCATGATTCTACCAAGAAATGTGTGTTCATTGAAACCGCTGGTTTTTGATAGTTTGGGCCCTATTGAATAATGAATGTTTTGAATTTTCTCCAAAAGTAAAGTAGTTGCAAACTCATCCTTTTAGAAACTTGTTTGGGCTGTTGAGAGGAGTAAAAAACCATCAAAAATTTCAATCCTGCATGATTCTGCCAAGAAATGTGATTCTTCATTCAAAACGCTGGTTTTTGCTATTGGGCTCTATTGAATAATGAATGTTTTGAATTTTCTCCAAAAGTAAAGTAGTTGCAAACTCATGCTTTTAGAGACTTGTTTGGGCTCATGAGAGGAGTAGAAAAACATCAAAAATTTCAGTCCTGCATGATTCTACCAAGAAATGTGTGTTCATTGAAACGGCTGGTTTTTGATAGTTTGGGCCCTATTGAATAATGAATGTTTTGAATTTTCTCCAAAAGTAAAGTAGTTGCAAACTCATCCTTTTAGAAACTTGTTTGGGCTGTTGAGAGGAGTAAAAAACCATCAAAAATTTCAATCCTGCATGATTCTACCAAGAAATGTGATTCTTCATTCAAAACGCTGGTTTTTGCTATTGGGCTCTATTGAATAATGAATGTTTTGATTTTTCTCCAAAAGTAAAGTAGTTGCAAACTCATGCTTTTAGAGACTTGTTTGGGCTCATGAGAGGAGTAGAAAAACATCAAAAATTTCAGTCCTGCATGATTCTACCAAGAAATGTGTGTTCATTGAAACCGCTGGTTTTTGATAGTTTGGGCCCTATTGAATAATGAATGTTTTGAATTTTCTCCAAAAGTAAAGTAGTTGCAAACTCATCCTTTTAGAAACTTGTTTGGGCTGTTGAGAGGAGTAAAAAACCATCAAAAATTTCAATCCTGCATGATTCTACCAAGAAATGTGATTCTTCATTCAAAACGCTGGTTTTTGCTATTGGGCTCTATTGAATAATGAATGTTTTGAATTTTCTCCAAAGGTAAAGTAGTTGCAAACTCATGCTTTTAGAGACTTGTTTGGGCTCATGAGAGGAGTAGAAAAACATCAAAAATTTCAGTCCTGCATGATTCTACCAAGAAATGTGTGTTCATTGAAACCGCTGGTTTTTGATAGTTTGGGCCCTATTGAATAATGAATGTTTTGAATTTTCTCCAAAAGTAAAGTAGTTGCAAACTCATCCTTTTAGAAACTTGTTTGGGCTGTTGAGAGGAGTAAAAAACCATCAAAAATTTCAATCCTGCATGATTCTACCAAGAAATGTGATTCTTCATTCAAAACGCTGGTTTTTGCTATTGGGCTCTATTGAATAATGAATGTTTTGAATTTTCTCCAAAAGTAAAGGAGTTGCAAACTCATGCTTTTAGAGACTTATTTGGGCTCATGAGAGGAGTAGAAAAACATCAAAAATTTCAGTCCTGCATGATTCTACCAAGAAATGTGTGTTCATTGAAACCGCTGGTTTTTGATAGTTTGGGCCCTATTGAATAATGAATGTTTTGAATTTTCTCCAAAAGTAAAGTAGTTGCAAACTCATCCTTTTAGAAACTTGTTTGGGCTGTTGAGAGGAGTAAAAAACCATCAAAAATTTCAATCCTGCATGATTTTACCAAGAAATGTGATTCCTCATTCAAAACCTGATTTTTGCTATTGGGCTCTATTGAATAGTGAATGTTTTGAATTTTCTCCAAAAGTAAAGTAGTTGCAAACTCATGCTTTTAGAGACTTGTTTGGGCTCATGAGATGAGTAGAAAAACATCAAAAATTTCAGTCCTGCATGATTCTACCAAGACATGTGTGTTCATTGAAACGGCTGGTTTTTGATAGTTTGGGCCCTATTGAATAATGAATGTTTTGAATTTTCTCCAAAAGTAAAGTAGTTGCAAACTCATCCTCTTAGAAACTTGTTTGGGCTGTTGAGAGGAGTAAAAAACCATCAAAAATTTCAATCCTACATGATTCTACCAAGAAATGTGATTCTTCATTCAAAACGCTGGTTTTTGCTATTGGGCTCTATTGAATAATGAATGTTTTGAATTTTCTCCAAAAGTAAAGTAGTTGCAAACTCATGCTTTTAGAGACTTGTTTGGGCTCATGAGAGGAGTAGAAAAACATCAAAAATTTCAGTCCTGCATGATTCTACCAAGAAATGTGTGTTCATTGAAACCGCTGGTTTTTGATAGTTTGGGCCCTATTGAATAATGAATGTTTTGAATTTTCTCCAAAAGTAAAGTAGTTGCAAACTCATCCTTTTAGAAACTTGTTTGGGCTGTTGAGAGGAGTAAAAAACCATCAAAAATTTCAATCCTGCATGATTCTGCCAAGAAATGTGATTCTTCATTCAAAACGCTGGTTTTTGCTATTGGGCTCTATTGAATAATGAATGTTTTGAATTTTCTCCAAAAGTAAAGTAGTTGCAAACTCATGCTTTTAGAGACTTGTTTGGGCTCATGAGAGGAGTAGAAAAACATCAAAAATTTCAGTCCTGCATGATTCTACCAAGAAATGTGTGTTCATTGAAACGGCTGGTTTTTGATAGTTTGGGCCCTATTGAATAATGAATGTTTTGAATTTTCTCCAAAAGTAAAGTAGTTGCAAACTCATCCTTTTAGAAACTTGTTTGGGCTGTTGAGAGGAGTAAAAAACCATCAAAAATTTCAATCCTGCATGATTCTACCAAGAAATGTGATTCTTCATTCAAAACGCTGGTTTTTGCTATTGGGCTCTATTGAATAATGAATGTTTTGATTTTTCTCCAAAAGTAAAGTAGTTGCAAACTCATGCTTTTAGAGACTTGTTTGGGCTCATGAGAGGAGTAGAAAAACATCAAAAATTTCAGTCCTGCATGATTCTACCAAGAAATGTGTGTTCATTGAAACCGCTGGTTTTTGATAGTTTGGGCCCTATTGAATAATGAATGTTTTGAATTTTCTCCAAAAGTAAAGTAGTTGCAAACTCATCCTTTTAGAAACTTGTTTGGGCTGTTGAGAGGAGTAAAAAACCATCAAAAATTTCAATCCTGCATGATTCTACCAAGAAATGTGATTCTTCATTCAAAACGCTGGTTTTTGCTATTGGGCTCTATTGAATAATGAATGTTTTGAATTTTCTCCAAAAGTAAAGGAGTTGCAAACTCATGCTTTTAGAGACTTGTTTGGGCTCATGAGAGGAGTAGAAAAACATCAAAAATTTCAGTCCTGCATGATTCTACCAAGAAATGTGTGTTCATTGAAACCGCTGGTTTTTGATAGTTTGGGCCCTATTGAATAATGAATGTTTTGAATTTTCTCCAAAAGTAAAGTAGTTGCAAACTCATCCTTTTAGAAACTTGTTTGGGCTGTTGAGAGGAGTAAAAAACCATCAAAAATTTCAATCCTGCATGATTTTACCAAGAAATGTGATTCCTCATTCAAAACCTGATTTTTGCTATTGGGCTCTATTGAATAGTGAATGTTTTGAATTTTCTCCAAAAGTAAAGTAGTTGCAAACTCATGCTTTTAGAGACTTGTTTGGGCTCATGAGATGAGTAGAAAAACATCAAAAATTTCAGTCCTGCATGATTCTACCAAGACATGTGTGTTCATTGAAACGGCTGGTTTTTGATAGTTTGGGCCCTATTGAATAATGAATGTTTTGAATTTTCTCCAAAAGTAAAGTAGTTGCAAACTCATCCTCTTAGAAACTTGTTTGGGCTGTTGAGAGGAGTAAAAAACCATCAAAAATTTCAATCCTACATGATTCTACCAAGAAATGTGATTCTTCATTCAAAACGCTGGTTTTTGCTATTGGGCTCTATTGAATAATGAATGTTTTGAATTTTCTCCAAAAGTAAAGTAGTTGCAAACTCATGCTTTTAGAGACTTGTTTGGGCTCATGAGAGGAGTAGAAAAACATCAAAAATTTCAGTCCTGCATGATTCTACCAAGAAATGTGTGTTCATTGAAACCGCTGGTTTTTGATAGTTTGGGCCCTATTGAATAATGAATGTTTTGAATTTTCTCCAAAAGTAAAGTAGTTGCAAACTCATGCTTTTAGAGACTTGTTTGGGCTCATGAGGGGAGTAGAAAAACATCAAAAATTTCAGTCCTGCATGATTCTACCAAGAAATGTGTGTTCATTGAAACCGCTGGTTTTTGAAAGTTTGGGCCCTATTGAATAATGAATGTTTTGAATTTTCTCCAAAAGTAAAGTAGTTGCAAACTCATCCTCTTAGAAACTTGTTTGGGCTGTTGAGAGGAGTAAAAAACCATCAAAAATTTCAATCCTACATGATTCTACCAAGAAATGTGATTCTTCATTCAAAACGCTGGTTTTTGCTATTGGGCTCTATTGAATAATGAATGTTTTGAATTTTCTCCAAAAGTAAAGTAGTTGCAAACTCATGCTTTTAGAGACTTGTTTGGGCTCATGAGAGGAGTAGAAAAACATCAAAAATTTCAGTCCTGCATGATTCTACCAAGAAATGTGTGTTCATTCAAACCGCTGGTTTTTGATAGTTTGGGCCCTATTGAATAATGAATGTTTTGAATTTTCTCCAAAAGTAAAGTAGTTGCAAACTCATGCTTTTAGAGACTTGTTTGGGCTCATGAGAGGAGTAGAAAAACATCAAAAATTTCAGTCCTGCATGATTCTACCAAGAAATGTGTGTTCATTGAAACCGCTGGTTTTTGATAGTTTGGGCCCTATTGAATAATGAATGTTTTGAATTTTCTCCAAAAGTAAAGTAGTTGCAATCTCATCCTTTTAGAAACTTGTTTGGGCTGTTGAGAGGAGTAAAAAAAACCATCAAAAATTTCAATCCTGCATGATTCTACCAATAAATGTGATTCTTCATTCAAAACGCTGGTTTTTGCTATTGGGCTCTATTGAATAATGAATGTTTTGAATTTTCTCCAAAAGTAAAGTAGTTGCAAACTCATGCTTTTAGAGACTTGTTTGGGCTCATGAGATGAGTAGAAAAACATCAAAAATTTCAGTCCTGCATGATTCTACCAAGACATGTGTGTTCATTGAAACGGCTGGTTTTTGATAGTTTGGGCCCTATTGAATAATGAATGTTTTGAATTTTCTCCAAAAGTAAAGTAGTTGCAAACTCATCCTTTTAGAAACTTGTTTGGGCTGTTGAGAGGAGTAAAAAACCATCAAAAATTTCAATCCTGCATGATTCTACCAAGAAATGTGATTCTTCATTCAAAACGCTGGTTTTCGCTATTGGGCTCTATTGAATAATGAATGTTTTGAATTTTCTCCAAAAGTAAAGTAGTTGCAAACTCATGCTTTTAGAGACTTGTTTGGGCTCATGAGAGGAGTAGAAAAACATCAAAAATTTCAGTCCTGCATGATTCTACCAAGAAATGTGTGTTCATTGAAACCGCTGGTTTTTGATAGTTTGGGCCCTATTGAATAATGAATGTTTTGAATTTTCTCCAAAAGTAAAGTAGTTGCAAACTCATGCTTTTAGAGACTTGTTTGGGCTCATGAGGGGAGTAGAAAAACATCAAAAATTTCAGTCCTGCATGATTCTACCAAGAAATGTGTGTTCATTGAAACCGCTGGTTTTTGATAGTTTGGGCCCTATTGAATAATGAATGTTTTGAATTTTCTCCAAAAGTAAAGTAGTTGCAAACTCATCCTTTTAGAAACTTGTTTGGGCTGTTGAGAGGAGTAAAAAACCATCAAAAATTTCAATCCTGCATGATTCTACCAAGAAATGTGATTCTTCATTCAAAACGCTGGTTTTTGCTATTGGGCTCTATTGAATAATGAATGTTTTGAATTTTCTCCAAAAGTAAAGTAGTTGCAAACTCATGCTTTTAGAGACTTGTTTGGGCTCATGAGAGGAGTAGAAAAACATCAAAAATTTCAGTCCTGCATGATTCTACCAAGAAATGTGTGTTCATTGAAACCGCTGGTTTTTGATAGTTTGGGCCCTATTGAATAATGAATGTTTTGAATTTTCTCCAAAAGTAAAGTAGTTGCAAACTCATCCTTTTAGAAACTTGTTTGGGCTGTTGAGAGGAGTAAAAAACCATCAAAAATTTCAATCCTGCATGATTCTGCCAAGAAATGTGATTCTTCATTCAAAACGCTGGTTTTTGCTATTGGGCTCTATTGAATAATGAATGTTTTGAATTTTCTCCAAAAGTAAAGTAGTTGCAAACTCATGCTTTTAGAGACTTGTTTGGGCTCATGAGAGGAGTAGAAAAACATCAAAAATTTCAGTCCTGCATGATTCTACCAAGAAATGTGTGTTCATTGAAACGGCTGGTTTTTGATAGTTTGGGCCCTATTGAATAATGAATGTTTTGAATTTTCTCCAAAAGTAAAGTAGTTGCAAACTCATCCTTTTAGAAACTTGTTTGGGCTGTTGAGAGGAGTAAAAAACCATCAAAAATTTCAATCCTGCATGATTCTACCAAGAAATGTGATTCTTCATTCAAAACGCTGGTTTTTGCTATTGGGCTCTATTGAATAATGAATGTTTTGATTTTTCTCCAAAAGTAAAGTAGTTGCAAACTCATGCTTTTAGAGACTTGTTTGGGCTCATGAGAGGAGTAGAAAAACATCAAAAATTTCAGTCCTGCATGATTCTACCAAGAAATGTGTGTTCATTGAAACCGCTGGTTTTTGATAGTTTGGGCCCTATTGAATAATGAATGTTTTGAATTTTCTCCAAAAGTAAAGTAGTTGCAAACTCATCCTTTTAGAAACTTGTTTGGGCTGTTGAGAGGAGTAAAAAACCATCAAAAATTTCAATCCTGCATGATTCTACCAAGAAATGTGATTCTTCATTCAAAACGCTTGTTTTTGCTATTGGGCTCTATTGAATAATGAATGTTTTGAATTTTCTCCAAAGGTAAAGTAGTTGCAAACTCATGCTTTTAGAGACTTGTTTGGGCTCATGAGAGGAGTAGAAAAACATCAAAAATTTCAGTCCTGCATGATTCTACCAAGAAATGTGTGTTCATTGAAACCGCTGGTTTTTGATAGTTTGGGCCCTATTGAATAATGAATGTTTTGAATTTTCTCCAAAAGTAAAGTAGTTGCAAACTCATCCTTTTAGAAACTTGTTTGGGCTGTTGAGAGGAGTAAAAAACCATCAAAAATTTCAATCCTGCATGATTCTACCAAGAAATGTGATTCTTCATTCAAAACGCTGGTTTTTGCTATTGGGCTCTATTGAATAATGAATGTTTTGAATTTTCTCCAAAAGTAAAGGAGTTGCAAACTCATGCTTTTAGAGACTTGTTTGGGCTCATGAGAGGAGTAGAAAAACATCAAAAATTTCAGTCCTGCATGATTCTACCAAGAAATGTGTGTTCATTGAAACCGCTGGTTTTTGATAGTTTGGGCCCTATTGAATAATGAATGTTTTGAATTTTCTCCAAAAGTAAAGTAGTTGCAAACTCATCCTTTTAGAAACTTGTTTGGGCTGTTGAGAGGAGTAAAAAACCATCAAAAATTTCAATCCTGCATGATTTTACCAAGAAATGTGATTCCTCATTCAAAACCTGATTTTTGCTATTGGGCTCTATTGAATAGTGAATGTTTTGAATTTTCTCCAAAAGTAAAGTAGTTGCAAACTCATGCTTTTAGAGACTTGTTTGGGCTCATGAGATGAGTAGAAAAACATCAAAAATTTCAGTCCTGCATGATTCTACCAAGACATGTGTGTTCATTGAAATGGCTGGTTTTTGATAGTTTGTGCCCTATTGAATAATGAATGTTTTGAATTTTCTCCAAAAGTAAAGTAGTTGCAAACTCATCCTCTTAGAAACTTGTTTGGGCTGTTGAGAGGAGTAAAAAACCATCAAAAATTTCAATCCTACATGATTCTACCAAGAAATGTGATTCTTCATTCAAAACGCTGGTTTTTGCTATTGGGCTCTATTGAATAATGAATGTTTTGAATTTTCTCCAAAAGTAAAGTAGTTGCAAACTCATGCTTTTAGAGACTTGTTTGGGCTCATGAGAGGAGTAGAAAAACATCAAAAATTTCAGTCCTGCATGATTCTACCAAGAAATGTGTGTTCATTGAAACCGCTGGTTTTTGATAGTTTGGGCCCTATTGAATAATGAATGTTTTGAATTTTCTCCAAAAGTAAAGTAGTTGCAAACTCATCCTTTTAGAAACTTGTTTGGGCTGTTGAGAGGAGTAAAAAAACCATCAAAAATTTCAATCCTGCATGATTCTACCAAGAAATGTGATTCTTCATTCAAAACGCTGGTTTTTGCTATTGGGCTCTATTGAATAATGAATGTTTTGAATTTTCTCCAAAAGTAAAGTAGTTGCAAACTCATGCTTTTAGAGACTTGTTTGGGCTCATGAGATGAGTAGAAAAACATCAAAAATTTCAGTCCTGCATGATTCTACCAAGACGTGTGTTCATTGAAACGGCTGGTTTTTGATAGTTTGGGCCCTATTGAATAATGAATGTTTTGAATTTTCTCCAAAAGTAAAGTAGTTGCAAACTCATCCTTTTAGAAACTTTTTTGGGCTGTTGAGAGGAGTAAAAAACCATCAAAAATTTCAATCCTGCATGATTCTACCAAGAAATGTGATTCTTCATTCAAAACGCTGGTTTTTGCTATTGGGCTCTATTGAATAATGAATGTTTTGAATTTTCTCCAAAAGTAAAGTAGTTGCAAACTCATGCTTTTAGAGACTTGTTTGGGCTCATGAGATGAGTAGAAAAACATCAAAAATTTCAGTCCTGCATGATTCTACCAAGACATGTGTGTTCATTGAAACGGCTGGTTTTTGATAGTTTGGGCCCTATTGAATAATGAATGTTTTGAATTTTCTCCAAAAGTAAAGTAGTTGCAAACTCATCCTTTTAGAAACTTGTTTGGGCTGTTGAGAGGAGTAAAAAACCATCAAAAATTTCAATCCTGCATGATTCTACCAAGAAATGTGATTCTTCATTCAAAACGCTGGTTTTTGCTATTGGGCTCTATTGAATAATGAATGTTTTGAATTTTCTCCAAAGGTAAAGTAGTTGCAAACTCATGCTTTTAGAGACTTGTTTGGGCTCATGAGAGGAGTAGAAAAACATCAAAAATTTCAGTCCTGCATGATTCTACCAAGAAATGTGTGTTCATTGAAACCGCTGGTTTTTGATAGTTTGGGCCCTATTGAATAATGAATGTTTTGAATTTTCTCCAAAAGTAAAGTAGTTGCAAACTCATGCTTTTAGAGACTTGTTTGGGCTCATGAGGGGAGTAGAAAAACATCAAAAATTTCAATCCTGCATGATTCTACCAAGAAATGTGATTCTTCATTCAAAACGCTGGTTTTTGCTATTGGGCTCTATTGAATAATGAATGTTTTGAATTTTCTCCAAAAGTAAAGTAGTTGCAAACTCATGCTTTTAGAGACTTGTTTGGGCTCATGAGAGGAGTAGAAAAACATCAAAAATTTCAGTCCTGCATGATTCTACCAAGAAATGTGTGTTCATTGAAACCGCTGGTTTTTGATAGTTTGGGCCCTATTGAATAATGAATGTTTTGAATTTTCTCCAAAAGTAAAGTAGTTGCAAACTCATCCTTTTAGAAACTTGTTTGGGCTGTTGAGAGGAGTAAAAAACCATCAAAAATTTCAATCCTGCATGATTCTGCCAAGAAATGTGATTCTTCATTCAAAACGCTGGTTTTTGCTATTGGGCTCTATTGAATAATGAATGTTTTGAATTTTCTCCAAAAGTAAAGTAGTTGCAAACTCATGCTTTTAGAGACTTGTTTGGGCTCATGAGAGGAGTAGAAAAACATCAAAAATTTCAGTCCTGCATGATTCTACCAAGAAATGTGTGTTCATTGAAACGGCTGGTTTTTGATAGTTTGGGCCCTATTGAATAATGAATGTTTTGAATTTTCTCCAAAAGTAAAGTAGTTGCAAACTCATCCTTTTAGAAACTTGTTTGGGCTGTTGAGAGGAGTAAAAAACCATCAAAAATTTCAATCCTGCATGATTCTACCAAGAAATGTGATTCTTCATTCAAAACGCTGGTTTTTGCTATTGGGCTCTATTGAATAATGAATGTTTTGATTTTTCTCCAAAAGTAAAGTAGTTGCAAACTCATGCTTTTAGAGACTTGTTTGGGCTCATGAGAGGAGTAGAAAAACATCAAAAATTTCAGTCCTGCATGATTCTACCAAGAAATGTGTGTTCATTGAAACCGCTGGTTTTTGATAGTTTGGGCCCTATTGAATAATGAATGTTTTGAATTTTCTCCAAAAGTAAAGTAGTTGCAAACTCATCCTTTTAGAAACTTGTTTGGGCTGTTGAGAGGAGTAAAAAACCATCAAAAATTTCAATCCTGCATGATTCTACCAAGAAATGTGATTCTTCATTCAAAACGCTGGTTTTTGCTATTGGGCTCTATTGAATAATGAATGTTTTGAATTTTCTCCAAAGGTAAAGTAGTTGCAAACTCATGCTTTTAGAGACTTGTTTGGGCTCATGAGAGGAGTAGAAAAACATCAAAAATTTCAGTCCTGCATGATTCTACCAAGAAATGTGTGTTCATTGAAACCGCTGGTTTTTGATAGTTTGGGCCCTATTGAATAATGAATGTTTTGAATTTTCTCCAAAAGTAAAGTAGTTGCAAACTCATCCTTTTAGAAACTTGTTTGGGCTGTTGAGAGGAGTAAAAAACCATCAAAAATTTCAATCCTGCATGATTCTACCAAGAAATGTGATTCTTCATTCAAAACGCTGGTTTTTGCTATTGGGCTCTATTGAATAATGAATGTTTTGAATTTTCTCCAAAAGTAAAGGAGTTGCAAACTCATGCTTTTAGAGACTTGTTTGGGCTCATGAGAGGAGTAGAAAAACATCAAAAATTTCAGTCCTGCATGATTCTACCAAGAAATGTGTGTTCATTGAAACCGCTGGTTTTTGATAGTTTGGGCCCTATTGAATAATGAATGTTTTGAATTTTCTCCAAAAGTAAAGTAGTTGCAAACTCATCCTTTTAGAAACTTGTTTGGGCTGTTGAGAGGAGTAAAAAACCATCAAAAATTTCAATCCTGCATGATTTTACCAAGAAATGTGATTCCTCATTCAAAACCTGATTTTTGCTATTGGGCTCTATTGAATAGTGAATGTTTTGAATTTTCTCCAAAAGTAAAGTAGTTGCAAACTCATGCTTTTAGAGACTTGTTTGGGCTCATGAGATGAGTAGAAAAACATCAAAAATTTCAGTCCTGCATGATTCTACCAAGACATGTGTGTTCATTGAAACGGCTGGTTTTTGATAGTTTGGGCCCTATTGAATAATGAATGTTTTGAATTTTCTCCAAAAGTAAAGTAGTTGCAAACTCATCCTCTTAGAAACTTGTTTGGGCTGTTGAGAGGAGTAAAAAACCATCAAAAATTTCAATCCTACATGATTCTACCAAGAAATGTGATTCTTCATTCAAAACGCTGGTTTTTGCTATTGGGCTCTATTGAATAATGAATGTTTTGAATTTTCTCCAAAAGTAAAGTAGTTGCAAACTCATGCTTTTAGAGACTTGTTTGGGCTCATGAGAGGAGTAGAAAAACATCAAAAATTTCAGTCCTGCATGATTCTACCAAGAAATGTGTGTTCATTGAAACCGCTGGTTTTTGATAGTTTGGGCCCTATTGAATAATGAATGTTTTGAATTTTCTCCAAAAGTAAAGTAGTTGCAAACTCATCCTTTTAGAAACTTGTTTGGGCTGTTGAGAGGAGTAAAAAACCATCAAAAATTTCAATCCTGCATGATTCTGCCAAGAAATGTGATTCTTCATTCAAAACGCTGGTTTTTGCTATTGGGCTCTATTGAATAATGAATGTTTTGAATTTTCTCCAAAAGTAAAGTAGTTGCAAACTCATGCTTTTAGAGACTTGTTTGGGCTCATGAGAGGAGTAGAAAAACATCAAAAATTTCAGTCCTGCATGATTCTACCAAGAAATGTGTGTTCATTGAAACGGCTGGTTTTTGATAGTTTGGGCCCTATTGAATAATGAATGTTTTGAATTTTCTCCAAAAGTAAAGTAGTTGCAAACTCATCCTTTTAGAAACTTGTTTGGGCTGTTGAGAGGAGTAAAAAACCATCAAAAATTTCAATCCTGCATGATTCTACCAAGAAATGTGATTCTTCATTCAAAACGCTGGTTTTTGCTATTGGGCTCTATTGAATAATGAATGTTTTGATTTTTCTCCAAAAGTAAAGTAGTTGCAAACTCATGCTTTTAGAGACTTGTTTGGGCTCATGAGAGGAGTAGAAAAACATCAAAAATTTCAGTCCTGCATGATTCTACCAAGAAATGTGTGTTCATTGAAACCGCTGGTTTTTGATAGTTTGGGCCCTATTGAATAATGAATGTTTTGAATTTTCTCCAAAAGTAAAGTAGTTGCAAACTCATCCTTTTAGAAACTTGTTTGGGCTGTTGAGAGGAGTAAAAAACCATCAAAAATTTCAATCCTGCATGATTCTACCAAGAAATGTGATTCTTCATTCAAAACGCTGGTTTTTGCTATTGGGCTCTATTGAATAATGAATGTTTTGAATTTTCTCCAAAAGTAAAGGAGTTGCAAACTCATGCTTTTAGAGACTTGTTTGGGCTCATGAGAGGAGTAGAAAAACATCAAAAATTTCAGTCCTGCATGATTCTACCAAGAAATGTGTGTTCATTGAAACCGCTGGTTTTTGATAGTTTGGGCCCTATTGAATAATGAATGTTTTGAATTTTCTCCAAAAGTAAAGTAGTTGCAAACTCATCCTTTTAGAAACTTGTTTGGGCTGTTGAGAGGAGTAAAAAACCATCAAAAATTTCAATCCTGCATGATTTTACCAAGAAATGTGATTCCTCATTCAAAACCTGATTTTTGCTATTGGGCTCTATTGAATAGTGAATGTTTTGAATTTTCTCCAAAAGTAAAGTAGTTGCAAACTCATGCTTTTAGAGACTTGTTTGGGCTCATGAGATGAGTAGAAAAACATCAAAAATTTCAGTCCTGCATGATTCTACCAAGACATGTGTGTTCATTGAAACGGCTGGTTTTTGATAGTTTGGGCCCTATTGAATAATGAATGTTTTGAATTTTCTCCAAAAGTAAAGTAGTTGCAAACTCATCCTCTTAGAAACTTGTTTGGGCTGTTGAGAGGAGTAAAAAACCATCAAAAATTTCAATCCTACATGATTCTACCAAGAAATGTGATTCTTCATTCAAAACGCTGGTTTTTGCTATTGGGCTCTATTGAATAATGAATGTTTTGAATTTTCTCCAAAAGTAAAGTAGTTGCAAACTCATGCTTTTAGAGACTTGTTTGGGCTCATGAGAGGAGTAGAAAAACATCAAAAATTTCAGTCCTGCATGATTCTACCAAGAAATGTGTGTTCATTGAAACCGCTGGTTTTTGATAGTTTGGGCCCTATTGAATAATGAATGTTTTGAATTTTCTCCAAAAGTAAAGTAGTTGCAAACTCATGCTTTTAGAGACTTGTTTGGGCTCATGAGGGGAGTAGAAAGACATCAAAAATTTCAGTCCTGCATGATTCTACCAAGAAATGTGTGTTCATTGAAACCGCTGGTTTTTGATAGTTTGGGCCCTATTGAATAATGAATGTTTTGAATTTTCTCCAAAAGTAAAGTAGTTGCAAACTCATCCTTTTAGAAACTTGTTTGGGCTGTTGAGAGGAGTAAAAAACCATCAAAAATTTCAATCCTGCATGATTCTACCAAGAAATGTGATTCTTCATTCAAAACGCTGGTTTTTGCTATTGGGCTCTATTGAATAATGAATGTTTTGAATTTTCTCCAAAAGTAAAGTAGTTGCAAACTCATGCTTTTAGAGACTTGTTTGGGCTCATGAGAGGAGTAGAAAAACATCAAAAATTTCAGTCCTGCATGATTCTACCAAGAAATGTGTGTTCATTGAAACCGCTGGTTTTTGATAGTTTGGGCCCTATTGAATAATGAATGTTTTGAATTTTCTCCAAAAGTAAAGTAGTTGCAAACTCATCCTTTTAGAAACTTGTTTGGGCTGTTGAGAGGAGTAAAAAACCATCAAAAATTTCAATCCTGCATGATTCTGCCAAGAAATGTGATTCTTCATTCAAAACGCTGGTTTTTGCTATTGGGCTCTATTGAATAATGAATGTTTTGAATTTTCTCCAAAAGTAAAGTAGTTGCAAACTCATGCTTTTAGAGACTTGTTTGGGCTCATGAGAGGAGTAGAAAAACATCAAAAATTTCAGTCCTGCATGATTCTACCAAGAAATGTGTGTTCATTGAAACGGCTGGTTTTTGATAGTTTGGGCCCTATTGAATAATGAATGTTTTGAATTTTCTCCAAAAGTAAAGTAGTTGCAAACTCATCCTTTTAGAAACTTGTTTGGGCTGTTGAGAGGAGTAAAAAACCATCAAAAATTTCAATCCTGCATGATTCTACCAAGAAATGTGATTCTTCATTCAAAACGCTGGTTTTTGCTATTGGGCTCTATTGAATAATGAATGTTTTGATTTTTCTCCAAAAGTAAAGTAGTTGCAAACTCATGCTTTTAGAGACTTGTTTGGGCTCATGAGAGGAGTAGAAAAACATCAAAAATTTCAGTCCTGCATGATTCTACCAAGAAATGTGTGTTCATTGAAACCGCTGGTTTTTGATAGTTTGGGCCCTATTGAATAATGAATGTTTTGAATTTTCTCCAAAAGTAAAGTAGTTGCAAACTCATCCTTTTAGAAACTTGTTTGGGCTGTTGAGAGGAGTAAAAAACCATCAAAAATTTCAATCCTGCATGATTCTACCAAGAAATGTGATTCTTCATTCAAAACGCTGGTTTTTGCTATTGGGCTCTATTGAATAATGAATGTTTTGAATTTTCTCCAAAGGTAAAGTAGTTGCAAACTCATGCTTTTAGAGACTTGTTTGGGCTCATGAGAGGAGTAGAAAAACATCAAAAATTTCAGTCCTGCATGATTCTACCAAGAAATGTGTGTTCATTGAAACCGCTGGTTTTTGATAGTTTGGGCCCTATTGAATAATGAATGTTTTGAATTTTCTCCAAAAGTAAAGTAGTTGCAAACTCATCCTTTTAGAAACTTGTTTGGGCTGTTGAGAGGAGTAAAAAACCATCAAAAATTTCAATCCTGCATGATTCTACCAAGAAATGTGATTCTTCATTCAAAACGCTGGTTTTTGCTATTGGGCTCTATTGAATAATGAATGTTTTGAATTTTCTCCAAAAGTAAAGGAGTTGCAAACTCATGCTTTTAGAGACTTGTTTGGGCTCATGAGAGGAGTAGAAAAACATCAAAAATTTCAGTCCTGCATGATTCTACCAAGAAATGTGTGTTCATTGAAACCGCTGGTTTTTGATAGTTTGGGCCCTATTGAATAATGAATGTTTTGAATTTTCTCCAAAAGTAAAGTAGTTGCAAACTCATCCTTTTAGAAACTTGTTTGGGCTGTTGAGAGGAGTAAAAAACCATCAAAAATTTCAATCCTGCATGATTTTACCAAGAAATGTGATTCCTCATTCAAAACCTGATTTTTGCTATTGGGCTCTATTGAATAGTGAATGTTTTGAATTTTCTCCAAAAGTAAAGTAGTTGCAAACTCATGCTTTTAGAGACTTGTTTGGGCTCATGAGATGAGTAGAAAAACATCAAAAATTTCAGTCCTGCATGATTCTACCAAGACATGTGTGTTCATTGAAATGGCTGGTTTTTGATAGTTTGTGCCCTATTGAATAATGAATGTTTTGAATTTTCTCCAAAAGTAAAGTAGTTGCAAACTCATCCTCTTAGAAACTTGTTTGGGCTGTTGAGAGGAGTAAAAAACCATCAAAAATTTCAATCCTACATGATTCTACCAAGAAATGTGATTCTTCATTCAAAACGCTGGTTTTTGCTATTGGGCTCTATTGAATAATGAATGTTTTGAATTTTCTCCAAAAGTAAAGTAGTTGCAAACTCATGCTTTTAGAGACTTGTTTGGGCTCATGAGAGGAGTAGAAAAACATCAAAAATTTCAGTCCTGCATGATTCTACCAAGAAATGTGTGTTCATTGAAACCGCTGGTTTTTGATAGTTTGGGCCCTATTGAATAATGAATGTTTTGAATTTTCTCCAAAAGTAAAGTAGTTGCAAACTCATCCTTTTAGAAACTTGTTTGGGCTGTTGAGAGGAGTAAAAAAACCATCAAAAATTTCAATCCTGCATGATTCTACCAAGAAATGTGATTCTTCATTCAAAACGCTGGTTTTTGCTATTGGGCTCTATTGAATAATGAATGTTTTGAATTTTCTCCAAAAGTAAAGTAGTTGCAAACTCATGCTTTTAGAGACTTGTTTGGGCTCATGAGATGAGTAGAAAAACATCAAAAATTTCAGTCCTGCATGATTCTACCAAGACATGTGTGTTCATTGAAACGGCTGGTTTTTGATAGTTTGGGCCCTATTGAATAATGAATGTTTTGAATTTTCTCCAAAAGTAAAGTAGTTGCAAACTCATCCTTTTAGAAACTTTTTTGGGCTGTTGAGAGGAGTAAAAAACCATCAAAAATTTCAATCCTGCATGATTCTACCAAGAAATGTGATTCTTCATTCAAAACGCTGGTTTTTGCTATTGGGCTCTATTGAATAATGAATGTTTTGAATTTTCTCCAAAAGTAAAGTAGTTGCAAACTCATGCTTTTAGAGACTTGTTTGGGCTCATGAGATGAGTAGAAAAACATCAAAAATTTCAGTCCTGCATGATTCTACCAAGACATGTGTGTTCATTGAAACGGCTGGTTTTTGATAGTTTGGGCCCTATTGAATAATGAATGTTTTGAATTTTCTCCAAAAGTAAAGTAGTTGCAAACTCATCCTTTTAGAAACTTGTTTGGGCTGTTGAGAGGAGTAAAAAACCATCAAAAATTTCAATCCTGCATGATTCTACCAAGAAATGTGATTCTTCATTCAAAACGCTGGTTTTTGCTATTGGGCTCTATTGAATAATGAATGTTTTGAATTTTCTCCAAAGGTAAAGTAGTTGCAAACTCATGCTTTTAGAGACTTGTTTGGGCTCATGAGAGGAGTAGAAAAACATCAAAAATTTCAGTCCTGCATGATTCTACCAAGAAATGTGTGTTCATTGAAACCGCTGGTTTTTGATAGTTTGGGCCCTATTGAATAATGAATGTTTTGAATTTTCTCCAAAAGTAAAGTAGTTGCAAACTCATGCTTTTAGAGACTTGTTTGGGCTCATGAGGGGAGTAGAAAAACATCAAAAATTTCAGTCCTGCATGATTCTACCAAGAAATGTGTGTTCATTGAAACCGCTGGTTTTTGATAGTTTGGGCCCTATTGAATAATGAATGTTTTGAATTTTCTCCAAAAGTAAAGTAGTTGCAAACTCATCCTTTTAGAAACTTGTTTGGGCTGTTGAGAGGAGTAAAAAACCATCAAAAATTTCAATCCTGCATGATTCTACCAAGAAATGTGATTCTTCATTCAAAACGCTGGTTTTTGCTATTGGGCTCTATTGAATAATGAATGTTTTGAATTTTCTCCAAAAGTAAAGTAGTTGCAAACTCATGCTTTTAGAGACTTGTTTGGGCTCATGAGAGGAGTAGAAAAACATCAAAAATTTCAGTCCTGCATGATTCTACCAAGAAATGTGTGTTCATTGAAACCGCTGGTTTTTGATAGTTTGGGCCCTATTGAATAATGAATGTTTTGAATTTTCTCCAAAAGTAAAGTAGTTGCAAACTCATCCTTTTAGAAACTTGTTTGGGCTGTTGAGAGGAGTAAAAAACCATCAAAAATTTCAATCCTGCATGATTCTGCCAAGAAATGTGATTCTTCATTCAAAACGCTGGTTTTTGCTATTGGGCTCTATTGAATAATGAATGTTTTGAATTTTCTCCAAAAGTAAAGTAGTTGCAAACTCATGCTTTTAGAGACTTGTTTGGGCTCATGAGAGGAGTAGAAAAACATCAAAAATTTCAGTCCTGCATGATTCTACCAAGAAATGTGTGTTCATTGAAACGGCTGGTTTTTGATAGTTTGGGCCCTATTGAATAATGAATGTTTTGAATTTTCTCCAAAAGTAAAGTAGTTGCAAACTCATCCTTTTAGAAACTTGTTTGGGCTGTTGAGAGGAGTAAAAAACCATCAAAAATTTCAATCCTGCATGATTCTACCAAGAAATGTGATTCTTCATTCAAAACGCTGGTTTTTGCTATTGGGCTCTATTGAATAATGAATGTTTTGATTTTTCTCCAAAAGTAAAGTAGTTGCAAACTCATGCTTTTAGAGACTTGTTTGGGCTCATGAGAGGAGTAGAAAAACATCAAAAATTTCAGTCCTGCATGATTCTACCAAGAAATGTGTGTTCATTGAAACCGCTGGTTTTTGATAGTTTGGGCCCTATTGAATAATGAATGTTTTGAATTTTCTCCAAAAGTAAAGTAGTTGCAAACTCATCCTTTTAGAAACTTGTTTGGGCTGTTGAGAGGAGTAAAAAACCATCAAAAATTTCAATCCTGCATGATTCTACCAAGAAATGTGATTCTTCATTCAAAACGCTGGTTTTTGCTATTGGGCTCTATTGAATAATGAATGTTTTGAATTTTCTCCAAAGGTAAAGTAGTTGCAAACTCATGCTTTTAGAGACTTGTTTGGGCTCATGAGAGGAGTAGAAAAACATCAAAAATTTCAGTCCTGCATGATTCTACCAAGAAATGTGTGTTCATTGAAACCGCTGGTTTTTGATAGTTTGGGCCCTATTGAATAATGAATGTTTTGAATTTTCTCCAAAAGTAAAGTAGTTGCAAACTCATCCTTTTAGAAACTTGTTTGGGCTGTTGAGAGGAGTAAAAAACCATCAAAAATTTCAATCCTGCATGATTCTACCAAGAAATGTGATTCTTCATTCAAAACGCTGGTTTTTGCTATTGGGCTCTATTGAATAATGAATGTTTTGAATTTTCTCCAAAAGTAAAGGAGTTGCAAACTCATGCTTTTAGAGACTTGTTTGGGCTCATGAGAGGAGTAGAAAAACATCAAAAATTTCAGTCCTGCATGATTCTACCAAGAAATGTGTGTTCATTGAAACCGCTGGTTTTTGATAGTTTGGGCCCTATTGAATAATGAATGTTTTGAATTTTCTCCAAAAGTAAAGTAGTTGCAAACTCATCCTTTTAGAAACTTGTTTGGGCTGTTGAGAGGAGTAAAAAACCATCAAAAATTTCAATCCTGCATGATTTTACCAAGAAATGTGATTCCTCATTCAAAACCTGATTTTTGCTATTGGGCTCTATTGAATAGTGAATGTTTTGAATTTTCTCCAAAAGTAAAGTAGTTGCAAACTCATGCTTTTAGAGACTTGTTTGGGCTCATGAGATGAGTAGAAAAACATCAAAAATTTCAGTCCTGCATGATTCTACCAAGACATGTGTGTTCATTGAAACGGCTGGTTTTTGATAGTTTGGGCCCTATTGAATAATGAATGTTTTGAATTTTCTCCAAAAGTAAAGTAGTTGCAAACTCATCCTCTTAGAAACTTGTTTGGGCTGTTGAGAGGAGTAAAAAACCATCAAAAATTTCAATCCTACATGATTCTACCAAGAAATGTGATTCTTCATTCAAAACGCTGGTTTTTGCTATTGGGCTCTATTGAATAATGAATGTTTTGAATTTTCTCCAAAAGTAAAGTAGTTGCAAACTCATGCTTTTAGAGACTTGTTTGGGCTCATGAGAGGAGTAGAAAAACATCAAAAATTTCAGTCCTGCATGATTCTACCAAGAAATGTGTGTTCATTGAAACCGCTGGTTTTTGATAGTTTGGGCCCTATTGAATAATGAATGTTTTGAATTTTCTCCAAAAGTAAAGTAGTTGCAAACTCATCCTTTTAGAAACTTGTTTGGGCTGTTGAGAGGAGTAAAAAACCATCAAAAATTTCAATCCTGCATGATTCTGCCAAGAAATGTGATTCTTCATTCAAAACGCTGGTTTTTGCTATTGGGCTCTATTGAATAATGAATGTTTTGAATTTTCTCCAAAAGTAAAGTAGTTGCAAACTCATGCTTTTAGAGACTTGTTTGGGCTCATGAGAGGAGTAGAAAAACATCAAAAATTTCAGTCCTGCATGATTCTACCAAGAAATGTGTGTTCATTGAAACGGCTGGTTTTTGATAGTTTGGGCCCTATTGAATAATGAATGTTTTGAATTTTCTCCAAAAGTAAAGTAGTTGCAAACTCATCCTTTTAGAAACTTGTTTGGGCTGTTGAGAGGAGTAAAAAACCATCAAAAATTTCAATCCTGCATGATTCTACCAAGAAATGTGATTCTTCATTCAAAACGCTGGTTTTTGCTATTGGGCTCTATTGAATAATGAATGTTTTGATTTTTCTCCAAAAGTAAAGTAGTTGCAAACTCATGCTTTTAGAGACTTGTTTGGGCTCATGAGAGGAGTAGAAAAACATCAAAAATTTCAGTCCTGCATGATTCTACCAAGAAATGTGTGTTCATTGAAACCGCTGGTTTTTGATAGTTTGGGCCCTATTGAATAATGAATGTTTTGAATTTTCTCCAAAAGTAAAGTAGTTGCAAACTCATCCTTTTAGAAACTTGTTTGGGCTGTTGAGAGGAGTAAAAAACCATCAAAAATTTCAATCCTGCATGATTCTACCAAGAAATGTGATTCTTCATTCAAAACGCTGGTTTTTGCTATTGGGCTCTATTGAATAATGAATGTTTTGAATTTTCTCCAAAGGTAAAGTAGTTGCAAACTCATGCTTTTAGAGACTTGTTTGGGCTCATGAGAGGAGTAGAAAAACATCAAAAATTTCAGTCCTGCATGATTCTACCAAGAAATGTGTGTTCATTGAAACCGCTGGTTTTTGATAGTTTGGGCCCTATTGAATAATGAATGTTTTGAATTTTCTCCAAAAGTAAAGTAGTTGCAAACTCATCCTTTTAGAAACTTGTTTGGGCTGTTGAGAGGAGTAAAAAACCATCAAAAATTTCAATCCTGCATGATTCTACCAAGAAATGTGATTCTTCATTCAAAACGCTGGTTTTTGCTATTGGGCTCTATTGAATAATGAATGTTTTGAATTTTCTCCAAAAGTAAAGGAGTTGCAAACTCATGCTTTTAGAGACTTGTTTGGGCTCATGAGAGGAGTAGAAAAACATCAAAAATTTCAGTCCTGCATGATTCTACCAAGAAATGTGTGTTCATTGAAACCGCTGGTTTTTGATAGTTTGGGCCCTATTGAATAATGAATGTTTTGAATTTTCTCCAAAAGTAAAGTAGTTGCAAACTCATCCTTTTAGAAACTTGTTTGGGCTGTTGAGAGGAGTAAAAAACCATCAAAAATTTCAATCCTGCATGATTTTACCAAGAAATGTGATTCCTCATTCAAAACCTGATTTTTGCTATTGGGCTCTATTGAATAGTGAATGTTTTGAATTTTCTCCAAAAGTAAAGTAGTTGCAAACTCATGCTTTTAGAGACTTGTTTGGGCTCATGAGATGAGTAGAAAAACATCAAAAATTTCAGTCCTGCATGATTCTACCAAGACATGTGTGTTCATTGAAACGGCTGGTTTTTGATAGTTTGGGCCCTATTGAATAATGAATGTTTTGAATTTTCTCCAAAAGTAAAGTAGTTGCAAACTCATCCTCTTAGAAACTTGTTTGGGCTGTTGAGAGGAGTAAAAAACCATCAAAAATTTCAATCCTACATGATTCTACCAAGAAATGTGATTCTTCATTCAAAACGCTGGTTTTTGCTATTGGGCTCTATTGAATAATGAATGTTTTGAATTTTCTCCAAAAGTAAAGTAGTTGCAAACTCATGCTTTTAGAGACTTGTTTGGGCTCATGAGAGGAGTAGAAAAACATCAAAAATTTCAGTCCTGCATGATTCTACCAAGAAATGTGTGTTCATTGAAACCGCTGGTTTTTGATAGTTTGGGCCCTATTGAATAATGAATGTTTTGAATTTTCTCCAAAAGTAAAGTAGTTGCAAACTCATGCTTTTAGAGACTTGTTTGGGCTCATGAGGGGAGTAGAAAAACATCAAAAATTTCAGTCCTGCATGATTCTACCAAGAAATGTGTGTTCATTGAAACCGCTGGTTTTTGATAGTTTGGGCCCTATTGAATAATGAATGTTTTGAATTTTCTCCAAAAGTAAAGTAGTTGCAAACTCATCCTTTTAGAAACTTGTTTGGGCTGTTGAGAGGAGTAAAAAACCATCAAAAATTTCAATCCTGCATGATTCTACCAAGAAATGTGATTCTTCATTCAAAACGCTGGTTTTTGCTATTGGGCTCTATTGAATAATGAATGTTTTGAATTTTCTCCAAAAGTAAAGTAGTTGCAAACTCATGCTTTTAGAGACTTGTTTGGGCTCATGAGAGGAGTAGAAAAACATCAAAAATTTCAGTCCTGCATGATTCTACCAAGAAATGTGTGTTCATTGAAACCGCTGGTTTTTGATAGTTTGGGCCCTATTGAATAATGAATGTTTTGAATTTTCTCCAAAAGTAAAGTAGTTGCAAACTCATCCTTTTAGAAACTTGTTTGGGCTGTTGAGAGGAGTAAAAAACCATCAAAAATTTCAATCCTGCATGATTCTGCCAAGAAATGTGATTCTTCATTCAAAACGCTGGTTTTTGCTATTGGGCTCTATTGAATAATGAATGTTTTGAATTTTCTCCAAAAGTAAAGTAGTTGCAAACTCATGCTTTTAGAGACTTGTTTGGGCTCATGAGAGGAGTAGAAAAACATCAAAAATTTCAGTCCTGCATGATTCTACCAAGAAATGTGTGTTCATTGAAACGGCTGGTTTTTGATAGTTTGGGCCCTATTGAATAATGAATGTTTTGAATTTTCTCCAAAAGTAAAGTAGTTGCAAACTCATCCTTTTAGAAACTTGTTTGGGCTGTTGAGAGGAGTAAAAAACCATCAAAAATTTCAATCCTGCATGATTCTACCAAGAAATGTGATTCTTCATTCAAAACGCTGGTTTTTGCTATTGGGCTCTATTGAATAATGAATGTTTTGATTTTTCTCCAAAAGTAAAGTAGTTGCAAACTCATGCTTTTAGAGACTTGTTTGGGCTCATGAGAGGAGTAGAAAAACATCAAAAATTTCAGTCCTGCATGATTCTACCAAGAAATGTGTGTTCATTGAAACCGCTGGTTTTTGATAGTTTGGGCCCTATTGAATAATGAATGTTTTGAATTTTCTCCAAAAGTAAAGTAGTTGCAAACTCATCCTTTTAGAAACTTGTTTGGGCTGTTGAGAGGAGTAAAAAACCATCAAAAATTTCAATCCTGCATGATTCTACCAAGAAATGTGATTCTTCATTCAAAACGCTGGTTTTTGCTATTGGGCTCTATTGAATAATGAATGTTTTGAATTTTCTCCAAAGGTAAAGTAGTTGCAAACTCATGCTTTTAGAGACTTGTTTGGGCTCATGAGAGGAGTAGAAAAACATCAAAAATTTCAGTCCTGCATGATTCTACCAAGAAATGTGTGTTCATTGAAACCGCTGGTTTTTGATAGTTTGGGCCCTATTGAATAATGAATGTTTTGAATTTTCTCCAAAAGTAAAGTAGTTGCAAACTCATCCTTTTAGAAACTTGTTTGGGCTGTTGAGAGGAGTAAAAAACCATCAAAAATTTCAATCCTGCATGATTCTACCAAGAAATGTGATTCTTCATTCAAAACGCTGGTTTTTGCTATTGGGCTCTATTGAATAATGAATGTTTTGAATTTTCTCCAAAAGTAAAGGAGTTGCAAACTCATGCTTTTAGAGACTTGTTTGGGCTCATGAGAGGAGTAGAAAAACATCAAAAATTTCAGTCCTGCATGATTCTACCAAGAAATGTGTGTTCATTGAAACCGCTGGTTTTTGATAGTTTGGGCCCTATTGAATAATGAATGTTTTGAATTTTCTCCAAAAGTAAAGTAGTTGCAAACTCATCCTTTTAGAAACTTGTTTGGGCTGTTGAGAGGAGTAAAAAACCATCAAAAATTTCAATCCTGCATGATTTTACCAAGAAATGTGATTCCTCATTCAAAACCTGATTTTTGCTATTGGGCTCTATTGAATAGTGAATGTTTTGAATTTTCTCCAAAAGTAAAGTAGTTGCAAACTCATGCTTTTAGAGACTTGTTTGGGCTCATGAGATGAGTAGAAAAACATCAAAAATTTCAGTCCTGCATGATTCTACCAAGACATGTGTGTTCATTGAAACGGCTGGTTTTTGATAGTTTGGGCCCTATTGAATAATGAATGTTTTGAATTTTCTCCAAAAGTAAAGTAGTTGCAAACTCATCCTCTTAGAAACTTGTTTGGGCTGTTGAGAGGAGTAAAAAACCATCAAAAATTTCAATCCTACATGATTCTACCAAGAAATGTGATTCTTCATTCAAAACGCTGGTTTTTGCTATTGGGCTCTATTGAATAATGAATGTTTTGAATTTTCTCCAAAAGTAAAGTAGTTGCAAACTCATGCTTTTAGAGACTTGTTTGGGCTCATGAGAGGAGTAGAAAAACATCAAAAATTTCAGTCCTGCATGATTCTACCAAGAAATGTGTGTTCATTGAAACGGCTGGTTTTTGATAGTTTGGGCCCTATTGAATAATGAATGTTTTGAATTTTCTCCAAAAGTAAAGTAGTTGCAAACTCATCCTTTTAGAAACTTGTTTGGGCTGTTGAGAGGAGTAAAAAACCATCAAAAATTTCAATCCTGCATGATTCTACCAAGAAATGTGATTCTTCATTCAAAACGCTGGTTTTTGCTATTGGGCTCTATTGAATAATGAATGTTTTGATTTTTCTCCAAAAGTAAAGTAGTTGCAAACTCATGCTTTTAGAGACTTGTTTGGGCTCATGAGAGGAGTAGAAAAACATCAAAAATTTCAGTCCTGCATGATTCTACCAAGAAATGTGTGTTCATTGAAACCGCTGGTTTTTGATAGTTTGGGCCCTATTGAATAATGAATGTTTTGAATTTTCTCCAAAAGTAAAGTAGTTGTAAACTCATCCTTTTAGAAACTTGTTTGGGCTGTTGAGAGGAGTAAAAAACCATCAAAAATTTCAATCCTGCATGATTCTACCAAGAAATGTGATTCTTCATTCAAAACGCTGGTTTTTGCTATTGGGCTCTATTGAATAATGAATGTTTTGAATTTTCTCCAAAGGTAAAGTAGTTGCAAACTCATGCTTTTAGAGACTTGTTTGGGCTCATGAGAGGAGTAGAAAAACATCAAAAATTTCAGTCCTGCATGATTCTACCAAGAAATGTGTGTTCATTGAAACCGCTGGTTTTTGATAGTTTGGGCCCTATTGAATAATGAATGTTTTGAATTTTCTCCAAAAGTAAAGTAGTTGCAAACTCATCCTTTTAGAAACTTGTTTGGGCTGTTGAGAGGAGTAAAAAACCATCAAAAATTTCAATCCTGCATGATTCTACCAAGAAATGTGATTCTTCATTCAAAACGCTGGTTTTTGCTATTGGGCTCTATTGAATAATGAATGTTTTGAATTTTCTCCAAAAGTAAAGGAGTTGCAAACTCATGCTTTTAGAGACTTGTTTGGGCTCATGAGAGGAGTAGAAAAACATCAAAAATTTCAGTCCTGCATGATTCTACCAAGAAATGTGTGTTCATTGAAACCGCTGGTTTTTGATAGTTTGGGCCCTATTGAATAATGAATGTTTTGAATTTTCTCCAAAAGTAAAGTAGTTGCAAACTCATCCTTTTAGAAACTTGTTTGGGCTGTTGAGAGGAGTAAAAAACCATCAAAAATTTCAATCCTGCATGATTTTACCAAGAAATGTGATTCCTCATTCAAAACCTGATTTTTGCTATTGGGCTCTATTGAATAGTGAATGTTTTGAATTTTCTCCAAAAGTAAAGTAGTTGCAAACTCATGCTTTTAGAGACTTGTTTGGGCTCATGAGATGAGTAGAAAAACATCAAAAATTTCAGTCCTGCATGATTCTACCAAGACATGTGTGTTCATTGAAACGGCTGGTTTTTGATAGTTTGGGCTCTATTGAATAATGAATGTTTTGAATTTTCTCCAAAAGTAAAGTAGTTGCAAACTCATCCTCTTAGAAACTTGTTTGGGCTGTTGAGAGGAGTAAAAAACCATCAAAAATTTCAATCCTACATGATTCTACCAAGAAATGTGATTCTTCATTCAAAACGCTGGTTTTTGCTATTGGGCTCTATTGAATAATGAATGTTTTGAATTTTCTCCAAAAGTAAAGTAGTTGCAAACTCATGCTTTTAGAGACTTGTTTGGGCTCATGAGAGGAGTAGAAAAACATCAAAAATTTCAGTCCTGCATGATTCTACCAAGAAATGTGTGTTCATTGAAACCGCTGGTTTTTGATAGTTTGGGCCCTATTGAATAATGAATGTTTTGAATTTTCTCCAAAAGTAAAGTAGTTGCAAACTCATCCTTTTAGAAACTTGTTTGGGCTGTTGAGAGGAGTAAAAAACCATCAAAAATTTCAATCCTGCATGATTCTGCCAAGAAATGTGATTCTTCATTCAAAACGCTGGTTTTTGCTATTGGGCTCTATTGAATAATGAATGTTTTGAATTTTCTCCAAAAGTAAAGTAGTTGCAAACTCATGCTTTTAGAGACTTGTTTGGGCTCATGAGAGGAGTAGAAAAACATCAAAAATTTCAGTCCTGCATGATTCTACCAAGAAATGTGTGTTCATTGAAACGGCTGGTTTTTGATAGTTTGGGCCCTATTGAATAATGAATGTTTTGAATTTTCTCCAAAAGTAAAGTAGTTGCAAACTCATCCTTTTAGAAACTTGTTTGGGCTGTTGAGAGGAGTAAAAAACCATCAAAAATTTCAATCCTGCATGATTCTACCAAGAAATGTGATTCTTCATTCAAAACGCTGGTTTTTGCTATTGGGCTCTATTGAATAATGAATGTTTTGATTTTTCTCCAAAAGTAAAGTAGTTGCAAACTCATGCTTTTAGAGACTTGTTTGGGCTCATGAGAGGAGTAGAAAAACATCAAAAATTTCAGTCCTGCATGATTCTACCAAGAAATGTGTGTTCATTGAAACCGCTGGTTTTTGATAGTTTGGGCCCTATTGAATAATGAATGTTTTGAATTTTCTCCAAAAGTAAAGTAGTTGCAAACTCATCCTTTTAGAAACTTGTTTGGGCTGTTGAGAGGAGTAAAAAACCATCAAAAATTTCAATCCTGCATGATTCTACCAAGAAATGTGATTCTTCATTCAAAACGCTGGTTTTTGCTATTGGGCTCTATTGAATAATGAATGTTTTGAATTTTCTCCAAAGGTAAAGTAGTTGCAAACTCATGCTTTTAGAGACTTGTTTGGGCTCATGAGAGGAGTAGAAAAACATCAAAAATTTCAGTCCTGCATGATTCTACCAAGAAATGTGTGTTCATTGAAACCGCTGGTTTTTGATAGTTTGGGCCCTATTGAATAATGAATGTTTTGAATTTTCTCCAAAAGTAAAGTAGTTGCAAACTCATCCTTTTAGAAACTTGTTTGGGCTGTTGAGAGGAGTAAAAAACCATCAAAAATTTCAATCCTGCATGATTCTACCAAGAAATGTGATTCTTCATTCAAAACGCTGGTTTTTGCTATTGGGCTCTATTGAATAATGAATGTTTTGAATTTTCTCCAAAAGTAAAGGAGTTGCAAACTCATGCTTTTAGAGACTTGTTTGGGCTCATGAGAGGAGTAGAAAAACATCAAAAATTTCAGTCCTGCATGATTCTACCAAGAAATGTGTGTTCATTGAAACCGCTGGTTTTTGATAGTTTGGGCCCTATTGAATAATGAATGTTTTGAATTTTCTCCAAAAGTAAAGTAGTTGCAAACTCATCCTTTTAGAAACTTGTTTGGGCTGTTGAGAGGAGTAAAAAACCATCAAAAATTTCAATCCTGCATGATTTTACCAAGAAATGTGATTCCTCATTCAAAACCTGATTTTTGCTATTGGGCTCTATTGAATAGTGAATGTTTTGAATTTTCTCCAAAAGTAAAGTAGTTGCAAACTCATGCTTTTAGAGACTTGTTTGGGCTCATGAGATGAGTAGAAAAACATCAAAAATTTCAGTCCTGCATGATTCTACCAAGACATGTGTGTTCATTGAAACGGCTGGTTTTTGATAGTTTGGGCCCTATTGAATAATGAATGTTTTGAATTTTCTCCAAAAGTAAAGTAGTTGCAAACTCATCCTCTTAGAAACTTGTTTGGGCTGTTGAGAGGAGTAAAAAACCATCAAAAATTTCAATCCTACATGATTCTACCAAGAAATGTGATTCTTCATTCAAAACGCTGGTTTTTGCTATTGGGCTCTATTGAATAATGAATGTTTTGAATTTTCTCCAAAAGTAAAGTAGTTGCAAACTCATGCTTTTAGAGACTTGTTTGGGCTCATGAGAGGAGTAGAAAAACATCAAAAATTTCAGTCCTGCATGATTCTACCAAGAAATGTGTGTTCATTGAAACCGCTGGTTTTTGATAGTTTGGGCCCTATTGAATAATGAATGTTTTGAATTTTCTCCAAAAGTAAAGTAGTTGCAAACTCATCCTTTTAGAAACTTGTTTGGGCTGTTGAGAGGAGTAAAAAAACCATCAAAAATTTCAATCCTGCATGATTCTACCAAGAAATGTGATTCTTCATTCAAAACGCTGGTTTTTGCTATTGGGCTCTATTGAATAATGAATGTTTTGAATTTTCTCCAAAAGTAAAGTAGTTGCAAACTCATGCTTTTAGAGACTTGTTTGGGCTCATGAGATGAGTAGAAAAACATCAAAAATTTCAGTCCTGCATGATTCTACCAAGACATGTGTGTTCATTGAAACGGCTGGTTTTTGATAGTTTGGGCCCTATTGAATAATGAATGTTTTGAATTTTCTCCAAAAGTAAAGTAGTTGCAAACTCATCCTTTTAGAAACTTGTTTGGGCTGTTGAGAGGAGTAAAAAACCATCAAAAATTTCAATCCTGCATGATTCTACCAAGAAATGTGATTCTTCATTCAAAACGCTGGTTTTCGCTATTGGGCTCTATTGAATAATGAATGTTTTGAATTTTCTCCAAAAGTAAAGTAGTTGCAAACTCATGCTTTTAGAGACTTGTTTGGGCTCATGAGAGGAGTAGAAAAACATCAAAAATTTCAGTCCTGCATGATTCTACCAAGAAATGTGTGTTCATTGAAACCGCTGGTTTTTGATAGTTTGGGCCCTATTGAATAATGAATGTTTTGAATTTTCTCCAAAAGTAAAGTAGTTGCAAACTCATGCTTTTAGAGACTTGTTTGGGCTCATGAGAGGAGTAGAAAAACATCAAAAATTTCAGTCCTGCATGATTCTACCAAGAAATGTGTGTTCATTGAAACCGCTGGTTTTTGATAGTTTGGGCCCTATTGAATAATGAATGTTTTGAATTTTCTCCAAAAGTAAAGTAGTTGCAAACTCATCCTTTTAGAAACTTGTTTGGGCTGTTGAGAGGAGTAAAAAACCATCAAAAATTTCAATCCTGCATGATTCTGCCAAGAAATGTGATTCTTCATTCAAAACGCTGGTTTTTGCTATTGGGCTCTATTGAATAATGAATGTTTTGAATTTTCTCCAAAAGTAAAGTAGTTGCAAACTCATGCTTTTAGAGACTTGTTTGGGCTCATGAGAGGAGTAGAAAAACATCAAAAATTTCAGTCCTGCATGATTCTACCAAGAAATGTGTGTTCATTGAAACGGCTGGTTTTTGATAGTTTGGGCCCTATTGAATAATGAATGTTTTGAATTTTCTCCAAAAGTAAAGTAGTTGCAAACTCATCCTTTTAGAAACTTGTTTGGGCTGTTGAGAGGAGTAAAAAACCATCAAAAATTTCAATCCTGCATGATTCTACCAAGAAATGTGATTCTTCATTCAAAACGCTGGTTTTCGCTATTGGGCTCTATTGAATAATGAATGTTTTGAATTTTCTCCAAAAGTAAAGTAGTTGCAAACTCATGCTTTTAGAGACTTGTTTGGGCTCATGAGAGGAGTAGAAAAACATCAAAAATTTCAGTCCTGCATGATTCTACCAAGAAATGTGTGTTCATTCAAACCGCTGGTTTTTGATAGTTTGTGCCCTATTGAATAATGAATGTTTTGAATTTTCTCCAAAAGTAAAGTAGTTGCAAACTCATGCTTTTAGAGACTTGTTTGGGCTCATGAGGGGAGTAGAAAAACATCAAAAATTTCAGTCCTGCATGATTCTACCAAGAAATGTGTGTTCATTGAAACCGCTGGTTTTTGATAGTTTGGGCCCTATTGAATAATGAATGTTTTGAATTTTCTCCAAAAGTAAAGTAGTTGCAAACTCATCCTTTTAGAAACTTGTTTGGGCTGTTGAGAGGAGTAAAAAACCATCAAAAATTTCAATCCTGCATGATTCTACCAAGAAATGTGATTCTTCATTCAAAACGCTGGTTTTTGCTATTGGGCTCTATTGAATAATGAATGTTTTGAATTTTCTCCAAAAGTAAAGTAGTTGCAAACTCATGCTTTTAGAGACTTGTTTGGGCTCATGAGAGGAGTAGAAAAACATCAAAAATTTCAGTCCTGCATGATTCTACCAAGAAATGTGTGTTCATTGAAACCGCTGGTTTTTGATAGTTTGGGCCCTATTGAATAATGAATGTTTTGAATTTTCTCCAAAAGTAAAGTAGTTGCAAACTCATCCTTTTAGAAACTTGTTTGGGCTGTTGAGAGGAGTAAAAAACCATCAAAAATTTCAATCCTGCATGATTCTACCAAGAAATGTGATTCTTCATTCAAAACGCTGGTTTTTGCTATTGGGCTCTATTGAATAATGAATGTTTTGAATTTTCTCCAAAAGTAAAGTAGTTGCAAACTCATGCTTTTAGAGACTTGTTTGGGCTCATGAGAGGAGTAGAAAAACATCAAAAATTTCAGTCCTGCATGATTCTACCAAGAAATGTGTGTTCATTGAAACGGCTGGTTTTTGATAGTTTGGGCCCTATTGAATAATGAATGTTTTGAATTTTCTCCAAAAGTAAAGTAGTTGCAAACTCATCCTTTTAGAAACTTGTTTGGGCTGTTGAGAGGAGTAAAAAACCATCAAAAATTTCAATCCTGCATGATTCTACCAAGAAATGTGATTCTTCATTCAAAACGCTGGTTTTTGCTATTGGGCTCTATTGAATAATGAATGTTTTGATTTTTCTCCAAAAGTAAAGTAGTTGCAAACTCATGCTTTTAGAGACTTGTTTGGGCTCATGAGAGGAGTAGAAAAACATCAAAAATTTCAGTCCTGCATCATTCTACCAAGAAATGTGTGTTCATTGAAACCGCTGGTTTTTGATAGTTTGGGCCCTATTGAATAATGAATGTTTTGAATTTTCTCCAAAAGTAAAGTAGTTGCAAACTCATCCTTTTAGAAACTTGTTTGGGCTGTTGAGAGGAGTAAAAAAACATCAAAAATTTCAATCCTGCATGATTCTACCAAGAAATGTGATTCTTCATTCAAAACGCTGGTTTTTGCTATTGGGCTCTATTGAATAATGAATGTTTTGAATTTTCTCCAAAAGTAAAGTAGTTGCAAACTCATGCTTTTAGAGACTTGTTTGGGCTCATGAGAGGAGTAGAAAAACATCAAAAATTTCAGTCCTGCATGATTCTACCAAGAAATGTGTGTTCATTGAAACCGCTGGTTTTTGATAGTTTGGGCCCTATTGAATAATGAATGTTTTGAATTTTCTCCAAAAGTAAAGTAGTTGCAAACTCATCCTTTTAGAAACTTGTTTGGGCTGTTGAGAGGAGTAAAAAAACCATCAAAAATTTCAATCCTGCATGATTCTACCAAGAAATGTGATTCTTCATTCAAAACGCTGGTTTTTGCTATTGGGCTCTATTGAATAATGAATGTTTTGAATTTTCTCCAAAAGTAAAGTAGTTGCAAACTCATGCTTTTAGAGACTTGTTTGGGCTCATGAGATGAGTAGAAAAACATCAAAAATTTCAGTCCTGCATGATTCTACCAAGACATGTGTGTTCATTGAAACGGCTGGTTTTTGATAGTTTGGGCCCTATTGAATAATGAATGTTTTGAATTTTCTCCAAAAGTAAAGTAGTTGCAAACTCATCCTTTTAGAAACTTGTTTGGGCTGTTGAGAGGAGTAAAAAACCATCAAAAATTTCAATCCTGCATGATTCTACCAAGAAATGTGATTCTTCATTCAAAACGCTGGTTTTTGCTATTGGGCTCTATTGAATAATGAATGTTTTGAATTTTCTCCAAAAGTAAAGTAGTTGCAAACTCATGCTTTTAGAGACTTGTTTGGGCTCATGAGATGAGTAGAAAAACATCAAAAATTTCAGTCCTGCATGATTCTACCAAGACATGTGTGTTCATTGAAACGGCTGGTTTTTGATAGTTTGGGCCCTATTGAATAATGAATGTTTTGAATTTTCTCCAAAAGTAAAGTAGTTGCAAACTCATCCTTTTAGAAACTTGTTTGGGCTGTTGAGAGGAGTAAAAAACCATCAAAAATTTCAATCCTGCATGATTCTACCAAGAAATGTGATTCTTCATTCAAAACGCTGGTTTTTGCTATTGGGCTCTATTGAATAATGAATGTTTTGAATTTTCTCCAAAAGTAAAGTAGTTGCAAACTCATGCTTTTAGAGACTTGTTTGGGCTCATGAGATGAGTAGAAAAACATCAAAAATTTCAGTCCTGCATGATTCTACCAAGACATGTGTGTTCATTGAAACGGCTGGTTTTTGATAGTTTGGGCCCTATTGAATAATGAATGTTTTGAATTTTCTCCAAAAGTAAAGTAGTTGCAAACTCATGCTTTTAGAGACTTGTTTGGGCTCATGAGGGGAGTAGAAAAACATCAAAAATTTCAGTCCTGCATGATTCTACCAAGAAATGTGTGTTCATTGAAACCGCTGGTTTTTGATAGTTTGGGCCCTATTGAATAATGAATGTTTTGAATTTTCTCCAAAAGTAAAGTAGTTGCAAACTCATCCTTTTAGAAACTTGTTTGGGCTGTTGAGAGGAGTAAAAAACCATCAAAAATTTCAATCCTGCATGATTCTACCAAGAAATGTGATTCTTCATTCAAAACGCTGGTTTTTGCTATTGGGCTCTATTGAATAATGAATGTTTTGAATTTTCTCCAAAAGTAAAGTAGTTGCAAACTCATGCTTTTAGAGACTTGTTTGGGCTCATGAGAGGAGTAGAAAAACATCAAAAATTTCAGTCCTGCATGATTCTACCAAGAAATGTGTGTTCATTGAAACCGCTGGTTTTTGATAGTTTGGGCCCTATTGAATAATGAATGTTTTGAATTTTCTCCAAAAGTAAAGTAGTTGCAAACTCATCCTTTTAGAAACTTGTTTGGGCTGTTGAGAGGAGTAAAAAACCATCAAAAATTTCAATCCTGCATGATTCTGCCAAGAAATGTGATTCTTCATTCAAAACGCTGGTTTTTGCTATTGGGCTCTATTGAATAATGAATGTTTTGAATTTTCTCCAAAAGTAAAGTAGTTGCAAACTCATGCTTTTAGAGACTTGTTTGGGCTCATGAGAGGAGTAGAAAAACATCAAAAATTTCAGTCCTGCATGATTCTACCAAGAAATGTGTGTTCATTGAAACCGCTGGTTTTTGATAGTTTGGGCCCTATTGAATAATGAATGTTTTGAATTTTCTCCAAAAGTAAAGTAGTTGCAAACTCATCCTTTTAGAAACTTGTTTGGGCTGTTGAGAGGAGTAAAAAACCATCAAAAATTTCAATCCTGCATGATTTTACCAAGAAATGTGATTCCTCATTCAAAACCTGATTTTTGCTATTGGGCTCTATTGAATAGTGAATGTTTTGAATTTTCTCCAAAAGTAAAGTAGTTGCAAACTCATGCTTTTAGAGACTTGTTTGGGCTCATGAGATGAGTAGAAAAACATCAAAAATTTCAGTCCTGCATGATTCTACCAAGACATGTGTGTTCATTGAAACGGCTGGTTTTTGATAGTTTGGGCCCTATTGAATAATGAATGTTTTGAATTTTCTCCAAAAGTAAAGTAGTTGCAAACTCATCCTCTTAGAAACTTGTTTGGGCTGTTGAGAGGAGTAAAAAACCATCAAAAATTTCAATCCTACATGATTCTACCAAGAAATGTGATTCTTCATTCAAAACGCTGGTTTTTGCTATTGGGCTCTATTGAATAATGAATGTTTTGAATTTTCTCCAAAAGTAAAGTAGTTGCAAACTCATGCTTTTAGAGACTTGTTTGGGCTCATGAGAGGAGTAGAAAAACATCAAAAATTTCAGTCCTGCATGATTCTACCAAGAAATGTGTGTTCATTGAAACCGCTGGTTTTTGATAGTTTGGGCCCTATTGAATAATGAATGTTTTGAATTTTCTCCAAAAGTAAAGTAGTTGCAAACTCATCCTTTTAGAAACTTGTTTGGGCTGTTGAGAGGAGTAAAAAAACCATCAAAAATTTCAATCCTGCATGATTCTACCAAGAAATGTGATTCTTCATTCAAAACGCTGGTTTTTGCTATTGGGCTCTATTGAATAATGAATGTTTTGAATTTTCTCCAAAAGTAAAGTAGTTGCAAACTCATGCTTTTAGAGACTTGTTTGGGCTCATGAGATGAGTAGAAAAACATCAAAAATTTCAGTCCTGCATGATTCTACCAAGACATGTGTGTTCATTGAAACGGCTGGTTTTTGATAGTTTGGGCCCTATTGAATAATGAATGTTTTGAATTTTCTCCAAAAGTAAAGTAGTTGCAAACTCATCCTTTTAGAAACTTGTTTGGGCTGTTGAGAGGAGTAAAAAACCATCAAAAATTTCAATCCTGCATGATTCTACCAAGAAATGTGATTCTTCATTCAAAACGCTGGTTTTTGCTATTGGGCTCTATTGAATAATGAATGTTTTGAATTTTCTCCAAAAGTAAAGTAGTTGCAAACTCATGCTTTTAGAGACTTGTTTGGGCTCATGAGATGAGTAGAAAAACATCAAAAATTTCAGTCCTGCATGATTCTACCAAGACATGTGTGTTCATTGAAACGGCTGGTTTTTGATAGTTTGGGCCCTATTGAATAATGAATGTTTTGAATTTTCTCCAAAAGTAAAGTAGTTGCAAACTCATCCTTTTAGAAACTTGTTTGGGCTGTTGAGAGGAGTAAAAAACCATCAAAAATTTCAATCCTGCATGATTCTACCAAGAAATGTGATTCTTCATTCAAAACGCTGGTTTTTGCTATTGGGCTCTATTGAATAATGAATGTTTTGAATTTTCTCCAAAAGTAAAGTAGTTGCAAACTCATGCTTTTAGAGACTTGTTTGGGCTCATGAGATGAGTAGAAAAACATCAAAAATTTCAGTCCTGCATGATTCTACCAAGACATGTGTGTTCATTGAAACGGCTGGTTTTTGATAGTTTGGGCCCTATTGAATAATGAATGTTTTGAATTTTCTCCAAAAGTAAAGTAGTTGCAAACTCATGCTTTTAGAGACTTGTTTGGGCTCATGAGGGGAGTAGAAAAACATCAAAAATTTCAGTCCTGCATGATTCTACCAAGAAATGTGTGTTCATTGAAACCGCTGGTTTTTGATAGTTTGGGCCCTATTGAATAATGAATGTTTTGAATTTTCTCCAAAAGTAAAGTAGTTGCAAACTCATCCTTTTAGAAACTTGTTTGGGCTGTTGAGAGGAGTAAAAAACCATCAAAAATTTCAATCCTGCATGATTCTACCAAGAAATGTGATTCTTCATTCAAAACGCTGGTTTTTGCTATTGGGCTCTATTGAATAATGAATGTTTTGAATTTTCTCCAAAAGTAAAGTAGTTGCAAACTCATGCTTTTAGAGACTTGTTTGGGCTCATGAGAGGAGTAGAAAAACATCAAAAATTTCAGTCCTGCATGATTCTACCAAGAAATGTGTGTTCATTGAAACCGCTGGTTTTTGATAGTTTGGGCCCTATTGAATAATGAATGTTTTGAATTTTCTCCAAAAGTAAAGTAGTTGCAAACTCATCCTTTTAGAAACTTGTTTGGGCTGTTGAGAGGAGTAAAAAACCATCAAAAATTTCAATCCTGCATGATTCTGCCAAGAAATGTGATTCTTCATTCAAAACGCTGGTTTTTGCTATTGGGCTCTATTGAATAATGAATGTTTTGAATTTTCTCCAAAAGTAAAGTAGTTGCAAACTCATGCTTTTAGAGACTTGTTTGGGCTCATGAGAGGAGTAGAAAAACATCAAAAATTTCAGTCCTGCATGATTCTACCAAGAAATGTGTGTTCATTGAAACCGCTGGTTTTTGATAGTTTGGGCCCTATTGAATAATGAATGTTTTGAATTTTCTCCAAAAGTAAAGTAGTTGCAAACTCATCCTTTTAGAAACTTGTTTGGGCTGTTGAGAGGAGTAAAAAACCATCAAAAATTTCAATCCTGCATGATTTTACCAAGAAATGTGATTCCTCATTCAAAACCTGATTTTTGCTATTGGGCTCTATTGAATAGTGAATGTTTTGAATTTTCTCCAAAAGTAAAGTAGTTGCAAACTCATGCTTTTAGAGACTTGTTTGGGCTCATGAGATGAGTAGAAAAACATCAAAAATTTCAGTCCTGCATGATTCTACCAAGACATGTGTGTTCATTGAAACGGCTGGTTTTTGATAGTTTGGGCCCTATTGAATAATGAATGTTTTGAATTTTCTCCAAAAGTAAAGTAGTTGCAAACTCATCCTCTTAGAAACTTGTTTGGGCTGTTGAGAGGAGTAAAAAACCATCAAAAATTTCAATCCTACATGATTCTACCAAGAAATGTGATTCTTCATTCAAAACGCTGGTTTTTGCTATTGGGCTCTATTGAATAATGAATGTTTTGAATTTTCTCCAAAAGTAAAGTAGTTGCAAACTCATGCTTTTAGAGACTTGTTTGGGCTCATGAGAGGAGTAGAAAAACATCAAAAATTTCAGTCCTGCATGATTCTACCAAGAAATGTGTGTTCATTGAAACCGCTGGTTTTTGATAGTTTGGGCCCTATTGAATAATGAATGTTTTGAATTTTCTCCAAAAGTAAAGTAGTTGCAAACTCATCCTTTTAGAAACTTGTTTGGGCTGTTGAGAGGAGTAAAAAAACCATCAAAAATTTCAATCCTGCATGATTCTACCAAGAAATGTGATTCTTCATTCAAAACGCTGGTTTTTGCTATTGGGCTCTATTGAATAATGAATGTTTTGAATTTTCTCCAAAAGTAAAGTAGTTGCAAACTCATGCTTTTAGAGACTTGTTTGGGCTCATGAGATGAGTAGAAAAACATCAAAAATTTCAGTCCTGCATGATTCTACCAAGACATGTGTGTTCATTGAAACGGCTGGTTTTTGATAGTTTGGGCCCTATTGAATAATGAATGTTTTGAATTTTCTCCAAAAGTAAAGTAGTTGCAAACTCATCCTTTTAGAAACTTGTTTGGGCTGTTGAGAGGAGTAAAAAACCATCAAAAATTTCAATCCTGCATGATTCTACCAAGAAATGTGATTCTTCATTCAAAACGCTGGTTTTCGCTATTGGGCTCTATTGAATAATGAATGTTTTGAATTTTCTCCAAAAGTAAAGTAGTTGCAAACTCATGCTTTTAGAGACTTGTTTGGGCTCATGAGAGGAGTAGAAAAACATCAAAAATTTCAGTCCTGCATGATTCTACCAAGAAATGTGTGTTCATTGAAACCGCTGGTTTTTGATAGTTTGGGCCCTATTGAATAATGAATGTTTTGAATTTTCTCCAAAAGTAAAGTAGTTGCAAACTCATGCTTTTAGAGACTTGTTTGGGCTCATGAGAGGAGTAGAAAAACATCAAAAATTTCAGTCCTGCATGATTCTACCAAGAAATGTGTGTTCATTGAAACCGCTGGTTTTTGATAGTTTGGGCCCTATTGAATAATGAATGTTTTGAATTTTCTCCAAATTTAAAGTAGTTGCAAACTCATCCTTTTAGAAACTTGTTTGGGCTGTTGAGAGGAGTAAAAAACCATCAAAAATTTCAATCCTGCATGATTCTGCCAAGAAATGTGATTCTTCATTCAAAACGCTGGTTTTTGCTATTGGGCTCTATTGAATAATGAATGTTTTGAATTTTCTCCAAAAGTAAAGTAGTTGCAAACTCATGCTTTTAGAGACTTGTTTGGGCTCATGAGAGGAGTAGAAAAACATCAAAAATTTCAGTCCTGCATGATTCTACCAAGAAATGTGTGTTCATTGAAACGGCTGGTTTTTGATAGTTTGGGCCCTATTGAATAATGAATGTTTTGAATTTTCTCCAAAAGTAAAGTAGTTGCAAACTCATCCTTTTAGAAACTTGTTTGGGCTGTTGAGAGGAGTAAAAAACCATCAAAAATTTCAATCCTGCATGATTCTACCAAGAAATGTGATTCTTCATTCAAAACGCTGGTTTTCGCTATTGGGCTCTATTGAATAATGAATGTTTTGAATTTTCTCCAAAAGTAAAGTAGTTGCAAACTCATGCTTTTAGAGACTTGTTTGGGCTCATGAGAGGAGTAGAAAAACATCAAAAATTTCAGTCCTGCATGATTCTACCAAGAAATGTGTGTTCATTCAAACCGCTGGTTTTTGATAGTTTGTGCCCTATTGAATAATGAATGTTTTGAATTTTCTCCAAAAGTAAAGTAGTTGCAAACTCATGCTTTTAGAGACTTGTTTGGGCTCATGAGGGGAGTAGAAAAACATCAAAAATTTCAGTCCTGCATGATTCTACCAAGAAATGTGTGTTCATTGAAACCGCTGGTTTTTGATAGTTTGGGCCCTATTGAATAATGAATGTTTTGAATTTTCTCCAAAAGTAAAGTAGTTGCAAACTCATCCTTTTAGAAACTTGTTTGGGCTGTTGAGAGGAGTAAAAAACCATCAAAAATTTCAATCCTGCATGATTCTACCAAGAAATGTGATTCTTCATTCAAAACGCTGGTTTTTGCTATTGGGCTCTATTGAATAATGAATGTTTTGAATTTTCTCCAAAAGTAAAGTAGTTGCAAACTCATGCTTTTAGAGACTTGTTTGGGCTCATGAGAGGAGTAGAAAAACATCAAAAATTTCAGTCCTGCATGATTCTACCAAGAAATGTGTGTTCATTGAAACCGCTGGTTTTTGATAGTTTGGGCCCTATTGAATAATGAATGTTTTGAATTTTCTCCAAAAGTAAAGTAGTTGCAAACTCATCCTTTTAGAAACTTGTTTGGGCTGTTGAGAGGAGTAAAAAACCATCAAAAATTTCAATCCTGCATGATTCTACCAAGAAATGTGATTCTTCATTCAAAACGCTGGTTTTTGCTATTGGGCTCTATTGAATAATGAATGTTTTGAATTTTCTCCAAAAGTAAAGTAGTTGCAAACTCATGCTTTTAGAGACTTGTTTGGGCTCATGAGAGGAGTAGAAAAACATCAAAAATTTCAGTCCTGCATGATTCTACCAAGAAATGTGTGTTCATTGAAACGGCTGGTTTTTGATAGTTTGGGCCCTATTGAATAATGAATGTTTTGAATTTTCTCCAAAAGTAAAGTAGTTGCAAACTCATCCTTTTAGAAACTTGTTTGGGCTGTTGAGAGGAGTAAAAAACCATCAAAAATTTCAATCCTGCATGATTCTACCAAGAAATGTGATTCTTCATTCAAAACGCTGGTTTTTGCTATTGGGCTCTATTGAATAATGAATGTTTTGATTTTTCTCCAAAAGTAAAGTAGTTGCAAACTCATGCTTTTAGAGACTTGTTTGGGCTCATGAGAGGAGTAGAAAAACATCAAAAATTTCAGTCCTGCATCATTCTACCAAGAAATGTGTGTTCATTGAAACCGCTGGTTTTTGATAGTTTGGGCCCTATTGAATAATGAATGTTTTGAATTTTCTCCAAAAGTAAAGTAGTTGCAAACTCATCCTTTTAGAAACTTGTTTGGGCTGTTGAGAGGAGTAAAAAACCATCAAAAATTTCAATCCTGCATGATTCTACCAAGAAATGTGATTCTTCATTCAAAACGCTGGTTTTTGCTATTGGGCTCTATTGAATAATGAATGTTTTGAATTTTCTCCAAAAGTAAAGTAGTTGCAAACTCATGCTTTTAGAGACTTGTTTGGGCTCATGAGAGGAGTAGAAAAACATCAAAAATTTCAGTCCTGCATGATTCTACCAAGAAATGTGTGTTCATTGAAACCGCTGGTTTTTGATAGTTTGGGCCCTATTGAATAATGAATGTTTTGAATTTTCTCCAAAAGTAAAGTAGTTGCAAACTCATCCTTTTAGAAACTTGTTTGGGCTGTTGAGAGGAGTAAAAAAACCATCAAAAATTTCAATCCTGCATGATTCTACCAAGAAATGTGATTCTTCAATTCAAAACGCTGGTTTTTGCTATTGGGCTCTATTGAATAATGAATGTTTTGAATTTTCTCCAAAAGTAAAGTAGTTGCAAACTCATGCTTTTAGAGACTTGTTTGGGCTCATGAGATGAGTAGAAAAACATCAAAAATTTCAGTCCTGCATGATTCTACCAAGACATGTGTGTTCATTGAAACGGCTGGTTTTTGATAGTTTGGGCCCTATTGAATAATGAATGTTTTGAATTTTCTCCAAAAGTAAAGTAGTTGCAAACTCATCCTTTTAGAAACTTGTTTGGGCTGTTGAGAGGAGTAAAAAACCATCAAAAATTTCAATCCTGCATGATTCTACCAAGAAATGTGATTCTTCATTCAAAACGCTGGTTTTTGCTATTGGGCTCTATTGAATAATGAATGTTTTGAATTTTCTCCAAAAGTAAAGTAGTTGCAAACTCATGCTTTTAGAGACTTGTTTGGGCTCATGAGATGAGTAGAAAAACATCAAAAATTTCAGTCCTGCATGATTCTACCAAGACATGTGTGTTCATTGAAACGGCTGGTTTTTGATAGTTTGGGCCCTATTGAATAATGAATGTTTTGAATTTTCTCCAAAAGTAAAGTAGTTGCAAACTCATCCTTTTAGAAACTTGTTTGGGCTGTTGAGAGGAGTAAAAAACCATCAAAAATTTCAATCCTGCATGATTCTACCAAGAAATGTGATTCTTCATTCAAAACGCTGGTTTTTGCTATTGGGCTCTATTGAATAATGAATGTTTTGAATTTTCTCCAAAAGTAAAGTAGTTGCAAACTCATGCTTTTAGAGACTTGTTTGGGCTCATGAGATGAGTAGAAAAACATCAAAAATTTCAGTCCTGCATGATTCTACCAAGACATGTGTGTTCATTGAAACGGCTGGTTTTTGATAGTTTGGGCCCTATTGAATAATGAATGTTTTGAATTTTCTCCAAAAGTAAAGTAGTTGCAAACTCATGCTTTTAGAGACTTGTTTGGGCTCATGAGGGGAGTAGAAAAACATCAAAAATTTCAGTCCTGCATGATTCTACCAAGAAATGTGTGTTCATTGAAACCGCTGGTTTTTGATAGTTTGGGCCCTATTGAATAATGAATGTTTTGAATTTTCTCCAAAAGTAAAGTAGTTGCAAACTCATCCTTTTAGAAACTTGTTTGGGCTGTTGAGAGGAGTAAAAAACCATCAAAAATTTCAATCCTGCATGATTCTACCAAGAAATGTGATTCTTCATTCAAAACGCTGGTTTTTGCTATTGGGCTCTATTGAATAATGAATGTTTTGAATTTTCTCCAAAAGTAAAGTAGTTGCAAACTCATGCTTTTAGAGACTTGTTTGGGCTCATGAGAGGAGTAGAAAAACATCAAAAATTTCAGTCCTGCATGATTCTACCAAGAAATGTGTGTTCATTGAAACCGCTGGTTTTTGATAGTTTGGGCCCTATTGAATAATGAATGTTTTGAATTTTCTCCAAAAGTAAAGTAGTTGCAAACTCATCCTTTTAGAAACTTGTTTGGGCTGTTGAGAGGAGTAAAAAACCATCAAAAATTTCAATCCTGCATGATTCTGCCAAGAAATGTGATTCTTCATTCAAAACGCTGGTTTTTGCTATTGGGCTCTATTGAATAATGAATGTTTTGAATTTTCTCCAAAAGTAAAGTAGTTGCAAACTCATGCTTTTAGAGACTTGTTTGGGCTCATGAGAGGAGTAGAAAAACATCAAAAATTTCAGTCCTGCATGATTCTACCAAGAAATGTGTGTTCATTGAAACGGCTGGTTTTTGATAGTTTGGGCCCTATTGAATAATGAATGTTTTGAATTTTCTCCAAAAGTAAAGTAGTTGCAAACTCATCCTTTTAGAAACTTGTTTGGGCTGTTGAGAGGAGTAAAAAACCATCAAAAATTTCAATCCTGCATGATTCTACCAAGAAATGTGATTCTTCATTCAAAACGCTGGTTTTTGCTATTGGGCTCTATTGAATAATGAATGTTTTGAATTTTCTCCAAAGGTAAAGTAGTTGCAAACTCATGCTTTTAGAGACTTGTTTGGGCTCATGAGAGGAGTAGAAAAACATCAAAAATTTCAGTCCTGCATGATTCTACCAAGAAATGTGTGTTCATTGAAACCGCTGGTTTTTGATAGTTTGGGCCCTATTGAATAATGAATGTTTTGAATTTTCTCCAAAAGTAAAGTAGTTGCAAACTCATCCTTTTAGAAACTTGTTTGGGCTGTTGAGAGGAGTAAAAAAACCATCAAAAATTTCAATCCTGCATGATTCTACCAAGAAATGTGATTCTTCATTCAAAACGCTGGTTTTTGCTATTGGGCTCTATTGAATAATGAATGTTTTGAATTTTCTCCAAAAGTAAAGTAGTTGCAAACTCATGCTTTTAGAGACTTGTTTGGGCTCATGAGATGAGTAGAAAAACATCAAAAATTTCAGTCCTGCATGATTCTACCAAGACATGTGTGTTCATTGAAACGGCTGGTTTTTGATAGTTTGGGCCCTATTGAATAATGAATGTTTTGAATTTTCTCCAAAAGTAAAGTAGTTGCAAACTCATCCTTTTAGAAACTTGTTTGGGCTGTTGAGAGGAGTAAAAAACCATCAAAAATTTCAATCCTGCATGATTCTACCAAGAAATGTGATTCTTCATTCAAAACGCTGGTTTTCGCTATTGGGCTCTATTGAATAATGAATGTTTTGAATTTTCTCCAAAAGTAAAGTAGTTGCAAACTCATGCTTTTAGAGACTTGTTTGGGCTCATGAGAGGAGTAGAAAAACATCAAAAATTTCAGTCCTGCATGATTCTACCAAGAAATGTGTGTTCATTGAAACCGCTGGTTTTTGATAGTTTGGGCCCTATTGAATAATGAATGTTTTGAATTTTCTCCAAAAGTAAAGTAGTTGCAAACTCATGCTTTTAGAGACTTGTTTGGGCTCATGAGAGGAGTAGAAAAACATCAAAAATTTCAGTCCTGCATGATTCTACCAAGAAATGTGTGTTCATTGAAACCGCTGGTTTTTGATAGTTTGGGCCCTATTGAATAATGAATGTTTTGAATTTTCTCCAAAAGTAAAGTAGTTGCAAACTCATCCTTTTAGAAACTTGTTTGGGCTGTTGAGAGGAGTAAAAAACCATCAAAAATTTCAATCCTGCATGATTCTGCCAAGAAATGTGATTCTTCATTCAAAACGCTGGTTTTTGCTATTGGGCTCTATTGAATAATGAATGTTTTGAATTTTCTCCAAAAGTAAAGTAGTTGCAAACTCATGCTTTTAGAGACTTGTTTGGGCTCATGAGAGGAGTAGAAAAACATCAAAAATTTCAGTCCTGCATGATTCTACCAAGAAATGTGTGTTCATTGAAACGGCTGGTTTTTGATAGTTTGGGCCCTATTGAATAATGAATGTTTTGAATTTTCTCCAAAAGTAAAGTAGTTGCAAACTCATCCTTTTAGAAACTTGTTTGGGCTGTTGAGAGGAGTAAAAAACCATCAAAAATTTCAATCCTGCATGATTCTACCAAGAAATGTGATTCTTCATTCAAAACGCTGGTTTTCGCTATTGGGCTCTATTGAATAATGAATGTTTTGAATTTTCTCCAAAAGTAAAGTAGTTGCAAACTCATGCTTTTAGAGACTTGTTTGGGCTCATGAGAGGAGTAGAAAAACATCAAAAATTTCAGTCCTGCATGATTCTACCAAGAAATGTGTGTTCATTCAAACCGCTGGTTTTTGATAGTTTGTGCCCTATTGAATAATGAATGTTTTGAATTTTCTCCAAAAGTAAAGTAGTTGCAAACTCATGCTTTTAGAGAATTGTTTGGGCTCATGAGGGGAGTAGAAAAACATCAAAAATTTCAGTCCTGCATGATTCTACCAAGAAATGTGTGTTCATTGAAACCGCTGGTTTTTGATAGTTTGGGCCCTATTGAATAATGAATGTTTTGAATTTTCTCCAAAAGTAAAGTAGTTGCAAACTCATCCTTTTAGAAACTTGTTTGGGCTGTTGAGAGGAGTAAAAAACCATCAAAAATTTCAATCCTGCATGATTCTACCAAGAAATGTGATTCTTCATTCAAAACGCTGGTTTTTGCTATTGGGCTCTATTGAATAATGAATGTTTTGAATTTTCTCCAAAAGTAAAGTAGTTGCAAACTCATGCTTTTAGAGACTTGTTTGGGCTCATGAGAGGAGTAGAAAAACATCAAAAATTTCAGTCCTGCATGATTCTACCAAGAAATGTGTGTTCATTGAAACCGCTGGTTTTTGATAGTTTGGGCCCTATTGAATAATGAATGTTTTGAATTTTCTCCAAAAGTAAAGTAGTTGCAAACTCATCCTTTTAGAAACTTGTTTGGGCTGTTGAGAGGAGTAAAAAACCATCAAAAATTTCAATCCTGCATGATTCTACCAAGAAATGTGATTCTTCATTCAAAACGCTGGTTTTTGCTATTGGGCTCTATTGAATAATGAATGTTTTGAATTTTCTCCAAAAGTAAAGTAGTTGCAAACTCATGCTTTTAGAGACTTGTTTGGGCTCATGAGAGGAGTAGAAAAACATCAAAAATTTCAGTCCTGCATGATTCTACCAAGAAATGTGTGTTCATTGAAACGGCTGGTTTTTGATAGTTTGGGCCCTATTGAATAATGAATGTTTTGAATTTTCTCCAAAAGTAAAGTAGTTGCAAACTCATCCTTTTAGAAACTTGTTTGGGCTGTTGAGAGGAGTAAAAAACCATCAAAAATTTCAATCCTGCATGATTCTACCAAGAAATGTGATTCTTCATTCAAAACGCTGGTTTTTGCTATTGGGCTCTATTGAATAATGAATGTTTTGATTTTTCTCCAAAAGTAAAGTAGTTGCAAACTCATGCTTTTAGAGACTTGTTTGGGCTCATGAGAGGAGTAGAAAAACATCAAAAATTTCAGTCCTGCATCATTCTACCAAGAAATGTGTGTTCATTGAAACCGCTGGTTTTTGATAGTTTGGGCCCTATTGAATAATGAATGTTTTGAATTTTCTCCAAAAGTAAAGTAGTTGCAAACTCATCCTTTTAGAAACTTGTTTGGGCTGTTGAGAGGAGTAAAAAACCATCAAAAATTTCAATCCTGCATGATTCTACCAAGAAATGTGATTCTTCATTCAAAACGCTGGTTTTTGCTATTGGGCTCTATTGAATAATGAATGTTTTGAATTTTCTCCAAAAGTAAAGTAGTTGCAAACTCATGCTTTTAGAGACTTGTTTGGGCTCATGAGATGAGTAGAAAAACATCAAAAATTTCAGTCCTGCATGATTCTACCAAGACATGTGTGTTCATTGAAACGGCTGGTTTTTGATAGTTTGGGCCCTATTGAATAATGAATGTTTTGAATTTTCTCCAAAAGTAAAGTAGTTGCAAACTCATCCTTTTAGAAACTTGTTTGGGCTGTTGAGAGGAGTAAAAAACCATCAAAAATTTCAATCCTGCATGATTCTACCAAGAAATGTGATTCTTCATTCAAAACGCTGGTTTTTGCTATTGGGCTCTATTGAATAATGAATGTTTTGAATTTTCTCCAAAAGTAAAGTAGTTGCAAACTCATGCTTTTAGAGACTTGTTTGGGCTCATGAGATGAGTAGAAAAACATCAAAAATTTCAGTCCTGCATGATTCTACCAAGACATGTGTGTTCATTGAAACGGCTGGTTTTTGATAGTTTGGGCCCTATTGAATAATGAATGTTTTGAATTTTCTCCAAAAGTAAAGTAGTTGCAAACTCATCCTTTTAGAAACTTGTTTGGGCTGTTGAGAGGAGTAAAAAACCATCAAAAATTTCAATCCTGCATGATTCTACCAAGAAATGTGATTCTTCATTCAAAACGCTGGTTTTTGCTATTGGGCTCTATTGAATAATGAATGTTTTGAATTTTCTCCAAAAGTAAAGTAGTTGCAAACTCATGCTTTTAGAGACTTGTTTGGGCTCATGAGATGAGTAGAAAAACATCAAAAATTTCAGTCCTGCATGATTCTACCAAGACATGTGTGTTCATTGAAACGGCTGGTTTTTGATAGTTTGGGCCCTATTGAATAATGAATGTTTTGAATTTTCTCCAAAAGTAAAGTAGTTGCAAACTCATGCTTTTAGAGACTTGTTTGGGCTCATGAGAGGAGTAGAAAAACATCAAAAATTTCAGTCCTGCATGATTCTACCAAGAAATGTGTGTTCATTGAAACCGCTGGTTTTTGATAGTTTGGGCCCTATTGAATAATGAATGTTTTGAATTTTCTCCAAAAGTAAAGTAGTTGCAAACTCATCCTTTTAGAAACTTGTTTGGGCTGTTGAGAGGAGTAAAAAAACCATCAAAAATTTCAATCCTGCATGATTCTACCAAGAAATGTGATTCTTCATTCAAAACGCTGGTTTTTGCTATTGGGCTCTATTGAATAATGAATGTTTTGAATTTTCTCCAAAAGTAAAGTAGTTGCAAACTCATGCTTTTAGAGACTTGTTTGGGCTCATGAGATGAGTAGAAAAACATCAAAAATTTCAGTCCTGCATGATTCTACCAAGACATGTGTGTTCATTGAAACGGCTGGTTTTTGATAGTTTGGGCCCTATTGAATAATGAATGTTTTGAATTTTCTCCAAAAGTAAAGTAGTTGCAAACTCATCCTTTTAGAAACTTGTTTGGGCTGTTGAGAGGAGTAAAAAACCATCAAAAATTTCAATCCTGCATGATTCTACCAAGAAATGTGATTCTTCATTCAAAACGCTGGTTTTTGCTATTGGGCTCTATTGAATAATGAATGTTTTGAATTTTCTCCAAAAGTAAAGTAGTTGCAAACTCATGCTTTTAGAGACTTGTTTGGGCTCATGAGATGAGTAGAAAAACATCAAAAATTTCAGTCCTGCATGATTCTACCAAGACATGTGTGTTCATTGAAACGGCTGGTTTTTGATAGTTTGGGCCCTATTGAATAATGAATGTTTTGAATTTTCTCCAAAAGTAAAGTAGTTGCAAACTCATGCTTTTAGAGACTTGTTTGGGCTCATGAGGGGAGTAGAAAAACATCAAAAATTTCAGTCCTGCATGATTCTACCAAGAAATGTGTGTTCATTGAAACCGCTGGTTTTTGATAGTTTGGGCCCTATTGAATAATGAATGTTTTGAATTTTCTCCAAAAGTAAAGTAGTTGCAAACTCATCCTTTTAGAAACTTGTTTGGGCTGTTGAGAGGAGTAAAAAACCATCAAAAATTTCAATCCTGCATGATTCTACCAAGAAATGTGATTCTTCATTCAAAACGCTGATTGGGCTCTATTGAATAATGAATGTTTTGAATTTTCTCCAAAAGTAAAGTAGTTGCAAACTCATGCTTTTAGAGACTTGTTTGGGCTCATGAGAGGAGTAGAAAAACATCAAAAATTTCAGTCCTGCATGATTCTACCAAGAAATGTGTGTTCACTGAAACGGCTGGTTTTTGATAGTTTGGGCCCTATTGAATAATGAATGTTTTGAATTTTCTCCAAAAGTAAAGTAGTTGCAAACTCATCCTTTTAGAAACTTGTTTGGGCTGTTGAGAGGAGTAAAAAACCATCAAAAATTTCAATCCTGCATGATTCTACCAAGAAATGTGATTCTTCATTCAAAACGCTGGTTTTTGCTATTGGGCTCTATTGAATAATGAATGTTTTGATTTTTCTCCAAAAGTAAAGTAGTTGCAAACTCATGCTTTTAGAGACTTGTTTGGGCTCATGAGAGGAGTAGAAAAACATCAAAAATTTCAGTCCTGCATGATTCTACCAAGAAATGTGTGTTCATTGAAACCGCTGGTTTTTGATAGTTTGGGCCCTATTGAATAATGAATGTTTTGAATTTTCTCCAAAAGTAAAGTAGTTGCAAACTCATCCTTTTAGAAACTTGTTTGGGCTGTTGAGAGGAGTAAAAAACCATCAAAAATTTCAATCCTGCATGATTCTACCAAGAAATGTGATTCTTCATTCAAAACGCTTGTTTTTGCTATTGGGCTCTATTGAATAATGAATGTTTTGAATTTTCTCCAAAGGTAAAGTAGTTGCAAACTCATGCTTTTAGAGACTTGTTTGGGCTCATGAGAGGAGTAGAAAAACATCAAAAATTTCAGTCCTGCATGATTCTACCAAGAAATGTGTGTTCATTGAAACCGCTGGTTTTTGATAGTTTGGGCCCTATTGAATAATGAATGTTTTGAATTTTCTCCAAAAGTAAAGTAGTTGCAAACTCATCCTTTTAGAAACTTGTTTGGGCTGTTGAGAGGAGTAAAAAACCATCAAAAACTTCAATCCTGCATGATTCTACCAAGAAATGTGATTCTTCATTCAAAACGCTGGTTTTTGCTATTGGGCTCTATTGAATAATGAATGTTTTGAATTTTCTCCAAAAGTAAAGGAGTTGCAAACTCATGCTTTTAGAGACTTGTTTGGGCTCATGAGAGGAGTAGAAAAACATCAAAAATTTCAGTCCTGCATGATTCTACCAAGAAATGTGTGTTCATTGAAACCGCTGGTTTTTGATAGTTTGGGCCCTATTGAATAATGAATGTTTTGAATTTTCTCCAAAAGTAAAGTAGTTGCAAACTCATCCTTTTAGAAACTTGTTTGGGCTGTTGAGAGGAGTAAAAAACCATCAAAAATTTCAATCCTGCATGATTTTACCAAGAAATGTGATTCCTCATTCAAAACCTGATTTTTGCTATTGGGCTCTATTGAATAGTGAATGTTTTGAATTTTCTCCAAAAGTAAAGTAGTTGCAAACTCATGCTTTTAGAGACTTGTTTGGGCTCATGAGATGAGTAGAAAAACATCAAAAATTTCAGTCCTGCATGATTCTACCAAGACATGTGTGTTCATTGAAACGGCTGGTTTTTGATAGTTTGGGCCCTATTGAATAATGAATGTTTTGAATTTTCTCCAAAAGTAAAGTAGTTGCAAACTCATCCTCTTAGAAACTTGTTTGGGCTGTTGAGAGGAGTAAAAAACCATCAAAAATTTCAATCCTACATGATTCTACCAAGAAATGTGATTCTTCATTCAAAACGCTGGTTTTTGCTATTGGGCTCTATTGAATAATGAATGTTTTGAATTTTCTCCAAAAGTAAAGTAGTTGCAAACTCATGCTTTTAGAGACTTGTTTGGGCTCATGAGAGGAGTAGAAAAACATCAAAAATTTCAGTCCTGCATGATTCTACCAAGAAATGTGTGTTCATTGAAACCGCTGGTTTTTGATAGTTTGGGCCCTATTGAATAATGAATGTTTTGAATTTTCTCCAAAAGTAAAGTAGTTGCAAACTCATCCTTTTAGAAACTTGTTTGGGCTGTTGAGAGGAGTAAAAAAACCATCAAAAATTTCAATCCTGCATGATTCTACCAAGAAATGTGATTCTTCATTCAAAACGCTGGTTTTTGCTATTGGGCTCTATTGAATAATGAATGTTTTGAATTTTCTCCAAAAGTAAAGTAGTTGCAAACTCATGCTTTTAGAGACTTGTTTGGGCTCATGAGATGAGTAGAAAAACATCAAAAATTTCAGTCCTGCATGATTCTACCAAGACATGTGTGTTCATTGAAACGGCTGGTTTTTGATAGTTTGGGCCCTATTGAATAATGAATGTTTTGAATTTTCTCCAAAAGTAAAGTAGTTGCAAACTCATCCTTTTAGAAACTTGTTTGGGCTGTTGAGAGGAGTAAAAAACCATCAAAAATTTCAATCCTGCATGATTCTACCAAGAAATGTGATTCTTCATTCAAAACGCTGGTTTTCGCTATTGGGCTCTATTGAATAATGAATGTTTTGAATTTTCTCCAAAAGTAAAGTAGTTGCAAACTCATGCTTTTAGAGACTTGTTTGGGCTCATGAGAGGAGTAGAAAAACATCAAAAATTTCAGTCCTGCATGATTCTACCAAGAAATGTGTGTTCATTGAAACCGCTGGTTTTTGATAGTTTGGGCCCTATTGAATAATGAATGTTTTGAATTTTCTCCAAAAGTAAAGTAGTTGCAAACTCATGCTTTTAGAGACTTGTTTGGGCTCATGAGAGGAGTAGAAAAACATCAAAAATTTCAGTCCTGCATGATTCTACCAAGAAATGTGTGTTCATTGAAACCGCTGGTTTTTGATAGTTTGGGCCCTATTGAATAATGAATGTTTTGAATTTTCTCCAAAAGTAAAGTAGTTGCAAACTCATCCTTTTAGAAACTTGTTTGGGCTGTTGAGAGGAGTAAAAAACCATCAAAAATTTCAATCCTGCATGATTCTGCCAAGAAATGTGATTCTTCATTCAAAACGCTGGTTTTTGCTATTGGGCTCTATTGAATAATGAATGTTTTGAATTTTCTCCAAAAGTAAAGTAGTTGCAAACTCATGCTTTTAGAGACTTGTTTGGGCTCATGAGAGGAGTAGAAAAACATCAAAAATTTCAGTCCTGCATGATTCTACCAAGAAATGTGTGTTCATTGAAACGGCTGGTTTTTGATAGTTTGGGCCCTATTGAATAATGAATGTTTTGAATTTTCTCCAAAAGTAAAGTAGTTGCAAACTCATCCTTTTAGAAACTTGTTTGGGCTGTTGAGAGGAGTAAAAAACCATCAAAAATTTCAATCCTGCATGATTCTACCAAGAAATGTGATTCTTCATTCAAAACGCTGGTTTTTGCTATTGGGCTCTATTGAATAATGAATGTTTTGATTTTTCTCCAAAAGTAAAGTAGTTGCAAACTCATGCTCTTAGAGACTTGTTTGGGCTCATGAGAGGAGTAGAAAAACATCAAAAATTTCAGTCCTGCATGATTCTACCAAGAAATGTGTGTTCATTGAAACCGCTGGTTTTTGATAGTTTGGGCCCTATTGAATAATGAATGTTTTGAATTTTCTCCAAAAGTAAAGTAGTTGCAAACTCATCCTTTTAGAAACTTGTTTGGGCTGTTGAGAGGAGTAAAAAACCATCAAAAATTTCAATCCTGCATGATTCTACCAAGAAATGTGATTCTTCATTCAAAACGCTGGTTTTTGCTATTGGGCTCTATTGAATAATGAATGTTTTGAATTTTCTCCAAAGGTAAAGTAGTTGCAAACTCATGCTTTTAGAGACTTGTTTGGGCTCATGAGAGGAGTAGAAAAACATCAAAAATTTCAGTCCTGCATGATTCTACCAAGAAATGTGTGTTCATTGAAACCGCTGGTTTTTGATAGTTTGGGCCCTATTGAATAATGAATGTTTTGAATTTTCTCCAAAAGTAAAGTAGTTGCAAACTCATCCTTTTAGAAACTTGTTTGGGCTGTTGAGAGGAGTAAAAAACCATCAAAAATTTCAATCCTGCATGATTCTACCAAGAAATGTGATTCTTCATTCAAAACGCTGGTTTTTGCTATTGGGCTCTATTGAATAATGAATGTTTTGAATTTTCTCCAAAGGTAAAGTAGTTGCAAACTCATGCTTTTAGAGACTTGTTTGGGCTCATGAGAGGAGTAGAAAAACATCAAAAATTTCAGTCCTGCATGATTCTACCAAGAAATGTGTTCATTCAAACCGCTGGTTTTTGATAGTTTGGGCCCTATTGAATAATGAATGTTTTGAATTTTCTCCAAAAGTAAAGTAGTTGCAAACTCATCCTTTTAGAAACTTGTTTGGGCTGTTGAGAGGAGTAAAAAACCATCAAAAATTTCAATCCTGCATGATTCTACCAAGAAATGTGATTCTTCATTCAAAACGCTGGTTTTCGCTATTGGGCTCTATTGAATAATGAATGTTTTGAATTTTCTCCAAAAGTAAAGTAGTTGCAAACTCATGCTTTTAGAGACTTGTTTGGGCTCATGAGAGGAGTAGAAAAACATCAAAAATTTCAGTCCTGCATGATTCTACCAAGAAATGTGTGTTCATTCAAACCGATGGTTTTTGATAGTTTGTGCCCTATTGAATAATGAATGTTTTGAATTTTCTCCAAAAGTAAAGTAGTTGCAAACTCATGCTTTTAGAGACTTGTTTGGGCTCATGAGGGGAGTAGAAAAACATCAAAAATTTCAGTCCTGCATGATTCTACCAAGAAATGTGTGTTCATTGAAACCGCTGGTTTTTGATAGTTTGGGCCCTATTGAATAATGAATGTTTTGAATTTTCTCCAAAAGTAAAGTAGTTGCAAACTCATCCTTTTAGAAACTTGTTTGGGCTGTTGAGAGGAGTAAAAAACCATCAAAAATTTCAATCCTGCATGATTCTACCAAGAAATGTGATTCTTCATTCAAAACGCTGGTTTTTGCTATTGGGCTCTATTGAATAATGAATGTTTTGAATTTTCTCCAAAAGTAAAGTAGTTGCAAACTCATGCTTTTAGAGACTTGTTTGGGCTCATGAGAGGAGTAGAAAAACATCAAAAATTTCAGTCCTGCATGATTCTACCAAGAAATGTGTGTTCATTGAAACCGCTGGTTTTTGATAGTTTGGGCCCTATTGAATAATGAATGTTTTGAATTTTCTCCAAAAGTAAAGTAGTTGCAAACTCATCCTTTTAGAAACTTGTTTGGGCTGTTGAGAGGAGTAAAAAACCATCAAAAATTTCAATCCTGCATGATTCTACCAAGAAATGTGATTCTTCATTCAAAACGCTGGTTTTTGCTATTGGGCTCTATTGAATAATGAATGTTTTGAATTTTCTCCAAAAGTAAAGTAGTTGCAAACTCATGCTTTTAGAGACTTGTTTGGGCTCATGAGAGGAGTAGAAAAACATCAAAAATTTCAGTCCTGCATGATTCTACCAAGAAATGTGTGTTAATTGAAACGGCTGGTTTTTGATAGTTTGGGCCCTATTGAATAATGAATGTTTTGAATTTTCTCCAAAAGTAAAGTAGTTGCAAACTCATCCTTTTAGAAACTTGTTTGGGCTGTTGAGAGGAGTAAAAAACCATCAAAAATTTCAATCCTGCATGATTCTACCAAGAAATGTGATTCTTCATTCAAAACGCTGGTTTTTGCTATTGGGCTCTATTGAATAATGAATGTTTTGATTTTTCTCCAAAAGTAAAGTAGTTGCAAACTCATGCTTTTAGAGACTTGTTTGGGCTCATGAGAGGAGTAGAAAAACATCAAAAATTTCAGTCCTGCATCATTCTACCAAGAAATGTGTGTTCATTGAAACCGCTGGTTTTTGATAGTTTGGGCCCTATTGAATAATGAATGTTTTGAATTTTCTCCAAAAGTAAAGTAGTTGCAAACTCATCCTTTTAGAAACTTGTTTGGGCTGTTGAGAGGAGTAAAAAACCATCAAAAATTTCAATCCTGCATGATTCTACCAAGAAATGTGATTCTTCATTCAAAACGCTGGTTTTTGCTATTGGGCTCTATTGAATAATGAATGTTTTGAATTTTCTCCAAAAGTAAAGTAGTTGCAAACTCATGCTTTTAGAGACTTGTTTGGGCTCATGAGAGGAGTAGAAAAACATCAAAAATTTCAGTCCTGCATGATTCTACCAAGAAATGTGTGTTCATTGAAACCGCTGGTTTTTGATAGTTTGGGCCCTATTGAATAATGAATGTTTTGAATTTTCTCCAAAAGTAAAGTAGTTGCAAACTCATCCTTTTAGAAACTTGTTTGGGCTGTTGAGAGGAGTAAAAAACCATCAAAAATTTCAATCCTGCATGATTTTACCAAGAAATGTGATTCTTCATTCAAAACCTGATTTTTGCTATTGGGCTCTATTGAATAGTGAATGTTTTGAATTTTCTCCAAAAGTAAAGTAGTTGCAAACTCATGCTTTTAGAGACTTGTTTGGGCTCATGAGAGGAGTAGAAAAACATCAAAAATTTCAGTCCTGCATGATTCTACCAAGAAATGTGTGTTCATTGAAACCGCTGGTTTTTGATAGTTTGGGCCCTATTGAATAATGAATGTTTTGAATTTTCTCCAAAAGTAAAGTAGTTGCAAACTCATCCTTTTAGAAACTTGTTTGGGCTGTTGAGAGGAGTAAAAAACCATCAAAAATTTCAATCCTGCATGATTTTACCAAGAAATGTGATTCTTCATTCAAAACCTGATTTTTGCTATTGGGCTCTATTGAATAGTGAATGTTTTGAATTTTCTCCAAAAGTAAAGTAGTTGCAAACTCATGCTTTTAGAGACTTGTTTGGGCTCATGAGAGGAGTAGAAAAACATCAAAAATTTCAGTCCTGCATGATTCTACCAAGAAATGTGTGTTCATTGAAACCGCTGGTTTTTGATAGTTTGGGCCCTATTGAATAATGAATGTTTTGAATTTTCTCCAAAAGTAAAGTAGTTGCAAACTCATCCTTTTAGAAACTTGTTTGGGCTGTTGAGAGGAGTAAAAAACCATCAAAAATTTCAATCCTGCATGATTCTACCAAGAAATGTGATTCTTCATTCAAAACGCTGGTTTTTGCTATTGGGCTCTATTGAATAATGAATGTTTTGAATTTTCTCCAAAAGTAAAGTAGTTGCAAACTCATGCTTTTAGAGACTTGTTTGGGCTCATGAGAGGAGTAGAAAAACATCAAAAATTTCAGTCCTGCATGATTCTACCAAGAAATGTGTGTTCATTGAAACCGCTGGTTTTTGATAGTTTGGGCCCTATTGAATAATGAATGTTTTGAATTTTCTCCAAAAGTAAAGTAGTTGCAAACTCATCCTTTTAGAAACTTGTTTGGGCTGTTGAGAGGAGTAAAAAACCATCAAAAATTTCAATCCTGCATGATTCTACCAAGAAATGTGATTCTTCATTCAAAACGCTGGTTTTTGCTATTGGGCTCTATTGAATAATGAATGTTTTGAATTTTCTCCAAAAGTAAAGTAGTTGCAAACTCATGCTTTTAGAGACTTGTTTGGGCTCATGAGAGGAGTAGAAAAACATCAAAAATTTCAGTCCTGCATGATTCTACCAAGAAATGTGTGTTCATTGAAACCGCTGGTTTTTGATAGTTTGGGCCCTATTGAATAATGAATGTTTTGAATTTTCTCCAAAAGTAAAGTAGTTGCAAACTCATCCTTTTAGAAACTTGTTTGGGCTGTTGAGAGGAGTAAAAAACCATCAAAAATTTCAATCCTGCATGATTCTACCAAGAAATGTGATTCTTCATTCAAAACGCTGGTTTTTGCTATTGGGCTCTATTGAATAATGAATGTTTTGAATTTTCTCCAAAAGTAAAGTAGTTGCAAACTCATGCTTTTAGAGACTTGTTTGGGCTCATGAGAGGAGTAGAAAAACATCAAAAATTTCAGTCCTGCATGATTCTACCAAGAAATGTGTGTTCATTGAAACCGCTGGTTTTTGATAGTTTGGGCCCTATTGAATAATGAATGTTTTGAATTTTCTCCAAAAGTAAAGTAGTTGCAAACTCATCCTTTTAGAAACTTGTTTGGGCTGTTGAGAGGAGTAAAAAACCATCAAAAATTTCAATCCTGCATGATTTTACCAAGAAATGTGATTCTTCATTCAAAACCTGATTTTTGCTATTGGGCTCTATTGAATAGTGAATGTTTTGAATTTTCTCCAAAAGTAAAGTAGTTGCAAACTCATGCTTTTAGAGACTTGTTTGGGCTCATGAGAGGAGTAGAAAAACATCAAAAATTTCAGTCCTGCATGATTCTACCAAGAAATGTGTTCATTCAAACCGCTGGTTTTTGATAGTTTGGGCCCTATTGAATAATGAATGTTTTGAATTTTCTCCAAAAGTAAAGTAGTTGCAAACTCATCCTGTTAGAAACTTGTTTGGGCTGTTGAGAGGAGTAAAAAACCATCAAAAATTTCAATCATGCATGATTCTACCAAGAAATGTGATTCTTCATTCAAAACGCTGGTTTTTGCTATTGGGCTCTATTGAATAATGAATGTTTTGAATTTTCTCCAAAAGTAAAGTAGTTGCAAACTCATGCTTTTAGAGACTTGTTTGGGCTCATGAGATGAGTAGAAAAACACCAAAAATTTCAGTCCTGCATGATTCTACCAAGACATGTGTGTTCATTGAAACGGCTGGTTTTTGATCGTTTGGGCCCTATTGAATAATGAATGTTTTGAATTTTCTCCAAAAGTAAAGTAGTTGCAAACTCATCCTTTTAGAAACTTGTTTGGGCTGTTGAGAGGAGTAAAAAACCATCAAAAATTTCAATCCTGCATGATTCTACCAAGAAATGTGATTCTTCATTCAAAACGCTGTTTTTTGCTATTGGGCTCTATTGAATAATGAATGTTTTGAATTTTCTCCAAAAGTAAAGTAGTTGCAAACTCATGCTTTTAGAGACTTGTTTGGGCTCATGAGAGTAGAAAAACATCAAAAATTTCAGTCCTGCATGATTCTACCAAGAAATGTGTGTTCATTGAAACCGCTGGTTTTTGATAGTTTGGGCCCTATTGAATAATGAATGTTTTGAATTTTCTCCAAAAGTAAAGTAGTTGCAAACTCATGCTTTTAGAGACTTGTTTGGGCTCACGAGAGGAGTAGAAAAACATCAAAAATTTCAGTCCTGCATGATTCTACCAAGACATGTGTGTTCATTGAAACGGCTGGTTTTTGATAGTTTGGGACCTATTGAATAATGAATGTTTTGAATTTTCTCCAAAAGTAAAGTAGTTGCAAACTCATCCTTTTAGAAACTTGTTTGGGCTGTTGAGAGGAGTAAAAAACCATCAAAAATTTCAATCCTGCATGATTCTACCAAGAAATGTGATTCTTCATTCAAAACGCTGGTTTTTGCTATTGGGCTCTATTGAATAATGAATGTTTTGAATTTTCTCCAAAAGTAAAGTAGTTGCAAACTCATGCTTTTAGAGACTTGTTTGGGCTCATGAGAGGAGTAGAAAAACATCAAAAATTTCAGTCCTGCATGATTCTACCAAGAAATGTGTGTTGATTCAAACCGCTGGTTTTTGATAGTTTTTGCCCTATTGAATAATGAATGTTTTGAATTTTATCCAAAAGTAAAGTAGTTGCAAACTCATGCTTTTAGAGACTTGTTTGGGCTCATGAGAGGAGTAGAAAAACATCAAAAATTTCAGTCCTGCATGATTCTACCAAGAAATGTGTGTTCACTGAAACCGCTGGTTTTTGATAGTTTGGGCCCTATTGAATAATGAATGTTTTGAATTTTCTCCAAAAGTAAAGTAGTTGCAAACTCATCCTTTTAGAAACTTGTTTGGGCTGTTGAGAGGAGTAAAAAACCATCAAAAATTTCAATTCTGCATGATTCTACCAAGAAATGTGATTCTTCATTCAAAACGCTGGTTTTTGCTATTGGGCTCTATTGAATAATGAATGTTTTGAATTTTCTCCAAAAGTAAAGTAGTTGCAAACTCATGCTTTTAGAGACTTGTTTGGGCTCATGAGAGGAGTAGAAAAACATCAAAAATTTCAGTCCTGCATGATTCTACCAAGAAATGTGTGTTCATTGAAACCGCTGGTTTTTGATAGTTTGGGCCCTATTGAATAATGAATGTTTTGAATTTTCTCCAAAAGTAAAGTAGTTGCAAACTCATCCTTTTAGAAACTTGTTTGGGCTGTTGAGAGGAGTAAAAAACCATCAAAAATTTCAATCCTGCATGATTCTACCAAGAAATGTGATTCTTCATTCAAAACGCTGGTTTTTGCTATTGGGCTCTATTGAATAATGAATGTTTTGAATTTTCTCCAAAAGTAAAGTAGTTGCAAACTCATGCTTTTAGAGACTTGTTTGGGCTCATGAGAGGAGTAGAAAAACATCAAAAATTTCAGTCCTGCATGATTCTACCAAGAAATGTGTGTTGATTCAAACCGCTGGTTTTTGATAGTTTTTGCCCTATTGAATAATGAATGTTTTGAATTTTATCCAAAAGTAAAGTAGTTGCAAACTCATGCTTTTAGAGACTTGTTTGGGCTCATGAGAGGAGTAGAAAAACATCAAAAATTTCAGTCCTGCATGATTCTACCAAGAAATGTGTGTTCACTGAAACCGCTGGTTTTTGATAGTTTGGGCCCTATTGAATAATGAATGTTTTGAATTTTCTCCAAAAGTAAAGTAGTTGCAAACTCATCCTTTTAGAAACTTGTTTGGGCTGTTGAGAGGAGTAAAAAACCATCAAAAATTTCAATTCTGCATGATTCTACCAAGAAATGTGATTCTTCATTCAAAACGCTGGTTTTTGCTATTGGGCTCTATTGAATAATGAATGTTTTGAATTTTCTCCAAAAGTAAAGTAGTTGCAAACTCATGCTTTTAGAGACTTGTTTGGGCTCATGAGAGGAGTAGAAAAACATCAAAAATTTCAGTCCTGCATGATTCTACCAAGAAATGTGTGTTCATTGAAACCGCTGGTTTTTGATAGTTTGGGCCCTATTGAATAATGAATGTTTTGAATTTTCTCCAAAATTAAAGTAGTTGCAAACTCATCCTTTTAGAAACTTGTTTGGGCTGTTGAGAGGAGTAAAAAACCATCAAAAATTTCAATCCTGCATGATTCTACCAAGAAATGTGATTCTTCATTCAAAACGCTGGTTTTTGCTATTGGGCTCTATTGAATAATGAATGTTTTGAATTTTCTCCAAAAGTAAAGTAGTTGCAAACTCATGCTTTTAGAGACTTGTTTGGGCTCATGAGAGGAGTAGAAAAACATCAAGAATTTCAGTCCTGCATGATTCTACCAAGAAATGTGTGTTCATTCAAACCGCTGGTTTTTGATAGTTTGGGCCCTATTGAATAATGAATGTTTTGAATTTTCTCCAAAAGTAAAGTAGTTGCAAACTCATGCTTTTAGAGACTTGTTTGGGCTCATGAGAGGAGTAGAAAAACATCAAAAATTTCAGTCCTGCATGATTCTACCAAGAAATGTGTGTTCATTGAAACCGCTGGTTTTTGATAGTTTGGGCTCTATTGAATAATGAATGTTTTGAATTTTCTCCAAAAGTAAAGTAGTTGCAAACTCATCCTTTTAGAAACTTGTTTGGGCTGTTGAGAGGAGTAAAAAACCATCAAAAATTTCAATCCTGCATGATTCTACCAAGAAATGTGATTCTTCATTCAAAACGCTGGTTTTTGCTATTGGGCTCTATTGAATAATGAATGTTTTGAATTTTCTCCAAAAGTAAAGTAGTTGCAAACTCATGCTTTTAGAGACTTGTTTGGGCTCATGAGATGAGTAGAAAAACATCAAAAATTTCAGTCCTGCATGATTCTACCAAGACATGTGTGTTCATTGAAACGGCTGGTTTTTGATAGTTTGGGCCCTATTGAATAATGAATGTTTTGAATTTTCTCCAAAAGTAAAGTAGTTGCAAACTCATCCTTTTAGAAACTTGTTTGGGCTGTTGAGAGGAGTAAAAAACCATCAAAAATTTCAATCCTGCATGATTCTACCAAGAAATGTGATTCTTCATTCAAAACGCTGGTTTTTGCTATTGGGCTCTATTGAATAATGAATGTTTTGAATTTTCTCCAAAAGTAAAGTAGTTGCAAACTCATCCTTTTAGAAACTTGTTTGGGCTGTTAAGAGGAGTAAAAAACCATCAAAAATTTCAATCCTGCATGATTCTACCAAGAAATGTGATTCTTCATTCAAAACGCTGGTTTTTGCTATTGGGCTGTATTGAATAATGAATGTTTTGAATTTTCTCCAAAAGTAAAGTAGTTGCAAACTCATGCTTTTAGAGACTTGTTTGGGCTCATGAGATGAGTAGAAAAACATCAAAAATTTCAGTCCTGCATGATTCTACCAAGAAATGTGTGTTCATTGAAACCGCTGGTTTTTGATAGTTTGGGCCCTATTGAATAATGAATGTTTTGAATTTTCTCCAAAAGTAAAGTAGTTGCAAACTCATCCTTTTAGAAACTTGTTTGGGCTGTTGAGAGGAGTAAAAAACCATCAAAAATTTCAATTCTGCATGATTCTACCAAGAAATGTGATTCTTCATTCAAAACGCTGGTTTTTGCTATTGGGCTCTATTGAATAATGAATGTTTTGAATTTTCTCCAAAAGTAAAGTAGTTGCAAACTCATGCTTTTAGAGACTTGTTTGGGCTCATGAGATGAGTAGAAAAACATCAAAAATTTCAGTCCTGCATGATTCTACCAAGACATGTGTGTTCATTGAAACGGCTGGTTTTTGATAGTTTGGGCCCTATTGAATAATGAATGTTTTGAATTTTCTCCAAAAGTAAAGTAGTTGCAAACTCATCCTTTTAGAAACTTGTTTGGGCTATTGAGAGGAGTAAAAAACCATCAAAAATTTCAATCCTGCATGATTCTACCAAGAAATGTGATTCTTCATTCAAAACGCTGGTTTTTGCTATTGGGCTCTATTGAATAATGAATGTTTTGAATTTTCTCCAAAAGTAAAGTAGTTGCAAACTCATCCTTTTAGAAACTTGTTTGGGCTGTTGAGAGGAGTAAAAAACCATCAAAAATTTCAATCCTGCATGATTCTACCAAGAAATGTGATTCTTCATTCAAAACGCTGGTTTTTGCTATTGGGCTCTATTGAATAATGAATGTTTTGAATTTTCTCCAAAAGTAAAGTAGTTGCAAACTCATGCTTTTAGAGACTTGTTTGGGCTCATGAGAGGAGTAGAAAAACATCAAAAATTTCAGTCCTGCATGATTCTACCAAGAAATGTGTGTTGATTCAAACCGCTGGTTTTTGATAGTTTTTGCCCTATTGAATAATGAATGTATTGAATTTTCTCCAAAAGTAAAGTAGTTGCAAACTCATGCTTTTAGAGACTTGTTTGGGCCCATGAGAGGAGTAGAAAAACATCAAAAATTTCAGTCCTGCATGATTCTACCAAGAAATGTGTGTTCATTGAAACCGCTGGTTTTTGATAGTTTGGGCCCTATTGAATAATGAATGTTTTGAATTTTCTCCAAAAGTAAAGTAGTTGCAAACTCATCCTTTTAGAAACTTGTTTGGGCTGTTGAGAGGAGTAAAAAACCATCAAAAATTTCAATCCTGCATGATTCTACCAAGAAATGTGATTCTTCATTCAAAACGCTGGTTTTTGCTATTGGGCTCTATTGAATAATGAATGTTTTGAATTTTCTCCAAAAGTAAAGTAGTTGCAAACTCATGCTTTTAGAGACTTGTTTGGGCTCATGAGAGGAGTAGAAAAACATCAAAAATTTCAGTCCTGCATGATTCTACCAAGAAATGTGTGTTCATTGAAACCGCTGGTTTTTGATAGTTTGGGCCCTATTGAATAATGAATGTTTTGAATTTTCTCCAAAAGTAAAGTAGTTGCAAACTCATCCTTTTAGAAACTTGTTTGGGCTGTTGAGAGGAGTAAAAAACCATCAAAAATTTCAATCCTGCATGATTCTACCAAGAAATGTGATTCTTCATTCAAAACGCTGGTTTTTGCTATTGGGCTCTATTGAATAATGAATGTTTTGAATTTTCTCCAAAAGTAAAGTAGTTGCAAACTCATGCTTTTAGAGACTTGTTTGGGCTCATGAGAGGAGTAGAAAAACATCAAAAATTTCAGTCCTGCATGATTCTACCAAGAAATGTGTGTTGATTCAAACCGCTGGTTTTTGATAGTTTTTGCCCTATTGAATAATGAATGTTTTGAATTTTATCCAAAAGTAAAGTAGTTGCAAACTCATGCTTTTAGAGACTTGTTTGGGCTCATGAGAGGAGTAGAAAAACATCAAAAATTTCAGTCCTGCATGATTCTACCAAGAAATGTGTGTTCACTGAAACCGCTGGTTTTTGATAGTTTGGGCCCTATTGAATAATGAATGTTTTGAATTTTCTCCAAAAGTAAAGTAGTTGCAAACTCATCCTTTTAGAAACTTGTTTGGGCTGTTGAGAGGAGTAAAAAACCATCAAAAATTTCAATTCTGCATGATTCTACCAAGAAATGTGATTCTTCATTCAAAACGCTGGTTTTTGCTATTGGGCTCTATTGAATAATGAATGTTTTGAATTTTCTCCAAAAGTAAAGTAGTTGCAAACTCATGCTTTTAGAGACTTGTTTGGGCTCATGAGAGGAGTAGAAAAACATCAAAAATTTCAGTCCTGCATGATTCTACCAAGAAATGTGTGTTCATTGAAACCGCTGGTTTTTGATAGTTTGGGCCCTATTGAATAATGAATGTTTTGAATTTTCTCCAAAAGTAAAGTAGTTGCAAACTCATCCTTTTAGAAACTTGTTTGGGCTGTTGAGAGGAGTAAAAAACCATCAAAAATTTCAATCCTGCATGATTCTACCAAGAAATGTGATTCTTCATTCAAAACGCTGGTTTTTGCTATTGGGCTCTATTGAATAATGAATGTTTTGAATTTTCTCCAAAAGTAAAGTAGTTGCAAACTCATGCTTTTAGAGACTTGTTTGGGCTCATGAGAGGAGTAGAAAAACATCAAGAATTTCAGTCCTGCATGATTCTACCAAGAAATGTGTGTTCATTCAAACCGCTGGTTTTTGATAGTTTGGGCCCTATTGAATAATGAATGTTTTGAATTTTCTCCAAAAGTAAAGTAGTTGAAAACTCATGCTTTTAGAGACTTGTTTGGGCTCATGAGAGGAGTAGAAAAACATCAAAAATTTCAGTCCTGCATGATTCTACCAAGAAATGTGTGTTCATTGAAACCGCTGGTTTTTGATAGTTTGGGCTCTATTGAATAATGAATGTTTTGAATTTTCTCCAAAAGTAAAGTAGTTGCAAACTCATCCTTTTAGAAACTTGTTTGGGCTGTTGAGAGGAGTAAAAAACCATCAAAAATTTCAATCCTGCATGATTCTACCAAGAAATGTGATTCTTCATTCAAAACGCTGGTTTTTGCTATTGGGCTCTATTGAATAATGAATGTTTTGAATTTTCTCCAAAAGTAAAGTAGTTGCAAACTCATGCTTTTAGAGACTTGTTTGGGCTCATGAGATGAGTAGAAAAACATCAAAAATTTCAGTCCTGCATGATTCTACCAAGACATGTGTGTTCATTGAAACGGCTGGTTTTTGATAGTTTGGGCCCTATTGAATAATGAATGTTTTGAATTTTCTCCAAAAGTAAAGTAGTTGCAAACTCATCCTTTTAGAAACTTGTTTGGGCTGTTGAGAGGAGTAAAAAACCATCAAAAATTTCAATCCTGCATGATTCTACCAAGAAATGTGATTCTTCATTCAAAACGCTGGTTTTTGCTATTGGGCTCTATTGAATAATGAATGTTTTGAATTTTCTCCAAAAGTAAAGTAGTTGCAAACTCATCCTTTTAGAAACTTGTTTGGGCTGTTAAGAGGAGTAAAAAACCATCAAAAATTTCAATCCTGCATGATTCTACCAAGAAATGTGATTCTTCATTCAAAACGCTGGTTTTTGCTATTGGGCTGTATTGAATAATGAATGTTTTGAATTTTCTCCAAAAGTAAAGTAGTTGCAAACTCATGCTTTTAGAGACTTGTTTGGGCTCATGAGATGAGTAGAAAAACATCAAAAATTTCAGTCCTGCATGATTCTACCAAGAAATGTGTGTTCATTGAAACCGCTGGTTTTTGATAGTTTGGGCCCTATTGAATAATGAATGTTTTGAATTTTCTCCAAAAGTAAAGGAGTTGCAAACTCATCCTTTTAGAAACTTGTTTGGGCTGTTGAGTGGAGTAAAAAACCATCAAAAATTTCAATCCTGCATGATTCTACCAAGAAATGTGATTCTTCATTCAAAACGCTGGTTTTTGCTATTGGGCTCTATTGAATAATGAATGTTTTGAATTTTCTCCAAAAGTAAAGTAGTTGCAAACTCATGCTTTTAGAGACTTGTTTGGGCTCATGAGATGAGTAGAAAAACATCAAAAATTTCAGTCCTGCATGATTCTACCAAGACATGTGTGTTCATTGAAACGGCTGGTTTTTGATAGTTTGGGCCCTATTGAATAATGAATGTTTTGAATTTTCTCCATTTTCAATGAACTTTATTAAATTTTAAAATATAATAACAGTAATGTCTTCCAATGGGATTCCAATGTAGATGTCACATATGTAATAAATAAAGAAAGAGGGGAGGGGGGGGTTGGGGGAAGGTATGGGAAGGGAAAGAAGTTTGGAATGATTTTTAGTTGTTTTATTGAGACACACAAAGGTCAAACCACGAGGTAAAAGGAAAGAAGGATAAAGGGGGGGAGGGGGAGGGGAAATATAACAGTAATTTTACAATTATGAGATCAGTTGAGATAAACAACTAACAATAACAGTACAATTACCAAAATTGCAGGTACAATAGGAGTAAATTCAAATACAAATTAACCGTTGTTTAATAAAGCAATAATGCGGTTAGGGAGTTGTATATAATAAACAATAACCCTAATAAAATCAAATTGGACTAGGAGTGAATGAGAGAGATCAAAGCTAAGCTAGGAAGTGTTAAAATCTGACCAACATTTCCACCTCTTACAATAAGTCATATAGTAGTTATTAGCGATAGCATGGCTTTTTTCGTATGAATCATGAAGATTCATTTTATCAATGATGTCACTAAGTCTGGGAATTGAGTCTTCTTTCCAAAAGATAGCTATCGCATTTTTGGTTATTAAGAATAAATGGATAACAACGGATCGGTGATGGGGATGAATATCTTCAAGATCCAGGGATAACAAGGCCTTATGTGGAGTTAAAATGATTTTAGTTTTAGTGATCTTGTTAATTAAGTCAGAGATTTCGGACCATAAAGGTCTGATTCTTGAACAATCCCAGAACATGTGGAGTAAACTACCAACTTCACCACAATTCCTCCAGCAATCAGGGGATCTACCAGGAAAGATTTTTGCTAGTTTAAAGGGGGTAAAGTACCATCTAGACAGGATTTTAAAAAATGATTCGTGAAGATTAGCACATATATTAGACGAGTATGTTGATTTTAGTGCTTTAGACCATTGTTGTTGAGTTCTCGAAATGTTGAGGTCCTTTTCCCAGTTGAGCATAAAAGTGGTTTTTTCTGGTGCATTACTAGAATTAAGAAAATCGTAAATATTTCTCGACTTCCAATAGTATTTATTACCGGGATTACATATCAATAAGCTTGTGGAGTCTGTCAGAAAAGTTCTTTTTCTCAAAAGCTTCTTAATAAGTTTCTTTAAGTTAGATAGAAATTGAAAGTCATCAGTAGAAAGATTAAATTTAATTCGGAGTGAATTGTTGCAGAAAAATTGTTTACCATTATGCAAGTCCGCTAGTTTTTTAATACCAACCTTTTCCCAATTTGAAGGAATTTCCTTTTCCAATATTAAACCAAAAGTTTTAAGAGAGATATTTTTAATTTGTTGGTATTTGGAGCCTTTTTTGGTGTGTATTTGAGGTTTGGCTAAGTTTTTCCAAGCTAGTAGTGTGGCTGATGTTGTTGGAGGAAGATGTGATAAGCAATTAAATGATGTCAACCCATCCAAAATCAGTCTTGATAGCGGAGTATTTTTGTTCCAGCATCTTTCTATATCTACCCATATTGGGCAATTATCCTGATTAAACCATGGTAGGGATTGCATTATGAGATTCGAGTAGTAATAATTAACTAAGTTAGGAAGGGCTAAACCTCCTTCAATTTTCCCTCTAGTAAGTGAAAGGAATGCTACTCTAGCTCTTTTTCCATTAGAAACAAATTTGTTTACTAAGGATTGCAATTGTCTGATATATTTAAGGGGAATGGAAAGAGGCAAACACCTGAAAATGTAAAGTATCTTAGGGAGAGTGAGAAGTTTGAAGAGAACTATCCTCCCTACCCACGAAATTTCATGCTTAGAATGAGTATTAAATTCGATTTGAGTACTTTTAATGAGATTCTGCATATTCACTTCAATGGTTTTGGCAAAATTCCTAGTTATGGAGATGCCTAAATACAAAATTGCATCTTTTTCCCATTCGAATTTGGTAATGTTTTTAATACTAGTGATGGTTTCATTGCTAAGGAAAAAATCTAGAATTTTCGATTTCGTGTCATTTATTCTATAAAAGGAGACCCTAGAGAATTTTTCAATAATAGGAAGAACACCTTTAATTGAATCTAGCGGGTTTGAGAGACTTAATATAATATCGTCAGCAAATAATCCTATCTTATATTGTGTCTCACCTATTTGGATGCCCTTGACAAATTGGCTGGATCTAATAGTTTCTGCTAGAGGTTCCATTATTAACGCAAAAAGTAAAGGCGAAAGGGGACATCCTTGTCTAGTACCATTTGTAATCAAAATTTGCTTAGATAGATGGTTATTAGCATATATATTAGCAGAAGGGGACGAATAAAGTGCCATTATTGTATTTATTAGTTTAGAACCGAAACCAAATTTGTTTAGGGTGGCGGTTAAAAATTGCCAATTGACTCTGTCAAAGGCTTTTTCAGCGTCCAGAGCAAGGAGTAATGATGGAATCTTTTTGGTTTTGATATGGTCTATTAAATTAAATATTCTCCTAGTTCCATCGCTAGTTTGTCGACCAGTTATAAAGCCCAATTGATCTCTATGAACTATGTTTGGTAGTATTTTTTTCATTCTTGTAGCGATAATTTTAGAATAAATTTTAACATCGGTATTAATTAGTGATATAGGCCTATAGTTTTTGACAGAATCTAAATCTCCTTTCGGTTTAGGAATTAAGGATATAATGGCCTGCAGCATCTCTTGAGGAAATTTCCCAGTTTCAGAAGCTCTATTAAAAACCCTAGTTAAATACGGAGTCAATAAAGAGGCAAAGGTCAAGTAATAGTCATTTGAAAAACCATCAGGACCCGGTGATTTCTTAGTTTTGAGTGATTTAATGGCCTCAAGTACCTCAAGATCTGAGAAGGGAACCTCAAGAGATGATAATTGTTGATTAGAAAGTTTGGGTAAAGTAAGATGTGTAAGAAACTCATTAATTTTTTGTTTATTTGGTTGTGAAATACTTCGGTCATCTTTAAGATTATATAATGAAGTATAATAGTCAGCAAATTTGTTGACTATATCTGCCGGGTTAACTAGGTGTTCACCGTTATGTTTAATTTTATTGATCCTGTTTTTGATTCTATTCATTTTAAATTTTTGGGCCATAATCTTAGTCGGCTTGTTAAAAGAAGAGTAATAATTCGATTTCATGCTTTTAGCAAATTTTTCATATTCATTAAAAAGGATCGCTCTTAATTTAGTTCTAAGTTTGATAATTTCCAGATGGAGATTTGTGGAGGGATGAGTTAATTTTTTCTGAGTGTCCTCTTTGTGTTTTAATTCTAATTGTATTTTATTTATCTCTGTTTGATTCATTTTTTTATTTTTATAGGAAATATGTATCATCGTACCCCTAACAACTGCCTTATGGGCATTCCAAATTGAAAAAGGGCTCATGCCGTCTGTATCATTTTCTAAAAAAAAATTTGTAATTGACGATTCGATTTCTTTTTTTGAATCAGGCTTGTGTAATAGTGAAGAATTACATCTCCATAATGGGTGATGACTTGTTGCTCTACCTAGTAGAACTTCACATAAAACAGGCGCGTGATCTGAAAAGGTTCTGGGAAGGATCTCGATTTTTTTGAATTTGGAAATGGAAAGGGAATCTGTAATAAAAAGGTCTAATCTAGAAAAGGTTTTATGGACCGATGAATAGTGGGTAAATTCCAGGGAAGAAGTATTAAGACACCTGAAAATGTCTAAATATTCATGATTAATAAGCCAATTACCTAACTCTGGAAAAGCTGATCTGGTGGGAGAAGTGGAATCATAAACACCATTAGGGACAATATTAAAGTCCCCAGCCACAATCAGTGTACCTTTTTTAACCTCCTGTATTTTCTTTTCCAGATTATTAAAGTAGCGCATCTGGCCATCATTAGGCGCATAAACATTAACTAGGGTGGTTAATTGGTTTTCTATCAGACATATTAAAATTAGGTATCTTCCCTCTAAGTCGGAAATCTGTTCAATTATTTCAAAAGAAATTGAATTTTTAATCAAAGTAATCACTCCGGCCTTTTTAGACTCATTTAAAGATTTAAATGAATGTGGGAAATTCTTGTTTTCTAATCCAGGATGCCCTGATTTAGCTAATTTCACTTCCTGGAGACAGATTATGTCTGCTTTGCTTCTTTTGATCTCTCTCCATGTCCAGTACCTTTTAACGGGACTATTTAAACCCCTAACATTGAAAGATAAAATCTTAACCATAAACTAAAAAACAATGAACAAATAAACCGCAACACCAATAGAGGAAGCAACTGCAACTCGCAGATAAGCTTCCAAATGGGGAAAGTTCGTGTATCTCTGTAGGAAGCCTCCCACACGAAAAGAAGAAATTGATATATATATAAATTTTTCTTCAGCCCGGAGTCTCTCCTCTTTTATCGATGGAATCAAGAAACTTCATACCCTCCTGTGGAGACAAAATCGAAATCACCCTACCACCCTGGCTAATGAGGAGTTTAGTAGGGAACCCCCACCTGTACATCACGCCTTTCTTCCTTAATAAAGTAGTTACCTCATTAAAGTTTTTTCTTGACTGAATAGTATCTTTAGAGAGGTCCGCAAACGATTTGATATGGTCATAAGGGTGAGGGAGAAGTTTATTAGTTCTTAGGTAATTTAAGAATTTTTCTTTCGTGGAGAAGAAATGGAATCTAAGTATAGTGTCTCTAGGGACATCAGATGGTAAGGATCCAGGGCGAGGGAGTCTATGTATCCTATCAATCATAAGTTCTGGTTCTGGAATAGTTGGCAAGATTTTAATTAATATTTCTTTAACATAATTCTGTAAGCTATTTTGGTTTATCTTTTCTGAAATACCTCTCAATTTTAAGTTGTTTCTTCTACTACGATCCTCGAGATCAGCTAATTTGTTACGTAGAAAAGTAATCTCTTTTTGAGTATCATATTGTTGTTTTTGAAAGGCCTCAGATTTTTTCTCCAGAACCTCTATCTTGGTGACATTTTTATCAATCCTAGTATTAATTGTATCAATTTTAACTTGTAAGCGGTTAGTGTTTTCATCCAAAGTAGATTTTAAAGATCTATTAAGGGCTTGCATTATATCTTTGATATATTGTTCCGAAGCCCCCTTCTCCGAGGCCTGAATATCATCAAGGCCTGTAAGAGTACTTGAGTCCTCACTGACAGAGCTAAAATCTAATCTAGGCCTACATTTATCTGGGCTTTGTATGGGAGAAGCTTCATAAAATTCTTCTTCGTCTGAAAGAACAGAAGGACTCCCTAATTTAGGCTCGTCTCTCTTAGTCTTTCTCTTTACAGTCGTGTCCATCTCTGTTTGGATGATATCTAATTCCTGCATCATATTAGTGTTCCCTTTCTGCCCAATCGAGAATTTAGTACTTTTAGGAGTGGTAGGGGGGCTAATACAGATAGCTTGATCTAGCTCTGTTGAGTCTGATTTATGAGGCTTTTCCTTTAGTTGTTTAGTTTTACTGTTTCTCTGACTCATTATGCCAATGAAAAGGGTATCCCTGTCTAGTAATTATTAGGCCAAGAGTAAATATCAATACCTGTTACAGTTTAAGTGTATCAGAGCAAGTATAGATTAAATAACAGGAAGGATCGGTTTAGATTATCCCCAGTAAGATATACACAAGCCTATTTATAATACAAGATAAGGAAACTATTATATCAAATCCTCAACTAAGACCAAACAAATCACAATAAGTAGAAAAAGACACCACTGCAAAGAAAGACAATTTTGTAAATAACACTTCAGAGTCAAAATCCCTGTAAACAAATGGTCAGAAAACCTGAAGATCCAAAGCAGAGCACTCCAGTCGGGGCACCAGTATCAATCTGTTCCTTCTAATGTAGCTTCGACACCTTGTAAGTCTATTCTATAATATCGTCGATTTACGTGCTGCTCCTCTGCTTTCAGGTCCCACGATGCTCGTTCCCACGACCAGCAGAAACCTCGGCACTTCCTTCTATAAGGTACAGCACTCAGAACCCACGAGCGCACTGCTCTACTGCTGCTCCCAGTCGTAGATCGTTGCTATGGAACTACCACTGAATCGCTCTATCGAGAACAGACCCGTTCGGGGAATCCCCGTATGGAACTCGAACTGACAAGGAATTGCTGCTAAAAGGTCCTCCGCAATACTACTCCACCACTGCTCCTATTAGTATAACAGCCTCAGAGACGTTCACTCACCCACTGCAGAAGACTTTCCAATGGTTGTCACTCAGTCGTGTAGTTATTAAGTCCTTCAAAATGTCCACCGAGTTCCCCAACAAATACGTCAGCCACCACTTCAGACTTTCCGCCCTGTAGATTTTTTGTTGGCACCAAGTCCTATTTATCCTCCAACTTGTTGCTCAGGATTCTTTGGCTTCGCTCCTGGTCTGGACCCACACACACCGAACTCTGTTTTTGATGTTGGACCTCTGATGACAGTTTCTAACAATAAGTTGTTCTCTATAAAGTATCTAATTTGCACTCCAAGACAGGTAACACTCACTGTTTGAATTCGCGCCTTTTTCTTCAGAGATTCCCCTCCTCTCCGCTTGTGCGCGCCGCTGCTGTGAAGAGCAAGCGCGGGAAAGTTTAAATCAATCCACCGTTAGTAAGATCTGCTTCTCCCGCTCTTTTCTTAATGCGTCGCTGGTCTTTTTCCCCGGTAAACCGATCCTCCTCTTCTTCTCCCTTGTCTTTTTATCTAGCAGCGATCTCCTCACCTTTGTCTGGGCGCTCGATTTTAGTGAAGAGCAGAAGTGAAAGAGTCCTCCACCGTTGATCGATCTCCCGCTCTCCTCCCCAAGCGCCGCTGCACTGTCTTCAGATCTCTTCTTCTCAACTTAATTGCCGGCGCCGCTATTCTCACCAGCACTGCAGCGCCGCTGGTCCTCTGATCTTCCGAGGGCCACCGCTGGTCTCCGCAACAAAGTCCTTCTCTTTCAGCTGACTCCCGGGCCGCGAGCCCCCTCTGTTAGTTTTCCCGCCAATTCCCGCAAGTTCACGCAGCTTCTTCTTCTCCTTTGCCTGGGCTTTTCGTTATAATGGAGAGCAGAAGCAGAGATATTCCCGCCGGGTCACTCCACCACTGGTTAATCCCCCGCTCTCCTCCTTAGACGCCGCTGCACTTTCTTCCTTTCTCTTTCTCTGTATTCAGTTGCCGGCACCGCTGTTTTCCCCAGCACTGCTGTGCTGTGTTGCAGGTCCTCTAATCTTCCGAGGGCCACCGCTGGTACCGGCTGCACTGACCTCTTCTTTATGCAGGCTCCCAAGCCCCTGCTGTTTTTAGTTTTCCCGCCAGTATCTTCAGCGTCTCCTCTCTCCTCTGCTTAGCCGCGCCACTGCAGCTGAAGGCAGGCGCGGGAAAAACCTGCTGAGTCACTACACCTCCAGATTCAAAGGGCTGTATCTTGGGAATAATCCAACTTAGAGACTCCAGGAAGGTCTCAAAATATTCCTGGGAACGAGGTCTCTTAAGTCCAATATATTTTTGTGGCAAAATTCTTCTTGTTTGTTTTCTTCGTCGCTTAACAAGGATGGCTTCCTCAGAGCTCAGAGCTCACACAGCCTGCTCCATCGAGCTCCAAGCCACGCCCCCTTGAATTTTCTCCAAAAGTAAAGTAGTTGCAAACTCATCCTTTTAGAAACTTGTTTGGGCTATTGAGAGGAGTAAAAAACCATCAAAAATTTCAATCCTGCATGATTCTACCAAGAAATGTGATTCTTCATTCAAAACGCTGGTTTTTGCTATTGGGCTCTATTGAATAATGAATGTTTTGAATTTTCTCCAAAAGTAAAGTAGTTGCAAACTCATCCTTTTAGAAACTTGTTTGGGCTGTTGAGAGGAGTAAAAAACCATCAAAAATTTCAATCCTGCATGATTCTACCAAGAAATGTGATTCTTCATTCAAAACGCTGGTTTTTGCTATTGGGCTCTATTGAATAATGAATGTTTTGAATTTTCTCCAAAAGTAAAGTAGTTGCAAACTCATGCTTTTAGAGACTTGTTTGGGCTCATGAGAGGAGTAGAAAAACATCAAAAATTTCAGTCCTGCATGATTCTACCAAGAAATGTGTGTTGATTCAAACCGCTGGTTTTTGATAGTTTTTGCCCTATTGAATAATGAATGTATTGAATTTTCTCCAAAAGTAAAGTAGTTGCAAACTCATGCTTTTAGAGACTTGTTTGGGCCCATGAGAGGAGTAGAAAAACATCAAAAATTTCAGTCCTGCATGATTCTACCAAGAAATGTGTGTTCATTGAAACCGCTGGTTTTTGATAGTTTGGGCCCTATTGAATAATGAATGTTTTGAATTTTCTCCAAAAGTAAAGTAGTTGCAAACTCATCCTTTTAGAAACTTGTTTGGGCTGTTGAGAGGAGTAAAAAACCATCAAAAATTTCAATCCTGCATGATTCTACCAAGAAATGTGATTCTTCATTCAAAACGCTGGTTTTTGCTATTGGGCTCTATTGAATAATGAATGTTTTGAATTTTCTCCAAAAGTAAAGTAGTTGCAAACTCATGCTTTTAGAGACTTGTTTGGGCTCATGAGAGGAGTAGAAAAACATCAAAAATTTCAGTCCTGCATGATTCTACCAAGAAATGTGTGTTCATTGAAACCGCTGGTTTTTGATAGTTTGGGCCCTATTGAATAATGAATGTTTTGAATTTTCTCCAAAAGTAAAGTAGTTGCAAACTCATCCTTTTAGAAACTTGTTTGGGCTGTTGAGAGGAGTAAAAAACCATCAAAAATTTCAATCCTGCATGATTCTACCAAGAAATGTGATTCTTCATTCAAAACGCTGGTTTTTGCTATTGGGCTCTATTGAATAATGAATGTTTTGAATTTTCTCCAAAAGTAAAGTAGTTGCAAACTCATGCTTTTAGAGACTTGTTTGGGCTCATGAGATGAGTAGAAAAACATCAAAAATTTCAGTCCTGCATGATTCTACCAAGACATGTGTGTTCATTGAAACGGCTGGTTTTTGATAGTTTGGGCCCTATTGAATAATGAATGTTTTGAATTTTCTCCAAAAGTAAAGTAGTTGCAAACTCATCCTTTTAGAAACTTGTTTGGGCTGTTGAGAGGAGTAAAAAACCATCAAAAATTTCAATCCTGCATGATTCTACCAAGAAATGTGATTCTTCATTCAAAACGCTGGTTTTTGCTATTGGGCTCTATTGAATAATGAATGTTTTGAATTTTCTCCAAAAGTAAAGTAGTTGCAAACTCATCCTTTTAGAAACTTGTTTGGGCTGTTAAGAGGAGTAAAAAACCATCAAAAATTTCAATCCTGCATGATTCTACCAAGAAATGTGATTCTTCATTCAAAACGCTGGTTTTTGCTATTGGGCTGTATTGAATAATGAATGTTTTGAATTTTCTCCAAAAGTAAAGTAGTTGCAAACTCATGCTTTTAGAGACTTGTTTGGGCTCATGAGATGAGTAGAAAAACATCAAAAATTTCAGTCCTGCATGATTCTACCAAGAAATGTGTGTTCATTGAAACCGCTGGTTTTTGATAGTTTGGGCCCTATTGAATAATGAATGTTTTGAATTTTCTCCAAAAGTAAAGTAGTTGCAAACTCATCCTTTTAGAAACTTGTTTGGGCTGTTGAGAGGAGTAAAAAACCATCAAAAATTTCAATCCTGCATGATTCTACCAAGAAATGTGATTCTTCATTCAAAACGCTGGTTTTTGCTATTGGGCTCTATTGAATAATGAATGTTTTGAATTTTCTCCAAAAGTAAAGTAGTTGCAAACTCATGCTTTTAGAGACTTGTTTGGGCTCATGAGATGAGTAGAAAAACATCAAAAATTTCAGTCCTGCATGATTCTACCAAGACATGTGTGTTCATTGAAACGGCTGGTTTTTGATAGTTTGGGCCCTATTGAATAATGAATGTTTTGAATTTTCTCCAAAAGTAAAGTAGTTGCAAACTCATCCTTTTAGAAACTTGTTTGGGCTATTGAGAGGAGTAAAAAACCATCAAAAATTTCAATCCTGCATGATTCTACCAAGAAATGTGATTCTTCATTCAAAACGCTGGTTTTTGCTATTGGGCTCTATTGAATAATGAATGTTTTGAATTTTCTCCAAAAGTAAAGTAGTTGCAAACTCATCCTTTTAGAAACTTGTTTGGGCTGTTGAGAGGAGTAAAAAACCATCAAAAATTTCAATCCTGCATGATTCTACCAAGAAATGTGATTCTTCATTCAAAACGCTGGTTTTTGCTATTGGGCTCTATTGAATAATGAATGTTTTGAATTTTCTCCAAAAGTAAAGTAGTTGCAAACTCATGCTTTTAGAGACTTGTTTGGGCTCATGAGAGGAGTAGAAAAACATCAAAAATTTCAGTCCTGCATGATTCTACCAAGAAATGTGTGTTGATTCAAACCGCTGGTTTTTGATAGTTTTTGCCCTATTGAATAATGAATGTATTGAATTTTCTCCAAAAGTAAAGTAGTTGCAAACTCATGCTTTTAGAGACTTGTTTGGGCCCATGAGAGGAGTAGAAAAACATCAAAAATTTCAGTCCTGCATGATTCTACCAAGAAATGTGTGTTCATTGAAACCGCTGGTTTTTGATAGTTTGGGCCCTATTGAATAATGAATGTTTTGAATTTTCTCCAAAAGTAAAGTAGTTGCAAACTCATCCTTTTAGAAACTTGTTTGGGCTGTTGAGAGGAGTAAAAAACCATCAAAAATTTCAATCCTGCATGATTCTACCAAGAAATGTGATTCTTCATTCAAAACGCTGGTTTTTGCTATTGGGCTCTATTGAATAATGAATGTTTTGAATTTTCTCCAAAAGTAAAGTAGTTGCAAACTCATGCTTTTAGAGACTTGTTTGGGCTCATGAGAGGAGTAGAAAAACATCAAAAATTTCAGTCCTGCATGATTCTACCAAGAAATGTGTGTTCATTGAAACCGCTGGTTTTTGATAGTTTGGGCCCTATTGAATAATGAATGTTTTGAATTTTCTCCAAAAGTAAAGTAGTTGCAAACTCATCCTTTTAGAAACTTGTTTGGGCTGTTGAGAGGAGTAAAAAACCATCAAAAATTTCAATCCTGCATGATTCTACCAAGAAATGTGATTCTTCATTCAAAACGCTGGTTTTTGCTATTGGGCTCTATTGAATAATGAATGTTTTGAATTTTCTCCAAAAGTAAAGTAGTTGCAAACTCATGCTTTTAGAGACTTGTTTGGGCTCATGAGATGAGTAGAAAAACATCAAAAATTTCAGTCCTGCATGATTCTACCAAGACATGTGTGTTCATTGAAACGGCTGGTTTTTGATAGTTTGGGCCCTATTGAATAATGAATGTTTTGAATTTTCTCCAAAAGTAAAGTAGTTGCAAACTCATCCTTTTAGAAACTTGTTTGGGCTGTTGAGAGGAGTAAAAAACCATCAAAAATTTCAATCCTGCATGATTCTACCAAGAAATGTGATTCTTCATTCAAAACGCTGGTTTTTGCTATTGGGCTCTATTGAATAATGAATGTTTTGAATTTTCTCCAAAAGTAAAGTAGTTGCAAACTCATCCTTTTAGAAACTTGTTTGGGCTGTTAAGAGGAGTAAAAAACCATCAAAAATTTCAATCCTGCATGATTCTACCAAGAAATGTGATTCTTCATTCAAAACGCTGGTTTTTGCTATTGGGCTGTATTGAATAATGAATGTTTTGAATTTTCTCCAAAAGTAAAGTAGTTGCAAACTCATGCTTTTAGAGACTTGTTTGGGCTCATGAGATGAGTAGAAAAACATCAAAAATTTCAGTCCTGCATGATTCTACCAAGAAATGTGTGTTCATTGAAACCGCTGGTTTTTGATAGTTTGGGCCCTATTGAATAATGAATGTTTTGAATTTTCTCCAAAAGTAAAGTAGTTGCAAACTCATCCTTTTAGAAACTTGTTTGGGCTGTTGAGAGGAGTAAAAAACCATCAAAAATTTCAATCCTGCATGATTCTACCAAGAAATGTGATTCTTCATTCAAAACGCTGGTTTTTGCTATTGGGCTCTATTGAATAATGAATGTTTTGAATTTTCTCCAAAAGTAAAGTAGTTGCAAACTCATGCTTTTAGAGACTTGTTTGGGCTCATGAGATGAGTAGAAAAACATCAAAAATTTCAGTCCTGCATGATTCTACCAAGACATGTGTGTTCATTGAAACGGCTGGTTTTTGATAGTTTGGGCCCTATTGAATAATGAATGTTTTGAATTTTCTCCAAAAGTAAAGTAGTTGCAAACTCATCCTTTTAGAAACTTGTTTGGGCTATTGAGAGGAGTAAAAAACCATCAAAAATTTCAATCCTGCATGATTCTACCAAGAAATGTGATTCTTCATTCAAAACGCTGGTTTTTGCTATTGGGCTCTATTGAATAATGAATGTTTTGAATTTTCTCCAAAAGTAAAGTAGTTGCAAACTCATCCTTTTAGAAACTTGTTTGGGCTGTTGAGAGGAGTAAAAAACCATCAAAAATTTCAATCCTGCATGATTCTACCAAGAAATGTGATTCTTCATTCAAAACGCTGGTTTTTGCTATTGGGCTCTATTGAATAATGAATGTTTTGAATTTTCTCCAAAAGTAAAGTAGTTGCAAACTCATGCTTTTAGAGACTTGTTTGGGCTCATGAGAGGAGTAGAAAAACATCAAAAATTTCAGTCCTGCATGATTCTACCAAGAAATGTGTGTTGATTCAAACCGCTGGTTTTTGATAGTTTTTGCCCTATTGAATAATGAATGTTTTGAATTTTCTCCAAAAGTAAAGTAGTTGCAAACTCATGCTTTTAGAGACTTGTTTGGGCCCATGAGAGGAGTAGAAAAACATCAAAAATTTCAGTCCTGCATGATTCTACCAAGAAATGTGTGTTCATTGAAACCGCTGGTTTTTGATAGTTTGGGCCCTATTGAATAATGAATGTTTTGAATTTTCTCCAAAAGTAAAGTAGTTGCAAACTCATCCTTTTAGAAACTTGTTTGGGCTGTTGAGAGGAGTAAAAAACCATCAAAAATTTCAATCCTGCATGATTCTACCAAGAAATGTGATTCTTCATTCAAAACGCTGGTTTTTGCTATTGGGCTCTATTGAATAATGAATGTTTTGAATTTTCTCCAAAAGTAAAGTAGTTGCAAACTCATGCTTTTAGAGACTTGTTTGGGCTCATGAGAGGAGTAGAAAAACATCAAAAATTTCAGTCCTGCATGATTCTACCAAGAAATGTGTGTTCATTGAAACCGCTGGTTTTTGATAGTTTGGGCCCTATTGAATAATGAATGTTTTGAATTTTCTCCAAAAGTAAAGTAGTTGCAAACTCATCCTTTTAGAAACTTGTTTGGGCTGTTGAGAGGAGTAAAAAACCATCAAAAATTTCAATCCTGCATGATTCTACCAAGAAATGTGATTCTTCATTCAAAACGCTGGTTTTTGCTATTGGGCTCTATTGAATAATGAATGTTTTGAATTTTCTCCAAAAGTAAAGTAGTTGCAAACTCATGCTTTTAGAGACTTGTTTGGGCTCATGAGATGAGTAGAAAAACATCAAAAATTTCAGTCCTGCATGATTCTACCAAGACATGTGTGTTCATTGAAACGGCTGGTTTTTGATAGTTTGGGCCCTATTGAATAATGAATGTTTTGAATTTTCTCCAAAAGTAAAGTAGTTGCAAACTCATCCTTTTAGAAACTTGTTTGGGCTGTTGAGAGGAGTAAAAAACCATCAAAAATTTCAATCCTGCATGATTCTACCAAGAAATGTGATTCTTCATTCAAAACGCTGGTTTTTGCTATTGGGCTCTATTGAATAATGAATGTTTTGAATTTTCTCCAAAAGTAAAGTAGTTGCAAACTCATCCTTTTAGAAACTTGTTTGGGCTGTTGAGAGGAGTAAAAAACCATCAAAAATTTCAATCCTGCATGATTCTACCAAGAAATGTGATTCTTCATTCAAAACGCTGGTTTTTGCTATTGGGCTCTATTGAATAATGAATGTTTTGAATTTTCTCCAAAAGTAAAGTAGTTGCAAACTCATGCTTTTAGAGACTTGTTTGGGCTCATGAGATGAGTAGAAAAACATCAAAAATTTCAGTCCTGCATGATTCTACCAAGACATGTGTGTTCATTGAAACGGCTGGTTTTTGATAGTTTGGGCCCTATTGAATAATGAATGTTTTGAATTTTCTCCAAAAGTAAAGTAGTTGCAAACTCATCCTTTTAGAAACTTGTTTGGGCTGTTGAGAGGAGTAAAAAACCATCAAAAATTTCAATCCTGCATGATTCTACCAAGAAATGTGATTCTTCATTCAAAACGCTGGTTTTTGCTATTGGGCTCTAATGAATAATGAATGTTTTGAATTTTCTCCAAAAGTAAAGTAGTTGCAAACTCATCCTTTTAGAAACTTGTTTGGGCTGTTGAGAGGAGTAAAAAACCATCAAAAATTTCAATCCTGCATGATTCTACCAAGAAATGTGATTCTTCATTCAAAACGCTGGTTTTTGCTATTGGGCTCTATTGAATAATGAATGTTTTGAATTTTCTCCAAAAGTAAAGTAGTTGCAAACTCATGCTTTTAGAGACTTGTTTGGGCTCATGAGAGGAGTAGAAAAACATCAAAAATTTCAGTCCTGCATGATTCTACCAAGAAATGTGTGTTGATTCAAACCGCTGGTTTTTGATAGTTTTTGCCCTATTGAATAATGAATGTTTTGAATTTTCTCCAAAAGTAAAGTAGTTGCAAACTCATGCTTTTAGAGACTTGTTTGGGCCCATGAGAGGAGTAGAAAAACATCAAAAATTTCAGTCCTGCATGATTCTACCAAGAAATGTGTGTTCATTGAAACCGCTGGTTTTTGATAGTTTGGGCCCTATTGAATAATGAATGTTTTGAATTTTCTCCAAAAGTAAAGTAGTTGCAAACTCATCCTTTTAGAAACTTGTTTGGGCTGTTGAGAGGAGTAAAAAACCATCAAAAATTTCAATCCTGCATGATTCTACCAAGAAATGTGATTCTTCATTCAAAACGCTGGTTTTTGCTATTGGGCTCTATTGAATAATGAATGTTTTGAATTTTCTCCAAAAGTAAAGTAGTTGCAAACTCATGCTTTTAGAGACTTGTTTGGGCTCATGAGAGGAGTAGAAAAACATCAAAAATTTCAGTCCTGCATGATTCTACCAAGAAATGTGTGTTCATTGAAACCGCTGGTTTTTGATAGTTTGGGCCCTATTGAATAATGAATGTTTTGAATTTTCTCCAAAAGTAAAGTAGTTGCAAACTCATCCTTTTAGAAACTTGTTTGGGCTGTTGAGAGGAGTAAAAAACCATCAAAAATTTCAATCCTGCATGATTCTACCAAGAAATGTGATTCTTCTTTCAAAACGCTGGTTTTTGCTATTGGGCTCTATTGAATAATGAATGTTTTGAATTTTCTCCAAAAGTAAAGTAGTTGCAAACTCATGCTTTTAGAGACTTGTTTGGGCTCATGAGATGAGTAGAAAAACATCAAAAATTTCAGTCCTGCATGATTCTACCAAGACATGTGTGTTCATTGAAACGGCTGGTTTTTGATAGTTTGGGCCCTATTGAATAATGAATGTTTTGAATTTTCTCCAAAAGTAAAGTAGTTGCAAACTCATCCTTTTAGAAACTTGTTTGGGCTGTTGAGAGGAGTAAAAAACCATCAAAAATTTCAATCCTGCATGATTCTACCAAGAAATGTGATTCTTCATTCAAAACGCTGGTTTTTGCTATTGGGCTCTATTGAATAATGAATGTTTTGAATTTTCTCCAAAAGTAAAGTAGTTGCAAACTCATCCTTTTAGAAACTTGTTTGGGCTGTTGAGAGGAGTAAAAAACCATCAAAAATTTCAATCCTGCATGATTCTACCAAGAAATGTGATTCTTCATTCAAAACGCTGGTTTTTGCTATTGGGCTCTATTGAATAATGAATGTTTTGAATTTTCTCCAAAAGTAAAGTAGTTGCAAACTCATGCTTTTAGAGACTTGTTTGGGCTCATGAGATGACTAGAAAAACATCAAAAATTTCAGTCCTGCATGATTCTACCAAGACATGTGTGTTCATTGAAACGGCTGGTTTTTGATAGTTTGGGCCCTATTGAATAATGAATGTTTTGAATTTTCTCCAAAAGTAAAGTAGTTGCAAACTCATCCTTTTAGAAACTTGTTTGGGCTGTTGAGAGGAGTAAAAAACCATCAAAAATTTCAATCCTGCATGATTCTACCAAGAAATGTGATTCTTCATTCAAAACGCTGGTTTTTGCTATTGGGCTCTAATGAATAATGAATGTTTTGAATTTTCTCCAAAAGTAAAGTAGTTGCAAACTCATGCTTTTAGAGACTTGTTTGGGCTCATGAGAGGAGTAGAAAAACATCAAAAATTTCAGTCCTGCATGATTCTACCAAGAAATGTGTGTTCATTGAAACCGCTGGTTTTTGATAGTTTGGGCCCTATTGAATAATGAATGTTTTGAATTTTCTCCAAAAGTAAAGTAGTTGCAAACTCATCCTTTTAGAAACTTGTTTGGGCTGTTGAGAGGAGTAAAAAAGCATCAAAAATTTCAATCCTGCATGATTCTACCAAGAAATGTGATTCTTCATTCAAAACGCTGGTTTTTGCTATTGGGCTCTATTGAATAATGAATGTTTTGAATTTTCTCCAAAAGTAAAGTAGTTGCAAACTCATGCTTTTAGAGACTTGTTTGGGCTCATGAGATGAGTAGAAAAACATCAAAAATTTCAGTCCTGCATGATTCTACCAAGACATGTGTGTTCATTGAAACGGCTGGTTTTTGATAGTTTGGGCCCTATTGAATAATGAATGTTTTGAATTTTCTCCAAAAGTAAAGTAGTTGCAAACTCATCCTTTTAGAAACTTGTTTGGGCTGTTGAGAGGAGTAAAAAACCATCAAAAATTTCAATCCTGCATGATTCTACCAAGAAATGTGATTCTTCATTCAAAACGCTGGTTTTTGCTATTGGGCTCTATTGCATAATGAATGTTTTGAATTTTCTCCAAAAGTAAAGTAGTTGCAAACTCATGCTTTTAGAGACTTGTTTGGGCTCATGAGAGGAGTAGAAAAACATCAAAAATTTCAGTCCTGCATGATTCTACCAAGAAATGTGTGTTCATTGAAACCGCTGGTTTTTGATAGTTTGGGCCCTATTGAATAATGAATGTTTTGAATTTTCTCCAAAAGTAAAGTAGTTGCAAACTCATCCTTTTAGAAACTTGTTTGGGCTGTTGAGAGGAGTAAAAAACCATCAAAAATTTCAATCCTGCATGATTCTACCAAGAAATGTGATTCTTCATTCAAAACGCTGGTTTTTGCTATTGGGCTCTATTGAATAATGAATGTTTTGAATTTTCTCCAAAAGTAAAGTAGTTGCAAACTCATGCTTTTAGAAACTTGTTTGGGCTCATGAGAGGAGTAGAAAAACATCAAAAATTTCAGTCCTGCATGATTCTACCAAGAAATGTGTGTTCATTGAAACCGCTGGTTTTTGATAGTTTGGGCCCTATTGAATAATGAATGTTTTGAATTTTCTCCAAAAGTAAAGTAGTTGCAAACTCATGCTTTTAGAGACTTGTTTGGGCTCATGAGAGGAGTAGAAAAACATCAAAAATATCAGCCCTGCATGATTCTACCAAGAAATGTGTGTTCATTGAAACCGCTGGTTTTTGATAGTTTGGGCCCTATTGAATAATGAATGTTTTGAATTTTCTCCAAAAGTAAAGTAGTTGCAAACTCATCCTTTTAGAAACTTGTTTGGGCTGTTGAGAGGAGTAAAAAACCATCAAAAATTTCAATCCTGCATGATTCTACCAAGAAATGTGATTCTTCATTCAAAACGCTGGTTTTTGCTATTGGGCTCTATTGAATAATGAATGTTTTGAATTTTCTCCAAAAGTAAAGTAGTTGCAAACTCATGCTTTTAGAGACTTGTTTGGGCTCATGAGATGAGTAGAAAAACATCAAAAATTTCAGTCCTGCATGATTCTACCGAGACATGTGTGTTCATTGAAACGGCTGGTTTTTGATAGTTTGGGCCCTATTGAATAATGAATGTTTTGAATTTTCTCCAAAAGTAAAGTAGTTGCAAACTCATCCTTTTAGAAACTTGTTTGGGCAGTTGAGAGGAGTAAAAAACCATCAAAAATTTCAATCCTGCATGATTCTACCAAGAAATGTGATTCTTCATTCAAAACGCTGGTTTTTGCTATTGGGCTCTATTGAATAATGAATGTTTTGAATTTTCTCCAAAAGTAAAGTAGTTGCAAACTCATCCTTTTAGAAACTTGTTTGGGCTGTTGAGAGGAGTAAAAAACCATCAAAAATTTCAATCCTGCATGATTCTACCAAGAAATGTGATTCTTCATTCAAAACGCTGGTTTTTGCTATTGGGCTCTATTGAATAATGAATGTTTTGAATTTTCTCCAAAAGTAAAGTAGTTGCAAACTCATGCTTTTAGAGACTTGTTTGGGCTCATGAGAGGAGTAGAAAAGCATCAAAAATTTCAGTCCTGCATGATTCTACCAAGACATGTGTGTTCATTGAAACGGCTGGTTTTTGATAGTTTGGGCCCTATTGAATAATGAATGTTTTGAATTTTCTCCAAAAGTAAAGTAGTTGCAAACTCATCCTTTTAGAAACTTGTTTGGGCTGTTGAGAGGAGTAAAAAACCATCAAAAATTTCAATCCTGCATGATTCTACCAAGAAATGTGATTCTTCATTCAAAACGCTGGTTTTTGCTATTGGGCTCTATTGAATAATGAATGTTTTGAATTTTCTCCAAAAGTAAAGTAGTTGCAAACTCATGCTTTTAGAGACTTGTTTGGGCTCATGAGAGGAGTAGAAAAACATCAAAAATTTCAGTCCTGCATGATTCTACCAAGAAATGTGTGTTCATTGAAACCGCTGGTTTTTGATAGTTTGGGCCCTATTGAATAATGAATGTTTTGAATTTTCTCCAAAAGTAAAGTAGTTGCAAACTCATCCTTTTAGAAACTTGTTTGGGCTGTTGAGAGGAGTAAAAAAGCATCAAAAATTTCAATCCTGCATGATTCTACCAAGAAATGTGATTCTTCATTCAAAACGCTGGTTTTTGCTATTGGGCTCTATTGAATAATGAATGTTTTGAATTCTCTCCAAAAGTAAAGTAGTTGCAAACTCATGCTTTTAGAGACTTGTTTGGGCTCATGAGATGAGTAGAAAAACATCAAAAATTTCAGTCCTGCATGATTCTACCAAGACATGTGTGTTCATTGAAACGGCTGGTTTTTGATAGTTTGGGCCCTATTGAATAATGAATGTTTTGAATTTTCTCCAAAAGTAAAGTAGTTGCAAACTCATCCTTTTAGAAACTTGTTTGGGCTGTTGAGAGGAGTAAAAAACCATCAAAAATTTCAATCCTGCATGATTCTACCAAGAAATGTGATTCTTCATTCAAAACGCTGGTTTTTGCTATTGGGCTCTATTGAATAATGAATGTTTTGAATTTTCTCCAAAAGTAAAGTAGTTGCAAACTCATGCTTTTAGAGACTTGTTTGGGCTCATGAGAGGAGTAGAAAAACATCAAAAATTTCAGTCCTGCATGATTCTACCAAGAAATGTGTGTTCATTGAAACCGCTGGTTTTTGATAGTTTGGGCCCTATTGAATAATGAATGTTTTGAATTTTCTCCAAAAGTAAAGTAGTTGCAAACTCATCCTTTTAGAAACTTGTTTGGGCTGTTGAGAGGAGTAAAAAAGCATCAAAAATTTCAATCCTGCATGATTCTACCAAGAAATGTGATTCTTCATTCAAAACGCTGGTTTTTGCTATTGGGCTCTATTGAATAATGAATGTTTTGAATTTTCTCCAAAAGTAAAGTAGTTGCAAACTCATGCTTTTAGAGACTTGTTTGGGCTCATGAGATGAGTAGAAAAACATCAAAAATTTCAGTCCTGCATGATTCTACCAAGACATGTGTGTTCATTGAAACGGCTGGTTTTTGATAGTTTGGGCCCTATTGAATAATGAATGTTTTGAATTTTCTCCAAAAGTAAAGTATTTGCAAACTCATCCTTTTAGAAACTTGTTTGGGCTGTTGAGAGGAGTAAAAAACCATCAAAAATTTCAATCCTGCATGATTCTACCAAGAAATGTGATTCTTCATTCAAAACGCTGGTTTTTGCTATTGGGCTCTATTGAATAATGAATGTTTTGAATTTTCTCCAAAAGTAAAGTAGTTGCAAACTCATGCTTTTAGAGACTTGTTTGGGCTCATGAGAGGAGTAGAAAAACATCAAAAATTTCAGTCCTGCATGATTCTACCAAGAAATGTGTGTTCATTCAAACCGCTGGTTTTTGATAGTTTGGGCCCTATTGAATAATGAATGTTTTGAATTTTCTCCAAAAGTAAAGTAGTTGCAAACTCATCCTTTTAGAAACTTGTTTGGGCTGTTGAGAGGAGTAAAAAACCATCAAAAATTTCAATCCTGCATGATTTTACCAAGAAATGTGATTCTTCATTCAAAACCTGATTTTTGCTATTGGGCTCTATTGAATAGTGAATGTTTTGAATTTTCTCCAAAAGTAAAGTAGTTGCAAACTCATGCTTTTAGAGACTTGTTTGGGCTCATGAAAGGAGTAGAAAAACATCAAAAATTTCAGTCCTGCATGATTCTACCAAGAAATGTGTTCATTCAAACCGCTGGTTTTTGATAGTTTGGGCCCTATTGAATAATGAATGTTTTGAATTTTCTCCAAAAGTAAAGTAGTTGCAAACTTATCCTTTTAGAAACTTGTTTGGGCTGTTGAGAGGAGTAAAAAACCATCAAAAATTTCAATCCTGCATGATTTTACCAAGAAATGTGATTCTTCATTCAAAACCTGATTTTTGCTATTGGGCTCTATTGAATAGTGAATGTTTTGAATTTTCTCCAAAAGTAAAGTAGTTGCAAACTCATGCTTTTAGAGACTTGTTTGGGCTCATGAGAGGAGTAGAAAACCATCAAAAATTTCAGTCCTGCATGATTCTACCAAGAAATGTGTGTTCATTGAAACCGCTGGTTTTTGATAGTTTGGGCCCTATTGAATAATGAATGTTTTGAATTTTCTCCAAAAGTAAAGTAGTTGCAAACTCATCCTTTTAGAAACTTGTTTGGGCTGTTGAGAGGAGTAAAAAACCATCAAAAATTTCAATCCTGCATGATTTTACCAAGAAATGTGATTCTTCATTCAAAACCTGATTTTTGCTATTGGGCTCTATTGAATAGTGAATGTTTTGAATTTTCTCCAAAAGTAAAGTAGTTGCAATCTCATGCTTTTAGAGTCTTGTTTGGGCTCATGAGAGGAGTAGAAAAACATCAAAAATTTCAGTCCTGCATGATTCTACCAAGAAATGTGTGTTCATTGAAACCGCTGGTTTTTGATAGTTTGGGCCCTATTGAATAATGAATGTTTTGAATTTTCTCCAAAAGTAAAGTAGTTGCAAACTCATCCTTTTAGAAACTTGTTTGGGCTGTTGAGAGGAGTAAAAAACCATCAAAAATTTCAATCCTGCATGATTCTACCAAGAAATGTGATTCTTCATTCAAAACGCTGGTTTTTGCTATTGGGCTCTATTGAATAATGAATGTTTTGAATTTTCTCCAAAAGTAAAGTAGTTGCAAACTCATGCTTTTAGAGCCTTGTTTGGGCTCATGAGAGGAGTAGAAAAACATCAAAAATTTCAGTCCTGCATGATTCTACCAAGAAATGTGTGTTCATTGAAACCGCTGGTTTTTGATAGTTTGGGCCCTATTGAATAATGAATGTTTTGAATTTTCTCCAAAAGTAAAGTAGTTGCAAACTCATCCTTTTAGAAACTTGTTTGGGCTGTTGAGAGGAGTAAAAAACCATCAAAAATTTCAATCCTGCATGATTCTACCAAGAAATGTGATTCTTCATTCAAAACGCTGGTTTTTGCTATTGGGCTCTATTGAATAATGAATGTTTTGAATTTTCTCCAAAAGTAAAGTAGTTGCAAACTCATGCTTTTAGAGACTTGTTTGGGCTCATGAGAGGAGTAGAAAAACATCAAAAATTTCAGTCCTGCATGATTCTACCAAGAAATGTGTGTTCATTGAAACCGCTGGTTTTTGATAGTTTGGGCCCTATTGAATAATGAATGTTTTGAATTTTCTCCAAAAGTAAAGTAGTTGCAAACTCATCCTTTTAGAAACTTGTTTGGGCTGTTGAGAGGAGTAAAAAACCATCAAAAATTTCAATCCTGCATGATTCTACCAAGAAATGTGATTCTTCATTCAAAACGCTGGTTTTTGCTATTGGGCTCTATTGAATAATGAATGTTTTGAATTTTCTCCAAAAGTAAAGTAGTTGCAAACTCATGCTTTTAGAGACTTGTTTGGGCTCATGAGAGGAGTAGAAAAACATCAAAAATTTCAGTCCTGCATGATTCTACCAAGAAATGTGTGTTCATTGAAACCGCTGGTTTTTGATAGTTTGGGCCCTATTGAATAATGAATGTTTTGAATTTTCTCCAAAAGTAAAGTAGTTGCAAACTCATCCTTTTAGAAACTTGTTTGGGCTGTTGAGAGGAGTAAAAAACCATCAAAAATTTCAATCCTGCATGATTTTACCAAGAAATGTGATTCTTCATTCAAAACCTGATTTTTGCTATTGGGCTCTATTGAATAATGAATGTTTTGAATTTTCTCCAAAAGTAAAGTAGTTGCAAACTCATGCTTTTAGAGACTTGTTTGGGCTCATGAGATGAGTAGAAAAACACCAAAAATTTCAGTCCTGCATGATTCTACCAAGACATGTGTGTTCATTGAAACGGCTGGTTTTTGATAGTTTGGGCCCTATTGAATAATGAATGTTTTGAATTTTCTCCAAAAGTAAAGTAGTTGCAAACTCATCCTTTTAGAAACTTGTTTGGGCTGTTGAGAGGAGTAAAAAACCATCAAAAATTTCAATCCTGCATGATTCTACCAAGAAATGTGATTCTTCATTCAAAACGCTGGTTTTTGCTATTGGGCTCTATTGAATAATGAATGTTTTGAATTTTCTCCAAAAGTAAAGTAGTTGCAAACTCATGCTTTTAGAGACTTGTTTGGGCTCATGAGAGTAGAAAAACATCAAAAATTTCAGTCCTGCATGATTCTACCAAGAAATGTGTGTTCATTGAAACCGCTGGTTTTTGATAGTTTGGGCCCTATTGAATAATGAATGTTTTGAATTTTCTCCAAAAGTAAAGTAGTTGCAAACTCATGCTTTTAGAGACTTGTTTGGGCTCACGAGAGGAGTAGAAAAACATCAAAAATTTCAGTCCTGCATGATTCTACCAAGACATGTGTGTTCATTGAAACGGCTGGTTTTTGATAGTTTGGGACCTATTGAATAATGAATGCTTTGAATTTTCTCCAAAAGTAAAGTAGTTGCAAACTCATCCTTTTAGAAACTTGTTTGGGCTGTTGAGAGGAGTAAAAAACCATCAAAAATTTCAATCCTGCATGATTCTACCAAGAAATGTGATTCTTCATTCAAAACGCTGGTTTTTGCTATTGGGCTCTATTGAATAATGAATGTTTTGAATTTTCTCCAAAAGTAAAGTAGTTGCAAACTCATGCTTTTAGAGACTTGTTTGGGCTCATGAGAGGAGTAGAAAAACATCAAAAATTTCAGTCCTGCATGATTCTACCAAGAAATGTGTGTTCATTGAAACCGCTGGTTTTTGATAGTTTGGGCCCTATTGAATAATGAATGTTTTGAATTTTCTCCAAAAGTAGTTGCAAACTCATCCTTTTAGAAACTTGTTTGGGCTGTTGAGAGGAGTAAAAAACCATCAAAAATTTCAATTCTGCATGATTCTACCAAGAAATGTGATTCTTCATTCAAAACGCTGGTTTTTGCTATTGGGCTCTATTGAATAATGAATGTTTTGAATTTTCTCCAAAAGTAAAGTAGTTGCAAACTCATGCTTTTAGAGACTTGTTTGGGCTCATGAGAGGAGTAGAAAAACATCAAAAATTTCAGTCCTGCATGATTCTACCAAGAAATGTGTGTTCATTGAAACCGCTGGTTTTTGATAGTTTGGGCCCTATTGAATAATGAATGTTTTGAATTTTCTCCAAAAGTAAAGTAGTTGCAAACTCATCCTTTTAGAAACTTGTTTGGGCTGTTGAGAGGAGTAAAAAACCATCAAAAATTTCAATCCTGCATGATTCTACCAAGAAATGTGATTCTTCATTCAAAACGCTGGTTTTTGCTATTGGGCTCTATTGAATAATGAATGTTTTGAATTTTCTCCAAAAGTAAAGTAGTTGCAAACTCATGCTTTTAGAGACTTGTTTGGGCTCATGAGAGGAGTAGAAAAACATCAAGAATTTCAGTCCTGCATGATTCTACCAAGAAATGTGTGTTCATTCAAACCGCTGGTTTTTGATAGTTTGGGCCCTATTGAATAATGAATGTTTTGAATTTTCTCCAAAAGTAAAGTAGTTGCAAACTCATGCTTTTAGAGACTTGTTTGGGCTCATGAGAGGAGTAGAAAAACATCAAAAATTTCAGTCCTGCATGATTCTACCAAGAAATGTGTGTTCATTGAAACCGCTGGTTTTTGATAGTTTGGGCTCTATTGAATAATGAATGTTTTGAATTTTCTCCAAAAGTAAAGTAGTTGCAAACTCATCCTTTTAGAAACCTGTTTGGGCTGTTGAGAGGAGTAAAAAACCATCAAAAATTTCAATCCTGCATGATTCTACCAAGAAATGTGATTCTTCATTCAAAACGCTGGTTTTTGCTATTGGGCTCTATTGAATAATGAATGTTTTGAATTTTCTCCAAAAGTAAAGTAGTTGCAAACTCATGCTTTTAGAGACTTGTTTGGGCTCATGAGATGAGTAGAAAAACATCAAAAATTTCAGTCCTGCATGATTCTACCAAGACATGTGTGTTCATTGAAACGGCTGGTTTTTGATAGTTTGGGCCCTATTGAATAATGAATGTTTTGAATTTTCTCCAAAAGTAAAGTAGTTGCAAACTCATCCTTTTAGAAACTTGTTTGGGCTGTTGAGAGGAGTAAAAAACCATCAAAAATTTCAATCCTGCATGATTCTACCAAGAAATGTGATTCTTCATTCAAAACGCTGGTTTTTGCTATTGGGCTCTATTGAATAATGAATGTTTTGAATTTTCTCCAAAAGTAAAGTAGTTGCAAACTCATGCTTTTAGAGACTTGTTTGGGCTCATGAGAGTAGAAAAACATCAAAAATTTCAGTCCTGCATGATTCTACCAAGAAATGTGTGTTCATTGAAACCGCTGGTTTTTGATAGTTTGGGCCCTATTGAATAATGAATGTTTTGAATTTTCTCCAAAAGTAAAGTAGTTGCAAACTCATGCTTTTAGAGACTTGTTTGGGCTCACGAGAGGAGTAGAAAAACATCAAAAATTTCAGTCCTGCATGATTCTACCAAGACATGTGTGTTCATTGAAACGGCTGGTTTTTGATAGTTTGGGACCTATTGAATAATGAATGTTTTGAATTTTCTCCAAAAGTAAAGTAGTTGCAAACTCATCCTTTTAGAAACTTGTTTGGGCTGTTGAGAGGAGTAAAAAACCATCAAAAATTTCAATCCTGCATGATTCTACCAAGAAATGTGATTCTTCATTCAAAACGCTGGTTTTTGCTATTGGGCTCTATTGAATAATGAATGTTTTGAATTTTCTCCAAAAGTAAAGTAGTTGCAAACTCATGCTTTTAGAGACTTGTTTGGGCTCATGAGATGACTAGAAAAACATCAAAAATTTCAGTCCTGCATGATTCTACCAAGAAATGTGTGTTCATTGAAACCGCTGGTTTTTGATAGTTTGGGCCCTATTGAATAATGAATGTTTTGAATTTTCTCCAAAAGTAAAGTAGTTGCAAACTCATCCTTTTAGAAACTTGTTTGGGCTGTTGAGAGGAGTAAAAAACCATCAAAAATTTCAATTCTGCATGATTCTACCAAGAAATGTGATTCTTCATTCAAAACGCTGGTTTTTGCTATTGGGCTCTATTGAATAATGAATGTTTTGAATTTTCTCCAAAAGTAAAGTAGTTGCAAACTCATGCTTTTAGAGACTTGTTTGGGCTCATGAGAGGAGTAGAAAAACATCAAAAATTTCAGTCCTGCATGATTCTACCAAGAAATGTGTGTTCATTGAAACCGCTGGTTTTTGATAGTTTGGGCCCTATTGAATGAATGTTTTGAATTTTCTCCAAAAGTAAAGTAGTTGCAAACTCATCCTTTTAGAAACTTGTTTGGGCTGTTGAGAGGAGTAAAAAACCATCAAAAATTTCAATCCTGCATGATTCTACCAAGAAATGTGATTCTTCATTCAAAACGCTGGTTTTTGCTATTGGGCTCTATTGAATAATGAATGTTTTGAATTTTCTCCAAAAGTAAAGTAGTTGCAAACTCATGCTTTTAGAGACTTGTTTGGGCTCATGAGAGGAGTAGAAAAACATCAAGAATTTCAGTCCTGCATGATTCTACCAAGAAATGTGTGTTCATTCAAACCGCTGGTTTTTGATAGTTTGGGCCCTATTGAATAATGAATGTTTTGAATTTTCTCCAAAAGTAAAGTAGTTGCAAACTCATGCTTTTAGAGACTTGTTTGGGCTCATGAGAGGAGTAGAAAAACATCAAAAATTTCAGTCCTGCATGATTCTACCAAGAAATGTGTGTTCATTGAAACCGCTGGTTTTTGATAGTTTGGGCTCTATTGAATAATGAATGTTTTGAATTTTCTCCAAAAGTAAAGTAGTTGCAAACTCATCCTTTTAGAAACTTGTTTGGGCTGTTGAGAGGAGTAAAAAACCATCAAAAATTTCAATCCTGCATGATTCTACCAAGAAATGTGATTCTTCATTCAAAACGCTGGTTTTTGCTATTGGGCTCTATTGAATAATGAATGTTTTGAATTTTCTCCAAAAGTAAAGTAGTTGCAAACTCATGCTTTTAGAGACTTGTTTGGGCTCATGAGATGAGTAGAAAAACATCAAAAATTTCAGTCCTGCATGATTCTACCAAGACATGTGTGTTCATTGAAACGGCTGGTTTTTGATAGTTTGGGCCCTATTGAATAATGAATGTTTTGAATTTTCTCCAAAAGTAAAGTAGTTGCAAACTCATCCTTTTAGAAACTTGTTTGGGCTGTTGAGAGGAGTAAAAAACCATCAAAAATTTCAATCCTGCATGATTCTACCAAGAAATGTGATTCTTCATTCAAAACGCTGGTTTTTGCTATTGGGCTCTATTGAATAATGAATGTTTTGAATTTTCTCCAAAAGTAAAGTAGTTGCAAACTCATGCTTTTAGAGACTTGTTTGGGCTCATGAGATGAGTAGAAAAACATCAAAAATTTCAGTCCTGCATGATTCTACCAAGACATGTGTGTTCATTGAAACTGCTGGTTTTTGATAGTTTTGGCCGTATTGAATAATGAATGTTTTGAATTTTCTCCAAAAGTAAAGTAGTTGCAAACTCATCCTTTTAGAAACTTGTTTGGGCTGTTGAGAGGAGTAAAAAACCATCAAAAGTTTCAATCCTGCATGATTCTACCAAGAAATGTGTGTTCATTGAAACCGCTGGTTTTTGATAGTTTGGCGCTATTGAATAATGAATGTTTTGAATTTTCTCCAAAAGTAAAGTAGTTGCAAACTCATCCTTTTAGAAACTTGTTTGGGCTGTTGAGAGGAGTAAAAAACCATCAAAAATTTCAATCCTGCATGATTCTACCAAGAAATGTGATTCTTCATTCAAAACGCTGGTTTTTGCTATTGGGCTCTATTGAATAATGAATGTTTTGAATTTTCTCCAAAAGTAAAGTAGTTGCAAACTCATGCTTTTAGAGACTTGTTTGGGCTCATGAGAGGAGTAGAAAAACATCAAAAATTTCAGTCCTGCATGATTCTACCAAGAAATGTGTGTTCATTGAAACCGCTGGTTTTTGATAGTTTGGGCCCTATTGAATAATGAATGTTTTGAATTTTCTCCAAAAGTAAAGTAGTTGCAAACTCATCCTTTTAGAAACTTGTTTGGGCTGTTGAGAGGAGTAAAAAACCATCAAAAATTTCAATCCTGCATGATTCTACCAAGAAATGTGATTCTTCATTCAAAACGCTGGTTTTTGCTATTGGGCTCTATTGAATAATGAATGTTTTGAATTTTCTCCAAAAGTAAAGTAGTTGCAAACTCATGCTTTTAGAGACTTGTTTGGGCTCATGAGAGGAGTAGAAAAGCATCAAAAATTTCAGTCCTGCATGATTCTACCAAGACATGTGTGTTCATTGAAACGGCTGGTTTTTGATAGTTTGGGCCCTATTGAATAATGAATGTTTTGAATTTTCTCCAAAAGTAAAGTAGTTGCAAACTCATCCTTTTAGAAACTTGTTTGGGCTGTTGAGAGGAGTAAAAAACCATCAAAAATTTCAATCCTGCATGATTCTACCAAGAAATGTGATTCTTCATTCAAAACGCTGGTTTTTGCTATTGGGCTCTATTGAATAATGAATGTTTTGAATTTTCTCCAAAAGTAAAGTAGTTGCAAACTCATGCTTTTAGAGACTTGTTTGGGCTCAAGAGAGGAGTAGAAAAACATCAAAAATTTCAGTCCTGCATGATTCTACCAAGAAATGTGTGTTCATTGAAACCGCTGGTTTTTGATAGTTTGGGCCCTATTGAATAATGAATGTTTTGAATTTTCTCCAAAAGTAAAGTAGTTGCAAACTCATCCTTTTAGAAACTTGTTTGGGCTGTTGAGAGGAGTAAAAAACCATCAAAAATTTCAATCCTGCATGATTCTACCAAGAAATGTGATTCTTCATTCAAAACGCTGGTTTTTGCTATTGGGCTCTAGTGAATAATGAATGTTTTGAATTTTCTCCAAAAGTAAAGTAGTTGCAAACTCATGCTTTTAGAGACTTGTTTGGGCTCATGAGATGAGTAGAAAAACATCAAAAATTTCAGTCCTGCATGATTCTACCAAGACATGTGTGTTCATTGAAACGGCTGGTTTTTGATAGTTTGGGCCCTATTGAATAATGAATGTTTTGAATTTTCTCCAAAAGTAAAGTAGTTGCAAACTCATCCTTTTAGAAACTTGTTTGGGCTGTTGAGAGGAGTAAAAAACCATCAAAAATTTCAATCCTGCATGATTCTACCAAGAAATGTGATTCTTCATTCAAAACGCTGGTTTTTGCTATTGGGCTCTATTGAATAATGAATGTTTTGAATTTTCTCCAAAAGTAAAGTAGTTGCAAACTCATCCTTTTAGAAACTTGTTTGGGCTGTTGAGAGGAGTGAAAAACCATCAAAAATTTCAATACTGCATGATTCTACCAAGAAATGTGATTCTTCATTCAAAACGCTGGTTTTTGCTATTGGGCTCTATTGAATAATGAATGTTTTGAATTTTCTCCAAAAGTAAAGTAGTTGCAAACTCATGCTTTTAGAGACTTGTTTGGGCTCATGAGATGAGTAGAAAAACACCAAAAATTTCAGTCCTGCATGATTCTACCAAGACATGTGTGTTCATTGAAACGGCTGGTTTTTGATAGTTTGGGCCCTATTGAATAATGAATGTTTTGAATTTTCTCCAAAAGTAAAGTAGTTGCAAACTCATCCTTTTAGAAACTTGTTTGGGCTGTTGAGAGGAGTAAAAAACCATCAAAAATTTCAATCCTGCATGATTCTACCAAGAAATGTGATTCTTCATTCAAAACGCTGGTTTTTGCTATTGGGCTCTATTGAATAATGAATGTTTTGAATTTTCTCCAAAAGTAAAGTAGTTGCAAACTCATGCTTTTAGAGACTTGTTTGGGCTCATGAGAGGAGTAGAAAAACATCAAGAATTTCAGTCCTGCATGATTCTACCAAGAAATGTGTGTTCATTCAAACCGCTGGTTTTTGATAGTTTGGGCCCTATTGAATAATGAATGTTTTGAATTTTCTCCAAAAGTAAAGTAGTTGCAAACTCATGCTTTTAGAGACTTGTTTGGGCTCATGAGAGGAGTAGAAAAACATCAAAAATTTCAGTCCTGCATGATTCTACCAAGAAATGTGTGTTCATTGAAACCGCTGGTTTTTGATAGTTTGGGCTCTATTGAATAATGAATGTTTTGAATTTTCTCCAAAAGTAAAGTAGTTGCAAACTCATCCTTTTAGAAACTTGTTTGGGCTGTTGAGAGGAGTAAAAAACCATCAAAAATTTCAATCCTGCATGATTCTACCAAGAAATGTGATTCTTCATTCAAAACGCTGGTTTTTGCTATTGGGCTCTATTGAATAATGAATGTTTTGAATTTTCTCCAAAAGTAAAGTAGTTGCAAACTCATGCTTTTAGAGACTTGTTTGGGCTCATGAGATGAGTAGAAAAACATCAAAAATTTCAGTCCTGCATGATTCTACCAAGACATGTGTGTTCATTGAAACGGCTGGTTTTTGATAGTTTGGGCCCTATTGAATAATGAATGTTTTGAATTTTCTCCAAAAGTAAAGTAGTTGCAAACTCATCCTTTTAGAAACTTGTTTGGGCTGTTGAGAGGAGTAAAAAACCATCAAAAATTTCAATCCTGCATGATTCTACCAAGAAATGTGATTCTTCATTCAAAACGCTGGTTTTTGCTATTGGGCTCTATTGAATAATGAATGTTTTGAATTTTCTCCAAAAGTAAAGTAGTTGCAAACTCATGCTTTTGGAGACTTGTTTGGGCTGATGAGAGTAGAAAAACATCAAAAATTTCAGTCCTGCATGATTCTACCAAGAAATGTGTGTTCATTGAAACCGCTGGTTTTTGATAGTTTGGGCCCTATTGAATAATGAATGTTTTGAATTTTCTCCAAAAGTAAAGTAGTTGCAAACTCATGCTTTTAGCGACTTGTTTGGGCTCACGAGAGGAGTAGAAAAACATCAAAAATTTCAGTCCTGCATGATTCTACCAAGACATGTGTGTTCATTGAAACGGCTGGTTTTTGATAGTTTGGGACCTATTGAATAATGAATGTTTTGAATTTTCTCCAAAAGTAAAGTAGTTGCAAACTCATCCTTTTAGAAACTTGTTTGGGCTGTTGAGAGGAGTAAAAAACCATCAAAAATTTCAATCCTGCATGATTCTACCAAGAAATGTGATTCTTCATTCAAAACGCTGGTTTTTGCTATTGGGCTCTATTGAATAATGAATGTTTTGAATTTTCTCCAAAAGTAAAGTAGTTGCAAACTCATGCTTTTAGAGACTTGTTTGGGCTCATGAGAGGAGTAGAAAAACATCAAAAATTTCAGTCCTGCATGATTCTACCAAGAAATGTGTGTTGATTCAAACCGCTGGTTTTTGATAGTTTTTGCCCTATTGAATAATGAATGTTTTGAATTTTCTCCAAAAGTAAAGTAGTTGCAAACTCATGCTTTTAGAGACTTGTTTGGGCTCATGAGAGGAGTAGAAAAACATCAAAAATTTCAGTCCTGCATGATTCTACCAAGAAATGTGTGTTCATTGAAACCGCTGGTTTTTGATAGTTTGGGCCCTATTGAATAATGAATGTTTTGAATTTTCTCCAAAAGTAAAGTAGTTGCAAACTCATCCTTTTAGAAACTTGTTTGGGCTGTTGAGAGGAGTAAAAAACCATCAAAAATTTCAATTCTGCATGATTCTACCAAGAAATGTGATTCTTCATTCAAAACGCTGGTTTTTGCTATTGGGCTCTATTGAATAATGAATGTTTTGAATTTTCTCCAAAAGTAAAGTAGTTGCAAACTCATGCTTTTAGAGACTTGTTTGGGCTCATGAGAGGAGTAGAAAAACATCAAAAATTTCAGTCCTGCATGATTCTACCAAGAAATGTGTGTTCATTGAAACCGCTGGTTTTTGATAGTTGGGGCCCTATTGAATGAATGTTTTGAATTTTCTCCAAAAGTAAAGTAGTTGCAAACTCATCCTTTTAGAAACTTGTTTGGGCTGTTGAGAGGAGTAAAAAACCATCAAAAATTTCAATCCTGCATGATTCTACCAAGAAATGTGATTCTTCATTCAAAACGCTGGTTTTTGCTATTGGGCTCTATTGAATAATGAATGTTTTGAATTTTCTCCAAAAGTAAAGTAGTTGCAAACTCATGCTTTTAGAGACTTGTTTGGGCTCATGAGAGGAGTAGAAAAACATCAAGAATTTTAGTCCTGCATGATTCTACCAAGAAATGTGTGTTCATTCAAACCGCTGGTTTTTGATAGTTTGGGCCCTATTGAATAATGAATGTTTTGAATTTTCTCCAAAAGTAAAGTAGTTGCAAACTCATGCTTTTAGAGACTTGTTTGGGCTCATGAGAGGAGTAGAAAAACATCAAAAATTTCAGTCCTGCATGATTCTACCAAGAAATGTGTGTTCATTGAAACCGCTGGTTTTTGATAGTTTGGGCTCTATTGAATAATGAATGTTTTGAATTTTCTCCAAAAGTAAAGTAGTTGCAAACTCATCCTTTTAGAAACTTGTTTGGGCTGTTGAGAGGAGTAAAAAACCATCAAAAATTTCAATCCTGCATGATTCTACCAAGAAATGTGATTCTTCATTCAAAACGCTGGTTTTTGCTATTGGGCTCTATTGAATAATGAATGTTTTGAATTTTCTCCAAAAGTAAAGTAGTTGCAAACTCATGCTTTTAGAGACTTGTTTGGGCTCATGAGATGAGTAGAAAAACATCAAAAATTTCAGTCCTGCATGATTCTACCAAGACATGTGTGTTCATTGAAACGGCTGGTTTTTGATAGTTTGGGCCCTATTGAATAATGAATGTTTTGAATTTTCTCCAAAAGTAAAGTAGTTGCAAACTCATCCTTTTAGAAACTTGTTTGGGCTGTTGAGAGGAGTAAAAAACCATCAAAAATTTCAATCCTGCATGATTCTACCAAGAAATGTGATTCTTCATTCAAAACGCTGGTTTTTGCTATTGGGCTCTATTGAATAATGAATGTTTTGAATTTTCTCCAAAAGTAAAGTAGTTGCAAACTCATCCTTTTAGAAACTTGTTTGGGCTGTTGAGAGGAGTAAAAAACCATCAAAAATTTCAATCCTGCATGATTCTACCAAGAAATGTGATTCTTCATTCAAAACGCTGGTTTTTGCTATTGGGCTCTATTGAATAATGAATGTTTTGAATTTTCTCCAAAAGTAAAGTAGTTGCAAACTCATGCTTTTAGAGACTTGTTTGGGCTCATGAGATGAGTAGAAAAACATCAAAAATTTCAGTCCTGCATGATTCTACCAAGACATGTGTGTTCATTGAAACTGCTGGTTTTTGATAGTTTTGGCCGTATTGAATAATGAATGTTTTGAATTTTCTCCAAAAGTAAAGTAGTTGCAAACTCATCCTTTTAGAAACTTGTTTGGGCTGTTGAGAGGAGTAAAAAACCATCAAAAGTTTCAATCCTGCATGATTCTACCAAGAAATGTGTGTTCATTCAAACCGCTGGTTTTTGATAGTTTGGGCCCTATTGAATAATGAATGTTTTGAATTTTCTCCAAAAGTAAAGTAGTTGCAAACTCATGCTTTTAGAGACTTGTTTGGGCTCATGAGAGGAGTAGAAAAACATCAAAAATTTCAGTCCTGCATGATTCTACCAAGAAATGTGTGTTCATTGAAACCGCTGGTTTTTGATAGTTTGGGCGCTTTTGAATAATGAATGTTTTGAATTTTCTCCAAAAGTAAAGTAGTTGCAAACTCATCCTTTTAGAAACTTGTTTGGGCTGTTGAGAGGAGTAAAAAACCATCAAAAATTTCAATCCTGCATGATTCTACCAAGAAATGTGATTCTTCATTCAAAACGCTGGTTTTTGCTATTGGGCTCTATTGAATAATGAATGTTTTGAATTTTCTCCAAAAGTAAAGTAGTTGCAAACTCATGCTTTTAGAGACTTGTTTGGGCTCATGAGAGGAGTAGAAAAACATCAAAAATTTCAGTCCTGCATGATTCTACCAAGAAATGTGTGTTCATTGAAACCGCTGGTTTTTGATAGTTTGGGCCCTATTGAATAATGAATGTTTTGAATTTTCTCCAAAAGTAAAGTAGTTGCAAACTCATCCTTTTAGAAACTTGTTTGGGCTGTTGAGAGGAGTAAAAAACCATCAAAAATTTCAATCCTGCATGATTCTACCAAGAAATGTGATTCTTCATTCAAAACGCTGTTTTTTGCTATTGGGCTCTATTGAATAATGAATGTTTTGAATTTTCTCCAAAAGTAAAGTAGTTGCAAACTCATGCTTTTAGAGACTTGTTTGGGCTCATGAGAGGAGTAGAAAAGCATCAAAAATTTCAGTCCTGCATGATTCTACCAAGACATGTGTGTTCATTGAAACGGCTGGTTTTTGATAGTTTGGGCCCTATTGAATAATGAATGTTTTGAATTTTCTCCAAAAGTAAAGTAGTTGCAAACTCATCCTTTTAGAAACTTGTTTGGGCTGTTGAGAGGAGTAAAAAACCATCAAAAATTTCAATCCTGCATGATTCTACCAAGAAATGTGATTCTTCATTCAAAACGCTGGTTTTTGCTATTGGGCTCTATTGAATAATGAATGTTTTGAATTTTCTCCAAAAGTAAAGTAGTTGCAAACTCATGCTTTTAGAGACTTGTTTGGGCTCATGAGAGGAGTAGAAAAACATCAAAAATTTCAGTCCTGCATGATTCTACCAAGAAATGTGTGTTCATTGAAACCGCTGGTTTTTGATAGTTTGGGCCCTATTGAATAATGAATGTTTTGAATTTTCTCCAAAAGTAAAGTAGTTGCAAACTCATCCTTTTAGAAACTTGTTTGGGCTGTTGAGAGGAGTAAAAAACCATCAAAAATTTCAATCCTGCATGATTCTACCAAGAAATGTGATTCTTCATTCAAAACGCTGGTTTTTGCTATTGGGCTCTAGTGAATAATGAATGTTTTGAATTTTCTCCAAAAGTAAAGTAGTTGCAAACTCATGCTTTTAGAGACTTGTTTGGGCTCATGAGATGAGTAGAAAAACATCAAAAATTTCAGTCCTGCATGATTCTACCAAGACATGTGTGTTCATTGAAACGGCTGGTTTTTGATAGTTTGGGCCCTATTGAATAATGAATGTTTTGAATTTTCTCCAAAAGTAAAGTAGTTGCAAACTCATCCTTTTAGAAACTTGTTTGGGCTGTTGAGAGGAGTAAAAAACCATCAAAAATTTCAATCCTGCATGATTCTACCAAGAAATGTGATTCTTCATTCAAAACGCTGGTTTTTGCTATTGGGCTCTATTGAATAATGAATGTTTTGAATTTTCTCCAAAAGTAAAGTAGTTGCAAACTCATCCTTTTAGAAACTTGTTTGGGCTGTTGAGAGGAGTGAAAAACCATCAAAAATTTCAATACTGCATGATTCTACCAAGAAATGTGATTCTTCATTCAAAACGCTGGTTTTTGCTATTGGGCTCTATTGAATAATGAATGTTTTGAATTTTCTCCAAAAGTAAAGTAGTTGCAAACTCATGCTTTTAGAGACTTGTTTGGGCTCATGAGATGAGTAGAAAAACAAAAAAAATTTAAGTCCTGCATGATTCTACCAAGACATGTGTGTTCATTGAAACGGCTGGTTTTTGATAGTTTGGGCCCTATTGAATAATGAATGTTTTGAATTTTCTCCAAAAGTAAAGTAGTTGCAAACTCATCCTTTTAGAAACTTGTTTGGGCTGTTGAGAGGAGTAAAAAACCATCAAAAATTTCAATCCTGCATGATTCTACCAAGAAATGTGATTCTTCATTCAAAACGCTGGTTTTTGCTATTGGGCTCTATTGAATAATGAATGTTTTGAATTTTCTCCAAAAGTAAAGTAGTTGCAAACTCATGCTTTTAGAGACTTGCTTGGGCTCATGAGAGTAGAAAAACATCAAAAATTTCAGTCCTGCATGATTCTACCAAGAAATGTGTGTTCATTGAAACCGCTGGTTTTTGATAGTTTGGGCCCTATTGAATAATGAATGTTTTGAATTTTCTCCAAAAGTAAAGTAGTTGCAAACTCATGCTTTTAGAGACTTGTTTGGGCTCACGAGAGGAGTAGAAAAACATCAAAAATTTCAGTCCTGCATGATTCTACCAAGACATGTGTGTTCATTGAAACGGCTGGTTTTTGATAGTTTGGGACCTATTGAATAATGAATGTTTTGAATTTTCTCCAAAAGTAAAGTAGTTGCAAACTCATCCTTTTAGAAACTTGTTTGGGCTGTTGAGAGGAGTAAAAAACCATCAAAAATTTCAATCCTGCATGATTCTACCAAGAAATGTGATTCTTCATTCAAAACGCTGGTTTTTGCTATTGGGCTCTATTGAATAATGAATGTTTTGAATTTTCTCCAAAAGTAAAGTAGTTGCAAACTCATGCTTTTAGAGACTTGTTTGGGCTCATGAGAGGAGTAGAAAAACATCAAAAATTTCAGTCCTGCATGATTCTACCAAGAAATGTGTGTTCATTGAAACCGCTGGTTTTTGATAGTTTGGGCCCTATTGAATAATGAATGTTTTGAATTTTCTCCAAAAGTAAAGTAGTTGCAAACTCATCCTTTTAGAAACTTGTTTGGGCTGTTGAGAGGAGTAAAAAACCATCAAAAATTTCAATCCTGCATGATTCTACCAAGAAATGTGATTCTTCATTCAAAACGCTGGTTTTTGCTATTGGGCTCTATTGAATAATGAATGTTTTGAATTTTCTCCAAAAGTAAAGTAGTTGCAAACTCATGCTTTTAGAGACTTGTTTGGGCTCATGAGAGGAGTAGAAAAACATCAAAAATTTCAGTCCTGCATGATTCTACCAAGAAATGTGTGTTCATTGAAACCGCTGGTTTTTGATAGTTTGGGCCCTATTGAATAATGAATGTTTTGAATTTTCTCCAAAAGTAAAGTAGTTGCAAACTCATCCTTTTAGAAACTTGTTTGGGCTGTTGAGAGGAGTAAAAAACCATCAAAAATTTCAATCCTGCATGATTCTACCAAGAAATGTGATTCTTCATTCAAAACGCTGGTTTTTGCTATTGGGCTCTATTGAATAATGAATGTTTTGAATTTTCTCCAAAAGTAAAGTAGTTGCAAACTCATGCTTTTAGAGACTTGTTTGGGCTCATGAGAGGAGTAGAAAAACATCAAAAATTTCAGTCCTGCATGATTCTACCAAGAAATGTGTGTTCATTGAAACCGCTGGTTTTTGATAGTTTGGGCCCTATTGAATAATGAATGTTTTGAATTTTCTCCAAAAGTAAAGTAGTTGCAAACTCATCCTTTTAGAAACTTGTTTGGGCTGTTGAGAGGAGTAAAAAACCATCAAAAATTTCAATCCTGCATGATTCTACCAAGAAATGTGATTCTTCATTCAAAACGCTGGTTTTTGCTATTGGGCTCTATTGAATAATGAATGTTTTGAATTTTCTCCAAAAGTAAAGTAGTTGCAAACTCATGCTTTTAGAGACTTGTTTGGGCTCATGAGAGGAGTAGAAAAACATCAAAAATTTCAGTCCTGCATGATTCTACCAAGAAATGTGTGTTCATTGAAACCGCTGGTTTTTGATAGTTTGGGCCCTATTGAATAATGAATGTTTTGAATTTTCTCCAAAAGTAAAGTAGTTGCAAACTCATCCTTTTAGAAACTTGTTTGGGCTGTTGAGAGGAGTGAAAAACCATCAAAAATTTCAATCCTGCATGATTTTACCAAGAAATGTGATTCTTCATTCAAAACCTGATTTTTGCTATTGGGCTCTATTGAATAGTGAATGTTTTGAATTTTCTCCAAAAGTAAAGTAGTTGCAAACTCATGCTTTTAGAGACTTGTTTGGGCTCATGAGAGGAGTAGAAAAACATCAAAAATTTCAGTCCTGCATGATTCTACCAAGAAATGTGTGTTCATTGAAACCGCTGGTTTTTGATAGTTTGGGCCCTATTGAATAATGAATGTTTTGAATTTTCTCCAAAAGTAAAGTAGTTGCAAACTCATCCTTTTAGAAACTTGTTTGGGCTGTTGAGAGGAGTGAAAAACCATCAAAAATTTCAATCCTGCATGATTTTACCAAGAAATGTGATTCTTCATTCAAAACCTGATTTTTGCTATTGGGCTCTATTGAATAGTGAATGTTTTGAATTTTCTCCAAAAGTAAAGTAGTTGCAAACTCATGCTTTTAGAGACTTGTTTGGGCTCATGAGAGGAGTAGAAAAACATCAAAAATTTCAGTCCTGCATGATTCTACCAAGAAATGTGTGTTCATTGAAACCGCTGGTTTTTGATAGTTTGGGCCCTATTGAATAATGAATGTTTTGAATTTTCTCCAAAAGTAAAGTAGTTGCAAACTCATCCTTTTAGAAACTTGTTTGGGCTGTTGAGAGGAGTAAAAAACCATCAAAAATTTCAATCCTGCATGATTCTACCAAGAAATGTGATTCTTCATTCAAAACGCTGGTTTTTGCTATTGGGCTCTATTGAATAATGAATGTTTTGAATTTTCTCCAAAAGTAAAGTAGTTGCAAACTCATGCTTTTAGAGACTTGTTTGGGCTCATGAGAGGAGTAGAAAAACATCAAAAATTTCAGTCCTGCATGATTCTACCAAGAAATGTGTGTTCATTGAAACCGCTGGTTTTATGATAGTTTGGGCCCTATTGAATAATGAATGTTTTGAATTTTCTCCAAAAGTAAAGTAGTTGCAAACTCATCCTTTTAGAAACTTGTTTGGGCTGTTGAGAGGAGTAAAAAACCATCAAAAATTTCAATCCTGCATGATTCTACCAAGAAATGTGATTCTTCATTCAAAACGCTGGTTTTTGCTATTGGGCTCTATTGAATAATGAATGTTTTGAATTTTCTCCAAAAGTAAAGTAGTTGCAAACTCATGCTTTTAGAGACTTGTTTGGGCTCATGAGAGGAGTAGAAAAACATCAAAAATTTCAGTCCTGCATGATTCTACCAAGAAATGTGTGTTCATTCAAACCGCTGGTTTTTGATAGTTTGTGCCCTATTGAATAATGAATGTTTTGAATTTTCTCCAAAAGTAAAGTAGTTGCAAACTCATGCTTTTAGAGACTTGTTTGGGCTCATGAGGGGAGTAGAAAAACATCAAAAATTTCAGTCCTGCATGATTCTACCAAGAAATGTGTGTTCATTGAAACCGCTGGTTTTTGAAAGTTTGGGCCCTATTGAATAATGAATGTTTTGAATTTTCTCCAAAAGTAAAGTAGTTGCAAACTCATCCTCTTAGAAACTTGTTTGGGCTGTTGAGAGGAGTAAAAAACCATCAAAAATTTCAATCCTACATGATTCTACCAAGAAATGTGATTCTTCATTCAAAACGCTGGTTTTTGCTATTGGGCTCTATTGAATAATGAATGTTTTGAATTTTCTCCAAAAGTAAAGTAGTTGCAAACTCATGCTTTTAGAGACTTGTTTGGGCTCATGAGAGGAGTAGAAAAACATCAAAAATTTCAGTCCTGCATGATTCTACCAAGAAATGTGTGTTCATTCAAACCGCTGGTTTTTGATAGTTTGGGCCCTATTGAATAATGAATGTTTTGAATTTTCTCCAAAAGTAAAGTAGTTGCAATCTCATCCTTTTAGAAACTTGTTTGGGCTGTTGAGAGGAGTAAAAAACCATCAAAAATTTCAATCCTGCATGATTCTACCAAGAAATGTGATTCTTCATTCAAAACGCTGGTTTTTGCTATTGGGCTCTATTGAATAATGAATGTTTTGAATTTTCTCCAAAAGTAAAGTAGTTGCAAACTCATGCTTTTAGAGACTTGTTTGGGCTCATGAGAGGAGTAGAAAAACATCAAAAATTTCAGTCCTGCATGATTCTACCAAGAAATGTGTGTTCATTGAAACCGCTGGTTTTTGATAGTTTGGGCCCTATTGAATAATGAATGTTTTGAATTTTCTCCAAAAGTAAAGTAGTTGCAAACTCATCCTTTTAGAAACTTGTTTGGGCTGTTGAGAGGAGTGAAAAACCATCAAAAATTTCAATCCTGCATGATTTTACCAAGAAATGTGATTCTTCATTCAAAACCTGATTTTTGCTATTGGGCTCTATTGAATAGTGAATGTTTTGAATTTTCTCCAAAAGTAAAGTAGTTGCAAACTCATGCTTTTAGAGACTTGTTTGGGCTCATGAGAGGAGTAGAAAAACATCAAAAATTTCAGTCCTGCATGATTCTACCAAGAAATGTGTGTTCATTGAAACCGCTGGTTTTTGATAGTTTGGGCCCTATTGAATAATGAATGTTTTGAATTTTCTCCAAAAGTAAAGTAGTTGCAAACTCATCCTTTTAGAAACTTGTTTGGGCTGTTGAGAGGAGTAAAAAACCATCAAAAATTTCAATCCTGCATGATTTTACCAAGAAATGTGATTCTTCATTCAAAACCTGATTTTTGCTATTGGGCTCTATTGAATAGTGAATGTTTTGAATTTTCTCCAAAAGTAAAGTAGTTGCAAACTCATGCTTTTAGAGACTTGTTTGGGCTCATGAGAGGAGTAGAAAAACATCAAAAATTTCAGTCCTGCATGATTCTACCAAGAAATGTGTGTTCATTGAAACCGCTGGTTTTTGATAGTTTGGGCCCTATTGAATAATGAATGTTTTGAATTTTCTCCAAAAGTAAAGTAGTTGCAAACTCATCCTTTTAGAAACTTGTTTGGGCTGTTGAGAGGAGTAAAAAACCATCAAAAATTTCAATCCTGCATGATTCTACCAAGAAATGTGATTCTTCATTCAAAACGCTGGTTTTTGCTATTGGGCTCTATTGAATAATGAATGTTTTGAATTTTCTCCAAAAGTAAAGTAGTTGCAAACTCATGCTTTTAGAGACTTGTTTGGGCTCATGAGAGGAGTAGAAAAACATCAAAAATTTCAGTCCTGCATGATTCTACCAAGAAATGTGTGTTCATTGAAACCGCTGGTTTTATGATAGTTTGGGCCCTATTGAATAATGAATGTTTTGAATTTTCTCCAAAAGTAAAGTAGTTGCAAACTCATCCTTTTAGAAACTTGTTTGGGCTGTTGAGAGGAGTAAAAAACCATCAAAAATTTCAATCCTGCATGATTCTACCAAGAAATGTGATTCTTCATTCAAAACGCTGGTTTTTGCTATTGGGCTCTATTGAATAATGAATGTTTTGAATTTTCTCCAAAAGTAAAGTAGTTGCAAACTCATGCTTTTAGAGACTTGTTTGGGCTCATGAGAGGAGTAGAAAAACATCAAAAATTTCAGTCCTGCATGATTCTACCAAGAAATGTGTGTTCATTCAAACCGCTGGTTTTTGATAGTTTGTGCCCTATTGAATAATGAATGTTTTGAATTTTCTCCAAAAGTAAAGTAGTTGCAAACTCATGCTTTTAGAGACTTGTTTGGGCTCATGAGGGGAGTAGAAAAACATCAAAAATTTCAGTCCTGCATGATTCTACCAAGAAATGTGTGTTCATTGAAACCGCTGGTTTTTGAAAGTTTGGGCCCTATTGAATAATGAATGTTTTGAATTTTCTCCAAAAGTAAAGTAGTTGCAAACTCATCCTCTTAGAAACTTGTTTGGGCTGTTGAGAGGAGTAAAAAACCATCAAAAATTTCAATCCTACATGATTCTACCAAGAAATGTGATTCTTCATTCAAAACGCTGGTTTTTGCTATTGGGCTCTATTGAATAATGAATGTTTTGAATTTTCTCCAAAAGTAAAGTAGTTGCAAACTCATGCTTTTAGAGACTTGTTTGGGCTCATGAGAGGAGTAGAAAAACATCAAAAATTTCAGTCCTGCATGATTCTACCAAGAAATGTGTGTTCATTCAAACCGCTGGTTTTTGATAGTTTGGGCCCTATTGAATAATGAATGTTTTGAATTTTCTCCAAAAGTAAAGTAGTTGCAAACTCATGCTTTTAGAGACTTGTTTGGGCTCATGAGAGGAGTAGAAAAACATCAAAAATTTCAGTCCTGCATGATTCTACCAAGAAATGTGTGTTCATTGAAACCGCTGGTTTTTGATAGTTTGGGCCCTATTGAATAATGAATGTTTTGAATTTTCTCCAAAAGTAAAGTAGTTGCAATCTCATCCTTTTAGAAACTTGTTTGGGCTGTTGAGAGGAGTAAAAAAAACCATCAAAAATTTCAATCCTGCATGATTCTACCAATAAATGTGATTCTTCATTCAAAACGCTGGTTTTTGCTATTGGGCTCTATTGAATAATGAATGTTTTGAATTTTCTCCAAAAGTAAAGTAGTTGCAAACTCATGCTTTTAGAGACTTGTTTGGGCTCATGAGATGAGTAGAAAAACATCAAAAATTTCAGTCCTGCATGATTCTACCAAGACATGTGTGTTCATTGAAACGGCTGGTTTTTGATAGTTTGGGCCCTATTGAATAATGAATGTTTTGAATTTTCTCCAAAAGTAAAGTAGTTGCAAACTCATCCTTTTAGAAACTTGTTTGGGCTGTTGAGAGGAGTAAAAAACCATCAAAAATTTCAATCCTGCATGATTCTACCAAGAAATGTGATTCTTCATTCAAAACGCTGGTTTTCGCTATTGGGCTCTATTGAATAATGAATGTTTTGAATTTTCTCCAAAAGTAAAGTAGTTGCAAACTCATGCTTTTAGAGACTTGTTTGGGCTCATGAGAGGAGTAGAAAAACATCAAAAATTTCAGTCCTGCATGATTCTACCAAGAAATGTGTGTTCATTGAAACCGCTGGTTTTTGATAGTTTGGGCCCTATTGAATAATGAATGTTTTGAATTTTCTCCAAAAGTAAAGTAGTTGCAAACTCATCCTTTTAGAAACTTGTTTGGGCTGTTGAGAGGAGTAAAAAACCATCAAAAATTTCAATCCTGCATGATTCTGCCAAGAAATGTGATTCTTCATTCAAAACGCTGGTTTTTGCTATTGGGCTCTATTGAATAATGAATGTTTTGAATTTTCTCCAAAAGTAAAGTAGTTGCAAACTCATGCTTTTAGAGACTTGTTTGGGCTCATGAGAGGAGTAGAAAAACATCAAAAATTTCAGTCCTGCATGATTCTACCAAGAAATGTGTGTTCATTGAAACGGCTGGTTTTTGATAGTTTGGGCCCTATTGAATAATGAATGTTTTGAATTTTCTCCAAAAGTAAAGTAGTTGCAAACTCATCCTTTTAGAAACTTGTTTGGGCTGTTGAGAGGAGTAAAAAACCATCAAAAATTTCAATCCTGCATGATTCTACCAAGAAATGTGATTCTTCATTCAAAACGCTGGTTTTTGCTATTGGGCTCTATTGAATAATGAATGTTTTGATTTTTCTCCAAAAGTAAAGTAGTTGCAAACTCATGCTTTTAGAGACTTGTTTGGGCTCATGAGAGGAGTAGAAAAACATCAAAAATTTCAGTCCTGCATGATTCTACCAAGAAATGTGTGTTCATTGAAACCGCTGGTTTTTGATAGTTTGGGCCCTATTGAATAATGAATGTTTTGAATTTTCTCCAAAAGTAAAGTAGTTGCAAACTCATCCTTTTAGAAACTTGTTTGGGCTGTTGAGAGGAGTAAAAAACCATCAAAAATTTCAATCCTGCATGATTCTACCAAGAAATGTGATTCTTCATTCAAAACGCTTGTTTTTGCTATTGGGCTCTATTGAATAATGAATGTTTTGAATTTTCTCCAAAGGTAAAGTAGTTGCAAACTCATGCTTTTAGAGACTTGTTTGGGCTCATGAGAGCAGTAGAAAAACATCAAAAATTTCAGTCCTGCATGATTCTACCAAGAAATGTGTGTTCATTGAAACCGCTGGTTTTTGATAGTTTGGGCCCTATTGAATAATGAATGTTTTGAATTTTCTCCAAAAGTAAAGTAGTTGCAAACTCATCCTTTTAGAAACTTGTTTGGGCTGTTGAGAGGAGTAAAAAACCATCAAAAATTTCAATCCTGCATGATTCTACCAAGAAATGTGATTCTTCATTCAAAACGCTGGTTTTTGCTATTGGGCTCTATTGAATAATGAATGTTTTGAATTTTCTCCAAAAGTAAAGGAGTTGCAAACTCATGCTTTTAGAGACTTGTTTGGGCTCATGAGAGGAGTAGAAAAACATCAAAAATTTCAGTCCTGCATGATTCTACCAAGAAATGTGTGTTCATTGAAACCGCTGGTTTTTGATAGTTTGGGCCCTATTGAATAATGAATGTTTTGAATTTTCTCCAAAAGTAAAGTAGTTGCAAACTCATCCTTTTAGAAACTTGTTTGGGCTGTTGAGAGGAGTAAAAAACCATCAAAAATTTCAATCCTGCATGATTTTACCAAGAAATGTGATTCCTCATTCAAAACCTGATTTTTGCTATTGGGCTCTATTGAATAGTGAATGTTTTGAATTTTCTCCAAAAGTAAAGTAGTTGCAAACTCATGCTTTTAGAGACTTGTTTGGGCTCATGAGATGAGTAGAAAAACATCAAAAATTTCAGTCCTGCATGATTCTACCAAGACATGTGTGTTCATTGAAATGGCTGGTTTTTGATAGTTTGTGCCCTATTGAATAATGAATGTTTTGAATTTTCTCCAAAAGTAAAGTAGTTGCAAACTCATCCTCTTAGAAACTTGTTTGGGCTGTTGAGAGGAGTAAAAAACCATCAAAAATTTCAATCCTACATGATTCTACCAAGAAATGTGATTCTTCATTCAAAACGCTGGTTTTTGCTATTGGGCTCTATTGAATAATGAATGTTTTGAATTTTCTCCAAAAGTAAAGTAGTTGCAAACTCATGCTTTTAGAGACTTGTTTGGGCTCATGAGAGGAGTAGAAAAACATCAAAAATTTCAGTCCTGCATGATTCTACCAAGAAATGTGTGTTCATTGAAACCGCTGGTTTTTGATAGTTTGGGCCCTATTGAATAATGAATGTTTTGAATTTTCTCCAAAAGTAAAGTAGTTGCAAACTCATCCTTTTAGAAACTTGTTTGGGCTGTTGAGAGGAGTAAAAAAACCATCAAAAATTTCAATCCTGCATGATTCTACCAAGAAATGTGATTCTTCATTCAAAACGCTGGTTTTTGCTATTGGGCTCTATTGAATAATGAATGTTTTGAATTTTCTCCAAAAGTAAAGTAGTTGCAAACTCATGCTTTTAGAGACTTGTTTGGGCTCATGAGATGAGTAGAAAAACATCAAAAATTTCAGTCCTGCATGATTCTACCAAGACATGTGTGTTCATTGAAACGGCTGGTTTTTGATAGTTTGGGCCCTATTGAATAATGAATGTTTTGAATTTTCTCCAAAAGTAAAGTAGTTGCAAACTCATCCTTTTAGAAACTTGTTTGGGCTGTTGAGAGGAGTAAAAAACCATCAAAAATTTCAATCCTGCATGATTCTACCAAGAAATGTGATTCTTCATTCAAAACGCTGGTTTTTGCTATTGGGCTCTATTGAATAATGAATGTTTTGAATTTTCTCCAAAAGTAAAGTAGTTGCAAACTCATGCTTTTAGAGACTTGTTTGGGCTCATGAGATGAGTAGAAAAACATCAAAAATTTCAGTCCTGCATGATTCTACCAAGACATGTGTGTTCATTGAAACGGCTGGTTTTTGATAGTTTGGGCCCTATTGAATAATGAATGTTTTGAATTTTCTCCAAAAGTAAAGTAGTTGCAAACTCATCCTTTTAGAAACTTGTTTGGGCTGTTGAGAGGAGTAAAAAACCATCAAAAATTTCAATCCTGCATGATTCTACCAAGAAATGTGATTCTTCATTCAAAACGCTGGTTTTTGCTATTGGGCTCTATTGAATAATGAATGTTTTGAATTTTCTCCAAAAGTAAAGTAGTTGCAAACTCATGCTTTTAGAGACTTGTTTGGGCTCATGAGATGAGTAGAAAAACATCAAAAATTTCAGTCCTGCATGATTCTACCAAGACATGTGTGTTCATTGAAACGGCTGGTTTTTGATAGTTTGGGCCTTATTGAATAATGAATGTTTTGAATTTTCTCCAAAAGTAAAGTAGTTGCAAACTCATGCTTTTAGAGACTTGTTTGGGCTCATGAGGGGAGTAGAAAAACATCAAAAATTTCAGTCCTGCATGATTCTACCAAGAAATGTGTGTTCATTGAAACCGCTGGTTTTTGATAGTTTGGGCCCTATTGAATAATGAATGTTTTGAATTTTCTCCAAAAGTAAAGTAGTTGCAAACTCATCCTTTTAGAAACTTGTTTGGGCTGTTGAGAGGAGTAAAAAACCATCAAAAATTTCAATCCTGCATGATTCTACCAAGAAATGTGATTCTTCATTCAAAACGCTGGTTTTTGCTATTGGGCTCTATTGAATAATGAATGTTTTGAATTTTCTCCAAAAGTAAAGTAGTTGCAAACTCATGCTTTTAGAGACTTGTTTGGGCTCATGAGATGAGTAGAAAAACATCAAAAATTTCAGTCCTGCATGATTCTACCAAGACATGTGTGTTCATTGAAACGGCTGGTTTTTGATAGTTTGGGCCCTATTGAATAATGAATGTTTTGAATTTTCTCCAAAAGTAAAGTAGTTGCAAACTCATCCTTTTAGAAACTTGTTTGGGCTGTTGAGAGGAGTAAAAAACCATCAAAAATTTCAATCCTGCATGATTCTACCAAGAAATGTGATTCTTCATTCAAAACGCTGGTTTTTGCTATTGGGCTCTATTGAATAATGAATGTTTTGAATTTTCTCCAAAAGTAAAGTAGTTGCAAACTCATCCTTTTAGAAACTTGTTTGGGCTGTTGAGAGGAGTAAAAAACCATCAAAAATTTCAATCCTGCATGATTCTACCAAGAAATGTGATTCTTCATTCAAAACGCTGGTTTTTGCTATTGGGCTCTATTGAATAATGAATGTTTTGAATTTTCTCCAAAAGTAAAGTAGTTGCAAACTCATGCTTTTAGAGACTTGTTTGGGCTCATGAGATGAGTAGAAAAACATCAAAAATTTCAGTCCTGCATGATTCTACCAAGACATGTGTGTTCATTGAAACTGCTGGTTTTTGATAGTTTTGGCCGTATTGAATAATGAATGTTTTGAATTTTCTCCAAAAGTAAAGTAGTTGCAAACTCATCCTTTTAGAAACTTGTTTGGGCTGTTGAGAGGAGTAAAAAACCATCAAAAGTTTCAATCCTGCATGATTCTACCAAGAAATGTGTGTTCATTCAAACCGCTGGTTTTTGATAGTTTGGGCCCTATTGAATAATGAATGTTTTGAATTTTCTCCAAAAGTAAAGTAGTTGCAAACTCATGCTTTTAGAGACTTGTTTGGGCTCATGAGAGGAGTAGAAAAACATCAAAAATTTCAGTCCTGCATGATTCTACCAAGAAATGTGTGTTCATTGAAACCGCTGGTTTTTGATAGTTTGGGCGCTATTGAATAATGAATGTTTTGAATTTTCTCCAAAAGTAAAGTAGTTGCAAACTCATCCTTTTAGAAACTTGTTTGGGCTGTTGAGAGGAGTAAAAAACCATCAAAAATTTCAATCCTGCATGATTCTACCAAGAAATGTGATTCTTCATTCAAAACGCTGGTTTTTGCTATTGGGCTCTATTGAATAATGAATGTTTTGAATTTTCTCCAAAAGTAAAGTAGTTGCAAACTCATGCTTTTAGAGACTTGTTTGGGCTCATGAGAGGAGTAGAAAAACATCAAAAATTTCAGTCCTGCATGATTCTACCAAGAAATGTGTGTTCATTGAAACCGCTGGTTTTTGATAGTTTGGGCCCTATTGAATAATGAATGTTTTGAATTTTCTCCAAAAGTAAAGTAGTTGCAAACTCATCCTTTTAGAAACTTGTTTGGGCTGTTGAGAGGAGTAAAAAACCATCAAAAATTTCAATCCTGCATGATTCTACCAAGAAATGTGATTCTTCATTCAAAACGCTGTTTTTTGCTATTGGGCTCTATTGAATAATGAATGTTTTGAATTTTCTCCAAAAGTAAAGTAGTTGCAAACTCATGCTTTTAGAGACTTGTTGTCACGGGGGCTTAGTTCAACTAAGGCTGAAAGACCCGGGGCCCCTGTGGTGTCCCTTTACTAGGGGAAACCCTGTCTGACCCTCAACCCAGGGTTTTTGCTGAAGGTGCAAATGCCTGAGCCTCCGACCTTTCCTTATCTCCTGCTCAGCCCTGCACTTAACCCTCCACCCTCCACCCAGTGAGAAGTCACCACCAAAGCTCCCACACAAATAATGACAGACAGGGAGAACTTAAACTGCACTGCGCCGCACACACACAGGAATAAACAGTAATGTGAACAGGGCACAACTAAACACAAATATGGGAAGGAGAAAGGATAACGACGGATCATACGACACCAGATATGAATCTCTCTCTCTTGAACACCTCCACTCCAGACCGGAACCACTTGGTATGAAACACAAGCTATAATCGGCGACGCCCATAGGCCAGCATGACTATTTAAAGACCGTGGGCGTGACTAACCATCCAACCTGGTCTCCAGCAGGATTAACCCCCGAGAGCCTGAAGATCAGGCCGGCGCCACTGAGGCTATAGTGGCTGGAGGTGGAACTACCTCTGCCTGCCGGATGCTGTGGTGTGAACAGCGTCCGACATGACAGTACCCCGTCTTCTACGAGGGACCCCAGGGCCCTCAAGACTCATAGGACCCGGCTTGTCTGGATGACGACGGTGAAAAGAACTGACCAGCCGATCCGCATGTATGTCTGAGGCTGGAACCCAAGACCTCTCCTCTGGACCATACCCCTGCCAGTGCACCAAATACTGAAGAGTACGGCGTACTACTCGAGAGTCCACTACCTTGGCGACCTCGAACTCTAACTCGCCATCCACCATGACTGGAGGTGGCATCGGCGTTGTGTCCACAGAGCCTACCACGTTTTTCAATAAAGCCCTGTGAAACACGTTGTGTATCTTGTACACTGCGGGAAGTTCCAACCGATAAGCCACTGGGTTAATGATGGCAGAAATCCTAAAAGGCCCAATAAACCTTGGACCCAGTTTTAAAGAAGGGATTTTGAGTTTTATGTTCTTCGTAGCTAACCACACCCATTCACCCACACACAGGTCCGGACCTGGCACGCGTCTACTGTCAGCCACCCGTTTGTACCTGGCACTCATGCTCAACAAACGCTGTTTCACCCGCCTCCAGACTGATGACAATTGGGCTCCTAGCTGATCCTCCTCCGGGACACCCCCGGAGTCACCCTGACGTAAGGTACAAAACTGAGGATGTTGACCGTACACACAAAAGAATGGAGACTCTCCTGATGACTCTTGGCGGTGATTATTTAATGCGAATTCGGCCAGAGGAAGGAAAGTAGACCACTCCTCCTGGTTGTCGGACACAAAGCATCGTAAATACTGTTCAAGATTTTGGTTCATGCGCTCAGTTTGTCCATTAGACTGTGGATGAAACGCCGATGAATGTGACAACTTGATCCCCAACCTTGAGCAAAAAGCTTTCCAAAACCTCGCCACAAATTGCGTACCCCTATCAGATACTATGTCAGACGGTACTCCGTGGAGTCTGACCACCTCCTTCACAAATACCTGAGCCAACGTCTTAGCATTGGGCAAAGAGGACAACGCCACAAAATGCGCCATCTTTGAAAAACGGTCAACCACCACCAGGATGACCGTGTTCCCTGCCGAGGCTGGCAAGTCAGTGATAAAATCCATGGAGATTTCTGTCCATGGCCTATTGGGTACCCCCAGAGGCTGTAGCGTGCCAGCAGGACGGGTTCGGGGTGACTTAGCCCTAGCGCACGTGATGCAAGCTGCCACGTACGAGACCACGTCCTGCCGGATTTTGGGCCACCAGAAACGACGCGATACCAGCTCTAAGGTGCCCTTCACCCCTGGGTGACCAGCCAGTACCGAATCGTGGTGTTCCTTCAACACCTTAGGCCGAAGATGCAGGGGTACAAATGATTTGTTGGCGGGAAGTCCTGGTGGTACCTCCTCTTGGGCCTCGGCAATCTCCGCCTCTACCTCAGTCGTGAGAGCCGAGATCACTACCCCTTTCTGGAGGATGGGTACCGGCTCTTCCCGAGGTTCTCCCCCCGGAAAACACCTAGACAAAGCATCCGCCTTGGTGTTTTTAGCCCCGGGACGGTACGTCACAAGAAAATTGAAACGAGTAAAAAACAATGCCCAGCGAGCCTGCCTAGGAGACAGACGCTTGGCCGACTCCAGGTAGAGCAGATTCTTATGGTCGGTGATAACTGTGACCTGGTGAGCCGCCCCCTCCAAGAAGTGTCGCCATTCCTCAAAAGCCAGTTTGATGGCCAACAACTCCCTGTTGCCGATATCATAATTCCGTTCGGCCGGCGACAACTTCTTGGAGAAGTAGGCGCATGGATGCATCTCGCTCAAGGACGAGCCTTGAGACAGTACTGCCCCCACTCCCACCTCCGACGCATCAACCTCTACCACAAAAGGTTTAGACACGTCTGGTTGCACCAGAATGGGGGCTGAAGCAAAACTATTCTTCAGACGCTCAAATGCACGTATAGCCACCTCAGGCCAGTTCGCCAGATCGGCACCCTTTTTTGTCATGTCCGTGAGCGGTTTGGCGACAGTCGAAAAGTGTTTTATAAATTTCCTATAATAATTCGCAAACCCCAGGAACCGCTGGAGTGCTTTCAGACTCTCCGGCCTCTCCCATTGCAACACCGCTTGCACCTTAGCGGTGTCCATTTTAAAACCAGCTGCGGACACAATATATCCCAAAAAGGGCAACTCCTGGACAAAAAATAAACATTTTTCCAGCTTAGCATAGAGCTGGTTCTCCCGGAGCAACTGTAACACCTGCCTAACATGCTGCAAATGAGTGTCCCGATCGCTAGAATAAATGAGGATATCATCCAGGTATACAATCACAAATCTCCCCAGGACATGAGCAAAGACATCATTAATAAAATGTTGGAAAACGGCAGGCGCGGTGGTCAACCCAAACGGCATAACCAGACTCTCAAAATGACCCTCAGGAGTGTTAAACGCCGTCTTCCACTCATCCCCCTGACGGACCCTTATGAGGTTATACGCCCCCCTGAGGTCCAGCTTGGAAAACCATTTTGCCCCCGCTACCTGGTTGAACAAATCCGGGATCAACGGCATTGGGTAGGGATCACGGATAGTAATCTGGTTTAACTCTCGGAAATCCAGACACGGGCGTAACCCCCCATCTTTCTTCTTAATGAAGAAAAACCCCGCGGCTACAGGCGAGGACGAAGGCCGGATGTGACCTTTGCTCAGACTCTCCGCGATGTAGTCTTTCAGAGCTTGTCTCTCAGGACCAGAAATATTAAACATCCTGGCCTTAGGTAATTTGGCCCCGGGTTTTAGCCTAATAGCACAGTCATAGGCTCTATGTGGAGGCAGTTCTGAGCAACCCTTCTCAGAGAAAACATCCGCGAAATCCTGCAAAGCCTCCGGCAGGCTGGGCGTCACGGCGGACACACATGTGGCCAAGCAATTGTCTTGGCAGAAACCACTCCATTGTACTATGTCCTGAGTTTTCCAATCAATTACCGGGTTGTGCCTGGACAGCCATGGAAAACCCAGGACCATTTGAGCTGGGAGATTACGGAGGACCCTACATGTAACCGACTCAGAATGTAGGACCCCAATGTGGAGTTTCACCTCTGCCACAAACTCAGTAATCTCCCCTTGAAGGAGGGGAACAGCATTAATGGTCACCACCTGTATGGGGTGAGGAAGTTTTTCAATCTTAAACCCGGCGGTGTGTGCAAACTCCTCATCTATGAGATTGGTGGCGGAACCGCTATCCACAAACACTGATATAGGTAGCTCTCTGCCGGCGACAATAACCTTGGCAGGGAGCATACATTGAGATACCATCATGGAGGATATGCATACGCTCAGTTGGGTCTCCTCCATACCCTCTGAGCTTAACAGTTTTCCGCCGGTGTGACCCTCTTAGGTAGTACCGGGCAAACGTTAACATAATGACCACCTTTACCACAGTAGAAACATGCTCCGGACTTCCGGACTCCCGGAGCGCGAGGCCGAACCTGTGCCACGCCAGCAATCTGCATAGGTTCAGGGGACTCATCTACTTCAACCACACCTGCACCTCTGTTTTCCCCCAGAGGTAGCGTCTCCTGTGCCCCCTGACGAAAACGGCGATCAATACGTATCACCAAACTCATGGCAGACTCCAATGATGCCGGAGTCTCATACATCAGGAGGGCTTGTTTCACCCTCCCTGATACCCCATGAATAAACTGGCTCCGCAGTGCTGGGTCATTCCACTGTGTGTCTACAGCCCAGCGGCGAAATTCCGAACAATAGTCTTCTGCCAAGCGCTCCCCCTGGCGGAGGGCGCGGATTTTAGATTCCGCTAGAGCCAGTCGGTCAGGGTCATCGTAAATGAGCCCGAGGGCAGAAAAAACATTATCGACCGAATGAAATGTAGCAGAGTCAGGTGGTAAGGAAAATGCCCATGCTTGGGGGTCACCACTCAGTAATGACAACACCAGCCCTACTCGCTGGGCCTCATTACCTGAGGATATTGGCCGCATGCGGAAGTATAATTTGCAGGCCTCCCGAAATACGACAAATTTGCTGCGATCGCCTGAAAATCGTTCTGGCAGCGGAAACTTCGGCTCTGCACCGATACCTGCAGATGCCGTTTGCACCTTTGCTACTACCAGGCCCTGCTGCTGAACTGCCCCATTCAACTCGGAGACCTGTATGGACAGCGCCGCCAACTGGCGGGTTATGGAATCTAATGGATCCATGGACTCCTGAAAAAATGTGGGCCGATTATAATGTCACGGGGGCTTAGTTCAACTAAGGCTGAAAGACCCGGGGCCCCTGTGGTGTCCCTTTACTAGGGGAAACCCTGTCTGACCCTCAACCCAGGGTTTTTGCTGAAGGTGCAAATGCCTGAGCCTCCGACCTTTCCTTATCTCCTGCTCAGCCCTGCACTTAACCCTCCACCCTCCACCCAGTGAGAAGTCACCACCAAAGCTCCCACACAAATAATGACAGACAGGGAGAACTTAAACTGCACTGCGCCGCACACACACAGGAATAAACAGTAATGTGAACAGGGCACAACTAAACACAAATATGGGAAGGAGAAAGGATAACGACGGATCATACGACACCAGATATGAATCTCTCTCTCTTGAACACCTCCACTCCAGACCGGAACCACTTGGTATGAAACACAAGCTATAATCGGCGACGCCCATAGGCCAGCATGACTATTTAAAGACCGTGGGCGTGACTAACCATCCAACCTGGTCTCCAGCAGGATTAACCCCCGAGAGCCTGAAGATCAGGCCGGCGCCACTGAGGCTATAGTGGCTGGAGGTGGAACTACCTCTGCCTGCCGGATGCTGTGGTGTGAACAGCGTCCGACATGACACTTGTTTGGGCTCATGAGAGGAGTAGAAAAGCATCAAAAATTTCAGTCCTGCATGATTCTACCAAGACATGTGTGTTCATTGAAACGGCTGGTTTTTGATAGTTTGGGCCCTATTGAATAATGAATGTTTTGAATTTTCTCCAAAAGTAAAGTAGTTGCAAACTCATCCTTTTAGAAACTTGTTTGGGCTGTTGAGAGGAGTAAAAAACCATCAAAAATTTCAATCCTGCATGATTCTACCAAGAAATGTGATTCTTCATTCAAAACGCTGGTTTTTGCTATTGGGCTCTATTGAATAATGAATGTTTTGAATTTTCTCCAAAAGTAAAGTAGTTGCAAACTCATGCTTTTAGAGACTTGTTTGGGCTCATGAGAGGAGTAGAAAAACATCAAAAATTTCAGTCCTGCATGATTCTACCAAGAAATGTGTGTTCATTGAAACCGCTGGTTTTTGATAGTTTGGGCCCTATTGAATAATGAATGTTTTGAATTTTCTCCAAAAGTAAAGTAGTTGCAAACTCATCCTTTTAGAAACTTGTTTGGGCTGTTGAGAGGAGTAAAAAACCATCAAAAATTTCAATCCTGCATGATTCTACCAAGAAATGTGATTCTTCATTCAAAACGCTGGTTTTTGCTATTGGGCTCTAGTGAATAATGAATGTTTTGAATTTTCTCCAAAAGTAAAGTAGTTGCAAACTCATGCTTTTAGAGACTTGTTTGGGCTCATGAGATGAGTAGAAAAACATCAAAAATTTCAGTCCTGCATGATTCTACCAAGACATGTGTGTTCATTGAAACGGCTGGTTTTTGATAGTTTGGGCCCTATTGAATAATGAATGTTTTGAATTTTCTCCAAAAGTAAAGTAGTTGCAAACTCATCCTTTTAGAAACTTGTTTGGGCTGTTGAGAGGAGTAAAAAACCATCAAAAATTTCAATCCTGCATGATTCTACCAAGAAATGTGATTCTTCATTCAAAACGCTGGTTTTTGCTATTGGGCTCTATTGAATAATGAATGTTTTGAATTTTCTCCAAAAGTAAAGTAGTTGCAAACTCATCCTTTTAGAAACTTGTTTGGGCTGTTGAGAGGAGTGAAAAACCATCAAAAATTTCAATACTGCATGATTCTACCAAGAAATGTGATTCTTCATTCAAAACGCTGGTTTTTGCTATTGGGCTCTATTGAATAATGAATGTTTTGAATTTTCTCCAAAAGTAAAGTAGTTGCAAACTCATGCTTTTAGAGACTTGTTTGGGCTCATGAGATGAGTAGAAAAACAAAAAAAATTTAAGTCCTGCATGATTCTACCAAGACATGTGTGTTCATTGAAACGGCTGGTTTTTGATAGTTTGGGCCCTATTGAATAATGAATGTTTTGAATTTTCTCCAAAAGTAAAGTAGTTGCAAACTCATCCTTTTAGAAACTTGTTTGGGCTGTTGAGAGGAGTAAAAAACCATCAAAAATTTCAATCCTGCATGATTCTACCAAGAAATGTGATTCTTCATTCAAAACGCTGGTTTTTGCTATTGGGCTCTATTGAATAATGAATGTTTTGAATTTTCTCCAAAAGTAAAGTAGTTGCAAACTCATGCTTTTAGAGACTTGCTTGGGCTCATGAGAGTAGAAAAACATCAAAAATTTCAGTCCTGCATGATTCTACCAAGAAATGTGTGTTCATTGAAACCGCTGGTTTTTGATAGTTTGGGCCCTATTGAATAATGAATGTTTTGAATTTTCTCCAAAAGTAAAGTAGTTGCAAACTCATGCTTTTAGAGACTTGTTTGGGCTCACGAGAGGAGTAGAAAAACATCAAAAATTTCAGTCCTGCATGATTCTACCAAGACATGTGTGTTCATTGAAACGGCTGGTTTTTGATAGTTTGGGACCTATTGAATAATGAATGTTTTGAATTTTCTCCAAAAGTAAAGTAGTTGCAAACTCATCCTTTTAGAAACTTGTTTGGGCTGTTGAGAGGAGTAAAAAACCATCAAAAATTTCAATCCTGCATGATTCTACCAAGAAATGTGATTCTTCATTCAAAACGCTGGTTTTTGCTATTGGGCTCTATTGAATAATGAATGTTTTGAATTTTCTCCAAAAGTAAAGTAGTTGCAAACTCATGCTTTTAGAGACTTGTTTGGGCTCATGAGAGGAGTAGAAAAACATCAAAAATTTCAGTCCTGCATGATTCTACCAAGAAATGTGTGTTCATTGAAACCGCTGGTTTTTGATAGTTTGGGCCCTATTGAATAATGAATGTTTTGAATTTTCTCCAAAAGTAAAGTAGTTGCAAACTCATCCTTTTAGAAACTTGTTTGGGCTGTTGAGAGGAGTAAAAAACCATCAAAAATTTCAATCCTGCATGATTCTACCAAGAAATGTGATTCTTCATTCAAAACGCTGGTTTTTGCTATTGGGCTCTATTGAATAATGAATGTTTTGAATTTTCTCCAAAAGTAAAGTAGTTGCAAACTCATGCTTTTAGAGACTTGTTTGGGCTCATGAGAGGAGTAGAAAAACATCAAAAATTTCAGTCCTGCATGATTCTACCAAGAAATGTGTGTTCATTGAAACCGCTGGTTTTTGATAGTTTGGGCCCTATTGAATAATGAATGTTTTGAATTTTCTCCAAAAGTAAAGTAGTTGCAAACTCATCCTTTTAGAAACTTGTTTGGGCTGTTGAGAGGAGTAAAAAACCATCAAAAATTTCAATCCTGCATGATTCTACCAAGAAATGTGATTCTTCATTCAAAACGCTGGTTTTTGCTATTGGGCTCTATTGAATAATGAATGTTTTGAATTTTCTCCAAAAGTAAAGTAGTTGCAAACTCATGCTTTTAGAGACTTGTTTGGGCTCATGAGAGGAGTAGAAAAACATCAAAAATTTCAGTCCTGCATGATTCTACCAAGAAATGTGTGTTCATTGAAACCGCTGGTTTTTGATAGTTTGGGCCCTATTGAATAATGAATGTTTTGAATTTTCTCCAAAAGTAAAGTAGTTGCAAACTCATCCTTTTAGAAACTTGTTTGGGCTGTTGAGAGGAGTAAAAAACCATCAAAAATTTCAATCCTGCATGATTCTACCAAGAAATGTGATTCTTCATTCAAAACGCTGGTTTTTGCTATTGGGCTCTATTGAATAATGAATGTTTTGAATTTTCTCCAAAAGTAAAGTAGTTGCAAACTCATGCTTTTAGAGACTTGTTTGGGCTCATGAGAGGAGTAGAAAAACATCAAAAATTTCAGTCCTGCATGATTCTACCAAGAAATGTGTGTTCATTGAAACCGCTGGTTTTTGATAGTTTGGGCCCTATTGAATAATGAATGTTTTGAATTTTCTCCAAAAGTAAAGTAGTTGCAAACTCATCCTTTTAGAAACTTGTTTGGGCTGTTGAGAGGAGTGAAAAACCATCAAAAATTTCAATCCTGCATGATTTTACCAAGAAATGTGATTCTTCATTCAAAACCTGATTTTTGCTATTGGGCTCTATTGAATAGTGAATGTTTTGAATTTTCTCCAAAAGTAAAGTAGTTGCAAACTCATGCTTTTAGAGACTTGTTTGGGCTCATGAGAGGAGTAGAAAAACATCAAAAATTTCAGTCCTGCATGATTCTACCAAGAAATGTGTGTTCATTGAAACGGCTGGTTTTTGATAGTTTGGGCCCTATTGAATAATGAATGTTTTGAATTTTCTCCAAAAGTAAAGTAGTTGCAAACTCATCCTTTTAGAAACTTGTTTGGGCTGTTGAGAGGAGTAAAAAACCATCAAAAATTTCAATCCTGCATGATTTTACCAAGAAATGTGATTCTTCATTCAAAACCTGATTTTTGCTATTGGGCTCTATTGAATAGTGAATGTTTTGAATTTTCTCCAAAAGTAAAGTAGTTGCAAACTCATGCTTTTAGAGACTTGTTTGGGCTCATGAGAGGAGTAGAAAAACATCAAAAATTTCAGTCCTGCATGATTCTACCAAGAAATGTGTGTTCATTGAAACCGCTGGTTTTTGATAGTTTGGGCCCTATTGAATAATGAATGTTTTGAATTTTCTCCAAAAGTAAAGTAGTTGCAAACTCATCCTTTTAGAAACTTGTTTGGGCTGTTGAGAGGAGTAAAAAACCATCAAAAATTTCAATCCTGCATGATTCTACCAAGAAATGTGATTCTTCATTCAAAACGCTGGTTTTTGCTATTGGGCTCTATTGAATAATGAATGTTTTGAATTTTCTCCAAAAGTAAAGTAGTTGCAAACTCATGCTTTTAGAGACTTGTTTGGGCTCATGAGAGGAGTAGAAAAACATCAAAAATTTCAGTCCTGCATGATTCTACCAAGAAATGTGTGTTCATTGAAACCGCTGGTTTTATGATAGTTTGGGCCCTATTGAATAATGAATGTTTTGAATTTTCTCCAAAAGTAAAGTAGTTGCAAACTCATCCTTTTAGAAACTTGTTTGGGCTGTTGAGAGGAGTAAAAAACCATCAAAAATTTCAATCCTGCATGATTCTACCAAGAAATGTGATTCTTCATTCAAAACGCTGGTTTTTGCTATTGGGCTCTATTGAATAATGAATGTTTTGAATTTTCTCCAAAAGTAAAGTAGTTGCAAACTCATGCTTTTAGAGACTTGTTTGGGCTCATGAGAGGAGTAGAAAAACATCAAAAATTTCAGTCCTGCATGATTCTACCAAGAAATGTGTGTTCATTCAAACCGCTGGTTTTTGATAGTTTGTGCCCTATTGAATAATGAATGTTTTGAATTTTCTCCAAAAGTAAAGTAGTTGCAAACTCATGCTTTTAGAGGCTTGTTTGGGCTCATGAGGGGAGTAGAAAAACATCAAAAATTTCAGTCCTGCATGATTCTACCAAGAAATGTGTGTTCATTGAAACCGCTGGTTTTTGAAAGTTTGGGCCCTATTGAATAATGAATGTTTTGAATTTTCTCCAAAAGTAAAGTAGTTGCAAACTCATCCTCTTAGAAACTTGTTTGGGCTGTTGAGAGGAGTAAAAAACCATCAAAAATTTCAATCCTACATGATTCTACCAAGAAATGTGATTCTTCATTCAAAACGCTGGTTTTTGCTATTGGGCTCTATTGAATAATGAATGTTTTGAATTTTCTCCAAAAGTAAAGTAGTTGCAAACTCATGCTTTTAGAGACTTGTTTGGGCTCATGAGAGGAGTAGAAAAACATCAAAAATTTCAGTCCTGCATGATTCTACCAAGAAATGTGTGTTCATTCAAACCGCTGGTTTTTGATAGTTTGGGCCCTATTGAATAATGAATGTTTTGAATTTTCTCCAAAAGTAAAGTAGTTGCAAACTCATGCTTTTAGAGACTTGTTTGGGCTCATGAGAGGAGTAGAAAAACATCAAAAATTTCAGTCCTGCATGATTCTACCAAGAAATGTGTGTTCATTGAAACCGCTGGTTTTTGATAGTTTGGGCCCTATTGAATAATGAATGTTTTGAATTTTCTCCAAAAGTAAAGTAGTTGCAATCTCATCCTTTTAGAAACTTGTTTGGGCTGTTGAGAGGAGTAAAAAAAACCATCAAAAATTTCAATCCTGCATGATTCTACCAATAAATGTGATTCTTCATTCAAAACGCTGGTTTTTGCTATTGGGCTCTATTGAATAATGAATGTTTTGAATTTTCTCCAAAAGTAAAGTAGTTGCAAACTCATGCTTTTAGAGACTTGTTTGGGCTCATGAGATGAGTAGAAAAACATCAAAAATTTCAGTCCTGCATGATTCTACCAAGACATGTGTGTTCATTGAAACGGCTGGTTTTTGATAGTTTGGGCCCTATTGAATAATGAATGTTTTGAATTTTCTCCAAAAGTAAAGTAGTTGCAAACTCATCCTTTTAGAAACTTGTTTGGGCTGTTGAGAGGAGTAAAAAACCATCAAAAATTTCAATCCTGCATGATTCTACCAAGAAATGTGATTCTTCATTCAAAACGCTGGTTTTCGCTATTGGGCTCTATTGAATAATGAATGTTTTGAATTTTCTCCAAAAGTAAAGTAGTTGCAAACTCATGCTTTTAGAGACTTGTTTGGGCTCATGAGAGGAGTAGAAAAACATCAAAAATTTCAGTCCTGCATGATTCTACCAAGAAATGTGTGTTCATTGAAACCGCTGGTTTTTGATAGTTTGGGCCCTATTGAATAATGAATGTTTTGAATTTTCTCCAAAAGTAAAGTAGTTGCAAACTCATGCTTTTAGAGACTTGTTTGGGCTCATGAGGGGAGTAGAAAAACATCAAAAATTTCAGTCCTGCATGATTCTACCAAGAAATGTGTGTTCATTGAAACCGCTGGTTTTTGATAGTTTGGGCCCTATTGAATAATGAATGTTTTGAATTTTCTCCAAAAGTAAAGTAGTTGCAAACTCATCCTTTTAGAAACTTGTTTGGGCTGTTGAGAGGAGTAAAAAACCATCAAAAATTTCAATCCTGCATGATTCTACCAAGAAATGTGATTCTTCATTCAAAACGCTGGTTTTTGCTATTGGGCTCTATTGAATAATGAATGTTTTGAATTTTCTCCAAAAGTAAAGTAGTTGCAAACTCATGCTTTTAGAGACTTGTTTGGGCTCATGAGAGGAGTAGAAAAACATCAAAAATTTCAGTCCTGCATGATTCTACCAAGAAATGTGTGTTCATTGAAACCGCTGGTTTTTGATAGTTTGGGCCCTATTGAATAATGAATGTTTTGAATTTTCTCCAAAAGTAAAGTAGTTGCAAACTCATCCTTTTAGAAACTTGTTTGGGCTGTTGAGAGAAGTAAAAAACCATCAAAAATTTCAATCCTGCATGATTCTGCCAAGAAATGTGATTCTTCATTCAAAACGCTGGTTTTTGCTATTGGGCTCTATTGAATAATGAATGTTTTGAATTTTCTCCAAAAGTAAAGTAGTTGCAAACTCATGCTTTTAGAGACTTGTTTGGGCTCATGAGAGGAGTAGAAAAACATCAAAAATTTCAGTCCTGCATGATTCTACCAAGAAATGTGTGTTCATTGAAACGGCTGGTTTTTGATAGTTTGGGCCCTATTGAATAATGAATGTTTTGAATTTTCTCCAAAAGTAAAGTAGTTGCAAACTCATCCTTTTAGAAACTTGTTTGGGCTGTTGAGAGGAGTAAAAAACCATCAAAAATTTCAATCCTGCATGATTCTACCAAGAAATGTGATTCTTCATTCAAAACGCTGGTTTTTGCTATTGGGCTCTATTGAATAATGAATGTTTTGATTTTTCTCCAAAAGTAAAGTAGTTGCAAACTCATGCTTTTAGAGACTTGTTTGGGCTCATGAGAGGAGTAGAAAAACATCAAAAATTTCAGTCCTGCATGATTCTACCAAGAAATGTGTGTTCATTGAAACCGCTGGTTTTTGATAGTTTGGGCCCTATTGAATAATGAATGTTTTGAATTTTCTCCAAAAGTAAAGTAGTTGCAAACTCATCCTTTTAGAAACTTGTTTGGGCTGTTGAGAGGAGTAAAAAACCATCAAAAATTTCAATCCTGCATGATTCTACCAAGAAATGTGATTCTTCATTCAAAACGCTTGTTTTTGCTATTGGGCTCTATTGAATAATGAATGTTTTGAATTTTCTCCAAAGGTAAAGTAGTTGCAAACTCATGCTTTTAGAGACTTGTTTGGGCTCATGAGAGGAGTAGAAAAACATCAAAAATTTCAGTCCTGCATGATTCTACCAAGAAATGTGTGTTCATTGAAACCGCTGGTTTTTGATAGTTTGGGCCCTATTGAATAATGAATGTTTTGAATTTTCTCCAAAAGTAAAGTAGTTGCAAACTCATCCTTTTAGAAACTTGTTTGGGCTGTTGAGAGGAGTAAAAAACCATCAAAAATTTCAATCCTGCATGATTCTACCAAGAAATGTGATTCTTCATTCAAAACGCTGGTTTTTGCTATTGGGCTCTATTGAATAATGAATGTTTTGAATTTTCTCCAAAAGTAAAGGAGTTGCAAACTCATGCTTTTAGAGACTTGTTTGGGCTCATGAGAGGAGTAGAAAAACATCAAAAATTTCAGTCCTGCATGATTCTACCAAGAAATGTGTGTTCATTGAAACCGCTGGTTTTTGATAGTTTGGGCCCTATTGAATAATGAATGTTTTGAATTTTCTCCAAAAGTAAAGTAGTTGCAAACTCATCCTTTTAGAAACTTGTTTGGGCTGTTGAGAGGAGTAAAAAACCATCAAAAATTTCAATCCTGCATGATTTTACCAAGAAATGTGATTCCTCATTCAAAACCTGATTTTTGCTATTGGGCTCTATTGAATAGTGAATGTTTTGAATTTTCTCCAAAAGTAAAGTAGTTGCAAACTCATGCTTTTAGAGACTTGTTTGGGCTCATGAGATGAGTAGAAAAACATCAAAAATTTCAGTCCTGCATGATTCTACCAAGACATGTGTGTTCATTGAAATGGCTGGTTTTTGATAGTTTGTGCCCTATTGAATAATGAATGTTTTGAATTTTCTCCAAAAGTAAAGTAGTTGCAAACTCATCCTCTTAGAAACTTGTTTGGGCTGTTGAGAGGAGTAAAAAACCATCAAAAATTTCAATCCTACATGATTCTACCAAGAAATGTGATTCTTCATTCAAAACGCTGGTTTTTGCTATTGGGCTCTATTGAATAATGAATGTTTTGAATTTTCTCCAAAAGTAAAGTAGTTGCAAACTCATGCTTTTAGAGACTTGTTTGGGCTCATGAGAGGAGTAGAAAAACATCAAAAATTTCAGTCCTGCATGATTCTACCAAGAAATGTGTGTTCATTGAAACCGCTGGTTTTTGATAGTTTGGGCCCTATTGAATAATGAATGTTTTGAATTTTCTCCAAAAGTAAAGTAGTTGCAAACTCATCCTTTTAGAAACTTGTTTGGGCTGTTGAGAGGAGTAAAAAAACCATCAAAAATTTCAATCCTGCATGATTCTACCAAGAAATGTGATTCTTCATTCAAAACGCTGGTTTTTGCTATTGGGCTCTATTGAATAATGAATGTTTTGAATTTTCTCCAAAAGTAAAGTAGTTGCAAACTCATGCTTTTAGAGACTTGTTTGGGCTCATGAGATGAGTAGAAAAACATCAAAAATTTCAGTCCTGCATGATTCTACCAAGACATGTGTGTTCATTGAAACGGCTGGTTTTTGATAGTTTGGGCCCTATTGAATAATGAATGTTTTGAATTTTCTCCAAAAGTAAAGTAGTTGCAAACTCATCCTTTTAGAAACTTTTTTGGGCTGTTGAGAGGAGTAAAAAACCATCAAAAATTTCAATCCTGCATGATTCTACCAAGAAATGTGATTCTTCATTCAAAACGCTGGTTTTTGCTATTGGGCTCTATTGAATAATGAATGTTTTGAATTTTCTCCAAAAGTAAAGTAGTTGCAAACTCATGCTTTTAGAGACTTGTTTGGGCTCATGAGATGAGTAGAAAAACATCAAAAATTTCAGTCCTGCATGATTCTACCAAGACATGTGTGTTCATTGAAACGGCTGGTTTTTGATAGTTTGGGCCCTATTGAATAATGAATGTTTTGAATTTTCTCCAAAAGTAAAGTAGTTGCAAACTCATCCTTTTAGAAACTTGTTTGGGCTGTTGAGAGGAGTAAAAAACCATCAAAAATTTCAATCCTGCATGATTCTACCAAGAAATGTGATTCTTCATTCAAAACGCTGGTTTTTGCTATTGGGCTCTATTGAATAATGAATGTTTTGAATTTTCTCCAAAGGTAAAGTAGTTGCAAACTCATGCTTTTAGAGACTTGTTTGGGCTCATGAGAGGAGTAGAAAAACATCAAAAATTTCAGTCCTGCATGATTCTACCAAGAAATGTGTGTTCATTGAAACCGCTGGTTTTTGATAGTTTGGGCCCTATTGAATAATGAATGTTTTGAATTTTCTCCAAAAGTAAAGTAGTTGCAAACTCATGCTTTTAGAGACTTGTTTGGGCTCATGAGGGGAGTAGAAAAACATCAAAAATTTCAATCCTGCATGATTCTACCAAGAAATGTGATTCTTCATTCAAAACGCTGGTTTTTGCTATTGGGCTCTATTGAATAATGAATGTTTTGAATTTTCTCCAAAAGTAAAGTAGTTGCAAACTCATGCTTTTAGAGACTTGTTTGGGCTCATGAGAGGAGTAGAAAAACATCAAAAATTTCAGTCCTGCATGATTCTACCAAGAAATGTGTGTTCATTGAAACCGCTGGTTTTTGATAGTTTGGGCCCTATTGAATAATGAATGTTTTGAATTTTCTCCAAAAGTAAAGTAGTTGCAAACTCATCCTTTTAGAAACTTGTTTGGGCTGTTGAGAGGAGTAAAAAACCATCAAAAATTTCAATCCTGCATGATTCTGCCAAGAAATGTGATTCTTCATTCAAAACGCTGGTTTTTGCTATTGGGCTCTATTGAATAATGAATGTTTTGAATTTTCTCCAAAAGTAAAGTAGTTGCAAACTCATGCTTTTAGAGACTTGTTTGGGCTCATGAGAGGAGTAGAAAAACATCAAAAATTTCAGTCCTGCATGATTCTACCAAGAAATGTGTGTTCATTGAAACGGCTGGTTTTTGATAGTTTGGGCCCTATTGAATAATGAATGTTTTGAATTTTCTCCAAAAGTAAAGTAGTTGCAAACTCATCCTTTTAGAAACTTGTTTGGGCTGTTGAGAGGAGTAAAAAACCATCAAAAATTTCAATCCTGCATGATTCTACCAAGAAATGTGATTCTTCATTCAAAACGCTGGTTTTTGCTATTGGGCTCTATTGAATAATGAATGTTTTGATTTTTCTCCAAAAGTAAAGTAGTTGCAAACTCATGCTTTTAGAGACTTGTTTGGGCTCATGAGAGGAGTAGAAAAACATCAAAAATTTCAGTCCTGCATGATTCTACCAAGAAATGTGTGTTCATTGAAACCGCTGGTTTTTGATAGTTTGGGCCCTATTGAATAATGAATGTTTTGAATTTTCTCCAAAAGTAAAGTAGTTGCAAACTCATCCTTTTAGAAACTTGTTTGGGCTGTTGAGAGGAGTAAAAAACCATCAAAAATTTCAATCCTGCATGATTCTACCAAGAAATGTGATTCTTCATTCAAAACGCTGGTTTTTGCTATTGGGCTCTATTGAATAATGAATGTTTTGAATTTTCTCCAAAGGTAAAGTAGTTGCAAACTCATGCTTTTAGAGACTTGTTTGGGCTCATGAGAGGAGTAGAAAAACATCAAAAATTTCAGTCCTGCATGATTCTACCAAGAAATGTGTGTTCATTGAAACCGCTGGTTTTTGATAGTTTGGGCCCTATTGAATAATGAATGTTTTGAATTTTCTCCAAAAGTAAAGTAGTTGCAAACTCATCCTTTTAGAAACTTGTTTGGGCTGTTGAGAGGAGTAAAAAACCATCAAAAATTTCAATCCTGCATGATTCTACCAAGAAATGTGATTCTTCATTCAAAACGCTGGTTTTTGCTATTGGGCTCTATTGAATAATGAATGTTTTGAATTTTCTCCAAAAGTAAAGGAGTTGCAAACTCATGCTTTTAGAGACTTGTTTGGGCTCATGAGAGGAGTAGAAAAACATCAAAAATTTCAGTCCTGCATGATTCTACCAAGAAATGTGTGTTCATTGAAACCGCTGGTTTTTGATAGTTTGGGCCCTATTGAATAATGAATGTTTTGAATTTTCTCCAAAAGTAAAGTAGTTGCAAACTCATCCTTTTAGAAACTTGTTTGGGCTGTTGAGAGGAGTAAAAAACCATCAAAAATTTCAATCCTGCATGATTTTACCAAGAAATGTGATTCCTCATTCAAAACCTGATTTTTGCTATTGGGCTCTATTGAATAGTGAATGTTTTGAATTTTCTCCAAAAGTAAAGTAGTTGCAAACTCATGCTTTTAGAGACTTGTTTGGGCTCATGAGATGAGTAGAAAAACATCAAAAATTTCAGTCCTGCATGATTCTACCAAGACATGTGTGTTCATTGAAACGGCTGGTTTTTGATAGTTTGGGCCCTATTGAATAATGAATGTTTTGAATTTTCTCCAAAAGTAAAGTAGTTGCAAACTCATCCTCTTAGAAACTTGTTTGGGCTGTTGAGAGGAGTAAAAAACCATCAAAAATTTCAATCCTACATGATTCTACCAAGAAATGTGATTCTTCATTCAAAACGCTGGTTTTTGCTATTGGGCTCTATTGAATAATGAATGTTTTGAATTTTCTCCAAAAGTAAAGTAGTTGCAAACTCATGCTTTTAGAGACTTGTTTGGGCTCATGAGAGGAGTAGAAAAACATCAAAAATTTCAGTCCTGCATGATTCTACCAAGAAATGTGTGTTCATTGAAACCGCTGGTTTTTGATAGTTTGGGCCCTATTGAATAATGAATGTTTTGAATTTTCTCCAAAAGTAAAGTAGTTGCAAACTCATCCTTTTAGAAACTTGTTTGGGCTGTTGAGAGGAGTAAAAAACCATCAAAAATTTCAATCCTGCATGATTCTGCCAAGAAATGTGATTCTTCATTCAAAACGCTGGTTTTTGCTATTGGGCTCTATTGAATAATGAATGTTTTGAATTTTCTCCAAAAGTAAAGTAGTTGCAAACTCATGCTTTTAGAGACTTGTTTGGGCTCATGAGAGGAGTAGAAAAACATCAAAAATTTCAGTCCTGCATGATTCTACCAAGAAATGTGTGTTCATTGAAACGGCTGGTTTTTGATAGTTTGGGCCCTATTGAATAATGAATGTTTTGAATTTTCTCCAAAAGTAAAGTAGTTGCAAACTCATCCTTTTAGAAACTTGTTTGGCCTGTTGAGAGGAGTAAAAAACCATCAAAAATTTCAATCCTGCATGATTCTACCAAGAAATGTGATTCTTCATTCAAAACGCTGGTTTTTGCTATTGGGCTCTATTGAATAATGAATGTTTTGATTTTTCTCCAAAAGTAAAGTAGTTGCAAACTCATGCTTTTAGAGACTTGTTTGGGCTCATGAGAGGAGTAGAAAAACATCAAAAATTTCAGTCCTGCATGATTCTACCAAGAAATGTGTGTTCATTGAAACCGCTGGTTTTTGATAGTTTGGGCCCTATTGAATAATGAATGTTTTGAATTTTCTCCAAAAGTAAAGTAGTTGCAAACTCATCCTTTTAGAAACTTGTTTGGGCTGTTGAGAGGAGTAAAAAACCATCAAAAATTTCAATCCTGCATGATTCTACCAAGAAATGTGATTCTTCATTCAAAACGCTGGTTTTTGCTATTGGGCTCTATTGAATAATGAATGTTTTGAATTTTCTCCAAAAGTAAAGGAGTTGCAAACTCATGCTTTTAGAGACTTGTTTGGGCTCATGAGAGGAGTAGAAAAACATCAAAAATTTCAGTCCTGCATGATTCTACCAAGAAATGTGTGTTCATTGAAACCGCTGGTTTTTGATAGTTTGGGCCCTATTGAATAATGAATGTTTTGAATTTTCTCCAAAAGTAAAGTAGTTGCAAACTCATCCTTTTAGAAACTTGTTTGGGCTGTTGAGAGGAGTAAAAAACCATCAAAAATTTCAATCCTGCATGATTTTACCAAGAAATGTGATTCCTCATTCAAAACCTGATTTTTGCTATTGGGCTCTATTGAATAGTGAATGTTTTGAATTTTCTCCAAAAGTAAAGTAGTTGCAAACTCATGCTTTTAGAGACTTGTTTGGGCTCATGAGATGAGTAGAAAAACATCAAAAATTTCAGTCCTGCATGATTCTACCAAGACATGTGTGTTCATTGAAACGGCTGGTTTTTGATAGTTTGGGCCCTATTGAATAATGAATGTTTTGAATTTTCTCCAAAAGTAAAGTAGTTGCAAACTCATCCTCTTAGAAACTTGTTTGGGCTGTTGAGAAGAGTAAAAAACCATCAAAAATTTCAATCCTACATGATTCTACCAAGAAATGTGATTCTTCATTCAAAACGCTGGTTTTTGCTATTGGGCTCTATTGAATAATGAATGTTTTGAATTTTCTCCAAAAGTAAAGTAGTTGCAAACTCATGCTTTTAGAGACTTGTTTGGGCTCATGAGAGGAGTAGAAAAACATCAAAAATTTCAGTCCTGCATGATTCTACCAAGAAATGTGTGTTCATTGAAACCGCTGGTTTTTGATAGTTTGGGCCCTATTGAATAATGAATGTTTTGAATTTTCTCCAAAAGTAAAGTAGTTGCAAACTCATGCTTTTAGAGACTTGTTTGGGCTCATGAGGGGAGTAGAAAAACATCAAAAATTTCAGTCCTGCATGATTCTACCAAGAAATGTGTGTTCATTGAAACCGCTGGTTTTTGATAGTTTGGGCCCTATTGAATAATGAATGTTTTGAATTTTCTCCAAAAGTAAAGTAGTTGCAAACTCATCTTTTTAGAAACTTGTTTGGGCTGTTGAGAGGAGTAAAAAACCATCAAAAATTTCAATCCTGCATGATTCTACCAAGAAATGTGATTCTTCATTCAAAACGCTGGTTTTTGCTATTGGGCTCTATTGAATAATGAATGTTTTGAATTTTCTCCAAAGGTAAAGTAGTTGCAAACTCATGCTTTTAGAGACTTGTTTGGGCTCATGAGAGGAGTAGAAAAACATCAAAAATTTCAGTCCTGCATGATTCTACCAAGAAATGTGTGTTCATTGAAACCGCTGGTTTTTGATAGTTTGGGCCCTATTGAATAATGAATGTTTTGAATTTTCTCCAAAAGTAAAGTAGTTGCAAACTCATGCTTTTAGAGACTTGTTTGGGCTCATGAGGGGAGTAGAAAAACATCAAAAATTTCAGTCCTGCATGATTCTACCAAGAAATGTGTGTTCATTGAAACCGCTGGTTTTTGATAGTTTGGGCCCTATTGAATAATGAATGTTTTGAATTTTCTCCAAAAGTAAAGTAGTTGCAAACTCATCCTTTTAGAAACTTGTTTGGGCTGTTGAGAGGAGTAAAAAACCATCAAAAATTTCAATCCTGCATGATTCTACCAAGAAATGTGATTCTTCATTCAAAACGCTGGTTTTTGCTATTGGGCTCTATTGAATAATGAATGTTTTGAATTTTCTCCAAAAGTAAAGTAGTTGCAAACTCATGCTTTTAGAGACTTGTTTGGGCTCATGAGAGGAGTAGAAAAACATCAAAAATTTCAGTCCTGCATGATTCTACCAAGAAATGTGTGTTCATTGAAACCGCTGGTTTTTGATAGTTTGGGCCCTATTGAATAATGAATGTTTTGAATTTTCTCCAAAAGTAAAGTAGTTGCAAACTCATCCTTTTAGAAACTTGTTTGGGCTGTTGAGAGGAGTAAAAAACCATCAAAAATTTCAATCCTGCATGATTCTGCCAAGAAATGTGATTCTTCATTCAAAACGCTGGTTTTTGCTATTGGGCTCTATTGAATAATGAATGTTTTGAATTTTCTCCAAAAGTAAAGTAGTTGCAAACTCATGCTTTTAGAGACTTGTTTGGGCTCATGAGAGGAGTAGAAAAACATCAAAAATTTCAGTCCTGCATGATTCTACCAAGAAATGTGTGTTCATTGAAACGGCTGGTTTTTGATAGTTTGGGCCCTATTGAATAATGAATGTTTTGAATTTTCTCCAAAAGTAAAGTAGTTGCAAACTCATCCTTTTAGAAACTTGTTTGGGCTGTTGAGAGGAGTAAAAAACCATCAAAAATTTCAATCCTGCATGATTCTACCAAGAAATGTGATTCTTCATTCAAAACGCTGGTTTTTGCTATTGGGCTCTATTGAATAATGAATGTTTTGATTTTTCTCCAAAAGTAAAGTAGTTGCAAACTCATGCTTTTAGAGACTTGTTTGGGCTCATGAGAGGAGTAGAAAAACATCAAAAATTTCAGTCCTGCATGATTCTACCAAGAAATGTGTGTTCATTGAAACCGCTGGTTTTTGATAGTTTGGGCCCTATTGAATAATGAATGTTTTGAATTTTCTCCAAAAGTAAAGTAGTTGCAAACTCATCCTTTTAGAAACTTGTTTGGGCTGTTGAGAGGAGTAAAAAACCATCAAAAATTTCAATCCTGCATGATTCTACCAAGAAATGTGATTCTTCATTCAAAACGCTGGTTTTTGCTATTGGGCTCTATTGAATAATGAATGTTTTGAATTTTCTCCAAAGGTAAAGTAGTTGCAAACTCATGCTTTTAGAGACTTGTTTGGGCTCATGAGAGGAGTAGAAAAACATCAAAAATTTCAGTCCTGCATGATTCTACCAAGAAATGTGTGTTCATTGAAACCGCTGGTTTTTGATAGTTTGGGCCCTATTGAATAATGAATGTTTTGAATTTTCTCCAAAAGTAAAGTAGTTGCAAACTCATCCTTTTAGAAACTTGTTTGGGCTGTTGAGAGGAGTAAAAAACCATCAAAAATTTCAATCCTGCATGATTCTACCAAGAAATGTGATTCTTCATTCAAAACGCTGGTTTTTGCTATTGGGCTCTATTGAATAATGAATGTTTTGAATTTTCTCCAAAAGTAAAGGAGTTGCAAACTCATGCTTTTAGAGACTTGTTTGGGCTCATGAGAGGAGTAGAAAAACATCAAAAATTTCAGTCCTGCATGATTCTACCAAGAAATGTGTGTTCATTGAAACCGCTGGTTTTTGATAGTTTGGGCCCTATTGAATAATGAATGTTTTGAATTTTCTCCAAAAGTAAAGTAGTTGCAAACTCATCCTTTTAGAAACTTGTTTGGGCTGTTGAGAGGAGTAAAAAACCATCAAAAATTTCAATCCTGCATGATTTTACCAAGAAATGTGATTCCTCATTCAAAACCTGATTTTTGCTATTGGGCTCTATTGAATAGTGAATGTTTTGAATTTTCTCCAAAAGTAAAGTAGTTGCAAACTCATGCTTTTAGAGACTTGTTTGGGCTCATGAGATGAGTAGAAAAACATCAAAAATTTCAGTCCTGCATGATTCTACCAAGACATGTGTGTTCATTGAAACGGCTGGTTTTTGATAGTTTGGGCCCTATTGAATAATGAATGTTTTGAATTTTCTCCAAAAGTAAAGTAGTTGCAAACTCATCCTCTTAGAAACTTGTTTGGGCTGTTGAGAGGAGTAAAAAACCATCAAAAATTTCAATCCTACATGATTCTACCAAGAAATGTGATTCTTCATTCAAAACGCTGGTTTTTGCTATTGGGCTCTATTGAATAATGAATGTTTTGAATTTTCTCCAAAAGTAAAGTAGTTGCAAACTCATGCTTTTAGAGACTTGTTTGGGCTCATGAGAGGAGTAGAAAAACATCAAAAATTTCAGTCCTGCATGATTCTACCAAGAAATGTGTGTTCATTGAAACCGCTGGTTTTTGATAGTTTGGGCCCTATTGAATAATGAATGTTTTGAATTTTCTCCAAAAGTAAAGTAGTTGCAAACTCATCCTTTTAGAAACTTGTTTGGGCTGTTGAGAGGAGTAAAAAACCATCAAAAATTTCAATCCTGCATGATTCTGCCAAGAAATGTGATTCTTCATTCAAAACGCTGGTTTTTGCTATTGGGCTCTATTGAATAATGAATGTTTTGAATTTTCTCCAAAAGTAAAGTAGTTGCAAACTCATGCTTTTAGAGACTTGTTTGGGCTCATGAGAGGAGTAGAAAAACATCAAAAATTTCAGTCCTGCATGATTCTACCAAGAAATGTGTGTTCATTGAAACGGCTGGTTTTTGATAGTTTGGGCCCTATTGAATAATGAATGTTTTGAATTTTCTCCAAAAGTAAAGTAGTTGCAAACTCATCCTTTTAGAAACTTGTTTGGGCTGTTGAGAGGAGTAAAAAACCATCAAAAATTTCAATCCTGCATGATTCTACCAAGAAATGTGATTCTTCATTCAAAACGCTGGTTTTTGCTATTGGGCTCTATTGAATAATGAATGTTTTGATTTTTCTCCAAAAGTAAAGTAGTTGCAAACTCATGCTTTTAGAGACTTGTTTGGGCTCATGAGAGGAGTAGAAAAACATCAAAAATTTCAGTCCTGCATGATTCTACCAAGAAATGTGTGTTCATTGAAACCGCTGGTTTTTGATAGTTTGGGCCCTATTGAATAATGAATGTTTTGAATTTTCTCCAAAAGTAAAGTAGTTGCAAACTCATCCTTTTAGAAACTTGTTTGGGCTGTTGAGAGGAGTAAAAAACCATCAAAAATTTCAATCCTGCATGATTCTACCAAGAAATGTGATTCTTCATTCAAAACGCTGGTTTTTGCTATTGGGCTCTATTGAATAATGAATGTTTTGAATTTTCTCCAAAGGTAAAGTAGTTGCAAACTCATGCTTTTAGAGACTTGTTTGGGCTCATGAGAGGAGTAGAAAAACATCAAAAATTTCAGTCCTGCATGATTCTACCAAGAAATGTGTGTTCATTGAAACCGCTGGTTTTTGATAGTTTGGGCCCTATTGAATAATGAATGTTTTGAATTTTCTCCAAAAGTAAAGTAGTTGCAAACTCATCCTTTTAGAAACTTGTTTGGGCTGTTGAGAGGAGTAAAAAACCATCAAAAATTTCAATCCTGCATGATTCTACCAAGAAATGTGATTCTTCATTCAAAACGCTGGTTTTTGCTATTGGGCTCTATTGAATAATGAATGTTTTGAATTTTCTCCAAAAGTAAAGGAGTTGCAAACTCATGCTTTTAGAGACTTGTTTGGGCTCATGAGAGGAGTAGAAAAACATCAAAAATTTCAGTCCTGCATGATTCTACCAAGAAATGTGTGTTCATTGAAACCGCTGGTTTTTGATAGTTTGGGCCCTATTGAATAATGAATGTTTTGAATTTTCTCCAAAAGTAAAGTAGTTGCAAACTCATCCTTTTAGAAACTTGTTTGGGCTGTTGAGAGGAGTAAAAAACCATCAAAAATTTCAATCCTGCATGATTTTACCAAGAAATGTGATTCCTCATTCAAAACCTGATTTTTGCTATTGGGCTCTATTGAATAGTGAATGTTTTGAATTTTCTCCAAAAGTAAAGTAGTTGCAAACTCATGCTTTTAGAGACTTGTTTGGGCTCATGAGATGAGTAGAAAAACATCAAAAATTTCAGTCCTGCATGATTCTACCAAGACATGTGTGTTCATTGAAACGGCTGGTTTTTGATAGTTTGGGCCCTATTGAATAATGAATGTTTTGAATTTTCTCCAAAAGTAAAGTAGTTGCAAACTCATCCTCTTAGAAACTTGTTTGGGCTGTTGAGAGGAGTAAAAAACCATCAAAAATTTCAATCCTACATGATTCTACCAAGAAATGTGATTCTTCATTCAAAACGCTGGTTTTTGCTATTGGGCTCTATTGAATAATGAATGTTTTGAATTTTCTCCAAAAGTAAAGTAGTTGCAAACTCATGCTTTTAGAGACTTGTTTGGGCTCATGAGAGGAGTAGAAAAACATCAAAAATTTCAGTCCTGCATGATTCTACCAAGAAATGTGTGTTCATTGAAACCGCTGGTTTTTGATAGTTTGGGCCCTATTGAATAATGAATGTTTTGAATTTTCTCCAAAAGTAAAGTAGTTGCAAACTCATGCTTTTAGAGACTTGTTTGGGCTCATGAGGGGAGTAGAAAAACATCAAAAATTTCAGTCCTGCATGATTCTACCAAGAAATGTGTGTTCATTGAAACCGCTGGTTTTTGATAGTTTGGGCCCTATTGAATAATGAATGTTTTGAATTTTCTCCAAAAGTAAAGTAGTTGCAAACTCATCCTTTTAGAAACTTGTTTGGGCTGTTGAGAGGAGTAAAAAACCATCAAAAATTTCAATCCTGCATGATTCTACCAAGAAATGTGATTCTTCATTCAAAACGCTGGTTTTTGCTATTGGGCTCTATTGAATAATGAATGTTTTGAATTTTCTCCAAAAGTAAAGTAGTTGCAAACTCATGCTTTTAGAGACTTGTTTGGGCTCATGAGAGGAGTAGAAAAACATCAAAAATTTCAGTCCTGCATGATTCTACCAAGAAATGTGTGTTCATTGAAACCGCTGGTTTTTGATAGTTTGGGCCCTATTGAATAATGAATGTTTTGAATTTTCTCCAAAAGTAAAGTAGTTGCAAACTCATCCTTTTAGAAACTTGTTTGGGCTGTTGAGAGGAGTAAAAAACCATCAAAAATTTCAATCCTGCATGATTCTGCCAAGAAATGTGATTCTTCATTCAAAACGCTGGTTTTTGCTATTGGGCTCTATTGAATAATGAATGTTTTGAATTTTCTCCAAAAGTAAAGTAGTTGCAAACTCATGCTTTTAGAGACTTGTTTGGGCTCATGAGAGGAGTAGAAAAACATCAAAAATTTCAGTCCTGCATGATTCTACCAAGAAATGTGTGTTCATTGAAACGGCTGGTTTTTGATAGTTTGGGCCCTATTGAATAATGAATGTTTTGAATTTTCTCCAAAAGTAAAGTAGTTGCAAACTCATCCTTTTAGAAACTTGTTTGGGCTGTTGAGAGGAGTAAAAAACCATCAAAAATTTCAATCCTGCATGATTCTACCAAGAAATGTGATTCTTCATTCAAAACGCTGGTTTTTGCTATTGGGCTCTATTGAATAATGAATGTTTTGATTTTTCTCCAAAAGTAAAGTAGTTGCAAACTCATGCTTTTAGAGACTTGTTTGGGCTCATGAGAGGAGTAGAAAAACATCAAAAATTTCAGTCCTGCATGATTCTACCAAGAAATGTGTGTTCATTGAAACCGCTGGTTTTTGATAGTTTGGGCCCTATTGAATAATGAATGTTTTGAATTTTCTCCAAAAGTAAAGTAGTTGCAAACTCATCCTTTTAGAAACTTGTTTGGGCTGTTGAGAGGAGTAAAAAACCATCAAAAATTTCAATCCTGCATGATTCTACCAAGAAATGTGATTCTTCATTCAAAACGCTGGTTTTTGCTATTGGGCTCTATTGAATAATGAATGTTTTGAATTTTCTCCAAAGGTAAAGTAGTTGCAAACTCATGCTTTTAGAGACTTGTTTGGGCTCATGAGAGGAGTAGAAAAACATCAAAAATTTCAGTCCTGCATGATTCTACCAAGAAATGTGTGTTCATTGAAACCGCTGGTTTTTGATAGTTTGGGCCCTATTGAATAATGAATGTTTTGAATTTTCTCCAAAAGTAAAGTAGTTGCAAACTCATCCTTTTAGAAACTTGTTTGGGCTGTTGAGAGGAGTAAAAAACCATCAAAAATTTCAATCCTGCATGATTCTACCAAGAAATGTGATTCTTCATTCAAAACGCTGGTTTTTGCTATTGGGCTCTATTGAATAATGAATGTTTTGAATTTTCTCCAAAAGTAAAGGAGTTGCAAACTCATGCTTTTAGAGACTTGTTTGGGCTCATGAGAGGAGTAGAAAAACATCAAAAATTTCAGTCCTGCATGATTCTACCAAGAAATGTGTGTTCATTGAAACCGCTGGTTTTTGATAGTTTGGGCCCTATTGAATAATGAATGTTTTGAATTTTCTCCAAAAGTAAAGTAGTTGCAAACTCATCCTTTTAGAAACTTGTTTGGGCTGTTGAGAGGAGTAAAAAACCATCAAAAATTTCAATCCTGCATGATTTTACCAAGAAATGTGATTCCTCATTCAAAACCTGATTTTTGCTATTGGGCTCTATTGAATAGTGAATGTTTTGAATTTTCTCCAAAAGTAAAGTAGTTGCAAACTCATGCTTTTAGAGACTTGTTTGGGCTCATGAGATGAGTAGAAAAACATCAAAAATTTCAGTCCTGCATGATTCTACCAAGACATGTGTGTTCATTGAAACGGCTGGTTTTTGATAGTTTGGGCCCTATTGAATAATGAATGTTTTGAATTTTCTCCAAAAGTAAAGTAGTTGCAAACTCATCCTCTTAGAAACTTGTTTGGGCTGTTGAGAGGAGTAAAAAACCATCAAAAATTTCAATCCTACATGATTCTACCAAGAAATGTGATTCTTCATTCAAAACGCTGGTTTTTGCTATTGGGCTCTATTGAATAATGAATGTTTTGAATTTTCTCCAAAAGTAAAGTAGTTGCAAACTCATGCTTTTAGAGACTTGTTTGGGCTCATGAGAGGAGTAGAAAAACATCAAAAATTTCAGTCCTGCATGATTCTACCAAGAAATGTGTGTTCATTGAAACGGCTGGTTTTTGATAGTTTGGGCCCTATTGAATAATGAATGTTTTGAATTTTCTCCAAAAGTAAAGTAGTTGCAAACTCATCCTTTTAGAAACTTGTTTGGGCTGTTGAGAGGAGTAAAAAACCATCAAAAATTTCAATCCTGCATGATTCTACCAAGAAATGTGATTCTTCATTCAAAACGCTGGTTTTTGCTATTGGGCTCTATTGAATAATGAATGTTTTGATTTTTCTCCAAAAGTAAAGTAGTTGCAAACTCATGCTTTTAGAGACTTGTTTGGGCTCATGAGAGGAGTAGAAAAACATCAAAAATTTCAGTCCTGCATGATTCTACCAAGAAATGTGTGTTCATTGAAACCGCTGGTTTTTGATAGTTTGGGCCCTATTGAATAATGAATGTTTTGAATTTTCTCCAAAAGTAAAGTAGTTGCAAACTCATCCTTTTAGAAACTTGTTTGGGCTGTTGAGAGGAGTAAAAAACCATCAAAAATTTCAATCCTGCATGATTCTACCAAGAAATGTGATTCTTCATTCAAAACGCTGGTTTTTGCTATTGGGCTCTATTGAATAATGAATGTTTTGAATTTTCTCCAAAGGTAAAGTAGTTGCAAACTCATGCTTTTAGAGACTTGTTTGGGCTCATGAGAGGAGTAGAAAAACATCAAAAATTTCAGTCCTGCATGATTCTACCAAGAAATGTGTGTTCATTGAAACCGCTGGTTTTTGATAGTTTGGGCCCTATTGAATAATGAATGTTTTGAATTTTCTCCAAAAGTAAAGTAGTTGCAAACTCATCCTTTTAGAAACTTGTTTGGGCTGTTGAGAGGAGTAAAAAACCATCAAAAATTTCAATCCTGCATGATTCTACCAAGAAATGTGATTCTTCATTCAAAACGCTGGTTTTTGCTATTGGGCTCTATTGAATAATGAATGTTTTGAATTTTCTCCAAAAGTAAAGGAGTTGCAAACTCATGCTTTTAGAGACTTGTTTGGGCTCATGAGAGGAGTAGAAAAACATCAAAAATTTCAGTCCTGCATGATTCTACCAAGAAATGTGTGTTCATTGAAACCGCTGGTTTTTGATAGTTTGGGCCCTATTGAATAATGAATGTTTTGAATTTTCTCCAAAAGTAAAGTAGTTGCAAACTCATCCTTTTAGAAACTTGTTTGGGCTGTTGAGAGGAGTAAAAAACCATCAAAAATTTCAATCCTGCATGATTTTACCAAGAAATGTGATTCCTCATTCAAAACCTGATTTTTGCTATTGGGCTCTATTGAATAGTGAATGTTTTGAATTTTCTCCAAAAGTAAAGTAGTTGCAAACTCATGCTTTTAGAGACTTGTTTGGGCTCATGAGATGAGTAGAAAAACATCAAAAATTTCAGTCCTGCATGATTCTACCAAGACATGTGTGTTCATTGAAACGGCTGGTTTTTGATAGTTTGGGCTCTATTGAATAATGAATGTTTTGAATTTTCTCCAAAAGTAAAGTAGTTGCAAACTCATCCTCTTAGAAACTTGTTTGGGCTGTTGAGAGGAGTAAAAAACCATCAAAAATTTCAATCCTACATGATTCTACCAAGAAATGTGATTCTTCATTCAAAACGCTGGTTTTTGCTATTGGGCTCTATTGAATAATGAATGTTTTGAATTTTCTCCAAAAGTAAAGTAGTTGCAAACTCATGCTTTTAGAGACTTGTTTGGGCTCATGAGAGGAGTAGAAAAACATCAAAAATTTCAGTCCTGCATGATTCTACCAAGAAATGTGTGTTCATTGAAACCGCTGGTTTTTGATAGTTTGGGCCCTATTGAATAATGAATGTTTTGAATTTTCTCCAAAAGTAAAGTAGTTGCAAACTCATCCTTTTAGAAACTTGTTTGGGCTGTTGAGAGGAGTAAAAAACCATCAAAAATTTCAATCCTGCATGATTCTGCCAAGAAATGTGATTCTTCATTCAAAACGCTGGTTTTTGCTATTGGGCTCTATTGAATAATGAATGTTTTGAATTTTCTCCAAAAGTAAAGTAGTTGCAAACTCATGCTTTTAGAGACTTGTTTGGGCTCATGAGAGGAGTAGAAAAACATCAAAAATTTCAGTCCTGCATGATTCTACCAAGAAATGTGTGTTCATTGAAACGGCTGGTTTTTGATAGTTTGGGCCCTATTGAATAATGAATGTTTTGAATTTTCTCCAAAAGTAAAGTAGTTGCAAACTCATCCTTTTAGAAACTTGTTTGGGCTGTTGAGAGGAGTAAAAAACCATCAAAAATTTCAATCCTGCATGATTCTACCAAGAAATGTGATTCTTCATTCAAAACGCTGGTTTTTGCTATTGGGCTCTATTGAATAATGAATGTTTTGATTTTTCTCCAAAAGTAAAGTAGTTGCAAACTCATGCTTTTAGAGACTTGTTTGGGCTCATGAGAGGAGTAGAAAAACATCAAAAATTTCAGTCCTGCATGATTCTACCAAGAAATGTGTGTTCATTGAAACCGCTGGTTTTTGATAGTTTGGGCCCTATTGAATAATGAATGTTTTGAATTTTCTCCAAAAGTAAAGTAGTTGCAAACTCATCCTTTTAGAAACTTGTTTGGGCTGTTGAGAGGAGTAAAAAACCATCAAAAATTTCAATCCTGCATGATTCTACCAAGAAATGTGATTCTTCATTCAAAACGCTGGTTTTTGCTATTGGGCTCTATTGAATAATGAATGTTTTGAATTTTCTCCAAAGGTAAAGTAGTTGCAAACTCATGCTTTTAGAGACTTGTTTGGGCTCATGAGAGGAGTAGAAAAACATCAAAAATTTCAGTCCTGCATGATTCTACCAAGAAATGTGTGTTCATTGAAACCGCTGGTTTTTGATAGTTTGGGCCCTATTGAATAATGAATGTTTTGAATTTTCTCCAAAAGTAAAGTAGTTGCAAACTCATCCTTTTAGAAACTTGTTTGGGCTGTTGAGAGGAGTAAAAAACCATCAAAAATTTCAATCCTGCATGATTCTACCAAGAAATGTGATTCTTCATTCAAAACGCTGGTTTTTGCTATTGGGCTCTATTGAATAATGAATGTTTTGAATTTTCTCCAAAAGTAAAGGAGTTGCAAACTCATGCTTTTAGAGACTTGTTTGGGCTCATGAGAGGAGTAGAAAAACATCAAAAATTTCAGTCCTGCATGATTCTACCAAGAAATGTGTGTTCATTGAAACCGCTGGTTTTTGATAGTTTGGGCCCTATTGAATAATGAATGTTTTGAATTTTCTCCAAAAGTAAAGTAGTTGCAAACTCATCCTTTTAGAAACTTGTTTGGGCTGTTGAGAGGAGTAAAAAACCATCAAAAATTTCAATCCTGCATGATTTTACCAAGAAATGTGATTCCTCATTCAAAACCTGATTTTTGCTATTGGGCTCTATTGAATAGTGAATGTTTTGAATTTTCTCCAAAAGTAAAGTAGTTGCAAACTCATGCTTTTAGAGACTTGTTTGGGCTCATGAGATGAGTAGAAAAACATCAAAAATTTCAGTCCTGCATGATTCTACCAAGACATGTGTGTTCATTGAAACGGCTGGTTTTTGATAGTTTGGGCCCTATTGAATAATGAATGTTTTGAATTTTCTCCAAAAGTAAAGTAGTTGCAAACTCATCCTCTTAGAAACTTGTTTGGGCTGTTGAGAGGAGTAAAAAACCATCAAAAATTTCAATCCTACATGATTCTACCAAGAAATGTGATTCTTCATTCAAAACGCTGGTTTTTGCTATTGGGCTCTATTGAATAATGAATGTTTTGAATTTTCTCCAAAAGTAAAGTAGTTGCAAACTCATGCTTTTAGAGACTTGTTTGGGCTCATGAGAGGAGTAGAAAAACATCAAAAATTTCAGTCCTGCATGATTCTACCAAGAAATGTGTGTTCATTGAAACCGCTGGTTTTTGATAGTTTGGGCCCTATTGAATAATGAATGTTTTGAATTTTCTCCAAAAGTAAAGTAGTTGCAAACTCATCCTTTTAGAAACTTGTTTGGGCTGTTGAGAGGAGTAAAAAAACCATCAAAAATTTCAATCCTGCATGATTCTACCAAGAAATGTGATTCTTCATTCAAAACGCTGGTTTTTGCTATTGGGCTCTATTGAATAATGAATGTTTTGAATTTTCTCCAAAAGTAAAGTAGTTGCAAACTCATGCTTTTAGAGACTTGTTTGGGCTCATGAGATGAGTAGAAAAACATCAAAAATTTCAGTCCTGCATGATTCTACCAAGACATGTGTGTTCATTGAAACGGCTGGTTTTTGATAGTTTGGGCCCTATTGAATAATGAATGTTTTGAATTTTCTCCAAAAGTAAAGTAGTTGCAAACTCATCCTTTTAGAAACTTGTTTGGGCTGTTGAGAGGAGTAAAAAACCATCAAAAATTTCAATCCTGCATGATTCTACCAAGAAATGTGATTCTTCATTCAAAACGCTGGTTTTCGCTATTGGGCTCTATTGAATAATGAATGTTTTGAATTTTCTCCAAAAGTAAAGTAGTTGCAAACTCATGCTTTTAGAGACTTGTTTGGGCTCATGAGAGGAGTAGAAAAACATCAAAAATTTCAGTCCTGCATGATTCTACCAAGAAATGTGTGTTCATTGAAACCGCTGGTTTTTGATAGTTTGGGCCCTATTGAATAATGAATGTTTTGAATTTTCTCCAAAAGTAAAGTAGTTGCAAACTCATGCTTTTAGAGACTTGTTTGGGCTCATGAGAGGAGTAGAAAAACATCAAAAATTTCAGTCCTGCATGATTCTACCAAGAAATGTGTGTTCATTGAAACCGCTGGTTTTTGATAGTTTGGGCCCTATTGAATAATGAATGTTTTGAATTTTCTCCAAAAGTAAAGTAGTTGCAAACTCATCCTTTTAGAAACTTGTTTGGGCTGTTGAGAGGAGTAAAAAACCATCAAAAATTTCAATCCTGCATGATTCTGCCAAGAAATGTGATTCTTCATTCAAAACGCTGGTTTTTGCTATTGGGCTCTATTGAATAATGAATGTTTTGAATTTTCTCCAAAAGTAAAGTAGTTGCAAACTCATGCTTTTAGAGACTTGTTTGGGCTCATGAGAGGAGTAGAAAAACATCAAAAATTTCAGTCCTGCATGATTCTACCAAGAAATGTGTGTTCATTGAAACGGCTGGTTTTTGATAGTTTGGGCCCTATTGAATAATGAATGTTTTGAATTTTCTCCAAAAGTAAAGTAGTTGCAAACTCATCCTTTTAGAAACTTGTTTGGGCTGTTGAGAGGAGTAAAAAACCATCAAAAATTTCAATCCTGCATGATTCTACCAAGAAATGTGATTCTTCATTCAAAACGCTGGTTTTCGCTATTGGGCTCTATTGAATAATGAATGTTTTGAATTTTCTCCAAAAGTAAAGTAGTTGCAAACTCATGCTTTTAGAGACTTGTTTGGGCTCATGAGAGGAGTAGAAAAACATCAAAAATTTCAGTCCTGCATGATTCTACCAAGAAATGTGTGTTCATTCAAACCGCTGGTTTTTGATAGTTTGTGCCCTATTGAATAATGAATGTTTTGAATTTTCTCCAAAAGTAAAGTAGTTGCAAACTCATGCTTTTAGAGACTTGTTTGGGCTCATGAGGGGAGTAGAAAAACATCAAAAATTTCAGTCCTGCATGATTCTACCAAGAAATGTGTGTTCATTGAAACCGCTGGTTTTTGATAGTTTGGGCCCTATTGAATAATGAATGTTTTGAATTTTCTCCAAAAGTAAAGTAGTTGCAAACTCATCCTTTTAGAAACTTGTTTGGGCTGTTGAGAGGAGTAAAAAACCATCAAAAATTTCAATCCTGCATGATTCTACCAAGAAATGTGATTCTTCATTCAAAACGCTGGTTTTTGCTATTGGGCTCTATTGAATAATGAATGTTTTGAATTTTCTCCAAAAGTAAAGTAGTTGCAAACTCATGCTTTTAGAGACTTGTTTGGGCTCATGAGAGGAGTAGAAAAACATCAAAAATTTCAGTCCTGCATGATTCTACCAAGAAATGTGTGTTCATTGAAACCGCTGGTTTTTGATAGTTTGGGCCCTATTGAATAATGAATGTTTTGAATTTTCTCCAAAAGTAAAGTAGTTGCAAACTCATCCTTTTAGAAACTTGTTTGGGCTGTTGAGAGGAGTAAAAAACCATCAAAAATTTCAATCCTGCATGATTCTACCAAGAAATGTGATTCTTCATTCAAAACGCTGGTTTTTGCTATTGGGCTCTATTGAATAATGAATGTTTTGAATTTTCTCCAAAAGTAAAGTAGTTGCAAACTCATGCTTTTAGAGACTTGTTTGGGCTCATGAGAGGAGTAGAAAAACATCAAAAATTTCAGTCCTGCATGATTCTACCAAGAAATGTGTGTTCATTGAAACGGCTGGTTTTTGATAGTTTGGGCCCTATTGAATAATGAATGTTTTGAATTTTCTCCAAAAGTAAAGTAGTTGCAAACTCATCCTTTTAGAAACTTGTTTGGGCTGTTGAGAGGAGTAAAAAACCATCAAAAATTTCAATCCTGCATGATTCTACCAAGAAATGTGATTCTTCATTCAAAACGCTGGTTTTTGCTATTGGGCTCTATTGAATAATGAATGTTTTGATTTTTCTCCAAAAGTAAAGTAGTTGCAAACTCATGCTTTTAGAGACTTGTTTGGGCTCATGAGAGGAGTAGAAAAACATCAAAAATTTCAGTCCTGCATCATTCTACCAAGAAATGTGTGTTCATTGAAACCGCTGGTTTTTGATAGTTTGGGCCCTATTGAATAATGAATGTTTTGAATTTTCTCCAAAAGTAAAGTAGTTGCAAACTCATCCTTTTAGAAACTTGTTTGGGCTGTTGAGAGGAGTAAAAAAACATCAAAAATTTCAATCCTGCATGATTCTACCAAGAAATGTGATTCTTCATTCAAAACGCTGGTTTTTGCTATTGGGCTCTATTGAATAATGAATGTTTTGAATTTTCTCCAAAAGTAAAGTAGTTGCAAACTCATGCTTTTAGAGACTTGTTTGGGCTCATGAGAGGAGTAGAAAAACATCAAAAATTTCAGTCCTGCATGATTCTACCAAGAAATGTGTGTTCATTGAAACCGCTGGTTTTTGATAGTTTGGGCCCTATTGAATAATGAATGTTTTGAATTTTCTCCAAAAGTAAAGTAGTTGCAAACTCATCCTTTTAGAAACTTGTTTGGGCTGTTGAGAGGAGTAAAAAAACCATCAAAAATTTCAATCCTGCATGATTCTACCAAGAAATGTGATTCTTCATTCAAAACGCTGGTTTTTGCTATTGGGCTCTATTGAATAATGAATGTTTTGAATTTTCTCCAAAAGTAAAGTAGTTGCAAACTCATGCTTTTAGAGACTTGTTTGGGCTCATGAGATGAGTAGAAAAACATCAAAAATTTCAGTCCTGCATGATTCTACCAAGACATGTGTGTTCATTGAAACGGCTGGTTTTTGATAGTTTGGGCCCTATTGAATAATGAATGTTTTGAATTTTCTCCAAAAGTAAAGTAGTTGCAAACTCATCCTTTTAGAAACTTGTTTGGGCTGTTGAGAGGAGTAAAAAACCATCAAAAATTTCAATCCTGCATGATTCTACCAAGAAATGTGATTCTTCATTCAAAACGCTGGTTTTTGCTATTGGGCTCTATTGAATAATGAATGTTTTGAATTTTCTCCAAAAGTAAAGTAGTTGCAAACTCATGCTTTTAGAGACTTGTTTGGGCTCATGAGATGAGTAGAAAAACATCAAAAATTTCAGTCCTGCATGATTCTACCAAGACATGTGTGTTCATTGAAACGGCTGGTTTTTGATAGTTTGGGCCCTATTGAATAATGAATGTTTTGAATTTTCTCCAAAAGTAAAGTAGTTGCAAACTCATCCTTTTAGAAACTTGTTTGGGCTGTTGAGAGGAGTAAAAAACCATCAAAAATTTCAATCCTGCATGATTCTACCAAGAAATGTGATTCTTCATTCAAAACGCTGGTTTTTGCTATTGGGCTCTATTGAATAATGAATGTTTTGAATTTTCTCCAAAAGTAAAGTAGTTGCAAACTCATGCTTTTAGAGACTTGTTTGGGCTCATGAGATGAGTAGAAAAACATCAAAAATTTCAGTCCTGCATGATTCTACCAAGACATGTGTGTTCATTGAAACGGCTGGTTTTTGATAGTTTGGGCCCTATTGAATAATGAATGTTTTGAATTTTCTCCAAAAGTAAAGTAGTTGCAAACTCATGCTTTTAGAGACTTGTTTGGGCTCATGAGGGGAGTAGAAAAACATCAAAAATTTCAGTCCTGCATGATTCTACCAAGAAATGTGTGTTCATTGAAACCGCTAGTTTTTGATAGTTTGGGCCCTATTGAATAATGAATGTTTTGAATTTTCTCCAAAAGTAAAGTAGTTGCAAACTCATCCTTTAAGAAACTTGTTTGGGCTGTTGAGAGGAGTAAAAAACCATCAAAAATTTCAATCCTGCATGATTCTACCAAGAAATGTGATTCTTCATTCAAAACGCTGGTTTTTGCTATTGGGCTCTATTGAATAATGAATGTTTTGAATTTTCTCCAAAAGTAAAGTAGTTGCAAACTCATGCTTTTAGAGACTTGTTTGGGCTCATGAGAGGAGTAGAAAAACATCAAAAATTTCAGTCCTGCATGATTCTACCAAGAAATGTGTGTTCATTGAAACCGCTGGTTTTTGATAGTTTGGGCCCTATTGAATAATGAATGTTTTGAATTTTCTCCAAAAGTAAAGTAGTTGCAAACTCATCCTTTTAGAAACTTGTTTGGGCTGTTGAGAGGAGTAAAAAACCATCAAAAATTTCAATCCTGCATGATTCTGCCAAGAAATGTGATTCTTCATTCAAAACGCTGGTTTTTGCTATTGGGCTCTATTGAATAATGAATGTTTTGAATTTTCTCCAAAAGTAAAGTAGTTGCAAACTCATGCTTTTAGAGACTTGTTTGGGCTCATGAGAGGAGTAGAAAAACATCAAAAATTTCAGTCCTGCATGATTCTACCAAGAAATGTGTGTTCATTGAAACCGCTGGTTTTTGATAGTTTGGGCCCTATTGAATAATGAATGTTTTGAATTTTCTCCAAAAGTAAAGTAGTTGCAAACTCATCCTTTTAGAAACTTGTTTGGGCTGTTGAGAGGAGTAAAAAACCATCAAAAATTTCAATCCTGCATGATTTTACCAAGAAATGTGATTCCTCATTCAAAACCTGATTTTTGCTATTGGGCTCTATTGAATAGTGAATGTTTTGAATTTTCTCCAAAAGTAAAGTAGTTGCAAACTCATGCTTTTAGAGACTTGTTTGGGCTCATGAGATGAGTAGAAAAACATCAAAAATTTCAGTCCTGCATGATTCTACCAAGACATGTGTGTTCATTGAAACGGCTGGTTTTTGATAGTTTGGGCCCTATTGAATAATGAATGTTTTGAATTTTCTCCAAAAGTAAAGTAGTTGCAAACTCATCCTCTTAGAAACTTGTTTGGGCTGTTGAGAGGAGTAAAAAACCATCAAAAATTTCAATCCTACATGATTCTACCAAGAAATGTGATTCTTCATTCAAAACGCTGGTTTTTGCTATTGGGCTCTATTGAATAATGAATGTTTTGAATTTTCTCCAAAAGTAAAGTAGTTGCAAACTCATGCTTTTAGAGACTTGTTTGGGCTCATGAGAGGAGTAGAAAAACATCAAAAATTTCAGTCCTGCATGATTCTACCAAGAAATGTGTGTTCATTGAAACCGCTGGTTTTTGATAGTTTGGGCCCTATTGAATAATGAATGTTTTGAATTTTCTCCAAAAGTAAAGTAGTTGCAAACTCATCCTTTTAGAAACTTGTTTGGGCTGTTGAGAGGAGTAAAAAAACCATCAAAAATTTCAATCCTGCATGATTCTACCAAGAAATGTGATTCTTCATTCAAAACGCTGGTTTTTGCTATTGGGCTCTATTGAATAATGAATGTTTTGAATTTTCTCCAAAAGTAAAGTAGTTGCAAACTCATGCTTTTAGAGACTTGTTTGGGCTCATGAGATGAGTAGAAAAACATCAAAAATTTCAGTCCTGCATGATTCTACCAAGACATGTGTGTTCATTGAAACGGCTGGTTTTTGATAGTTTGGGCCCTATTGAATAATGAATGTTTTGAATTTTCTCCAAAAGTAAAGTAGTTGCAAACTCATCCTTTTAGAAACTTGTTTGGGCTGTTGAGAGGAGTAAAAAACCATCAAAAATTTCAATCCTGCATGATTCTACCAAGAAATGTGATTCTTCATTCAAAACGCTGGTTTTTGCTATTGGGCTCTATTGAATAATGAATGTTTTGAATTTTCTCCAAAAGTAAAGTAGTTGCAAACTCATGCTTTTAGAGACTTGTTTGGGCTCATGAGATGAGTAGAAAAACATCAAAAATTTCAGTCCTGCATGATTCTACCAAGACATGTGTGTTCATTGAAACGGCTGGTTTTTGATAGTTTGGGCCCTATTGAATAATGAATGTTTTGAATTTTCTCCAAAAGTAAAGTAGTTGCAAACTCATCCTTTTAGAAACTTGTTTGGGCTGTTGAGAGGAGTAAAAAACCATCAAAAATTTCAATCCTGCATGATTCTACCAAGAAATGTGATTCTTCATTCAAAACGCTGGTTTTTGCTATTGGGCTCTATTGAATAATGAATGTTTTGAATTTTCTCCAAAAGTAAAGTAGTTGCAAACTCATGCTTTTAGAGACTTGTTTGGGCTCATGAGATGAGTAGAAAAACATCAAAAATTTCAGTCCTGCATGATTCTACCAAGACATGTGTGTTCATTGAAACGGCTGGTTTTTGATAGTTTGGGCCCTATTGAATAATGAATGTTTTGAATTTTCTCCAAAAGTAAAGTAGTTGCAAACTCATGCTTTTAGAGACTTGTTTGGGCTCATGAGGGGAGTAGAAAAACATCAAAAATTTCAGTCCTGCATGATTCTACCAAGAAATGTGTGTTCATTGAAACCGCTGGTTTTTGATAGTTTGGGCCCTATTGAATAATGAATGTTTTGAATTTTCTCCAAAAGTAAAGTAGTTGCAAACTCATCCTTTTAGAAACTTGTTTGGGCTGTTGAGAGGAGTAAAAAACCATCAAAAATTTCAATCCTGCATGATTCTACCAAGAAATGTGATTCTTCATTCAAAACGCTGGTTTTTGCTATTGGGCTCTATTGAATAATGAATGTTTTGAATTTTCTCCAAAAGTAAAGTAGTTGCAAACTCATGCTTTTAGAGACTTGTTTGGGCTCATGAGAGGAGTAGAAAAACATCAAAAATTTCAGTCCTGCATGATTCTACCAAGAAATGTGTGTTCATTGAAACCGCTGGTTTTTGATAGTTTGGGCCCTATTGAATAATGAATGTTTTGAATTTTCTCCAAAAGTAAAGTAGTTGCAAACTCATCCTTTTAGAAACTTGTTTGGGCTGTTGAGAGGAGTAAAAAACCATCAAAAATTTCAATCCTGCATGATTCTGCCAAGAAATGTGATTCTTCATTCAAAACGCTGGTTTTTGCTATTGGGCTCTATTGAATAATGAATGTTTTGAATTTTCTCCAAAAGTAAAGTAGTTGCAAACTCATGCTTTTAGAGACTTGTTTGGGCTCATGAGAGGAGTAGAAAAACATCAAAAATTTCAGTCCTGCATGATTCTACCAAGAAATGTGTGTTCATTGAAACCGCTGGTTTTTGATAGTTTGGGCCCTATTGAATAATGAATGTTTTGAATTTTCTCCAAAAGTAAAGTAGTTGCAAACTCATCCTTTTAGAAACTTGTTTGGGCTGTTGAGAGGAGTAAAAAACCATCAAAAATTTCAATCCTGCATGATTTTACCAAGAAATGTGATTCCTCATTCAAAACCTGATTTTTGCTATTGGGCTCTATTGAATAGTGAATGTTTTGAATTTTCTCCAAAAGTAAAGTAGTTGCAAACTCATGCTTTTAGAGACTTGTTTGGGCTCATGAGATGAGTAGAAAAACATCAAAAATTTCAGTCCTGCATGATTCTACCAAGACATGTGTGTTCATTGAAACGGCTGGTTTTTGATAGTTTGGGCCCTATTGAATAATGAATGTTTTGAATTTTCTCCAAAAGTAAAGTAGTTGCAAACTCATCCTCTTAGAAACTTGTTTGGGCTGTTGAGAGGAGTAAAAAACCATCAAAAATTTCAATCCTACATGATTCTACCAAGAAATGTGATTCTTCATTCAAAACGCTGGTTTTTGCTATTGGGCTCTATTGAATAATGAATGTTTTGAATTTTCTCCAAAAGTAAAGTAGTTGCAAACTCATGCTTTTAGAGACTTGTTTGGGCTCATGAGAGGAGTAGAAAAACATCAAAAATTTCAGTCCTGCATGATTCTACCAAGAAATGTGTGTTCATTGAAACCGCTGGTTTTTGATAGTTTGGGCCCTATTGAATAATGAATGTTTTGAATTTTCTCCAAAAGTAAAGTAGTTGCAAACTCATCCTTTTAGAAACTTGTTTGGGCTGTTGAGAGGAGTAAAAAAACCATCAAAAATTTCAATCCTGCATGATTCTACCAAGAAATGTGATTCTTCATTCAAAACGCTGGTTTTTGCTATTGGGCTCTATTGAATAATGAATGTTTTGAATTTTCTCCAAAAGTAAAGTAGTTGCAAACTCATGCTTTTAGAGACTTGTTTGGGCTCATGAGATGAGTAGAAAAACATCAAAAATTTCAGTCCTGCATGATTCTACCAAGACATGTGTGTTCATTGAAACGGCTGGTTTTTGATAGTTTGGGCCCTATTGAATAATGAATGTTTTGAATTTTCTCCAAAAGTAAAGTAGTTGCAAACTCATCCTTTTAGAAACTTGTTTGGGCTGTTGAGAGGAGTAAAAAACCATCAAAAATTTCAATCCTGCATGATTCTACCAAGAAATGTGATTCTTCATTCAAAACGCTGGTTTTCGCTATTGGGCTCTATTGAATAATGAATGTTTTGAATTTTCTCCAAAAGTAAAGTAGTTGCAAACTCATGCTTTTAGAGACTTGTTTGGGCTCATGAGAGGAGTAGAAAAACATCAAAAATTTCAGTCCTGCATGATTCTACCAAGAAATGTGTGTTCATTGAAACCGCTGGTTTTTGATAGTTTGGGCCCTATTGAATAATGAATGTTTTGAATTTTCTCCAAAAGTAAAGTAGTTGCAAACTCATGCTTTTAGAGACTTGTTTGGGCTCATGAGAGGAGTAGAAAAACATCAAAAATTTCAGTCCTGCATGATTCTACCAAGAAATGTGTGTTCATTGAAACCGCTGGTTTTTGATAGTTTGGGCCCTATTGAATAATGAATGTTTTGAATTTTCTCCAAAAGTAAAGTAGTTGCAAACTCATCCTTTTAGAAACTTGTTTGGGCTGTTGAGAGGAGTAAAAAACCATCAAAAATTTCAATCCTGCATGATTCTGCCAAGAAATGTGATTCTTCATTCAAAACGCTGGTTTTTGCTATTGGGCTCTATTGAATAATGAATGTTTTGAATTTTCTCCAAAAGTAAAGTAGTTGCAAACTCATGCTTTTAGAGACTTGTTTGGGCTCATGAGAGGAGTAGAAAAACATCAAAAATTTCAGTCCTGCATGATTCTACCAAGAAATGTGTGTTCATTGAAACGGCTGGTTTTTGATAGTTTGGGCCCTATTGAATAATGAATGTTTTGAATTTTCTCCAAAAGTAAAGTAGTTGCAAACTCATCCTTTTAGAAACTTGTTTGGGCTGTTGAGAGGAGTAAAAAACCATCAAAAATTTCAATCCTGCATGATTCTACCAAGAAATGTGATTCTTCATTCAAAACGCTGGTTTTCGCTATTGGGCTCTATTGAATAATGAATGTTTTGAATTTTCTCCAAAAGTAAAGTAGTTGCAAACTCATGCTTTTAGAGACTTGTTTGGGCTCATGAGAGGAGTAGAAAAACATCAAAAATTTCAGTCCTGCATGATTCTACCAAGAAATGTGTGTTCATTCAAACCGCTGGTTTTTGATAGTTTGTGCCCTATTGAATAATGAATGTTTTGAATTTTCTCCAAAAGTAAAGTAGTTGCAAACTCATGCTTTTAGAGACTTGTTTGGGCTCATGAGGGGAGTAGAAAAACATCAAAAATTTCAGTCCTGCATGATTCTACCAAGAAATGTGTGTTCATTGAAACCGCTGGTTTTTGATAGTTTGGGCCCTATTGAATAATGAATGTTTTGAATTTTCTCCAAAAGTAAAGTAGTTGCAAACTCATCCTTTTAGAAACTTGTTTGGGCTGTTGAGAGGAGTAAAAAACCATCAAAAATTTCAATCCTGCATGATTCTACCAAGAAATGTGATTCTTCATTCAAAACGCTGGTTTTTGCTATTGGGCTCTATTGAATAATGAATGTTTTGAATTTTCTCCAAAAGTAAAGTAGTTGCAAACTCATGCTTTTAGAGACTTGTTTGGGCTCATGAGAGGAGTAGAAAAACATCAAAAATTTCAGTCCTGCATGATTCTACCAAGAAATGTGTGTTCATTGAAACCGCTGGTTTTTGATAGTTTGGGCCCTATTGAATAATGAATGTTTTGAATTTTCTCCAAAAGTAAAGTAGTTGCAAACTCATCCTTTTAGAAACTTGTTTGGGCTGTTGAGAGGAGTAAAAAACCATCAAAAATTTCAATCCTGCATGATTCTACCAAGAAATGTGATTCTTCATTCAAAACGCTGGTTTTTGCTATTGGGCTCTATTGAATAATGAATGTTTTGAATTTTCTCCAAAAGTAAAGTAGTTGCAAACTCATGCTTTTAGAGACTTGTTTGGGCTCATGAGAGGAGTAGAAAAACATCAAAAATTTCAGTCCTGCATGATTCTACCAAGAAATGTGTGTTCATTGAAACGGCTGGTTTTTGATAGTTTGGGCCCTATTGAATAATGAATGTTTTGAATTTTCTCCAAAAGTAAAGTAGTTGCAAACTCATCCTTTTAGAAACTTGTTTGGGCTGTTGAGAGGAGTAAAAAACCATCAAAAATTTCAATCCTGCATGATTCTACCAAGAAATGTGATTCTTCATTCAAAACGCTGGTTTTTGCTATTGGGCTCTATTGAATAATGAATGTTTTGATTTTTCTCCAAAAGTAAAGTAGTTGCAAACTCATGCTTTTAGAGACTTGTTTGGGCTCATGAGAGGAGTAGAAAAACATCAAAAATTTCAGTCCTGCATCATTCTACCAAGAAATGTGTGTTCATTGAAACCGCTGGTTTTTGATAGTTTGGGCCCTATTGAATAATGAATGTTTTGAATTTTCTCCAAAAGTAAAGTAGTTGCAAACTCATCCTTTTAGAAACTTGTTTGGGCTGTTGAGAGGAGTAAAAAACCATCAAAAATTTCAATCCTGCATGATTCTACCAAGAAATGTGATTCTTCATTCAAAACGCTGGTTTTTGCTATTGGGCTCTATTGAATAATGAATGTTTTGAATTTTCTCCAAAAGTAAAGTAGTTGCAAACTCATGCTTTTAGAGACTTGTTTGGGCTCATGAGAGGAGTAGAAAAACATCAAAAATTTCAGTCCTGCATGATTCTACCAAGAAATGTGTGTTCATTGAAACCGCTGGTTTTTGATAGTTTGGGCCCTATTGAATAATGAATGTTTTGAATTTTCTCCAAAAGTAAAGTAGTTGCAAACTCATCCTTTTAGAAACTTGTTTGGGCTGTTGAGAGGAGTAAAAAAACCATCAAAAATTTCAATCCTGCATGATTCTACCAAGAAATGTGATTCTTCAATTCAAAACGCTGGTTTTTGCTATTGGGCTCTATTGAATAATGAATGTTTTGAATTTTCTCCAAAAGTAAAGTAGTTGCAAACTCATGCTTTTAGAGACTTGTTTGGGCTCATGAGATGAGTAGAAAAACATCAAAAATTTCAGTCCTGCATGATTCTACCAAGACATGTGTGTTCATTGAAACGGCTGGTTTTTGATAGTTTGGGCCCTATTGAATAATGAATGTTTTGAATTTTCTCCAAAAGTAAAGTAGTTGCAAACTCATCCTTTTAGAAACTTGTTTGGGCTGTTGAGAGGAGTAAAAAACCATCAAAAATTTCAATCCTGCATGATTCTACCAAGAAATGTGATTCTTCATTCAAAACGCTGGTTTTTGCTATTGGGCTCTATTGAATAATGAATGTTTTGAATTTTCTCCAAAAGTAAAGTAGTTGCAAACTCATGCTTTTAGAGACTTGTTTGGGCTCATGAGATGAGTAGAAAAACATCAAAAATTTCAGTCCTGCATGATTCTACCAAGACATGTGTGTTCATTGAAACGGCTGGTTTTTGATAGTTTGGGCCCTATTGAATAATGAATGTTTTGAATTTTCTCCAAAAGTAAAGTAGTTGCAAACTCATCCTTTTAGAAACTTGTTTGGGCTGTTGAGAGGAGTAAAAAACCATCAAAAATTTCAATCCTGCATGATTCTACCAAGAAATGTGATTCTTCATTCAAAACGCTGGTTTTTGCTATTGGGCTCTATTGAATAATGAATGTTTTGAATTTTCTCCAAAAGTAAAGTAGTTGCAAACTCATGCTTTTAGAGACTTGTTTGGGCTCATGAGATGAGTAGAAAAACATCAAAAATTTCAGTCCTGCATGATTCTACCAAGACATGTGTGTTCATTGAAACGGCTGGTTTTTGATAGTTTGGGCCCTATTGAATAATGAATGTTTTGAATTTTCTCCAAAAGTAAAGTAGTTGCAAACTCATGCTTTTAGAGACTTGTTTGGGCTCATGAGGGGAGTAGAAAAACATCAAAAATTTCAGTCCTGCATGATTCTACCAAGAAATGTGTGTTCATTGAAACCGCTGGTTTTTGATAGTTTGGGCCCTATTGAATAATGAATGTTTTGAATTTTCTCCAAAAGTAAAGTAGTTGCAAACTCATCCTTTTAGAAACTTGTTTGGGCTGTTGAGAGGAGTAAAAAACCATCAAAAATTTCAATCCTGCATGATTCTACCAAGAAATGTGATTCTTCATTCAAAACGCTGGTTTTTGCTATTGGGCTCTATTGAATAATGAATGTTTTGAATTTTCTCCAAAAGTAAAGTAGTTGCAAACTCATGCTTTTAGAGACTTGTTTGGGCTCATGAGAGGAGTAGAAAAACATCAAAAATTTCAGTCCTGCATGATTCTACCAAGAAATGTGTGTTCATTGAAACCGCTGGTTTTTGATAGTTTGGGCCCTATTGAATAATGAATGTTTTGAATTTTCTCCAAAAGTAAAGTAGTTGCAAACTCATCCTTTTAGAAACTTGTTTGGGCTGTTGAGAGGAGTAAAAAACCATCAAAAATTTCAATCCTGCATGATTCTGCCAAGAAATGTGATTCTTCATTCAAAACGCTGGTTTTTGCTATTGGGCTCTATTGAATAATGAATGTTTTGAATTTTCTCCAAAAGTAAAGTAGTTGCAAACTCATGCTTTTAGAGACTTGTTTGGGCTCATGAGAGGAGTAGAAAAACATCAAAAATTTCAGTCCTGCATGATTCTACCAAGAAATGTGTGTTCATTGAAACGGCTGGTTTTTGATAGTTTGGGCCCTATTGAATAATGAATGTTTTGAATTTTCTCCAAAAGTAAAGTAGTTGCAAACTCATCCTTTTAGAAACTTGTTTGGGCTGTTGAGAGGAGTAAAAAACCATCAAAAATTTCAATCCTGCATGATTCTACCAAGAAATGTGATTCTTCATTCAAAACGCTGGTTTTTGCTATTGGGCTCTATTGAATAATGAATGTTTTGATTTTTCTCCAAAAGTAAAGTAGTTGCAAACTCATGCTTTTAGAGACTTGTTTGGGCTCATGAGAGGAGTAGAAAAACATCAAAAATTTCAGTCCTGCATGATTCTACCAAGAAATGTGTGTTCATTGAAACCGCTGGTTTTTGATAGTTTGGGCCCTATTGAATAATGAATGTTTTGAATTTTCTCCAAAAGTAAAGTAGTTGCAAACTCATCCTTTTAGAAACTTGTTTGGGCTGTTGAGAGGAGTAAAAAACCATCAAAAATTTCAATCCTGCATGATTCTACCAAGAAATGTGATTCTTCATTCAAAACGCTGGTTTTTGCTATTGGGCTCTATTGAATAATGAATGTTTTGAATTTTCTCCAAAGGTAAAGTAGTTGCAAACTCATGCTTTTAGAGACTTGTTTGGGCTCATGAGAGGAGTAGAAAAACATCAAAAATTTCAGTCCTGCATGATTCTACCAAGAAATGTGTGTTCATTGAAACCGCTGGTTTTTGATAGTTTGGGCCCTATTGAATAATGAATGTTTTGAATTTTCTCCAAAAGTAAAGTAGTTGCAAACTCATCCTTTTAGAAACTTGTTTGGGCTGTTGAGAGGAGTAAAAAAACCATCAAAAATTTCAATCCTGCATGATTCTACCAAGAAATGTGATTCTTCATTCAAAACGCTGGTTTTTGCTATTGGGCTCTATTGAATAATGAATGTTTTGAATTTTCTCCAAAAGTAAAGTAGTTGCAAACTCATGCTTTTAGAGACTTGTTTGGGCTCATGAGATGAGTAGAAAAACATCAAAAATTTCAGTCCTGCATGATTCTACCAAGACATGTGTGTTCATTGAAACGGCTGGTTTTTGATAGTTTGGGCCCTATTGAATAATGAATGTTTTGAATTTTCTCCAAAAGTAAAGTAGTTGCAAACTCATCCTTTTAGAAACTTGTTTGGGCTGTTGAGAGGAGTAAAAAACCATCAAAAATTTCAATCCTGCATGATTCTACCAAGAAATGTGATTCTTCATTCAAAACGCTGGTTTTCGCTATTGGGCTCTATTGAATAATGAATGTTTTGAATTTTCTCCAAAAGTAAAGTAGTTGCAAACTCATGCTTTTAGAGACTTGTTTGGGCTCATGAGAGGAGTAGAAAAACATCAAAAATTTCAGTCCTGCATGATTCTACCAAGAAATGTGTGTTCATTGAAACCGCTGGTTTTTGATAGTTTGGGCCCTATTGAATAATGAATGTTTTGAATTTTCTCCAAAAGTAAAGTAGTTGCAAACTCATGCTTTTAGAGACTTGTTTGGGCTCATGAGAGGAGTAGAAAAACATCAAAAATTTCAGTCCTGCATGATTCTACCAAGAAATGTGTGTTCATTGAAACCGCTGGTTTTTGATAGTTTGGGCCCTATTGAATAATGAATGTTTTGAATTTTCTCCAAAAGTAAAGTAGTTGCAAACTCATCCTTTTAGAAACTTGTTTGGGCTGTTGAGAGGAGTAAAAAACCATCAAAAATTTCAATCCTGCATGATTCTGCCAAGAAATGTGATTCTTCATTCAAAACGCTGGTTTTTGCTATTGGGCTCTATTGAATAATGAATGTTTTGAATTTTCTCCAAAAGTAAAGTAGTTGCAAACTCATGCTTTTAGAGACTTGTTTGGGCTCATGAGAGGAGTAGAAAAACATCAAAAATTTCAGTCCTGCATGATTCTACCAAGAAATGTGTGTTCATTGAAACGGCTGGTTTTTGATAGTTTGGGCCCTATTGAATAATGAATGTTTTGAATTTTCTCCAAAAGTAAAGTAGTTGCAAACTCATCCTTTTAGAAACTTGTTTGGGCTGTTGAGAGGAGTAAAAAACCATCAAAAATTTCAATCCTGCATGATTCTACCAAGAAATGTGATTCTTCATTCAAAACGCTGGTTTTCGCTATTGGGCTCTATTGAATAATGAATGTTTTGAATTTTCTCCAAAAGTAAAGTAGTTGCAAACTCATGCTTTTAGAGACTTGTTTGGGCTCATGAGAGGAGTAGAAAAACATCAAAAATTTCAGTCCTGCATGATTCTACCAAGAAATGTGTGTTCATTCAAACCGCTGGTTTTTGATAGTTTGTGCCCTATTGAATAATGAATGTTTTGAATTTTCTCCAAAAGTAAAGTAGTTGCAAACTCATGCTTTTAGAGACTTGTTTGGGCTCATGAGGGGAGTAGAAAAACATCAAAAATTTCAGTCCTGCATGATTCTACCAAGAAATGTGTGTTCATTGAAACCGCTGGTTTTTGATAGTTTGGGCCCTATTGAATAATGAATGTTTTGAATTTTCTCCAAAAGTAAAGTAGTTGCAAACTCATCCTTTTAGAAACTTGTTTGGGCTGTTGAGAGGAGTAAAAAACCATCAAAAATTTCAATCCTGCATGATTCTACCAAGAAATGTGATTCTTCATTCAAAACGCTGGTTTTTGCTATTGGGCTCTATTGAATAATGAATGTTTTGAATTTTCTCCAAAAGTAAAGTAGTTGCAAACTCATGCTTTTAGAGACTTGTTTGGGCTCATGAGAGGAGTAGAAAAACATCAAAAATTTCAGTCCTGCATGATTCTACCAAGAAATGTGTGTTCATTGAAACCGCTGGTTTTTGATAGTTTGGGCCCTATTGAATAATGAATGTTTTGAATTTTCTCCAAAAGTAAAGTAGTTGCAAACTCATCCTTTTAGAAACTTGTTTGGGCTGTTGAGAGGAGTAAAAAACCATCAAAAATTTCAATCCTGCATGATTCTACCAAGAAATGTGATTCTTCATTCAAAACGCTGGTTTTTGCTATTGGGCTCTATTGAATAATGAATGTTTTGAATTTTCTCCAAAAGTAAAGTAGTTGCAAACTCATGCTTTTAGAGACTTGTTTGGGCTCATGAGAGGAGTAGAAAAACATCAAAAATTTCAGTCCTGCATGATTCTACCAAGAAATGTGTGTTCATTGAAACGGCTGGTTTTTGATAGTTTGGGCCCTATTGAATAATGAATGTTTTGAATTTTCTCCAAAAGTAAAGTAGTTGCAAACTCATCCTTTTAGAAACTTGTTTGGGCTGTTGAGAGGAGTAAAAAACCATCAAAAATTTCAATCCTGCATGATTCTACCAAGAAATGTGATTCTTCATTCAAAACGCTGGTTTTTGCTATTGGGCTCTATTGAATAATGAATGTTTTGATTTTTCTCCAAAAGTAAAGTAGTTGCAAACTCATGCTTTTAGAGACTTGTTTGGGCTCATGAGAGGAGTAGAAAAACATCAAAAATTTCAGTCCTGCATCATTCTACCAAGAAATGTGTGTTCATTGAAACCGCTGGTTTTTGATAGTTTGGGCCCTATTGAATAATGAATGTTTTGAATTTTCTCCAAAAGTAAAGTAGTTGCAAACTCATCCTTTTAGAAACTTGTTTGGGCTGTTGAGAGGAGTAAAAAACCATCAAAAATTTCAATCCTGCATGATTCTACCAAGAAATGTGATTCTTCATTCAAAACGCTGGTTTTTGCTATTGGGCTCTATTGAATAATGAATGTTTTGAATTTTCTCCAAAAGTAAAGTAGTTGCAAACTCATGCTTTTAGAGACTTGTTTGGGCTCATGAGATGAGTAGAAAAACATCAAAAATTTCAGTCCTGCATGATTCTACCAAGACATGTGTGTTCATTGAAACGGCTGGTTTTTGATAGTTTGGGCCCTATTGAATAATGAATGTTTTGAATTTTCTCCAAAAGTAAAGTAGTTGCAAACTCATCCTTTTAGAAACTTGTTTGGGCTGTTGAGAGGAGTAAAAAACCATCAAAAATTTCAATCCTGCATGATTCTACCAAGAAATGTGATTCTTCATTCAAAACGCTGGTTTTTGCTATTGGGCTCTATTGAATAATGAATGTTTTGAATTTTCTCCAAAAGTAAAGTAGTTGCAAACTCATGCTTTTAGAGACTTGTTTGGGCTCATGAGATGAGTAGAAAAACATCAAAAATTTCAGTCCTGCATGATTCTACCAAGACATGTGTGTTCATTGAAACGGCTGGTTTTTGATAGTTTGGGCCCTATTGAATAATGAATGTTTTGAATTTTCTCCAAAAGTAAAGTAGTTGCAAACTCATCCTTTTAGAAACTTGTTTGGGCTGTTGAGAGGAGTAAAAAACCATCAAAAATTTCAATCCTGCATGATTCTACCAAGAAATGTGATTCTTCATTCAAAACGCTGGTTTTTGCTATTGGGCTCTATTGAATAATGAATGTTTTGAATTTTCTCCAAAAGTAAAGTAGTTGCAAACTCATGCTTTTAGAGACTTGTTTGGGCTCATGAGATGAGTAGAAAAACATCAAAAATTTCAGTCCTGCATGATTCTACCAAGACATGTGTGTTCATTGAAACGGCTGGTTTTTGATAGTTTGGGCCCTATTGAATAATGAATGTTTTGAATTTTCTCCAAAAGTAAAGTAGTTGCAAACTCATGCTTTTAGAGACTTGTTTGGGCTCATGAGGGGAGTAGAAAAACATCAAAAATTTCAGTCCTGCATGATTCTACCAAGAAATGTGTGTTCATTGAAACCGCTGGTTTTTGATAGTTTGGGCCCTATTGAATAATGAATGTTTTGAATTTTCTCCAAAAGTAAAGTAGTTGCAAACTCATCCTTTTAGAAACTTGTTTGGGCTGTTGAGAGGAGTAAAAAACCATCAAAAATTTCAATCCTGCATGATTCTACCAAGAAATGTGATTCTTCATTCAAAACGCTGGTTTTTGCTATTGGGCTCTATTGAATAATGAATGTTTTGAATTTTCTCCAAAAGTAAAGTAGTTGCAAACTCATGCTTTTAGAGACTTGTTTGGGCTCATGAGAGGAGTAGAAAAACATCAAAAATTTCAGTCCTGCATGATTCTACCAAGAAATGTGTGTTCATTGAAACCGCTGGTTTTTGATAGTTTGGGCCCTATTGAATAATGAATGTTTTGAATTTTCTCCAAAAGTAAAGTAGTTGCAAACTCATCCTTTTAGAAACTTGTTTGGGCTGTTGAGAGGAGTAAAAAACCATCAAAAATTTCAATCCTGCATGATTCTGCCAAGAAATGTGATTCTTCATTCAAAACGCTGGTTTTTGCTATTGGGCTCTATTGAATAATGAATGTTTTGAATTTTCTCCAAAAGTAAAGTAGTTGCAAACTCATGCTTTTAGAGACTTGTTTGGGCTCATGAGAGGAGTAGAAAAACATCAAAAATTTCAGTCCTGCATGATTCTACCAAGAAATGTGTGTTCATTGAAACGGCTGGTTTTTGATAGTTTGGGCCCTATTGAATAATGAATGTTTTGAATTTTCTCCAAAAGTAAAGTAGTTGCAAACTCATCCTTTTAGAAACTTGTTTGGGCTGTTGAGAGGAGTAAAAAACCATCAAAAATTTCAATCCTGCATGATTCTACCAAGAAATGTGATTCTTCATTCAAAACGCTGGTTTTTGCTATTGGGCTCTATTGAATAATGAATGTTTTGATTTTTCTCCAAAAGTAAAGTAGTTGCAAACTCATGCTTTTAGAGACTTGTTTGGGCTCATGAGAGGAGTAGAAAAACATCAAAAATTTCAGTCCTGCATGATTCTACCAAGAAATGTGTGTTCATTGAAACCGCTGGTTTTTGATAGTTTGGGCCCTATTGAATAATGAATGTTTTGAATTTTCTCCAAAAGTAAAGTAGTTGCAAACTCATCCTTTTAGAAACTTGTTTGGGCTGTTGAGAGGAGTAAAAAACCATCAAAAATTTCAATCCTGCATGATTCTACCAAGAAATGTGATTCTTCATTCAAAACGCTGGTTTTTGCTATTGGGCTCTATTGAATAATGAATGTTTTGAATTTTCTCCAAAGGTAAAGTAGTTGCAAACTCATGCTTTTAGAGACTTGTTTGGGCTCATGAGAGGAGTAGAAAAACATCAAAAATTTCAGTCCTGCATGATTCTACCAAGAAATGTGTGTTCATTGAAACCGCTGGTTTTTGATAGTTTGGGCCCTATTGAATAATGAATGTTTTGAATTTTCTCCAAAAGTAAAGTAGTTGCAAACTCATCCTTTTAGAAACTTGTTTGGGCTGTTGAGAGGAGTAAAAAACCATCAAAAATTTCAATCCTGCATGATTCTACCAAGAAATGTGATTCTTCATTCAAAACGCTGGTTTTTGCTATTGGGCTCTATTGAATAATGAATGTTTTGAATTTTCTCCAAAAGTAAAGGAGTTGCAAACTCATGCTTTTAGAGACTTGTTTGGGCTCATGAGAGGAGTAGAAAAACATCAAAAATTTCAGTCCTGCATGATTCTACCAAGAAATGTGTGTTCATTGAAACCGCTGGTTTTTGATAGTTTGGGCCCTATTGAATAATGAATGTTTTGAATTTTCTCCAAAAGTAAAGTAGTTGCAAACTCATCCTTTTAGAAACTTGTTTGGGCTGTTGAGAGGAGTAAAAAACCATCAAAAATTTCAATCCTGCATGATTTTACCAAGAAATGTGATTCCTCATTCAAAACCTGATTTTTGCTATTGGGCTCTATTGAATAGTGAATGTTTTGAATTTTCTCCAAAAGTAAAGTAGTTGCAAACTCATGCTTTTAGAGACTTGTTTGGGCTCATGAGATGAGTAGAAAAACATCAAAAATTTCAGTCCTGCATGATTCTACCAAGACATGTGTGTTCATTGAAACGGCTGGTTTTTGATAGTTTGGGCCCTATTGAATAATGAATGTTTTGAATTTTCTCCAAAAGTAAAGTAGTTGCAAACTCATCCTCTTAGAAACTTGTTTGGGCTGTTGAGAGGAGTAAAAAACCATCAAAAATTTCAATCCTACATGATTCTACCAAGAAATGTGATTCTTCATTCAAAACGCTGGTTTTTGCTATTGGGCTCTATTGAATAATGAATGTTTTGAATTTTCTCCAAAAGTAAAGTAGTTGCAAACTCATGCTTTTAGAGACTTGTTTGGGCTCATGAGAGGAGTAGAAAAACATCAAAAATTTCAGTCCTGCATGATTCTACCAAGAAATGTGTGTTCATTGAAACCGCTGGTTTTTGATAGTTTGGGCCCTATTGAATAATGAATGTTTTGAATTTTCTCCAAAAGTAAAGTAGTTGCAAACTCATCCTTTTAGAAACTTGTTTGGGCTGTTGAGAGGAGTAAAAAAACCATCAAAAATTTCAATCCTGCATGATTCTACCAAGAAATGTGATTCTTCATTCAAAACGCTGGTTTTTGCTATTGGGCTCTATTGAATAATGAATGTTTTGAATTTTCTCCAAAAGTAAAGTAGTTGCAAACTCATGCTTTTAGAGACTTGTTTGGGCTCATGAGATGAGTAGAAAAACATCAAAAATTTCAGTCCTGCATGATTCTACCAAGACATGTGTGTTCATTGAAACGGCTGGTTTTTGATAGTTTGGGCCCTATTGAATAATGAATGTTTTGAATTTTCTCCAAAAGTAAAGTAGTTGCAAACTCATCCTTTTAGAAACTTGTTTGGGCTGTTGAGAGGAGTAAAAAACCATCAAAAATTTCAATCCTGCATGATTCTACCAAGAAATGTGATTCTTCATTCAAAACGCTGGTTTTCGCTATTGGGCTCTATTGAATAATGAATGTTTTGAATTTTCTCCAAAAGTAAAGTAGTTGCAAACTCATGCTTTTAGAGACTTGTTTGGGCTCATGAGAGGAGTAGAAAAACATCAAAAATTTCAGTCCTGCATGATTCTACCAAGAAATGTGTGTTCATTGAAACCGCTGGTTTTTGATAGTTTGGGCCCTATTGAATAATGAATGTTTTGAATTTTCTCCAAAAGTAAAGTAGTTGCAAACTCATGCTTTTAGAGACTTGTTTGGGCTCATGAGAGGAGTAGAAAAACATCAACAATTTCAGTCCTGCATGATTCTACCAAGAAATGTGTGTTCATTGAAACCGCTGGTTTTTGATAGTTTGGGCCCTATTGAATAATGAATGTTTTGAATTTTCTCCAAAAGTAAAGTAGTTGCAAACTCATCCTTTTAGAAACTTGTTTGGGCTGTTGAGAGGAGTAAAAAACCATCAAAAATTTCAATCCTGCATGATTCTGCCAAGAAATGTGATTCTTCATTCAAAACGCTGGTTTTTGCTATTGGGCTCTATTGAATAATGAATGTTTTGAATTTTCTCCAAAAGTAAAGTAGTTGCAAACTCATGCTTTTAGAGACTTGTTTGGGCTCATGAGAGGAGTAGAAAAACATCAAAAATTTCAGTCCTGCATGATTCTACCAAGAAATGTGTGTTCATTGAAACGGCTGGTTTTTGATAGTTTGGGCCCTATTGAATAATGAATGTTTTGAATTTTCTCCAAAAGTAAAGTAGTTGCAAACTCATCCTTTTAGAAACTTGTTTGGGCTGTTGAGAGGAGTAAAAAACCATCAAAAATTTCAATCCTGCATGATTCTACCAAGAAATGTGATTCTTCATTCAAAACGCTGGTTTTTGCTATTGGGCTCTATTGAATAATGAATGTTTTGATTTTTCTCCAAAAGTAAAGTAGTTGCAAACTCATGCTCTTAGAGACTTGTTTGGGCTCATGAGAGGAGTAGAAAAACATCAAAAATTTCAGTCCTGCATGATTCTACCAAGAAATGTGTGTTCATTGAAACCGCTGGTTTTTGATAGTTTGGGCCCTATTGAATAATGAATGTTTTGAATTTTCTCCAAAAGTAAAGTAGTTGCAAACTCATCCTTTTAGAAACTTGTTTGGGCTGTTGAGAGGAGTAAAAAACCATCAAAAATTTCAATCCTGCATGATTCTACCAAGAAATGTGATTCTTCATTCAAAACGCTGGTTTTTGCTATTGGGCTCTATTGAATAATGAATGTTTTGAATTTTCTCCAAAGGTAAAGTAGTTGCAAACTCATGCTTTTAGAGACTTGTTTGGGCTCATGAGAGGAGTAGAAAAACATCAAAAATTTCAGTCCTGCATGATTCTACCAAGAAATGTGTGTTCATTGAAACCGCTGGTTTTTGATAGTTTGGGCCCTATTGAATAATGAATGTTTTGAATTTTCTCCAAAAGTAAAGTAGTTGCAAACTCATCCTTTTAGAAACTTGTTTGGGCTGTTGAGAGGAGTAAAAAACCATCAAAAATTTCAATCCTGCATGATTCTACCAAGAAATGTGATTCTTCATTCAAAACGCTGGTTTTTGCTATTGGGCTCTATTGAATAATGAATGTTTTGAATTTTCTCCAAAGGTAAAGTAGTTGCAAACTCATGCTTTTAGAGACTTGTTTGGGCTCATGAGAGGAGTAGAAAAACATCAAAAATTTCAGTCCTGCATGATTCTACCAAGAAATATGTTCATTCAAACCGCTGGTTTTTGATAGTTTGGGCCCTATTGAATAATGAATGTTTTGAATTTTCTCCAAAAGTAAAGTAGTTGCAAACTCATCCTTTTAGAAACTTGTTTGGGCTGTTGAGAGGAGTAAAAAACCATCAAAAATTTCAATCCTGCATGATTCTACCAAGAAATGTGATTCTTCATTCAAAACGCTGGTTTTCGCTATTGGGCTCTATTGAATAATGAATGTTTTGAATTTTCTCCAAAAGTAAAGTAGTTGCAAACTCATGCTTTTAGAGACTTGTTTGGGCTCATGAGAGGAGTAGAAAAACATCAAAAATTTCAGTCCTGCATGATTCTACCAAGAAATGTGTGTTCATTCAAACCGCTGGTTTTTGATAGTTTGTGCCCTATTGAATAATGAATGTTTTGAATTTTCTCCAAAAGTAAAGTAGTTGCAAACTCATGCTTTTAGAGACTTGTTTGGGCTCATGAGGGGAGTAGAAAAACATCAAAAATTTCAGTCCTGCATGATTCTACCAAGAAATGTGTGTTCATTGAAACCGCTGGTTTTTGATAGTTTGGGCCCTATTGAATAATGAATGTTTTGAATTTTCTCCAAAAGTAAAGTAGTTGCAAACTCATCCTTTTAGAAACTTGTTTGGGCTGTTGAGAGGAGTAAAAAACCATCAAAAATTTCAATCCTGCATGATTCTACCAAGAAATGTGATTCTTCATTCAAAACGCTGGTTTTTGCTATTGGGCTCTATTGAATAATGAATGTTTTGAATTTTCTCCAAAAGTAAAGTAGTTGCAAACTCATGCTTTTAGAGACTTGTTTGGGCTCATGAGAGGAGTAGAAAAACATCAAAAATTTCAGTCCTGCATGATTCTACCAAGAAATGTGTGTTCATTGAAACCGCTGGTTTTTGATAGTTTGGGCCCTATTGAATAATGAATGTTTTGAATTTTCTCCAAAAGTAAAGTAGTTGCAAACTCATCCTTTTAGAAACTTGTTTGGGCTGTTGAGAGGAGTAAAAAACCATCAAAAATTTCAATCCTGCATGATTCTACCAAGAAATGTGATTCTTCATTCAAAACGCTGGTTTTTGCTATTGGGCTCTATTGAATAATGAATGTTTTGAATTTTCTCCAAAAGTAAAGTAGTTGCAAACTCATGCTTTTAGAGACTTGTTTGGGCTCATGAGAGGAGTAGAAAAACATCAAAAATTTCAGTCCTGCATGATTCTACCAAGAAATGTGTGTTCATTGAAACGGCTGGTTTTTGATAGTTTGGGCCCTATTGAATAATGAATGTTTTGAATTTTCTCCAAAAGTAAAGTAGTTGCAAACTCATCCTTTTAGAAACTTGTTTGGGCTGTTGAGAGGAGTAAAAAACCATCAAAAATTTCAATCCTGCATGATTCTACCAAGAAATGTGATTCTTCATTCAAAACGCTGGTTTTTGCTATTGGGCTCTATTGAATAATGAATGTTTTGATTTTTCTCCAAAAGTAAAGTAGTTGCAAACTCATGCTTTTAGAGACTTGTTTGGGCTCATGAGAGGAGTAGAAAAACATCAAAAATTTCAGTCCTGCATCATTCTACCAAGAAATGTGTGTTCATTGAAACCGCTGGTTTTTGATAGTTTGGGCCCTATTGAATAATGAATGTTTTGAATTTTCTCCAAAAGTAAAGTAGTTGCAAACTCATCCTTTTAGAAACTTGTTTGGGCTGTTGAGAGGAGTAAAAAACCATCAAAAATTTCAATCCTGCATGATTCTACCAAGAAATGTGATTCTTCATTCAAAACGCTGGTTTTTGCTATTGGGCTCTATTGAATAATGAATGTTTTGAATTTTCTCCAAAAGTAAAGTAGTTGCAAACTCATGCTTTTAGAGACTTGTTTGGGCTCATGAGAGGAGTAGAAAAACATCAAAAATTTCAGTCCTGCATGATTCTACCAAGAAATGTGTGTTCATTGAAACCGCTGGTTTTTGATAGTTTGGGCCCTATTGAATAATGAATGTTTTGAATTTTCTCCAAAAGTAAAGTAGTTGCAAACTCATCCTTTTAGAAACTTGTTTGGGCTGTTGAGAGGAGTAAAAAACCATCAAAAATTTCAATCCTGCATGATTTTACCAAGAAATGTGATTCTTCATTCAAAACCTGATTTTTGCTATTGGGCTCTATTGAATAGTGAATGTTTTGAATTTTCTCCAAAAGTAAAGTAGTTGCAAACTCATGCTTTTAGAGACTTGTTTGGGCTCATGAGAGGAGTAGAAAAACATCAAAAATTTCAGTCCTGCATGATTCTACCAAGAAATGTGTGTTCATTGAAACCGCTGGTTTTTGATAGTTTGGGCCCTATTGAATAATGAATGTTTTGAATTTTCTCCAAAAGTAAAGTAGTTGCAAACTCATCCTTTTAGAAACTTGTTTGGGCTGTTGAGAGGAGTAAAAAACCATCAAAAATTTCAATCCTGCATGATTTTACCAAGAAATGTGATTCTTCATTCAAAACCTGATTTTTGCTATTGGGCTCTATTGAATAGTGAATGTTTTGAATTTTCTCCAAAAGTAAAGTAGTTGCAAACTCATGCTTTTAGAGACTTGTTTGGGCTCATGAGAGGAGTAGAAAAACATCAAAAATTTCAGTCCTGCATGATTCTACCAAGAAATGTGTGTTCATTCAAACCGCTGGTTTTTGATAGTTTGGGCCCTATTGAATAATGAATGTTTTGAATTTTCTCCAAAAGTAAAGTAGTTGCAAACTCATCCTTTTAGAAACTTGTTTGGGCTGTTGAGAGGAGTAAAAAACCATCAAAAATTTCAATCCTGCATGATTCTACCAAGAAATGTGATTCTTCATTCAAAACGCTGGTTTTTGCTATTGGGCTCTATTGAATAATGAATGTTTTGAATTTTCTCCAAAAGTAAAGTAGTTGCAAACTCATGCTTTTAGAGACTTGTTTGGGCTCATGAGAGGAGTAGAAAAACATCAAAAATGTCAGTCCTGCATGATTCTACCAAGAAATGTGTGTTCATTGAAACCGCTGGTTTTTGATAGTTTGGGCCCTATTGAATAATGAATGTTTTGAATTTTCTCCAAAAGTAAAGTAGTTGCAAACTCATCCTTTTAGAAACTTGTTTGGGCTGTTGAGAGGAGTAAAAAACCATCAAAAATTTCAATCCTGCATGATTCTACCAAGAAATGTGATTCTTCATTCAAAACGCTGGTTTTTGCTATTGGGCTCTATTGAATAATGAATGTTTTGAATTTTCTCCAAAAGTAAAGTAGTTGCAAACTCATGCTTTTAGAGACTTGTTTGGGCTCATGAGAGGAGTAGAAAAACATCAAAAATTTCAGTCCTGCATGATTCTACCAAGAAATGTGTGTTCATTGAAACCGCTGGTTTTTGATAGTTTGGGCCCTATTGAATAATGAATGTTTTGAATTTTCTCCAAAAGTAAAGTAGTTGCAAACTCATCCTTTTAGAAACTTGTTTGGGCTGTTGAGAGGAGTAAAAAACCATCAAAAATTTCAATCCTGCATGATTCTACCAAGAAATGTGATTCTTCATTCAAAACGCTGGTTTTTGCTATTGGGCTCTATTGAATAATGAATGTTTTGAATTTTCTCCAAAAGTAAAGTAGTTGCAAACTCATGCTTTTAGAGACTTGTTTGGGCTCATGAGAGGAGTAGAAAAACATCAAAAATTTCAGTCCTGCATGATTCTACCAAGAAATGTGTGTTCATTGAAACCGCTGGTTTTTGATAGTTTGGGCCCTATTGAATAATGAATGTTTTGAATTTTCTCCAAAAGTAAAGTAGTTGCAAACTCATCCTTTTAGAAACTTGTTTGGGCTGTTGAGAGGAGTAAAAAACCATCAAAAATTTCAATCCTGCATGATTTTACCAAGAAATGTGATTCTTCATTCAAAACCTGATTTTTGCTATTGGGCTCTATTGAATAGTGAATGTTTTGAATTTTCTCCAAAAGTAAAGTAGTTGCAAACTCATGCTTTTAGAGACTTGTTTGGGCTCATGAGAGGAGTAGAAAAACATCAAAAATTTCAGTCCTGCATGATTCTACCAAGAAATGTGTTCATTCAAACCGCTGGTTTTTGATAGTTTGGGCCCTATTGAATAATGAATGTTTTGAATTTTCTCCAAAAGTAAAGTAGTTGCAAACTCATCCTGTTAGAAACTTGTTTGGGCTGTTGAGAGGAGTAAAAAACCATCAAAAATTTCAATCATGCATGATTCTACCAAGAAATGTGATTCTTCATTCAAAACGCTGGTTTTTGCTATTGGGCTCTATTGAATAATGAATGTTTTGAATTTTCTCCAAAAGTAAAGTAGTTGCAAACTCATGCTTTTAGAGACTTGTTTGGGCTCATGAGAGGAGTAGAAAAACATCAAAAATTTCAGTCCTGCATGATTCTACCAAGAAATGTGTGTTCATTGAAACCGCTGGTTTTTGATAGTTTGGGCCCTATTGAATAATGAATGTTTTGAATTTTCTCCAAAAGTAAAGTAGTTGCAAACTCATCCTTTTAGAAACTTGTTTGGGCTGTTGAGAGGAGTAAAAAACCATCAAAAATTTCAATCCTGCATGATTCTACCAAGAAATGTGATTCTTCATTCAAAACGCTGGTTTTTGCTATTGGGCTCTATTGAATAATGAATGTTTTGAATTTTCTCCAAAAGTAAAGTAGTTGCAAACTCATGCTTTTAGAGACTTGTTTGGGCTCATGAGATGAGTAGAAAAACACCAAAAATTTCAGTCCTGCATGATTCTACCAAGACATGTGTGTTCATTGAAACGGCTGGTTTTTGATCGTTTGGGCCCTATTGAATAATGAATGTTTTGAATTTTCTCCAAAAGTAAAGTAGTTGCAAACTCATCCTTTTAGAAACTTGTTTGGGCTGTTGAGAGGAGTAAAAAACCATCAAAAATTTCAATCCTGCATGATTCTACCAAGAAATGTGATTCTTCATTCAAAACGCTGGTTTTTGCTATTGGGCTCTATTGAATAATGAATGTTTTGAATTTTCTCCAAAAGTAAAGTAGTTGCAAACTCATGCTTTTAGAGACTTGTTTGGGCTCATGAGAGTAGAAAAACATCAAAAATTTCAGTCCTGCATGATTCTACCAAGAAATGTGTGTTCATTGAAACCGCTGGTTTTTGATAGTTTGGGCCCTATTGAATAATGAATGTTTTGAATTTTCTCCAAAAGTAAAGTAGTTGCAAACTCATCCTGTTAGAAACTTGTTTGGGCTGTTGAGAGGAGTAAAAAACCATCAAAAATTTCAATCATGCATGATTCTACCAAGAAATGTGATTCTTCATTCAAAACGCTGGTTTTTGCTATTGGGCTCTATTGAATAATGAATGTTTTGAATTTTCTCCAAAAGTAAAGTAGTTGCAAACTCATGCTTTTAGAGACTTGTTTGGGCTCATGAGAGGAGTAGAAAAACATCAAAAATTTCAGTCCTGCATGATTCTACCAAGAAATGTGTGTTCATTGAAACCGCTGGTTTTTGATAGTTTGGGCCCTATTGAATAATGAATGTTTTGAATTTTCTCCAAAAGTAAAGTAGTTGCAAACTCATCCTTTTAGAAACTTGTTTGGGCTGTTGAGAGGAGTAAAAAACCATCAAAAATTTCAATCCTGCATGATTCTACCAAGAAATGTGATTCTTCATTCAAAACGCTGGTTTTTGCTATTGGGCTCTATTGAATAATGAATGTTTTGAATTTTCTCCAAAAGTAAAGTAGTTGCAAACTCATGCTTTTAGAGACTTGTTTGGGCTCATGAGAGGAGTAGAAAAACATCAAAAATTTCAGTCCTGCATGATTCTACCAAGAAATGTGTGTTCACTGAAACCGCTGGTTTTTGATAGTTTGGGCCCTATTGAATAATGAATGTTTTGAATTTTCTCCAAAAGTAAAGTAGTTGCAAACTCATCCTTTTAGAAACTTGTTTGGGCTGTTGAGAGGAGTAAAAAACCATCAAAAATTTCAATTCTGCATGATTCTACCAAGAAATGTGATTCTTCATTCAAAACGCTGGTTTTTGCTATTGGGCTCTATTGAATAATGAATGTTTTGAATTTTCTCCAAAAGTAAAGTAGTTGCAAACTCATGCTTTTAGAGACTTGTTTGGGCTCATGAGAGGAGTAGAAAAACATCAAAAATTTCAGTCCTGCATGATTCTACCAAGAAATGTGTGTTCATTGAAACCGCTGGTTTTTGATAGTTTGGGCCCTATTGAATAATGAATGTTTTGAATTTTCTCCAAAAGTAAAGTAGTTGCAAACTCATCCTTTTAGAAACTTGTTTGGGCTGTTGAGAGGAGTAAAAAACCATCAAAAATTTCAATCCTGCATGATTCTACCAAGAAATGTGATTCTTCATTCAAAACGCTGGTTTTTGCTATTGGGCTCTATTGAATAATGAATGTTTTGAATTTTCTCCAAAAGTAAAGTAGTTGCAAACTCATGCTTTTAGAGACTTGTTTGGGCTCATGAGAGGAGTAGAAAAACATCAAAAATGTCAGTCCTGCATGATTCTACCAAGAAATGTGTGTTCATTGAAACCGCTGGTTTTTGATAGTTTGGGCCCTATTGAATAATGAATGTTTTGAATTTTCTCCAAAAGTAAAGTAGTTGCAAACTCATCCTTTTAGAAACTTGTTTGGGCTGTTGAGAGGAGTAAAAAACCATCAAAAATTTCAATCCTGCATGATTCTACCAAGAAATGTGATTCTTCATTCAAAACGCTGGTTTTTGCTATTGGGCTCTATTGAATAATGAATGTTTTGAATTTTCTCCAAAAGTAAAGTAGTTGCAAACTCATGCTTTTAGAGACTTGTTTGGGCTCATGAGAGGAGTAGAAAAACATCAAAAATTTCAGTCCTGCATGATTCTACCAAGAAATGTGTGTTCATTGAAACCGCTGGTTTTTGATAGTTTGGGCCCTATTGAATAATGAATGTTTTGAATTTTCTCCAAAAGTAAAGTAGTTGCAAACTCATCCTTTTAGAAACTTGTTTGGGCTGTTGAGAGGAGTAAAAAACCATCAAAAATTTCAATCCTGCATGATTCTACCAAGAAATGTGATTCTTCATTCAAAACGCTGGTTTTTGCTATTGGGCTCTATTGAATAATGAATGTTTTGAATTTTCTCCAAAAGTAAAGTAGTTGCAAACTCATGCTTTTAGAGACTTGTTTGGGCTCATGAGAGGAGTAGAAAAACATCAAAAATTTCAGTCCTGCATGATTCTACCAAGAAATGTGTGTTCATTGAAACCGCTGGTTTTTGATAGTTTGGGCCCTATTGAATAATGAATGTTTTGAATTTTCTCCAAAAGTAAAGTAGTTGCAAACTCATCCTTTTAGAAACTTGTTTGGGCTGTTGAGAGGAGTAAAAAACCATCAAAAATTTCAATCCTGCATGATTTTACCAAGAAATGTGATTCTTCATTCAAAACCTGATTTTTGCTATTGGGCTCTATTGAATAGTGAATGTTTTGAATTTTCTCCAAAAGTAAAGTAGTTGCAAACTCATGCTTTTAGAGACTTGTTTGGGCTCATGAGAGGAGTAGAAAAACATCAAAAATTTCAGTCCTGCATGATTCTACCAAGAAATGTGTTCATTCAAACCGCTGGTTTTTGATAGTTTGGGCCCTATTGAATAATGAATGTTTTGAATTTTCTCCAAAAGTAAAGTAGTTGCAAACTCATCCTGTTAGAAACTTGTTTGGGCTGTTGAGAGGAGTAAAAAACCATCAAAAATTTCAATCATGCATGATTCTACCAAGAAATGTGATTCTTCATTCAAAACGCTGGTTTTTGCTATTGGGCTCTATTGAATAATGAATGTTTTGAATTTTCTCCAAAAGTAAAGTAGTTGCAAACTCATGCTTTTAGAGACTTGTTTGGGCTCATGAGAGGAGTAGAAAAACATCAAAAATTTCAGTCCTGCATGATTCTACCAAGAAATGTGTGTTCATTGAAACCGCTGGTTTTTGATAGTTTGGGCCCTATTGAATAATGAATGTTTTGAATTTTCTCCAAAAGTAAAGTAGTTGCAAACTCATCCTTTTAGAAACTTGTTTGGGCTGTTGAGAGGAGTAAAAAACCATCAAAAATTTCAATCCTGCATGATTCTACCAAGAAATGTGATTCTTCATTCAAAACGCTGGTTTTTGCTATTGGGCTCTATTGAATAATGAATGTTTTGAATTTTCTCCAAAAGTAAAGTAGTTGCAAACTCATGCTTTTAGAGACTTGTTTGGGCTCATGAGATGAGTAGAAAAACACCAAAAATTTCAGTCCTGCATGATTCTACCAAGACATGTGTGTTCATTGAAACGGCTGGTTTTTGATCGTTTGGGCCCTATTGAATAATGAATGTTTTGAATTTTCTCCAAAAGTAAAGGAGTTGCAAACTCATCCTTTTAGAAACTTGTTTGGGCTGTTGAGAGGAGTAAAAAACCATCAAAAATTTCAATCCTGCATGATTCTACCAAGAAATGTGATTCTTCATTCAAAACGCTGGTTTTTGCTATTGGTCTCTATTGAATAATGAATGTTTTGAATTTTCTCCAAAAGTAAAGTAGTTGCAAACTCATGCTTTTAGAGACTTGTTTGGGCTCATGAGAGTAGAAAAACATCAAAAATTTCAGTCCTGCATGATTCTACCAAGAAATGTGTGTTCATTGAAACCGCTGGTTTTTGATAGTTTGGGCCCTATTGAATAATGAATGTTTTGAATTTTCTCCAAAAGTAAAGTAGTTGCAAACTCATGCTTTTAGAGACTTGTTTGGGCTCACGAGAGGAGTAGAAAAACATCAAAAATTTCAGTCCTGCATGATTCTACCAAGACATGTGTGTTCATTGAAACGGCTGGTTTTTGATAGTTTGGGACCTATTGAATAATGAATGTTTTGAATTTTCTCCAAAAGTAAAGTAGTTGCAAACTCATCCTTTTAGAAACTTGTTTGGGCTGTTGAGAGGAGTAAAAAACCATCAAAAATTTCAATCCTGCATGATTCTACCAAGAAATGTGATTCTTCATTCAAAACGCTGGTTTTTGCTATTGGGCTCTATTGAATAATGAATGTTTTGAATTTTCTCCAAAAGTAAAGTAGTTGCAAACTCATGCTTTTAGAGACTTGTTTGGGCTCATGAGAGGAGTAGAAAAACATCAAAAATTTCAGTCCTGCATGATTCTACCAAGAAATGTGTGTTGATTCAAACCGCTGGTTTTTGATAGTTTTTGCCCTATTGAATAATGAATGTTTTGAATTTTATCCAAAAGTAAAGTAGTTGCAAACTCATGCTTTTAGAGACTTGTTTGGGCTCATGAGAGGAGTAGAAAAACATCAAAAATTTCAGTCCTGCATGATTCTACCAAGAAATGTGTGTTCACTGAAACCGCTGGTTTTTGATAGTTTGGGCCCTATTGAATAATGAATGTTTTGAATTTTCTCCAAAAGTAAAGTAGTTGCAAACTCATCCTTTTAGAAACTTGTTTGGGCTGTTGAGAGGAGTAAAAAACCATCAAAAATTTCAATTCTGCATGATTCTACCAAGAAATGTGATTCTTCATTCAAAACGCTGGTTTTTGCTATTGGGCTCTATTGAATAATGAATGTTTTGAATTTTCTCCAAAAGTAAAGTAGTTGCAAACTCATGCTTTTAGAGACTTGTTTGGGCTCATGAGAGGAGTAGAAAAACATCAAAAATTTCAGTCCTGCATGATTCTACCAAGAAATGTGTGTTCATTGAAACCGCTGGTTTTTGATAGTTTGGGCCCTATTGAATAATGAATGTTTTGAATTTTCTCCAAAAGTAAAGTAGTTGCAAACTCATCCTTTTAGAAACTTGTTTGGGCTGTTGAGAGGAGTAAAAAACCATCAAAAATTTCAATCCTGCATGATTCTACCAAGAAATGTGATTCTTCATTCAAAACGCTGGTTTTTGCTATTGGGCTCTATTGAATAATGAATGTTTTGAATTTTCTCCAAAAGTAAAGTAGTTGCAAACTCATGCTTTTAGAGACTTGTTTGGGCTCATGAGAGGAGTAGAAAAACATCAAGAATTTCAGTCCTGCATGATTCTACCAAGAAATGTGTGTTCATTCAAACCGCTGGTTTTTGATAGTTTGGGCCCTATTGAATAATGAATGTTTTGAATTTTCTCCAAAAGTAAAGTAGTTGCAAACTCATGCTTTTAGAGACTTGTTTGGGCTCATGAGAGGAGTAGAAAAACATCAAAAATTTCAGTCCTGCATGATTCTACCAAGAAATGTGTGTTCATTGAAACCGCTGGTTTTTGATAGTTTGGGCTCTATTGAATAATGAATGTTTTGAATTTTCTCCAAAAGTAAAGTAGTTGCAAACTCATCCTTTTAGAAACTTGTTTGGGCTGTTGAGAGGAGTAAAAAACCATCAAAAATTTCAATCCTGCATGATTCTACCAAGAAATGTGATTCTTCATTCAAAACGCTGGTTTTTGCTATTGGGCTCTATTGAATAATGAATGTTTTGAATTTTCTCCAAAAGTAAAGTAGTTGCAAACTCATGCTTTTAGAGACTTGTTTGGGCTCATGAGATGAGTAGAAAAACATCAAAAATTTCAGTCCTGCATGATTCTACCAAGACATGTGTGTTCATTGAAACGGCTGGTTTTTGATAGTTTGGGCCCTATTGAATAATGAATGTTTTGAATTTTCTCCAAAAGTAAAGTAGTTGCAAACTCATCCTTTTAGAAACTTGTTTGGGCTGTTGAGAGGAGTAAAAAACCATCAAAAATTTCAATCCTGCATGATTCTACCAAGAAATGTGATTCTTCATTCAAAACGCTGGTTTTTGCTATTGGGCTCTATTGAATAATGAATGTTTTGAATTTTCTCCAAAAGTAAAGTAGTTGCAAACTCATGCTTTTAGAGACTTGTTTGGGCTCATGAGAGTAGAAAAACATCAAAAATTTCAGTCCTGCATGATTCTACCAAGAAATGTGTGTTCATTGAAACCGCTGGTTTTTGATAGTTTGGGCCCTATTGAATAATGAATGTTTTGAATTTTCTCCAAAAGTAAAGTAGTTGCAAACTCATGCTTTTAGAGACTTGTTTGGGCTCACGAGAGGAGTAGAAAAACATCAAAAATTTCAGTCCTGCATGATTCTACCAAGACATGTGTGTTCATTGAAACGGCTGGTTTTTGATAGTTTGGGACCTATTGAATAATGAATGTTTTGAATTTTCTCCAAAAGTAAAGTAGTTGCAAACTCATCCTTTTAGAAACTTGTTTGGGCTGTTGAGAGGAGTAAAAAACCATCAAAAATTTCAATCCTGCATGATTCTACCAAGAAATGTGATTCTTCATTCAAAACGCTGGTTTTTGCTATTGGGCTCTATTGAATAATGAATGTTTTGAATTTTCTCCAAAAGTAAAGTAGTTGCAAACTCATGCTTTTAGAGACTTGTTTGGGCTCATGAGAGGAGTAGAAAAACATCAAAAATTTCAGTCCTGCATGATTCTACCAAGAAATGTGTGTTGATTCAAACCGCTGGTTTTTGATAGTTTTTGCCCTATTGAATAATGAATGTTTTGAATTTTATCCAAAAGTAAAGTAGTTGCAAACTCATGCTTTTAGAGACTTGTTTGGGCTCATGAGAGGAGTAGAAAAACATCAAAAATTTCAGTCCTGCATGATTCTACCAAGAAATGTGTGTTCACTGAAACCGCTGGTTTTTGATAGTTTGGGCCCTATTGAATAATGAATGTTTTGAATTTTCTCCAAAAGTATAGTAGTTGCAAACTCATCCTTTTAGAAACTTGTTTGGGCTGTTGAGAGGAGTAAAAAACCATCAAAAATTTCAATTCTGCATGATTCTACCAAGAAATGTGATTCTTCATTCAAAACGCTGGTTTTTGCTATTGGGCTCTATTGAATAATGAATGTTTTGAATTTTCTCCAAAAGTAAAGTAGTTGCAAACTCATGCTTTTAGAGACTTGTTTGGGCTCATGAGAGGAGTAGAAAAACATCAAAAATTTCAGTCCTGCATGATTCTACCAAGAAATGTGTGTTCATTGAAACCGCTGGTTTTTGATAGTTTGGGCCCTATTGAATAATGAATGTTTTGAATTTTCTCCAAAAGTAAAGTAGTTGCAAACTCATCCTTTTAGAAACTTGTTTGGGCTGTTGAGAGGAGTAAAAAACCATCAAAAATTTCAATCCTGCATGATTCTACCAAGAAATGTGATTCTTCATTCAAAACGCTGGTTTTTGCTATTGGGCTCTATTGAATAATGAATGTTTTGAATTTTCTCCAAAAGTAAAGTAGTTGCAAACTCATGCTTTTAGAGACTTGTTTGGGCTCATGAGAGGAGTAGAAAAACATCAAGAATTTCAGTCCTGCATGATTCTACCAAGAAATGTGTGTTCATTCAAACCGCTGGTTTTTGATAGTTTGGGCCCTATTGAATAATGAATGTTTTGAATTTTCTCCAAAAGTAAAGTAGTTGCAAACTCATGCTTTTAGAGACTTGTTTGGGCTCATGAGAGGAGTAGAAAAACATCAAAAATTTCAGTCCTGCATGATTCTACCAAGAAATGTGTGTTCATTGAAACCGCTGGTTTTTGATAGTTTGGGCTCTATTGAATAATGAATGTTTTGAATTTTCTCCAAAAGTAAAGTAGTTGCAAACTCATCCTTTTAGAAACTTGTTTGGGCTGTTGAGAGGAGTAAAAAACCATCAAAAATTTCAATCCTGCATGATTCTACCAAGAAATGTGATTCTTCATTCAAAACGCTGGTTTTTGCTATTGGGCTCTATTGAATAATGAATGTTTTGAATTTTCTCCAAAAGTAAAGTAGTTGCAAACTCATGCTTTTAGAGACTTGTTTGGGCTCATGAGATGAGTAGAAAAACATCAAAAATTTCAGTCCTGCATGATTCTACCAAGACATGTGTGTTCATTGAAACGGCTGGTTTTTGATAGTTTGGGCCCTATTGAATAATGAATGTTTTGAATTTTCTCCAAAAGTAAAGTAGTTGCAAACTCATCCTTTTAGAAACTTGTTTGGGCTGTTGAGAGGAGTAAAAAACCATCAAAAATTTCAATCCTGCATGATTCTACCAAGAAATGTGATTCTTCATTCAAAACGCTGGTTTTTGCTATTGGGCTCTATTGAATAATGAATGTTTTGAATTTTCTCCAAAAGTAAAGTAGTTGCAAACTCATGCTTTTAGAGACTTGTTTGGGCTCATGAGAGTAGAAAAACATCAAAAATTTCAGTCCTGCATGATTCTACCAAGAAATGTGTGTTCATTGAAACCGCTGGTTTTTGATAGTTTGGGCCCTATTGAATAATGAATGTTTTGAATTTTCTCCAAAAGTAAAGTAGTTGCAAACTCATGCTTTTAGAGACTTGTTTGGGCTCACGAGAGGAGTAGAAAAACATCAAAAATTTCAGTCCTGCATGATTCTACCAAGACATGTGTGTTCATTGAAACGGCTGGTTTTTGATAGTTTGGGACCTATTGAATAATGAATGTTTTGAATTTTCTCCAAAAGTAAAGTAGTTGCAAACTCATCCTTTTAGAAACTTGTTTGGGCTGTTGAGAGGAGTAAAAAACCATCAAAAATTTCAATCCTGCATGATTCTACCAAGAAATGTGATTCTTCATTCAAAACGCTGGTTTTTGCTATTGGGCTCTATTGAATAATGAATGTTTTGAATTTTCTCCAAAAGTAAAGTAGTTGCAAACTCATGCTTTTAGAGACTTGTTTGGGCTCATGAGAGGAGTAGAAAAACATCAAAAATTTCAGTCCTGCATGATTCTACCAAGAAATGTGTGTTCATTGAAACCGCTGGTTTTTGATAGTTTGGGCCCTATTGAATGAATGTTTTGAATTTTCTCCAAAAGTAAAGTAGTTGCAAACTCATCCTTTTAGAAACTTGTTTGGGCTGTTGAGAGGAGTAAAAAACCATCAAAAATTTCAATCCTGCATGATTCTACCAAGAAATGTGATTCTTCATTCAAAACGCTGGTTTTTGCTATTGGGCTCTATTGAATAATGAATGTTTTGAATTTTCTCCAAAAGTAAAGTAGTTGCAAACTCATGCTTTTAGAGACTTGTTTGGGCTCATGAGAGGAGTAGAAAAACATCAAAAATTTCAGTCCTGCATGATTCTACCAAGAAATGTGTGTTGATTCAAACCGCTGGTTTTTGATAGTTTTTGCCCTATTGAATAATGAATGTTTTGAATTTTCTCCAAAAGTAAAGTAGTTGCAAACTCATGCTTTTAGAGACTTGTTTGGGCTCATGAGAGGAGTAGAAAAACATCAAAAATTTCAGTCCTGCATGATTCTACCAAGAAATGTGTGTTCATTGAAACCGCTGGTTTTTGATAGTTTGGGCCCTATTGAATAATGAATGTTTTGAATTTTCTCCAAAAGTAAAGTAGTTGCAAACTCATCCTTTTAGAAACTTGTTTGGGCTGTTGAGAGGAGTAAAAAACCATCAAAAATTTCAATTCTGCATGATTCTACCAAGAAATGTGATTCTTCATTCAAAACGCTGGTTTTTGCTATTGGGCTCTATTGAATAATGAATGTTTTGAATTTTCTCCAAAAGTAAAGTAGTTGCAAACTCATGCTTTTAGAGACTTGTTTGGGCTCATGAGAGGAGTAGAAAAACATCAAAAATTTCAGTCCTGCATGATTCTACCAAGAAATGTGTGTTCATTGAAACCGCTGGTTTTTGATAGTTTGGGCCCTATTGAATGAATGTTTTGAATTTTCTCCAAAAGTAAAGTAGTTGCAAACTCATCCTTTTAGAAACTTGTTTGGGCTGTTGAGAGGAGTAAAAAACCATCAAAAATTTCAATCCTGCATGATTCTACCAAGAAATGTGATTCTTCATTCAAAACGCTGGTTTTTGCTATTGGGCTCTATTGAATAATGAATGTTTTGAATTTTCTCCAAAAGTAAAGTAGTTGCAAACTCATGCTTTTAGAGACTTGTTTGGGCTCATGAGAGGAGTAGAAAAACATCAAGAATTTCAGTCCTGCATGATTCTACCAAGAAATGTGTGTTCATTCAAACCGCTGGTTTTTGATAGTTTGGGCCCTATTGAATAATGAATGTTTTGAATTTTCTCCAAAAGTAAAGTAGTTGCAAACTCATGCTTTTAGAGACTTGTTTGGGCTCATGAGAGGAGTAGAAAAACATCAAAAATTTCAGTCCTGCATGATTCTACCAAGAAATGTGTGTTCATTGAAACCGCTGGTTTTTGATAGTTTGGGCTCTATTGAATAATGAATGTTTTGAATTTTCTCCAAAAGTAAAGTAGTTGCAAACTCATCCTTTTAGAAACTTGTTTGGGCTGTTGAGAGGAGTAAAAAACCATCAAAAATTTCAATCCTGCATGATTCTACCAAGAAATGTGATTCTTCATTCAAAACGCTGGTTTTTGCTATTGGGCTCTATTGAATAATGAATGTTTTGAATTTTCTCCAAAAGTAAAGTAGTTGCAAACTCATGCTTTTAGAGACTTGTTTGGGCTCATGAGATGAGTAGAAAAACATCAAAAATTTCAGTCCTGCATGATTCTACCAAGACATGTGTGTTCATTGAAACGGCTGGTTTTTGATAGTTTGGGCCCTATTGAATAATGAATGTTTTGAATTTTCTCCAAAAGTAAAGTAGTTGCAAACTCATCCTTTTAGAAACTTGTTTGGGCTGTTGAGAGGAGTAAAAAACCATCAAAAATTTCAATCCTGCATGATTCTACCAAGAAATGTGATTCTTCATTCAAAACGCTGGTTTTTGCTATTGGGCTCTATTGAATAATGAATGTTTTGAATTTTCTCCAAAAGTAAAGTAGTTGCAAACTCATGCTTTTAGAGACTTGTTTGGGCTCATGAGATGAGTAGAAAAACATCAAAAATTTCAGTCCTGCATGATTCTACCAAGACATGTGTGTTCATTGAAACTGCTGGTTTTTGATAGTTTTGGCCGTATTGAATAATGAATGTTTTGAATTTTCTCCAAAAGTAAAGTAGTTGCAAACTCATCCTTTTAGAAACTTGTTTGGGCTGTTGAGAGGAGTAAAAAACCATCAAAAGTTTCAATCCTGCATGATTCTACCAAGAAATGTGTGTTCATTGAAACCGCTGGTTTTTGATAGTTTGGCGCTATTGAATAATGAATGTTTTGAATTTTCTCCAAAAGTAAAGTAGTTGCAAACTCATCCTTTTAGAAACTTGTTTGGGCTGTTGAGAGGAGTAAAAAACCATCAAAAATTTCAATCCTGCATGATTCTACCAAGAAATGTGATTCTTCATTCAAAACGCTGGTTTTTGCTATTGGGCTCTATTGAATAATGAATGTTTTGAATTTTCTCCAAAAGTAAAGTAGTTGCAAACTCATGCTTTTAGAGACTTGTTTGGGCTCATGAGAGGAGTAGAAAAACATCAAAAATTTCAGTCCTGCATGATTCTACCAAGAAATGTGTGTTCATTGAAACCGCTGGTTTTTGATAGTTTGGGCCCTATTGAATAATGAATGTTTTGAATTTTCTCCAAAAGTAAAGTAGTTGCAAACTCATCCTTTTAGAAACTTGTTTGGGCTGTTGAGAGGAGTAAAAAACCATCAAAAATTTCAATCCTGCATGATTCTACCAAGAAATGTGATTCTTCATTCAAAACGCTGGTTTTTGCTATTGGGCTCTATTGAATAATGAATGTTTTGAATTTTCTCCAAAAGTAAAGTAGTTGCAAACTCATGCTTTTAGAGACTTGTTTGGGCTCATGAGAGGAGTAGAAAAGCATCAAAAATTTCAGTCCTGCATGATTCTACCAAGACATGTGTGTTCATTGAAATGGCTGGTTTTTGATAGTTTGGGCCCTATTGAATAATGAATGTTTTGAATTTTCTCCAAAAGTAAAGTAGTTGCAAACTCATCCTTTTAGAAACTTGTTTGGGCTGTTGAGAGGAGTAAAAAACCATCAAAAATTTCAATCCTGCATGATTCTACCAAGAAATGTGATTCTTCATTCAAAACGCTGGTTTTTGCTATTGGGCTCTATTGAATAATGAATGTTTTGAATTTTCTCCAAAAGTAAAGTAGTTGCAAACTCATGCTTTTAGAGACTTGTTTGGGCTCATGAGAGGAGTAGAAAAACATCAAAAATTTCAGTCCTGCATGATTCTACCAAGAAATGTGTGTTCATTGAAACCGCTGGTTTTTGATAGTTTGGGCCCTATTGAATAATGAATGTTTTGAATTTTCTCCAAAAGTAAAGTAGTTGCAAACTCATCCTTTTAGAAACTTGTTTGGGCTGTTGAGAGGAGTAAAAAACCATCAAAAATTTCAATCCTGCATGATTCTACCAAGAAATGTGATTCTTCATTCAAAACGCTGGTTTTTGCTATTGGGCTCTAGTGAATAATGAATGTTTTGAATTTTCTCCAAAAGTAAAGTAGTTGCAAACTCATGCTTTTAGAGACTTGTTTGGGCTCATGAGATGAGTAGAAAAACATCAAAAATTTCAGTCCTGCATGATTCTACCAAGACATGTGTGTTCATTGAAACGGCTGGTTTTTGATAGTTTGGGCCCTATTGAATAATGAATGTTTTGAATTTTCTCCAAAAGTAAAGTAGTTGCAAACTCATCCTTTTAGAAACTTGTTTGGGCTGTTGAGAGGAGTAAAAAACCATCAAAAATTTCAATCCTGCATGATTCTACCAAGAAATGTGATTCTTCATTCAAAACGCTGGTTTTTGCTATTGGGCTCTATTGAATAATGAATGTTTTGAATTTTCTCCAAAAGTAAAGTAGTTGCAAACTCATCCTTTTAGAAACTTGTTTGGGCTGTTGAGAGGAGTGAAAAACCATCAAAAATTTCAATACTGCATGATTCTACCAAGAAATGTGATTCTTCATTCAAAACGCTGGTTTTTGCTATTGGGCTCTATTGAATAATGAATGTTTTGAATTTTCTCCAAAAGTAAAGTAGTTGCAAACTCATGCTTTTAGAGACTTGTTTGGGCTCATGAGATGAGTAGAAAAACACCAAAAATTTCAGTCCTGCATGATTCTACCAAGACATGTGTGTTCATTGAAACGGCTGGTTTTTGATAGTTTGGGCCCTATTGAATAATGAATGTTTTGAATTTTCTCCAAAAGTAAAGTAGTTGCAAACTCATCCTTTTAGAAACTTGTTTGGGCTGTTGAGAGGAGTAAAAAACCATCAAAAATTTCAATCCTGCATGATTCTACCAAGAAATGTGATTCTTCATTCAAAACGCTGGTTTTTGCTATTGGGCTCTATTGAATAATGAATGTTTTGAATTTTCTCCAAAAGTAAAGTAGTTGCAAACTCATGCTTTTAGAGACTTGTTTGGGCTCATGAGAGGAGTAGAAAAACATCAAGAATTTCAGTCCTGCATGATTCTACCAAGAAATGTGTGTTCATTCAAACCGCTGGTTTTTGATAGTTTGGGCCCTATTGAATAATGAATGTTTTGAATTTTCTCCAAAAGTAAAGTAGTTGCAAACTCATGCTTTTAGAGACTTGTTTGGGCTCATGAGAGGAGTAGAAAAACATCAAAAATTTCAGTCCTGCATGATTCTACCAAGAAATGTGTGTTCATTGAAACCGCTGGTTTTTGATAGTTTGGGCTCTATTGAATAATGAATGTTTTGAATTTTCTCCAAAAGTAAAGTAGTTGCAAACTCATCCTTTTAGAAACTTGTTTGGGCTGTTGAGAGGAGTAAAAAACCATCAAAAATTTCAATCCTGCATGATTCTACCAAGAAATGTGATTCTTCATTCAAAACGCTGGTTTTTGCTATTGGGCTCTATTGAATAATGAATGTTTTGAATTTTCTCCAAAAGTAAAGTAGTTGCAAACTCATGCTTTTAGAGACTTGTTTGGGCTCATGAGATGAGTAGAAAAACATCAAAAATTTCAGTCCTGCATGATTCTACCAAGACATGTGTGTTCATTGAAACGGCTGGTTTTTGATAGTTTGGGCCCTATTGAATAATGAATGTTTTGAATTTTCTCCAAAAGTAAAGTAGTTGCAAACTCATCCTTTTAGAAACTTGTTTGGGCTGTTGAGAGGAGTAAAAAACCATCAAAAATTTCAATCCTGCATGATTCTACCAAGAAATGTGATTCTTCATTCAAAACGCTGGTTTTTGCTATTGGGCTCTATTGAATAATGAATGTTTTGAATTTTCTCCAAAAGTAATGTAGTTGCAAACTCATGCTTTTGGAGACTTGTTTGGGCTGATGAGAGTAGAAAAACATCAAAAATTTCAGTCCTGCATGATTCTACCAAGAAATGTGTGTTCATTGAAACCGCTGGTTTTTGATAGTTTGGGCCCTATTGAATAATGAATGTTTTGAATTTTCTCCAAAAGTAAAGTAGTTGCAAACTCATGCTTTTAGAGACTTGTTTGGGCTCACGAGAGGAGTAGAAAAACATCAAAAATTTCAGTCCTGCATGATTCTACCAAGACATGTGTGTTCATTGAAACGGCTGGTTTTTGATAGTTTGGGACCTATTGAATAATGAATGTTTTGAATTTTCTCCAAAAGTAAAGTAGTTGCAAACTCATCCTTTTAGAAACTTGTTTGGGCTGTTGAGAGGAGTAAAAAACCATCAAAAATTTCAATCCTGCATGATTCTACCAAGAAATGTGATTCTTCATTCAAAACGCTGGTTTTTGCTATTGGGCTCTATTGAATAATGAATGTTTTGAATTTTCTCCAAAAGTAAAGTAGTTGCAAACTCATGCTTTTAGAGACTTGTTTGGGCTCATGAGAGGAGTAGAAAAACATCAAAAATTTCAGTCCTGCATGATTCTACCAAGAAATGTGTGTTGATTCAAACCGCTGGTTTTTGATAGTTTTTGCCCTATTGAATAATGAATGTTTTGAATTTTCTCCAAAAGTAAAGTAGTTGCAAACTCATGCTTTTAGAGACTTGTTTGGGCTCATGAGAGGAGTAGAAAAACATCAAAAATTTCAGTCCTGCATGATTCTACCAAGAAATGTGTGTTCATTGAAACCGCTGGTTTTTGATAGTTTGGGCCCTATTGAATAATGAATGTTTTGAATTTTCTCCAAAAGTAAAGTAGTTGCAAACTCATCCTTTTAGAAACTTGTTTGGGCTGTTGAGAGGAGTAAAAAACCATCAAAAATTTCAATTCTGCATGATTCTACCAAGAAATGTGATTCTTCATTCAAAACGCTGGTTTTTGCTATTGGGCTCTATTGAATAATGAATGTTTTGAATTTTCTCCAAAAGTAAAGTAGTTGCAAACTCATGCTTTTAGAGACTTGTTTGGGCTCATGAGAGGAGTAGAAAAACATCAAACATTTCAGTCCTGCATGATTCTACCAAGAAATGTGTGTTCATTGAAACCGCTGGTTTTTGATAGTTTGGGCCCTATTGAATGAATGTTTTGAATTTTCTCCAAAAGTAAAGTAGTTGCAAACTCATCCTTTTAGAAACTTGTTTGGGCTGTTGAGAGGAGTAAAAAACCATCAAAAATTTCAATCCTGCATGATTCTACCAAGAAATGTGATTCTTCATTCAAAACGCTGGTTTTTGCTATTGGGCTCTATTGAATAATGAATGTTTTGAATTTTCTCCAAAAGTAAAGTAGTTGCAAACTCATGCTTTTAGAGACTTGTTTGGGCTCATGAGAGGAGTAGAAAAACATCAAGAATTTTAGTCCTGCATGATTCTACCAAGAAATGTGTGTTCATTCAAACCGCTGGTTTTTGATAGTTTGGGCCCTATTGAATAATGAATGTTTTGAATTTTCTCCAAAAGTAAAGTAGTTGCAAACTCATGCTTTTAGAGACTTGTTTGGGCTCATGAGAGGAGTAGAAAAACATCAAAAATTTCAGTCCTGCATGATTCTACCAAGAAATGTGTGTTCATTGAAACCGCTGGTTTTTGATAGTTTGGGCTCTATTGAATAATGAATGTTTTGAATTTTCTCCAAAAGTAAAGTAGTTGCAAACTCATCCTTTTAGAAACTTGTTTGGGCTGTTGAGAGGAGTAAAAAACCATCAAAAATTTCAATCCTGCATGATTCTACCAAGAAATGTGATTCTTCATTCAAAACGCTGGTTTTTGCTATTGGGCTCTATTGAATAATGAATGTTTTGAATTTTCTCCAAAAGTAAAGTAGTTGCAAACTCATGCTTTTAGAGACTTGTTTGGGCTCATGAGATGAGTAGAAAAACATCAAAAATTTCAGTCCTGCATGATTCTACCAAGACATGTGTGTTCATTGAAACGGCTGGTTTTTGATAGTTTGGGCCCTATTGAATAATGAATGTTTTGAATTTTCTCCAAAAGTAAAGTAGTTGCAAACTCATCCTTTTAGAAACTTGTTTGGGCTGTTGAGAGGAGTAAAAAACCATCAAAAATTTCAATCCTGCATGATTCTACCAAGAAATGTGATTCTTCATTCAAAACGCTGGTTTTTGCTATTGGGCTCTATTGAATAATGAATGTTTTGAATTTTCTCCAAAAGTAAAGTAGTTGCAAACTCATCCTTTTAGAAACTTGTTTGGGCTGTTGAGAGGAGTAAAAAACCATCAAAAATTTCAATCCTGCATGATTCTACCAAGAAATGTGATTCTTCATTCAAAACGCTGGTTTTTGCTATTGGGCTCTATTGAATAATGAATGTTTTGAATTTTCTCCAAAAGTAAAGTAGTTGCAAACTCATGCTTTTAGAGACTTGTTTGGGCTCATGAGATGAGTAGAAAAACATCAAAAATTTCAGTCCTGCATGATTCTACCAAGACATGTGTGTTCATTGAAACTGCTGGTTTTTGATAGTTTTGGCCGTATTGAATAATGAATGTTTTGAATTTTCTCCAAAAGTAAAGTAGTTGCAAACTCATCCTTTTAGAAACTTGTTTGGGCTGTTGAGAGGAGTAAAAAACCATCAAAAGTTTCAATCCTGCATGATTCTACCAAGAAATGTGTGTTCATTCAAACCGCTGGTTTTTGATAGTTTGGGCCCTATTGAATAATGAATGTTTTGAATTTTCTCCAAAAGTAAAGTAGTTGCAAACTCATGCTTTTAGAGACTTGTTTGGGCTCATGAGAGGAGTAGAAAAACATCAAAAATTTCAGTCCTGCATGATTCTACCAAGAAATGTGTGTTCATTGAAACCGCTGGTTTTTGATAGTTTGGGCGCTATTGAATAATGAATGTTTTGAATTTTCTCCAAAAGTAAAGTAGTTGCAAACTCATCCTTTTAGAAACTTGTTTGGGCTGTTGAGAGGAGTAAAAAACCATCAAAAATTTCAATCCTGCATGATTCTACCAAGAAATGTGATTCTTCATTCAAAACGCTGGTTTTTGCTATTGGGCTCTATTGAATAATGAATGTTTTGAATTTTCTCCAAAAGTAAAGTAGTTGCAAACTCATGCTTTTAGAGACTTGTTTGGGCTCATGAGAGGAGTAGAAAAACATCAAAAATTTCAGTCCTGCATGATTCTACCAAGAAATGTGTGTTCATTGAAACCGCTGGTTTTTGATAGTTTGGGCCCTATTGAATAATGAATGTTTTGAATTTTCTCCAAAAGTAAAGTAGTTGCAAACTCATCCTTTTAGAAACTTGTTTGGGCTGTTGAGAGGAGTAAAAAACCATCAAAAATTTCAATCCTGCATGATTCTACCAAGAAATGTGATTCTTCATTCAAAACGCTGTTTTTTGCTATTGGGCTCTATTGAATAATGAATGTTTTGAATTTTCTCCAAAAGTAAAGTAGTTGCAAACTCATGCTTTTAGAGACTTGTTTGGGCTCATGAGAGGAGTAGAAAAGCATCAAAAATTTCAGTCCTGCATGATTCTACCAAGACATGTGTGTTCATTGAAACGGCTGGTTTTTGATAGTTTGGGCCCTATTGAATAATGAATGTTTTGAATTTTCTCCAAAAGTAAAGTAGTTGCAAACTCATCCTTTTAGAAACTTGTTTGGGCTGTTGAGAGGAGTAAAAAACCATCAAAAATTTCAATCCTGCATGATTCTACCAAGAAATGTGATTCTTCATTCAAAACGCTGGTTTTTGCTATTGTGCTCTATTGAATAATGAATGTTTTGAATTTTCTCCAAAAGTAAAGTAGTTGCAAACTCATGCTTTTAGAGACTTGTTTGGGCTCATGAGAGGAGTAGAAAAACATCAAAAATTTCAGTCCTGCATGATTCTACCAAGAAATGTGTGTTCATTGAAACCGCTGGTTTTTGATAGTTTGGGCCCTATTGAATAATGAATGTTTTGAATTTTCTCCAAAAGTAAAGTAGTTGCAAACTCATCCTTTTAGAAACTTGTTTGGGCTGTTGAGAGGAGTAAAAAACCATCAAAAATTTCAATCCTGCATGATTCTACCAAGAAATGTGATTCTTCATTCAAAACGCTGGTTTTTGCTATTGGGCTCTAGTGAATAATGAATGTTTTGAATTTTCTCCAAAAGTAAAGTAGTTGCAAACTCATGCTTTTAGAGACTTGTTTGGGCTCATGAGATGAGTAGAAAAACATCAAAAATTTCAGTCCTGCATGATTCTACCAAGACATGTGTGTTCATTGAAACGGCTGGTTTTTGATAGTTTGGGCCCTATTGAATAATGAATGTTTTGAATTTTCTCCAAAAGTAAAGTAGTTGCAAACTCATCCTTTTAGAAACTTGTTTGGGCTGTTGAGAGGAGTAAAAAACCATCAAAAATTTCAATCCTGCATGATTCTACCAAGAAATGTGATTCTTCATTCAAAACGCTGGTTTTTGCTATTGGGCTCTATTGAATAATGAATGTTTTGAATTTTCTCCAAAAGTAAAGTAGTTGCAAACTCATCCTTTTAGAAACTTGTTTGGGCTGTTGAGAGGAGTGAAAAACCATCAAAAATTTCAATACTGCATGATTCTACCAAGAAATGTGATTCTTCATTCAAAACGCTGGTTTTTGCTATTGGGCTCTATTGAATAATGAATGTTTTGAATTTTCTCCAAAAGTAAAGTAGTTGCAAACTCATGCTTTTAGAGACTTGTTTGGGCTCATGAGATGAGTAGAAAAACACCAAAAATTTCAGTCCTGCATGATTCTACCAAGACATGTGTGTTCATTGAAACGGCTGGTTTTTGATAGTTTGGGCCCTATTGAATAATGAATGTTTTGAATTTTCTCCAAAAGTAAAGTAGTTGCAAACTCATCCTTTTAGAAACTTGTTTGGGCTGTTGAGAGGAGTAAAAAACCATCAAAAATTTCAATCCTGCATGATTCTACCAAGAAATGTGATTCTTCATTCAAAACGCTGGTTTTTGCTATTGGGCTCTATTGAATAATGAATGTTTTGAATTTTCTCCAAAAGTAAAGTAGTTGCAAACTCATGCTTTTAGAGACTTGCTTGGGCTCATGAGAGTAGAAAAACATCAAAAATTTCAGTCCTGCATGATTCTACCAAGAAATGTGTGTTCATTGAAACCGCTGGTTTTTGATAGTTTGGGCCCTATTGAATAATGAATGTTTTGAATTTTCTCCAAAAGTAAAGTAGTTGCAAACTCATGCTTTTAGAGACTTGTTTGGGCTCACGAGAGGAGTAGAAAAACATCAAAAATTTCAGTCCTGCATGATTCTACCAAGACATGTGTGTTCATTGAAACGGCTGGTTTTTGATAGTTTGGGACCTATTGAATAATGAATGTTTTGAATTTTCTCCAAAAGTAAAGTAGTTGCAAACTCATCCTTTTAGAAACTTGTTTGGGCTGTTGAGAGGAGTAAAAAACCATCAAAAATTTCAATCCTGCATGATTCTACCAAGAAATGTGATTCTTCATTCAAAACGCTGGTTTTTGCTATTGGGCTCTATTGAATAATGAATGTTTTGAATTTTCTCCAAAAGTAAAGTAGTTGCAAACTCATGCTTTTAGAGACTTGTTTGGGCTCATGAGAGGAGTAGAAAAACATCAAAAATTTCAGTCCTGCATGATTCTACCAAGAAATGTGTGTTGATTCAAACCGCTGGTTTTTGATAGTTTTTGCCCTATTGAATAATGAATGTTTTGAATTTTCTCCAAAAGTAAAGTAGTTGCAAACTCATGCTTTTAGAGACTTGTTTGGGCTCATGAGAGGAGTAGAAAAACATCAAAAATTTCAGTCCTGCATGATTCTACCAAGAAATGTGTGTTCATTGAAACCGCTGGTTTTTGATAGTTTGGGCCCTATTGAATAATGAATGTTTTGAATTTTCTCCAAAAGTAAAGTAGTTGCAAACTCATCCTTTTAGAAACTTGTTTGGGCTGTTGAGAGGAGTAAAAAACCATCAAAAATTTCAATCCTGCATGATTCTACCAAGAAATGTGATTCTTCATTCAAAACGCTGGTTTTTGCTATTGGGCTCTATTGAATAATGAATGTTTTGAATTTTCTCCAAAAGTAAAGTAGTTGCAAACTCATGCTTTTAGAGACTTGTTTGGGCTCATGAGAGGAGTAGAAAAACATCAAAAATTTCAGTCCTGCATGATTCTACCAAGAAATGTGTGTTCATTGAAACCGCTGGTTTTTGACAGTTTGGGCTCTATTGAATAATGAATGTTTTGAATTTTCTCCAAAAGTAAAGTAGTTGCAAACTCATCCTTTTAGAAACTTGTTTGGGCTGTTGAGAGGAGTAAAAAACCATCAAAAATTTCAATCCTGCATGATTCTACCAAGAAATGTGATTCTTCATTCAAAACGCTGGTTTTTGCTATTGGGCTCTATTGAATAATGAATGTTTTGAATTTTCTCCAAAAGTAAAGTAGTTGCAAACTCATGCTTTTAGAGACTTGTTTGGGCTCATGAGAGGAGTAGAAAAACATCAAAAATTTCAGTCCTGCATGATTCTACCAAGAAATGTGTGTTCATTGAAACCGCTGGTTTTTGATAGTTTGGGCCCTATTGAATAATGAATGTTTTGAATTTTCTCCAAAAGTAAAGTAGTTGCAAACTCATCCTTTTAGAAACTTGTTTGGGCTGTTGAGAGGAGTAAAAAACCATCAAAAATTTCAATCCTGCATGATTCTACCAAGAAATGTGATTCTTCATTCAAAACGCTGGTTTTTGCTATTGGGCTCTATTGAATAATGAATGTTTTGAATTTTCTCCAAAAGTAAAGTAGTTGCAAACTCATGCTTTTAGAGACTTGTTTGGGCTCATGAGAGGAGTAGAAAAACATCAAAAATTTCAGTCCTGCATGATTCTACCAAGAAATGTGTGTTCATTGAAACCGCTGGTTTTTGATAGTTTGGGCTCTATTGAATAATGAATGTTTTGAATTTTCTCCAAAAGTAAAGTAGTTGCAAACTCATCCTTTTAGAAACTTGTTTGGGCTGTTGAGAGGAGTAAAAAACCATCAAAAATTTCAATCCTGCATGATTCTACCAAGAAATGTGATTCTTCATTCAAAACGCTGGTTTTTGCTATTGGGCTCTATTGAATAATGAATGTTTTGAATTTTCTCCAAAAGTAAAGTAGTTGCAAACTCATGCTTTTAGAGACTTGTTTGGGCTCATGAGAGGAGTAGAAAAACATCAAAAATTTCAGTCCTGCATGATTCTACCAAGAAATGTGTGTTCATTGAAACCGCTGGTTTTTGATAGTTTGGGCCCTATTGAATAATGAATGTTTTGAATTTTCTCCAAAAGTAAAGTAGTTGCAAACTCATCCTTTTAGAAACTTGTTTGGGCTGTTGAGAGGAGTAAAAAACCATCAAAAATTTCAATCCTGCATGATTCTACCAAGAAATGTGATTCTTCATTCAAAACGCTGGTTTTTGCTATTGGGCTCTATTGAATAATGAATGTTTTGAATTTTCTCCAAAAGTAAAGTAGTTGCAAACTCATGCTTTTAGAGACTTGTTTGGGCTCATGAGAGGAGTAGAAAAACATCAAAAATTTCAGTCCTGCATGATTCTACCAAGAAATGTGTGTTCATTGAAACCGCTGGTTTTTGATAGTTTGGGCCCTATTGAATAATGAATGTTTTCAATTTTCTCCAAAAGTAAAGTAGTTGCAAACTCATCCTTTTAGAAACTTGTTTGGGCTGTTGAGAGGAGTAAAAAACCATCAAAAATTTCAATCCTGCATGATTCTACCAAGAAATGTGATTCTTCATTCAAAACGCTGGTTTTTGCTATTGGGCTCTATTGAATAATGAATGTTTTGAATTTTCTCCAAAAGTAAAGTAGTTGCAAACTCATGCTTTTAGAGACTTGTTTGGGCTAATGAGATGAGTAGAAAAACATCAAAAATTTCAGTCCTGCATGATTCTACCAAGACATGTGTGTTCATTGAAACGGCTGGTTTTTGATAGTTTGGGCCCTATTGAATAATGAATGTTTTGAATTTTCTCCAAAAGTAAAGTAGTTGCAAACTCATCCTTTTAGAAACTTGTTTGGGCTGTGGAGAGGAGTAAAAAACCATCAAAAATTTCAATCCTGCATGATTCTACCAAGAAATGTGATTCTTCATTCAAAACGCTGGTTTTTGCTATTGGGCTCTATTGAATAATGAATGTTTTGAATTTTCTCCAAAAGTAAAGTAGTTGCAAACTCATGCTTTTAGAGACTTGTTTGGGCTCATGAGAGGAGTAGAAAAACATCAAGAATTTCAGTCCTGCATGATTCTACCAAGAAATGTGTGTTCATTGAAACCGCTGGTTTTTGATAGTTTGGGCCCTATTGAATAATGAATGTTTTGAATTTTCTCCAAAAGTAAAGTAGTTGCAAACTCATGCTTTTAGAGACTTGTTTGGGCTCATGAGAGGAGTAGAAAAACATCAAAAATTTCAGTCCTGCATGATTCTACCAAGAAATGTGTGTTCATTGAAACCGCTGGTTTTTGATAGTTTGGGCTCTATTGAATAATGAATGTTTTGAATTTTCTCCAAAAGTAAAGTAGTTGCAAACTCATCCTTTTAGAAACTTGTTTGGGCTGTTGAGAGGAGTAAAAAACCATCAAAAATTTCAATCCTGCATGATTCTACCAAGAAATGTGATTCTTCATTCAAAACGCTGGTTTTTGCTATTGGGCTCTATTGAATAATGAATGTTTTGAATTTTCTCCAAAAGTAAAGTAGTTGCAAACTCATGCTTTTAGAGACTTGTTTGGGCTCATGAGATGAGTAGAAAAACATCAAAAATTTCAGTCCTGCATGATTCTACCAAGACATGTGTGTTCATTGAAACGGCTGGTTTTTGATAGTTTGGGCCCTATTGAATAATGAATGTTTTGAATTTTCTCCAAAAGTAAAGTAGTTGCAAACTCATCCTTTTAGAAACTTGTTTGGGCTGTTGAGAGGAGTAAAAAACCATCAAAAATTTCAATCCTGCATGATTCTACCAAGAAATGTGATTCTTCATTCAAAACGCTGGTTTTTGCTATTGGGCTCTATTGAATAATGAATGTTTTGAATTTTCTCCAAAAGTAAAGTAGTTGCAAACTCATCCTTTTAGAAACTTGTTTGGGCTGTTGAGAGGAGTAAAAAAACCATCAAAAATTTCAATCCTGCATGATTCTACCAAGAAATGTGATTCTTCATTCAAAACGCTGGTTTTTGCTATTGGGCTCTATTGAATAATGAATGTTTTGAATTTTCTCCAAAAGTAAAGTAGTTGCAAACTCATGCTTTTAGAGACTTGTTTGGGCTCATGAGATGAGTAGAAAAACATCAAAAATTTCAGTCCTGCATGATTCTACCAAGACATGTGTGTTCATTGAAACTGCTGGTTTTTGATAGTTTTGGCCCTATTGAATAATGAATGTTTTGAATTTTCTCCAAAAGTAAAGTAGTTGCAAACTCATCCTTTTAGAAACTTGTTTGGGCTGTTGAGAGGAGTAAAAAACCATCAAAAATTTCAATCCTGCATGATTCTACCAAGAAATGTGTGTTCATTCAAACCGCTGGTTTTTGATAGTTTGGGCCCTATTGAATAATGAATGTTTTGAATTTTCTCCAAAAGTAAAGTAGTTGCAAACTCATGCTTTTAGAGACTTGTTTGGGCTCATGAGAGGAGTAAAAAAACATCAAAAATTTCAGTCCTGCATGATTCTACCAAGAAATGTGTGTTCATTGAAACCGCTGGTTTTTGATAGTTTGGGCTCTATTGAATAATGAATGTTTTGAATTTTCTCCAAAAGTAAAGTAGTTGCAAACTCATCCTTTTAGAAACTTGTTTGGGCTGTTGAGAGGAGTAAAAAACCATCAAAAATTTCAATCCTGCATGATTCTACCAAGAAATGTGATTCTTCATTCAAAACGCTGGTTTTTGCTATTGGGCTCTATTGAATAATGAATGTTTTGAATTTTCTCCAAAAGTAAAGTAGTTGCAAACTCATGCTTTTAGAGACTTGTTTGGGCTCATGAGAGGAGTAGAAAAACATCAAAAATTTCAGTCCTGCATGATTCTACCAAGAAATGTGTGTTCATTGAAACCGCTGGTTTTTGATAGTTTGGGCCCTATTGAATAATGAATGTTTTGAATTTTCTCCAAAAGTAAAGTAGTTGCAAACTCATCCTTTTAGAAACTTGTTTGGGCTGTTGAGAGGAGTAAAAAACCATCAAAAATTTCAATCCTGCATGATTCTACCAAGAAATGTGATTCTTCATTCAAAACGCTGGTTTTTGCTATTGGGCTCTATTGAATAATGAATGTTTTGAATTTTCTCCAAAAGTAAAGTAGTTGCAAACTCATGCTTTTAGAGACTTGTTTGGGCTCATGAGATGAGTAGAAAAACATCAAAAATTTCAGTCCTGCATGATTCTACCAAGACATGTGTGTTCATTGAAACGGCTGGTTTTTGATAGTTTGGGCCCTATTGAATAATGAATGTTTTGAATTTTCTCCAAAAGTAAAGTAGTTGCAAACTCATCCTTTTAGAAACTTGTTTGGGCTGTGGAGAGGAGTAAAAAACCATCAAAAATTTCAATCCTGCATGATTCTACCAAGAAATGTGATTCTTCATTCAAAACGCTGGTTTTTGCTATTGGGCTCTATTGAATAATGAATGTTTTGAATTTTCTCCAAAAGTAAAGTAGTTGCAAACTCATGCTTTTAGAGACTTGTTTGGGCTCATGAGAGGAGTAGAAAAACATCAAGAATTTCAGTCCTGCATGATTCTACCAAGAAATGTGTGTTCATTGAAACCGCTGGTTTTTGATAGTTTGGGCCCTATTGAATAATGAATGTTTTGAATTTTCTCCAAAAGTAAAGTAGTTGCAAACTCATGCTTTTAGAGACTTGTTTGGGCTCATGAGAGGAGTAGAAAAACATCAAAAATTTCAGTCCTGCATGATTCTACCAAGAAATGTGTGTTCATTGAAACCGCTGGTTTTTGATAGTTTGGGCTCTATTGAATAATGAATGTTTTGAATTTTCTCCAAAAGTAAAGTAGTTGCAAACTCATCCTTTTAGAAACTTGTTTGGGCTGTTGAGAGGAGTAAAAAACCATCAAAAATTTCAATCCTGCATGATTCTACCAAGAAATGTGATTCTTCATTCAAAACGCTGGTTTTTGCTATTGGGCTCTATTGAATAATGAATGTTTTGAATTTTCTCCAAAAGTAAAGTAGTTGCAAACTCATGCTTTTAGAGACTTGTTTGGGCTCATGAGATGAGTAGAAAAACATCAAAAATTTCAGTCCTGCATGATTCTACCAAGACATGTGTGTTCATTGAAACGGCTGGTTTTTGATAGTTTGGGCCCTATTGAATAATGAATGTTTTGAATTTTCTCCAAAAGTAAAGTAGTTGCAAACTCATCCTTTTAGAAACTTGTTTGGGCTGTTGAGAGGAGTAAAAAACCATCAAAAATTTCAATCCTGCATGATTCTACCAAGAAATGTGATTCTTCATTCAAAACGCTGGTTTTTGCTATTGGGCTCTATTGAATAATGAATGTTTTGAATTTTCTCCAAAAGTAAAGTAGTTGCAAACTCATCCTTTTAGAAACTTGTTTGGGCTGTTGAGAGGAGTAAAAAAACATCAAAAATTTCAATCCTGCATGATTCTACCAAGAAATGTGATTCTTCATTCAAAACGCTGGTTTTTGCTATTGGGCTCTATTGAATAATGAATGTTTTGAATTTTCTCCAAAAGTAAAGTAGTTGCAAACTCATGCTTTTAGAGACTTGTTTGGGCTCATGAGATGAGTAGAAAAACATCAAAAATTTCAGTCCTGCATGATTCTACCAAGACATGTGTGTTCATTGAAACTGCTGGTTTTTGATAGTTTTGGCCCTATTGAATAATGAATGTTTTGAATTTTCTCCAAAAGTAAAGTAGTTGCAAACTCATCCTTTTAGAAACTTGTTTGGGCTGTTGAGAGGAGTAAAAAACCATCAAAAATTTCAATCCTGCATGATTCTACCAAGAAATGTGTGTTCATTCAAACCGCTGGTTTTTGATAGTTTGGGCCCTATTGAATAATGAATGTTTTGAATTTTCTCCAAAAGTAAAGTAGTTGCAAACTCATGCTTTTAGAGACTTGTTTGGGCTCATGAGAGGAGTAGAAAAACATCAAAAATTTCAGTCCTGCATGATTCTACCAAGAAATGTGTGTTCATTGAAACCGCTGGTTTTTGATAGTTTGGGCTCTATTGAATAATGAATGTTTTGAATTTTCTCCAAAAGTAAAGTAGTTGCAAACTCATCCTTTTAGAAACTTGTTTGGGCTGTTGAGAGGAGTAAAAAACCATCAAAAATTTCAATCCTGCATGATTCTACCAAGAAATGTGATTCTTCATTCAAAACGCTGGTTTTTGCTATTGGGCTCTATTGAATAATGAATGTTTTGAATTTTCTCCAAAAGTAAAGTAGTTGCAAACTCATGCTTTTAGAGACTTGTTTGGGCTCATGAGAGGAGTAGAAAAACATCAAAAATTTCAGTCCTGCATGATTCTACCAAGAAATGTGTGTTCATTGAAACCGCTGGTTTTTGATAGTTTGGGCCCTATTGAATAATGAATGTTTTGAATTTTCTCCAAAAGTAAAGTAGTTGCAAACTCATCCTTTTAGAAACTTGTTTGGGCTGTTGAGAGGAGTAAAAAACCATCAAAAATTTCAATCCTGCATGATTCTACCAAGAAATGTGATTCTTCATTCAAAACGCTGGTTTTTGCTATTGGGCTCTATTGAATAATGAATGTTTTGAATTTTCTCCAAAAGTAAAGTAGTTGCAAACTCATCCTTTTAGAAACTTGTTTGGGCTGTTGAGAGGAGTAAAAAACCATCAAAAATTTCAATCCTGCATGATTCTACCAAGAAATGTGATTCTTCATTCAAAACGCTGGTTTTTGCTATTGGGCTCTATTGAATGATGAATGTTTTGAATTTTCTCCAAAAGTAAAGTAGTTGCAAACTCATGCTTTTAGAGACTTGTTTGGGCTCATGAGATGAGTAGAAAAACATCAAAAATTTCAGTCCTGCATGATTCTACCAAGACATGTGTGTTCATTGAAACTGCTGGTTTTTGATAGTTTTGGCCCTATTGAATAATGAATGTTTTGAATTTTCTCCAAAAGTAAAGTAGTTGCAAACTCATCCTTTTAGAAACTTGTTTGGGCTGTTGAGAGGAGTAAAAAACCATCAAAAATTTCAATCCTGCATGATTCTACCAAGAAATGTGTGTTCATTCAAACCGCTGGTTTTTGATAGTTTGGGCCCTATTGAATAATGAATGTTTTGAATTTTCTCCAAAAGTAAAGTAGTTGCAAACTCATGCTTTTAGAGACTTGTTTGGGCTCATGAGAGGAGTAGAAAAACATCAAAAATTTCAGTCCTGCATGATTCTACCAAGAAATGTGTGTTCATTGAAACCGCTGGTTTTTGATAGTTTGGGCTCTATTGAATAATGAATGTTTTGAATTTTCTCCAAAAGTAAAGTAGTTGCAAACTCATCCTTTTAGAAACTTGTTTGGGCTGTTGAGAGGAGTAAAAAACCATCAAAAATTTCAATCCTGCATGATTCTACCAAGAAATGTGATTCTTCATTCAAAACGCTGGTTTTTGCTATTGGGCTCTATTGAATAATGAATGTTTTGAATTTTCTCCAAAAGTAAAGTAGTTGCAAACTCATGCTTTTAGAGACTTGTTTGGGCTCATGAGAGGAGTAGAAAAACATCAAAAATTTCAGTCCTGCATGATTCTACCAAGAAATGTGTGTTCATTGAAACCGCTGGTTTTTGATAGTTTGGGCCCTATTGAATAATGAATGTTTTGAATTTTCTCCAAAAGTAAAGTAGTTGCAAACTCATCCTTTTAGAAACTTGTTTGGGCTGTTGAGAGGAGTAAAAAACCATCAAAAATTTCAATCCTGCATGATTCTACCAAGAAATGTGATTCTTCATTCAAAACGCTGGTTTTTGCTATTGGGCTCTATTGAATAATGAATGTTTTGAATTTTCTCCAAAAGTAAAGTAGTTGCAAACTCATGCTTTTAGAGACTTGTTTGGGCTCATGAGATGAGTAGAAAAACATCAAAAATTTCAGTCCTGCATGATTCTACCAAGACATGTGTGTTCATTGAAACGGCTGGTTTTTGATAGTTTGGGCCCTATTGAATAATGAATGTTTTGAATTTTCTCCAAAAGTAAAGTAGTTGCAAACTCATCCTTTTAGAAACTTGTTTGGGCTGTGGAGAGGAGTAAAAAACCATCAAAAATTTCAATCCTGCATGATTCTACCAAGAAATGTGATTCTTCATTCAAAACGCTGGTTTTTGCTATTGGGCTCTATTGAATAATGAATGTTTTGAATTTTCTCCAAAAGTAAAGTAGTTGCAAACTCATGCTTTTAGAGACTTGTTTGGGCTCATGAGAGGAGTAGAAAAACATCAAGAATTTCAGTCCTGCATGATTCTACCAAGAAATGTGTGTTCATTGAAACCGCTGGTTTTTGATAGTTTGGGCCCTATTGAATAATGAATGTTTTGAATTTTCTCCAAAAGTAAAGTAGTTGCAAACTCATGCTTTTAGAGACTTGTTTGGGCTCATGAGAGGAGTAGAAAAACATCAAAAATTTCAGTCCTGCATGATTCTACCAAGAAATGTGTGTTCATTGAAACCGCTGGTTTTTGATAGTTTGGGCTCTATTGAATAATGAATGTTTTGAATTTTCTCCAAAAGTAAAGTAGTTGCAAACTCATCCTTTTAGAAACTTGTTTGGGCTGTTGAGAGGAGTAAAAAACCATCAAAAATTTCAATCCTGCATGATTCTACCAAGAAATGTGATTCTTCATTCAAAACGCTGGTTTTTGCTATTGGGCTCTATTGAATAATGAATGTTTTGAATTTTCTCCAAAAGTAAAGTAGTTGCAAACTCATGCTTTTAGAGACTTGTTTGGGCTCATGAGATGAGTAGAAAAACATCAAAAATTTCAGTCCTGCATGATTCTACCAAGACATGTGTGTTCATTGAAACGGCTGGTTTTTGATAGTTTGGGCCCTATTGAATAATGAATGTTTTGAATTTTCTCCAAAAGTAAAGTAGTTGCAAACTCATCCTTTTAGAAACTTGTTTGGGCTGTTGAGAGGAGTAAAAAACCATCAAAAATTTCAATCCTGCATGATTCTACCAAGAAATGTGATTCTTCATTCAAAACGCTGGTTTTTGCTATTGGGCTCTATTGAATAATGAATGTTTTGAATTTTCTCCAAAAGTAAAGTAGTTGCAAACTCATCCTTTTAGAAACTTGTTTGGGCTGTTGAGAGGAGTAAAAAAACATCAAAAATTTCAATCCTGCATGATTCTACCAAGAAATGTGATTCTTCATTCAAAACGCTGGTTTTTGCTATTGGGCTCTATTGAATAATGAATGTTTTGAATTTTCTCCAAAAGTAAAGTAGTTGCAAACTCATGCTTTTAGAGACTTGTTTGGGCTCATGAGATGAGTAGAAAAACATCAAAAATTTCAGTCCTGCATGATTCTACCAAGACATGTGTGTTCATTGAAACTGCTGGTTTTTGATAGTTTTGGCCCTATTGAATAATGAATGTTTTGAATTTTCTCCAAAAGTAAAGTAGTTGCAAACTCATCCTTTTAGAAACTTGTTTGGGCTGTTGAGAGGAGTAAAAAACCATCAAAAATTTCAATCCTGCATGATTCTACCAAGAAATGTGTGTTCATTCAAACCGCTGGTTTTTGATAGTTTGGGCCCTATTGAATAATGAATGTTTTGAATTTTCTCCAAAAGTAAAGTAGTTGCAAACTCATGCTTTTAGAGACTTGTTTGGGCTCATGAGAGGAGTAGAAAAACATCAAAAATTTCAGTCCTGCATGATTCTACCAAGAAATGTGTGTTCATTGAAACCGCTGGTTTTTGATAGTTTGGGCTCTATTGAATAATGAATGTTTTGAATTTTCTCCAAAAGTAAAGTAGTTGCAAACTCATCCTTTTAGAAACTTGTTTGGGCTGTTGAGAGGAGTAAAAAACCATCAAAAATTTCAATCCTGCATGATTCTACCAAGAAATGTGATTCTTCATTCAAAACGCTGGTTTTTGCTATTGGGCTCTATTGAATAATGAATGTTTTGAATTTTCTCCAAAAGTAAAGTAGTTGCAAACTCATGCTTTTAGAGACTTGTTTGGGCTCATGAGAGGAGTAGAAAAACATCAAAAATTTCAGTCCTGCATGATTCTACCAAGAAATGTGTGTTCATTGAAACCGCTGGTTTTTGATAGTTTGGGCCCTATTGAATAATGAATGTTTTGAATTTTCTCCAAAAGTAAAGTAGTTGCAAACTCATCCTTTTAGAAACTTGTTTGGGCTGTTGAGAGGAGTAAAAAACCATCAAAAATTTCAATCCTGCATGATTCTACCAAGAAATGTGATTCTTCATTCAAAACGCTGGTTTTTGCTATTGGGCTCTATTGAATAATGAATGTTTTGAATTTTCTCCAAAAGTAAAGTAGTTGCAAACTCATCCTTTTAGAAACTTGTTTGGGCTGTTGAGAGGAGTAAAAAACCATCAAAAATTTCAATCCTGCATGATTCTACCAAGAAATGTGATTCTTCATTCAAAACGCTGGTTTTTGCTATTGGGCTCTATTGAATGATGAATGTTTTGAATTTTCTCCAAAAGTAAAGTAGTTGCAAACTCATGCTTTTAGAGACTTGTTTGGGCTCATGAGATGAGTAGAAAAACATCAAAAATTTCAGTCCTGCATGATTCTACCAAGACATGTGTGTTCATTGAAACTGCTGGTTTTTGATAGTTTTGGCCCTATTGAATAATGAATGTTTTGAATTTTCTCCAAAAGTAAAGTAGTTGCAAACTCATCCTTTTAGAAACTTGTTTGGGCTGTTGAGAGGAGTAAAAAACCATCAAAAATTTCAATCCTGCATGATTCTACCAAGAAATGTGTGTTCATTCAAACCGCTGGTTTTTGATAGTTTGGGCCCTATTGAATAATGAATGTTTTGAATTTTCTCCAAAAGTAAAGTAGTTGCAAACTCATGCTTTTAGAGACTTGTTTGGGCTCATGAGAGGAGTAGAAAAACATCAAAAATTTCAGTCCTGCATGATTCTACCAAGAAATGTGTGTTCATTGAAACCGCTGGTTTTTGATAGTTTGGGCTCTATTGAATAATGAATGTTTTGAATTTTCTCCAAAAGTAAAGTAGTTGCAAACTCATCCTTTTAGAAACTTGTTTGGGCTGTTGAGAGGAGTAAAAAACCATCAAAAATTTCAATCCTGCATGATTCTACCAAGAAATGTGATTCTTCATTCAAAACGCTGGTTTTTGCTATTGGGCTCTATTGAATAATGAATGTTTTGAATTTTCTCCAAAAGTAAAGTAGTTGCAAACTCATGCTTTTAGAGACTTGTTTGGGCTCATGAGAGGAGTAGAAAAACATCAAAAATTTCAGTCCTGCATGATTCTACCAAGAAATGTGTGTTCATTGAAACCGCTGGTTTTTGATAGTTTGGGCCCTATTGAATAATGAATGTTTTGAATTTTCTCCAAAAGTAAAGTAGTTGCAAACTCATCCTTTTAGAAACTTGTTTGGGCTGTTGAGAGGAGTAAAAAACCATCAAAAATTTCAATCCTGCATGATTCTACCAAGAAATGTGATTCTTCATTCAAAACGCTGGTTTTTGCTATTGGGCTCTATTGAATAATGAATGTTTTGAATTTTCTCCAAAAGTAAAGTAGTTGCAAACTCATGCTTTTAGAGACTTGTTTGGGCTCATGAGATGAGTAGAAAAACATCAAAAATTTCAGTCCTGCATGATTCTACCAAGACATGTGTGTTCATTGAAACGGCTGGTTTTTGATAGTTTGGGCCCTATTGAATAATGAATGTTTTGAATTTTCTCCAAAAGTAAAGTAGTTGCAAACTCATCCTTTTAGAAACTTGTTTGGGCTGTGGAGAGGAGTAAAAAACCATCAAAAATTTCAATCCTGCATGATTCTACCAAGAAATGTGATTCTTCATTCAAAACGCTGGTTTTTGCTATTGGGCTCTATTGAATAATGAATGTTTTGAATTTTCTCCAAAAGTAAAGTAGTTGCAAACTCATGCTTTTAGAGACTTGTTTGGGCTCATGAGAGGAGTAGAAAAACATCAAGAATTTCAGTCCTGCATGATTCTACCAAGAAATGTGTGTTCATTGAAACCGCTGGTTTTTGATAGTTTGGGCCCTATTGAATAATGAATGTTTTGAATTTTCTCCAAAAGTAAAGTAGTTGCAAACTCATGCTTTTAGAGACTTGTTTGGGCTCATGAGAGGAGTAGAAAAACATCAAAAATTTCAGTCCTGCATGATTCTACCAAGAAATGTGTGTTCATTGAAACCGCTGGTTTTTGATAGTTTGGGCTCTATTGAATAATGAATGTTTTGAATTTTCTCCAAAAGTAAAGTAGTTGCAAACTCATCCTTTTAGAAACTTGTTTGGGCTGTTGAGAGGAGTAAAAAACCATCAAAAATTTCAATCCTGCATGATTCTACCAAGAAATGTGATTCTTCATTCAAAACGCTGGTTTTTGCTATTGGGCTCTATTGAATAATGAATGTTTTGAATTTTCTCCAAAAGTAAAGTAGTTGCAAACTCATGCTTTTAGAGACTTGTTTGGGCTCATGAGATGAGTAGAAAAACATCAAAAATTTCAGTCCTGCATGATTCTACCAAGACATGTGTGTTCATTGAAACGGCTGGTTTTTGATAGTTTGGGCCCTATTGAATAATGAATGTTTTGAATTTTCTCCAAAAGTAAAGTAGTTGCAAACTCATCCTTTTAGAAACTTGTTTGGGCTGTTGAGAGGAGTAAAAAACCATCAAAAATTTCAATCCTGCATGATTCTACCAAGAAATGTGATTCTTCATTCAAAACGCTGGTTTTTGCTATTGGGCTCTATTGAATAATGAATGTTTTGAATTTTCTCCAAAAGTAAAGTAGTTGCAAACTCATCCTTTTAGAAACTTGTTTGGGCTGTTGAGAGGAGTAAAAAAACATCAAAAATTTCAATCCTGCATGATTCTACCAAGAAATGTGATTCTTCATTCAAAACGCTGGTTTTTGCTATTGGGCTCTATTGAATAATGAATGTTTTGAATTTTCTCCAAAAGTAAAGTAGTTGCAAACTCATGCTTTTAGAGACTTGTTTGGGCTCATGAGATGAGTAGAAAAACATCAAAAATTTCAGTCCTGCATGATTCTACCAAGACATGTGTGTTCATTGAAACTGCTGGTTTTTGATAGTTTTGGCCCTATTGAATAATGAATGTTTTGAATTTTCTCCAAAAGTAAAGTAGTTGCAAACTCATCCTTTTAGAAACTTGTTTGGGCTGTTGAGAGGAGTAAAAAACCATCAAAAATTTCAATCCTGCATGATTCTACCAAGAAATGTGTGTTCATTCAAACCGCTGGTTTTTGATAGTTTGGGCCCTATTGAATAATGAATGTTTTGAATTTTCTCCAAAAGTAAAGTAGTTGCAAACTCATGCTTTTAGAGACTTGTTTGGGCTCATGAGAGGAGTAGAAAAACATCAAAAATTTCAGTCCTGCATGATTCTACCAAGAAATGTGTGTTCATTGAAACCGCTGGTTTTTGATAGTTTGGGCTCTATTGAATAATGAATGTTTTGAATTTTCTCCAAAAGTAAAGTAGTTGCAAACTCATCCTTTTAGAAACTTGTTTGGGCTGTTGAGAGGAGTAAAAAACCATCAAAAATTTCAATCCTGCATGATTCTACCAAGAAATGTGATTCTTCATTCAAAACGCTGGTTTTTGCTATTGGGCTCTATTGAATAATGAATGTTTTGAATTTTCTCCAAAAGTAAAGTAGTTGCAAACTCATGCTTTTAGAGACTTGTTTGGGCTCATGAGAGGAGTAGAAAAACATCAAAAATTTCAGTCCTGCATGATTCTACCAAGAAATGTGTGTTCATTGAAACCGCTGGTTTTTGATAGTTTGGGCCCTATTGAATAATGAATGTTTTGAATTTTCTCCAAAAGTAAAGTAGTTGCAAACTCATCCTTTTAGAAACTTGTTTGGGCTGTTGAGAGGAGTAAAAAACCATCAAAAATTTCAATCCTGCATGATTCTACCAAGAAATGTGATTCTTCATTCAAAACGCTGGTTTTTGCTATTGGGCTCTATTGAATAATGAATGTTTTGAATTTTCTCCAAAAGTAAAGTAGTTGCAAACTCATCCTTTTAGAAACTTGTTTGGGCTGTTGAGAGGAGTAAAAAACCATCAAAAATTTCAATCCTGCATGATTCTACCAAGAAATGTGATTCTTCATTCAAAACGCTGGTTTTTGCTATTGGGCTCTATTGAATGATGAATGTTTTGAATTTTCTCCAAAAGTAAAGTAGTTGCAAACTCATGCTTTTAGAGACTTGTTTGGGCTCATGAGATGAGTAGAAAAACATCAAAAATTTCAGTCCTGCATGATTCTACCAAGACATGTGTGTTCATTGAAACTGCTGGTTTTTGATAGTTTTGGCCCTATTGAATAATGAATGTTTTGAATTTTCTCCAAAAGTAAAGTAGTTGCAAACTCATCCTTTTAGAAACTTGTTTGGGCTGTTGAGAGGAGTAAAAAACCATCAAAAATTTCAATCCTGCATGATTCTACCAAGAAATGTGTGTTCATTCAAACCGCTGGTTTTTGATAGTTTGGGCCCTATTGAATAATGAATGTTTTGAATTTTCTCCAAAAGTAAAGTAGTTGCAAACTCATGCTTTTAGAGACTTGTTTGGGCTCATGAGAGGAGTAGAAAAACATCAAAAATTTCAGTCCTGCATGATTCTACCAAGAAATGTGTGTTCATTGAAACCGCTGGTTTTTGATAGTTTGGGCTCTATTGAATAATGAATGTTTTGAATTTTCTCCAAAAGTAAAGTAGTTGCAAACTCATCCTTTTAGAAACTTGTTTGGGCTGTTGAGAGGAGTAAAAAACCATCAAAAATTTCAATCCTGCATGATTCTACCAAGAAATGTGATTCTTCATTCAAAACGCTGGTTTTTGCTATTGGGCTCTATTGAATAATGAATGTTTTGAATTTTCTCCAAAAGTAAAGTAGTTGCAAACTCATGCTTTTAGAGACTTGTTTGGGCTCATGAGAGGAGTAGAAAAACATCAAAAATTTCAGTCCTGCATGATTCTACCAAGAAATGTGTGTTCATTGAAACCGCTGGTTTTTGATAGTTTGGGCCCTATTGAATAATGAATGTTTTGAATTTTCTCCAAAAGTAAAGTAGTTGCAAACTCATCCTTTTAGAAACTTGTTTGGGCTGTTGAGAGGAGTAAAAAACCATCAAAAATTTCAATCCTGCATGATTCTACCAAGAAATGTGATTCTTCATTCAAAACGCTAGTTTTTGCTATTGGGCTCTATTGAATAATGAATGTTTTGAATTTTCTCCAAAAGTAAAGTAGTTGCAAACTCATGCTTTTAGAGACTTGTTTGGGCTCATGAGAGGAGTAGAAAAACATCAAAAATTTCAGTCCTGCATGATTCTACCAAGAAATGTGTGTTCATTGAAACCGCTGGTTTTTGATAGTTTGGGCCCTATTGAATAATGAATGTTTTCAATTTTCTCCAAAAGTAAAGTAGTTGCAAACTCATCCTTTTAGAAACTTGTTTGGGCTGTTGAGAGGAGTAAAAAACCATCAAAAATTTCAATCCTGCATGATTCTACCAAGAAATGTGATTCTTCATTCAAAACGCTGGTTTTTGCTATTGGGCTCTATTGAATAATGAATGTTTTGAATTTTCTCCAAAAGTAAAGTAGTTGCAAACTCATGCTTTTAGAGACTTGTTTGGGCTCATGAGATGAGTAGAAAAACATCAAAAATTTCAGTCCTGCATGATTCTACCAAGACATGTGTGTTCATTGAAACGGCTGGTTTTTGATAGTTTGGGCCCTATTGAATAATGAATGTTTTGAATTTTCTCCAAAAGTAAAGTAGTTGCAAACTCATCCTTTTAGAAACTTGTTTGGGCTGTTGAGAGGAGTAAACAACCATCAAAAATTTCAATCCTGCATGATTCTACCAAGAAATGTGATTCTTCATTCAAAACGCTGGTTTTTGCTATTGGGCTCTATTGAATAATGAATGTTTTGAATTTTCTCCAAAAGTAAAGTAGTTGCAAACTCATCCTTTTAGAAACTTGTTTGGGCTGTTGAGAGGAGTAAAAAACCATCAAAAATTTCAATCCTGCATGATTCTACCAAGAAATGTGATTCTTCATTCAAAACGCTGGTTTTTGCTATTGGGCTCTATTGAATAATGAATGTTTTGAATTTTCTCCAAAAGTAAAGTAGTTGCAAACTCATGCTTTTAGAGACTTGTTTGGGCTCATGAGATGAGTAGAAAAACATCAAAAATTTCAGTCCTGCATGATTCTACCAAGACATGTGTGTTCATTGAAACTGCTGGTTTTTGATAGTTTTGGCCCTATTGAATAATGAATGTTTTGAATTTTCTCCAAAAGTAAAGTAGTTGCAAACTCATCCTTTTAGAAACTTGTTTGGGCTGTTGAGAGGAGTAAAAAACCATCAAAAATTTCAATCCTGCATGATTCTACCAAGAAATGTGTGTTCATTCAAACCGCTGGTTTTTGATAGTTTGGGCCCTATTGAATAATGAATGTTTTGAATTTTCTCCAAAAGTAAAGTAGTTGCAAACTCATGCTTTTAGAGACTTGTTTGGGCTCATGAGAGGAGTAGAAAAACATCAAAAATTTCAGTCCTGCATGATTCTACCAAGAAATGTGGGTTCATTGAAACCGCTGGTTTTTGATAGTTTGGGCTCTATTGAATAATGAATGTTTTGAATTTTCTCCAAAAGTAAAGTAGTTGCAAACTCATCCTTTTAGAAACTTGTTTGGGCTGTTGAGAGGAGTAAAAAACCATCAAAAATTTCAATCCTGCAGTATTCTTCCAAGATATGCGATTCTTCATTTAAAAATGCTGGTTTTTGCTTTTGGGCTCTATTGAATAATGAATGTTTTGAATTTTCTCCAAAAGTAAAGTAGTTGCAAACTCATGCTTTTAGAGACTTGTTTGGGCTCATGAGATGAGTAGAAAAACATCAAAAATTTCAGTCCTGCATGATTCTACCAAGACATGTGTGTTCATTGAAACTGCTGGTTTTTGATAGTTTTGGCCCTATTGAATAATGAATGTTTTGAATTTTCTCCAAAAGTAAAGTAGTTGCAAACTCATCCTTTTAGAAACTTGTTTGGGCTGTTGAGAGGAGTAAAAAACCATCAAAAATTTCAATCCTGCATGATTCTACCAAGAAATGTGTGTTCATTCAAACCGCTGGTTTTTGATAGTTTGGGCCCTATTGAATAATGAATGTTTTGAATTTTCTCCAAAAGTAAAGTAGTTGCAAACTCATGCTTTTAGAGACTTGTTTGGGCTCATGAGAGGAGTAGAAAAACATCAAAAATTTCAGTCCTGCATGATTCTACCAAGAAATGTGTGTTCATTGAAACCGCTGGTTTTTGATAGTTTGGGCTCTATTGAATAATGAATGTTTTGAATTTTCTCCAAAAGTAAAGTAGTTGCAAACTCATCCTTTTAGAAACTTGTTTGGGCTGTTGAGAGGAGTAAAAAACCATCAAAAATTTCAATCCTGCATGATTCTACCAAGAAATGTGATTCTTCATTCAAAACGCTGGTTTTTGCTATTGGGCTCTATTGAATAATGAATGTTTTGAATTTTCTCCAAAAGTAAAGTAGTTGCAAACTCATGCTTTTAGAGACTTGTTTGGGCTCATGAGATGAGTAGAAAAACATCAAAAATTTCAGTCCTGCATGATTCTACCAAGACATGTGTGTTCATTGAAACGGCTGGTTTTTGATAGTTTGGGCCCTATTGAATAATGAATGTTTTGAATTTTCTCCAAAAGTAAAGTAGTTGCAAACTCATCCTTTTAGAAACTTGTTTGGGCTGTTGAGAGGAGTAAAAAACCATCAAAAATTTCAATCCTGCATGATTCTACCAAGAAATGTGATTCTTCATTCAAAACGCTGGTTTTTGCTATTGGGCTCTATTGAATAATGAATGTTTTGAATTTTCTCCAAAAGTAAAGTAGTTGCAAACTCATCCTTTTAGAAACTTGTTTGGGCTGTTGAGAGGAGTAAAAAAACCATCAAAAATTTCAATCCTGCATGATTCTACCAAGAAATGTGATTCTTCATTCAAAACGCTGGTTTTTGCTATTGGGCTCTATTGAATAATGAATGTTTTGAATTTTCTCCAAAAGTAAAGTAGTTGCAAACTCATGCTTTTAGAGACTTGTTTGGGCTCATGAGATGAGTAGAAAAACATCAAAAATTTCAGTCCTGCATGATTCTACCAAGACATGTGTGTTCATTGAAACTGCTGGTTTTTGATAGTTTTGGCCCTATTGAATAATGAATGTTTTGAATTTTCTCCAAAAGTAAAGTAGTTGCAAACTCATCCTTTTAGAAACTTGTTTGGGCTGTTGAGAGGAGTAAAAAACCATCAAAAATTTCAATCCTGCATGATTCTACCAAGAAATGTGTGTTCATTCAAACCGCTGGTTTTTGATAGTTTGGGCCCTATTGAATAATGAATGTTTTGAATTTTCTCCAAAAGTAAAGTAGTTGCAAACTCATGCTTTTAGAGACTTGTTTGGGCTCATGAGAGGAGTAGAAAAACATCAAAAATTTCAGTCCTGCATGATTCTACCAAGAAATGTGTGTTGATTCAAACCGCTGGTTTTTGATAGTTTTTGCCCTATTGAATAATGAATGTTTTGAATTTTCTCCAAAAGTAAAGTAGTTGCAAACTCATGCTTTTAGAGACTTGTTTGGGCTCATGAGAGGAGTAGAAAAACATCAAAAATTTCAGTCCTGCATGATTCTACCAAGAAATGTGTGTTCATTGAAACCGCTGGTTTTTGATAGTTTGGGCCCTATTGAATAATGAATGTTTTGAATTTTCTCCAAAAGTAAAGTAGTTGCAAACTCATCCTTTTAGAAACTTGTTTGGGCTGTTGAGAGGAGTAAAAAACCATCAAAAATTTCAATCCTGCATGATTCTACCAAGAAATGTGATTCTTCATTCAAAACGCTGGTTTTTGCTATTGGGCTCTATTGAATAATGAATGTTTTGAATTTTCTCCAAAAGTAAAGTAGTTGCAAACTCATGCTTTTAGAGACTTGTTTGGGCTCATGAGAGGAGTAGAAAAACATCAAAAATTTCAGTCCTGCATGATTCTACCAAGAAATGTGTGTTCATTGAAACCGCTGGTTTTTGACAGTTTGGGCTCTATTGAATAATGAATGTTTTGAATTTTCTCCAAAAGTAAAGTAGTTGCAAACTCATCCTTTTAGAAACTTGTTTGGGCTGTTGAGAGGAGTAAAAAACCATCAAAAATTTCAATCCTGCATGATTCTACCAAGAAATGTGATTCTTCATTCAAAACGCTGGTTTTTGCTATTGGGCTCTATTGAATAATGAATGTTTTGAATTTTCTCCAAAAGTAAAGTAGTTGCAAACTCATGCTTTTAGAGACTTGTTTGGGCTCATGAGAGGAGTAGAAAAACATCAAAAATTTCAGTCCTGCATGATTCTACCAAGAAATGTGTGTTCATTGAAACCGCTGGTTTTTGATAGTTTGGGCCCTATTGAATAATGAATGTTTTGAATTTTCTCCAAAAGTAAAGTAGTTGCAAACTCATCCTTTTAGAAACTTGTTTGGGCTGTTGAGAGGAGTAAAAAACCATCAAAAATTTCAATCCTGCATGATTCTACCAAGAAATGTGATTCTTCATTCAAAACGCTGGTTTTTGCTATTGGGCTCTATTGAATAATGAATGTTTTGAATTTTCTCCAAAAGTAAAGTAGTTGCAAACTCATGCTTTTAGAGACTTGTTTGGGCTCATGAGAGGAGTAGAAAAACATCAAAAATTTCAGTCCTGCATGATTCTACCAAGAAATGTGTGTTCATTGAAACCGCTGGTTTTTGATAGTTTGGGCTCTATTGAATAATGAATGTTTTGAATTTTCTCCAAAAGTAAAGTAGTTGCAAACTCATCCTTTTAGAAACTTGTTTGGGCTGTTGAGAGGAGTAAAAAACCATCAAAAATTTCAATCCTGCATGATTCTACCAAGAAATGTGATTCTTCATTCAAAACGCTGGTTTTTGCTATTGGGCTCTATTGAATAATGAATGTTTTGAATTTTCTCCAAAAGTAAAGTAGTTGCAAACTCATGCTTTTAGAGACTTGTTTGGGCTCATGAGAGGAGTAGAAAAACATCAAAAATTTCAGTCCTGCATGATTCTACCAAGAAATGTGTGTTCATTGAAACCGCTGGTTTTTGATAGTTTGGGCCCTATTGAATAATGAATGTTTTGAATTTTCTCCAAAAGTAAAGTAGTTGCAAACTCATCCTTTTAGAAACTTGTTTGGGCTGTTGAGAGGAGTAAAAAACCATCAAAAATTTCAATCCTGCATGATTCTACCAAGAAATGTGATTCTTCATTCAAAACGCTGGTTTTTGCTATTGGGCTCTATTGAATAATGAATGTTTTGAATTTTCTCCAAAAGTAAAGTAGTTGCAAACTCATGCTTTTAGAGACTTGTTTGGGCTCATGAGAGGAGTAGAAAAACATCAAAAATTTCAGTCCTGCATGATTCTACCAAGAAATGTGTGTTCATTGAAACCGCTGGTTTTTGATAGTTTGGGCCCTATTGAATAATGAATGTTTTCAATTTTCTCCAAAAGTAAAGTAGTTGCAAACTCATCCTTTTAGAAACTTGTTTGGGCTGTTGAGAGGAGTAAAAAACCATCAAAAATTTCAATCCTGCATGATTCTACCAAGAAATGTGATTCTTCATTCAAAACGCTGGTTTTTGCTATTGGGCTCTATTGAATAATGAATGTTTTGAATTTTCTCCAAAAGTAAAGTAGTTGCAAACTCATGCTTTTAGAGACTTGTTTGGGCTCATGAGATGAGTAGAAAAACATCAAAAATTTCAGTCCTGCATGATTCTACCAAGACATGTGTGTTCATTGAAACGGCTGGTTTTTGATAGTTTGGGCCCTATTGAATAATGAATGTTTTGAATTTTCTCCAAAAGTAAAGTAGTTGCAAACTCATCCTTTTAGAAACTTGTTTGGGCTGTGGAGAGGAGTAAAAAACCATCAAAAATTTCAATCCTGCATGATTCTACCAAGAAATGTGATTCTTCATTCAAAACGCTGGTTTTTGCTATTGGGCTCTATTGAATAATGAATGTTTTGAATTTTCTCCAAAAGTAAAGTAGTTGCAAACTCATGCTTTTAGAGACTTGTTTGGGCTCATGAGAGGAGTAGAAAAACATCAAGAATTTCAGTCCTGCATGATTCTACCAAGAAATGTGTGTTCATTGAAACCGCTGGTTTTTGATAGTTTGGGCCCTATTGAATAATGAATGTTTTGAATTTTCTCCAAAAGTAAAGTAGTTGCAAACTCATGCTTTTAGAGACTTGTTTGGGCTCATGAGAGGAGTAGAAAAACATCAAAAATTTCAGTCCTGCATGATTCTACCAAGAAATGTGTGTTCATTGAAACCGCTGGTTTTTGATATTTTGGGCTCTATTGAATAATGAATGTTTTGAATTTTCTCCAAAAGTAAAGTAGTTGCAAACTCATCCTTTTAGAAACTTGTTTGGGCTGTTGAGAGGAGTAAAAAACCATCAAAAATTTCAATCCTGCATGATTCTACCAAGAAATGTGATTCTTCATTCAAAACGCTGGTTTTTGCTATTGGGCTCTATTGAATAATGAATGTTTTGAATTTTCTCCAAAAGTAAAGTAGTTGCAAACTCATGCTTTTAGAGACTTGTTTGGGCTCATGAGATGAGTAGAAAAACATCAAAAATTTCAGTCCTGCATGATTCTACCAAGACATGTGTGTTCATTGAAACGGCTGGTTTTTGATAGTTTGGGCCCTATTGAATAATGAATGTTTTGAATTTTCTCCAAAAGTAAAGTAGTTGCAAACTCATCGTTTTAGAAACTTGTTTGGGCTGTTGAGAGGAGTAAAAAACCATCAAAAATTTCAATCCTGCATGATTCTACCAAGAAATGTGATTCTTCATTCAAAACGCTGGTTTTTGCTATTGGGCTCTATTGAATAATGAATGTTTTGAATTTTCTCCAAAAGTAAAGTAGTTGCAAACTCATCCTTTTAGAAACTTGTTTGGGCTGTTGAGAGGAGTAAAAAAACCATCAAAAATTTCAATCCTGCATGATTCTACCAAGAAATGTGATTCTTCATTCAAAACGCTGGTTTTTGCTATTGGGCTCTATTGAATAATGAATGTTTTGAATTTTCTCCAAAAGTAAAGTAGTTGCAAACTCATGCTTTTAGAGACTTGTTTGGGCTCATGAGATGAGTAGAAAAACATCAAAAATTTCAGTCCTGCATGATTCTACCAAGACATGTGTGTTCATTGAAACTGCTGGTTTTTGATAGTTTTGGCCCTATTGAATAATGAATGTTTTGAATTTTCTCCAAAAGTAAAGTAGTTGCAAACTCATCCTTTTAGAAACTTGTTTGGGCTGTTGAGAGGAGTAAAAAACCATCAAAAATTTCAATCCTGCATGATTCTACCAAGAAATGTGTGTTCATTCAAACCGCTGGTTTTTGATAGTTTGGGCCCTATTGAATAATGAATGTTTTGAATTTTCTCCAAAAGTAAAGTAGTTGCAAACTCATGCTTTTAGAGACTTGTTTGGGCTCATGAGAGGAGTAAAAAAACATCAAAAATTTCAGTCCTGCATGATTCTACCAAGAAATGTGTGTTCATTGAAACCGCTGGTTTTTGATAGTTTGGGCTCTATTGAATAATGAATGTTTTGAATTTTCTCCAAAAGTAAAGTAGTTGCAAACTCATCCTTTTAGAAACTTGTTTGGGCTGTTGAGAGGAGTAAAAAACCATCAAAAATTTCAATCCTGCATGATTCTACCAAGAAATGTGATTCTTCATTCAAAACGCTGGTTTTTGCTATTGGGCTCTATTGAATAATGAATGTTTTGAATTTTCTCCAAAAGTAAAGTAGTTGCAAACTCATGCTTTTAGAGACTTGTTTGGGCTCATGAGAGGAGTAGAAAAACATCAAAAATTTCAGTCCTGCATGATTCTACCAAGAAATGTGTGTTCATTGAAACCGCTGGTTTTTGATAGTTTGGGCCCTATTGAATAATGAATGTTTTGAATTTTCTCCAAAAGTAAAGTAGTTGCAAACTCATCCTTTTAGAAACTTGTTTGGGCTGTTGAGAGGAGTAAAAAACCATCAAAAATTTCAATCCTGCATGATTCTACCAAGAAATGTGATTCTTCATTCAAAACGCTGGTTTTTGCTATTGGGCTCTATTGAATAATGAATGTTTTGAATTTTCTCCAAAAGTAAAGTAGTTGCAAACTCATGCTTTTAGAGACTTGTTTGGGCTCATGAGATGAGTAGAAAAACATCAAAAATTTCAGTCCTGCATGATTCTACCAAGACATGTGTGTTCATTGAAACGGCTGGTTTTTGATAGTTTGGGCCCTATTGAATAATGAATGTTTTGAATTTTCTCCAAAAGTAAAGTAGTTGCAAACTCATCCTTTTAGAAACTTGTTTGGGCTGTGGAGAGGAGTAAAAAACCATCAAAAATTTCAATCCTGCATGATTCTACCAAGAAATGTGATTCTTCATTCAAAACGCTGGTTTTTGCTATTGGGCTCTATTGAATAATGAATGTTTTGAATTTTCTCCAAAAGTAAAGTAGTTGCAAACTCATGCTTTTAGAGACTTGTTTGGGCTCATGAGAGGAGTAGAAAAACATCAAGAATTTCAGTCCTGCATGATTCTACCAAGAAATGTGTGTTCATTGAAACCGCTGGTTTTTGATAGTTTGGGCCCTATTGAATAATGAATGTTTTGAATTTTCTCCAAAAGTAAAGTAGTTGCAAACTCATGCTTTTAGAGACTTGTTTGGGCTCATGAGAGGAGTAGAAAAACATCAAAAATTTCAGTCCTGCATGATTCTACCAAGAAATGTGTGTTCATTGAAACCGCTGGTTTTTGATAGTTTGGGCTCTATTGAATAATGAATGTTTTGAATTTTCTCCAAAAGTAAAGTAGTTGCAAACTCATCCTTTTAGAAACTTGTTTGGGCTGTTGAGAGGAGTAAAAAACCATCAAAAATTTCAATCCTGCATGATTCTACCAAGAAATGTGATTCTTCATTCAAAACGCTGGTTTTTGCTATTGGGCTCTATTGAATAATGAATGTTTTGAATTTTCTCCAAAAGTAAAGTAGTTGCAAACTCATGCTTTTAGAGACTTGTTTGGGCTCATGAGATGAGTAGAAAAACATCAAAAATTTCAGTCCTGCATGATTCTACCAAGACATGTGTGTTCATTGAAACGGCTGGTTTTTGATAGTTTGGGCCCTATTGAATAATGAATGTTTTGAATTTTCTCCAAAAGTAAAGTAGTTGCAAACTCATCCTTTTAGAAACTTGTTTGGGCTGTTGAGAGGAGTAAAAAACCATCAAAAATTTCAATCCTGCATGATTCTACCAAGAAATGTGATTCTTCATTCAAAACGCTGGTTTTTGCTATTGGGCTCTATTGAATAATGAATGTTTTGAATTTTCTCCAAAAGTAAAGTAGTTGCAAACTCATCCTTTTAGAAACTTGTTTGGGCTGTTGAGAGGAGTAAAAAAACATCAAAAATTTCAATCCTGCATGATTCTACCAAGAAATGTGATTCTTCATTCAAAACGCTGGTTTTTGCTATTGGGCTCTATTGAATAATGAATGTTTTGAATTTTCTCCAAAAGTAAAGTAGTTGCAAACTCATGCTTTTAGAGACTTGTTTGGGCTCATGAGATGAGTAGAAAAACATCAAAAATTTCAGTCCTGCATGATTCTACCAAGACATGTGTGTTCATTGAAACTGCTGGTTTTTGATAGTTTTGGCCCTATTGAATAATGAATGTTTTGAATTTTCTCCAAAAGTAAAGTAGTTGCAAACTCATCCTTTTAGAAACTTGTTTGGGCTGTTGAGAGGAGTAAAAAACCATCAAAAATTTCAATCCTGCATGATTCTACCAAGAAATGTGTGTTCATTCAAACCGCTGGTTTTTGATAGTTTGGGCCCTATTGAATAATGAATGTTTTGAATTTTCTCCAAAAGTAAAGTAGTTGCAAACTCATGCTTTTAGAGACTTGTTTGGGCTCATGAGAGGAGTAGAAAAACATCAAAAATTTCAGTCCTGCATGATTCTACCAAGAAATGTGTGTTCATTGAAACCGCTGGTTTTTGATAGTTTGGGCTCTATTGAATAATGAATGTTTTGAATTTTCTCCAAAAGTAAAGTAGTTGCAAATTCATCCTTTTAGAAACTTGTTTGGGCTGTTGAGAGGAGTAAAAAACCATCAAAAATTTCAATCCTGCATGATTCTACCAAGAAATGTGATTCTTCATTCAAAACGCTGGTTTTTGCTATTGGGCTCTATTGAATAATGAATGTTTTGAATTTTCTCCAAAAGTAAAGTAGTTGCAAACTCATCCTTTTAGAAACTTGTTTGGGCTGTTGAGAGGAGTAAAAAACCATCAAAAATTTCAATCCTGCATGATTCTACCAAGAAATGTGATTCTTCATTCAAAACGCTGGTTTTTGCTATTGGGCTCTATTGAATAATGAATGTTTTGAATTTTCTCCAAAAGTAAAGTAGTTGCAAACTCATGCTTTTAGAGACTTGTTTGGGCTCATGAGAGGAGTAGAAAAACATCAAAAATTTCAGTCCTGCATGATTCTACCAAGAAATGTGTGTTCATTGAAACCGCTGGTTTTTGATAGTTTGGGCCCTATTGAATAATGAATGTTTTGAATTTTCTCCAAAAGTAAAGTAGTTGCAAACTCATCCTTTTAGAAACTTGTTTGGGCTGTTGAGAGGAGTAAAAAACCATCAAAAATTTCAATCCTGCATGATTCTACCAAGAAATGTGATTCTTCATTCAAAACGCTGGTTTTTGCTATTGGGCTCTATTGAATAATGAATGTTTTGAATTTTCTCCAAAAGTAAAGTAGTTGCAAACTCATGCTTTTAGAGACTTGTTTGGGCTCATGAGATGAGTAGAAAAACATCAAAAATTTCAGTCCTGCATGATTCTACCAAGACATGTGTGTTCATTGAAACGGCTGGTTTTTGATAGTTTGGGCCCTATTGAATAATGAATGTTTTGAATTTTCTCCAAAAGTAAAGTAGTTGCAAACTCATCCTTTTAGAAACTTGTTTGGGCTGTGGAGAGGAGTAAAAAACCATCAAAAATTTCAATCCTGCATGATTCTACCAAGAAATGTGATTCTTCATTCAAAACGCTGGTTTTTGCTATTGGGCTCTATTGAATAATGAATGTTTTGAATTTTCTCCAAAAGTAAAGTAGTTGCAAACTCATCCTTTTAGAAACTTGTTTGGGCTGTTGAGAGGAGTAAAAAAACATCAAAAATTTCAATCCTGCATGATTCTACCAAGAAATGTGATTCTTCATTCAAAACGCTGGTTTTTGCTATTGGGCTCTATTGAATAATGAATGTTTTGAATTTTCTCCAAAAGTAAAGTAGTTGCAAACTCATGCTTTTAGAGACTTGTTTGGGCTCATGAGATGAGTAGAAAAACATCAAAAATTTCAGTCCTGCATGATTCTACCAAGACATGTGTGTTCATTGAAACTGCTGGTTTTTGATAGTTTTGGCCCTATTGAATAATGAATGTTTTGAATTTTCTCCAAAAGTAAAGTAGTTGCAAACTCATCCTTTTAGAAACTTGTTTGGGCTGTTGAGAGGAGTAAAAAACCATCAAAAATTTCAATCCTGCATGATTCTACCAAGAAATGTGTGTTCATTCAAACCGCTGGTTTTTGATAGTTTGGGCCCTATTGAATAATGAATGTTTTGAATTTTCTCCAAAAGTAAAGTAGTTGCAAACTCATGCTTTTAGAGACTTGTTTGGGCTCATGAGAGGAGTAGAAAAACATCAAAAATTTCAGTCCTGCATGATTCTACCAAGAAATGTGTGTTCATTGAAACCGCTGGTTTTTGATAGTTTGGGCTCTATTGAATAATGAATGTTTTGAATTTTCTCCAAAAGTAAAGTAGTTGCAAACTCATCCTTTTAGAAACTTGTTTGGGCTGTTGAGAGGAGTAAAAAACCATCAAAAATTTCAATCCTGCATGATTCTACCAAGAAATGTGATTCTTCATTCAAAACGCTGGTTTTTGCTATTGGGCTCTATTGAATAATGAATGTTTTGAATTTTCTCCAAAAGTAAAGTAGTTGCAAACTCATGCTTTTAGAGACTTGTTTGGGCTCATGAGAGGAGTAGAAAAACATCAAAAATTTCAGTCCTGCATGATTCTACCAAGAAATGTGTGTTCATTGAAACCGCTGGTTTTTGATAGTTTGGGCCCTATTGAATAATGAATGTTTTGAATTTTCTCCAAAAGTAAAGTAGTTGCAAACTCATCCTTTTAGAAACTTGTTTGGGCTGTTGAGAGGAGTAAAAAACCATCAAAAATTTCAATCCTGCATGATTCTACCAAGAAATGTGATTCTTCATTCAAAACGCTGGTTTTTGCTATTGGGCTCTATTGAATAATGAATGTTTTGAATTTTCTCCAAAAGTAAAGTAGTTGCAAACTCATCCTTTTAGAAACTTGTTTGGGCTGTTGAGAGGAGTAAAAAACCATCAAAAATTTCAATCCTGCATGATTCTACCAAGAAATGTGATTCTTCATTCAAAACGCTGGTTTTTGCTATTGGGCTCTATTGAATGATGAATGTTTTGAATTTTCTCCAAAAGTAAAGTAGTTGCAAACTCATGCTTTTAGAGACTTGTTTGGGCTCATGAGATGAGTAGAAAAACATCAAAAATTTCAGTCCTGCATGATTCTACCAAGACATGTGTGTTCATTGAAACTGCTGGTTTTTGATAGTTTTGGCCCTATTGAATAATGAATGTTTTGAATTTTCTCCAAAAGTAAAGTAGTTGCAAACTCATCCTTTTAGAAACTTGTTTGGGCTGTTGAGAGGAGTAAAAAACCATCAAAAATTTCAATCCTGCATGATTCTACCAAGAAATGTGTGTTCATTCAAACCGCTGGTTTTTGATAGTTTGGGCCCTATTGAATAATGAATGTTTTGAATTTTCTCCAAAAGTAAAGTAGTTGCAAACTCATGCTTTTAGAGACTTGTTTGGGCTCATGAGAGGAGTAGAAAAACATCAAAAATTTCAGTCCTGCATGATTCTACCAAGAAATGTGTGTTCATTGAAACCGCTGGTTTTTGATAGTTTGGGCTCTATTGAATAATGAATGTTTTGAATTTTCTCCAAAAGTAAAGTAGTTGCAAACTCATCCTTTTAGAAACTTGTTTGGGCTGTTGAGAGGAGTAAAAAACCATCAAAAATTTCAATCCTGCATGATTCTACCAAGAAATGTGATTCTTCATTCAAAACGCTGGTTTTTGCTATTGGGCTCTATTGAATAATGAATGTTTTGAATTTTCTCCAAAAGTAAAGTAGTTGCAAACTCATGCTTTTAGAGACTTGTTTGGGCTCATGAGAGGAGTAGAAAAACATCAAAAATTTCAGTCCTGCATGATTCTACCAAGAAATGTGTGTTCATTGAAACCGCTGGTTTTTGATAGTTTGGGCCCTATTGAATAATGAATGTTTTGAATTTTCTCCAAAAGTAAAGTAGTTGCAAACTCATCCTTTTAGAAACTTGTTTGGGCTGTTGAGAGGAGTAAAAAACCATCAAAAATTTCAATCCTGCATGATTCTACCAAGAAATGTGATTCTTCATTCAAAACGCTAGTTTTTGCTATTGGGCTCTATTGAATAATGAATGTTTTGAATTTTCTCCAAAAGTAAAGTAGTTGCAAACTCATGCTTTTAGAGACTTGTTTGGGCTCATGAGAGGAGTAGAAAAACATCAAAAATTTCAGTCCTGCATGATTCTACCAAGAAATGTGTGTTCATTGAAACCGCTGGTTTTTGATAGTTTGGGCCCTATTGAATAATGAATGTTTTCAATTTTCTCCAAAAGTAAAGTAGTTGCAAACTCATCCTTTTAGAAACTTGTTTGGGCTGTTGAGAGGAGTAAAAAACCATCAAAAATTTCAATCCTGCATGATTCTACCAAGAAATGTGATTCTTCATTCAAAACGCTGGTTTTTGCTATTGGGCTCTATTGAATAATGAATGTTTTGAATTTTCTCCAAAAGTAAAGTAGTTGCAAACTCATGCTTTTAGAGACTTGTTTGGGCTCATGAGATGAGTAGAAAAACATCAAAAATTTCAATCCTGCATGATTCTACCAAGACATGTGTGTTCATTGAAACGGCTGGTTTTTGATAGTTTGGGCCCTATTGAATAATGAATGTTTTGAATTTTCTCCAAAAGTAAAGTAGTTGCAAACTCATCCTTTTAGAAACTTGTTTGGGCTGTGGAGAGGAGTAAAAAACCATCAAAAATTTCAATCCTGCATGATTCTACCAAGAAATGTGATTCTTCATTCAAAACGCTGGTTTTTGCTATTGGGCTCTAATGAATAATGAATGTTTTCAATTTTCTCCAAAAGTAAAGTAGTTGCAAACTCATGCTTTTAGAGACTTGTTTGGGCTCATGAGAGGAGTAGAAAAACATCAAGAATTTCAGTCCTGCATGATTCTACCAAGAAATGTGTGTTCATTGAAACCGCTGGTTTTTGATAGTTTGGGCCCTATTGAATAATGAATGTTTTGAATTTTCTCCAAAAGTAAAGTAGTTGCAAACTCATGCTTTTAGAGACTTGTTTGGGCTCATGAGAGGAGTAGAAAAACATCAAAAATTTCAGTCCTGCATGATTCTACCAAGAAATGTGTGTTCATTGAAACCGCTGGTTTTTGATAGTTTGGGCTCTATTGAATAATGAATGTTTTGAATTTTCTCCAAAAGTAAAGTAGTTGCAAACTCATCCTTTTAGAAACTTGTTTGGGCTGTTGAGAGGAGTAAAAAACCATCAAAAATTTCAATCCTGCATGATTCTACCAAGAAATGTGATTCTTCATTCAAAACGCTGGTTTTTGCTATTGGGCTCTATTGAATAATGAATGTTTTGAATTTTCTCCAAAAGTAAAGTAGTTGCAAACTCATGCTTTTAGAGACTTGTTTGGGCTCATGAGATGAGTAGAAAAACATCAAAAATTTCAGTCCTGCATGATTCTACCAAGACATGTGTGTTCATTGAAACGGCTGGTTTTTGATAGTTTGGGCCCTATTGAATAATGAATGTTTTGAATTTTCTCCAAAAGTAAAGTAGTTGCACACTCATCCTTTTAGAAACTTGTTTGGGCTGTTGAGAGGAGTAAACAACCATCAAAAATTTCAATCCTGCATGATTCTACCAAGAAATGTGATTCTTCATTCAAAACGCTGGTTTTTGCTATTGGGCTCTATTGAATAATGAATGTTTTGAATTTTCTCCAAAAGTAAAGTAGTTGCAAACTCATCCTTTTAGAAACTTGTTTGGGCTGTTGAGAGGAGTAAAAAACCATCAAAAATTTCAATCCTGCATGATTCTACCAAGAAATGTGATTCTTCATTCAAAACGCTGGTTTTTGCTATTGGGCTCTATTGAATAATGAATGTTTTGAATTTTCTCCAAAAGTAAAGTAGTTGCAAACTCATGCTTTTAGAGACTTGTTTGGGCTCATGAGATGAGTAGAAAAACATCAAAAATTTCAGTCCTGCATGATTCTACCAAGACATGTGTGTTCATTGAAACTGCTGGTTTTTGATAGTTTTGGCCCTATTGAATAATGAATGTTTTGAATTTTCTCCAAAAGTAAAGTAGTTGCAAACTCATCCTTTTAGAAACTTGTTTGGGCTGTTGAGAGGAGTAAAAAACCATCAAAAATTTCAATCCTGCATGATTCTACCAAGAAATGTGTGTTCATTCAAACCGCTGGTTTTTGATAGTTTGGGCCCTATTGAATAATGAATGTTTTGAATTTTCTCCAAAAGTAAAGTAGTTGCAAACTCATGCTTTTAGAGACTTGTTTGGGCTCATGAGAGGAGTAGAAAAACATCAAAAATTTCAGTCCTGCATGATTCTACCAAGAAATGTGGGTTCATTGAAACCGCTGGTTTTTGATAGTTTGGGCTCTATTGAATAATGAATGTTTTGAATTTTCTCCAAAAGTAAAGTAGTTGCAAACTCATCCTTTTAGAAACTTGTTTGGGCTGTTGAGAGGAGTAAAAAACCATCAAAAATTTCAATCCTGCAGTATTCTTCCAAGATATGCGATTCTTCATTTAAAAATGCTGGTTTTTGCTTTTGGGCTCTATTGAATAATGAATGTTTTGAATTTTCTCCAAAAGTAAAGTAGTTGCAAACTCATGCTTTTAGAGACTTGTTTGGGCTCATGAGATGAGTAGAAAAACATCAAAAATTTCAGTCCTGCATGATTCTACCAATACATGTGTGTTCATTGAAACTGCTGGTTTTTGATAGTTTTGGCCCTATTGAATAATGAATGTTTTGAATTTTCTCCAAAAGTAAAGTAGTTGCAAACTCATCCTTTTAGAAACTTGTTTGGGCTGTTGAGAGGAGTAAAAAACCATCAAAAATTTCAATCCTGCATGATTCTACCAAGAAATGTGTGTTCATTCAAACCGCTGGTTTTTGATAGTTTGGGCCCTATTGAATAATGAATGTTTTGAATTTTCTCCAAAAGTAAAGTAGTTGCAAACTCATGCTTTTAGAGACTTGTTTGGGCTCATGAGAGGAGTAGAAAAACATCAAAAATTTCAGTCCTGCATGATTCTACCAAGAAATGTGTGTTCATTGAAACCGCTGGTTTTTGATAGTTTGGGCTCTATTGAATAATGAATGTTTTGAATTTTCTCCAAAAGTAAAGTAGTTGCAAACTCATCCTTTTAGAAACTTGTTTGGGCTGTTGAGAGGAGTAAAAAACCATCAAAAATTTCAATCCTGCATGATTCTACCAAGAAATGTGATTCTTCATTCAAAACGCTGGTTTTTGCTATTGGGCTCTATTGAATAATGAATGTTTTGAATTTTCTCCAAAAGTAAAGTAGTTGCAAACTCATGCTTTTAGAGACTTGTTTGGGCTCATGAGATGAGTAGAAAAACATCAAAAATTTCAGTCCTGCATGATTCTACCAAGACATGTGTGTTCATTGAAACGGCTGGTTTTTGATAGTTTGGGCCCTATTGAATAATGAATGTTTTGAATTTTCTCCAAAAGTAAAGTAGTTGCAAACTCATCCTTTTAGAAACTTGTTTGGGCTGTTGAGAGGAGTAAAAAACCATCAAAAATTTCAATCCTGCATGATTCTACCAAGAAATGTGATTCTTCATTCAAAACGCTGGTTTTTGCTATTGGGCTCTATTGAATAATGAATGTTTTGAATTTTCTCCAAAAGTAAAGTAGTTGCAAACTCATCCTTTTAGAAACTTGTTTGGGCTGTTGAGAGGAGTAAAAAAACCATCAAAAATTTCAATCCTGCATGATTCTACCAAGAAATGTGATTCTTCATTCAAAACGCTGGTTTTTGCTATTGGGCTCTATTGAATAATGAATGTTTTGAATTTTCTCCAAAAGTAAAGTAGTTGCAAACTCATGCTTTTAGAGACTTGTTTGGGCTCATGAGATGAGTAGAAAAACATCAAAAATTTCAGTCCTGCATGATTCTACCAAGACATGTGTGTTCATTGAAACTGCTGGTTTTTGATAGTTTTGGCCCTATTGAATAATGAATGTTTTGAATTTTCTCCAAAAGTAAAGTAGTTGCAAACTCATCCTTTTAGAAACTTGTTTGGGCTGTTGAGAGGAGTAAAAAACCATCAAAAATTTCAATCCTGCATGATTCTACCAAGAAATGTGTGTTCATTCAAACCGCTGGTTTTTGATAGTTTGGGCCCTATTGAATAATGAATGTTTTGAATTTTCTCCAAAAGTAAAGTAGTTGCAAACTCATGCTTTTAGAGACTTGTTTGGGCTCATGAGAGGAGTAGAAAAACATCAAAAATTTCAGTCCTGCATGATTCTACCAAGAAATGTGTGTTCATTGAAACCGCTGGTTTTTGATAGTTTGGGCTCTATTGAATAATGAATGTTTTGAATTTTCTCCAAAAGTAAAGTAGTTGCAAACTCATCCTTTTAGAAACTTGTTTGGGCTGTTGAGAGGAGTAAAAAACCATCAAAAATTTCAATCCTGCATGATTCTACCAAGAAATGTGATTCTTCATTCAAAACGCTGGTTTTTGCTATTGGGCTCTATTGAATAATGAATGTTTTGAATTTTCTCCAAAAGTAAAGTAGTTGCAAACTCATGCTTTTAGAGACTTGTTTGGGCTCATGAGAGGAGTAGAAAAACATCAAAAATTTCAGTCCTGCATGATTCTACCAAGAAATGTGTGTTCATTGAAACCGCTGGTTTTTGATAGTTTGGGCCCTATTGAATAATGAATGTTTTGAATTTTCTCCAAAAGTAAAGTAGTTGCAAACTCATCCTTTAGGAAACTTGTTTGGGCTGTTGAGAGGAGTAAAAAACCATCAAAAATTTCAATCCTGCATGATTCTACCAAGAAATGTGATTCTTCATTCAAAACGCTGGTTTTTGCTATTGGGCTCTATTGAATAATGAATGTTTTGAATTTTCTCCAAAAGTAAAGTAGTTGCAAACTCATGCTTTTAGAGACTTGTTTGGGCTCATGAGATGAGTAGAAAAACATCAAAAATTTCAGTCCTGCATGATTCTACCAAGACATGTGTGTTCATTGAAACGGCTGGTTTTTGATAGTTTGGGCCCTATTGAATAATGAATGTTTTGAATTTTCTCCAAAAGTAAAGTAGTTGCAAACTCATCCTTTTAGAAACTTGTTTGGGCTGTGGAGAGGAGTAAAAAACCATCAAAAATTTCAATCCTGCATGATTCTACCAAGAAATGTGATTCTTCATTCAAAACGCTGGTTTTTGCTATTGGGCTCTATTGAATAATGAATGTTTTGAATTTTCTCCAAAAGTAAAGTAGTTGCAAACTCATGCTTTTAGAGACTTGTTTGGGCTCATGAGAGGAGTAGAAAAACATCAAGAATTTCAGTCCTGCATGATTCTACCAAGAAATGTGTGTTCATTGAAACCGCTGGTTTTTGATAGTTTGGGCCCTATTGAATAATGAATGTTTTGAATTTTCTCCAAAAGTAAAGTAGTTGCAAACTCATGCTTTTAGAGACTTGTTTGGGCTCATGAGAGGAGTAGAAAAACATCAAAAATTTCAGTCCTGCATGATTCTACCAAGAAATGTGTGTTCATTGAAACCGCTGGTTTTTGATAGTTTGGGCTCTATTGAATAATGAATGTTTTGAATTTTCTCCAAAAGTAAAGTAGTTGCAAACTCATCCTTTTAGAAACTTGTTTGGGCTGTTGAGAGGAGTAAAAAACCATCAAAAATTTCAATCCTGCATGATTCTACCAAGAAATGTGATTCTTCATTCAAAACGCTGGTTTTTGCTATTGGGCTCTATTGAATAATGAATGTTTTGAATTTTCTCCAAAAGTAAAGTAGTTGCAAACTCATGCTTTTAGAGACTTGTTTGGGCTCATGAGATGAGTAGAAAAACATCAAAAATTTCAGTCCTGCATGATTCTACCAAGACATGTGTGTTCATTGAAACGGCTGGTTTTTGATAGTTTGGGCCCTATTGAATAATGAATGTTTTGAATTTTCTCCAAAAGTAAAGTAGTTGCAAACTCATCCTTTTAGAAACTTGTTTGGGCTGTTGAGAGGAGTAAAAAACCATCAAAAATTTCAATCCTGCATGATTCTACCAAGAAATGTGATTCTTCATTCAAAACGCTGGTTTTTGCTATTGGGCTCTATTGAATAATGAATGTTTTGAATTTTCTCCAAAAGTAAAGTAGTTGCAAACTCATCCTTTTAGAAACTTGTTTGGGCTGTTGAGAGGAGTAAAAAAACATCAAAAATTTCAATCCTGCATGATTCTACCAAGAAATGTGATTCTTCATTCAAAACGCTGGTTTTTGCTATTGGGCTCTATTGAATAATGAATGTTTTGAATTTTCTCCAAAAGTAAAGTAGTTGCAAACTCATGCTTTTAGAGACTTGTTTGGGCTCATGAGATGAGTAGAAAAACATCAAAAATTTCAGTCCTGCATGATTCTACCAAGACATGTGTGTTCATTGAAACTGCTGGTTTTTGATAGTTTTGGCCCTATTGAATAATGAATGTTTTGAATTTTCTCCAAAAGTAAAGTAGTTGCAAACTCATCCTTTTAGAAACTTGTTTGGGCTGTTGAGAGGAGTAAAAAACCATCAAAAATTTCAATCCTGCATGATTCTACCAAGAAATGTGTGTTCATTCAAACCGCTGGTTTTTGATAGTTTGGGCCCTATTGAATAATGAATGTTTTGAATTTTCTCCAAAAGTAAAGTAGTTGCAAACTCATGCTTTTAGAGACTTGTTTGGGCTCATGAGAGGAGTAGAAAAACATCAAAAATTTCAGTCCTGCATGATTCTACCAAGAAATGTGTGTTCATTGAAACCGCTGGTTTTTGATAGTTTGGGCTCTATTGAATAATGAATGTTTTGAATTTTCTCCAAAAGTAAAGTAGTTGCAAACTCATCCTTTTAGAAACTTGTTTGGGCTGTTGAGAGGAGTAAAAAACCATCAAAAATTTCAATCCTGCATGATTCTACCAAGAAATGTGATTCTTCATTCAAAACGCTGGTTTTTGCTATTGGGCTCTATTGAATAATGAATGTTTTGAATTTTCTCCAAAAGTAAAGTAGTTGCAAACTCATGCTTTTAGAGACTTGTTTGGGCTCATGAGAGGAGTAGAAAAACATCAAAAATTTCAGTCCTGCATGATTCTACCAAGAAATGTGTGTTCATTGAAACCGCTGGTTTTTGATAGTTTGGGCCCTATTGAATAATGAATGTTTTGAATTTTCTCCAAAAGTAAAGTAGTTGCAAACTCATCCTTTTAGAAACTTGTTTGGGCTGTTGAGAGGAGTAAAAAACCATCAAAAATTTCAATCCTGCATGATTCTACCAAGAAATGTGATTCTTCATTCAAAACGCTGGTTTTTGCTATTGGGCTCTATTGAATAATGAATGTTTTGAATTTTCTCCAAAAGTAAAGTAGTTGCAAACTCATGCTTTTAGAGACTTGTTTGGGCTCATGAGATGAGTAGAAAAACATCAAAAATTTCAGTCCTGCATGATTCTACCAAGACATGTGTGTTCATTGAAACTGCTGGTTTTTGATAGTTTTGGCCCTATTGAATAATGAATGTTTTGAATTTTCTCCAAAAGTAAAGTAGTTGCAAACTCATCCTTTTAGAAACTTGTTTGGGCTGTTGAGAGGAGTAAAAAACCATCAAAAATTTCAATCCTGCATGATTCTACCAAGAAATGTGTGTTCATTCAAACCGCTGGTTTTTGATAGTTTGGGCCCTATTGAATAATGAATGTTTTGAATTTTCTCCAAAAGTAAAGTAGTTGCAAACTCATGCTTTTAGAGACTTGTTTGGGCTCATGAGAGGAGTAGAAAAACATCAAAAATTTCAGTCCTGCATGATTCTACCAAGAAATGTGTGTTCATTGAAACCGCTGGTTTTTGATAGTTTGGGCTCTATTGAATAATGAATGTTTTGAATTTTCTCCAAAAGTAAAGTAGTTGCAAACTCATCCTTTTAGAAACTTGTTTGGGCTGTTGAGAGGAGTAAAAAACCATCAAAAATTTCAATCCTGCATGATTCTACCAAGAAATGTGATTCTTCATTCAAAACGCTGGTTTTTGCTATTGGGCTCTATTGAATAATGAATGTTTTGAATTTTCTCCAAAAGTAAAGTAGTTGCAAACTCATGCTTTTAGAGACTTGTTTGGGCTCATGAGATGAGTAGAAAAACATCAAAAATTTCAGTCCTGCATGATTCTACCAAGACATGTGTGTTCATTGAAACGGCTGGTTTTTGATAGTTTGGGCCCTATTGAATAATGAATGTTTTGAATTTTCTCCAAAAGTAAAGTAGTTGCAAACTCATCCTTTTAGAAACTTGTTTGGGCTGTTGAGAGGAGTAAAAAACCATCAAAAATTTCAATCCTGCATGATTCTACCAAGAAATGTGATTCTTCATTCAAAACGCTGGTTTTTGCTATTGGGCTCTATTGAATAATGAATGTTTTGAATTTTCTCCAAAAGTAAAGTAGTTGCAAACTCATCCTTTTAGAAACTTGTTTGGGCTGTTGAGAGGAGTAAAAAAACCATCAAAAATTTCAATCCTGCATGATTCTACCAAGAAATGTGATTCTTCATTCAAAACGCTGGTTTTTGCTATTGGGCTCTATTGAATAATGAATGTTTTGAATTTTCTCCAAAAGTAAAGTAGTTGCAAACTCATGCTTTTAGAGACTTGTTTGGGCTCATGAGATGAGTAGAAAAACATCAAAAATTTCAGTCCTGCATGATTCTACCAAGACATGTGTGTTCATTGAAACTGCTGGTTTTTGATAGTTTTGGCCCTATTGAATAATGAATGTTTTGAATTTTCTCCAAAAGTAAAGTAGTTGCAAACTCATCCTTTTAGAAACTTGTTTGGGCTGTTGAGAGGAGTAAAAAACCATCAAAAATTTCAATCCTGCATGATTCTACCAAGAAATGTGTGTTCATTCAAACCGCTGGTTTTTGATAGTTTGGGCCCTATTGAATAATGAATGTTTTGAATTTTCTCCAAAAGTAAAGTAGTTGCAAACTCATGCTTTTAGAGACTTGTTTGGGCTCATGAGAGGAGTAGAAAAACATCAAAAATTTCAGTCCTGCATGATTCTACCAAGAAATGTGTGTTCATTGAAACCGCTGGTTTTTGATAGTTTGGGCTCTATTGAATAATGAATGTTTTGAATTTTCTCCAAAAGTAAAGTAGTTGCAAACTCATCCTTTTAGAAACTTGTTTGGGCTGTTGAGAGGAGTAAAAAACCATCAAAAATTTCAATCCTGCATGATTCTACCAAGAAATGTGATTCTTCATTCAAAACGCTGGTTTTTGCTATTGGGCTCTATTGAATAATGAATGTTTTGAATTTTCTCCAAAAGTAAAGTAGTTGCAAACTCATGCTTTTAGAGACTTGTTTGGGCTCATGAGAGGAGTAGAAAAACATCAAAAATTTCAGTCCTGCATGATTCTACCAAGAAATGTGTGTTCATTGAAACCGCTGGTTTTTGATAGTTTGGGCCCTATTGAATAATGAATGTTTTGAATTTTCTCCAAAAGTAAAGTAGTTGCAAACTCATCCTTTTAGAAACTTGTTTGGGCTGTTGAGAGGAGTAAAAAACCATCAAAAAATTTCAATCCTGCATGATTCTACCAAGAAATGTGATTCTTCATTCAAAACGCTGGTTTTTGCTATTGGGCTCTATTGAATAATGAATGTTTTGAATTTTCTCCAAAAGTAAAGTAGTTGCAAACTCATCCTTTTAGAAACTTGTTTGGGCTGTTGAGAGGAGTAAAAAAACATCAAAAATTTCAATCCTGCATGATTCTACCAAGAAATGTGATTCTTCATTCAAAACGCTGGTTTTTGCTATTGGGCTCTATTGAATAATGAATGTTTTGAATTTTCTCCAAAAGTAAAGTAGTTGCAAACTCATGCTTTTAGAGACTTGTTTGGGCTCATGAGATGAGTAGAAAAACATCAAAAATTTCAGTCCTGCATGATTCTACCAAGACATGTGTGTTCATTGAAACTGCTGGTTTTTGATAGTTTTGGCCCTATTGAATAATGAATGTTTTGAATTTTCTCCAAAAGTAAAGTAGTTGCAAACTCATCCTTTTAGAAACTTGTTTGGGCTGTTGAGAGGAGTAAAAAACCATCAAAAATTTCAATCCTGCATGATTCTACCAAGAAATGTGTGTTCATTCAAACCGCTGGTTTTTGATAGTTTGGGCCCTATTGAATAATGAATGTTTTGAATTTTCTCCAAAAGTAAAGTAGTTGCAAACTCATGCTTTTAGAGACTTGTTTGGGCTCATGAGAGGAGTAGAAAAACATCAAAAATTTCAGTCCTGCATGATTCTACCAAGAAATGTGTGTTCATTGAAACCGCTGGTTTTTGATAGTTTGGGCTCTATTGAATAATGAATGTTTTGAATTTTCTCCAAAAGTAAAGTAGTTGCAAACTCATCCTTTTAGAAACTTGTTTGGGCTGTTGAGAGGAGTAAAAAACCATCAAAAATTTCAATCCTGCATGATTCTACCAAGAAATGTGATTCTTCATTCAAAACGCTGGTTTTTGCTATTGGGCTCTATTGAATAATGAATGTTTTGAATTTTCTCCAAAAGTAAAGTAGTTGCAAACTCATGCTTTTAGAGACTTGTTTGGGCTCATGAGAGGAGTAGAAAAACATCAAAAATTTCAGTCCTGCATGATTCTACCAAGAAATGTGTGTTCATTGAAACCGCTGGTTTTTGATAGTTTGGGCCCTATTGAATAATGAATGTTTTGAATTTTCTCCAAAAGTAAAGTAGTTGCAAACTCATCCTTTTAGAAACTTGTTTGGGCTGTTGAGAGGAGTAAAAAACCATCAAAAATTTCAATCCTGCATGATTCTACCAAGAAATGTGATTCTTCATTCAAAACGCTGGTTTTTGCTATTGGGCTCTATTGAATAATGAATGTTTTGAATTTTCTCCAAAAGTAAAGTAGTTGCAAACTCATCCTTTTAGAAACTTGTTTGGGCTGTTGAGAGGAGTAAAAAACCATCAAAAATTTCAATCCTGCATGATTCTACCAAGAAATGTGATTCTTCATTCAAAACGCTGGTTTTTGCTATTGGGCTCTATTGAATGATGAATGTTTTGAATTTTCTCCAAAAGTAAAGTAGTTGCAAACTCATGCTTTTAGAGACTTGTTTGGGCTCATGAGATGAGTAGAAAAACATCAAAAATTTCAGTCCTGCATGATTCTACCAAGACATGTGTGTTCATTGAAACTGCTGGTTTTTGATAGTTTTGGCCCTATTGAATAATGAATGTTTTGAATTTTCTCCAAAAGTAAAGTAGTTGCAAACTCATCCTTTTAGAAACTTGTTTGGGCTGTTGAGAGGAGTAAAAAACCATCAAAAATTTCAATCCTGCATGATTCTACCAAGAAATGTGATTCTTCATTCAAAACGCTGGTTTTTGCTATTGGGCTCTATTGAATAATGAATGTTTTGAATTTTCTCCAAAAGTAAAGTAGTTGCAAACTCATGCTTTTAGAGACTTGTTTGGGCTCATGAGAGGAGTAGAAAAACATCAAAAATTTCAGTCCTGCATGATTCTACCAAGAAATGTGTGTTCATTGAAACCGCTGGTTTTTGATAGTTTGGGCCCTATTGAATAATGAATGTTTTGAATTTTCTCCAAAAGTAAAGTAGTTGCAAACTCATCCTTTTAGAAACTTGTTTGGGCTGTTGAGAGGAGTAAAAAACCATCAAAAATTTCAATCCTGCATGATTCTACCAAGAAATGTGATTCTTCATTCAAAACGCTGGTTTTTGCTATTGGGCTCTATTGAATAATGAATGTTTTGAATTTTCTCCAAAAGTAAAGTAGTTGCAAACTCATGCTTTTAGAGACTTGTTTGGGCTCATGAGATGAGTAGAAAAACATCAAAAATTTCAGTCCTGCATGATTCTACCAAGACATGTGTGTTCATTGAAACGGCTGGTTTTTGATAGTTTGGGCCCTATTGAATAATGAATGTTTTGAATTTTCTCCAAAAGTAAAGTAGTTGCAAACTCATCCTTTTAGAAACTTGTTTGGGCTGTGGAGAGGAGTAAAAAACCATCAAAAATTTCAATCCTGCATGATTCTACCAAGAAATGTGATTCTTCATTCAAAACGCTGGTTTTTGCTATTGGGCTCTATTGAATAATGAATGTTTTGAATTTTCTCCAAAAGTAAAGTAGTTGCAAACTCATCCTTTTAGAAACTTGTTTGGGCTGTTGAGAGGAGTAAAAAAACATCAAAAATTTCAATCCTGCATGATTCTACCAAGAAATGTGATTCTTCATTCAAAACGCTGGTTTTTGCTATTGGGCTCTATTGAATAATGAATGTTTTGAATTTTCTCCAAAAGTAAAGTAGTTGCAAACTCATGCTTTTAGAGACTTGTTTGGGCTCATGAGATGAGTAGAAAAACATCAAAAATTTCAGTCCTGCATGATTCTACCAAGACATGTGTGTTCATTGAAACTGCTGGTTTTTGATAGTTTTGGCCCTATTGAATAATGAATGTTTTGAATTTTCTCCAAAAGTAAAGTAGTTGCAAACTCATCCTTTTAGAAACTTGTTTGGGCTGTTGAGAGGAGTAAAAAACCATCAAAAATTTCAATCCTGCATGATTCTACCAAGAAATGTGTGTTCATTCAAACCGCTGGTTTTTGATAGTTTGGGCCCTATTGAATAATGAATGTTTTGAATTTTCTCCAAAAGTAAAGTAGTTGCAAACTCATGCTTTTAGAGACTTGTTTGGGCTCATGAGAGGAGTAGAAAAACATCAAAAATTTCAGTCCTGCATGATTCTACCAAGAAATGTGTGTTCATTGAAACCGCTGGTTTTTGATAGTTTGGGCTCTATTGAATAATGAATGTTTAGAATTTTCTCCAAAAGTAAAGTAGTTGCAAACTCATCCTTTTAGAAACTTGTTTGGGCTGTTGAGAGGAGTAAAAAACCATCAAAAATTTCAATCCTGCATGATTCTACCAAGAAATGTGATTCTTCATTCAAAACGCTGGTTTTTGCTATTGGGCTCTATTGAATAATGAATGTTTTGAATTTTCTCCAAAAGTAAAGTAGTTGCAAACTCATGCTTTTAGAGACTTGTTTGGGCTCATGAGAGGAGTAGAAAAACATCAAAAATTTCAGTCCTGCATGATTCTACCAAGAAATGTGTGTTCATTGAAACCGCTGGTTTTTGATAGTTTGGGCCCTATTGAATAATGAATGTTTTGAATTTTCTCCAAAAGTAAAGTAGTTGCAAACTCATCCTTTTAGAAACTTGTTTGGGCTGTTGAGAGGAGTAAAAAACCATCAAAAATTTCAATCCTGCATGATTCTACCAAGAAATGTGATTCTTCATTCAAAACGCTGGTTTTTGCTATTGGGCTCTATTGAATAATGAATGTTTTGAATTTTCTCCAAAAGTAAAGTAGTTGCAAACTCATCCTTTTAGAAACTTGTTTGGGCTGTTGAGAGGAGTAAAAAACCATCAAAAATTTCAAACCTGCATGATTCTACCAAGAAATGTGATTCTTCATTCAAAACGCTGGTTTTTGCTATTGGGCTCTATTGAATGATGAATGTTTTGAATTTTCTCCAAAAGTAAAGTAGTTGCAAACTCATGCTTTTAGAGACTTGTTTGGGCTCATGAGATGAGTAGAAAAACATCAAAAATTTCAGTCCTGCATGATTCTACCAAGACATGTGTGTTCATTGAAACTGCTGGTTTTTGATAGTTTTGGCCCTATTGAATAATGAATGTTTTGAATTTTCTCCAAAAGTAAAGTAGTTGCAAACTCATCCTTTTAGAAACTTGTTTGGGCTGTTGAGAGGAGTAAAAAACCATCAAAAATTTCAATCCTGCATGATTCTACCAAGAAATGTGATTCTTCATTCAAAACGCTGGTTTTTGCTATTGGGCTCTATTGAATAATGAATGTTTTGAATTTTCTCCAAAAGTAAAGTAGTTGCAAACTCATGCTTTTAGAGACTTGTTTGGGCTCATGAGAGGAGTAGAAAAACATCAAAAATTTCAGTCCTGCATGATTCTACCAAGAAATGTGTGTTCATTGAAACCGCTGGTTTTTGATAGTTTGGGCCCTATTGAATAATGAATGTTTTGAATTTTCTCCAAAAGTAAAGTAGTTGCAAACTCATCCTTTTAGAAACTTGTTTGGGCTGTTGAGAGGAGTAAAAAACCATCAAAAATTTCAATCCTGCATGATTCTACCAAGAAATGTGATTCTTCATTCAAAACGCTGGTTTTTGCTATTGGGCTCTATTGAATAATGAATGTTTTGAATTTTCTCCAAAAGTAAAGTAGTTGCAAACTCATGCTTTTAGAGACTTGTTTGGGCTCATGAGATGAGTAGAAAAACATCAAAAATTTCAGTCCTGCATGATTCTACCAAGACATGTGTGTTCATTGAAACGGCTGGTTTTTGATAGTTTGGGCCCTATTGAATAATGAATGTTTTGAATTTTCTCCAAAAGTAAAGTAGTTGCAAACTCATCCTTTTAGAAACTTGTTTGGGCTGTGGAGAGGAGTAAAAAACCATCAAAAATTTCAATCCTGCATGATTCTACCAAGAAATGTGATTCTTCATTCAAAACGCTGGTTTTTGCTATTGGGCTCTATTGAATAATGAATGTTTTGAATTTTCTCCAAAAGTAAAGTAGTTGCAAACTCATGCTTTTAGAGACTTGTTTGGGCTCATGAGAGGAGTAGAAAAACATCAAGAATTTCAGTCCTGCATGATTCTACCAAGAAATGTGTGTTCATTGAAACCGCTGGTTTTTGATAGTTTGGGCCCTATTGAATAATGAATGTTTTGAATTTTCTCCAAAAGTAAAGTAGTTGCAAACTCATGCTTTTAGAGACTTGTTTGGGCTCATGAGAGGAGTAGAAAAACATCAAAAATTTCAGTCCTGCATGATTCTACCAAGAAATGTGTGTTCATTGAAACCGCTGGTTTTTGATAGTTTGGGCTCTATTGAATAATGAATGTTTTGAATTTTCTCCAAAAGTAAAGTAGTTGCAAACTCATCCTTTTAGAAACTTGTTTGGGCTGTTGAGAGGAGTAAAAAACCATCAAAAATTTCAATCCTGCATGATTCTACCAAGAAATGTGATTCTTCATTCAAAACGCTGGTTTTTGCTATTGGGCTCTATTGAATAATGAATGTTTTGAATTTTCTCCAAAAGTAAAGTAGTTGCAAACTCATGCTTTTAGAGACTTGTTTGGGCTCATGAGATGAGTAGAAAAACATCAAAAATTTCAGTCCTGCATGATTCTACCAAGACATGTGTGTTCATTGAAACGGCTGGTTTTTGATAGTTTGGGCCCTATTGAATAATGAATGTTTTGAATTTTCTCCAAAAGTAAAGTAGTTGCAAACTCATCCTTTTAGAAACTTGTTTGGGCTGTTGAGAGGAGTAAAAAACCATCAAAAATTTCAATCCTGCATGATTCTACCAAGAAATGTGATTCTTCATTCAAAACGCTGGTTTTTGCTATTGGGCTCTATTGAATAATGAATGTTTTGAATTTTCTCCAAAAGTAAAGTAGTTGCAAACTCATCCTTTTAGAAACTTGTTTGGGCTGTTGAGAGGAGTAAAAAAACATCAAAAATTTCAATCCTGCATGATTCTACCAAGAAATGTGATTCTTCATTCAAAACGCTGGTTTTTGCTATTGGGCTCTATTGAATAATGAATGTTTTGAATTTTCTCCAAAAGTAAAGTAGTTGCAAACTCATGCTTTTAGAGTCTTGTTTGGGCTCATGAGATGAGTAGAAAAACATCAAAAATTTCAGTCCTGCATGATTCTACCAAGACATGTGTGTTCATTGAAACTGCTGGTTTTTGATAGTTTTGGCCCTATTGAATAATGAATGTTTTGAATTTTCTCCAAAAGTAAAGTAGTTGCAAACTCATCCTTTTAGAAACTTGTTTGGGCTGTTGAGAGGAGTAAAAAACCATCAAAAATTTCAATCCTGCATGATTCTACCAAGAAATGTGTGTTCATTCAAACCGCTGGTTTTTGATAGTTTGGGCCCTATTGAATAATGAATGTTTTGAATTTTCTCCAAAAGTAAAGTAGTTGCAAACTCATGCTTTTAGAGACTTGTTTGGGCTCATGAGAGGAGTAGAAAAACATCAAAAATTTCAGTCCTGCATGATTCTACCAAGAAATGTGTGTTCATTGAAACCGCTGGTTTTTGATAGTTTGGGCTCTATTGAATAATGAATGTTTTGAATTTTCTCCAAAAGTAAAGTAGTTGCAAACTCATCCTTTTAGAAACTTGTTTGGGCTGTTGAGAGGAGTAAAAAACCATCAAAAATTTCAATCCTGCATGATTCTACCAAGAAATGTGATTCTTCATTCAAAACGCTGGTTTTTGCTATTGGGCTCTATTGAATAATGAATGTTTTGAATTTTCTCCAAAAGTAAAGTAGTTGCAAACTCATGCTTTTAGAGACTTGTTTGGGCTCATGAGAGGAGTAGAAAAACATCAAAAATTTCAGTCCTGCATGATTCTACCAAGAAATGTGTGTTCATTGAAACCGCTGGTTTTTGATAGTTTGGGCCCTATTGAATAATGAATGTTTTGAATTTTCTCCAAAAGTAAAGTAGTTGCAAACTCATCCTTTTAGAAACTTGTTTGGGCTGTTGAGAGGAGTAAAAAACCATCAAAAATTTCAATCCTGCATGATTCTACCAAGAAATGTGATTCTTCATTCAAAACGCTGGTTTTTGCTATTGGGCTCTATTGAATAATGAATGTTTTGAATTTTCTCCAAAAGTAAAGTAGTTGCAAACTCATCCTTTTAGAAACTTGTTTGGGCTGTTGAGAGGAGTAAAAAACCATCAAAAATTTCAATCCTGCATGATTCTACCAAGAAATGTGATTCTTCATTCAAAACGCTGGTTTTTGCTATTGGGCTCTATTGAATAATGAATGTTTTGAATTTTCTCCAAAAGTAAAGTAGTTGCAAACTCATGCTTTTAGAGACTTGTTTGGGCTCATGAGAGGAGTAGAAAAACATCAAAAATTTCAGTCCTGCATGATTCTACCAAGAAATGTGTGTTCATTGAAACCGCTGGTTTTTGATAGTTTGGGCCCTATTGAATAATGAATGTTTTGAATTTTCTCCAAAAGTAAAGTAGTTGCAAACTCATCCTTTTAGAAACTTGTTTGGGCTGTTGAGAGGAGTAAAAAACCATCAAAAATTTCAATCCTGCATGATTCTACCAAGAAATGTGATTCTTCATTCAAAACGCTGGTTTTTGCTATTGGGCTCTATTGAATAATGAATGTTTTGAATTTTCTCCAAAAGTAAAGTAGTTGCAAACTCATGCTTTTAGAGACTTGTTTGGGCTCATGAGATGAGTAGAAAAACATCAAAAATTTCAGTCCTGCATGATTCTACCAAGACATGTGTGTTCATTGAAACGGCTGGTTTTTGATAGTTTGGGCCCTATTGAATAATGAATGTTTTGAATTTTCTCCAAAAGTAAAGTAGTTGCAAACTCATCCTTTTAGAAACTTGTTTGGGCTGTGGAGAGGAGTAAAAAACCATCAAAAATTTCAATCCTGCATGATTCTACCAAGAAATGTGATTCTTCATTCAAAACGCTGGTTTTTGCTATTGGGCTCTATTGAATAATGAATGTTTTGAATTTTCTCCAAAAGTAAAGTAGTTGCAAACTCATGCTTTTAGAGACTTGTTTGGGCTCATGAGAGGAGTAGAAAAACATCAAGAATTTCAGTCCTGCATGATTCTACCAAGAAATGTGTGTTCATTGAAACCGCTGGTTTTTGATAGTTTGGGCCCTATTGAATAATGAATGTTTTGAATTTTCTCCAAAAGTAAAGTAGTTGCAAACTCATGCTTTTAGAGACTTGTTTGGGCTCATGAGAGGAGTAGAAAAACATCAAAAATTTCAGTCCTGCATGATTCTACCAAGAAATGTGTGTTCATTGAAACCGCTGGTTTTTGATAGTTTGGGCTCTATTGAATAATGAATGTTTTGAATTTTCTCCAAAAGTAAAGTAGTTGCAAACTCATCCTTTTAGAAACTTGTTTGGGCTGTTGAGAGGAGTAAAAAACCATCAAAAATTTCAATCCTGCATGATTCTACCAAGAAATGTGATTCTTCATTCAAAACGCTGGTTTTTGCTATTGGGCTCTATTGAATAATGAATGTTTTGAATTTTCTCCAAAAGTAAAGTAGTTGCAAACTCATGCTTTTAGAGACTTGTTTGGGCTCATGAGATGAGTAGAAAAACATCAAAAATTTCAGTCCTGCATGATTCTACCAAGACATGTGTGTTCATTGAAACGGCTGGTTTTTGATAGTTTGGGCCCTATTGAATAATGAATGTTTTGAATTTTCTCCAAAAGTAAAGTAGTTGCAAACTCATCCTTTTAGAAACTTGTTTGGGCTGTTGAGAGGAGTAAAAAACCATCAAAAATTTCAATCCTGCATGATTCTACCAAGAAATGTGATTCTTCATTCAAAACGCTGGTTTTTGCTATTGGGCTCTATTGAATAATGAATGTTTTGAATTTTCTCCAAAAGTAAAGTAGTTGCAAACTCATCCTTTTAGAAACTTGTTTGGGCTGTTGAGAGGAGTAAAAAAACATCAAAAATTTCAATCCTGCATGATTCTACCAAGAAATGTGATTCTTCATTCAAAACGCTGGTTTTTGCTATTGGGCTCTATTGAATAATGAATGTTTTGAATTTTCTCCAAAAGTAAAGTAGTTGCAAACTCATGCTTTTAGAGACTTGTTTGGGCTCATGAGATGAGTAGAAAAACATCAAAAATTTCAGTCCTGCATGATTCTACCAAGACATGTGTGTTCATTGAAACTGCTGGTTTTTGATAGTTTTGGCCCTATTGAATAATGAATGTTTTGAATTTTCTCCAAAAGTAAAGTAGTTGCAAACTCATCCTTTTAGAAACTTGTTTGGGCTGTTGAGAGGAGTAAAAAACCATCAAAAATTTCAATCCTGCATGATTCTACCAAGAAATGTGTGTTCATTCAAACCGCTGGTTTTTGATAGTTTGGGCCCTATTGAATAATGAATGTTTTGAATTTTCTCCAAAAGTAAAGTAGTTGCAAACTCATGCTTTTAGAGACTTGTTTGGGCTCATGAGAGGAGTAGAAAAACATCAAAAATTTCAGTCCTGCATGATTCTACCAAGAAATGTGTGTTCATTGAAACCGCTGGTTTTTGATAGTTTGGGCTCTATTGAATAATGAATGTTTTGAATTTTCTCCAAAAGTAAAGTAGTTGCAAACTCATCCTTTTAGAAACTTGTTTGGGCTGTTGAGAGGAGTAAAAAACCATCAAAAATTTCAATCCTGCATGATTCTACCAAGAAATGTGATTCTTCATTCAAAACGCTGGTTTTTGCTATTGGGCTCTATTGAATAATGAATGTTTTGAATTTTCTCCAAAAGTAAAGTAGTTGCAAACTCATGCTTTTAGAGACTTGTTTGGGCTCATGAGAGGAGTAGAAAAACATCAAAAATTTCAGTCCTGCATGATTCTACCAAGAAATGTGTGTTCATTGAAACCGCTGGTTTTTGATAGTTTGGGCCCTATTGAATAATGAATGTTTTGAATTTTCTCCAAAAGTAAAGTAGTTGCAAACTCATCCTTTTAGAAACTTGTTTGGGCTGTTGAGAGGAGTAAAAAACCATCAAAAATTTCAATCCTGCATGATTCTACCAAGAAATGTGATTCTTCATTCAAAACGCTGGTTTTTGCTATTGGGCTCTATTGAATAATGAATGTTTTGAATTTTCTCCAAAAGTAAAGTAGTTGCAAACTCATCCTTTTAGAAACTTGTTTGGGCTGTTGAGAGGAGTAAAAAACCATCAAAAATTTCAATCCTGCATGATTCTACCAAGAAATGTGATTCTTCATTCAAAACGCTGGTTTTTGCTATTGGGCTCTATTGAATGATGAATGTTTTGAATTTTCTCCAAAAGTAAAGTAGTTGCAAACTCATGCTTTTAGAGACTTGTTTGGGCTCATGAGATGAGTAGAAAAACATCAAAAATTTCAGTCCTGCATGATTCTACCAAGACATGTGTGTTCATTGAAACTGCTGGTTTTTGATAGTTTTGGCCCTATTGAATAATGAATGTTTTGAATTTTCTCCAAAAGTAAAGTAGTTGCAAACTCATCCTTTTAGAAACTTGTTTGGGCTGTTGAGAGGAGTAAAAAACCATCAAAAATTTCAATCCTGCATGATTCTACCAAGAAATGTGTGTTCATTCAAACCGCTGGTTTTTGATAGTTTGGGCCCTATTGAATAATGAATGTTTTGAATTTTCTCCAAAAGTAAAGTAGTTGCAAACTCATGCTTTTAGAGACTTGTTTGGGCTCATGAGAGGAGTAGAAAAACATCAAAAATTTCAGTCCTGCATGATTCTACCAAGAAATGTGTGTTCATTGAAACCGCTGGTTTTTGATAGTTTGGGCTCTATTGAATAATGAATGTTTTGAATTTTCTCCAAAAGTAAAGTAGTTGCAAACTCATCCTTTTAGAAACTTGTTTGGGCTGTTGAGAGGAGTAAAAAACCATCAAAAATTTCAATCCTGCATGATTCTACCAAGAAATGTGATTCTTCATTCAAAACGCTGGTTTTTGCTATTGGGCTCTATTGAATAATGAATGTTTTGAATTTTCTCCAAAAGTAAAGTAGTTGCAAACTCATGCTTTTAGAGACTTGTTTGGGCTCATGAGAGGAGTAGAAAAACATCAAAAATTTCAGTCCTGCATGATTCTACCAAGAAATGTGTGTTCATTGAAACCGCTGGTTTTTGATAGTTTGGGCCCTATTGAATAATGAATGTTTTGAATTTTCTCCAAAAGTAAAGTAGTTGCAAACTCATCCTTTTAGAAACTTGTTTGGGCTGTTGAGAGGAGTAAAAAACCATCAAAAATTTCAATCCTGCATGATTCTACCAAGAAATGTGATTCTTCATTCAAAACGCTAGTTTTTGCTATTGGGCTCTATTGAATAATGAATGTTTTGAATTTTCTCCAAAAGTAAAGTAGTTGCAAACTCATGCTTTTAGAGACTTGTTTGGGCTCATGAGAGGAGTAGAAAAACATCAAAAATTTCAGTCCTGCATGATTCTACCAAGAAATGTGTGTTCATTGAAACCGCTGGTTTTTGATAGTTTGGGCCCTATTGAATAATGAATGTTTTGAATTTTCTCCAAAAGTAAAGTAGTTGCAAACTCATCCTTTTAGAAACTTGTTTGGGCTGTTGAGAGGAGTAAAAAACCATCAAAAATTTCAATCCTGCATGATTCTACCAAGAAATGTGATTCTTCATTCAAAACGCTGGTTTTTGCTATTGGGCTCTATTGAATAATGAATGTTTTGAATTTTCTCCAAAAGTAAAGTAGTTGCAAACTCATGCTTTTAGAGACTTGTTTGGGCTCATGAGATGAGTAGAAAAACATCAAAAATTTCAGTCCTGCATGATTCTACCAAGACATGTGTGTTCATTGAAACGGCTGGTTTTTGATAGTTTGGGCCCTATTGAATAATGAATGTTTTGAATTTTCTCCAAAAGTAAAGTAGTTGCAAACTCATCCTTTTAGAAACTTGTTTGGGCTGTGGAGAGGAGTAAAAAACCATCAAAAATTTCAATCCTGCATGATTCTACCAAGAAATGTGATTCTTCATTCAAAACGCTGGTTTTTGCTATTGGGCTCTATTGAATAATGAATGTTTTGAATTTTCTCCAAAAGTAAAGTAGTTGCAAACTCATGCTTTTAGAGACTTGTTTGGGCTCATGAGAGGAGTAGAAAAACATCAAGAATTTCAGTCCTGCATGATTCTACCAAGAAATGTGTGTTCATTGAAACCGCTGGTTTTTGATAGTTTGGGCCCTATTGAATAATGAATGTTTTGAATTTTCTCCAAAAGTAAAGTAGTTGCAAACTCATGCTTTTAGAGACTTGTTTGGGCTCATGAGAGGAGTAGAAAAACATCAAAAATTTCAGTCCTGCATGATTCTACCAAGAAATGTGTGTTCATTGAAACCGCTGGTTTTTGATAGTTTGGGCTCTATTGAATAATGAATGTTTTGAATTTTCTCCAAAAGTAAAGTAGTTGCAAACTCATCCTTTTAGAAACTTGTTTGGGCTGTTGAGAGGAGTAAAAAACCATCAAAAATTTCAATCCTGCATGATTCTACCAAGAAATGTGATTCTTCATTCAAAACGCTGGTTTTTGCTATTGGGCTCTATTGAATAATGAATGTTTTGAATTTTCTCCAAAAGTAAAGTAGTTGCAAACTCATGCTTTTAGAGACTTGTTTGGGCTCATGAGATGAGTAGAAAAACATCAAAAATTTCAGTCCTGCATGATTCTACCAAGACATGTGTGTTCATTGAAACGGCTGGTTTTTGATAGTTTGGGCCCTATTGAATAATGAATGTTTTGAATTTTCTCCAAAAGTAAAGTAGTTGCAAACTCATCCTTTTAGAAACTTGTTTGGGCTGTTGAGAGGAGTAAAAAACCATCAAAAATTTCAATCCTGCATGATTCTACCAAGAAATGTGATTCTTCATTCAAAACGCTGGTTTTTGCTATTGGGCTCTATTGAATAATGAATGTTTTGAATTTTCTCCAAAAGTAAAGTAGTTGCAAACTCATCCTTTTAGAAACTTGTTTGGGCTGTTGAGAGGAGTAAAAAACCATCAAAAATTTCAATCCTGCATGATTCTACCAAGAAATGTGATTCTTCATTCAAAACGCTGGTTTTTGCTATTGGGCTCTATTGAATAATGAATGTTTTGAATTTTCTCCAAAAGTAAAGTAGTTGCAAACTCATGCTTTTAGAGACTTGTTTGGGCTCATGAGATGAGTAGAAAAACATCAAAAATTTCAGTCCTGCATGATTCTACCAAGACATGTGTGTTCATTGAAACTGCTGGTTTTTGATAGTTTTGGCCCTATTGAATAATGAATGTTTTGAATTTTCTCCAAAAGTAAAGTAGTTGCAAACTCATCCTTTTAGAAACTTGTTTGGGCTGTTGAGAGGAGTAAAAAACCATCAAAAATTTCAATCCTGCATGATTCTACCAAGAAATGTGTGTTCATTCAAACCGCTGGTTTTTGATAGTTTGGGCCCTATTGAATAATGAATGTTTTGAATTTTCTCCAAAAGTAAAGTAGTTGCAAACTCATGCTTTTAGAGACTTGTTTGGGCTCATGAGAGGAGTAGAAAAACATCAAAAATTTCAGTCCTGCATGATTCTACCAAGAAATGTGTGTTCATTGAAACCGCTGGTTTTTGATAGTTTGGGCTCTATTGAATAATGAATGTTTTGAATTTTCTCCAAAAGTAAAGTAGTTGCAAACTCATCCTTTTAGAAACTTGTTTGGGCTGTTGAGAGGAGTAAAAAACCATCAAAAATTTCAATCCTGCATGATTCTACCAAGAAATGTGATTCTTCATTCAAAACGCTGGTTTTTGCTATTGGGCTCTATTGAATAATGAATGTTTTGAATTTTCTCCAAAAGTAAAGTAGTTGCAAACTCATGCTTTTAGAGACTTGTTTGGGCTCATGAGAGGAGTAGAAAAACATCAAAAATTTCAGTCCTGCATGATTCTACCAAGAAATGTGTTCATTGAAACCGCTGGTTTTTGATAGTTTGGGCCCTATTGAATAATGAATGTTTTGAATTTTCTCCAAAAGTAAAGTAGTTGCAAACTCATCCTTTTAGAAACTTGTTTGGGCTGTTGAGAGGAGTAAAAAACCATCAAAAATTTCAATCCTGCATGATTCTACCAAGAAATGTGATTCTTCATTCAAAACGCTGGTTTTTGCTATTGGGCTCTATTGAATAATGAATGTTTTGAATTTTCTCCAAAAGTAAAGTAGTTGCAAACTCATGCTTTTAGAGACTTGTTTGGGCTCATGAGATGAGTAGAAAAACATCAAAAATTTCAGTCCTGCATGATTCTACCAAGACATGTGTGTTCATTGAAACTGCTGGTTTTTGATAGTTTTGGCCCTATTGAATAATGAATGTTTTGAATTTTCTCCAAAAGTAAAGTAGTTGCAAACTCATCCTTTTAGAAACTTGTTTGGGCTGTTGAGAGGAGTAAAAAACCATCAAAAATTTCAATCCTGCATGATTCTACCAAGAAATGTGTGTTCATTCAAACCGCTGGTTTTTGATAGTTTGGGCCCTATTGAATAATGAATGTTTTGAATTTTCTCCAAAAGTAAAGTAGTTGCAAACTCATGCTTTTAGAGACTTGTTTGGGCTCATGAGAGGAGTAGAAAAACATCAAAAATTTCAGTCCTGCATGATTCTACCAAGAAATGTGTGTTCATTGAAACCGCTGGTTTTTGATAGTTTGGGCTCTATTGAATAATGAATGTTTTGAATTTTCTCCAAAAGTAAAGTAGTTGCAAACTCATCCTTTTAGAAACTTGTTTGGGCTGTTGAGAGGAGTAAAAAACCATCAAAAATTTCAATCCTGCATGATTCTACCAAGAAATGTGATTCTTCATTCAAAACGCTGGTTTTTGCTATTGGGCTCTATTGAATAATGAATGTTTTGAATTTTCTCCAAAAGTAAAGTAGTTGCAAACTCATGCTTTTAGAGACTTGTTTGGGCTCATGAGAGGAGTAGAAAAACATCAAAAATTTCAGTCCTGCATGATTCTACCAAGAAATGTGTGTTCATTGAAACCGCTGGTTTTTGATAGTTTGGGCCCTATTGAATAATGAATGTTTTGAATTTTCTCCAAAAGTAAAGTAGTTGCAAACTCATCCTTTTAGAAACTTGTTTGGGCTGTTGAGAGGAGTAAAAAACCATCAAAAATTTCAATCCTGCATGATTCTACCAAGAAATGTGATTCTTCATTCAAAACGCTGGTTTTTGCTATTGGGCTCTATTGAATAATGAATGTTTTGAATTTTCTCCAAAAGTAAAGTAGTTGCAAACTCATGCTTTTAGAGACTTGTTTGGGCTCATGAGATGAGTAGAAAAACATCAAAAATTTCAGTCCTGCATGATTCTACCAAGACATGTGTGTTCATTGAAACTGCTGGTTTTTGATAGTTTTGGCCCTATTGAATAATGAATGTTTTGAATTTTCTCCAAAAGTAAAGTAGTTGCAAACTCATCCTTTTAGAAACTTGTTTGGGCTGTTGAGAGGAGTAAAAAACCATCAAAAATTTCAATCCTGCATGATTCTACCAAGAAATGTGTGTTCATTCAAACCGCTGGTTTTTGATAGTTTGGGCCCTATTGAATAATGAATGTTTTGAATTTTCTCCAAAAGTAAAGTAGTTGCAAACTCATGCTTTTAGAGACTTGTTTGGGCTCATGAGAGGAGTAGAAAAACATCAAAAATTTCAGTCCTGCATGATTCTACCAAGAAATGTGTGTTCATTGAAACCGCTGGTTTTTGATAGTTTGGGCTCTATTGAATAATGAATGTTTTGAATTTTCTCCAAAAGTAAAGTAGTTGCAAACTCATCCTTTTAGAAACTTGTTTGGGCTGTTGAGAGGAGTAAAAAACCATCAAAAATTTCAATCCTGCATGATTCTACCAAGAAATGTGATTCTTCATTCAAAACGCTGGTTTTTGCTATTGGGCTCTATTGAATAATGAATGTTTTGAATTTTCTCCAAAAGTAAAGTAGTTGCAAACTCATGCTTTTAGAGACTTGTTTGGGCTCATGAGAGGAGTAGAAAAACATCAAAAATTTCAGTCCTGCATGATTCTACCAAGAAATGTGTGTTCATTGAAACCGCTGGTTTTTGATAGTTTGGGCCCTATTGAATAATGAATGTTTTGAATTTTCTCCAAAAGTAAAGTAGTTGCAAACTCATCCTTTTAGAAACTTGTTTGGGCTGTTGAGAGGAGTAAAAAACCATCAAAAATTTCAATCCTGCATGATTCTACCAAGAAATGTGATTCTTCATTCAAAACGCTGGTTTTTGCTATTGGGCTCTATTGAATAATGAATGTTTTGAATTTTCTCCAAAAGTAAAGTAGTTGCAAACTCATGCTTTTAGAGACTTGTTTGGGCTCATGAGAGGAGTAGAAAAACATCAAAAATTTCAGTCCTGCATGATTCTACCAAGAAATGTGTGTTCATTGAAACCGCTGGTTTTTGATAGTTTGGGCCCTATTGAATAATGAATGTTTTCAATTTTCTCCAAAAGTAAAGTAGTTGCAAACTCATCCTTTTAGAAACTTGTTTGGGCTGTTGAGAGGAGTAAAAAACCATCAAAAATTTCAATCCTGCATGATTCTACCAAGAAATGTGATTCTTCATTCAAAACGCTGGTTTTTGCTATTGGGCTCTATTGAATAATGAATGTTTTGAATTTTCTCCAAAAGTAAAGTAGTTGCAAACTCATGCTTTTAGAGACTTGTTTGGGCTCATGAGATGAGTAGAAAAACATCAAAAATTTCAGTCCTGCATGATTCTACCAAGACATGTGTGTTCATTGAAACGGCTGGTTTTTGATAGTTTGGGCCCTATTGAATAATGAATGTTTTGAATTTTCTCCAAAAGTAAAGTAGTTGCAAACTCATCCTTTTAGAAACTTGTTTGGGCTGTGGAGAGGAGTAAAAAACCATCAAAAATTTCAATCCTGCATGATTCTACCAAGAAATGTGATTCTTCATTCAAAACGCTGGTTTTTGCTATTGGGCTCTATTGAATAATGAATGTTTTGAATTTTCTCCAAAAGTAAAGTAGTTGCAAACTCATGCTTTTAGAGACTTGTTTGGGCTCATGAGAGGAGTAGAAAAACATCAAGAATTTCAGTCCTGCATGATTCTACCAAGAAATGTGTGTTCATTGAAACCGCTGGTTTTTGATAGTTTGGGCCCTATTGAATAATGAATGTTTTGAATTTTCTCCAAAAGTAAAGTAGTTGCAAACTCATGCTTTTAGAGACTTGTTTGGGCTCATGAGAGGAGTAGAAAAACATCAAAAATTTCAGTCCTGCATGATTCTACCAAGAAATGTGTGTTCATTGAAACCGCTGGTTTTTGATAGTTTGGGCTCTATTGAATAATGAATGTTTTGAATTTTCTCCAAAAGTAAAGTAGTTGCAAACTCATCCTTTTAGAAACTTGTTTGGGCTGTTGAGAGGAGTAAAAAACCATCAAAAATTTCAATCCTGCATGATTCTACCAAGAAATGTGATTCTTCATTCAAAACGCTGGTTTTTGCTATTGGGCTCTATTGAATAATGAATGTTTTGAATTTTCTCCAAAAGTAAAGTAGTTGCAAACTCATGCTTTTAGAGACTTGTTTGGGCTCATGAGATGAGTAGAAAAACATCAAAAATTTCAGTCCTGCATGATTCTACCAAGACATGTGTGTTCATTGAAACGGCTGGTTTTTGATAGTTTGGGCCCTATTGAATAATGAATGTTTTGAATTTTCTCCAAAAGTAAAGTAGTTGCAAACTCATCCTTTTAGAAACTTGTTTGGGCTGTTGAGAGGAGTAAAAAACCATCAAAAATTTCAATCCTGCATGATTCTACCAAGAAATGTGATTCTTCATTCAAAACGCTGGTTTTTGCTATTGGGCTCTATTGAATAATGAATGTTTTGAATTTTCTCCAAAAGTAAAGTAGTTGCAAACTCATCCTTTTAGAAACTTGTTTGGGCTGTTGAGAGGAGTAAAAAACCATCAAAAATTTCAATCCTGCATGATTCTACCAAGAAATGTGATTCTTCATTCAAAACGCTGGTTTTTGCTATTGGGCTCTATTGAATAATGAATGTTTTGAATTTTCTCCAAAAGTAAAGTAGTTGCAAACTCATGCTTTTAGAGACTTGTTTGGGCTCATGAGATGAGTAGAAAAACATCAAAAATTTCAGTCCTGCATGATTCTACCAAGACATGTGTGTTCATTGAAACTGCTGGTTTTTGATAGTTTTGGCCCTATTGAATAATGAATGTTTTGAATTTTCTCCAAAAGTAAAGTAGTTGCAAACTCATCCTTTTAGAAACTTGTTTGGGCTGTTGAGAGGAGTAAAAAACCATCAAAAATTTCAATCCTGCATGATTCTACCAAGAAATGTGTGTTCATTCAAACCGCTGGTTTTTGATAGTTTGGGCCCTATTGAATAATGAATGTTTTGAATTTTCTCCAAAAGTAAAGTAGTTGCAAACTCATGCTTTTAGAGACTTGTTTGGGCTCATGAGAGGAGTAGAAAAACATCAAAAATTTCAGTCCTGCATGATTCTACCAAGAAATGTGTGTTCATTGAAACCGCTGGTTTTTGATAGTTTGGGCTCTATTGAATAATGAATGTTTTGAATTTTCTCCAAAAGTAAAGTAGTTGCAAACTCATCCTTTTAGAAACTTGTTTGGGCTGTTGAGAGGAGTAAAAAACCATCAAAAATTTCAATCCTGCATGATTCTACCAAGAAATGTGATTCTTCATTCAAAACGCTGGTTTTTGCTATTGGGCTCTATTGAATAATGAATGTTTTGAATTTTCTCCAAAAGTAAAGTAGTTGCAAACTCATGCTTTTAGAGACTTGTTTGGGCTCATGAGAGGAGTAGAAAAACATCAAAAATTTCAGTCCTGCATGATTCTACCAAGAAATGTGTGTTCATTGAAACCGCTGGTTTTTGATAGTTTGGGCCCTATTGAATAATGAATGTTTTGAATTTTCTCCAAAAGTAAAGTAGTTGCAAACTCATCCTTTTAGAAACTTGTTTGGGCTGTTGAGAGGAGTAAAAAACCATCAAAAATTTCAATCCTGCATGATTCTACCAAGAAATGTGATTCTTCATTCAAAACGCTGGTTTTTGCTATTGGGCTCTATTGAATAATGAATGTTTTGAATTTTCTCCAAAAGTAAAGTAGTTGCAAACTCATGCTTTTAGAGACTTGTTTGGGCTCATGAGATGAGTAGAAAAACATCAAAAATTTCAGTCCTGCATGATTCTACCAAGACATGTGTGTTCATTGAAACTGCTGGTTTTTGATAGTTTTGGCCCTATTGAATAATGAATGTTTTGAATTTTCTCCAAAAGTAAAGTAGTTGCAAACTCATCCTTTTAGAAACTTGTTTGGGCTGTTGAGAGGAGTAAAAAACCATCAAAAATTTCAATCCTGCATGATTCTACCAAGAAATGTGTGTTCATTCAAACCGCTGGTTTTTGATAGTTTGGGCCCTATTGAATAATGAATGTTTTGAATTTTCTCCAAAAGTAAAGTAGTTGCAAACTCATGCTTTTAGAGACTTGTTTGGGCTCATGAGAGGAGTAGAAAAACATCAAAAATTTCAGTCCTGCATGATTCTACCAAGAAATGTGTGTTCATTGAAACCGCTGGTTTTTGATAGTTTGGGCTCTATTGAATAATGAATGTTTTGAATTTTCTCCAAAAGTAAAGTAGTTGCAAACTCATCCTTTTAGAAACTTGTTTGGGCTGTTGAGAGGAGTAAAAAACCATCAAAAATTTCAATCCTGCATGATTCTACCAAGAAATGTGATTCTTCATTCAAAACGCTGGTTTTTGCTATTGGGCTCTATTGAATAATGAATGTTTTGAATTTTCTCCAAAAGTAAAGTAGTTGCAAACTCATGCTTTTAGAGACTTGTTTGGGCTCATGAGAGGAGTAGAAAAACATCAAAAATTTCAGTCCTGCATGATTCTACCAAGAAATGTGTGTTCATTGAAACCGCTGGTTTTTGATAGTTTGGGCCCTATTGAATAATGAATGTTTTGAATTTTCTCCAAAAGTAAAGTAGTTGCAAACTCATCCTTTTAGAAACTTGTTTGGGCTGTTGAGAGGAGTAAAAAACCATCAAAAATTTCAATCCTGCATGATTCTACCAAGAAATGTGATTCTTCATTCAAAACGCTGGTTTTTGCTATTGGGCTCTATTGAATAATGAATGTTTTGAATTTTCTCCAAAAGTAAAGTAGTTGCAAACTCATGCTTTTAGAGACTTGTTTGGGCTCATGAGAGGAGTAGAAAAACATCAAAAATTTCAGTCCTGCATGATTCTACCAAGAAATGTGTGTTCATTGAAACCGCTGGTTTTTGATAGTTTGGGCCCTATTGAATAATGAATGTTTTCAATTTTCTCCAAAAGTAAAGTAGTTGCAAACTCATCCTTTTAGAAACTTGTTTGGGCTGTTGAGAGGAGTAAAAAACCATCAAAAATTTCAATCCTGCATGATTCTACCAAGAAATGTGATTCTTCATTCAAAACGCTGGTTTTTGCTATTGGGCTCTATTGAATAATGAATGTTTTGAATTTTCTCCAAAAGTAAAGTAGTTGCAAACTCATGCTTTTAGAGACTTGTTTGGGCTCATGAGATGAGTAGAAAAACATCAAAAATTTCAGTCCTGCATGATTCTACCAAGACATGTGTGTTCATTGAAACGGCTGGTTTTTGATAGTTTGGGCCCTATTGAATAATGAATGTTTTGAATTTTCTCCAAAAGTAAAGTAGTTGCAAACTCATCCTTTTAGAAACTTGTTTGGGCTGTGGAGAGGAGTAAAAAACCATCAAAAATTTCAATCCTGCATGATTCTACCAAGAAATGTGATTCTTCATTCAAAACGCTGGTTTTTGCTATTGGGCTCTATTGAATAATGAATGTTTTGAATTTTCTCCAAAAGTAAAGTAGTTGCAAACTCATGCTTTTAGAGACTTGTTTGGGCTCATGAGAGGAGTAGAAAAACATCAAGAATTTCAGTCCTGCATGATTCTACCAAGAAATGTGTGTTCATTGAAACCGCTGGTTTTTGATAGTTTGGGCCCTATTGAATAATGAATGTTTTGAATTTTCTCCAAAAGTAAAGTAGTTGCAAACTCATGCTTTTAGAGACTTGTTTGGGCTCATGAGAGGAGTAGAAAAACATCAAAAATTTCAGTCCTGCATGATTCTACCAAGAAATGTGTGTTCATTGAAACCGCTGGTTTTCGATAGTTTGGGCTCTATTGAATAATGAATGTTTTGAATTTTCTCCAAAAGTAAAGTAGTTGCAAACTCATCCTTTTAGAAACTTGTTTGGGCTGTTGAGAGGAGTAAAAAACCATCAAAAATTTCAATCCTGCATGATTCTACCAAGAAATGTGATTCTTCATTCAAAACGCTGGTTTTTGCTATTGGGCTCTATTGAATAAAGAATGTTTTGAATTTTCTCCAAAAGTAAAGTAGTTGCAAACTCATGCTTTTAGAGACTTGTTTGGGCTCATGAGATGAGTAGAAAAACATCAAAAATTTCAGTCCTGCATGATTCTACCAAGACATGTGTGTTCATTGAAACGGCTGGTTTTTGATAGTTTGGGCCCTATTGAATAATGAATGTTTTGAATTTTCTCCAAAAGTAAAGTAGTTGCAAACTCATCCTTTTAGAAACTTGTTTGGGCTGTTGAGAGGAGTAAAAAACCATCAAAAATTTCAATCCTGCATGATTCTACCAAGAAATGTGATTCTTCATTCAAAACGCTGGTTTTTGCTATTGGGCTCTATTGAATAATGAATGTTTTGAATTTTCTCCAAAAGTAAAGTAGTTGCAAACTCATCCTTTTAGAAACTTGTTTGGGCTGTTGAGAGGAGTAAAAAACCATCAAAAATTTCAATCCTGCATGATTCTACCAAGAAATGTGATTCTTCATTCAAAACGCTGGTTTTTGCTATTGGGCTCTATTGAATAATGAATGTTTTGAATTTTCTCCAAAAGTAAAGTAGTTGCAAACTCATGCTTTTAGAGACTTGTTTGGGCTCATGAGATGAGTAGAAAAACATCAAAAATTTCAGTCCTGCATGATTCTACCAAGACATGTGTGTTCATTGAAACTGCTGGTTTTTGATAGTTTTGGCCCTATTGAATTATGAATGTTTTGAATTTTCTCCAAAAGTAAAGTAGTTGCAAACTCATCCTTTTAGAAACTTGTTTGGGCTGTTGAGAGGAGTAAAAAACCATCAAAAATTTCAATCCTGCATGATTCTACCAAGAAATGTGTGTTCATTCAAACCGCTGGTTTTTGATAGTTTGGGCCCTATTGAATAATGAATGTTTTGAATTTTCTCCAAAAGTAAAGTAGTTGCAAACTCATGCTTTTAGAGACTTGTTTGGGCTCATGAGAGGAGTAGAAAAACATCAAAAATTTCAGTCCTGCATGATTCTACCAAGAAATGTGTGTTCATTGAAACCGCTGGTTTTTGATAGTTTGGGCTCGATTGAATAATGAATGTTTTGAATTTTCTCCAAAAGTAAAGTAGTTGCAAACTCATCCTTTTAGAAACTTGTTTGGGCTGTTGAGAGGAGTAAAAAACCATCAAAAATTTCAATCCTGCATGATTCTACCAAGAAATGTGATTCTTCATTCAAAACGCTGGTTTTTGCTATTGGGCTCTATTGAATAATGAATGTTTTGAATTTTCTCCAAAAGTAAAGTAGTTGCAAACTCATGCTTTTAGAGACTTGTTTGGGCTCATGAGAGGAGTAGAAAAACATCAAAAATTTCAGTCCTGCATGATTCTACCAAGAAATGTGTGTTCATTGAAACCGCTGGTTTTTGATAGTTTGGGCCCTATTGAATAATGAATGTTTTCAATTTTCTCCAAAAGTAAAGTAGTTGCAAACTCATCCTTTTAGAAACTTGTTTGGGCTGTTGAGAGGAGTAAAAAACCATCAAAAATTTCAATCCTGCATGATTCTACCAAGAAATGTGATTCTTCATTCAAAACGCTGGTTTTTGCTATTGGGCTCTATTGAATAATGAATGTTTTGAATTTTCTCCAAAAGTAAAGTAGTTGCAAACTCATGCTTTTAGAGACTTGTTTGGGCTCATGAGATGAGTAGAAAAACATCAAAAATTTCAGTCCTGCATGATTCTACCAAGACATGTGTGTTCATTGAAACGGCTGGTTTTTGATAGTTTGGGCCCTATTGAATAATGAATGTTTTGAATTTTCTCCAAAAGTAAAGTAGTTGCAAACTCATCCTTTTAGAAACTTGTTTGGGCTGTGGAGAGGAGTAAAAAACCATCAAAAATTTCAATCCTGCATGATTCTACCAAGAAATGTGATTCTTCATTCAAAACGCTGGTTTTTGCTATTGGGCTCTATTGAATAATGAATGTTTTGAATTTTCTCCAAAAGTAAAGTAGTTGCAAACTCATGCTTTTAGAGACTTGTTTGGGCTCATGAGATGAGTAGAAAAACATCAAAAATTTCAGTCCTGCATGATTCTACCAAGACATGTGTGTTCATTGAAACTGCTGGTTTTTGATAGTTTTGGCCCTATTGAATAATGAATGTTTTGAATTTTCTCCAAAAGTAAAGTAGTTGCAAACTCATCCTTTTAGAAACTTGTTTGGGCTGTTGAGAGGAGTAAAAAACCATCAAAAATTTCAATCCTGCATGATTCTACCAAGAAATGTGATTCTTCATTCAAAACGCTGGTTTTTGCTATTGGGCTCTATTGAATAATGAATGTTTTGAATTTTCTCCAAAAGTAAAGTAGTTGCAAACTCATGCTTTTAGAGACTTGTTTGGGCTCATGAGATGAGTAGAAAAACATCAAAAATTTCAGTCCTGCATGATTCTACCAAGACATGTGTGTTCATTGAAACGGCTGGTTTTTGATAGTTTGGGCCCTATTGAATAATGAATGTTTTGAATTTTCTCCAAAAGTAAAGTAGTTGCAAACTCATCCTTTTAGAAACTTGTTTGGGCTGTGGAGAGGAGTAAAAAACCATCAAAAATTTCAATCCTGCATGATTCTACCAAGAAATGTGATTCTTCATTCAAAACGCTGGTTTTTGCTATTGGGCTCTATTGAATAATGAATGTTTTGAATTTTCTCCAAAAGTAAAGTAGTTGCAAACTCATGCTTTTAGAGACTTGTTTGGGCTCATGAGAGGAGTAGAAAAACATCAAGAATTTCAGTCCTGCATGATTCTACCAAGAAATGTGTGTTCATTGAAACCGCTGGTTTTTGATAGTTTGGGCCCTATTGAATAATGAATGTTTTGAATTTTCTCCAAAAGTAAAGTAGTTGCAAACTCATGCTTTTATTTTCCAATAATCTTTATTAGAGTTTCAAATTTTTGAGGAAAGGAAGGGAATACAAAACAAAGGAAGGGTAGGGAAACATAATTCCCTGTAAAGACAGGGAAACCCCCAAGCATGGGGGAATAGGCAGACTATATACACAACACATCAGAGATCACAAAATTTTACATATTAGCTTAAAAAAAATGCGAGTAATCATTTGAATGATCGTCAAGTTAAATATCAGTAGAAATAAAATCAATACACAGGATTATGTTATACTTCACATATCTGTGTTAGCTACTAAAAGTTGCAACCTCGACGTAACCAACCAGTTGCGTATCTTACTAGAATGATTTAAAGTCTTCTTATCAGTACCTGCAAAAAAAAACAATTATCCTTATTCGCCTCCAATGTGTCAATTAACAAACATATATAAGGTAGAATGTAGGAGGTATAGTAGCCTGCCCCGTCCGGGACAACCATTGATGTCCCTAAGACCTATTGGGGGTAATGTCCGGTTCAATTCCAGAATATTAAAAAGTGGAATACATTAGTAATTAAGACCAATGTGAGAACTTGGAACAAGTACAAATATTAAAGGCAATTTTTCAGTCGCGGTGATAGTCTGAGTTCAAGGAGGAAAAGATTTTGCGGAGGATCTTAAAAATTCTAAGAAATCAGTCCCTTCGTCTGGAGAAGTGATGGGGACCAGCCTCTCTGCATATTTCACCAATAGAGTCGAAGATTGTGTCCAAAAATATGGAATCTTGGCATGTAGCAGTTCACGTGTAGTAGAGGAGAATGACTTCCTTTTTTTCAAGGTGCTTTTTGATAAGTCTTTAAAAAAGGATAGATGACTATAGCGGGAAGATTTGAATTCTGGATCTTTAGACAGTCCAAGGAACGCACTTCTTAACCAGTTTGGATGAAACGACACGATAACATCTCTTGCTAAATCTTGCGGTAACTCAGGTGGTCTGCGTATCCGAAAAGTTTTTTCAATTAGATAATTCTCGTTAGCAGCGGGGAATAAGGAGATGACCATTGAGGATATGTAACTCTTTAATTGGAAGGCCTGGACTGACTCAGGTATCCCTCGTATTTTAACATTGTTTTTTCTTTTAAAGTCCTCATAATTGGCCAGGGTGGAGTTAAAAGAAGCAATGTCCTTTTTAATAGTATTCAATGAGTCTGAGAGCACAGATAACATTTGACAGTCGCTTGAGTGTAATATATCACTTTTAATTTTGATTGAATCTGTCGTCTTAGTATTGTGAAAACAGCATCCAGAGACCTCTGAGGAGATCAGAGAGGTTAAATGGGTACCATCCGCTAGTGTTGTTGGTGTCTCATGGTTTTTATAAGGGAGGTCATTCAATTTTAGAGTGATAGAGGGTCGGGGCTCATGGTTTTCTTGAGAATCGTGTACTTCTCGGCTTTTTGTGGTATTATCAAAGTTTCTAGCAGAGTTAGGATATGAGTCATCAGTCAGGCGCAGCAAAGTATCCCTAAAAAGATTTTTAATGAAGACTTCAGAGGCCTTGGATTCTTTTTGCTTAAATGAGTTTCTCTGAGTAATATGATTTTCTACTGAGGCATCTAGTGATTTTAAAAGGGCTGTACACATTTTAGCTACAAAGCCTTCTGATGGATGGTCATCTGAGGCGGGTATGTCATCTATCAGTGAAGTATTAATTTCAGGAGTATTATCCCCCTCAGAAGTAGAATATGGAGATGAGGTTCCATTCAAAATCTTATCATTAAAAGGATCGCTCCCATACGTTTCGTATGAATCAGCCCCGCCAGAAGATTCTATTGTATAAATGCTTTCTAAATCATCATTGGCGCCAAAAGTAATCTCATTAAACTGGGAGCTTTCCAGCATCGTTTGATACACATCCTCTTTAAATGATATGCAATTGACAGAGTCAATATGGAACCCTTTTTCCTCCCCATCCCCCAATTTGGATTTTTTATATTTCTGTCCGTTATTATTTATGGCCTCATTTGGCTTACATAAGGTTACGCTCATCTGTCTCCCTGTATTAACAGGGCTTTCAACCCCATTATTTCTTAGGGATGCCTTGCTCATCGCCCCACATGACTGAACCACAGATCCACTCCCTCCATTATGAACTTCTTCATCCACATCCCGCAACCTCTGAGTTTTTTGTAGTTGTTCCTTTTGTGAAGGAGTATAGGGGTACCCCCCATTTAAACATTGTTGTAATGAGGTGTTCCCCTGCCCCCCTATCCCCAATTTCTGAGTCCAGGCACCCCATCTCTGAGTACCGATGGTACAAATACAGCAGCTTCATATCGCAGGCTGCCACCCCCTGGTTCCAACCTCAGACCCTCCTCTTTCTTCTCCTTCCACCCTGAACCGATTCCTGCCCCTTGGACGCTCACCCGACAACTCTCCTCAGCTGCTCCACAAGTTGCAATGAAAATTCCCTCTTCCGCTGTATGGAGCACTTGATTGTGTTCCAGGGTGCCTGACACCTCCCTGCGCCAGACACCAGCCTCCACCAAGGTCCTTGTAGACTCACCGCCGGTCTCCCGGGTCCTCCCCTCAGCCACCGCCAGGACCGCAGATGATGAAAGCGGGACCGCGGCTTCTTCCCTCTCCAATGATGTCACCGCTGCTACTACCGCTCTGCTGCCTCTATCTCCTCTCCCTGCACCATCACGTCCATTCAGCGAGGCCCCAACAGGCTTCCCCGCTGCAATCTCCGGCTTCTCCATTGCCACGGCGACCCCGCAGCTTCTCTTCCTCTCACCGGCATATGCTGACATCACCGCTTCTTCCGCCCTGCTCCTCTTCTGCTCTGCCACTGTAGAATCGCCGCCGGTCTCCCGGGTCCTCCCCTCAGCTACCGCCAGAACCACGGATGAAGAAAGCAGGACCGGGTCTTCCTCCTCCTTTGGTGTGACCGCTGCTGTGACCGCTCTGCCGCCTCTTTCCTCTCCTCTTCCGGCAACATTGCGTCCATTCACGGCATCCCCGACGGGCTTCCTCGCTGTGTTCTCCAGCTTCTCCGTTGCCACGACGACCCCGCAGCCTCTCTGCTTCCCGCCGGCATAGGATGACATCATCGCTTCTTCTGTCCCGCTCCTCTTCTGCTCTGCCGCTGTACCTTTGCCGCCGCTTCTCCTCCCGCTGCTGACAACCGGTGGTATCTCTTTTTTCCTTCCTTGTCCACCACCGATGATCCGGTTGACTGGCTGTGACCCAGCAGATCTCCACATCGGCGTCGCTTCAATCTTCCTCTGTGCTACTGGCTTCACTGCAGCCGCCATCTTCCTCCAGCCAGACAGCGGGGATGACACAGCAATTTCAGGCCTCTTGCTTCTCGATGCTTTAAGAAGCTTTTTATCCACTGGATTTTTTTCTTTCTTCATCTCTGTAGCTCCAGGCATGTTCTCACAGGTCCTCCACAGCAAATAGTTGCATAAAGTCCACTTATTTGTAAGCTTTAGGTAGCTTTTTTAGAGGAATCTCAGGAGCTCTTGCAAAACACGTCTGCTCCTGGCCTCTGCAAACCACGCCCCCCCCAAACTCATGCTTTTAGAGACTTGTTTGGGCTCATGAGAGGAGTAGAAAAACATCAAAAATTTCAGTCCTGCATGATTCTACCAAGAAATGTGTGTTCATTGAAACCGCTGGTTTTTGATAGTTTGGGCTCTATTGAATAATGAATGTTTTGAATTTTCTCCAAAAGTAAAGTAGTTGCAAACTCATCCTTTTAGAAACTTGTTTGGGCTGTTGAGAGGAGTAAAAAACCATCAAAAATTTCAATCCTGCATGATTCTACCAAGAAATGTGATTCTTCATTCAAAACGCTGGTTTTTGCTATTGGGCTCTATTGAATAAAGAATGTTTTGAATTTTCTCCAAAAGTAAAGTAGTTGCAAACTCATGCTTTTAGAGACTTGTTTGGGCTCATGAGATGAGTAGAAAAACATCAAAAATTTCAGTCCTGCATGATTCTACCAAGACATGTGTGTTCATTGAAACGGCTGGTTTTTGATAGTTTGGGCCCTATTGAATAATGAATGTTTTGAATTTTCTCCAAAAGTAAAGTAGTTGCAAACTCATCCTTTTAGAAACTTGTTTGGGCTGTTGAGAGGAGTAAAAAACCATCAAAAATTTCAATCCTGCATGATTCTACCAAGAAATGTGATTCTTCATTCAAAACGCTGGTTTTTGCTATTGGGCTCTATTGAATAATGAATGTTTTGAATTTTCTCCAAAAGTAAAGTAGTTGCAAACTCATCCTTTTAGAAACTTGTTTGGGCTGTTGAGAGGAGTAAAAAACCATCAAAAATTTCAATCCTGCATGATTCTACCAAGAAATGTGATTCTTCATTCAAAACGCTGGTTTTTGCTATTGGGCTCTATTGAATAATGAATGTTTTGAATTTTCTCCAAAAGTAAAGTAGTTGCAAACTCATGCTTTTAGAGACTTGTTTGGGCTCATGAGATGAGTAGAAAAACATCAAAAATTTCAGTCCTGCATGATTCTACCAAGACATGTGTGTTCATTGAAACTGCTGGTTTTTGATAGTTTTGGCCCTATTGAATTATGAATGTTTTGAATTTTCTCCAAAAGTAAAGTAGTTGCAAACTCATCCTTTTAGAAACTTGTTTGGGCTGTTGAGAGGAGTAAAAAACCATCAAAAATTTCAATCCTGCATGATTCTACCAAGAAATGTGTGTTCATTCAAACCGCTGGTTTTTGATAGTTTGGGCCCTATTGAATAATGAATGTTTTGAATTTTCTCCAAAAGTAAAGTAGTTGCAAACTCATGCTTTTAGAGACTTGTTTGGGCTCATGAGAGGAGTAGAAAAACATCAAAAATTTCAGTCCTGCATGATTCTACCAAGAAATGTGTGTTCATTGAAACCGCTGGTTTTTGATAGTTTGGGCTCGATTGAATAATGAATGTTTTGAATTTTCTCCAAAAGTAAAGTAGTTGCAAACTCATCCTTTTAGAAACTTGTTTGGGCTGTTGAGAGGAGTAAAAAACCATCAAAAATTTCAATCCTGCATGATTCTACCAAGAAATGTGATTCTTCATTCAAAACGCTGGTTTTTGCTATTGGGCTCTATTGAATAATGAATGTTTTGAATTTTCTCCAAAAGTAAAGTAGTTGCAAACTCATGCTTTTAGAGACTTGTTTGGGCTCATGAGAGGAGTAGAAAAACATCAAAAATTTCAGTCCTGCATGATTCTACCAAGAAATGTGTGTTCATTGAAACCGCTGGTTTTTGATAGTTTGGGCCCTATTGAATAATGAATGTTTTGAATTTTCTCCAAAAGTAAAGTAGTTGCAAACTCATCCTTTTAGAAACTTGTTTGGGCTGTTGAGAGGAGTAAAAAACCATCAAAAATTTCAATCCTGCATGATTCTACCAAGAAATGTGATTCTTCATTCAAAACGCTGGTTTTTGCTATTGGGCTCTATTGAATAATGAATGTTTTGAATTTTCTCCAAAAGTAAAGTAGTTGCAAACTCATGCTTTTAGAGACTTGTTTGGGCTCATGAGAGGAGTAGAAAAACATCAAAAATTTCAGTCCTGCATGATTCTACCAAGAAATGTGTGTTCATTGAAACCGCTGGTTTTTGATAGTTTGGGCCCTATTGAATAATGAATGTTTTCAATTTTCTCCAAAAGTAAAGTAGTTGCAAACTCATCCTTTTAGAAACTTGTTTGGGCTGTTGAGAGGAGTAAAAAACCATCAAAAATTTCAATCCTGCATGATTCTACCAAGAAATGTGATTCTTCATTCAAAACGCTGGTTTTTGCTATTGGGCTCTATTGAATAATGAATGTTTTGAATTTTCTCCAAAAGTAAAGTAGTTGCAAACTCATGCTTTTAGAGACTTGTTTGGGCTCATGAGATGAGTAGAAAAACATCAAAAATTTCAGTCCTGCATGATTCTACCAAGACATGTGTGTTCATTGAAACGGCTGGTTTTTGATAGTTTGGGCCCTATTGAATAATGAATGTTTTGAATTTTCTCCAAAAGTAAAGTAGTTGCAAACTCATCCTTTTAGAAACTTGTTTGGGCTGTGGAGAGGAGTAAAAAACCATCAAAAATTTCAATCCTGCATGATTCTACCAAGAAATGTGATTCTTCATTCAAAACGCTGGTTTTTGCTATTGGGCTCTATTGAATAATGAATGTTTTGAATTTTCTCCAAAAGTAAAGTAGTTGCAAACTCATGCTTTTAGAGACTTGTTTGGGCTCATGAGAGGAGTAGAAAAACATCAAGAATTTCAGTCCTGCATGATTCTACCAAGAAATGTGTGTTCATTGAAACCGCTGGTTTTTGATAGTTTGGGCCCTATTGAATAATGAATGTTTTGAATTTTCTCCAAAAGTAAAGTAGTTGCAAACTCATGCTTTTAGAGACTTGTTTGGGCTCATGAGAGGAGTAGAAAAACATCAAAAATTTCAGTCCTGCATGATTCTACCAAGAAATGTGTGTTCATTGAAACCGCTGGTTTTTGATAGTTTGGGCTCTATTGAATAATGAATGTTTTGAATTTTCTCCAAAAGTAAAGTAGTTGCAAACTCATCCTTTTAGAAACTTGTTTGGGCTGTTGAGAGGAGTAAAAAACCATCAAAAATTTCAATCCTGCATGATTCTACCAAGAAATGTGATTCTTCATTCAAAACGCTGGTTTTTGCTATTGGGCTCTATTGAATAATGAATGTTTTGAATTTTCTCCAAAAGTAAAGTAGTTGCAAACTCATGCTTTTAGAGACTTGTTTGGGCTCATGAGATGAGTAGAAAAACATCAAAAATTTCAGTCCTGCATGATTCTACCAAGACATGTGTGTTCATTGAAACGGCTGGTTTTTGATAGTTTGGGCCCTATTGAATAATGAATGTTTTGAATTTTCTCCAAAAGTAAAGTAGTTGCAAACTCATCCTTTTAGAAACTTGTTTGGGCTGTTGAGAGGAGTAAAAAAACATCAAAAATTTCAATCCTGCATGATTCTACCAAGAAATGTGATTCTTCATTCAAAACGCTGGTTTTTGCTATTGGGCTCTATTGAATAATGAATGTTTTGAATTTTCTCCAAAAGTAAAGTAGTTGCAAACTCATCCTTTTAGAAACTTGTTTGGGCTGTTGAGAGGAGTAAAAAACCATCAAAAATTTCAATCCTGCAGTATTCTTCCAAGATATGCGATTCTTCATTTAAAAATGCTGGTTTTTGCTTTTGGGCTCTATTGAATAATGAATGTTTTGAATTTTCTCCAAAAGTAAAGTAGTTGCAAACTCATGCTTTTAGAGACTTGTTTGGGCTCATGAGATGAGTAGAAAAACATCAAAAATTTCAGTCCTGCATGATTCTACCAAGACATGTGTGTTCATTGAAACTGCTGGTTTTTGATAGTTTTGGCCCTATTGAATAATGAATGTTTTGAATTTTCTCCAAAAGTAAAGTAGTTGCAAACTCATCCTTTTAGAAACTTGTTTGGGCTGTTGAGAGGAGTAAAAAACCATCAAAAATTTCAATCCTGCATGATTCTACCAAGAAATGTGTGTTCATTCAAACCGCTGGTTTTTGATAGTTTGGGCCCTATTGAATAATGAATGTTTTGAATTTTCTCCAAAAGTAAAGTAGTTGCAAACTCATGCTTTTAGAGACTTGTTTGGGCTCATGAGAGGAGTAGAAAAACATCAAAAATTTCAGTCCTGCATGATTCTACCAAGAAATGTGTGTTCATTGAAACCGCTGGTTTTTGATAGTTTGGGCTCTATTGAATAATGAATGTTTTGAATTTTCTCCAAAAGTAAAGTAGTTGCAAACTCATCCTTTTAGAAACTTGTTTGGGCTGTTGAGAGGAGTAAAAAACCATCAAAAATTTCAATCCTGCATGATTCTACCAAGAAATGTGATTCTTCATTCAAAACGCTGGTTTTTGCTATTGGGCTCTATTGAATAATGAATGTTTTGAATTTTCTCCAAAAGTAAAGTAGTTGCAAACTCATGCTTTTAGAGACTTGTTTGGGCTCATGAGAGGAGTAGAAAAACATCAAAAATTTCAGTCCTGCATGATTCTACCAAGAAATGTGTGTTCATTGAAACCGCTGGTTTTTGATAGTTTGGGCCCTATTGAATAATGAATGTTTTGAATTTTCTCCAAAAGTAAAGTAGTTGCAAACTCATCCTTTTAGAAACTTGTTTGGGCTGTTGAGAGGAGTAAAAAACCATCAAAAATTTCAATCCTGCATGATTCTACCAAGAAATGTGATTCTTCATTCAAAACGCTGGTTTTTGCTATTGGGCTCTATTGAATAATGAATGTTTTGAATTTTCTCCAAAAGTAAAGTAGTTGCAAACTCATGCTTTTAGAGACTTGTTTGGGCTCATGAGATGAGTAGAAAAACATCAAAAATTTCAGTCCTGCATGATTCTACCAAGACATGTGTGTTCATTGAAACGGCTGGTTTTTGATAGTTTGGGCCCTATTGAATAATGAATGTTTTGAATTTTCTCCAAAAGTAAAGTAGTTGCAAACCATCCTTTTAGAAACTTGTTTGGGCTGTGGAGAGGAGTATAAAAACCATCAAAAATTTCAATCCTGCATGATTCTACCAAGAAATGTGATTCTTCATTCAAAACGCTGGTTTTTGCTATTGGGCTCTATTGAATAATGAATGTTTTGAATTTTCTCCAAAAGTAAAGTAGTTGCAAACTCATGCTTTTAGAGACTTGTTTGGGCTCATGAGAGGAGTAGAAAAACATCAAGAATTTCAGTCCTGCATGATTCTACCAAGAAATGTGTGTTCATTGAAACCGCTGGTTTTTGATAGTTTGGGCCCTATTGAATAATGAATGTTTTGAATTTTCTCCAAAAGTAAAGTAGTTGCAAACTCATGCTTTTAGAGACTTGTTTGGGCTCATGAGAGGAGTAGAAAAACATCAAAAATTTCAGTCCTGCATGATTCTACCAAGAAATGTGTGTTCATTGAAACCGCTGGTTTTTGATAGTTTGGGCTCTATTGAATAATGAATGTTTTGAATTTTCTCCAAAAGTAAAGTAGTTGCAAACTCATCCTTTTAGAAACTTGTTTGGGCTGTTGAGAGGAGTAAAAAACCATCAAAAATTTCAATCCTGCATGATTCTACCAAGAAATGTGATTCTTCATTCAAAACGCTGGTTTTTGCTATTGGGCTCTATTGAATAATGAATGTTTTGAATTTTCTCCAAAAGTAAAGTAGTTGCAAACTCATGCTTTTAGAGACTTGTTTGGGCTCATGAGATGAGTAGAAAAACATCAAAAATTTCAGTCCTGCATGATTCTACCAAGACATGTGTGTTCATTGAAACGGCTGGTTTTTGATAGTTTGGGCCCTATTGAATAATGAATGTTTTGAATTTTCTCCAAAAGTAAAGTAGTTGCAAACTCATCCTTTTAGAAACTTGTTTGGGCTGTTGAGAGGAGTAAAAAACCATCAAAAATTTCAATCCTGCATGATTCTACCAAGAAATGTGATTCTTCATTCAAAACGCTGGTTTTTGCTATTGGGCTCTATTGAATAATGAATGTTTTGAATTTTCTCCAAAAGTAAAGTAGTTGCAAACTCATCCTTTTAGAAACTTGTTTGGGCTGTTGAGAGGAGTAAAAAACCATCAAAAATTTCAATCCTGCATGATTCTACCAAGAAATGTGATTCTTCATTCAAAACGCTGGTTTTTGCTATTGGGCTCTATTGAATAATGAATGTTTTGAATTTTCTCCAAAAGTAAAGTAGTTGCAAACTCATGCTTTTAGAGACTTGTTTGGGCTCATGAGATGAGTAGAAAAACATCAAAAATTTCAGTCCTGCATGATTCTACCAAGACATGTGTGTTCATTGAAACTGCTGGTTTTTGATAGTTTTGGCCCTATTGAATAATGAATGTTTTGAATTTTCTCCAAAAGTAAAGTAGTTGCAAACTCATCCTTTTAGAAACTTGTTTGGGCTGTTGAGAGGAGTAAAAAACCATCAAAAATTTCAATCCTGCATGATTCTACCAAGAAATGTGATTCTTCATTCAAAACGCTGGTTTTTGCTATTGGGCTCTATTGAATAATGAATGTTTTGAATTTTCTCCAAAAGTAAAGTAGTTGCAAACTCATGCTTTTAGAGACTTGTTTGGGCTCATGAGAGGAGTAGAAAAACATCAAAAATTTCAGTCCTGCATGATTCTACCAAGAAATGTGTGTTCATTGAAACCGCTGGTTTTTGATAGTTTGGGCCCTATTGAATAATGAATGTTTTCAATTTTCTCCAAAAGTAAAGTAGTTGCAAACTCATCCTTTTAGAAACTTGTTTGGGCTGTTGAGAGGAGTAAAAAACCATCAAAAATTTCAATCCTGCATGATTCTACCAAGAAATGTGATTCTTCATTCAAAACGCTGGTTTTTGCTATTGGGCTCTATTGAATAATGAATGTTTTGAATTTTCTCCAAAAGTAAAGTAGTTGCAAACTCATGCTTTTAGAGACTTGTTTGGGCTCATGAGATGAGTAGAAAAACATCAAAAATTTCAGTCCTGCATGATTCTACCAAGACATGTGTGTTCATTGAAACGGCTGGTTTTTGATAGTTTGGGCCCTATTGAATAATGAATGTTTTGAATTTTCTCCAAAAGTAAAGTAGTTGCAAACTCATCCTTTTAGAAACTTGTTTGGGCTGTGGAGAGGAGTAAAAAACCATCAAAAATTTCAATCCTGCATGATTCTACCAAGAAATGTGATTCTTCATTCAAAACGCTGGTTTTTGCTATTGGGCTCTATTGAATAATGAATGTTTTGAATTTTCTCCAAAAGTAAAGTAGTTGCAAACTCATGCTTTTAGAGACTTGTTTGGGCTCATGAGAGGAGTAGAAAAACATCAAGAATTTCAGTCCTGCATGATTCTACCAAGAAATGTGTGTTCATTGAAACCGCTGGTTTTTGATAGTTTGGGCCCTATTGAATAATGAATGTTTTGAATTTTCTCCAAAAGTAAAGTAGTTGCAAACTCATGCTTTTAGAGACTTGTTTGGGCTCATGAGAGGAGTAGAAAAACATCAAAAATTTCAGTCCTGCATGATTCTACCAAGAAATGTGTGTTCATTGAAACCGCTGGTTTTTGATAGTTTGGGCTCTATTGAATAATGAATGTTTTGAATTTTCTCCAAAAGTAAAGTAGTTGCAAACTCATCCTTTTAGAAACTTGTTTGGGCTGTTGAGAGGAGTAAAAAACCATCAAAAATTTCAATCCTGCATGATTCTACCAAGAAATGTGATTCTTCATTCAAAACGCTGGTTTTTGCTATTGGGCTCTATTGAATAATGAATGTTTTGAATTTTCTCCAAAAGTAAAGTAGTTGCAAACTCATGCTTTTAGAGACTTGTTTGGGCTCATGAGATGAGTAGAAAAACATCAAAAATTTCAGTCCTGCATGATTCTACCAAGACATGTGTGTTCATTGAAACGGCTGGTTTTTGATAGTTTGGGCCCTATTGAATAATGAATGTTTTGAATTTTCTCCAAAAGTAAAGTAGTTGCAAACTCATCCTTTTAGAAACTTGTTTGGGCTGTTGAGAGGAGTAAAAAACCATCAAAAATTTCAATCCTGCATGATTCTACCAAGAAATGTGATTCTTCATTCAAAACGCTGGTTTTTGCTATTGGGCTCTATTGAATAATGAATGTTTTGAATTTTCTCCAAAAGTAAAGTAGTTGCAAACTCATCCTTTTAGAAACTTGTTTGGGCTGTTGAGAGGAGTAAAAAACCATCAAAAATTTCAATCCTGCATGATTCTACCAAGAAATGTGATTCTTCATTCAAAACGCTGGTTTTTGCTATTGGGCTCTATTGAATAATGAATGTTTTGAATTTTCTCCAAAAGTAAAGTAGTTGCAAACTCATGCTTTTAGAGACTTGTTTGGGCTCATGAGATGAGTAGAAAAACATCAAAAATTTCAGTCCTGCATGATTCTACCAAGACATGTGTGTTCATTGAAACTGCTGGTTTTTGATAGTTTTGGCCCTATTGAATAATGAATGTTTTGAATTTTCTCCAAAAGTAAAGTAGTTGCAAACTCATCCTTTTAGAAACTTGTTTGGGCTGTTGAGAGGAGTAAAAAACCATCAAAAATTTCAATCCTGCATGATTCTACCAAGAAATGTGTGTTCATTCAAACCGCTGGTTTTTGATAGTTTGGGCCCTATTGAATAATGAATGTTTTGAATTTTCTCCAAAAGTAAAGTAGTTGCAAACTCATGCTTTTAGAGACTTGTTTGGGCTCATGAGAGGAGTAGAAAAACATCAAAAATTTCAGTCCTGCATGATTCTACCAAGAAATGTGTGTTCATTGAAACCGCTGGTTTTTGATAGTTTGGGCTCTATTGAATAATGAATGTTTTGAATTTTCTCCAAAAGTAAAGTAGTTGCAAACTCATCCTTTTAGAAACTTGTTTGGGCTGTTGAGAGGAGTAAAAAACCATCAAAAATTTCAATCCTGCATGATTCTACCAAGAAATGTGATTCTTCATTCAAAACGCTGGTTTTTGCTATTGGGCTCTATTGAATAATGAATGTTTTGAATTTTCTCCAAAAGTAAAGTAGTTGCAAACTCATGCTTTTAGAGACTTGTTTGGGCTCATGAGAGGAGTAGAAAAACATCAAAAATTTCAGTCCTGCATGATTCTACCAAGAAATGTGTGTTCATTGAAACCGCTGGTTTTTGATAGTTTGGGCCCTATTGAATAATGAATGTTTTGAATTTTCTCCAAAAGTAAAGTAGTTGCAAACTCATCCTTTTAGAAACTTGTTTGGGCTGTTGAGAGGAGTAAAAAACCATCAAAAATTTCAATCCTGCATGATTCTACCAAGAAATGTGATTCTTCATTCAAAACGCTGGTTTTTGCTATTGGGCTCTATTGAATAATGAATGTTTTGAATTTTCTCCAAAAGTAAAGTAGTTGCAAACTCATGCTTTTAGAGACTTGTTTGGGTTCATGAGAGGAGTAGAAAAACATCAAAAATTTCAGTCCTGCATGATTCTACCAAGAAATGTGTGTTCATTGAAACCGCTGGTTTTTGATAGTTTGGGCCCTATTGAATAATGAATGTTTTCAATTTTCTCCAAAAGTAAAGTAGTTGCAAACTCATCCTTTTAGAAACTTGTTTGGGCTGTTGAGAGGAGTAAAAAACCATCAAAAATTTCAATCCTGCATGATTCTACCAAGAAATGTGATTCTTCATTCAAAACGCTGGTTTTTGCTATTGGGCTCTATTGAATAATGAATGTTTTGAATTTTCTCCAAAAGTAAAGTAGTTGCAAACTCATGCTTTTAGAGACTTGTTTGGGCTCATGAGATGAGTAGAAAAACATCAAAAATTTCAGTCCTGCATGATTCTACCAAGACATGTGTGTTCATTGAAACGGCTGGTTTTTGATAGTTTGGGCCCTATTGAATAATGAATGTTTTGAATTTTCTCCAAAAGTAAAGTAGTTGCAAACTCATCCTTTTAGAAACTTGTTTGGGCTGTGGAGAGGAGTAAAAAACCATCAAAAATTTCAATCCTGCATGATTCTACCAAGAAATGTGATTCTTCATTCAAAACGCTGGTTTTTGCTATTGGGCTCTATTGAATAATGAATGTTTTGAATTTTCTCCAAAAGTAAAGTAGTTGCAAACTCATGCTTTTAGAGACTTGTTTGGGCTCATGAGAGGAGTAGAAAAACATCAAGAATTTCAGTCCTGCATGATTCTACCAAGAAATGTGTGTTCATTGAAACCGCTGGTTTTTGATAGTTTGGGCCCTATTGAATAATGAATGTTTTGAATTTTCTCCAAAAGTAAAGTAGTTGCAAACTCATGCTTTTAGAGACTTGTTTGGGCTCATGAGAGGAGTAGAAAAACATCAAAAATTTCAGTCCTGCATGATTCTACCAAGAAATGTGTGTTCATTGAAACCGCTGGTTTTTGATAGTTTGGGCTCTATTGAATAATGAATGTTTTGAATTTTCTCCAAAAGTAAAGTAGTTGCAAACTCATCCTTTTAGAAACTTGTTTGGGCTGTTGAGAGGAGTAAAAAACCATCAAAAATTTCAATCCTGCATGATTCTACCAAGAAATGTGATTCTTCATTCAAAACGCTGGTTTTTGCTATTGGGCTCTATTGAATAATGAATGTTTTGAATTTTCTCCAAAAGTAAAGTAGTTGCAAACTCATGCTTTTAGAGACTTGTTTGGGCTCATGAGATGAGTAGAAAAACATCAAAAATTTCAGTCCTGCATGATTCTACCAAGACATGTGTGTTCATTGAAACGGCTGGTTTTTGATAGTTTGGGCCCTATTGAATAATGAATGTTTTGAATTTTCTCCAAAAGTAAAGTAGTTGCAAACTCATCCTTTTAGAAACTTGTTTGGGCTGTTGAGAGGAGTAAAAAACCATCAAAAATTTCAATCCTGCATGATTCTACCAAGAAATGTGATTCTTCATTCAAAACGCTGGTTTTTGCTATTGGGCTCTATTGAATAATGAATGTTTTGAATTTTCTCCAAAAGTAAAGTAGTTGCAAACTCATCCTTTTAGAAACTTGTTTGGGCTGTTGAGAGGAGTAAAAAAACATCAAAAATTTCAATCCTGCATGATTCTACCAAGAAATGTGATTCTTCATTCAAAACGCTGGTTTTTGCTATTGGGCTCTATTGAATAATGAATGTTTTGAATTTTCTCCAAAAGTAAAGTAGTTGCAAACTCATGCTTTTAGAGACTTGTTTGGGCTCATGAGATGAGTAGAAAAACATCAAAAATTTCAGTCCTGCATGATTCTACCAAGACATGTGTGTTCATTGAAACTGCTGGTTTTTGATAGTTTTGGCCCTATTGAATAATGAATGTTTTGAATTTTCTCCAAAAGTAAAGTAGTTGCAAACTCATCCTTTTAGAAACTTGTTTGGGCTGTTGAGAGGAGTAAAAAACCATCAAAAATTTCAATCCTGCATGATTCTACCAAGAAATGTGTGTTCATTCAAACCGCTGGTTTTTGATAGTTTGGGCCCTATTGAATAATGAATGTTTTGAATTTTCTCCAAAAGTAAAGTAGTTGCAAACTCATGCTTTTAGAGACTTGTTTGGGCTCATGAGAGGAGTAGAAAAACATCAAAAATTTCAGTCCTGCATGATTCTACCAAGAAATGTGTGTTCATTGAAACCGCTGGTTTTTGATAGTTTGGGCTCTATTGAATAATGAATGTTTTGAATTTTCTCCAAAAGTAAAGTAGTTGCAAACTCATCCTTTTAGAAACTTGTTTGGGCTGTTGAGAGGAGTAAAAAACCATCAAAAATTTCAATCCTGCATGATTCTACCAAGAAATGTGATTCTTCATTCAAAACGCTGGTTTTTGCTATTGGGCTCTATTGAATAATGAATGTTTTGAATTTTCTCCAAAAGTAAAGTAGTTGCAAACTCATGCTTTTAGAGACTTGTTTGGGCTCATGAGAGGAGTAGAAAAACATCAAAAATTTCAGTCCTGCATGATTCTACCAAGAAATGTGTGTTCATTGAAACCGCTGGTTTTTGATAGTTTGGGCCCTATTGAATAATGAATGTTTTGAATTTTCTCCAAAAGTAAAGTAGTTGCAAACTCATCCTTTTAGAAACTTGTTTGGGCTGTTGAGAGGAGTAAAAAACCATCAAAAATTTCAATCCTGCATGATTCTACCAAGAAATGTGATTCTTCATTCAAAACGCTGGTTTTTGCTATTGGGCTCTATTGAATAATGAATGTTTTGAATTTTCTCCAAAAGTAAAGTAGTTGCAAACTCATGCTTTTAGAGACTTGTTTGGGCTCATGAGAGGAGTAGAAAAACATCAAAAATTTCAGTCCTGCATGATTCTACCAAGAAATGTGTGTTCATTGAAACCGCTGGTTTATGATAGTTTGGGCCCTATTGAATAATGAATGTTTTCAATTTTCTCCAAAAGTAAAGTAGTTGCAAACTCATCCTTTTAGAAACTTGTTTGGGCTGTTGAGAGGAGTAAAAAACCATCAAAAATTTCAATCCTGCATGATTCTACCAAGAAATGTGATTCTTCATTCAAAACGCTGGTTTTTGCTATTGGGCTCTATTGAATAATGAATGTTTTGAATTTTCTCCAAAAGTAAAGTAGTTGCAAACTCATGCTTTTAGAGACTTGTTTGGGCTCATGAGATGAGTAGAAAAACATCAAAAATTTCAGTCCTGCATGATTCTACCAAGACATGTGTGTTCATTGAAACGGCTGGTTTTTGATAGTTTGGGCCCTATTGAATAATGAATGTTTTGAATTTTCTCCAAAAGTAAAGTAGTTGCAAACTCATCCTTTTAGAAACTTGTTTGGGCTGTGGAGAGGAGTAAAAAACCATCAAAAATTTCAATCCTGCATGATTCTACCAAGAAATGTGATTCTTCATTCAAAACGCTGGTTTTTGCTATTGGGCTCTATTGAATAATGAATGTTTTGAATTTTCTCCAAAAGTAAAGTAGTTGCAAACTCATGCTTTTAGAGACTTGTTTGGGCTCATGAGAGGAGTAGAAAAACATCAAGAATTTCAGTCCTGCATGATTCTACCAAGAAATGTGTGTTCATTGAAACCGCTGGTTTTTGATAGTTTGGGCCCTATTGAATAATGAATGTTTTGAATTTTCTCCAAAAGTAAAGTAGTTGCAAACTCATGCTTTTAGAGACTTGTTTGGGCTCATGAGAGGAGTAGAAAAACATCAAAAATTTCAGTCCTGCATGATTCTACCAAGAAATGTGTGTTCATTGAAACCGCTGGTTTTTGATAGTTTGGGCTCTATTGAATAATGAATGTTTTGAATTTTCTCCAAAAGTAAAGTAGTTGCAAACTCATCCTTTTAGAAACTTGTTTGGGCTGTTGAGAGGAGTAAAAAACCATCAAAAATTTCAATCCTGCATGATTCTACCAAGAAATGTGATTCTTCATTCAAAACGCTGGTTTTTGCTATTGGGCTCTATTGAATAAAGAATGTTTTGAATTTTCTCCAAAAGTAAAGTAGTTGCAAACTCATGCTTTTAGAGACTTGTTTGGGCTCATGAGATGAGTAGAAAAACATCAAAAATTTCAGTCCTGCATGATTCTACCAAGACATGTGTGTTCATTGAAACGGCTGGTTTTTGATAGTTTGGGCCCTATTGAATAATGAATGTTTTGAATTTTCTCCAAAAGTAAAGTAGTTGCAAACTCATCCTTTTAGAAACTTGTTTGGGCTGTTGAGAGGAGTAAAAAACCATCAAAAATTTCAATCCTGCATGATTCTACCAAGAAATGTGATTCTTCATTCAAAACGCTGGTTTTTGCTATTGGGCTCTATTGAATAATGAATGTTTTGAATTTTCTCCAAAAGTAAAGTAGTTGCAAACTCATCCTTTTAGAAACTTGTTTGGGCTGTTGAGAGGAGTAAAAAACCATCAAAAATTTCAATCCTGCATGATTCTACCAAGAAATGTGATTCTTCATTCAAAACGCTGGTTTTTGCTATTGGGCTCTATTGAATAATGAATGTTTTGAATTTTCTCCAAAAGTAAAGTAGTTGCAAACTCATGCTTTTAGAGACTTGTTTGGGCTCATGAGATGAGTAGAAAAACATCAAAAATTTCAGTCCTGCATGATTCTACCAAGACATGTGTGTTCATTGAAACTGCTGGTTTTTGATAGTTTTGGCCCTATTGAATTATGAATGTTTTGAATTTTCTCCAAAAGTAAAGTAGTTGCAAACTCATCCTTTTAGAAACTTGTTTGGGCTGTTGAGAGGAGTAAAAAACCATCAAAAATTTCAATCCTGCATGATTCTACCAAGAAATGTGTGTTCATTCAAACCGCTGGTTTTTGATAGTTTGGGCCCTATTGAATAATGAATGTTTTGAATTTTCTCCAAAAGTAAAGTAGTTGCAAACTCATGCTTTTAGAGACTTGTTTGGGCTCATGAGAGGAGTAGAAAAACATCAAAAATTTCAGTCCTGCATGATTCTACCAAGAAATGTGTGTTCCTTGAAACCGCTGGTTTTTGATAGTTTGGGCCCTATTGAATAATGAATGTTTTCAATTTTCTCCAAAAGTAAAGTAGTTGCAAACTCATCCTTTTAGAAACTTGTTTGGGCTGTTGAGAGGAGTAAAAAACCATCAAAAATTTCAATCCTGCATGATTCTACCAAGAAATGTGATTCTTCATTCAAAACGCTGGTTTTTGCTATTGGGCTCTATTGAATAATGAATGTTTTGAATTTTCTCCAAAAGTAAAGTAGTTGCAAACTCATGCTTTTAGAGACTTGTTTGGGCTCATGAGATGAGTAGAAAAACATCAAAAATTTCAGTCCTGCATGATTCTACCAAGACATGTGTGTTCATTGAAACGGCTGGTTTTTGATAGTTTGGGCCCTATTGAATAATGAATGTTTTGAATTTTCTCCAAAAGTAAAGTAGTTGCAAACTCATCCTTTTAGAAACTTGTTTGGGCTGTGGAGAGGAGTAAAAAACCATCAAAAATTTCAATCCTGCATGATTCTACCAAGAAATGTGATTCTTCATTCAAAACGCTGGTTTTTGCTATTGGGCTCTATTGAATAATGAATGTTTTGAATTTTCTCCAAAAGTAAAGTAGTTGCAAACTCATGCTTTTAGAGACTTGTTTGGGCTCATGAGAGGAGTAGAAAAACATCAAGAATTTCAGTCCTGCATGATTCTACCAAGAAATGTGTGTTCATTAAAACCGCTGGTTTTTGATAGTTTGGGCCCTATTGAATAATGAATGTTTTGAATTTTCTCCAAAAGTAAAGTAGTTGCAAACTCATGCTTTTAGAGACTTGTTTGGGCTCATGAGAGGAGTAGAAAAACATCAAAAATTTCAGTCCTGCATGATTCTACCAAGAAATGTGTGTTCATTGAAACCGCTGGTTTTTGATAGTTTGGGCTCTATTGAATAATGAATGTTTTGAATTTTCTCCAAAAGTAAAGTAGTTGCAAACTCATCCTTTTAGAAACTTGTTTGGGCTGTTGAGAGGAGTAAAAAACCATCAAAAATTTCAATCCTGCATGATTCTACCAAGAAATGTGATTCTTCATTCAAAACGCTGGTTTTTGCTATTGGGCTCTATTGAATAATGAATGTTTTGAATTTTCTCCAAAAGTAAAGTAGTTGCAAACTCATGCTTTTAGAGACTTGTTTGGGCTCATGAGATGAGTAGAAAAACATCAAAAATTTCAGTCCTGCATGATTCTACCAAGACATGTGTGTTCATTGAAACGGCTGGTTTTTGATAGTTTGGGCCCTATTGAATAATGAATGTTTTGAATTTTCTCCAAAAGTAAAGTAGTTGCAAACTCATCCTTTTAGAAACTTGTTTGGGCTGTTGAGAGGAGTAAAAAACCATCAAAAATTTCAATCCTGCATGATTCTACCAAGAAATGTGATTCTTCATTCAAAACGCTGGTTTTTGCTATTGGGCTCTATTGAATAATGAATGTTTTGAATTTTCTCCAAAAGTAAAGTAGTTGCAAACTCATCCTTTTAGAAACTTGTTTGGGCTGTTGAGAGGAGTAAAAAACCATCAAAAATTTCAATCCTGCATGATTCTACCAAGAAATGTGATTCTTCATTCAAAACGCTGGTTTTTGCTATTGGGCTCTATTGAATAATGAATGTTTTGAATTTTCTCCAAAAGTAAAGTAGTTGCAAACTCATGCTTTTAGAGACTTGTTTGGGCTCATGAGATGAGTAGAAAAACATCAAAAATTTCAGTCCTGCATGATTCTACCAAGACATGTGTGTTCATTGAAACTGCTGGTTTTTGATAGTTTTGGCCCTATTGAATAATGAATGTTTTGAATTTTCTCCAAAAGTAAAGTAGTTGCAAACTCATCCTTTTAGAAACTTGTTTGGGCTGTTGAGAGGAGTAAAAAACCATCAAAAATTTCAATCCTGCATGATTCTACCAAGAAATGTGTGTTCATTCAAACCGCTGGTTTTTGATAGTTTGGGCCCTATTGAATAATGAATGTTTTGAATTTTCTCCAAAAGTAAAGTAGTTGCAAACTCATGCTTTTAGAGACTTGTTTGGGCTCATGAGAGGAGTAGAAAAACATCAAAAATTTCAGTCCTGCATGATTCTACCAAGAAATGTGTGTTCATTGAAACCGCTGGTTTTTGATAGTTTGGGCTCTATTGAATAATGAATGTTTTGAATTTTCTCCAAAAGTAAAGTAGTTGCAAACTCATCCTTTTAGAAACTTGTTTGGGCTGTTGAGAGGAGTAAAAAACCATCAAAAATTTCAATCCTGCATGATTCTACCAAGAAATGTGATTCTTCATTCAAAACGCTGGTTTTTGCTATTGGGCTCTATTGAATAATGAATGTTTTGAATTTTCTCCAAAAGTAAAGTAGTTGCAAACTCATGCTTTTAGAGACTTGTTTGGGCTCATGAGAGGAGTAGAAAAACATCAAAAATTTCAGTCCTGCATGATTCTACCAAGAAATGTGTGTTCATTGAAACCGCTGGTTTTTGATAGTTTGGGCCCTATTGAATAATGAATGTTTTGAATTTTCTCCAAAAGTAAAGTAGTTGCAAACTCATCCTTTTAGAAACTTGTTTGGGCTGTTGAGAGGAGTAAAAAACCATCAAAAATTTCAATCCTGCATGATTCTACCAAGAAATGTGATTCTTCATTCAAAACGCTGGTTTTTGCTATTGGGCTCTATTGAATAATGAATGTTTTGAATTTTCTCCAAAAGTAAAGTAGTTGCAAACTCATGCTTTTAGAGACTTGTTTGGGCTCATGAGAGGAGTAGAAAAACATCAAAAATTTCAGTCCTGCATGATTCTACCAAGAAATGTGTGTTCATTGAAACCGCTGGTTTTTGATAGTTTGGGCCCTATTGAATAATGAATGTTTTCAATTTTCTCCAAAAGTAAAGTAGTTGCAAACTCATCCTTTTAGAAACTTGTTTGGGCTGTTGAGAGGAGTAAAAAACCATCAAAAATTTCAATCCTGCATGATTCTACCAAGAAATGTGATTCTTCATTCAAAACGCTGGTTTTTGCTATTGGGCTCTATTGAATAATGAATGTTTTGAATTTTCTCCAAAAGTAAAGTAGTTGCAAACTCATGCTTTTAGAGACTTGTTTGGGCTCATGAGATGAGTAGAAAAACATCAAAAATTTCAGTCCTGCATGATTCTACCAAGACATGTGTGTTCATTGAAACGGCTGGTTTTTGATAGTTTGGGCCCTATTGAATAATGAATGTTTTGAATTTTCTCCAAAAGTAAAGTAGTTGCAAACTCATCCTTTTAGAAACTTGTTTGGGCTGTGGAGAGGAGTAAAAAACCATCAAAAATTTCAATCCTGCATGATTCTACCAAGAAATGTGATTCTTCATTCAAAACGCTGGTTTTTGCTATTGGGCTCTATTGAATAATGAATGTTTTGAATTTTCTCCAAAAGTAAAGTAGTTGCAAACTCATGCTTTTAGAGACTTGTTTGGGCTCATGAGAGGAGTAGAAAAACATCAAGAATTTCAGTCCTGCATGATTCTACCAAGAAATGTGTGTTCATTGAAACCGCTGGTTTTTGATAGTTTGGGCCCTATTGAATAATGAATGTTTTGAATTTTCTCCAAAAGTAAAGTAGTTGCAAACTCATGCTTTTAGAGACTTGTTTGGGCTCATGAGAGGAGTAGAAAAACATCAAAAATTTCAGTCCTGCATGATTCTACCAAGAAATGTGTGTTCATTGAAACCGCTGGTTTTTGATAGTTTGGGCTCTATTGAATAATGAATGTTTTGAATTTTCTCCAAAAGTAAAGTAGTTGCAAACTCATCCTTTTAGAAACTTGTTTGGGCTGTTGAGAGGAGTAAAAAACCATCAAAAATTTCAATCCTGCATGATTCTACCAAGAAATGTGATTCTTCATTCAAAACGCTGGTTTTTGCTATTGGGCTCTATTGAATAATGAATGTTTTGAATTTTCTCCAAAAGTAAAGTAGTTGCAAACTCATGCTTTTAGAGACTTGTTTGGGCTCATGAGATGAGTAGAAAAACATCAAAAATTTCAGTCCTGCATGATTCTACCAAGACATGTGTGTTCATTGAAACGGCTGGTTTTTGATAGTTTGGGCCCTATTGAATAATGAATGTTTTGAATTTTCTCCAAAAGTAAAGTAGTTGCAAACTCATCCTTTTAGAAACTTGTTTGGGCTGTTGAGAGGAGTAAAAAACCATCAAAAATTTCAATCCTGCATGATTCTACCAAGAAATGTGATTCTTCATTCAAAACGCTGGTTTTTGCTATTGGGCTCTATTGAATAATGAATGTTTTGAATTTTCTCCAAAAGTAAAGTAGTTGCAAACTCATCCTTTTAGAAACTTGTTTGGGCTGTTGAGAGGAGTAAAAAACCATCAAAAATTTCAATCCTGCATGATTCTACCAAGAAATGTGATTCTTCATTCAAAACGCTGGTTTTTGCTATTGGGCTCTATTGAATAATGAATGTTTTGAATTTTCTCCAAAAGTAAAGTAGTTGCAAACTCATGCTTTTAGAGACTTGTTTGGGCTCATGAGATGAGTAGAAAAACATCAAAAATTTCAGTCCTGCATGATTCTACCAAGACATGTGTGTTCATTGAAACTGCTGGTTTTTGATAGTTTTGGCCCTATTGAATAATGAATGTTTTGAATTTTCTCCAAAAGTAAAGTAGTTGCAAACTCATCCTTTTAGAAACTTGTTTGGGCTGTTGAGAGGAGTAAAAAACCATCAAAAATTTCAATCCTGCATGATTCTACCAAGAAATGTGTGTTCATTCAAACCGCTGGTTTTTGATAGTTTGGGCCCTATTGAATAATGAATGTTTTGAATTTTCTCCAAAAGTAAAGCAGTTGCAAACTCATGCTTTTAGAGACTTGTTTGGGCTCATGAGAGGAGTAGAAAAACATCAAAAATTTCAGTCCTGCATGATTCTACCAAGAAATGTGTGTTCATTGAAACCGCTGGTTTTTGATAGTTTGGGCTCTATTGAATAATGAATGTTTTGAATTTTCTCCAAAAGTAAAGTAGTTGCAAACTCATCCTTTTAGAAACTTGTTTGGGCTGTTGAGAGGAGTAAAAAACCATCAAAAATTTCAATCCTGCATGATTCTACCAAGAAATGTGATTCTTCATTCAAAACGCTGGTTTTTGCTATTGGGCTCTATTGAATAATGAATGTTTTGAATTTTCTCCAAAAGTAAAGTAGTTGCAAACTCATGCTTTTAGAGACTTGTTTGGGCTCATGAGAGGAGTAGAAAAACATCAAAAATTTCAGTCCTGCATGATTCTACCAAGAAATGTGTGTTCATTGAAACCGCTGGTTTTTGATAGTTTGGGCCCTATTGAATAATGAATGTTTTGAATTTTCTCCAAAAGTAAAGTAGTTGCAAACTCATCCTTTTAGAAACTTGTTTGGGCTGTTGAGAGGAGTAAAAAACCATCAAAAATTTCAATCCTGCATGATTCTACCAAGAAATGTGATTCTTCATTCAAAACGCTGGTTTTTGCTATTGGGCTCTATTGAATAATGAATGTTTTGAATTTTCTCCAAAAGTAAAGTAGTTGCAAACTCATGCTTTTAGAGACTTGTTTGGGCTCATGAGAGGAGTAGAAAAACATCAAAAATTTCAGTCCTGCATGATTCTACCAAGAAATGTGTGTTCATTGAAACCGCTGGTTTTTGATAGTTTGGGCCCTATTGAATAATGAATGTTTTCAATTTTCTCCAAAAGTAAAGTAGTTGCAAACTCATCCTTTTAGAAACTTGTTTGGGCTGTTGAGAGGAGTAAAAAACCATCAAAAATTTCAATCCTGCATGATTCTACCAAGAAATGTGATTCTTCATTCAAAACGCTGGTTTTTGCTATTGGGCTCTATTGAATAATGAATGTTTTGAATTTTCTCCAAAAGTAAAGTAGTTGCAAACTCATGCTTTTAGAGACTTGTTTGGGCTCATGAGATGAGTAGAAAAACATCAAAAATTTCAGTCCTGCATGATTCTACCAAGACATGTGTGTTCATTGAAACGGCTGGTTTTTGATAGTTTGGGCCCTATTGAATAATGAATGTTTTGAATTTTCTCCAAAAGTAAAGTAGTTGCAAACTCATCCTTTTAGAAACTTGTTTGGGCTGTGGAGAGGAGTAAAAAACCATCAAAAATTTCAATCCTGCATGATTCTACCAAGAAATGTGATTCTTCATTCAAAACGCTGGTTTTTGCTATTGGGCTCTATTGAATAATGAATGTTTTGAATTTTCTCCAAAAGTAAAGTAGTTGCAAACTCATGCTTTTAGAGACTTGTTTGGGCTCATGAGAGGAGTAGAAAAACATCAAGAATTTCAGTCCTGCATGATTCTACCAAGAAATGTGTGTTCATTGAAACCGCTGGTTTTTGATAGTTTGGGCCCTATTGAATAATGAATGTTTTGAATTTTCTCCAAAAGTAAAGTAGTTGCAAACTCATGCTTTTAGAGACTTGTTTGGGCTCATGAGAGGAGTAGAAAAACATCAAAAATTTCAGTCCTGCATGATTCTACCAAGAAATGTGTGTTCATTGAAACCGCTGGTTTTTGATAGTTTGGGCTCTATTGAATAATGAATGTTTTGAATTTTCTCCAAAAGTAAAGTAGTTGCAAACTCATCCTTTTAGAAACTTGTTTGGGCTGTTGAGAGGAGTAAAAAACCATCAAAAATTTCAATCCTGCATGATTCTACCAAGAAATGTGATTCTTCATTCAAAACGCTGGTTTTTGCTATTGGGCTCTATTGAATAATGAATGTTTTGAATTTTCTCCAAAAGTAAAGTAGTTGCAAACTCATGCTTTTAGAGACTTGTTTGGGCTCATGAGATGAGTAGAAAAACATCAAAAATTTCAGTCCTGCATGATTCTACCAAGACATGTGTGTTCATTGAAACGGCTGGTTTTTGATAGTTTGGGCCCTATTGAATAATGAATGTTTTGAATTTTCTCCAAAAGTAAAGTAGTTGCAAACTCATCCTTTTAGAAACTTGTTTGGGCTGTTGAGAGGAGTAAAAAACCATCAAAAATTTCAATCCTGCATGATTCTACCAAGAAATGTGATTCTTCATTCAAAACGCTGGTTTTTGCTATTGGGCTCTATTGAATAATGAATGTTTTGAATTTTCTCCAAAAGTAAAGTAGTTGCAAACTCATCCTTTTAGAAACTTGTTTGGGCTGTTGAGAGGAGTAAAAAAACATCAAAAATTTCAATCCTGCATGATTCTACCAAGAAATGTGATTCTTCATTCAAAACGCTGGTTTTTGCTATTGGGCTCTATTGAATAATGAATGTTTTGAATTTTCTCCAAAAGTAAAGTAGTTGCAAACTCATGCTTTTAGAGACTTGTTTGGGCTCATGAGATGAGTAGAAAAACATCAAAAATTTCAGTCCTGCATGATTCTACCAAGACATGTGTGTTCATTGAAACTGCTGGTTTTTGATAGTTTTGGCCCTATTGAATAATGAATGTTTTGAATTTTCTCCAAAAGTAAAGTAGTTGCAAACTCATCCTTTTAGAAACTTGTTTGGGCTGTTGAGAGGAGTAAAAAACCATCAAAAATTTCAATCCTGCATGATTCTACCAAGAAATGTGTGTTCATTCAAACCGCTGGTTTTTGATAGTTTGGGCCCTATTGAATAATGAATGTTTTGAATTTTCTCCAAAAGTAAAGTAGTTGCAAACTCATGCTTTTAGAGACTTGTTTGGGCTCATGAGAGGAGTAGAAAAACATCAAAAATTTCAGTCCTGCATGATTCTACCAAGAAATGTGTGTTCATTGAAACCGCTGGTTTTTGATAGTTTGGGCCCTATTGAATAATGAATGTTTTCAATTTTCTCCAAAAGTAAAGTAGTTGCAAACTCATCCTTTTAGAAACTTGTTTGGGCTGTTGAGAGGAGTAAAAAACCATCAAAAATTTCAATCCTGCATGATTCTACCAAGAAATGTGATTCTTCATTCAAAACGCTGGTTTTTGCTATTGGGCTCTATTGAATAATGAATGTTTTGAATTTTCTCCAAAAGTAAAGTAGTTGCAAACTCATGCTTTTAGAGACTTGTTTGGGCTCATGAGATGAGTAGAAAAACATCAAAAATTTCAGTCCTGCATGATTCTACCAAGACATGTGTGTTCATTGAAACGGCTGGTTTTTGATAGTTTGGGCCCTATTGAATAATGAATGTTTTGAATTTTCTCCAAAAGTAAAGTAGTTGCAAACTCATCCTTTTAGAAACTTGTTTGGGCTGTGGAGAGGAGTAAAAAACCATCAAAAATTTCAATCCTGCATGATTCTACCAAGAAATGTGATTCTTCATTCAAAACGCTGGTTTTTGCTATTGGGCTCTATTGAATAATGAATGTTTTGAATTTTCTCCAAAAGTAAAGTAGTTGCAAACTCATGCTTTTAGAGACTTGTTTGGGCTCATGAGAGGAGTAGAAAAACATCAAGAATTTCAGTCCTGCATGATTCTACCAAGAAATGTGTGTTCATTGAAACCGCTGGTTTTTGATAGTTTGGGCCCTATTGAATAATGAATGTTTTGAATTTTCTCCAAAAGTAAAGTAGTTGCAAACTCATGCTTTTAGAGACTTGTTTGGGCTCATGAGAGGAGTAGAAAAACATCAAAAATTTCAGTCCTGCATGATTCTACCAAGAAATGTGTGTTCATTGAAACCGCTGGTTTTTGATAGTTTGGGCTCTATTGAATAATGAATGTTTTGAATTTTCTCCAAAAGTAAAGTAGTTGCAAACTCATCCTTTTAGAAACTTGTTTGGGCTGTTGAGAGGAGTAAAAAACCATCAAAAATTTCAATCCTGCATGATTCTACCAAGAAATGTGATTCTTCATTCAAAACGCTGGTTTTTGCTATTGGGCTCTATTGAATAATGAATGTTTTGAATTTTCTCCAAAAGTAAAGTAGTTGCAAACTCATGCTTTTAGAGACTTGTTTGGGCTCATGAGATGAGTAGAAAAACATCAAAAATTTCAGTCCTGCATGATTCTACCAAGACATGTGTGTTCATTGAAACGGCTGGTTTTTGATAGTTTGGGCCCTATTGAATAATGAATGTTTTGAATTTTCTCCAAAAGTAAAGTAGTTGCAAACTCATCCTTTTAGAAACTTGTTTGGGCTGTTGAGAGGAGTAAAAAACCATCAAAAATTTCAATCCTGCATGATTCTACCAAGAAATGTGATTCTTCATTCAAAACGCTGGTTTTTGCTATTGGGCTCTATTGAATAATGAATGTTTTGAATTTTCTCCAAAAGTAAAGTAGTTGCAAACTCATCCTTTTAGAAACTTGTTTGGGCTGTTGAGAGGAGTAAAAAAACATCAAAAATTTCAATCCTGCATGATTCTACCAAGAAATGTGATTCTTCATTCAAAACGCTGGTTTTTGCTATTGGGCTCTATTGAATAATGAATGTTTTGAATTTTCTCCAAAAGTAAAGTAGTTGCAAACTCATGCTTTTAGAGACTTGTTTGGGCTCATGAGATGAGTAGAAAAACATCAAAAATTTCAGTCCTGCATGATTCTACCAAGACATGTGTGTTCATTGAAACTGCTGGTTTTTGATAGTTTTGGCCCTATTGAATAATGAATGTTTTGAATTTTCTCCAAAAGTAAAGTAGTTGCAAACTCATCCTTTTAGAAACTTGTTTGGGCTGTTGAGAGGAGTAAAAAACCATCAAAAATTTCAATCCTGCATGATTCTACCAAGAAATGTGTGTTCATTCAAACCGCTGGTTTTTGATAGTTTGGGCCCTATTGAATAATGAATGTTTTGAATTTTCTCCAAAAGTAAAGTAGTTGCAAACTCATGCTTTTAGAGACTTGTTTGGGCTCATGAGAGGAGTAGAAAAACATCAAAAATTTCAGTCCTGCATGATTCTACCAAGAAATGTGTGTTCATTGAAACCGCTGGTTTTTGATAGTTTGGGCTCTATTGAATAATGAATGTTTTGAATTTTCTCCAAAAGTAAAGTAGTTGCAAACTCATCCTTTTAGAAACTTGTTTGGGCTGTTGAGAGGAGTAAAAAACCATCAAAAATTTCAATCCTGCATGATTCTACCAAGAAATGTGATTCTTCATTCAAAACGCTGGTTTTTGCTATTGGGCTCTATTGAATAATGAATGTTTTGAATTTTCTCCAAAAGTAAAGTAGTTGCAAACTCATGCTTTTAGAGACTTGTTTGGGCTCATGAGAGGAGTAGAAAAACATCAAAAATTTCAGTCCTGCATGATTCTACCAAGAAATGTGTGTTCATTGAAACCGCTGGTTTTTGATAGTTTGGGCCCTATTGAATAATGAATGTTTTGAATTTTCTCCAAAAGTAAAGTAGTTGCAAACTCATCCTTTTAGAAACTTGTTTGGGCTGTTGAGAGGAGTAAAAAACCATCAAAAATTTCAATCCTGCATGATTCTACCAAGAAATGTGATTCTTCATTCAAAACGCTGGTTTTTGCTATTGGGCTCTATTGAATAATGAATGTTTTGAATTTTCTCCAAAAGTAAAGTAGTTGCAAACTCATGCTTTTAGAGACTTGTTTGGGCTCATGAGAGGAGTAGAAAAACATCAAAAATTTCAGTCCTGCATGATTCTACCAAGAAATGTGAGTTCATTGAAACCGCTGGTTTTTGATAGTTTGGGCCCTATTGAATAATGAATGTTTTCAATTTTCTCCAAAAGTAAAGTAGTTGCAAACTCATCCTTTTAGAAACTTGTTTGGGCTGTTGAGAGGAGTAAAAAACCATCAAAAATTTCAATCCTGCATGATTCTACCAAGAAATGTGATTCTTCATTCAAAACGCTGGTTTTTGCTATTGGGCTCTATTGAATAATGAATGTTTTGAATTTTCTCCAAAAGTAAAGTAGTTGCAAACTCATGCTTTTAGAGACTTGTTTGGGCTCATGAGATGAGTAGAAAAACATCAAAAATTTCAGTCCTGCATGATTCTACCAAGACATGTGTGTTCATTGAAACGGCTGGTTTTTGATAGTTTGGGCCCTATTGAATAATGAATGTTTTGAATTTTCTCCAAAAGTAAAGTAGTTGCAAACTCATCCTTTTAGAAACTTGTTTGGGCTGTGGAGAGGAGTAAAAAACCATCAAAAATTTCAATCCTGCATGATTCTACCAAGAAATGTGATTCTTCATTCAAAACGCTGGTTTTTGCTATTGGGCTCTATTGAATAATGAATGTTTTGAATTTTCTCCAAAAGTAAAGTAGTTGCAAACTCATGCTTTTAGAGACTTGTTTGGGCTCATGAGAGGAGTAGAAAAACATCAAGAATTTCAGTCCTGCATGATTCTACCAAGAAATGTGTGTTCATTGAAACCGCTGGTTTTTGATAGTTTGGGCCCTATTGAATAATGAATGTTTTGAATTTTCTCCAAAAGTAAAGTAGTTGCAAACTCATGCTTTTAGAGACTTGTTTGGGCTCATGAGAGGAGTAGAAAAACATCAAAAATTTCAGTCCTGCATGATTCTACCAAGAAATGTGTGTTCATTGAAACCGCTGGTTTTTGATAGTTTGGGCTCTATTGAATAATGAATGTTTTGAATTTTCTCCAAAAGTAAAGTAGTTGCAAACTCATCCTTTTAGAAACTTGTTTGGGCTGTTGAGAGGAGTAAAAAACCATCAAAAATTTCAATCCTGCATGATTCTACCAAGAAATGTGATTCTTCATTCAAAACGCTGGTTTTTGCTATTGGGCTCTATTGAATAAAGAATGTTTTGAATTTTCTCCAAAAGTAAAGTAGTTGCAAACTCATGCTTTTAGAGACTTGTTTGGGCTCATGAGATGAGTAGAAAAACATCAAAAATTTCAGTCCTGCATGATTCTACCAAGACATGTGTGTTCATTGAAACGGCTGGTTTTTGATAGTTTGGGCCCTATTGAATAATGAATGTTTTGAATTTTCTCCAAAAGTAAAGTAGTTGCAAACTCATCCTTTTAGAAACTTGTTTGGGCTGTTGAGAGGAGTAAAAAACCATCAAAAATTTCAATCCTGCATGATTCTACCAAGAAATGTGATTCTTCATTCAAAACGCTGGTTTTTGCTATTGGGCTCTATTGAATAATGAATGTTTTGAATTTTCTCCAAAAGTAAAGTAGTTGCAAACTCATCCTTTTAGAAACTTGTTTGGGCTGTTGAGAGGAGTAAAAAACCATCAAAAATTTCAATCCTGCATGATTCTACCAAGAAATGTGATTCTTCATTCAAAACGCTGGTTTTTGCTATTGGGCTCTATTGAATAATGAATGTTTTGAATTTTCTCCAAAAGTAAAGTAGTTGCAAACTCATGCTTTTAGAGACTTGTTTGGGCTCATGAGATGAGTAGAAAAACATCAAAAATTTCAGTCCTGCATGATTCTACCAAGACATGTGTGTTCATTGAAACTGCTGGTTTTTGATAGTTTTGGCCCTATTGAATTATGAATGTTTTGAATTTTCTCCAAAAGTAAAGTAGTTGCAAACTCATCCTTTTAGAAACTTGTTTGGGCTGTTGAGAGGAGTAAAAAACCATCAAAAATTTCAATCCTGCATGATTCTACCAAGAAATGTGTGTTCATTCAAACCGCTGGTTTTTGATAGTTTGGGCCCTATTGAATAATGAATGTTTTGAATTTTCTCCAAAAGTAAAGTAGTTGCAAACTCATGCTTTTAGAGACTTGTTTGGGCTCATGAGAGGAGTAGAAAAACATCAAAAATTTCAGTCCTGCATGATTCTACCAAGAAATGTGTGTTCATTGAAACCGCTGGTTTTTGATAGTTTGGGCTCGATTGAATAATGAATGTTTTGAATTTTCTCCAAAAGTAAAGTAGTTGCAAACTCATCCTTTTAGAAACTTGTTTGGGCTGTTGAGAGGAGTAAAAAACCATCAAAAATTTCAATCCTGCATGATTCTACCAAGAAATGTGATTCTTCATTCAAAACGCTGGTTTTTGCTATTGGGCTCTATTGAATAATGAATGTTTTGAATTTTCTCCAAAAGTAAAGTAGTTGCAAACTCATGCTTTTAGAGACTTGTTTGGGCTCATGAGAGGAGTAGAAAAACATCAAAAATTTCAGTCCTGCATGATTCTACCAAGAAATGTGTGTTCCTTGAAACCGCTGGTTTTTGATAGTTTGGGCCCTATTGAATAATGAATGTTTTCAATTTTCTCCAAAAGTAAAGTAGTTGCAAACTCATCCTTTTAGAAACTTGTTTGGGCTGTTGAGAGGAGTAAAAAACCATCAAAAATTTCAATCCTGCATGATTCTACCAAGAAATGTGATTCTTCATTCAAAACGCTGGTTTTTGCTATTGGGCTCTATTGAATAATGAATGTTTTGAATTTTCTCCAAAAGTAAAGTAGTTGCAAACTCATGCTTTTAGAGACTTGTTTGGGCTCATGAGATGAGTAGAAAAACATCAAAAATTTCAGTCCTGCATGATTCTACCAAGACATGTGTGTTCATTGAAACGGCTGGTTTTTGATAGTTTGGGCCCTATTGAATAATGAATGTTTTGAATTTTCTCCAAAAGTAAAGTAGTTGCAAACTCATCCTTTTAGAAACTTGTTTGGGCTGTGGAGAGGAGTAAAAAACCATCAAAAATTTCAATCCTGCATGATTCTACCAAGAAATGTGATTCTTCATTCAAAACGCTGGTTTTTGCTATTGGGCTCTATTGAATAATGAATGTTTTGAATTTTCTCCAAAAGTAAAGTAGTTGCAAACTCATGCTTTTAGAGACTTGTTTGGGCTCATGAGAGGAGTAGAAAAACATCAAGAATTTCAGTCCTGCATGATTCTACCAAGAAATGTGTGTTCATTAAAACCGCTGGTTTTTGATAGTTTGGGCCCTATTGAATAATGAATGTTTTGAATTTTCTCCAAAAGTAAAGTAGTTGCAAACTCATGCTTTTAGAGACTTGTTTGGGCTCATGAGAGGAGTAGAAAAACATCAAAAATTTCAGTCCTGCATGATTCTACCAAGAAATGTGTGTTCATTGAAACCGCTGGTTTTTGATAGTTTGGGCTCTATTGAATAATGAATGTTTTGAATTTTCTCCAAAAGTAAAGTAGTTGCAAACTCATCCTTTTAGAAACTTGTTTGGGCTGTTGAGAGGAGTAAAAAACCATCAAAAATTTCAATCCTGCATGATTCTACCAAGAAATGTGATTCTTCATTCAAAACGCTGGTTTTTGCTATTGGGCTCTATTGAATAATGAATGTTTCGAATTTTCTCCAAAAGTAAAGTAGTTGCAAACTCATGCTTTTAGAGACTTGTTTGGGCTCATGAGATGAGTAGAAAAACATCAAAAATTTCAGTCCTGCATGATTCTACCAAGACATGTGTGTTCATTGAAACGGCTGGTTTTTGATAGTTTGGGCCCTATTGAATAATGAATGTTTTGAATTTTCTCCAAAAGTAAAGTAGTTGCAAACTCATCCTTTTAGAAACTTGTTTGGGCTGTTGAGAGGAGTAAAAAACCATCAAAAATTTCAATCCTGCATGATTCTACCAAGAAATGTGATTCTTCATTCAAAACGCTGGTTTTTGCTATTGGGCTCTATTGAATAATGAATGTTTTGAATTTTCTCCAAAAGTAAAGTAGTTGCAAACTCATCCTTTTAGAAACTTGTTTGGGCTGTTGAGAGGAGTAAAAAACCATCAAAAATTTCAATCCTGCATGATTCTACCAAGAAATGTGATTCTTCATTCAAAACGCTGGTTTTTGCTATTGGGCTCTATTGAATAATGAATGTTTTGAATTTTCTCCAAAAGTAAAGTAGTTGCAAACTCATGCTTTTAGAGACTTGTTTGGGCTCATGAGATGAGTAGAAAAACATCAAAAATTTCAGTCCTGCATGATTCTACCAAGACATGTGTGTTCATTGAAACTGCTGGTTTTTGATAGTTTTGGCCCTATTGAATAATGAATGTTTTGAATTTTCTCCAAAAGTAAAGTAGTTGCAAACTCATCCTTTTAGAAACTTGTTTGGGCTGTTGAGAGGAGTAAAAAACCATCAAAAATTTCAATCCTGCATGATTCTACCAAGAAATGTGTGTTCATTCAAACCGCTGGTTTTTGATAGTTTGGGCCCTATTGAATAATGAATGTTTTGAATTTTCTCCAAAAGTAAAGTAGTTGCAAACTCATGCTTTTAGAGACTTGTTTGGGCTCATGAGAGGAGTAGAAAAACATCAAAAATTTCAGTCCTGCATGATTCTACCAAGAAATGTGTGTTCATTGAAACCGCTGGTTTTTGATAGTTTGGGCTCTATTGAATAATGAATGTTTTGAATTTTCTCCAAAAGTAAAGTAGTTGCAAACTCATCCTTTTAGAAACTTGTTTGGGCTGTTGAGAGGAGTAAAAAACCATCAAAAATTTCAATCCTGCATGATTCTACCAAGAAATGTGATTCTTCATTCAAAACGCTGGTTTTTGCTATTGGGCTCTATTGAATAATGAATGTTTTGAATTTTCTCCAAAAGTAAAGTAGTTGCAAACTCATGCTTTTAGAGACTTGTTTGGGCTCATGAGAGGAGTAGAAAAACATCAAAAATTTCAGTCCTGCATGATTCTACCAAGAAATGTGTGTTCATTGAAACCGCTGGTTTTTGATAGTTTGGGCCCTATTGAATAATGAATGTTTTGAATTTTCTCCAAAAGTAAAGTAGTTGCAAACTCATCCTTTTAGAAACTTGTTTGGGCTGTTGAGAGGAGTAAAAAACCATCAAAAATTTCAATCCTGCATGATTCTACCAAGAAATGTGATTCTTCATTCAAAACGCTGGTTTTTGCTATTGGGCTCTATTGAATAATGAATGTTTTGAATTTTCTCCAAAAGTAAAGTAGTTGCAAACTCATGCTTTTAGAGACTTGTTTGGGCTCATGAGAGGAGTAGAAAAACATCAAAAATTTCAGTCCTGCATGATTCTACCAAGAAATGTGTGTTCATTGAAACCGCTGGTTTTTGATAGTTTGGGCCCTATTGAATAATGAATGTTTTCAATTTTCTCCAAAAGTAAAGTAGTTGCAAACTCATCCTTTTAGAAACTTGTTTGGGCTGTTGAGAGGAGTAAAAAACCATCAAAAATTTCAATCCTGCATGATTCTACCAAGAAATGTGATTCTTCATTCAAAACGCTGGTTTTTGCTATTGGGCTCTATTGAATAATGAATGTTTTGAATTTTCTCCAAAAGTAAAGTAGTTGCAAACTCATGCTTTTAGAGACTTGTTTGGGCTCATGAGATGAGTAGAAAAACATCAAAAATTTCAGTCCTGCATGATTCTACCAAGACATGTGTGTTCATTGAAACGGCTGGTTTTTGATAGTTTGGGCCCTATTGAATAATGAATGTTTTGAATTTTCTCCAAAAGTAAAGTAGTTGCAAACTCATCCTTTTAGAAACTTGTTTGGGCTGTGGAGAGGAGTAAAAAACCATCAAAAATTTCAATCCTGCATGATTCTACCAAGAAATGTGATTCTTCATTCAAAACGCTGGTTTTTGCTATTGGGCTCTATTGAATAATGAATGTTTTGAATTTTCTCCAAAAGTAAAGTAGTTGCAAACTCATGCTTTTAGAGACTTGTTTGGGCTCATGAGAGGAGTAGAAAAACATCAAGAATTTCAGTCCTGCATGATTCTACCAAGAAATGTGTGTTCATTGAAACCGCTGGTTTTTGATAGTTTGGGCCCTATTGAATAATGAATGTTTTGAATTTTCTCCAAAAGTAAAGTAGTTGCAAACTCATGGTTTTAGAGACTTGTTTGGGCTCATGAGAGGAGTAGAAAAACATCAAAAATTTCAGTCCTGCATGATTCTACCAAGAAATGTGTGTTCATTGAAACCGCTGGTTTTTGATAGTTTGGGCCCTATTGAATAATGAATGTTTTGAATTTTCTCCAAAAGTAAAGTAGTTGCAAACTCATCCTTTTAGAAACTTGTTTGGGCTGTTGAGAGGAGTAAAAAACCATCAAAAATTTCAATCCTGCATGATTCTACCAAGAAATGTGATTCTTCATTCAAAACGCTGGTTTTTGCTATTGGGCTCTATTGAATAATGAATGTTTTGAATTTTCTCCAAAAGTAAAGTAGTTGCAAACTCATGCTTTTAGAGACTTGTTTGGGCTCATGAGAGGAGTAGAAAAACATCAAAAATTTCAGTCCTGCATGATTCTACCAAGAAATGTGTGTTCATTGAAACCGCTGGTTTTTGATAGTTTGGGCCCTATTGAATAATGAATGTTTTCAATTTTCTCCAAAAGTAAAGTAGTTGCAAACTCATCCTTTTAGAAACTTGTTTGGGCTGTTGAGAGGAGTAAAAAACCATCAAAAATTTCAATCCTGCATGATTCTACCAAGAAATGTGATTCTTCATTCAAAACGCTGGTTTTTGCTATTGGGCTCTATTGAATAATGAATGTTTTGAATTTTCTCCAAAAGTAAAGTAGTTGCAAACTCATGCTTTTATAGACTTGTTTGGGCTCATGAGATGAGTAGAAAAACATCAAAAATTTCAGTCCTGCATGATTCTACCAAGACATGTGTGTTCATTGAAACGGCTGGTTTTTGATAGTTTGGGCCCTATTGAATAATGAATGTTTTGAATTTTCTCCAAAAGTAAAGTAGTTGCAAACTCATCCTTTTAGAAACTTGTTTGGGCTGTGGAGAGGAGTAAAAAACCATCAAAAATTTCAATCCTGCATGATTCTACCAAGAAATGTGATTCTTCATTCAAAACGCTGGTTTTTGCTATTGGGCTCTATTGAATAATGAATGTTTTGAATTTTCTCCAAAAGTAAAGTAGTTGCAAACTCATGCTTTTAGAGACTTGTTTGGGCTCATGAGAGGAGTAGAAAAACATCAAGAATTTCAGTCCTGCATGATTCTACCAAGAAATGTGTGTTCATTGAAACCGCTGGTTTTTGATAGTTTGGGCCCTATTGAATAATGAATGTTTTGAATTTTCTCCAAAAGTAAAGTAGTTGCAAACTCATGCTTTTAGAGACTTGTTTGGGCTCATGAGAGGAGTAGAAAAACATCAAAAATTTCAGTCCTGCATGATTCTACCAAGAAATGTGTGTTCATTGAAACCGCTGGTTTTTGATAGTTTGGGCTCTATTGAATAATGAATGTTTTGAATTTTCTCCAAAAGTAAAGTAGTTGCAAACTCATCCTTTTAGAAACTTGTTTGGGCTGTTGAGAGGAGTAAAAAACCATCAAAAATTTCAATCCTGCATGATTCTACCAAGAAATGTGATTCTTCATTCAAAACGCTGGTTTTTGCTATTGGGCTCTATTGAATAATGAATGTTTTGAATTTTCTCCAAAAGTAAAGTAGTTGCAAACTCATGCTTTTAGAGACTTGTTTGGGCTCATGAGATGAGTAGAAAAACATCAAAAATTTCAGTCCTGCATGATTCTACCAAGACATGTGTGTTCATTGAAACGGCTGGTTTTTGATAGTTTGGGCCCTATTGAATAATGAATGTTTTGAATTTTCTCCAAAAGTAAAGTAGTTGCAAACTCATCCTTTTAGAAACTTGTTTGGGCTGTTGAGAGGAGTAAAAAACCATCAAAAATTTCAATCCTGCATGATTCTACCAAGAAATGTGATTCTTCATTCAAAACGCTGGTTTTTGCTATTGGGCTCTATTGAATAATGAATGTTTTGAATTTTCTCCAAAAGTAAAGTAGTTGCAAACTCATCCTTTTAGAAACTTGTTTGGGCTGTTGAGAGGAGTAAAAAACCATCAAAAATTTCAATCCTGCATGATTCTACCAAGAAATGTGATTCTTCATTCAAAACGCTGGTTTTTGCTATTGGGCTCTATTGAATAATGAATGTTTTGAATTTTCTCCAAAAGTAAAGTAGTTGCAAACTCATGCTTTTAGAGACTTGTTTGGGCTCATGAGATGAGTAGAAAAACATCAAAAATTTCAGTCCTGCATGATTCTACCAAGACATGTGTGTTCATTGAAACTGCTGGTTTTTGATAGTTTTGGCCCTATTGAATAATGAATGTTTTGAATTTTCTCCAAAAGTAAAGTAGTTGCAAACTCATCCTTTTAGAAACTTGTTTGGGCTGTTGAGAGGAGTAAAAAACCATCAAAAATTTCAATCCTGCATGATTCTACCAAGAAATGTGTGTTCATTCAAACCGCTGGTTTTTGATAGTTTGGGCCCTATTGAATAATGAATGTTTTGAATTTTCTCCAAAAGTAAAGTAGTTGCAAACTCATGCTTTTAGAGACTTGTTTGGGCTCATGAGAGGAGTAGAAAAACATCAAAAATTTCAGTCCTGCATGATTCTACCAAGAAATGTGTGTTCATTGAAACCGCTGGTTTTTGATAGTTTGGGCTCTATTGAATAATGAATGTTTTGAATTTTCTCCAAAAGTAAAGTAGTTGCAAACTCATCCTTTTAGAAACTTGTTTGGGCTGTTGAGAGGAGTAAAAAACCATCAAAAATTTCAATCCTGCATGATTCTACCAAGAAATGTGATTCTTCATTCAAAACGCTGTTTTTTGCTATTGGGCTCTATTGAATAATGAATGTTTTGAATTTTCTCCAAAAGTAAAGTAGTTGCAAACTCATGCTTTTAGAGACTTGTTTGGGCTCATGAGAGGAGTAGAAAAACATCAAAAATTTCAGTCCTGCATGATTCTACCAAGAAATGTGTGTTCATTGAAACCGCTGGTTTTTGATAGTTTGGGCCCTATTGAATAATGAATGTTTTGAATTTTCTCCAAAAGTAAAGTAGTTGCAAACTCATCCTTTTAGAAACTTGTTTGGGCTGTTGAGAGGAGTAAAAAACCATCAAAAATTTCAATCCTGCATGATTCTACCAAGAAATGTGATTCTTCATTCAAAACGCTGGTTTTTGCTATTGGGCTCTATTGAATAATGAATGTTTTGAATTTTCTCCAAAAGTAAAGTAGTTGCAAACTCATGCTTTTAGAGACTTGTTTGGGCTCATGAGAGGAGTAGAAAAACATCAAAAATTTCAGTCCTGCATGATTCTACCAAGAAATGTGTGTTCATTGAAACCGCTGGTTTTTGATAGTTTGGGCCCTATTGAATAATGAATGTTTTCAATTTTCTCCAAAAGTAAAGTAGTTGCAAACTCATCCTTTTAGAAACTTGTTTGGGCTGTTGAGAGGAGTAAAAAACCATCAAAAATTTCAATCCTGCATGATTCTACCAAGAAATGTGATTCTTCATTCAAAACGCTGGTTTTTGCTATTGGGCTCTATTGAATAATGAATGTTTTGAATTTTCTCCAAAAGTAAAGTAGTTGCAAACTCATGCTTTTAGAGACTTGTTTGGGCTCATGAGATGAGTAGAAAAACATCAAAAATTTCAGTCCTGCATGATTCTACCAAGACATGTGTGTTCATTGAAACGGCTGGTTTTTGATAGTTTGGGCCCTATTGAATAATGAATGTTTTGAATTTTCTCCAAAAGTAAAGTAGTTGCAAACTCATCCTTTTAGAAACTTGTTTGGGCTGTGGAGAGGAGTAAAAAACCATCAAAAATTTCAATCCTGCATGATTCTACCAAGAAATGTGATTCTTCATTCAAAACGCTGGTTTTTGCTATTGGGCTCTATTGAATAATGAATGTTTTGAATTTTCTCCAAAAGTAAAGTAGTTGCAAACTCATGCTTTTAGAGACTTGTTTGGGCTCATGAGAGGAGTAGAAAAACATCAAGAATTTCAGTCCTGCATGATTCTACCAAGAAATGTGTGTTCATTGAAACCGCTGGTTTTTGATAGTTTGGGCCCTATTGAATAATGAATGTTTTGAATTTTCTCCAAAAGTAAAGTAGTTGCAAACTCATGCTTTTAGAGACTTGTTTGGGCTCATGAGAGGAGTAGAAAAACATCAAAAATTTCAGTCCTGCATGATTCTACCAAGAAATGTGTGTTCATTGAAACCGCTGGTTTTTGATAGTTTGGGCTCTATTGAATAATGAATGTTTTGAATTTTCTCCAAAAGTAAAGTAGTTGCAAACTCATCCTTTTAGAAACTTGTTTGGGCTGTTGAGAGGAGTAAAAAACCATCAAAAATTTCAATCCTGCATGATTCTACCAAGAAATGTGATTCTTCATTCAAAACGCTGGTTTTTGCTATTGGGCTCTATTGAATAATGAATGTTTTGAATTTTCTCCAAAAGTAAAGTAGTTGCAAACTCATGCTTTTAGAGACTTGTTTGGGCTCATGAGATGAGTAGAAAAACATCAAAAATTTCAGTCCTGCATGATTCTACCAAGACATGTGTGTTCATTGAAACGGCTGGTTTTTGATAGTTTGGGCCCTATTGAATAATGAATGTTTTGAATTTTCTCCAAAAGTAAAGTAGTTGCAAACTCATCCTTTTAGAAACTTGTTTGGGCTGTTGAGAGGAGTAAAAAACCATCAAAAATTTCAATCCTGCATGATTCTACCAAGAAATGTGATTCTTCATTCAAAACGCTGGTTTTTGCTATTGGGCTCTATTGAATAATGAATGTTTTGAATTTTCTCCAAAAGTAAAGTAGTTGCAAACTCATCCTTTTAGAAACTTGTTTGGGCTGTTGAGAGGAGTAAAAAAACATCAAAAATTTCAATCCTGCATGATTCTACCAAGAAATGTGATTCTTCATTCAAAACGCTGGTTTTTGCTATTGGGCTCTATTGAATAATGAATGTTTTGAATTTTCTCCAAAAGTAAAGTAGTTGCAAACTCATGCTTTTAGAGACTTGTTTGGGCTCATGAGATGAGTAGAAAAACATCAAAAATTTCAGTCCTGCATGATTCTACCAAGACATGTGTGTTCATTGAAACTGCTGGTTTTTGATAGTTTTGGCCCTATTGAATAATGAATGTTTTGAATTTTCTCCAAAAGTAAAGTAGTTGCAAACTCATCCTTTTAGAAACTTGTTTGGGCTGTTGAGAGGAGTAAAAAACCATCAAAAATTTCAATCCTGCATGATTCTACCAAGAAATGTGTGTTCATTCAAACCGCTGGTTTTTGATAGTTTGGGCCCTATTGAATAATGAATGTTTTGAATTTTCTCCAAAAGTAAAGTAGTTGCAAACTCATGCTTTTAGAGACTTGTTTGGGCTCATGAGAGGAGTAGAAAAACATCAAAAATTTCAGTCCTGCATGATTCTACCAAGAAATGTGTGTTCATTGAAACCGCTGGTTTTTGATAGTTTGGGCTCTATTGAATAATGAATGTTTTGAATTTTCTCCAAAAGTAAAGTAGTTGCAAACTCATCCTTTTAGAAACTTGTTTGGGCTGTTGAGAGGAGTAAAAAACCATCAAAAATTTCAATCCTGCATGATTCTACCAAGAAATGTGATTCTTCATTCAAAACGCTGGTTTTTGCTATTGGGCTCTATTGAATAATGAATGTTTTGAATTTTCTCCAAAAGTAAAGTAGTTGCAAACTCATGCTTTTAGAGACTTGTTTGGGCTCATGAGAGGAGTAGAAAAACATCAAAAATTTCAGTCCTGCATGATTCTACCAAGAAATGTGTGTTCATTGAAACCGCTGGTTTTTGATAGTTTGGGCCCTATTGAATAATGAATGTTTTGAATTTTCTCCAAAAGTAAAGTAGTTGCAAACTCATCCTTTTAGAAACTTGTTTGGGCTGTTGAGAGGAGTAAAAAACCATCAAAAATTTCAATCCTGCATGATTCTACCAAGAAATGTGATTCTTCATTCAAAACGCTGGTTTTTGCTATTGGGCTCTATTGAATAATGAATGTTTTGAATTTTCTCCAAAAGTAAAGTAGTTGCAAACTCATGCTTTTAGAGACTTGTTTGGGCTCATGAGAGGAGTAGAAAAACATCAAAAATTTCAGTCCTGCATGATTCTACCAAGAAATGTGTGTTCATTGAAACCGCTGGTTTTTGATAGTTTGGGCCCTATTGAATAATGAATGTTTTCAATTTTCTCCAAAAGTAAAGTAGTTGCAAACTCATCCTTTTAGAAACTTGTTTGGGCTGTTGAGAGGAGTAAAAAACCATCAAAAATTTCAATCCTGCATGATTCTACCAAGAAATGTGATTCTTCATTCAAAACGCTGGTTTTTGCTATTGGGCTCTATTGAATAATGAATGTTTTGAATTTTCTCCAAAAGTAAAGTAGTTGCAAACTCATGCTTTTAGAGACTTGTTTGGGCTCATGAGATGAGTAGAAAAACATCAAAAATTTCAGTCCTGCATGATTCTACCAAGACATGTGTGTTCATTGAAACGGCTGGTTTTTGATAGTTTGGGCCCTATTGAATAATGAATGTTTTGAATTTTCTCCAAAAGTAAAGTAGTTGCAAACTCATCCTTTTAGAAACTTGTTTGGGCTGTGGAGAGGAGTAAAAAACCATCAAAAATTTCAATCCTGCATGATTCTACCAAGAAATGTGATTCTTCATTCAAAACGCTGGTTTTTGCTATTGGGCTCTATTGAATAATGAATGTTTTGAATTTTCTCCAAAAGTAAAGTAGTTGCAAACTCATGCTTTTAGAGACTTGTTTGGGCTCATGAGAGGAGTAGAAAAACATCAAGAATTTCAGTCCTGCATGATTCTACCAAGAAATGTGTGTTCATTGAAACCGCTGGTTTTTGATAGTTTGGGCCCTATTGAATAATGAATGTTTTGAATTTTCTCCAAAAGTAAAGTAGTTGCAAACTCATGCTTTTAGAGACTTGTTTGGGCTCATGAGAGGAGTAGAAAAACATCAAAAATTTCAGTCCTGCATGATTCTACCAAGAAATGTGTGTTCATTGAAACCGCTGGTTTTTGATAGTTTGGGCTCTATTGAATAATGAATGTTTTGAATTTTCTCCAAAAGTAAAGTAGTTGCAAACTCATCCTTTTAGAAACTTGTTTGGGCTGTTGAGAGGAGTAAAAAACCATCAAAAATTTCAATCCTGCATGATTCTACCAAGAAATGTGATTCTTCATTCAAAACGCTGGTTTTTGCTATTGGGCTCTATTGAATAAAGAATGTTTTGAATTTTCTCCAAAAGTAAAGTAGTTGCAAACTCATGCTTTTAGAGACTTGTTTGGGCTCATGAGATGAGTAGAAAAACATCAAAAATTTCAGTCCTGCATGATTCTACCAAGACATGTGTGTTCATTGAAACGGCTGGTTTTTGATAGTTTGGGCCCTATTGAATAATGAATGTTTTGAATTTTCTCCAAAAGTAAAGTAGTTGCAAACTCATCCTTTTAGAAACTTGTTTGGGCTGTTGAGAGGAGTAAAAAACCATCAAAAATTTCAATCCTGCATGATTCTACCAAGAAATGTGATTCTTCATTCAAAACGCTGGTTTTTGCTATTGGGCTCTATTGAATAATGAATGTTTTGAATTTTCTCCAAAAGTAAAGTAGTTGCAAACTCATCCTTTTAGAAACTTGTTTGGGCTGTTGAGAGGAGTAAAAAACCATCAAAAATTTCAATCCTGCATGATTCTACCAAGAAATGTGATTCTTCATTCAAAACGCTGGTTTTTGCTATTGGGCTCTATTGAATAATGAATGTTTTGAATTTTCTCCAAAAGTAAAGTAGTTGCAAACTCATGCTTTTAGAGACTTGTTTGGGCTCATGAGATGAGTAGAAAAACATCAAAAATTTCAGTCCTGCATGATTCTACCAAGACATGTGTGTTCATTGAAACTGCTGGTTTTTGATAGTTTTGGCCCTATTGAATTATGAATGTTTTGAATTTTCTCCAAAAGTAAAGTAGTTGCAAACTCATCCTTTTAGAAACTTGTTTGGGCTGTTGAGAGGAGTAAAAAACCATCAAAAATTTCAATCCTGCATGATTCTACCAAGAAATGTGTGTTCATTCAAACCGCTGGTTTTTGATAGTTTGGGCCCTATTGAATAATGAATGTTTTGAATTTTCTCCAAAAGTAAAGTAGTTGCAAACTCATGCTTTTAGAGACTTGTTTGGGCTCATGAGAGGAGTAGAAAAACATCAAAAATTTCAGTCCTGCATGATTCTACCAAGAAATGTGTGTTCATTGAAACCGCTGGTTTTTGATAGTTTGGGCTCGATTGAATAATGAATGTTTTGAATTTTCTCCAAAAGTAAAGTAGTTGCAAACTCATCCTTTTAGAAACTTGTTTGGGCTGTTGAGAGGAGTAAAAAACCATCAAAAATTTCAATCCTGCATGATTCTACCAAGAAATGTGATTCTTCATTCAAAACGCTGGTTTTTGCTATTGGGCTCTATTGAATAATGAATGTTTTGAATTTTCTCCAAAAGTAAAGTAGTTGCAAACTCATGCTTTTAGAGACTTGTTTGGGCTCATGAGAGGAGTAGAAAAACATCAAAAATTTCAGTCCTGCATGATTCTACCAAGAAATGTGTGTTCCTTGAAACCGCTGGTTTTTGATAGTTTGGGCCCTATTGAATAATGAATGTTTTCAATTTTCTCCAAAAGTAAAGTAGTTGCAAACTCATCCTTTTAGAAACTTGTTTGGGCTGTTGAGAGGAGTAAAAAACCATCAAAAATTTCAATCCTGCATGATTCTACCAAGAAATGTGATTCTTCATTCAAAACGCTGGTTTTTGCTATTGGGCTCTATTGAATAATGAATGTTTTGAATTTTCTCCAAAAGTAAAGTAGTTGCAAACTCATGCTTTTAGAGACTTGTTTGGGCTCATGAGATGAGTAGAAAAACATCAAAAATTTCAGTCCTGCATGATTCTACCAAGACATGTGTGTTCATTGAAACGGCTGGTTTTTGATAGTTTGGGCCCTATTGAATAATGAATGTTTTGAATTTTCTCCAAAAGTAAAGTAGTTGCAAACTCATCCTTTTAGAAACTTGTTTGGGCTGTGGAGAGGAGTAAAAAACCATCAAAAATTTCAATCCTGCATGATTCTACCAAGAAATGTGATTCTTCATTCAAAACGCTGGTTTTTGCTATTGGGCTCTATTGAATAATGAATGTTTTGAATTTTCTCCAAAAGTAAAGTAGTTGCAAACTCATGCTTTTAGAGACTTGTTTGGGCTCATGAGAGGAGTAGAAAAACATCAAGAATTTCAGTCCTGCATGATTCTACCAAGAAATGTGTGTTCATTAAAACCGCTGGTTTTTGATAGTTTGGGCCCTATTGAATAATGAATGTTTTGAATTTTCTCCAAAAGTAAAGTAGTTGCAAACTCATGCTTTTAGAGACTTGTTTGGGCTCATGAGAGGAGTAGAAAAACATCAAAAATTTCAGTCCTGCATGATTCTACCAAGAAATGTGTGTTCATTGAAACCGCTGGTTTTTGATAGTTTGGGCTCTATTGAATAATGAATGTTTTGAATTTTCTCCAAAAGTAAAGTAGTTGCAAACTCATCCTTTTAGAAACTTGTTTGGGCTGTTGAGAGGAGTAAAAAACCATCAAAAATTTCAATCCTGCATGATTCTACCAAGAAATGTGATTCTTCATTCAAAACGCTGGTTTTTGCTATTGGGCTCTATTGAATAATGAATGTTTTGAATTTTCTCCAAAAGTAAAGTAGTTGCAAACTCATGCTTTTAGAGACTTGTTTGGGCTCATGAGATGAGTAGAAAAACATCAAAAATTTCAGTCCTGCATGATTCTACCAAGACATGTGTGTTCATTGAAACGGCTGGTTTTTGATAGTTTGGGCCCTATTGAATAATGAATGTTTTGAATTTTCTCCAAAAGTAAAGTAGTTGCAAACTCATCCTTTTAGAAACTTGTTTGGGCTGTTGAGAGGAGTAAAAAACCATCAAAAATTTCAATCCTGCATGATTCTACCAAGAAATGTGATTCTTCATTCAAAACGCTGGTTTTTGCTATTGGGCTCTATTGAATAATGAATGTTTTGAATTTTCTCCAAAAGTAAAGTAGTTGCAAACTCATCCTTTTAGAAACTTGTTTGGGCTGTTGAGAGGAGTAAAAAACCATCAAAAATTTCAATCCTGCATGATTCTACCAAGAAATGTGATTCTTCATTCAAAACGCTGGTTTTTGCTATTGGGCTCTATTGAATAATGAATGTTTTGAATTTTCTCCAAAAGTAAAGTAGTTGCAAACTCATGCTTTTAGAGACTTGTTTGGGCTCATGAGATGAGTAGAAAAACATCAAAAATTTCAGTCCTGCATGATTCTACCAAGACATGTGTGTTCATTGAAACTGCTGGTTTTTGATAGTTTTGGCCCTATTGAATAATGAATGTTTTGAATTTTCTCCAAAAGTAAAGTAGTTGCAAACTCATCCTTTTAGAAACTTGTTTGGGCTGTTGAGAGGAGTAAAAAACCATCAAAAATTTCAATCCTGCATGATTCTACCAAGAAATGTGTGTTCATTCAAACCGCTGGTTTTTGATAGTTTGGGCCCTATTGAATAATGAATGTTTTGAATTTTCTCCAAAAGTAAAGTAGTTGCAAACTCATGCTTTTAGAGACTTGTTTGGGCTCATGAGAGGAGTAGAAAAACATCAAAAATTTCAGTCCTGCATGATTCTACCAAGAAATGTGTGTTCATTGAAACCGCTGGTTTTTGATAGTTTGGGCTCTATTGAATAATGAATGTTTTGAATTTTCTCCAAAAGTAAAGTAGTTGCAAACTCATCCTTTTAGAAACTTGTTTGGGCTGTTGAGAGGAGTAAAAAACCATCAAAAATTTCAATCCTGCATGATTCTACCAAGAAATGTGATTCTTCATTCAAAACGCTGGTTTTTGCTATTGGGCTCTATTGAATAATGAATGTTTTGAATTTTCTCCAAAAGTAAAGTAGTTGCAAACTCATGCTTTTAGAGACTTGTTTGGGCTCATGAGAGGAGTAGAAAAACATCAAAAATTTCAGTCCTGCATGATTCTACCAAGAAATGTGTGTTCATTGAAACCGCTGGTTTTTGATAGTTTGGGCCCTATTGAATAATGAATGTTTTGAATTTTCTCCAAAAGTAAAGTAGTTGCAAACTCATCCTTTTAGAAACTTGTTTGGGCTGTTGAGAGGAGTAAAAAACCATCAAAAATTTCAATCCTGCATGATTCTACCAAGAAATGTGATTCTTCATTCAAAACGCTGGTTTTTGCTATTGGGCTCTATTGAATAATGAATGTTTTGAATTTTCTCCAAAAGTAAAGTAGTTGCAAACTCATGCTTTTAGAGACTTGTTTGGGCTCATGAGAGGAGTAGAAAAACATCAAAAATTTCAGTCCTGCATGATTCTACCAAGAAATGTGTGTTCATTGAAACCGCTGGTTTTTGATAGTTTGGGCCCTATTGAATAATGAATGTTTTCAATTTTCTCCAAAAGTAAAGTAGTTGCAAACTCATCCTTTTAGAAACTTGTTTGGGCTGTTGAGAGGAGTAAAAAACCATCAAAAATTTCAATCCTGCATGATTCTACCAAGAAATGTGATTCTTCATTCAAAACGCTGGTTTTTGCTATTGGGCTCTATTGAATAATGAATGTTTTGAATTTTCTCCAAAAGTAAAGTAGTTGCAAACTCATGCTTTTAGAGACTTGTTTGGGCTCATGAGATGAGTAGAAAAACATCAAAAATTTCAGTCCTGCATGATTCTACCAAGACATGTGTGTTCATTGAAACGGCTGGTTTTTGATAGTTTGGGCCCTATTGAATAATGAATGTTTTGAATTTTCTCCAAAAGTAAAGTAGTTGCAAACTCATCCTTTTAGAAACTTGTTTGGGCTGTGGAGAGGAGTAAAAAACCATCAAAAATTTCAATCCTGCATGATTCTACCAAGAAATGTGATTCTTCATTCAAAACGCTGGTTTTTGCTATTGGGCTCTATTGAATAATGAATGTTTTGAATTTTCTCCAAAAGTAAAGTAGTTGCAAACTCATGCTTTTAGAGACTTGTTTGGGCTCATGAGAGGAGTAGAAAAACATCAAGAATTTCAGTCCTGCATGATTCTACCAAGAAATGTGTGTTCATTGAAACCGCTGGTTTTTGATAGTTTGGGCCCTATTGAATAATGAATGTTTTGAATTTTCTCCAAAAGTAAAGTAGTTGCAAACTCATGCTTTTAGAGACTTGTTTGGGCTCATGAGAGGAGTAGAAAAACATCAAAAATTTCAGTCCTGCATGATTCTACCAAGAAATGTGTGTTCATTGAAACCGCTGGTTTTTGATAGTTTGGGCCCTATTGAATAATGAATGTTTTGAATTTTCTCCAAAAGTAAAGTAGTTGCAAACTCATCCTTTTAGAAACTTGTTTGGGCTGTTGAGAGGAGTAAAAAACCATCAAAAATTTCAATCCTGCATGATTCTACCAAGAAATGTGATTCTTCATTCAAAACGCTGGTTTTTGCTATTGGGCTCTATTGAATAATGAATGTTTTGAATTTTCTCCAAAAGTAAAGTAGTTGCAAACTCATGCTTTTAGAGACTTGTTTGGGCTCATGAGATGAGTAGAAAAACATCAAAAATTTCAGTCCTGCATGATTCTACCAAGACATGTGTGTTCATTGAAACGGCTGGTTTTTGATAGTTTGGGCCCTATTGAATAATGAATGTTTTGAATTTTCTCCAAAAGTAAAGTAGTTGCAAACTCATCCTTTTAGAAACTTGTTTGGGCTGTGGAGAGGAGTAAAAAACCATCAAAAATTTCAATCCTGCATGATTCTACCAAGAAATGTGATTCTTCATTCAAAACGCTGGTTTTTGCTATTGGGCTCTATTGAATAATGAATGTTTTGAATTTTCTCCAAAAGTAAAGTAGTTGCAAACTCATGCTTTTAGAGACTTGTTTGGGCTCATGAGAGGAGTAGAAAAACATCAAGAATTTCAGTCCTGCATGATTCTACCAAGAAATGTGTGTTCATTGAAACCGCTGGTTTTTGATAGTTTGGGCCCTATTGAATAATGAATGTTTTGAATTTTCTCCAAAAGTAAAGTAGTTGCAAACTCATGCTTTTAGAGACTTGTTTGGGCTCATGAGAGGAGTAGAAAAACATCAAAAATTTCAGTCCTGCATGATTCTACCAAGAAATGTGTGTTCATTGAAACCGCTGGTTTTTGATAGTTTGGGCTCTATTGAATAATGAATGTTTTGAATTTTCTCCAAAAGTAAAGTAGTTGCAAACTCATCCTTTTAGAAACTTGTTTGGGCTGTTGAGAGGAGTAAAAAACCATCAAAAATTTCAATCCTGCATGATTCTACCAAGAAATGTGATTCTTCATTCAAAACGCTGGTTTTTGCTATTGGGCTCTATTGAATAATGAATGTTTTGAATTTTCTCCAAAAGTAAAGTAGTTGCAAACTCATGCTTTTAGAGACTTGTTTGGGCTCATGAGATGAGTAGAAAAACATCAAAAATTTCAGTCCTGCATGATTCTACCAAGACATGTGTGTTCATTGAAACGGCTGGTTTTTGATAGTTTGGGCCCTATTGAATAATGAATGTTTTGAATTTTCTCCAAAAGTAAAGTAGTTGCAAACTCATCCTTTTAGAAACTTGTTTGGGCTGTTGAGAGGAGTAAAAAACCATCAAAAATTTCAATCCTGCATGATTCTACCAAGAAATGTGATTCTTCATTCAAAACGCTGGTTTTTGCTATTGGGCTCTATTGAATAATGAATGTTTTGAATTTTCTCCAAAAGTAAAGTAGTTGCAAACTCATCCTTTTAGAAACTTGTTTGGGCTGTTGAGAGGAGTAAAAAAACATCAAAAATTTCAATCCTGCATGATTCTACCAAGAAATGTGATTCTTCATTCAAAACGCTGGTTTTTGCTATTGGGCTCTATTGAATAATGAATGTTTTGAATTTTCTACAAAAGTAAAGTAGTTGCAAACTCATGCTTTTAGAGACTTGTTTGGGCTCATGAGATGAGTAGAAAAACATCAAAAATTTCAGTCCTGCATGATTCTACCAAGACATGTGTGTTCATTGAAACTGCTGGTTTTTGATAGTTTTGGCCCTATTGAATAATGAATGTTTTGAATTTTCTCCAAAAGTAAAGTAGTTGCAAACTCATCCTTTTAGAAACTTGTTTGGGCTGTTGAGAGGAGTAAAAAACCATCAAAAATTTCAATCCTGCATGATTCTACCAAGAAATGTGTGTTCATTCAAACCGCTGGTTTTTGATAGTTTGGGCCCTATTGAATAATGAATGTTTTGAATTTTCTCCAAAAGTAAAGTAGTTGCAAACTCATGCTTTTAGAGACTTGTTTGGGCTCATGAGAGGAGTAGAAAAACATCAAAAATTTCAGTCCTGCATGATTCTACCAAGAAATGTGTGTTCATTGAAACCGCTGGTTTTTGATAGTTTGGGCTCTATTGAATAATGAATGTTTTGAATTTTCTCCAAAAGTAAAGTAGTTGCAAACTCATCCTTTTAGAAACTTGTTTGGGCTGTTGAGAGGAGTAAAAAACCATCAAAAATTTCAATCCTGCATGATTCTACCAAGAAATGTGATTCTTCATTCAAAACGCTGGTTTTTGCTATTGGGCTCTATTGAATAATGAATGTTTTGAATTTTCTCCAAAAGTAAAGTAGTTGCAAACTCATGCTTTTAGAGACTTGTTTGGGCTCATGAGAGGAGTAGAAAAACATCAAAAATTTCAGTCCTGCATGATTCTACCAAGAAATGTGTGTTCATTGAAACCGCTGGTTTTTGATAGTTTGGGCCCTATTGAATAATGAATGTTTTGAATTTTCTCCAAAAGTAAAGTAGTTGCAAACTCATCCTTTTAGAAACTTGTTTGGGCTGTTGAGAGGAGTAAAAAACCATCAAAAATTTCAATCCTGCATGATTCTACCAAGAAATGTGATTCTTCATTCAAAACGCTGGTTTTTGCTATTGGGCTCTATTGAATAATGAATGTTTTGAATTTTCTCCAAAAGTAAAGTAGTTGCAAACTCATGCTTTTAGAGACTTGTTTGGGCTCATGAGAGGAGTAGAAAAACATCAAAAATTTCAGTCCTGCATGATTCTACCAAGAAATGTGTGTTCATTGAAACCGCTGGTTTTTGATAGTTTGGGCCCTATTGAATAATGAATGTTTTCAATTTTCTCCAAAAGTAAAGTAGTTGCAAACTCATCCTTTTAGAAACTTGTTTGGGCTGTTGAGAGGAGTAAAAAACCATCAAAAATTTCAATCCTGCATGATTCTACCAAGAAATGTGATTCTTCATTCAAAACGCTGGTTTTTGCTATTGGGCTCTATTGAATAATGAATGTTTTGAATTTTCTCCAAAAGTAAAGTAGTTGCAAACTCATGCTTTTAGAGACTTGTTTGGGCTCATGAGATGAGTAGAAAAACATCAAAAATTTCAGTCCTGCATGATTCTACCAAGACATGTGTGTTCATTGAAACGGCTGGTTTTTGATAGTTTGGGCCCTATTGAATAATGAATGTTTTGAATTTTCTCCAAAAGTAAAGTAGTTGCAAACTCATCCTTTTAGAAACTTGTTTGGGCTGTGGAGAGGAGTAAAAAACCATCAAAAATTTCAATCCTGCATGATTCTACCAAGAAATGTGATTCTTCATTCAAAACGCTGGTTTTTGCTATTGGGCTCTATTGAATAATGAATGTTTTGAATTTTCTCCAAAAGTAAAGTAGTTGCAAACTCATGCTTTTAGAGACTTGTTTGGGCTCATGAGAGGAGTAGAAAAACATCAAGAATTTCAGTCCTGCATGATTCTACCAAGAAATGTGTGTTCATTGAAACCGCTGGTTTTTGATAGTTTGGGCCCTATTGAATAATGAATGTTTTGAATTTTCTCCAAAAGTAAAGTAGTTGCAAACTCATGCTTTTAGAGACTTGTTTGGGCTCATGAGAGGAGTAGAAAAACATCAAAAATTTCAGTCCTGCATGATTCTACCAAGAAATGTGTGTTCATTGAAACCGCTGGTTTTTGATAGTTTGGGCTCTATTGAATAATGAATGTTTTGAATTTTCTCCAAAAGTAAAGTAGTTGCAAACTCATCCTTTTAGAAACTTGTTTGGGCTGTTGAGAGGAGTAAAAAACCATCAAAAATTTCAATCCTGCATGATTCTACCAAGAAATGTGATTCTTCATTCAAAACGCTGGTTTTTGCTATTGGGCTCTATTGAATAAAGAATGTTTTGAATTTTCTCCAAAAGTAAAGTAGTTGCAAACTCATGCTTTTAGAGACTTGTTTGGGCTCATGAGATGAGTAGAAAAACATCAAAAATTTCAGTCCTGCATGATTCTACCAAGACATGTGTGTTCATTGAAACGGCTGGTTTTTGATAGTTTGGGCCCTATTGAATAATGAATGTTTTGAATTTTCTCCAAAAGTAAAGTAGTTGCAAACTCATCCTTTTAGAAACTTGTTTGGGCTGTTGAGAGGAGTAAAAAACCATCAAAAATTTCAATCCTGCATGATTCTACCAAGAAATGTGATTCTTCATTCAAAACGCTGGTTTTTGCTATTGGGCTCTATTGAATAATGAATGTTTTGAATTTTCTCCAAAAGTAAAGTAGTTGCAAACTCATCCTTTTAGAAACTTGTTTGGGCTGTTGAGAGGAGTAAAAAACCATCAAAAATTTCAATCCTGCATGATTCTACCAAGAAATGTGATTCTTCATTCAAAACGCTGGTTTTTGCTATTGGGCTCTATTGAATAATGAATGTTTTGAATTTTCTCCAAAAGTAAAGTAGTTGCAAACTCATGCTTTTAGAGACTTGTTTGGGCTCATGAGATGAGTAGAAAAACATCAAAAATTTCAGTCCTGCATGATTCTACCAAGACATGTGTGTTCATTGAAACTGCTGGTTTTTGATAGTTTTGGCCCTATTGAATTATGAATGTTTTGAATTTTCTCCAAAAGTAAAGTAGTTGCAAACTCATCCTTTTAGAAACTTGTTTGGGCTGTTGAGAGGAGTAAAAAACCATCAAAAATTTCAATCCTGCATGATTCTACCAAGAAATGTGTGTTCATTCAAACCGCTGGTTTTTGATAGTTTGGGCCCTATTGAATAATGAATGTTTTGAATTTTCTCCAAAAGTAAAGTAGTTGCAAACTCATGCTTTTAGAGACTTGTTTGGGCTCATGAGAGGAGTAGAAAAACATCAAAAATTTCAGTCCTGCATGATTCTACCAAGAAATGTGTGTTCATTGAAACCGCTGGTTTTTGATAGTTTGGGCTCGATTGAATAATGAATGTTTTGAATTTTCTCCAAAAGTAAAGTAGTTGCAAACTCATCCTTTTAGAAACTTGTTTGGGCTGTTGAGAGGAGTAAAAAACCATCAAAAATTTCAATCCTGCATGATTCTACCAAGAAATGTGATTCTTCATTCAAAACGCTGGTTTTTGCTATTGGGCTCTATTGAATAATGAATGTTTTGAATTTTCTCCAAAAGTAAAGTAGTTGCAAACTCATGCTTTTAGAGACTTGTTTGGGCTCATGAGAGGAGTAGAAAAACATCAAAAATTTCAGTCCTGCATGATTCTACCAAGAAATGTGTGTTCCTTGAAACCGCTGGTTTTTGATAGTTTGGGCCCTATTGAATAATGAATGTTTTCAATTTTCTCCAAAAGTAAAGTAGTTGCAAACTCATCCTTTTAGAAACTTGTTTGGGCTGTTGAGAGGAGTAAAAAACCATCAAAAATTTCAATCCTGCATGATTCTACCAAGAAATGTGATTCTTCATTCAAAACGCTGGTTTTTGCTATTGGGCTCTATTGAATAATGAATGTTTTGAATTTTCTCCAAAAGTAAAGTAGTTGCAAACTCATGCTTTTAGAGACTTGTTTGGGCTCATGAGATGAGTAGAAAAACATCAAAAATTTCAGTCCTGCATGATTCTACCAAGACATGTGTGTTCATTGAAACGGCTGGTTTTTGATAGTTTGGGCCCTATTGAATAATGAATGTTTTGAATTTTCTCCAAAAGTAAAGTAGTTGCAAACTCATCCTTTTAGAAACTTGTTTGGGCTGTGGAGAGGAGTAAAAAACCATCAAAAATTTCAATCCTGCATGATTCTACCAAGAAATGTGATTCTTCATTCAAAACGCTGGTTTTTGCTATTGGGCTCTATTGAATAATGAATGTTTTGAATTTTCTCCAAAAGTAAAGTAGTTGCAAACTCATGCTTTTAGAGACTTGTTTGGGCTCATGAGAGGAGTAGAAAAACATCAAGAATTTCAGTCCTGCATGATTCTACCAAGAAATGTGTGTTCATTAAAACCGCTGGTTTTTGATAGTTTGGGCCCTATTGAATAATGAATGTTTTGAATTTTCTCCAAAAGTAAAGTAGTTGCAAACTCATGCTTTTAGAGACTTGTTTGGGCTCATGAGAGGAGTAGAAAAACATCAAAAATTTCAGTCCTGCATGATTCTACCAAGAAATGTGTGTTCATTGAAACCGCTGGTTTTTGATAGTTTGGGCTCTATTGAATAATGAATGTTTTGAATTTTCTCCAAAAGTAAAGTAGTTGCAAACTCATCCTTTTAGAAACTTGTTTGGGCTGTTGAGAGGAGTAAAAAACCATCAAAAATTTCAATCCTGCATGATTCTACCAAGAAATGTGATTCTTCATTCAAAACGCTGGTTTTTGCTATTGGGCTCTATTGAATAATGAATGTTTTGAATTTTCTCCAAAAGTAAAGTAGTTGCAAACTCATGCTTTTAGAGACTTGTTTGGGCTCATGAGATGAGTAGAAAAACATCAAAAATTTCAGTCCTGCATGATTCTACCAAGACATGTGTGTTCATTGAAACGGCTGGTTTTTGATAGTTTGGGCCCTATTGAATAATGAATGTTTTGAATTTTCTCCAAAAGTAAAGTAGTTGCAAACTCATCCTTTTAGAAACTTGTTTGGGCTGTTGAGAGGAGTAAAAAACCATCAAAAATTTCAATCCTGCATGATTCTACCAAGAAATGTGATTCTTCATTCAAAACGCTGGTTTTTGCTATTGGGCCCTATTGAATAATGAATGTTTTGAATTTTCTCCAAAAGTAAAGTAGTTGCAAACTCATCCTTTTAGAAACTTGTTTGGGCTGTTGAGAGGAGTAAAAAACCATCAAAAATTTCAATCCTGCATGATTCTACCAAGAAATGTGATTCTTCATTCAAAACGCTGGTTTTTGCTATTGGGCTCTATTGAATAATGAATGTTTTGAATTTTCTCCAAAAGTAAAGTAGTTGCAAACTCATGCTTTTAGAGACTTGTTTGGGCTCATGAGAGGAGTAGAAAAACATCAAAAATTTCAGTCCTGCATGATTCTACCAAGAAATGTGTGTTCATTGAAACCGCTGGTTTTTGATAGTTTGGGCCCTATTGAATAATGAATGTTTTCAATTTTCTCCAAAAGTAAAGTAGTTGCAAACTCATCCTTTTAGAAACTTGTTTGGGCTGTTGAGAGGAGTAAAAAACCATCAAAAATTTCAATCCTGCATGATTCTACCAAGAAATGTGATTCTTCATTCAAAACGCTGGTTTTTGCTATTGGGCTCTATTGAATAATGAATGTTTTGAATTTTCTCCAAAAGTAAAGTAGTTGCAAACTCATGCTTTTAGAGACTTGTTTGGGCTCATGAGATGAGTAGAAAAACATCAAAAATTTCAGTCCTGCATGATTCTACCAAGACATGTGTGTTCATTGAAACGGCTGGTTTTTGATAGTTTGGGCCCTATTGAATAATGAATGTTTTGAATTTTCTCCAAAAGTAAAGTAGTTGCAAACTCATCCTTTTAGAAACTTGTTTGGGCTGTGGAGAGGAGTAAAAAACCATCAAAAATTTCAATCCTGCATGATTCTACCAAGAAATGTGATTCTTCATTCAAAACGCTGGTTTTTGCTATTGGGCTCTATTGAATAATGAATGTTTTGAATTTTCTCCAAAAGTAAAGTAGTTGCAAACTCATGCTTTTAGAGACTTGTTTGGGCTCATGAGAGGAGTAGAAAAACATCAAGAATTTCAGTCCTGCATGATTCTACCAAGAAATGTGTGTTCATTGAAACCGCTGGTTTTTGATAGTTTGGGCCCTATTGAATAATGAATGTTTTGAATTTTCTCCAAAAGTAAAGTAGTTGCAAACTCATGCTTTTAGAGACTTGTTTGGGCTCATGAGAGGAGTAGAAAAACATCAAAAATTTCAGTCCTGCATGATTCTACCAAGAAATGTGTGTTCATTGAAACCGCTGGTTTTTGATAGTTTGGGCTCTATTGAATAATGAATGTTTTGAATTTTCTCCAAAAGTAAAGTAGTTGCAAACTCATCCTTTTAGAAACTTGTTTGGGCTGTTGAGAGGAGTAAAAAACCATCAAAAATTTCAATCCTGCATGATTCTACCAAGAAATGTGATTCTTCATTCAAAACGCTGGTTTTTGCTATTGGGCTCTATTGAATAATGAATGTTTTGAATTTTCTCCAAAAGTAAAGTAGTTGCAAACTCATGCTTTTAGAGACTTGTTTGGGCTCATGAGATGAGTAGAAAAACATCAAAAATTTCAGTCCTGCATGATTCTACCAAGACATGTGTGTTCATTGAAACGGCTGGTTTTTGATAGTTTGGGCCCTATTGAATAATGAATGTTTTGAATTTTCTCCAAAAGTAAAGTAGTTGCAAACTCATCCTTTTAGAAACTTGTTTGGGCTGTTGAGAGGAGTAAAAAACCATCAAAAATTTCAATCCTGCATGATTCTACCAAGAAATGTGATTCTTCATTCAAAACGCTGGTTTTTGCTATTGGGCTCTATTGAATAATGAATGTTTTGAATTTTCTCCAAAAGTAAAGTAGTTGCAAACTCATCCTTTTAGAAACTTGTTTGGGCTGTTGAGAGGAGTAAAAAACCATCAAAAATTTCAATCCTGCATGATTCTACCAAGAAATGTGATTCTTCATTCAAAACGCTGGTTTTTGCTATTGGGCTCTATTGAATAATGAATGTTTTGAATTTTCTCCAAAAGTAAAGTAGTTGCAAACTCATGCTTTTAGAGACTTGTTTGGGCTCATGAGATGAGTAGAAAAACATCAAAAATTTCAGTCCTGCATGATTCTACCAAGACATGTGTGTTCATTGAAACTGCTGGTTTTTGATAGTTTTGGCCCTATTGAATAATGAATGTTTTGAATTTTCTCCAAAAGTAAAGTAGTTGCAAACTCATCCTTTTAGAAACTTGTTTGGGCTGTTGAGAGGAGTAAAAAACCATCAAAAATTTCAATCCTGCATGATTCTACCAAGAAATGTGTGTTCATTCAAACCGCTGGTTTTTGATAGTTTGGGCCCTATTGAATAATGAATGTTTTGAATTTTCTCCAAAAGTAAAGTAGTTGCAAACTCATGCTTTTAGAGACTTGTTTGGGCTCATGAGAGGAGTAGAAAAACATCAAAAATTTCAGTCCTGCATGATTCTACCAAGAAATGTGTGTTCATTGAAACCGCTGGTTTTTGATAGTTTGGGCTCTATTGAATAATGAATGTTTTGAATTTTCTCCAAAAGTAAAGTAGTTGCAAACTCATCCTTTTAGAAACTTGTTTGGGCTGTTGAGAGGAGTAAAAAACCATCAAAAATTTCAATCCTGCATGATTCTACCAAGAAATGTGATTCTTCATTCAAAACGCTGGTTTTTGCTATTGGGCTCTATTGAATAATGAATGTTTTGAATTTTCTCCAAAAGTAAAGTAGTTGCAAACTCATGCTTTTAGAGACTTGTTTGGGCTCATGAGAGGAGTAGAAAAACATCAAAAATTTCAGTCCTGCATGATTCTACCAAGAAATGTGTGTTCATTGAAACCGCTGGTTTTTGATAGTTTGGGCCCTATTGAATAATGAATGTTTTGAATTTTCTCCAAAAGTAAAGTAGTTGCAAACTCATCCTTTTAGAAACTTGTTTGGGCTGTTGAGAGGAGTAAAAAACCATCAAAAATTTCAATCCTGCATGATTCTACCAAGAAATGTGATTCTTCATTCAAAACGCTGGTTTTTGCTATTGGGCTCTATTGAATAATGAATGTTTTGAATTTTCTCCAAAAGTAAAGTAGTTGCAAACTCATGCTTTTAGAGACTTGTTTGGGCTCATGAGAGGAGTAGAAAAACATCAAAAATTTCAGTCCTGCATGATTCTACCAAGAAATGTGTGTTCATTGAAACCGCTGGTTTTTGATAGTTTGGGCCCTATTGAATAATGAATGTTTTCAATTTTCTCCAAAAGTAAAGTAGTTGCAAACTCATCCTTTTAGAAACTTGTTTGGGCTGTTGAGAGGAGTAAAAAACCATCAAAAATTTCAATCCTGCATGATTCTACCAAGAAATGTGATTCTTCATTCAAAACGCTGGTTTTTGCTATTGGGCTCTATTGAATAATGAATGTTTTGAATTTTCTCCAAAAGTAAAGTAGTTGCAAACTCATGCTTTTAGAGACTTGTTTGGGCTCATGAGATGAGTAGAAAAACATCAAAAATTTCAGTCCTGCATGATTCTACCAAGACATGTGTGTTCATTGAAACGGCTGGTTTTTGATAGTTTGGGCCCTATTGAATAATGAATGTTTTGAATTTTCTCCAAAAGTAAAGTAGTTGCAAACTCATCCTTTTAGAAACTTGTTTGGGCTGTGGAGAGGAGTAAAAAACCATCAAAAATTTCAATCCTGCATGATTCTACCAAGAAATGTGATTCTTCATTCAAAACGCTGGTTTTTGCTATTGGGCTCTATTGAATAATGAATGTTTTGAATTTTCTCCAAAAGTAAAGTAGTTGCAAACTCATGCTTTTAGAGACTTGTTTGGGCTCATGAGAGGAGTAGAAAAACATCAAGAATTTCAGTCCTGCATGATTCTACCAAGAAATGTGTGTTCATTGAAACCGCTGGTTTTTGATAGTTTGGGCCCTATTGAATAATGAATGTTTTGAATTTTCTCCAAAAGTAAAGTAGTTGCAAACTCATGCTTTTAGAGACTTGTTTGGGCTCATGAGAGGAGTAGAAAAACATCAAAAATTTCAGTCCTGCATGATTCTACCAAGAAATGTGTGTTCATTGAAACCGCTGGTTTTTGATAGTTTGGGCTCTATTGAATAATGAATGTTTTGAATTTTCTCCAAAAGTAAAGTAGTTGCAAACTCATCCTTTTAGAAACTTGTTTGGGCTGTTGAGAGGAGTAAAAAACCATCAAAAATTTCAATCCTGCATGATTCTACCAAGAAATGTGATTCTTCATTCAAAACGCTGGTTTTTGCTATTGGGCTCTATTGAATAATGAATGTTTTGAATTTTCTCCAAAAGTAAAGTAGTTGCAAACTCATGCTTTTAGAGACTTGTTTGGGCTCATGAGATGAGTAGAAAAACATCAAAAATTTCAGTCCTGCATGATTCTACCAAGACATGTGTGTTCATTGAAACGGCTGGTTTTTGATAGTTTGGGCCCTATTGAATAATGAATGTTTTGAATTTTCTCCAAAAGTAAAGTAGTTGCAAACTCATCCTTTTAGAAACTTGTTTGGGCTGTTGAGAGGAGTAAAAAACCATCAAAAATTTCAATCCTGCATGATTCTACCAAGAAATGTGATTCTTCATTCAAAACGCTGGTTTTTGCTATTGGGCTCTATTGAATAATGAATGTTTTGAATTTTCTCCAAAAGTAAAGTAGTTGCAAACTCATCCTTTTAGAAACTTGTTTGGGCTGTTGAGAGGAGTAAAAAAACATCAAAAATTTCAATCCTGCATGATTCTACCAAGAAATGTGATTCTTCATTCAAAACGCTGGTTTTTGCTATTGGGCTCTATTGAATAATGAATGTTTTGAATTTTCTCCAAAAGTAAAGTAGTTGCAAACTCATGCTTTTAGAGACTTGTTTGGGCTCATGAGATGAGTAGAAAAACATCAAAAATTTCAGTCCTGCATGATTCTACCAAGACATGTGTGTTCATTGAAACTGCTGGTTTTTGATAGTTTTGGCCCTATTGAATAATGAATGTTTTGAATTTTCTCCAAAAGTAAAGTAGTTGCAAACTCATCCTTTTAGAAACTTGTTTGGGCTGTTGAGAGGAGTAAAAAACCATCAAAAATTTCAATCCTGCATGATTCTACCAAGAAATGTGTGTTCATTCAAACCGCTGGTTTTTGATAGTTTGGGCCCTATTGAATAATGAATGTTTTGAATTTTCTCCAAAAGTAAAGTAGTTGCAAACTCATGCTTTTAGAGACTTGTTTGGGCTCATGAGAGGAGTAGAAAAACATCAAAAATTTCAGTCCTGCATGATTCTACCAAGAAATGTGTGTTCATTGAAACCGCTGGTTTTTGATAGTTTGGGCTCTATTGAATAATGAATGTTTTGAATTTTCTCCAAAAGTAAAGTAGTTGCAAACTCATCCTTTTAGAAACTTGTTTGGGCTGTTGAGAGGAGTAAAAAACCATCAAAAATTTCAATCCTGCATGATTCTACCAAGAAATGTGATTCTTCATTCAAAACGCTGGTTTTTGCTATTGGGCTCTATTGAATAATGAATGTTTTGAATTTTCTCCAAAAGTAAAGTAGTTGCAAACTCATGCTTTTAGAGACTTGTTTGGGCTCATGAGAGGAGTAGAAAAACATCAAAAATTTCAGTCCTGCATGATTCTACCAAGAAATGTGTGTTCATTGAAACCGCTGGTTTTTGATAGTTTGGGCCCTATTGAATAATGAATGTTTTGAATTTTCTCCAAAAGTAAAGTAGTTGCAAACTCATCCTTTTAGAAACTTGTTTGGGCTGTTGAGAGGAGTAAAAAACCATCAAAAATTTCAATCCTGCATGATTCTACCAAGAAATGTGATTCTTCATTCAAAACGCTGGTTTTTGCTATTGGGCTCTATTGAATAATGAATGTTTTGAATTTTCTCCAAAAGTAAAGTAGTTGCAAACTCATGCTTTTAGAGACTTGTTTGGGCTCATGAGAGGAGTAGAAAAACATCAAAAATTTCAGTCCTGCATGATTCTACCAAGAAATGTGTGTTCATTGAAACCGCTGGTTTTTGATAGTTTGGGCCCTATTGAATAATGAATGTTTTCAATTTTCTCCAAAAGTAAAGTAGTTGCAAACTCATCCTTTTAGAAACTTGTTTGGGCTGTTGAGAGGAGTAAAAAACCATCAAAAATTTCAATCCTGCATGATTCTACCAAGAAATGTGATTCTTCATTCAAAACGCTGGTTTTTGCTATTGGGCTCTATTGAATAATGAATGTTTTGAATTTTCTCCAAAAGTAAAGTAGTTGCAAACTCATGCTTTTAGAGACTTGTTTGGGCTCATGAGATGAGTAGAAAAACATCAAAAATTTCAGTCCTGCATGATTCTACCAAGACATGTGTGTTCATTGAAACGGCTGGTTTTTGATAGTTTGGGCCCTATTGAATAATGAATGTTTTGAATTTTCTCCAAAAGTAAAGTAGTTGCAAACTCATCCTTTTAGAAACTTGTTTGGGCTGTGGAGAGGAGTAAAAAACCATCAAAAATTTCAATCCTGCATGATTCTACCAAGAAATGTGATTCTTCATTCAAAACGCTGGTTTTTGCTATTGGGCTCTATTGAATAATGAATGTTTTGAATTTTCTCCAAAAGTAAAGTAGTTGCAAACTCATGCTTTTAGAGACTTGTTTGGGCTCATGAGAGGAGTAGAAAAACATCAAGAATTTCAGTCCTGCATGATTCTACCAAGAAATGTGTGTTCATTGAAACCGCTGGTTTTTGATAGTTTGGGCCCTATTGAATAATGAATGTTTTGAATTTTCTCCAAAAGTAAAGTAGTTGCAAACTCATGCTTTTAGAGACTTGTTTGGGCTCATGAGAGGAGTAGAAAAACATCAAAAATTTCAGTCCTGCATGATTCTACCAAGAAATGTGTGTTCATTGAAACCGCTGGTTTTTGATAGTTTGGGCTCTATTGAATAATGAATGTTTTGAATTTTCTCCAAAAGTAAAGTAGTTGCAAACTCATCCTTTTAGAAACTTGTTTGGGCTGTTGAGAGGAGTAAAAAACCATCAAAAATTTCAATCCTGCATGATTCTACCAAGAAATGTGATTCTTCATTCAAAACGCTGGTTTTTGCTATTGGGCTCTATTGAATAAAGAATGTTTTGAATTTTCTCCAAAAGTAAAGTAGTTGCAAACTCATGCTTTTAGAGACTTGTTTGGGCTCATGAGATGAGTAGAAAAACATCAAAAATTTCAGTCCTGCATGATTCTACCAAGACATGTGTGTTCATTGAAACGGCTGGTTTTTGATAGTTTGGGCCCTATTGAATAATGAATGTTTTGAATTTTCTCCAAAAGTAAAGTAGTTGCAAACTCATCCTTTTAGAAACTTGTTTGGGCTGTTGAGAGGAGTAAAAAACCATCAAAAATTTCAATCCTGCATGATTCTACCAAGAAATGTGATTCTTCATTCAAAACGCTGGTTTTTGCTATTGGGCTCTATTGAATAATGAATGTTTTGAATTTTCTCCAAAAGTAAAGTAGTTGCAAACTCATCCTTTTAGAAACTTGTTTGGGCTGTTGAGAGGAGTAAAAAACCATCAAAAATTTCAATCCTGCATGATTCTACCAAGAAATGTGATTCTTCATTCAAAACGCTGGTTTTTGCTATTGGGCTCTATTGAATAATGAATGTTTTGAATTTTCTCCAAAAGTAAAGTAGTTGCAAACTCATGCTTTTAGAGACTTGTTTGGGCTCATGAGATGAGTAGAAAAACATCAAAAATTTCAGTCCTGCATGATTCTACCAAGACATGTGTGTTCATTGAAACTGCTGGTTTTTGATAGTTTTGGCCCTATTGAATTATGAATGTTTTGAATTTTCTCCAAAAGTAAAGTAGTTGCAAACTCATCCTTTTAGAAACTTGTTTGGGCTGTTGAGAGGAGTAAAAAACCATCAAAAATTTCAATCCTGCATGATTCTACCAAGAAATGTGTGTTCATTCAAACCGCTGGTTTTTGATAGTTTGGGCCCTATTGAATAATGAATGTTTTGAATTTTCTCCAAAAGTAAAGTAGTTGCAAACTCATGCTTTTAGAGACTTGTTTGGGCTCATGAGAGGAGTAGAAAAACATCAAAAATTTCAGTCCTGCATGATTCTACCAAGAAATGTGTGTTCATTGAAACCGCTGGTTTTTGATAGTTTGGGCTCGATTGAATAATGAATGTTTTGAATTTTCTCCAAAAGTAAAGTAGTTGCAAACTCATCCTTTTAGAAACTTGTTTGGGCTGTTGAGAGGAGTAAAAAACCATCAAAAATTTCAATCCTGCATGATTCTACCAAGAAATGTGATTCTTCATTCAAAACGCTGGTTTTTGCTATTGGGCTCTATTGAATAATGAATGTTTTGAATTTTCTCCAAAAGTAAAGTAGTTGCAAACTCATGCTTTTAGAGACTTGTTTGGGCTCATGAGAGGAGTAGAAAAACATCAAAAATTTCAGTCCTGCATGATTCTACCAAGAAATGTGTGTTCCTTGAAACCGCTGGTTTTTGATAGTTTGGGCCCTATTGAATAATGAATGTTTTCAATTTTCTCCAAAAGTAAAGTAGTTGCAAACTCATCCTTTTAGAAACTTGTTTGGGCTGTTGAGAGGAGTAAAAAACCATCAAAAATTTCAATCCTGCATGATTCTACCAAGAAATGTGATTCTTCATTCAAAACGCTGGTTTTTGCTATTGGGCTCTATTGAATAATGAATGTTTTGAATTTTCTCCAAAAGTAAAGTAGTTGCAAACTCATGCTTTTAGAGACTTGTTTGGGCTCATGAGATGAGTAGAAAAACATCAAAAATTTCAGTCCTGCATGATTCTACCAAGACATGTGTGTTCATTGAAACGGCTGGTTTTTGATAGTTTGGGCCCTATTGAATAATGAATGTTTTGAATTTTCTCCAAAAGTAAAGTAGTTGCAAACTCATCCTTTTAGAAACTTGTTTGGGCTGTGGAGAGGAGTAAAAAACCATCAAAAATTTCAATCCTGCATGATTCTACCAAGAAATGTGATTCTTCATTCAAAACGCTGGTTTTTGCTATTGGGCTCTATTGAATAATGAATGTTTTGAATTTTCTCCAAAAGTAAAGTAGTTGCAAACTCATGCTTTTAGAGACTTGTTTGGGCTCATGAGAGGAGTAGAAAAACATCAAGAATTTCAGTCCTGCATGATTCTACCAAGAAATGTGTGTTCATTAAAACCGCTGGTTTTTGATAGTTTGGGCCCTATTGAATAATGAATGTTTTGAATTTTCTCCAAAAGTAAAGTAGTTGCAAACTCATGCTTTTAGAGACTTGTTTGGGCTCATGAGAGGAGTAGAAAAACATCAAAAATTTCAGTCCTGCATGATTCTACCAAGAAATGTGTGTTCATTGAAACCGCTGGTTTTTGATAGTTTGGGCTCTATTGAATAATGAATGTTTTGAATTTTCTCCAAAAGTAAAGTAGTTGCAAACTCATCCTTTTAGAAACTTGTTTGGGCTGTTGAGAGGAGTAAAAAACCATCAAAAATTTCAATCCTGCATGATTCTACCAAGAAATGTGATTCTTCATTCAAAACGCTGGTTTTTGCTATTGGGCTCTATTGAATAATGAATGTTTTGAATTTTCTCCAAAAGTAAAGTAGTTGCAAACTCATGCTTTTAGAGACTTGTTTGGGCTCATGAGATGAGTAGAAAAACATCAAAAATTTCAGTCCTGCATGATTCTACCAAGACATGTGTGTTCATTGAAACGGCTGGTTTTTGATAGTTTGGGCCCTATTGAATAATGAATGTTTTGAATTTTCTCCAAAAGTAAAGTAGTTGCAAACTCATCCTTTTAGAAACTTGTTTGGGCTGTTGAGAGGAGTAAAAAACCATCAAAAATTTCAATCCTGCATGATTCTACCAAGAAATGTGATTCTTCATTCAAAACGCTGGTTTTTGCTATTGGGCTCTATTGAATAATGAATGTTTTGAATTTTCTCCAAAAGTAAAGTAGTTGCAAACTCATCCTTTTAGAAACTTGTTTGGGCTGTTGAGAGGAGTAAAAAACCATCAAAAATTTCAATCCTGCATGATTCTACCAAGAAATGTGATTCTTCATTCAAAACGCTGGTTTTTGCTATTGGGCTCTATTGAATAATGAATGTTTTGAATTTTCTCCAAAAGTAAAGTAGTTGCAAACTCATGCTTTTAGAGACTTGTTTGGGCTCATGAGATGAGTAGAAAAACATCAAAAATTTCAGTCCTGCATGATTCTACCAAGACATGTGTGTTCATTGAAACTGCTGGTTTTTGATAGTTTTGGCCCTATTGAATAATGAATGTTTTGAATTTTCTCCAAAAGTAAAGTAGTTGCAAACTCATCCTTTTAGAAACTTGTTTGGGCTGTTGAGAGGAGTAAAAAACCATCAAAAATTTCAATCCTGCATGATTCTACCAAGAAATGTGTGTTCATTCAAACCGCTGGTTTTTGATAGTTTGGGCCCTATTGAATAATGAATGTTTTGAATTTTCTCCAAAAGTAAAGTAGTTGCAAACTCATGCTTTTAGAGACTTGTTTGGGCTCATGAGAGGAGTAGAAAAACATCAAAAATTTCAGTCCTGCATGATTCTACCAAGAAATGTGTGTTCATTGAAACCGCTGGTTTTTGATAGTTTGGGCTCTATTGAATAATGAATGTTTTGAATTTTCTCCAAAAGTAAAGTAGTTGCAAACTCATCCTTTTAGAAACTTGTTTGGGCTGTTGAGAGGAGTAAAAAACCATCAAAAATTTCAATCCTGCATGATTCTACCAAGAAATGTGATTCTTCATTCAAAACGCTGGTTTTTGCTATTGGGCTCTATTGAATAATGAATGTTTTGAATTTTCTCCAAAAGTAAAGTAGTTGCAAACTCATGCTTTTAGAGACTTGTTTGGGCTCATGAGAGGAGTAGAAAAACATCAAAAATTTCAGTCCTGCATGATTCTACCAAGAAATGTGTGTTCATTGAAACCGCTGGTTTTTGATAGTTTGGGCCCTATTGAATAATGAATGTTTTGAATTTTCTCCAAAAGTAAAGTAGTTGCAAACTCATCCTTTTAGAAACTTGTTTGGGCTGTTGAGAGGAGTAAAAAACCATCAAAAATTTCAATCCTGCATGATTCTACCAAGAAATGTGATTCTTCATTCAAAACGCTGGTTTTTGCTATTGGGCTCTATTGAATAATGAATGTTTTGAATTTTCTCCAAAAGTAAAGTAGTTGCAAACTCATGCTTTTAGAGACTTGTTTGGGCTCATGAGAGGAGTAGAAAAACATCAAAAATTTCAGTCCTGCATGATTCTACCAAGAAATGTGTGTTCATTGAAACCGCTGGTTTTTGATAGTTTGGGCCCTATTGAATAATGAATGTTTTCAATTTTCTCCAAAAGTAAAGTAGTTGCAAACTCATCCTTTTAGAAACTTGTTTGGGCTGTTGAGAGGAGTAAAAAACCATCAAAAATTTCAATCCTGCATGATTCTACCAAGAAATGTGATTCTTCATTCAAAACGCTGGTTTTTGCTATTGGGCTCTATTGAATAATGAATGTTTTGAATTTTCTCCAAAAGTAAAGTAGTTGCAAACTCATGCTTTTAGAGACTTGTTTGGGCTCATGAGATGAGTAGAAAAACATCAAAAATTTCAGTCCTGCATGATTCTACCAAGACATGTGTGTTCATTGAAACGGCTGGTTTTTGATAGTTTGGGCCCTATTGAATAATGAATGTTTTGAATTTTCTCCAAAAGTAAAGTAGTTGCAAACTCATCCTTTTAGAAACTTGTTTGGGCTGTGGAGAGGAGTAAAAAACCATCAAAAATTTCAATCCTGCATGATTCTACCAAGAAATGTGATTCTTCATTCAAAACGCTGGTTTTTGCTATTGGGCTCTATTGAATAATGAATGTTTTGAATTTTCTCCAAAAGTAAAGTAGTTGCAAACTCATGCTTTTAGAGACTTGTTTGGGCTCATGAGAGGAGTAGAAAAACATCAAGAATTTCAGTCCTGCATGATTCTACCAAGAAATGTGTGTTCATTGAAACCGCTGGTTTTTGATAGTTTGGGCCCTATTGAATAATGAATGTTTTGAATTTTCTCCAAAAGTAAAGTAGTTGCAAACTCATGCTTTTAGAGACTTGTTTGGGCTCATGAGAGGAGTAGAAAAACATCAAAAATTTCAGTCCTGCATGATTCTACCAAGAAATGTGTGTTCATTGAAACCGCTGGTTTTTGATAGTTTGGGCTCTATTGAATAATGAATGTTTTGAATTTTCTCCAAAAGTAAAGTAGTTGCAAACTCATGCTTTTAGAGACTTGTTTGGGCTCATGAGATGAGTAGAAAAACATCAAAAATTTCAGTCCTGCATGATTCTACCAAGACATGTGTGTTCATTGAAACTGCTGGTTTTTGATAGTTTTGGCCCTATTGAATAATGAATGTTTTGAATTTTCTCCAAAAGTAAAGTAGTTGCAAACTCATCCTTTTAGAAACTTGTTTGGGCTGTTGAGAGGAGTAAAAAACCATCAAAAATTTCAATCCTGCATGATTCTACCAAGAAATGTGTGTTCATTCAAACCGCTGGTTTTTGATAGTTTGGGCCCTATTGAATAATGAATGTTTTGAATTTTCTCCAAAAGTAAAGTAGTTGCAAACTCATGCTTTTAGAGACTTGTTTGGGCTCATGAGAGGAGTAGAAAAACATCAAAAATTTCAGTCCTGCATGATTCTACCAAGAAATGTGTGTTCATTGAAACCGCTGGTTTTTGATAGTTTGGGCTCTATTGAATAATGAATGTTTTGAATTTTCTCCAAAAGTAAAGTAGTTGCAAACTCATCCTTTTAGAAACTTGTTTGGGCTGTTGAGAGGAGTAAAAAACCATCAAAAATTTCAATCCTGCATGATTCTACCAAGAAATGTGATTCTTCATTCAAAACGCTGGTTTTTGCTATTGGGCTCTATTGAATAATGAATGTTTTGAATTTTCTCCAAAAGTAAAGTAGTTGCAAACTCATGCTTTTAGAGACTTGTTTGGGCTCATGAGAGGAGTAGAAAAACATCAAAAATTTCAGTCCTGCATGATTCTACCAAGAAATGTGTGTTCATTGAAACCGCTGGTTTTTGATAGTTTGGGCCCTATTGAATAATGAATGTTTTGAATTTTCTCCAAAAGTAAAGTAGTTGCAAACTCATCCTTTTAGAAACTTGTTTGGGCTGTTGAGAGGAGTAAAAAACCATCAAAAATTTCAATCCTGCATGATTCTACCAAGAAATGTGATTCTTCATTCAAAACGCTGGTTTTTGCTATTGGGCTCTATTGAATAATGAATGTTTTGAATTTTCTCCAAAAGTAAAGTAGTTGCAAACTCATGCTTTTAGAGACTTGTTTGGGCTCATGAGAGGAGTAGAAAAACATCAAAAATTTCAGTCCTGCATGATTCTACCAAGAAATGTGTGTTCATTGAAACCGCTGGTTTTTGATAGTTTGGGCCCTATTGAATAATGAATGTTTTCAATTTTCTCCAAAAGTAAAGTAGTTGCAAACTCATCCTTTTAGAAACTTGTTTGGGCTGTTGAGAGGAGTAAAAAACCATCAAAAATTTCAATCCTGCATGATTCTACCAAGAAATGTGATTCTTCATTCAAAACGCTGGTTTTTGCTATTGGGCTCTATTGAATAATGAATGTTTTGAATTTTCTCCAAAAGTAAAGTAGTTGCAAACTCATGCTTTTAGAGACTTGTTTGGGCTCATGAGATGAGTAGAAAAACATCAAAAATTTCAGTCCTGCATGATTCTACCAAGACATGTGTGTTCATTGAAACGGCTGGTTTTTGATAGTTTGGGCCCTATTGAATAATGAATGTTTTGAATTTTCTCCAAAAGTAAAGTAGTTGCAAACTCATCCTTTTAGAAACTTGTTTGGGCTGTGGAGAGGAGTAAAAAACCATCAAAAATTTCAATCCTGCATGATTCTACCAAGAAATGTGATTCTTCATTCAAAACGCTGGTTTTTGCTATTGGGCTCTATTGAATAATGAATGTTTTGAATTTTCTCCAAAAGTAAAGTAGTTGCAAACTCATGCTTTTAGAGACTTGTTTGGGCTCATGAGAGGAGTAGAAAAACATCAAGAATTTCAGTCCTGCATGATTCTACCAAGAAATGTGTGTTCATTGAAACCGCTGGTTTTTGATAGTTTGGGCCCTATTGAATAATGAATGTTTTGAATTTTCTCCAAAAGTAAAGTAGTTGCAAACTCATGCTTTTAGAGACTTGTTTGGGCTCATGAGAGGAGTAGAAAAACATCAAAAATTTCAGTCCTGCATGATTCTACCAAGAAATGTGTGTTCATTGAAACCGCTGGTTTTTGATAGTTTGGGCTCTATTGAATAATGAATGTTTTGAATTTTCTCCAAAAGTAAAGTAGTTGCAAACTCATCCTTTTAGAAACTTGTTTGGGCTGTTGAGAGGAGTAAAAAACCATCAAAAATTTCAATCCTGCATGATTCTACCAAGAAATGTGATTCTTCATTCAAAACGCTGGTTTTTGCTATTGGGCTCTATTGAATAATGAATGTTTTGAATTTTCTCCAAAAGTAAAGTAGTTGCAAACTCATGCTTTTAGAGACTTGTTTGGGCTCATGAGATGAGTAGAAAAACATCAAAAATTTCAGTCCTGCATGATTCTACCAAGACATGTGTGTTCATTGAAACGGCTGGTTTTTGATAGTTTGGGCCCTATTGAATAATGAATGTTTTGAATTTTCTCCAAAAGTAAAGTAGTTGCAAACTCATCCTTTTAGAAACTTGTTTGGGCTGTTGAGAGGAGTAAAAAACCATCAAAAATTTCAATCCTGCATGATTCTACCAAGAAATGTGATTCTTCATTCAAAACGCTGGTTTTTGCTATTGGGCTCTATTGAATAATGAATGTTTTGAATTTTCTCCAAAAGTAAAGTAGTTGCAAACTCATCCTTTTAGAAACTTGTTTGGGCTGTTGAGAGGAGTAAAAAACCATCAAAAATTTCAATCCTGCATGATTCTACCAAGAAATGTGATTCTTCATTCAAAACGCTGGTTTTTGCTATTGGGCTCTATTGAATAATGAATGTTTTGAATTTTCTCCAAAAGTAAAGTAGTTGCAAACTCATGCTTTTAGAGACTTGTTTGGGCTCATGAGATGAGTAGAAAAACATCAAAAATTTCAGTCCTGCATGATTCTACCAAGACATGTGTGTTCATTGAAACTGCTGGTTTTTGATAGTTTTGGCCCTATTGAATAATGAATGTTTTGAATTTTCTCCAAAAGTAAAGTAGTTGCAAACTCATCCTTTTAGAAACTTGTTTGGGCTGTTGAGAGGAGTAAAAAACCATCAAAAATTTCAATCCTGCATGATTCTACCAAGAAATGTGTGTTCATTCAAACCGCTGGTTTTTGATAGTTTGGGCCCTATTGAATAATGAATGTTTTGAATTTTCTCCAAAAGTAAAGTAGTTGCAAACTCATGCTTTTAGAGACTTGTTTGGGCTCATGAGAGGAGTAGAAAAACATCAAAAATTTCAGTCCTGCATGATTCTACCAAGAAATGTGTGTTCATTGAAACCGCTGGTTTTTGATAGTTTGGGCTCTATTGAATAATGAATGTTTTGAATTTTCTCCAAAAGTAAAGTAGTTGCAAACTCATCCTTTTAGAAACTTGTTTGGGCTGTTGAGAGGAGTAAAAAACCATCAAAAATTTCAATCCTGCATGATTCTACCAAGAAATGTGATTCTTCATTCAAAACGCTGGTTTTTGCTATTGGGCTCTATTGAATAATGAATGTTTTGAATTTTCTCCAAAAGTAAAGTAGTTGCAAACTCATGCTTTTAGAGACTTGTTTGGGCTCATGAGAGGAGTAGAAAAACATCAAAAATTTCAGTCCTGCATGATTCTACCAAGAAATGTGTGTTCATTGAAACCGCTGGTTTTTGATAGTTTGGGCCCTATTGAATAATGAATGTTTTGAATTTTCTCCAAAAGTAAAGTAGTTGCAAACTCATCCTTTTAGAAACTTGTTTGGGCTGTTGAAAGGAGTAAAAAACCATCAAAAATTTCAATCCTGCATGATTCTACCAAGAAATGTGATTCTTCATTCAAAACGCTGGTTTTTGCTATTGGGCTCTATTGAATAATGAATGTTTTGAATTTTCTCCAAAAGTAAAGTAGTTGCAAACTCATGCTTTTAGAGACTTGTTTGGGCTCATGAGAGGAGTAGAAAAACATCAAAAATTTCAGTCCTGCATGATTCTACCAAGAAATGTGTGTTCATTGAAACCGCTGGTTTTTGATAGTTTGGGCCCTATTGAATAATGAATGTTTTGAATTTTCTCCAAAAGTAAAGTAGTTGCAAACTCATCCTTTTAGAAACTTGTTTGGGCTGTTGAGAGGAGTAAAAAACCATCAAAAATTTCAATCCTGCATGATTCTACCAAGAAATGTGATTCTTCATTCAAAACGCTGGTTTTTGCTATTGGGCTCTATTGAATAATGAATGTTTTGAATTTTCTCCAAAAGTAAAGTAGTTGCAAACTCATGCTTTTAGAGACTTGTTTGGGCTCATGAGATGAGTAGAAAAACATCAAAAATTTCAGTCCTGCATGATTCTACCAAGACATGTGTGTTCATTGAAACGGCTGGTTTTTGATAGTTTGGGCCCTATTGAATAATGAATGTTTTGAATTTTCTCCAAAAGTAAAGTAGTTGCAAACTCATCCTTTTAGAAACTTATTTGGGCTGTGGAGAGGAGTAAAAAACCATCAAAAATTTCAATCCTGCATGATTCTACCAAGAAATGTGATTCTTCATTCAAAACGCTGGTTTTTGCTATTGGGCTCTATTGAATAATGAATGTTTTGAATTTTCTCCAAAAGTAAAGTAGTTGCAAACTCATGCTTTTAGAGACTTGTTTGGGCTCATGAGAGGAGTAGAAAAACATCAAGAATTTCAGTCCTGCATGATTCTACCAAGAAATGTGTGTTCATTGAAACCGCTGGTTTTTGATAGTTTGGGCCCTATTGAATAATGAATGTTTTGAATTTTCTCCAAAAGTAAAGTAGTTGCAAACTCATGCTTTTAGAGACTTGTTTGGGCTCATGAGAGGAGTAGAAAAACATCAAAAATTTCAGTCCTGCATGATTCTACCAAGAAATGTGTGTTCATTGAAACCGCTGGTTTTTGATAGTTTGGGCTCTATTGAATAATGAATGTTTTGAATTTTCTCCAAAAGTAAAGTAGTTGCAAACTCATCCTTTTAGAAACTTGTTTGGGCTGTTGAGAGGAGTAAAAAACCATCAAAAATTTCAATCCTGCATGATTCTACCAAGAAATGTGATTCTTCATTCAAAACGCTGGTTTTTGCTATTGGGCTCTATTGAATAATGAATGTTTTGAATTTTCTCCAAAAGTAAAGTAGTTGCAAACTCATGCTTTTAGAGACTTGTTTGGGCTCATGAGATGAGTAGAAAAACATCAAAAATTTCAGTCCTGCATGATTCTACCAAGACATGTGTGTTCATTGAAACGGCTGGTTTTTGATAGTTTGGGCCCTATTGAATAATGAATGTTTTGAATTTTCTCCAAAAGTAAAGTAGTTGCAAACTCATCCTTTTAGAAACTTGTTTGGGCTGTTGAGAGGAGTAAAAAACCATCAAAAATTTCAATCCTGCATGATTCTACCAAGAAATGTGATTCTTCATTCAAAACGCTGGTTTTTGCTATTGGGCTCTATTGAATAATGAATGTTTTGAATTTTCTCCAAAAGTAAAGTAGTTGCAAACTCATGCTTTTAGAGACTTGTTTGGGCTCATGAGATGAGTAGAAAAACATCAAAAATTTCAGTCCTGCATGATTCTACCAAGACATGTGTGTTCATTGAAACGGCTGGTTTTTGATAGTTTGGGCCCTATTGAATAATGAATGTTTTGAATTTTCTCCAAAAGTAAAGTAGTTGCAAACTCATCCTTTTAGAAACTTGTTTGGGCTGTTGAGAGGAGTAAAAAACCATCAAAAATTTCAATCCTGCATGATTCTACCAAGAAATGTGATTCTTCATTCAAAACGCTGGTTTTTGCTATTGGGCTCTATTGAATAATGAATGTTTTGAATTTTCTCCAAATGTAAAGTAGTTGCAAACTCATCCTTTTAGAAACTTGTTTGGGCTGTTGAGAGGAGTAAAAAACCATCAAAAATTTCAATCCTGCATGATTCTACCAAGAAATGTGATTCTTCATTCAAAACGCTGGTTTTTGCTATTGGGCTCTATTGAATAATGAATGTTTTGAATTTTCTCCAAAAGTAAAGTAGTTGCAAACTCATGCTTTTAGAGACTTGTTTGGGCTCATGAGATGAGTAGAAAAACATCAAAAATTTCAGTCCTGCATGATTCTACCAAGACATGTGTGTTCATTGAAACTGCTGGTTTTTGATAGTTTTGGCCCTATTGAATAATGAATGTTTTGAATTTTCTCCAAAAGTAAAGTAGTTGCAAACTCATCCTTTTAGAAACTTGTTTGGGCTGTTGAGAGGAGTAAAAAACCATCAAAAATTTCAATCCTGCATGATTCTACCAAGAAATGTGTGTTCATTCAAACCGCTGGTTTTTGATAGTTTGGGCCCTATTGAATAATGAATGTTTTGAATTTTCTCCAAAAGTAAAGTAGTAGCAAACTCATGCTTTTATTTTCCAATAATTTTTATTAGAATTTTCCAAGTTTTAAACAAACATAAAAGGAAGGGGAAATAGGGAGGGTAACAGAGGAAAGGAAGGGAAGGGAATACAATAGAAAACTCAATGAGAGTACCTTGTTTATACATGAATATAAGAAATGTCAGTACATTTAAACAATGGCGTGAAGCCAAGGATCATTATCCAAAACTTAAGCTAAATTCTAATTTAAAGCTATACTTAAAACTAAGCACCAGACTCTAAAATGTGAAATATGAAGTATGAAGTATAGTCTCACTTGGATTCGTCAAGACCTAAGAACAGATTTCTAAAGGTACCAGTTAAGTAATAAAGAGCTTATTCCATGCGCCCCATTTCTTATTGTACTTGACCAAATAATTGTTTTGTAAAGCAAAGCGCCTTTCTAGTGCACTGTGGACCAAAAGATTATGGAGTATATCATCAAATTTTGGAGGATCAATTTTCCTCCAATGTGCTGCTATGGAGTTTTTCACTACTAATAGAATGTGTGCTATCATAAGGTTCGATGAAAAATCTAGATGTTCCAGATCTAGGAGCAAAAGAGCCATACAGGGAGATATATCTAACCTTCTACCTAAAAATGTATTTATATGAGCCGAAACCTCTCTCCATAAGCTTCTAAGGTTTGGGCATCCCCAGAATATGTGGAATAAATTCCCTACCGATCCACACTCTCTCCAGCATAAGTTGGAAGTGCCACGATTTATAAAAAACAATCTCGATGGAGTATAATACCATCTTGTGACTATTTTGTAGTACGATTCACGTAACGACATCGAGATTGTTGAGGTATAAGAAAGTTTGAGAGCATCTTGCCATTGTTCTAATGAAGGAGTTATGTTTAAGTCAGTCTCCCAGCGTTTCATAAATGTCGTTTTTAATATAACTGTATCTCTATTAAAAATTTTGTATATGTTTTTTAAATTCCAGACGCTTCTCTTTTCTAAGTTTCCCATGAATAAAGCCAATATATCCAAATTTAGTGGTTTAAGGTTAATGAGTTTTTTAATATGATCTTTAAGAACAATAAAGAAAAAGATTTCTGAAGAAGGGAGATTAAACTTTAATTTAATTTCGCTAAATGAAAGGAAAGTCCCATTATACAAGTCTCCTATTTTCTTAATGTTGCATGTAGACCAAATATCTGGAATTGAAAGCTTGTAAATGATTGATAATAAGGATAACGGTATATTATTCAATTGTCTTATTTTATTCCAATTCCTTCCCGGCCGAATAAAACTTTTCCAGGCCAAAAGTATAGCTTGAAATATGGGGTGTGAAGGTAAATTTTGCTTATAGCCAAGAATATTATTATAGAAAATATTATAAAGTAGGTTATTGTTACTTTGATTCTCTTCTAAAACCACCCACGCCGGAGACTTAGTTTGTTTAAACCAAAGGAGACTGGCTTTAATTAACAAGGCTTGGTAATATGCCGTAATATTCGGCAATCCCAAACCTCCATTTTCTTTGTTTTTATAAAGAACGTTTGAGGCAATTCTGGGTTTTTTATCATCCCAAATAAAAGAGTTAATTAACGCTTGGATTTTAGACAAATGGGCCGATGGGATATTAACAGGTAGGGTTCTGAATAAATATAATATTTTAGGCAAAATAAAAGACTTTACAGCCAGTATCCTTCCAAATAAGGATAGAGTAATTCGCTTAAAATTTGTAAAGTCTATAGTAATAGTTTTGATTAGGTTATTGATATTGAGTGGGATAATTGACTGGAATTTATTTGTCAATATTATCCCTAAATATCTGACTTCTTCCTCTTTTCCTGAGAAGTTTGAAAGACTCTCAAGCCGCTCTTTTTCCTGATAATTTAAATTAAAAGACAGAATCTTTGACTTTGAGTGATTGATTTTAAAATATGAAATATTCGAGAATTCCTTCAAATCTACCATCAATGCCGCAATAGAAATCTCTGGATCTAAAAGAGTCAATACTATGTCATCTGCGAACAAACTAATTTTAAAAGAACGCTGTAACATTTCTAGGCCATGGATATTTGGGTTAGATCTAATTTTTTCTGCTAATGGTTCTATTGCTAAAACAAATAGAAGTGGGGAAAGGGGACACCCCTGTCTCGTACCATTTGAGATAGAAAATAACTTTGACAGGTGGTTATTAGTATAAACTTTTGCGCATGGTTCTGAATATAAGGCCATAATCGAGGATATGAATGTATCATTAAATCCAAACTTCAAAAGTACCCTTCCAAGATAGTTCCAATCTAGCCTATCAAAAGCTTTCTCGGCGTCTAATGTGACCAGAACCGAAGGAACAGTAGAAAACTTTGCATCGTTCAATATATTCAAAATCCTTCTGGTCCCATCAGACGCCTGGCGACTCTCAACGAATCCAATCTGGTCATCTTTAACTAAGGAAGGTAGAATCTTCTTTAGTCTCTCGGCCCATATTTTTGAGTATAACTTGACATCCCCATTGATAAGTGAGATTGGCCTGTAACTTTGAACCCTATCAGGGTCCCCCCCTTCCTTAGGTATCATAACTATAGTCGCTTCCAACATTTCCTTTGGGAAGGAACCCTGACAGGAAGCCAAATTAAATACATTTACCAAATGGGGAGTCAAAAGCTGTTGAAAAGTCTTATAATACTCATTAATGAATCCATCAGGCCCTGGTGACTTCTGAGCCTTAAGTTTATTGATTGCATCAACGATTTCATCTGTGGAGATAGGCCTATTTATATGGTCTAAGTCCAGAGAATCAATCTGGGGAAGATTTAGTTTATCTAAGAATGCACCTATCGATGTAATATCGGGTTGCGGTGTATCAGAATCTGTAGATAGATTGTACAGACCTTGAAAATAATCTGCGAAGATGTTCGCAATGTCAGAAGGATGAGTTTTGATATCCCCACTATTGGATTTGACTCTAATTATCCTCTTACTAATCCTATCTTGTTTAAATCTTCTCATCATATAAGCAGTCGGTTTATTAATAGATGAATAAAGTTTGAATTTCGAGTTTTTGATAGCCGCGTCATATTCAGTCATAATTAAAATTTTCAATTCTTGTCTTAATTTCAAGATTTCTAATTGGACCTCCGAAGATGAAACCGATAAACTATGTTGAGAATCCTCTTTTAATTTTATTTGAGATTGGAGGTTTTTAATTTTCTGTCTCCTAATTTTCTTTAATTTGGATGAAAGTTGGATTAAGTGTCCCCTCAACACTGCCTTATGGGCGTTCCAGAGAATAAACTGGTTCACATCATCAATATCATTTTCTTTAAAAAAATTGGAAATTGTATCTGAAATAATTGTTCTATGTTCCGGATTTTTAAACAGAGAAGAATTGGCCTTCCAAAGGAATGTATTTTCTGAGTATGCTCCTATTTCAAATTCCGCTATAATGGGAACATGATCCGATATAGATTTCCCCAAAATATTGACACTTTTAAATTTGGAGATAGCAAAAACATCAGTAAGTATTAAATCTATTCTAGACGATGTCTTGTGCGTATCTGAGTAGTGGGTATATTCGCGTGAGGAAGTGTTCAAACAGCGAAATATATCAAAGAACTCATGTGAAACTAACCAGTTGTTAAGGGAAGGTGCTTTATAACGGACCAGAGAAGAGGAATCCATTTTGCTATCAGGGACTATATTGAAATCTCCCGCGAGTATAATCATCCCTCTCCTAACTTTGTCGATCTTGCCCATTAACCTGTTCAGATATGATATAGTCTTTTTGTTTGGTGCATATATATTGACTATTGTGCAGAGTGTATGATTTAAATGGCAGACTAAAATATGGTACCTCCCTTGTGGGTCTATAAATTCTTCTATCAACTCAAATGGGATATTGTTTTTTATGAGCGTAATAACCCCCGCTTTCTTTTTTCCTTGAAGAGATTGGAACATGTGTGAGAATTTCTTATCCTGAAAATAAGGATGATTTCCCCTGGCAAACTTAACTTCTTGCAGACAAACAATGTCTGCTTTATTGTATTCAATTTCCTTCCATAGAGCATGTCTCTTATAAGGGATATTTAAACCCCTAACATTAAAGGATAGAATTTTAAGTTTCATGCTATTCCTACTTTAATACAAGAGAAAAGGTAGACCGAATCCAAGCGAGACCTTTGATAAACACACAACCGGTACCAAACAGTAGAAATGTAACTACAATACAAATAAAGTATAAAGAACAAATAAAATCAGAAATAAAAAAATTCAAAAATAAACTCAAATGAGTTTCCCTGGAGGAATCCAATCTAGAAGGATTCTCACCTAGTTTGGGGTTAAAAAAAAAGTGGTTAACACTTCTACCCAAACACCTATATTTTTATGAAATCTTCCCATTTTTAAGGATCATGAAGGCACCAAAGAGAGTAGCACGAGAAAAGAAAAAAAAAATAACTATGTCCTATTACTAATAAGCTCAACCAATACCATCTTGAAATGATTGGACAAATAACATAGCTTCATCTGGCGTGAAAAAAGGAATTGTTTTCCCTCTATACCAGACCAAAAGTTTAGCAGGGAAGCCCCATCTGTACGAGATCCCAAGATCCTTTATTTTTGCGTTTACTTCTCTAAAAGATCTCCTAAAATCCATAGTTGCCTTGGAAAAATCTCCGAAAACCTTTATGTTGGCGTAGGGATCTGGAAAACTTCCACTATCTCTAATGTAAGATAATATTTTTTCCTTAGTTTCATAATAGTGCATATGAAGGATAGTGTCTCTTGGCTTATCAACGGACAGGCCTCTAGGACGGGGAATGCGATGAATTCTATCAATCCTAAATTCCGAGACCGGTAAGTCAGGAAGAGCCTTTCTAAATATAGTTTTTGTGTATCCCAAAAGGTCATCCTGCAAAATATTCTCAGGGATGCCTCTAATTTTAAGGTTGTTCCTCCTACTTCTATCCTCCACATCCATCAACTTAGTCTTCAGTGTCTGTAATTCCATTTTGAGTTCGGAGTTCTGTTTGAGTAAGGTATCCGTTTTGTTTTCAACTACCAAGATTCTATTTTCACTCTTTTCTAATCTCTGGGTAAAGGTTTTACTTATTTCGCTAAGTGTCTTATTCTGATCTTCAAACCCCCGAGTAATAGATTCATTAAACATTTTACAGAATCTGGCCATAAAACCTTCTGTCACTCCTTTCTCGGAAGCTAGGAGTTCATCTGGTTCAATGGGAGCGAATCCTTTTTGTGAAATCTGTGGTGATAACGAACGATCTTTTTTAGAACGCTGTCTATTAGGACTGCTGTCCGGTGAGGAATAATCTGAATTATCCTCAGCTCCAGCTGTAATCGATCTCCTTTCATCGTCCCTTGAGTTAGGACCTTTTCTTTTGGTAGACCTAGAAGTGTCCATTTCCTCGAGATTAAGTTCCTTATTTATGGGAATCTGTATGGGAGGATTTAAGTCTAAATTTTTACTTTCTACTTCCTTCTTTGAAGGTTTATTTGGGGGCGTTATGGGAGGTTGAGTATTCTGTGGGTCTCTTTTTAATGGAGACCTTGATTTAATAGGACTTAGTAGATTAGGTAAATCTTCAAAGGTCCTATTATATGACTTATTTTGATTTTGTTTTCCCTTTTGATTTTTATTTGCGGAAGGTTCATTAAGTTTAAAAACAGATTTAAATTTAGCTCCCCCTCCTGCCATCATATCAACTGAAGTGGCTTAATTTACAGAGTATTGATACCAAATTTTAGTATGGCTATCCTTAATAGTTATTAATTAGTACTAAAAAAAGGGTCAGAAAACTTATCAGAGTTTTACAACAGCACAATAACAATTGGTGTAAATTTTTCTCATAAACAGCCGTCTTCTGTACATATGAAATACTTTAGTACTGTTAATAAAGTATAAACCTGCTGCCTCTTTAATTTTTCTACTTTCTTTAAAAAAAAAAATTAACAGAGCTAAACCAAGATCTCCCCCTTTCTCCTCCCCAAATTAGCAAGAGTATTGGAGAGACATCAAATTTGCCAATTATCAGCAGGTTACTGTATATCTGATCCTTCCCCCTATGACCAAATTTTTAATTGAGCTCCAAAAACTTTTGGAGCAACTTCACAAAATCCTCCCCACGCCTTTCCCCAGACAGTAACAACAATATTAATATATATATATATATATATATGAGACAATAGAAAAAGCCGATTTTCTATATCTGTATATGTAATTCACCCCTTTGCTTCCTCAATCAACTATATTTTCTAATGTGACCAGATAAAACTAGATTATAGACTAATACCAGCAGATATCCAATTTGTACTCCACTTACTCTAATAGATAAACAGATAGGACATGAAGGCTTCACAAATCTTCCACCAAAGCGCTGCAGCCACGGTGAAAGACCCCCAAGAGATACTTATAGCAGATCCTCTTCGAACCTCGATGTCTTTCAGGGTCCGAAAAACAAGTTGTCTGCAAAGGTCCGATCTCCAGAAGAGCCCAGAAGTCCAAGGGCCACAGCGGGTCCAAGCGTCGGAAGCCGCTGTCAATCACTTCCTTCTTCTATGCTTCTAACCCCGCCGAGGATTTTAGGCTAGATCTCCTCCAATCTTCAATGGATTCCGGTATACCAGGGCTCAAATCACTCCAAACGTAATCCCAGACCTCCTCCAACAGGCTCCCCGATGATCCGGACCACGACCGTTGCACCGTTCCCGAAAAAACCGCGGCGGGTCTATGAATGCGGCACCCGTTGATGTTAGGCTCCAAGTCTTGTAGCTCCGTCCTCCTTCTCCGTCTCAGCTCCAAGCCAAAACCAGAACCAAATCTCCAGAAACTCCCAAAAGTCCAGGAGCTATGTCAGGACCAAGCGCCGGCAACCGCAGGAGGCAAGCGCCAGCAGCCGCTGTCAATCACCCTCCTGCTTCTATGAGCCCCGCCGAGGATTTTAAGCTATAACTTTTCCAATCCTCCACGTATCCTGGTGTGCCAGGGCTTAAACTGTTCCAAATGTGGCCCCAAATCACCTCCAACAGGCTCCCACAGGATCCCGACCACCACTGAAGTACCGCACCTGAAAAACCGCGGCGGGTCTGTAAATGCAGCAGCTGCTGATGTCACGCTCCAAGTCCTGCAGCTCCGTACCTTCTCCACCTCCGTATCAATATGCAGCGACAGTTCTCTTCTCCCTATCAGCGTTTTCCTCCCCTTCACAGGATAAGGGAAGAGTCCGGTTCCTTTGATCTTCAAGGCGCTCCTCTCATAGGCCTCTCTCCTCTTCGGCAGGCAGGCAGCAGCGGCAGTATATAACACTGACCTCGGTCTCCAAGAATCTGGCTGTCCACCAACCCTCCCAGCCTCAAAGGCAGGTCTCCGGGAGATAGACAGTCTTTCAAGCTATCTCTCTTTCTCCTGCTCCTGCAAGCTTAGCCGCCGGCTCTCCCGCTCTGTCCAGCGCGGGAAAACACCCCCGCCTCTTCTTTATAGCTGTAGCTCCGCTGTTTCTGGCTTAATTCTCACGTTCTTGGTGTCAAAACGATCCCAATAACATCCGGATTCTTATAGCAGATAAAAATTCTTGTTTGAAAGATTTCTGTCGCTTCTATGTCGCTTATCACAGGCAGATGAGCAGGAGCCCCGAGCAAACACGTCCTCACTCCTTCATGCTCAGGCCACGCCCCCCCAAACTCATGCTTTTAGAGACTTGTTTGGGCTCATGAGAGGAGTAGAAAAACATCAAAAATTTCAGTCCTGCATGATTCTACCAAGAAATGTGTGTTCATTGAAACCGCTGGTTTTTGATAGTTTGGGCTCTATTGAATAATGAATGTTTTGAATTTTCTCCAAAAGTAAAGTAGTTGCAAACTCATCCTTTTAGAAACTTGTTTGGGCTGTTGAGAGGAGTAAAAAACCATCAAAAATTTCAATCCTGCATGATTCTACCAAGAAATGTGATTCTTCATTCAAAACGCTGGTTTTTGCTATTGGGCTCTATTGAATAATGAATGTTTTGAATTTTCTCCAAAAGTAAAGTAGTTGCAAACTCATGCTTTTAGAGACTTGTTTGGGCTCATGAGAGGAGTAGAAAAACATCAAAAATTTCAGTCCTGCATGATTCTACCAAGAAATGTGTGTTCATTGAAACCGCTGGTTTTTGATAGTTTGGGCCCTATTGAATAATGAATGTTTTGAATTTTCTCCAAAAGTAAAGTAGTTGCAAACTCATCCTTTTAGAAACTTGTTTGGGCTGTTGAAAGGAGTAAAAAACCATCAAAAATTTCAATCCTGCATGATTCTACCAAGAAATGTGATTCTTCATTCAAAACGCTGGTTTTTGCTATTGGGCTCTATTGAATAATGAATGTTTTGAATTTTCTCCAAAAGTAAAGTAGTTGCAAACTCATGCTTTTAGAGACTTGTTTGGGCTCATGAGAGGAGTAGAAAAACATCAAAAATTTCAGTCCTGCATGATTCTACCAAGAAATGTGTGTTCATTGAAACCGCTGGTTTTTGATAGTTTGGGCCCTATTGAATAATGAATGTTTTGAATTTTCTCCAAAAGTAAAGTAGTTGCAAACTCATCCTTTTAGAAACTTGTTTGGGCTGTTGAGAGGAGTAAAAAACCATCAAAAATTTCAATCCTGCATGATTCTACCAAGAAATGTGATTCTTCATTCAAAACGCTGGTTTTTGCTATTGGGCTCTATTGAATAATGAATGTTTTGAATTTTCTCCAAAAGTAAAGTAGTTGCAAACTCATGCTTTTAGAGACTTGTTTGGGCTCATGAGATGAGTAGAAAAACATCAAAAATTTCAGTCCTGCATGATTCTACCAAGACATGTGTGTTCATTGAAACGGCTGGTTTTTGATAGTTTGGGCCCTATTGAATAATGAATGTTTTGAATTTTCTCCAAAAGTAAAGTAGTTGCAAACTCATCCTTTTAGAAACTTGTTTGGGCTGTGGAGAGGAGTAAAAAACCATCAAAAATTTCAATCCTGCATGATTCTACCAAGAAATGTGATTCTTCATTCAAAACGCTGGTTTTTGCTATTGGGCTCTATTGAATAATGAATGTTTTGAATTTTCTCCAAAAGTAAAGTAGTTGCAAACTCATGCTTTTAGAGACTTGTTTGGGCTCATGAGAGGAGTAGAAAAACATCAAGAATTTCAGTCCTGCATGATTCTACCAAGAAATGTGTGTTCATTGAAACCGCTGGTTTTTGATAGTTTGGGCCCTATTGAATAATGAATGTTTTGAATTTTCTCCAAAAGTAAAGTAGTTGCAAACTCATGCTTTTAGAGACTTGTTTGGGCTCATGAGAGGAGTAGAAAAACATCAAAAATTTCAGTCCTGCATGATTCTACCAAGAAATGTGTGTTCATTGAAACCGCTGGTTTTTGATAGTTTGGGCTCTATTGAATAATGAATGTTTTGAATTTTCTCCAAAAGTAAAGTAGTTGCAAACTCATCCTTTTAGAAACTTGTTTGGGCTGTTGAGAGGAGTAAAAAACCATCAAAAATTTCAATCCTGCATGATTCTACCAAGAAATGTGATTCTTCATTCAAAACGCTGGTTTTTGCTATTGGGCTCTATTGAATAATGAATGTTTTGAATTTTCTCCAAAAGTAAAGTAGTTGCAAACTCATGCTTTTAGAGACTTGTTTGGGCTCATGAGATGAGTAGAAAAACATCAAAAATTTCAGTCCTGCATGATTCTACCAAGACATGTGTGTTCATTGAAACGGCTGGTTTTTGATAGTTTGGGCCCTATTGAATAATGAATGTTTTGAATTTTCTCCAAAAGTAAAGTAGTTGCAAACTCATCCTTTTAGAAACTTGTTTGGGCTGTTGAGAGGAGTAAAAAACCATCAAAAATTTCAATCCTGCATGATTCTACCAAGAAATGTGATTCTTCATTCAAAACGCTGGTTTTTGCTATTGGGCTCTATTGAATAATGAATGTTTTGAATTTTCTCCAAAAGTAAAGTAGTTGCAAACTCATCCTTTTAGAAACTTGTTTGGGCTGTTGAGAGGAGTAAAAAACCATCAAAAATTTCAATCCTGCATGATTCTACCAAGAAATGTGATTCTTCATTCAAAACGCTGGTTTTTGCTATTGGGCTCTATTGAATAATGAATGTTTTGAATTTTCTCCAAAAGTAAAGTAGTTGCAAACTCATGCTTTTAGAGACTTGTTTAGGCTCATGAGATGAGTAGAAAAACATCAAAAATTTCAGTCCTGCATGATTCTACCAAGACATGTGTGTTCATTGAAACTGCTGGTTTTTGATAGTTTTGGCCCTATTGAATAATGAATGTTTTGAATTTTCTCCAAAAGTAAAGTAGTTGCAAACTCATCCTTTTAGAAACTTGTTTGGGCTGTTGAGAGGAGTAAAAAACCATCAAAAATTTCAATCCTGCATGATTCTACCAAGAAATGTGTGTTCATTCAAACCGCTGGTTTTTGATAGTTTGGGCCCTATTGAATAATGAATGTTTTGAATTTTCTCCAAAAGTAAAGTAGTTGCAAACTCATGCTTTTAGAGACTTGTTTGGGCTCATGAGAGGAGTAGAAAAACATCAAAAATTTCAGTCCTGCATGATTCTACCAAGAAATGTGTGTTCATTGAAACCGCTGGTTTTTGATAGTTTGGGCTCGATTGAATAATGAATGTTTTGAATTTTCTCCAAAAGTAAAGTAGTTGCAAACTCATCCTTTTAGAAACTTGTTTGGGCTGTTGAGAGGAGTAAAAAACCATCAAAAATTTCAATCCTGCATGATTCTACCAAGAAATGTGATTCTTCATTCAAAACGCTGGTTTTTGCTATTGGGCTCTATTGAATAATGAATGTTTTGAATTTTCTCCAAAAGTAAAGTAGTTGCAAACTCATGCTTTTAGAGACTTGTTTGGGCTCATGAGAGGAGTAGAAAAACATCAAAAATTTCAGTCCTGCATGATTCTACCAAGAAATGTGTGTTCATTGAAACCGCTGGTTTTTGATAGTTTGGGCCCTATTGAATAATGAATGTTTTGAATTTTCTCCAAAAGTAAAGTAGTTGCAAACTCATCCTTTTAGAAACTTGTTTGGGCTGTTGAGAGGAGTAAAAAACCATCAAAAATTTCAATCCTGCATGATTCTACCAAGAAATGTGATTCTTCATTCAAAACGCTGGTTTTTGCTATTGGGCTCTATTGAATAATGAATGTTTTGAATTTTCTCCAAAAGTAAAGTAGTTGCAAACTCATGCTTTTAGAGACTTGTTTGGGCTCATGAGAGGAGTAGAAAAACATCAAAAATTTCAGTCCTGCATGATTCTACCAAGAAATGTGTGTTCATTGAAACCGCTGGTTTTTGATAGTTTGGGCCCTATTGAATAATGAATGTTTTCAATTTTCTCCAAAAGTAAAGTAGTTGCAAACTCATCCTTTTAGAAACTTGTTTGGGCTGTTGAGAGGAGTAAAAAACCATCAAAAATTTCAATCCTGCATGATTCTACCAAGAAATGTGATTCTTCATTCAAAACGCTGGTTTTTGCTATTGGGCTCTATTGAATAATGAATGTTTTGAATTTTCTCCAAAAGTAAAGTAGTTGCAAACTCATGCTTTTAGAGACTTGTTTGGGCTCATGAGATGAGTAGAAAAACATCAAAAATTTCAGTCCTGCATGATTCTACCAAGACATGTGTGTTCATTGAAACGGCTGGTTTTTGATAGTTTGGGCCCTATTGAATAATGAATGTTTTGAATTTTCTCCAAAAGTAAAGTAGTTGCAAACTCATCCTTTTAGAAACTTGTTTGGGCTGTGGAGAGGAGTAAAAAACCATCAAAAATTTCAATCCTGCATGATTCTACCAAGAAATGTGATTCTTCATTCAAAACGCTGGTTTTTGCTATTGGGCTCTATTGAATAATGAATGTTTTGAATTTTCTCCAAAAGTAAAGTAGTTGCAAACTCATGCTTTTAGAGACTTGTTTGGGCTCATGAGAGGAGTAGAAAAACATCAAGAATTTCAGTCCTGCATGATTCTACCAAGAAATGTGTGTTCATTGAAACCGCTGGTTTTTGATAGTTTGGGCCCTATTGAATAATGAATGTTTTGAATTTTCTCCAAAAGTAAAGTAGTTGCAAACTCATGCTTTTAGAGACTTGTTTGGGCTCATGAGAGGAGTAGAAAAACATCAAAAATTTCAGTCCTGCATGATTCTACCAAGAAATGTGTGTTCATTGAAACCGCTGGTTTTTGATAGTTTGGGCTCTATTGAATAATGAATGTTTTGAATTTTCTCCAAAAGTAAAGTAGTTGCAAACTCATCCTTTTAGAAACTTGTTTGGGCTGTTGAGAGGAGTAAAAAACCATCAAAAATTTCAATCCTGCATGATTCTACCAAGAAATGTGATTCTTCATTCAAAACGCTGGTTTTTGCTATTGGGCTCTATTGAATAATGAATGTTTTGAATTTTCTCCAAAAGTAAAGTAGTTGCAAACTCATGCTTTTAGAGACTTGTTTGGGCTCATGAGATGAGTAGAAAAACATCAAAAATTTCAGTCCTGCATGATTCTACCAAGACATGTGTGTTCATTGAAACGGCTGGTTTTTGATAGTTTGGGCCCTATTGAATAATGAATGTTTTGAATTTTCTCCAAAAGTAAAGTAGTTGCAAACTCATCCTTTTAGAAACTTGTTTGGGCTGTTGAGAGGAGTAAAAAACCATCAAAAATTTCAATCCTGCATGATTCTACCAAGAAATGTGATTCTTCATTCAAAACGCTGGTTTTTGCTATTGGGCTCTATTGAATAATGAATGTTTTGAATTTTCTCCAAATGTAAAGTAGTTGCAAACTCATCCTTTTAGAAACTTGTTTGGGCTGTTGAGAGGAGTAAAAAACCATCAAAAATTTCAATCCTGCATGATTCTACCAAGAAATGTGATTCTTCATTCAAAACGCTGGTTTTTGCTATTGGGCTCTATTGAATAATGAATGTTTTGAATTTTCTCCAAAAGTAAAGTAGTTGCAAACTCATGCTTTTAGAGACTTGTTTGGGCTCATGAGATGAGTAGAAAAACATCAAAAATTTCAGTCCTGCATGATTCTACCAAGACATGTGTGTTCATTGAAACTGCTGGTTTTTGATAGTTTTGGCCCTATTGAATAATGAATGTTTTGAATTTTCTCCAAAAGTAAAGTAGTTGCAAACTCATCCTTTTAGAAACTTGTTTGGGCTGTTGAGAGGAGTAAAAAACCATCAAAAATTTCAATCCTGCATGATTCTACCAAGAAATGTGTGTTCATTCAAACCGCTGGTTTTTGATAGTTTGGGCCCTATTGAATAATGAATGTTTTGAATTTTCTCCAAAAGTAAAGTAGTAGCAAACTCATGCTTTTAGAGACTTGTTTGGGCTCATGAGAGGAGTAGAAAAACATCAAAAATTTCAGTCCTGCATGATTCTACCAAGAAATGTGTGTTCATTGAAACCGCTGGTTTTTGATAGTTTGGGCTCTATTGAATAATGAATGTTTTGAATTTTCTCCAAAAGTAAAGTAGTTGCAAACTCATCCTTTTAGAAACTTGTTTGGGCTGTTGAGAGGAGTAAAAAACCATCAAAAATTTCAATCCTGCATGATTCTACCAAGAAATGTGATTCTTCATTCAAAACGCTGGTTTTTGCTATTGGGCTCTATTGAATAATGAATGTTTTGAATTTTCTCCAAAAGTAAAGTAGTTGCAAACTCATGCTTTTAGAGACTTGTTTGGGCTCATGAGAGGAGTAGAAAAACATCAAAAATTTCAGTCCTGCATGATTCTACCAAGAAATGTGTGTTCATTGAAACCGCTGGTTTTTGATAGTTTGGGCCCTATTGAATAATGAATGTTTTGAATTTTCTCCAAAAGTAAAGTAGTTGCAAACTCATCCTTTTAGAAACTTGTTTGGGCTGTTGAAAGGAGTAAAAAACCATCAAAAATTTCAATCCTGCATGATTCTACCAAGAAATGTGATTCTTCATTCAAAACGCTGGTTTTTGCTATTGGGCTCTATTGAATAATGAATGTTTTGAATTTTCTCCAAAAGTAAAGTAGTTGCAAACTCATGCTTTTAGAGACTTGTTTGGGCTCATGAGAGGAGTAGAAAAACATCAAAAATTTCAGTCCTGCATGATTCTACCAAGAAATGTGTGTTCATTGAAACCGCTGGTTTTTGATAGTTTGGGCCCTATTGAATAATGAATGTTTTGAATTTTCTCCAAAAGTAAAGTAGTTGCAAACTCATCCTTTTAGAAACTTGTTTGGGCTGTTGAGAGGAGTAAAAAACCATCAAAAATTTCAATCCTGCATGATTCTACCAAGAAATGTGATTCTTCATTCAAAACGCTGGTTTTTGCTATTGGGCTCTATTGAATAATGAATGTTTTGAATTTTCTCCAAAAGTAAAGTAGTTGCAAACTCATGCTTTTAGAGACTTGTTTGGGCTCATGAGATGAGTAGAAAAACATCAAAAATTTCAGTCCTGCATGATTCTACCAAGACATGTGTGTTCATTGAAACGGCTGGTTTTTGATAGTTTGGGCCCTATTGAATAATGAATGTTTTGAATTTTCTCCAAAAGTAAAGTAGTTGCAAACTCATCCTTTTAGAAACTTGTTTGGGCTGTGGAGAGGAGTAAAAAACCATCAAAAATTTCAATCCTGCATGATTCTACCAAGAAATGTGATTCTTCATTCAAAACGCTGGTTTTTGCTATTGGGCTCTATTGAATAATGAATGTTTTGAATTTTCTCCAAAAGTAAAGTAGTTGCAAACTCATGCTTTTAGAGACTTGTTTGGGCTCATGAGAGGAGTAGAAAAACATCAAGAATTTCAGTCCTGCATGATTCTACCAAGAAATGTGTGTTCATTGAAACCGCTGGTTTTTGATAGTTTGGGCCCTATTGAATAATGAATGTTTTGAATTTTCTCCAAAAGTAAAGTAGTTGCAAACTCATGCTTTTAGAGACTTGTTTGGGCTCATGAGAGGAGTAGAAAAACATCAAAAATTTCAGTCCTGCATGATTCTACCAAGAAATGTGTGTTCATTGAAACCGCTGGTTTTTGATAGTTTGGGCTCTATTGAATAATGAATGTTTTGAATTTTCTCCAAAAGTAAAGTAGTTGCAAACTCATCCTTTTAGAAACTTGTTTGGGCTGTTGAGAGGAGTAAAAAACCATCAAAAATTTCAATCCTGCATGATTCTACCAAGAAATGTGATTCTTCATTCAAAACGCTGGTTTTTGCTATTGGGCTCTATTGAATAATGAATGTTTTGAATTTTCTCCAAAAGTAAAGTAGTTGCAAACTCATGCTTTTAGAGACTTGTTTGGGCTCATGAGATGAGTAGAAAAACATCAAAAATTTCAGTCCTGCATGATTCTACCAAGACATGTGTGTTCATTGAAACGGCTGGTTTTTGATAGTTTGGGCCCTATTGAATAATGAATGTTTTGAATTTTCTCCAAAAGTAAAGTAGTTGCAAACTCATCCTTTTAGAAACTTGTTTGGGCTGTTGAGAGGAGTAAAAAACCATCAAAAATTTCAATCCTGCATGATTCTACCAAGAAATGTGATTCTTCATTCAAAACGCTGGTTTTTGCTATTGGGCTCTATTGAATAATGAATGTTTTGAATTTTCTCCAAAAGTAAAGTAGTTGCAAACTCATCCTTTTAGAAACTTGTTTGGGCTGTTGAGAGGAGTAAAAAACCATCAAAAATTTCAATCCTGCATGATTCTACCAAGAAATGTGATTCTTCATTCAAAACGCTGGTTTTTGCTATTGGGCTCTATTGAATAATGAATGTTTTGAATTTTCTCCAAAAGTAAAGTAGTTGCAAACTCATGCTTTTAGAGACTTGTTTAGGCTCATGAGATGAGTAGAAAAACATCAAAAATTTCAGTCCTGCATGATTCTACCAAGACATGTGTGTTCATTGAAACTGCTGGTTTTTGATAGTTTTGGCCCTATTGAATAATGAATGTTTTGAATTTTCTCCAAAAGTAAAGTAGTTGCAAACTCATCCTTTTAGAAACTTGTTTGGGCTGTTGAGAGGAGTAAAAAACCATCAAAAATTTCAATCCTGCATGATTCTACCAAGAAATGTGTGTTCATTCAAACCGCTGGTTTTTGATAGTTTGGGCCCTATTGAATAATGAATGTTTTGAATTTTCTCCAAAAGTAAAGTAGTTGCAAACTCATGCTTTTAGAGACTTGTTTGGGCTCATGAGAGGAGTAGAAAAACATCAAAAATTTCAGTCCTGCATGATTCTACCAAGAAATGTGTGTTCATTGAAACCGCTGGTTTTTGATAGTTTGGGCTCGATTGAATAATGAATGTTTTGAATTTTCTCCAAAAGTAAAGTAGTTGCAAACTCATCCTTTTAGAAACTTGTTTGGGCTGTTGAGAGGAGTAAAAAACCATCAAAAATTTCAATCCTGCATGATTCTACCAAGAAATGTGATTCTTCATTCAAAACGCTGGTTTTTGCTATTGGGCTCTATTGAATAATGAATGTTTTGAATTTTCTCCAAAAGTAAAGTAGTTGCAAACTCATGCTTTTAGAGACTTGTTTGGGCTCATGAGAGGAGTAGAAAAACATCAAAAATTTCAGTCCTGCATGATTCTACCAAGAAATGTGTGTTCATTGAAACCGCTGGTTTTTGATAGTTTGGGCCCTATTGAATAATGAATGTTTTGAATTTTCTCCAAAAGTAAAGTAGTTGCAAACTCATCCTTTTAGAAACTTGTTTGGGCTGTTGAGAGGAGTAAAAAACCATCAAAAATTTCAATCCTGCATGATTCTACCAAGAAATGTGATTCTTCATTCAAAACGCTGGTTTTTGCTATTGGGCTCTATTGAATAATGAATGTTTTGAATTTTCTCCAAAAGTAAAGTAGTTGCAAACTCATGCTTTTAGAGACTTGTTTGGGCTCATGAGAGGAGTAGAAAAACATCAAAAATTTCAGTCCTGCATGATTCTACCAAGAAATGTGTGTTCATTGAAACCGCTGGTTTTTGATAGTTTGGGCCCTATTGAATAATGAATGTTTTCAATTTTCTCCAAAAGTAAAGTAGTTGCAAACTCATCCTTTTAGAAACTTGTTTGGGCTGTTGAGAGGAGTAAAAAACCATCAAAAATTTCAATCCTGCATGATTCTACCAAGAAATGTGATTCTTCATTCAAAACGCTGGTTTTTGCTATTGGGCTCTATTGAATAATGAATGTTTTGAATTTTCTCCAAAAGTAAAGTAGTTGCAAACTCATGCTTTTAGAGACTTGTTTGGGCTCATGAGATGAGTAGAAAAACATCAAAAATTTCAGTCCTGCATGATTCTACCAAGACATGTGTGTTCATTGAAACGGCTGGTTTTTGATAGTTTGGGCCCTATTGAATAATGAATGTTTTGAATTTTCTCCAAAAGTAAAGTAGTTGCAAACTCATCCTTTTAGAAACTTGTTTGGGCTGTGGAGAGGAGTAAAAAACCATCAAAAATTTCAATCCTGCATGATTCTACCAAGAAATGTGATTCTTCATTCAAAACGCTGGTTTTTGCTATTGGGCTCTATTGAATAATGAATGTTTTGAATTTTCTCCAAAAGTAAAGTAGTTGCAAACTCATGCTTTTAGAGACTTGTTTGGGCTCATGAGAGGAGTAGAAAAACATCAAGAATTTCAGTCCTGCATGATTCTACCAAGAAATGTGTGTTCATTGAAACCGCTGGTTTTTGATAGTTTGGGCCCTATTGAATAATGAATGTTTTGAATTTTCTCCAAAAGTAAAGTAGTTGCAAACTCATGCTTTTAGAGACTTGTTTGGGCTCATGAGAGGAGTAGAAAAACATCAAAAATTTCAGTCCTGCATGATTCTACCAAGAAATGTGTGTTCATTGAAACCGCTGGTTTTTGATAGTTTGGGCTCTATTGAATAATGAATGTTTTGAATTTTCTCCAAAAGTAAAGTAGTTGCAAACTCATCCTTTTAGAAACTTGTTTGGGCTGTTGAGAGGAGTAAAAAACCATCAAAAATTTCAATCCTGCATGATTCTACCAAGAAATGTGATTCTTCATTCAAAACGCTGGTTTTTGCTATTGGGCTCTATTGAATAATGAATGTTTTGAATTTTCTCCAAAAGTAAAGTAGTTGCAAACTCATGCTTTTAGAGACTTGTTTGGGCTCATGAGATGAGTAGAAAAACATCAAAAATTTCAGTCCTGCATGATTCTACCAAGACATGTGTGTTCATTGAAACGGCTGGTTTTTGATAGTTTGGGCCCTATTGAATAATGAATGTTTTGAATTTTCTCCAAAAGTAAAGTAGTTGCAAACTCATCCTTTTAGAAACTTGTTTGGGCTGTTGAGAGGAGTAAAAAACCATCAAAAATTTCAATCCTGCATGATTCTACCAAGAAATGTGATTCTTCATTCAAAACGCTGGTTTTTGCTATTGGGCTCTATTGAATAATGAATGTTTTGAATTTTCTCCAAAAGTAAAGTAGTTGCAAACTCATCCTTTTAGAAACTTGTTTGGGCTGTTGAGAGGAGTAAAAAACCATCAAAAATTTCAATCCTGCATGATTCTACCAAGAAATGTGATTCTTCATTCAAAACGCTGGTTTTTGCTATTGGGCTCTATTGAATAATGAATGTTTTGAATTTTCTCCAAAAGTAAAGTAGTTGCAAACTCATGCTTTTAGAGACTTGTTTGGGCTCATGAGATGAGTAGAAAAACATCAAAAATTTCAGTCCTGCATGATTCTACCAAGACATGTGTGTTCATTGAAACTGCTGGTTTTTGATAGTTTTGGCCCTATTGAATAATGAATGTTTTGAATTTTCTCCAAAAGTAAAGTAATTGCAAACTCATCCTTTTAGAAACTTGTTTGGGCTGTTGAGAGGAGTAAAAAACCATCAAAAATTTCACTCCTGCATGATTCTACCAAGAAATGTGTGTTCATTCAAACCGCTGGTTTTTGATAGTTTGGGCTCTATTGAATAATGAATGTTTTGAATTTTCTCCAAAAGTAAAGTAGTTGCAAACTCATCCTTTTAGAAACTTGTTTGGGCTGTTGAGAGGAGTAAAAAACCATCAAAAATTTCAATCCTGCATGATTCTACCAAGAAATGTGTGTTCATTCAAACCGCTGGTTTTTGATAGTTTGGGCTCTATTGAATAATGAATGTTTTGAATTTTCTCCAAAAGTAAAGTAGTTGCAAACTCATCCTTTTAGAAACTTGTTTGGGCTGTTGAGAGGAGTAAAAAACCATCAAAAATTTCAATCCTGCATGATTCTACCAAGAAATGTGATTCTTCATTCAAAACGCTGGTTTTTGCTATTGGGCTCTATTGAATAATGAATGTTTTGAATTTTCTCCAAAAGTAAAGTAGTTGCAAACTCATGCTTTTAGAGACTTGTTTGGGCTCATGAGATGAGTAGAAAAACATCAAAAATTTCAGTCCTGCATGATTCTACCAAGACATGTGTGTTCATTGAAACGGCTGGTTTTTGATAGTTTGGGCCCTATTGAATAATGAATGTTTTGAATTTTCTCCAAAAGTAAAGTAGTTGCAAACTCATCCTTTTAGAAACTTGTTTGGGCTGTTGAGAGGAGTAAAAAACCATCAAAAATTTCAATCCTGCATGATTCTACCAAGAAATGTGATTCTTCATTCAAAACGCTGGTTTTTGCTATTGGGCTCTATTGAATAATGAATGTTTTGAATTTTCTCCAAAAGTAAAGTAGTTGCAAACTCATCCTTTTAGAAACTTGTTTGGGCTGTTGAGAGGAGTAAAAAACCATCAAAAATTTCAATCCTGCATGATTCTACCAAGAAATGTGATTCTTCATTCAAAACGCTGGTTTTTGCTATTGGGCTCTATTGAATAATGAATGTTTTGAATTTTCTCCAAAAGTAAAGTAGTTGCAAACTCATGCTTTTAGAGACTTGTTTGGGCTCATGAGATGAGTAGAAAAACATCAAAAATTTCAGTCCTGCATGATTCTACCAAGACATGTGTGTTCATTGAAACTGCTGGTTTTTGATAGTTTTGGCCCTATTGAATAATGAATGTTTTGAATTTTCTCCAAAAGTAAAGTAGTTGCAAACTCATCCTTTTAGAAACTTGTTTGGGCTGTTGAGAGGAGTAAAAAACCATCAAAAATTTCAATCCTGCATGATTCTACCAAGAAATGTGTGTTCATTCAAACCGCTGGTTTTTGATAGTTTGGGCCCTATTGAATAATGAATGTTTTGAATTTTCTCCAAAAGTAAAGTAGTTGCAAACTCATGCTTTTAGAGACTTGTTTGGGCTCATGAGAGGAGTAGAAAAACATCAAAAATTTCAGTCCTGCATGATTCTACCAAGAAATGTGTGTTCATTGAAACCGCTGGTTTTTGATAGTTTGGGCTCTATTGAATAATGAATGTTTTGAATTTTCTCCAAAAGTAAAGTAGTTGCAAACTCATCCTTTTAGAAACTTGTTTGGGCTGTTGAGAGGAGTAAAAAACCATCAAAAATTTCAATCCTGCATGATTCTACCAAGAAATGTGATTCTTCATTCAAAACGCTGGTTTTTGCTATTGGGCTCTATTGAATAATGAATGTTTTGAATTTTCTCCAAAAGTAAAGTAGTTGCAAACTCATGCTTTTAGAGACTTGTTTGGGCTCATGAGAGGAGTAGAAAAACATCAAAAATTTCAGTCCTGCATGATTCTACCAAGAAATGTGTGTTCATTGAAACCGCTGGTTTTTGATAGTTTGGGCCCTATTGAATAATGAATGTTTTGAATTTTCTCCAAAAGTAAAGTAGTTGCAAACTCATCCTTTTAGAAACTTGTTTGGGCTGTTGAGAGGAGTAAAAAACCATCAAAAATTTCAATCCTGCATGATTCTACCAAGAAATGTGATTCTTCATTCAAAACGCTGGTTTTTGCTATTGGGCTCTATTGAATAATGAATGTTTTGAATTTTCTCCAAAAGTAAAGTAGTTGCAAACTCATGCTTTTAGAGACTTGTTTGGGCTCATGAGAGGAGTAGAAAAACATCAAAAATTTCAGTCCTGCATGATTCTACCAAGAAATGTGTGTTCATTGAAACCGCTGGTTTTTGATAGTTTGGGCCCTATTGAATAATGAATGTTTTCAATTTTCTCCAAAAGTAAAGTAGTTGCAAACTCATCCTTTTAGAAACTTGTTTGGGCTGTTGAGAGGAGTAAAAAACCATCAAAAATTTCAATCCTGCATGATTCTACCAAGAAATGTGATTCTTCATTCAAAACGCTGGTTTTTGCTATTGGGCTCTATTGAATAATGAATGTTTTGAATTTTCTCCAAAAGTAAAGTAGTTGCAAACTCATGCTTTTAGAGACTTGTTTGGGCTCATGAGATGAGTAGAAAAACATCAAAAATTTCAGTCCTGCATGATTCTACCAAGACATGTGTGTTCATTGAAACGGCTGGTTTTTGATAGTTTGGGCCCTATTGAATAATGAATGTTTTGAATTTTCTCCAAAAGTAAAGTAGTTGCAAACTCATCCTTTTAGAAACTTGTTTGGGCTGTGGAGAGGAGTAAAAAACCATCAAAAATTTCAATCCTGCATGATTCTACCAAGAAATGTGATTCTTCTTTCAAAACGCTGGTTTTTGCTATTGGGCTCTATTGAATAATGAATGTTTTGAATTTTCTCCAAAAGTAAAGTAGTTGCAAACTCATGCTTTTAGAGACTTGTTTGGGCTCATGAGAGGAGTAGAAAAACATCAAGAATTTCAGTCCTGCATGATTCTACCAAGAAATGTGTGTTCATTGAAACCGCTGGTTTTTGATAGTTTGGGCCCTATTGAATAATGAATGTTTTGAATTTTCTCCAAAAGTAAAGTAGTTGCAAACTCATCCTTTTAGAAACTTGTTTGGGCTGTTGAGAGGAGAAAAAAACCATCAAAAATTTCAATCCTGCATGATTCTACCAAGAAATGTGATTCTTCATTCAAAACGCTGGTTTTTGCTATTGGGCTCTATTGAATAATGAATGTTTTGAATTTTCTCCAAAAGTAAAGTAGTTGCAAACTCATCCTTTTAGAAACTTGTTTGGGCTGTTGAGAGGAGTAAAAAACCATCAAAAATTTCAATCCTGCATGATTCTACCAAGAAATGTGATTCTTCATTCAAAACGCTGGTTTTTGCTATTGGGCTCTATTGAATAATGAATGTTTTGAATTTTCTCCAAAAGTAAAGTAGTTGCAAACTGATGCTTTTAGAGACTTGTTTGGGCTCATGAGATGAGTAGAAAAACATCAAAAATTTCAGTCCTGCATGATTCTACCAAGACATGTGTGTTCATTGAAACTGCTGGTTTTTGATAGTTTTGGCCCTATTGAATAATGAATGTTTTGAATTTTCTCCAAAAGTAAAGTAGTTGCAAACTCATCCTTTTAGAAACTTGTTTGGGCTGTTGAGAGGAGTAAAAAACCATCAAAAATTTCACTCCTGCATGATTCTACCAAGAAATGTGTGTTCATTCAAACCGCTGGTTTTTGATAGTTTGGGCTCTATTGAATAATGAATGTTTTGAATTTTCTCCAAAAGTAAAGTAGTTGCAAACTCATCCTTTTAGAAACTTGTTTGGGCTGTTGAGAGGAGTAAAAAACCATCAAAAATTTCAATCCTGCATGATTCTACCAAGAAATGTGTGTTCATTCAAACCGCTGGTTTTTGATAGTTTGGGCTCTATTGAATAATGAATGTTTTGAATTTTCTCCAAAAGTAAAGTAGTTGCAAACTCATCCTTTTAGAAACTTGTTTGGGCTGTTGAGAGGAGTAAAAAACCATCAAAAATTTCAATCCTGCATGATTCTACCAAGAAATGTGATTCTTCATTCAAAACGCTGGTTTTTGCTATTGGGCTCTATTGAATAATGAATGTTTTGAATTTTCTCCAAAAGTAAAGTAGTTGCAAACTCATGCTTTTAGAGACTTGTTTGGGCTCATGAGATGAGTAGAAAAACATCAAAAATTTCAGTCCTGCATGATTCTACCAAGACATGTGTGTTCATTGAAACGGCTGGTTTTTGATAGTTTGGGCCCTATTGAATAATGAATGTTTTGAATTTTCTCCAAAAGTAAAGTAGTTGCAAACTCATCCTTTTAGAAACTTGTTTGGGCTGTTGAGAGGAGTAAAAAACCATCAAAAATTTCAATCCTGCATGATTCTACCAAGAAATGTGATTCTTCATTCAAAACGCTGGTTTTTGCTATTGGGCTCTATTGAATAATGAATGTTTTGAATTTTCTCCAAAAGTAAAGTAGTTGCAAACTCATCCTTTTAGAAACTTGTTTGGGCTGTTGAGAGGAGTAAAAAACCATCAAAAATTTCAATCCTGCATGATTCTACCAAGAAATGTGATTCTTCATTCAAAACGCTGGTTTTTGCTATTGGGCTCTATTGAATAATGAATGTTTTGAATTTTCTCCAAAAGTAAAGTAGTTGCAAACTCATGCTTTTAGAGACTTGTTTGGGCTCATGAGATGAGTAGAAAAACATCAAAAATTTCAGTCCTGCATGATTCTACCAAGACATGTGTGTTCATTGAAACTGCTGGTTTTTGATAGTTTTGGCCCTATTGAATAATGAATGTTTTGAATTTTCTCCAAAAGTAAAGTAGTTGCAAACTCATCCTTTTAGAAACTTGTTTGGGCTGTTGAGAGGAGTAAAAAACCATCAAAAATTTCAATCCTGCATGATTCTACCAAGAAATGTGTGTTCATTCAAACCGCTGGTTTTTGATAGTTTGGGCCCTATTGAATAATGAATGTTTTGAATTTTCTCCAAAAGTAAAGTAGTTGCAAACTCATGCTTTTAGAGACTTGTTTGGGCTCATGAGAGGAGTAGAAAAACATCAAAAATTTCAGTCCTGCATGATTCTACCAAGAAATGTGTGTTCATTGAAACCGCTGGTTTTTGATAGTTTGGGCTCTATTGAATAATGAATGTTTTGAATTTTCTCCAAAAGTAAAGTAGTTGCAAACTCATCCTTTTAGAAACTTGTTTGGGCTGTTGAGAGGAGTAAAAAACCATCAAAAATTTCAATCCTGCATGATTCTACCAAGAAATGTGATTCTTCATTCAAAACGCTGGTTTTTGCTATTGGGCTCTATTGAATAATGAATGTTTTGAATTTTCTCCAAAAGTAAAGTAGTTGCAAACTCATGCTTTTAGAGACTTGTTTGGGCTCATGAGAGGAGTAGAAAAACATCAAAAATTTCAGTCCTGCATGATTCTACCAAGAAATGTGTGTTCATTGAAACCGCTGGTTTTTGATAGTTTGGGCCCTATTGAATAATGAATGTTTTGAATTTTCTCCAAAAGTAAAGTAGTTGCAAACTCATCCTTTTAGAAACTTGTTTGGGCTGTTGAGAGGAGTAAAAAACCATCAAAAATTTCAATCCTGCATGATTCTACCAAGAAATGTGATTCTTCATTCAAAACGCTGGTTTTTGCTATTGGGCTCTATTGAATAATGAATGTTTTGAATTTTCTCCAAAAGTAAAGTAGTTGCAAACTCATGCTTTTAGAGACTTGTTTGGGCTCATGAGAGGAGTAGAAAAACATCAAAAATTTCAGTCCTGCATGATTCTACCAAGAAATGTGTGTTCATTGAAACCGCTGGTTTTTGATAGTTTGGGCCCTATTGAATAATGAATGTTTTCAATTTTCTCCAAAAGTAAAGTAGTTGCAAACTCATCCTTTTAGAAACTTGTTTGGGCTGTTGAGAGGAGTAAAAAACCATCAAAAATTTCAATCCTGCATGATTCTACCAAGAAATGTGATTCTTCATTCAAAACGCTGGTTTTTGCTATTGGGCTCTATTGAATAATGAATGTTTTGAATTTTCTCCAAAAGTAAAGCAGTTGCAAACTCATGCTTTTAGAGACTTGTTTGGGCTCATGAGATGAGTAGAAAAACATCAAAAATTTCAGTCCTGCATGATTCTACCAAGACATGTGTGTTCATTGAAACGGCTGGTTTTTGATAGTTTGGGCCCCATTGAATAATGAATGTTTTGAATTTTCTCCAAAAGTAAAGTAGTTGCAAACTCATCCTTTTAGAAACTTGTTTGGGCTGTGGAGAGGAGTAAAAAACCATCAAAAATTTCAATCCTGCATGATTCTACCAAGAAATGTGATTCTTCATTCAAAACGCTGGTTTTTGCTATTGGGCTCTATTGAATAATGAATGTTTTGAATTTTCTCCAAAAGTAAAGTAGTTGCAAACTCATGCTTTTAGAGACTTGTTTGGGCTCATGAGAGGAGTAGAAAAACATCAAGAATTTCAGTCCTGCATGATTCTACCAAGAAATGTGTGTTCATTGAAACCGCTGGTTTTTGATAGTTTGGGCCCTATTGAATAATGAATGTTTTGAATTTTCTCCAAAAGTAAAGTAGTTGCAAACTCATGCTTTTAGAGACTTGTTTGGGCTCATGAGAGGAGTAGAAAAACATCAAAAATTTCAGTCCTGCATGATTCTACCAAGAAATGTGTGTTCATTGAAACCGCTGGTTTTTGATAGTTTGGGCTCTATTGAATAATGAATGTTTTGAATTTTCTCCAAAAGTAAAGTAGTTGCAAACTCATCCTTTTAGAAACTTGTTTGGGCTGTTGAGAGGAGTAAAAAACCATCAAAAATTTCAATCCTGCATGATTCTACCAAGAAATGTGATTCTTCATTCAAAACGCTGGTTTTTGCTATTGGGCTCTATTGAATAATGAATGTTTTGAATTTTCTCCAAAAGTAAAGTAGTTGCAAACTCATGCTTTTAGAGACTTGTTTGGGCTCATGAGATGAGTAGAAAAACATCAAAAATTTCAGTCCTGCATGATTCTACCAAGACATGTGTGTTCATTGAAACGGCTGGTTTTTGATAGTTTGGGCCCTATTGAATAATGAATGTTTTGAATTTTCTCCAAAAGTAAAGTAGTTGCAAACTCATGCTTTTAGAGACTTGTTTGGGCTCATGAGATGAGTAGAAAAACATCAAAAATTTCAGTCCTGCATGATTCTACCAAGACATGTGTGTTCATTGAAACTGCTGGTTTTTGATAGTTTTGGCCCTATTGAATAATGAATGTTTTGAATTTTCTCCAAAAGTAAAGTAGTTGCAAACTCATCCTTTTAGAAACTTGTTTGGGCTGTTGAGAGGAGTAAAAAACCATCAAAAATTTCAATCCTGCATGATTCTACCAAGAAATGTGTGTTCATTCAAACCGCTGGTTTTTGATAGTTTGGGCCCTATTGAATAATGAATGTTTTGAATTTTCTCCAAAAGTAAAGTAGTTGCAAACTCATGCTTTTAGAGACTTGTTTGGGCTCATGAGAGGAGTAGAAAAACATCAAAAATTTCAGTCCTGCATGATTCTACCAAGAAATGTGTGTTCATTGAAACCGCTGGTTTTTGATAGTTTGGGCTCTATTGAATAATGAATGTTTTGAATTTTCTCCAAAAGTAAAGTAGTTGCAAACTCATCCTTTTAGAAACTTGTTTGGGCTGTTGAGAGGAGTAAAAAACCATCAAAAATTTCAATCCTGCATGATTCTACCAAGAAATGTGATTCTTCATTCAAAACGCTGGTTTTTGCTATTGGGCTCTATTGAATAATGAATGTTTTGAATTTTCTCCAAAAGTAAAGTAGTTGCAAACTCATGCTTTTAGAGACTTGTTTGGGCTCATGAGAGGAGTAGAAAAACATCAAAAATTTCAGTCCTGCATGATTCTACCAAGAAATGTGTGTTCATTGAAACCGCTGGTTTTTGATAGTTTGGGCTCTATTGAATAATGAATGTTTTGAATTTTCTCCAAAAGTAAAGTAGTTGCAAACTCATCCTTTTAGAAACTTGTTTGGGCTGTTGAGAGGAGTAAAAAACCATCAAAAATTTCAATCCTGCATGATTCTACCAAGAAATGTGATTCTTCATTCAAAACGCTGGTTTTTGCTATTGGGCTCTATTGAATAATGAATGTTTTGAATTTTCTCCAAAAGTAAAGTAGTTGCAAACTCATGCTTTTAGAGACTTGTTTGGGCTCATGAGAGGAGTAGAAAAACATCAAAAATTTCAGTCCTGCATGATTCTACCAAGAAATGTGTGTTCATTGAAACCGCTGGTTTTTGATAGTTGGGCCCTATTGAATAATGAATGTTTTCAATTTTCTCCAAAAGTAAAGTAGTTGCAAACTCATCCTTTTAGAAACTTGTTTGGGCTGTTGAGAGGAGTAAAAAACCATCAAAAATTTCAATCCTGCATGATTCTACCAAGAAATGTGATTCTTCATTCAAAACGCTGGTTTTTGCTATTGGGCTCTATTGAATAATGAATGTTTTGAATTTTCTCCAAAAGTAAAGTAGTTGCAAACTCATGCTTTTAGAGACTTGTTTGGGCTCATGAGATGAGTAGAAAAACATCAAAAATTTCAGTCCTGCATGATTCTACCAAGACATGTGTGTTCATTGAAACGGCTGGTTTTTGATAGTTTGGGCCCTATTGAATAATGAATGTTTTGAATTTTCTCCAAAAGTAAAGTAGTTGCAAACTCATGCTTTTAGAGACTTGTTTGGGCTCATGAGAGGAGTAGAAAAACATCAAGAATTTCAGTCCTGCATGATTCTACCAAGAAATGTGTGTTCATTGAAACCGCTGGTTTTTGATAGTTTGGGCCCTATTGAATAATGAATGTTTTGAATTTTCTCCAAAAGTAAAGTAGTTGCAAACTCATGCTTTTAGAGACTTGTTTGGGCTCATGAGAGGAGTAGAAAAACATCAAAAATTTCAGTCCTGCATGATTCTACCAAGAAATGTGTGTTCATTGAAACCGCTGGTTTTTGATAGTTTGGGCTCTATTGAATAATGAATGTTTTGAATTTTCTCCAAAAGTAAAGTAGTTGCAAACTCATCCTTTTAGAAACTTGTTTGGGCTGTTGAGAGGAGTAAAAAACCATCAAAAATTTCAATCCTGCATGATTCTACCAAGAAATGTGATTCTTCATTCAAAACGCTGGTTTTTGCTATTGGGCTCTATTGAATAATGAATGTTTTGAATTTTCTCCAAAAGTAAAGTAGTTGCAAACTCATGCTTTTAGAGACTTGTTTGGGCTCATGAGATGAGTAGAAAAACATCAAAAATTTCAGTCCTGCATGATTCTACCAAGACATGTGTGTTCATTGAAACGGCTGGTTTTTGATAGTTTGGGCCCTATTGAATAATGAATGTTTTGAATTTTCTCCAAAAGTAAAATAGTTGCAAACCCATCCTTTTAGAAACTTGTTTGGGCTGTTGAGAGGAGTAAAAAACCATCAAAAATTTCAATCCTGCATGATTCTACCAAGAAATGTGATTCTTCATTCAAAACGCTGGTTTTTGCTATTGGGCTCTATTGAATAATGAATGTTTTGAATTTTCTCCAAAAGTAAAGTAGTTGCAAACTCATCCTTTTAGAAACTTGTTTGGGCTGTTGAGAGGAGTAAAAAACCATCAAAAATTTCAATCCTGCATGATTCTACCAAGAAATGTGATTCTTCATTCAAAACGCTGGTTTTTGCTATTGGGCTCTATTGAATAATGAATGTTTTGAATTTTCTCCAAAAGTAAAGTAGTTGCAAACTCATGCTTTTAGAGACTTGTTTGGGCTCATGAGATGAGTAGAAAAACATCAAAAATTTCAGTCCTGCATGATTCTACCAAGACATGTGTGTTCATTGAAACTGCTGGTTTTTGATAGTTTTGGCCCTATTGAATAATGAATGTTTTGAATTTTCTCCAAAAGTAAAGTAGTTGCAAACTCATCCTTTTAGAAACTTGTTTGGGCTGTTGAGAGGAGTAAAAAACCATCAAAAATTTCAATCCTGCATGATTCTACCAAGAAATGTGTGTTCATTCAAACCGCTGGTTTTTGATAGTTTGGGCCCTATTGAATAATGAATGTTTTGAATTTTCTCCAAAAGTAAAGTAGTTGCAAACTCATGCTTTTAGAGACTTGTTTGGGCTCATGAGAGGAGTAGAAAAACATCAAAAATTTCAGTCCTGCATGATTCTACCAAGAAATGTGTGTTCATTGAAACCGCTGGTTTTTGATAGTTTGGGCTCTATTGAATAATGAATGTTTTGAATTTTCTCCAAAAGTAAAGTAGTTGCAAACTCATCCTTTTAGAAACTTGTTTGGGCTGTTGAGAGGAGTAAAAAACCATCAAAAATTTCAATCCTGCATGATTCTACCAAGAAATGTGATTCTTCATTCAAAACGCTGGTTTTTGCTATTGGGCTCTATTGAATAATGAATGTTTTGAATTTTCTCCAAAAGTAAAGTAGTTGCAAACTCATGCTTTTAGAGACTTGTTTGGGCTCATGAGAGGAGTAGAAAAACATCAAAAATTTCAGTCCTGCATGATTCTACCAAGAAATGTGTGTTCATTGAAACCGCTGGTTTTTGATAGTTTGGGCCCTATTGAATAATGAATGTTTTGAATTTTCTCCAAAAGTAAAGTAGTTGCAAACTCATCCTTTTAGAAACTTGTTTGGGCTGTTGAGAGGAGTAAAAAACCATCAAAAATTTCAATCCTGCATGATTCTACCAAGAAATGTGATTCTTCATTCAAAACGCTGGTTTTTGCTATTGGGCTCTATTGAATAATGAATGTTTTGAATTTTCTCCAAAAGTAAAGTAGTTGCAAACTCATGCTTTTAGAGACTTGTTTGGGCTCATGAGAGGAGTAGAAAAACATCAAAAATTTCAGTCCTGCATGATTCTACCAAGAAATGTGTGTTCATTGAAACCGCTGGTTTTTGATAGTTTGGGCCCTATTGAATAATGAATGTTTTCAATTTTCTCCAAAAGTAAAGTAGTTGCAAACTCATCCTTTTAGAAACTTGTTTGGGCTGTTGAGAGGAGTAAAAAACCATCAAAAATTTCAATCCTGCATGATTCTACCAAGAAATGTGATTCTTCATTCAAAACGCTGGTTTTTGCTATTGGGCTCTATTGAATAATGAATGTTTTGAATTTTCTCCAAAAGTAAAGTAGTTGCAAACTCATGCTTTTAGAGACTTGTTTGGGCTCATGAGATGAGTAGAAAAACATCAAAAATTTCAGTCCTGCATGATTCTACCAAGACATGTGTGTTCATTGAAACGGCTGGTTTTTGATAGTTTGGGCCCTATTGAATAATGAATGTTTTGAATTTTCTCCAAAAGTAAAGTAGTTGCAAACTCATCCTTTTAGAAACTTGTTTGGGCTGTGGAGAGGAGTAAAAAACCATCAAAAATTTCAATCCTGCATGATTCTACCAAGAAATGTGATTCTTCATTCAAAACGCTGGTTTTTGCTATTGGGCTCTATTGAATAATGAATGTTTTGAATTTTCTCCAAAAGTAAAGTAGTTGCAAACTCATGCTTTTAGAGACTTGTTTGGGCTCATGAGAGGAGTAGAAAAACATCAAGAATTTCAGTCCTGCATGATTCTACCAAGAAATGTGTGTTCATTGAAACCGCTGGTTTTTGATAGTTTGGGCCCTATTGAATAATGAATGTTTTGAATTTTCTCCAAAAGTAAAGTAGTTGCAAACTCATGCTTTTAGAGACTTGTTTGGGCTCATGAGAGGAGTAGAAAAACATCAAAAATTTCAGTCCTGCATGATTCTACCAAGAAATGTGTGTTCATTGAAACCGCTGGTTTTTGATAGTTTGGGCTCTATTGAATAATGAATGTTTTGAATTTTCTCCAAAAGTAAAGTAGTTGCAAACTCATCCTTTTAGAAACTTGTTTGGGCTGTTGAGAGGAGTAAAAAACCATCAAAAATTTCAATCCTGCATGATTCTACCAAGAAATGTGATTCTTCATTCAAAACGCTGGTTTTTGCTATTGGGCTCTATTGAATAATGAATGTTTTGAATTTTCTCCAAAAGTAAAGTAGTTGCAAACTCATGCTTTTAGAGACTTGTTTGGGCTCATGAGATGAGTAGAAAAACATCAAAAATTTCAGTCCTGCATGATTCTACCAAGACATGTGTGTTCATTGAAACGGCTGGTTTTTGATAGTTTGGGCCCTATTGAATAATGAATGTTTTGAATTTTCTCCAAAAGTAAAGTAGTTGCAAACTCATCCTTTTAGAAACTTGTTTGGGCTGTTGAGAGGAGTAAAAAACCATCAAAAATTTCAATCCTGCATGATTCTACCAAGAAATGTGATTCTTCATTCAAAACGCTGGTTTTTGCTATTGGGCTCTATTGAATAATGAATGTTTTGAATTTTCTCCAAAAGTAAAGTAGTTGCAAACTCATCCTTTTAGAAACTTGTTTGGGCTGTTGAGAGGAGTAAAAAACCATCAAAAATTTCAATCCTGCATGATTCTACCAAGAAATGTGATTCTTCATTCAAAACGCTGGTTTTTGCTATTGGGCTCTATTGAATAATGAATGTTTTGAATTTTCTCCAAAAGTAAAGTAGTTGCAAACTCATGCTTTTAGAGACTTGTTTGGGCTCATGAGATGAGTAGAAAAACATCAAAAATTTCAGTCCTGCATGATTCTACCAAGACATGTGTGTTCATTGAAACTGCTGGTTTTTGATAGTTTTGGCCCTATTGAATAATGAATGTTTTGAATTTTCTCCAAAAGTAAAGTAGTTGCAAACTCATCCTTTTAGAAACTTGTTTGGGCTGTTGAGAGGAGTAAAAAACCATCAAAAATTTCAATCCTGCATGATTCTACCAAGAAATGTGTGTTCATTCAAACCGCTGGTTTTTGATAGTTTGGGCCCTATTGAATAATGAATGTTTTGAATTTTCTCCAAAAGTAAAGTAGTTGCAAACTCATGCTTTTAGAGACTTGTTTGGGCTCATGAGAGGAGTAGAAAAACATCAAAAATTTCAGTCCTGCATGATTCTACCAAGAAATGTGTGTTCATTGAAACCGCTGGTTTTTGATAGTTTGGGCTCTATTGAATAATGAATGTTTTGAATTTTCTCCAAAAGTAAAGTAGTTGCAAACTCATCCTTTTAGAAACTTGTTTGGGCTGTTGAGAGGAGTAAAAAACCATCAAAAATTTCAATCCTGCATGATTCTACCAAGAAATGTGATTCTTCATTCAAAACGCTGGTTTTTGCTATTGGGCTCTATTGAATAATGAATGTTTTGAATTTTCTCCAAAAGTAAAGTAGTTGCAAACTCATGCTTTTAGAGACTTGTTTGGGCTCATGAGAGGAGTAGAAAAACATCAAAAATTTCAGTCCTGCATGATTCTACCAAGAAATGTGTGTTCATTGAAACCGCTGGTTTTTGATAGTTTGGGCCCTATTGAATAATGAATGTTTTGAATTTTCTCCAAAAGTAAAGTAGTTGCAAACTCATCCTTTTAGAAACTTGTTTGGGCTGTTGAGAGGAGTAAAAAACCATCAAAAATTTCAATCCTGCATGATTCTACCAAGAAATGTGATTCTTCATTCAAAACGCTGGTTTTTGCTATTGGGCTCTATTGAATAATGAATGTTTTGAATTTTCTCCAAAAGTAAAGTAGTTGCAAACTCATGCTTTTAGAGACTTGTTTGGGCTCATGAGATGAGTAGAAAAACATCAAAAATTTCAGTCCTGCATGATTCTACCAAGACATGTGTGTTCATTGAAACGGCTGGTTTTTGATAGTTTGGGCCCTATTGAATAATGAATGTTTTGAATTTTCTCCAAAAGTAAAGTAGTTGCAAACTCATCCTTTTAGAAACTTGTTTGGGCTGTGGAGAGGAGTAAAAAACCATCAAAAATTTCAATCCTGCATGATTCTACCAAGAAATGTGATTCTTCATTCAAAACGCTGGTTTTTGCTATTGGGCTCTATTGAATAATGAATGTTTTGAATTTTCTCCAAAAGTAAAGTAGTTGCAAACTCATGCTTTTAGAGACTTGTTTGGGCTCATGAGAGGAGTAGAAAAACATCAAGAATTTCAGTCCTGCATGATTCTACCAAGAAATGTGTGTTCATTGAAACCGCTGGTTTTTGATAGTTTGGGCCCTATTGAATAATGAATGTTTTGAATTTTCTCCAAAAGTAAAGTAGTTGCAAACTCATGCTTTTAGAGACTTGTTTGGGCTCATGAGAGGAGTAGAAAAACATCAAAAATTTCAGTCCTGCATGATTCTACCAAGAAATGTGTGTTCATTGAAACCGCTGGTTTTTGATAGTTTGGGCTCTATTGAATAATGAATGTTTTGAATTTTCTCCAAAAGTAAAGTAGTTGCAAACTCATCCTTTTAGAAACTTGTTTGGGCTGTTGAGAGGAGTAAAAAACCATCAAAAATTTCAATCCTGCATGATTCTACCAAGAAATGTGATTCTTCATTCAAAACGCTGGTTTTTGCTATTGGGCTCTATTGAATAATGAATGTTTTGAATTTTCTCCAAAAGTAAAGTAGTTGCAAACTCATGCTTTTAGAGACTTGTTTGGGCTCATGAGATGAGTAGAAAAACATCAAAAATTTCAGTCCTGCATGATTCTACCAAGACATGTGTGTTCATTGAAACGGCTGGTTTTTGATAGTTTGGGCCCTATTGAATAATGAATGTTTTGAATTTTCTCCAAAAGTAAAGTAGTTGCAAACTCATCCTTTTAGAAACTTGTTTGGGCTGTTGAGAGGAGTAAAAAACCATCAAAAATTTCAATCCTGCATGATTCTACCAAGAAATGTGATTCTTCATTCAAAACGCTGGTTTTTGCTATTGGGCTCTATTGAATAATGAATGTTTTGAATTTTCTCCAAAAGTAAAGTAGTTGCAAACTCATCCTTTTAGAAACTTGTTTGGGCTGTTGAGAGGAGTAAAAAACCATCAAAAATTTCAATCCTGCATGATTCTACCAAGAAATGTGATTCTTCATTCAAAACGCTGGTTTTTGCTATTGGGCTCTATTGAATAATGAATGTTTTGAATTTTCTCCAAAAGTAAAGTAGTTGCAAACTCATGCTTTTAGAGACTTGTTTGGGCTCATGAGATGAGTAGAAAAACATCAAAAATTTCAGTCCTGCATGATTCTACCAAGACATGTGTGTTCATTGAAACTGCTGGTTTTTGATAGTTTTGGCCCTATTGAATAATGAATGTTTTGAATTTTCTCCAAAAGTAAAGTAGTTGCAAACTCATCCTTTTAGAAACTTGTTTGGGCTGTTGAGAGGAGTAAAAAACCATCAAAAATTTCAATCCTGCATGATTCTACCAAGAAATGTGTGTTCATTCAAACCGCTGGTTTTTGATAGTTTGGGCCCTATTGAATAATGAATGTTTTGAATTTTCTCCAAAAGTAAAGTAGTTGCAAACTCATGCTTTTAGAGACTTGTTTGGGCTCATGAGAGGAGTAGAAAAACATCAAAAATTTCAGTCCTGCATGATTCTACCAAGAAATGTGTGTTCATTGAAACCGCTGGTTTTTGATAGTTTGGGCTCTATTGAATAATGAATGTTTTGAATTTTCTCCAAAAGTAAAGTAGTTGCAAACTCATCCTTTTAGAAACTTGTTTGGGCTGTTGAGAGGAGTAAAAAACCATCAAAAATTTCAATCCTGCATGATTCTACCAAGAAATGTGATTCTTCATTCAAAACGCTGGTTTTTGCTATTGGGCTCTATTGAATAATGAATGTTTTGAATTTTCTCCAAAAGTAAAGTAGTTGCAAACTCATGCTTTTAGAGACTTGTTTGGGCTCATGAGAGGAGTAGAAAAACATCAAAAATTTCAGTCCTGCATGATTCTACCAAGAAATGTGTGTTCATTGAAACCGCTGGTTTTTGATAGTTTGGGCTCTATTGAATAATGAATGTTTTGAATTTTCTCCAAAAGTAAAGTAGTTGCAAACTCATCCTTTTAGAAACTTGTTTGGGCTGTTGAGAGGAGTAAAAAACCATCAAAAATTTCAATCCTGCATGATTCTACCAAGAAATGTGATTCTTCATTCAAAACGCTGGTTTTTGCTATTGGGCTCTATTGAATAATGAATGTTTTGAATTTTCTCCAAAAGTAAAGTAGTTGCAAACTCATGCTTTTAGAGACTTGTTTGGGCTCATGAGAGGAGTAGAAAAACATCAAAAATTTCAGTCCTGCATGATTCTACCAAGAAATGTGTGTTCATTGAAACCGCTGGTTTTTGATAGTTTGGGCCCTATTGAATAATGAATGTTTTGAATTTTCTCCAAAAGTAAAGTAGTTGCAAACTCATCCTTTTAGAAACTTGTTTGGGCTGTTGAGAGGAGTAAAAAACCATCAAAAATTTCAATCCTGCATGATTCTACCAAGAAATGTGATTCTTCATTCAAAACGCTGGTTTTTGCTATTGGGCTCTATTGAATAATGAATGTTTTGAATTTTCTCCAAAAGTAAAGTAGTTGCAAACTCCTGCTTTTAGAGACTTGTTTGGGCTCATGAGATGAGTAGAAAAACATCAAAAATTTCAGTCCTGCATGATTCTACCAAGACATGTGTGTTCATTGAAACGGCTGGTTTTTGATAGTTTGGGCCCTATTGAATAATGAATGTTTTGAATTTTCTCCAAAAGTAAAGTAGTTGCAAACTCATCCTTTTAGAAACTTGTTTGGGCTGTGGAGAGGAGTAAAAAACCATCAAAAATTTCAATCCTGCATGATTCTACCAAGAAATGTGATTCTTCATTCAAAACGCTGGTTTTTGCTATTGGGCTCTATTGAATAATGAATGTTTTGAATTTTCTCCAAAAGTAAAGTAGTTGCAAACTCATGCTTTTAGAGACTTGTTTGGGCTCATGAGAGGAGTAGAAAAACATCAAGAATTTCAGTCCTGCATGATTCTACCAAGAAATGTGTGTTCATTGAAACCGCTGGTTTTTGATAGTTTGGGCCCTATTGAATAATGAATGTTTTGAATTTTCTCCAAAAGTAAAGTAGTTGCAAACTCATGCTTTTAGAGACTTGTTTGGGCTCATGAGAGGAGTAGAAAAACATCAAAAATTTCAGTCCTGCATGATTCTACCAAGAAATGTGTGTTCATTGAAACCGCTGGTTTTTGATAGTTTGGGCTCTATTGAATAATGAATGTTTTGAATTTTCTCCAAAAGTAAAGTAGTTGCAAACTCATCCTTTTAGAAACTTGTTTGGGCTGTTGAGAGGAGTAAAAAACCATCAAAAATTTCAATCCTGCATGATTCTACCAAGAAATGTGATTCTTCATTCAAAACGCTGGTTTTTGCTATTGGGCTCTATTGAATAATGAATGTTTTGAATTTTCTCCAAAAGTAAAGTAGTTGCAAACTCATGCTTTTAGAGACTTGTTTGGGCTCATGAGATGAGTAGAAAAACATCAAAAATTTCAGTCCTGCATGATTCTACCAAGACATGTGTGTTCATTGAAACGGCTGGTTTTTGATAGTTTGGGCCCTATTGAATAATGAATGTTTTGAATTTTCTCCAAAAGTAAAGTAGTTGCAAACTCATCCTTTTAGAAACTTGTTTGGGCTGTTGAGAGGAGTAAAAAACCATCAAAAATTTCAATCCTGCATGATTCTACCAAGAAATGTGATTCTTCATTCAAAACGCTGGTTTTTGCTATTGGGCTCTATTGAATAATGAATGTTTTGAATTTTCTCCAAAAGTAAAGTAGTTGCAAACTCATGCTTTTAGAGACTTGTTTGGGCTCATGAGATGAGTAGAAAAACATCAAAAATTTCAGTCCTGCATGATTCTACCAAGACATGTGTGTTCATTGAAACGGCTGGTTTTTGATAGTTTGGGCCCTATTGAATAATGAATGTTTTGAATTTTCTCCAAAAGTAAAGTAGTTGCAAACTCATCCTTTTAGAAACTTGTTTGGGCTGTTGAGAGGAGTAAAAAACCATCAAAAATTTCAATCCTGCATGATTCTACCAAGAAATGTGATTCTTCATTCAAAACGCTGGTTTTTGCTATTGGGCTCTATTGAATAATGAATGTTTTGAATTTTCTCCAAAAGTAAAGTAGTTGCAAACTCATCCTTTTAGAAACTTGTTTGGGCTGTTGAGAGGAGTAAAAAACCATCAAAAATTTCAATCCTGCATGATTCTACCAAGAAATGTGATTCTTCATTCAAAACGCTGGTTTTTGCTATTGGGCTCTATTGAATAATGAATGTTTTGAATTTTCTCCAAAAGTAAAGTAGTTGCAAACTCATGCTTTTAGAGACTTGTTTGGGCTCATGAGATGAGTAGAAAAACATCAAAAATTTCAGTCCTGCATGATTCTACCAAGACATGTGTGTTCATTGAAACTGCTGGTTTTTGATAGTTTTGGCCCTATTGAATAATGAATGTTTTGAATTTTCTCCAAAAGTAAAGTAGTTGCAAACTCATCCTTTTAGAAACTTGTTTGGGCTGTTGAGAGGAGTAAAAAACCATCAAAAATTTCAATCCTGCATGATTCTACCAAGAAATGTGTGTTCATTCAAACCGCTGGTTTTTGATAGTTTGGGCCCTATTGAATAATGAATGTTTTGAATTTTCTCCAAAAGTAAAGTAGTTGCAAACTCATGCTTTTAGAGACTTGTTTGGGCTCATGAGAGGAGTAGAAAAACATCAAAAATTTCAGTCCTGCATGATTCTACCAAGAAATGTGTGTTCATTGAAACCGCTGGTTTTTGATAGTTTGGGCTCTATTGAATAATGAATGTTTTGAATTTTCTCCAAAAGTAAAGTAGTTGCAAACTCATCCTTTTAGAAACTTGTTTGGGCTGTTGAGAGGAGTAAAAAACCATCAAAAATTTCAATCCTGCATGATTCTACCAAGAAATGTGATTCTTCATTCAAAACGCTGGTTTTTGCTATTGGGCTCTATTGAATAATGAATGTTTTGAATTTTCTCCAAAAGTAAAGTAGTTGCAAACTCATGCTTTTAGAGACTTGTTTGGGCTCATGAGAGGAGTAGAAAAACATCAAAAATTTCAGTCCTGCATGATTCTACCAAGAAATGTGTGTTCATTGAAACCGCTGGTTTTTGATAGTTTGGGCCCTATTGAATAATGAATGTTTTCAATTTTCTCCAAAAGTAAAGTAGTTGCAAACTCATCCTTTTAGAAACTTGTTTGGGCTGTTGAGAGGAGTAAAAAACCATCAAAAATTTCAATCCTGCATGATTCTACCAAGAAATGTGATTCTTCATTCAAAACGCTGGTTTTTGCTATTGGGCTCTATTGAATAATGAATGTTTTGAATTTTCTCCAAAAGTAAAGTAGTTGCAAACTCATGCTTTTAGAGACTTGTTTGGGCTCATGAGATGAGTAGAAAAACATCAAAAATTTCAGTCCTGCATGATTCTACCAAGACATGTGTGTTCATTGAAACGGCTGGTTTTTGATAGTTTGGGCCCTATTGAATAATGAATGTTTTGAATTTTCTCCAAAAGTAAAGTAGTTGCAAACTCATCCTTTTAGAAACTTGTTTGGGCTGTGGAGAGGAGTAAAAAACCATCAAAAAATTCAATCCTGCATGATTCTACCAAGAAATGTGATTCTTCATTCAAAACGCTGGTTTTTGCTATTGGGCTCTATTGAATAATGAATGTTTTGAATTTTCTCCAAAAGTAAAGTAGTTGCAAACTCATGCTTTTAGAGACTTGTTTGGGCTCATGAGAGGAGTAGAAAAACATCAAGAATTTCAGTCCTGCATGATTCTACCAAGAAATGTGTGTTCATTGAAACCGCTGGTTTTTGATAGTTTGGGCCCTATTGAATAATGAATGTTTTGAATTTTCTCCAAAAGTAAAGTAGTTGCAAACTCATGCTTTTAGAGACTTGTTTGGGCTCATGAGAGGAGTAGAAAAACATCAAAAATTTCAGTCCTGCATGATTCTACCAAGAAATGTGTGTTCATTGAAACCGCTGGTTTTTGATAGTTTGGGCTCTATTGAATAATGAATGTTTTGAATTTTCTCCAAAAGTAAAGTAGTTGCAAACTCATCCTTTTAGAAACTTGTTTGGGCTGTTGAGAGGAGTAAAAAACCATCAAAAATTTCAATCCTGCATGATTCTACCAAGAAATGTGATTCTTCATTCAAAACGCTGGTTTTTGCTATTGGGCTCTATTGAATAATGAATGTTTTGAATTTTCTCCAAAAGTAAAGTAGTTGCAAACTCATGCTTTTAGAGACTTGTTTGGGCTCATGAGATGAGTAGAAAAACATCAAAAATTTCAGTCCTGCATGATTCTACCAAGACATGTGTGTTCATTGAAACGGCTGGTTTTTGATAGTTTGGGCCCTATTGAATAATGAATGTTTTGAATTTTCTCCAAAAGTAAAGTAGTTGCAAACTCATCCTTTTAGAAACTTGTTTGGGCTGTTGAGAGGAGTAAAAAACCATCAAAAATTTCAATCCTGCATGATTCTACCAAGAAATGTGATTCTTCATTCAAAACGCTGGTTTTTGCTATTGGGCTCTATTGAATAATGAATGTTTTGAATTTTCTCCAAAAGTAAAGTAGTTGCAAACTCATCCTTTTAGAAACTTGTTTGGGCTGTTGAGAGGAGTAAAAAACCATCAAAAATTTCAATCCTGCATGATTCTACCAAGAAATGTGATTCTTCATTCAAAACGCTGGTTTTTGCTATTGGGCTCTATTGAATAATGAATGTTTTGAATTTTCTCCAAAAGTAAAGTAGTTGCAAAATCATGCTTTTAGAGACTTGTTTGGGCTCATGAGATGAGTAGAAAAACATCAAAAATTTCAGTCCTGCATGATTCTACCAAGACATGTGTGTTCATTGAAACTGCTGGTTTTTGATAGTTTTGGCCCTATTGAATAATGAATGTTTTGAATTTTCTCCAAAAGTAAAGTAGTTGCAAACTCATCCTTTTAGAAACTTGTTTGGGCTGTTGAGAGGAGTAAAAAACCATCAAAAATTTCAATCCTGCATGATTCTACCAAGAAATGTGTGTTCATTCAAACCGCTGGTTTTTGATAGTTTGGGCCCTATTGAATAATGAATGTTTTGAATTTTCTCCAAAAGTAAAGTAGTTGCAAACTCATGCTTTTAGAGACTTGTTTGGGCTCATGAGAGGAGTAGAAAAACATCAAAAATTTCAGTCCTGCATGATTCTACCAAGAAATGTGTGTTCATTGAAACCGCTGGTTTTTGATAGTTTGGGCTCGATTGAATAATGAATGTTTTGAATTTTCTCCAAAAGTAAAGTAGTTGCAAACTCATCCTTTTAGAAACTTGTTTGGGCTGTTGAGAGGAGTAAAAAACCATCAAAAATTTCAATCCTGCATGATTCTACCAAGAAATGTGATTCTTCATTCAAAACGCTGGTTTTTGCTATTGGGCTCTATTGAATAATGAATGTTTTGAATTTTCTCCAAAAGTAAAGTAGTTGCAAACTCATGCTTTTAGAGACTTGTTTGGGCTCATGAGATGAGTAGAAAAACATCAAAAATTTCAGTCCTGCATGATTCTACCAAGACATGTGTGTTCATTGAAACTGCTGGTTTTTGATAGTTTTGGCCCTATTGAATAATGAATGTTTTGAATTTTCTCCAAAAGTAAAGTAGTTGCAAACTCATCCTTTTAGAAACTTGTTTGGGCTGTTGAGAGGAGTAAAAAACCATCAAAAATTTCAATCCTGCATGATTCTACCAAGAAATGTGTGTTCATTCAAACCGCTGGTTTTTGATAGTTTGGGCCCTATTGAATAATGAATGTTTTGAATTTTCTCCAAAAGTAAAGTAGTTGCAAACTCATGCTTTTAGAGACTTGTTTGGGCTCATGAGAGGAGTAGAAAAACATCAAAAATTTCAGTCCTGCATGATTCTACCAAGAAATGTGTGTTCATTGAAACCGCTGGTTTTTGATAGTTTGGGCTCTATTGAATAATGAATGTTTTGAATTTTCTCCAAAAGTAAAGTAGTTGCAAACTCATCCTTTTAGAAACTTGTTTGGGCTGTTGAGAGGAGTAAAAAACCATCAAAAATTTCAATCCTGCATGATTCTACCAAGAAATGTGATTCTTCATTCAAAACGCTGGTTTTTGCTATTGGGCTCTATTGAATAATGAATGTTTTGAATTTTCTCCAAAAGTAAAGTAGTTGCAAACTCATGCTTTTAGAGACTTGTTTGGGCTCATGAGAGGAGTAGAAAAACATCAAAAATTTCAGTCCTGCATGATTCTACCAAGAAATGTGTGTTCATTGAAACCGCTGGTTTTTGATAGTTTGGGCCCTATTGAATAATGAATGTTTTGAATTTTCTCCAAAAGTAAAGTAGTTGCAAACTCATCCTTTTAGAAACTTGTTTGGGCTGTTGAGAGGAGTAAAAAACCATCAAAAATTTCAATCCTGCATGATTCTACCAAGAAATGTGATTCTTCATTCAAAACGCTGGTTTTTGCTATTGGGCTCTATTGAATAATGAATGTTTTGAATTTTCTCCAAAAGTAAAGTAGTTGCAAACTCATGCTTTTAGAGACTTGTTTGGGCTCATGAGATGAGTAGAAAAACATCAAAAATTTCAGTCCTGCATGATTCTACCAAGACATGTGTGTTCATTGAAACGGCTGGTTTTTGATAGTTTGGGCCCTATTGAATAATGAATGTTTTGAATTTTCTCCAAAAGTAAAGTAGTTGCAAACTCATCCTTTTAGAAACTTGTTTGGGCTGTGGAGAGGAGTAAAAAACCATCAAAAATTTCAATCCTGCATGATTCTACCAAGAAATGTGATTCTTCATTCAAAACGCTGGTTTTTGCTATTGGGCTCTATTGAATAATGAATGTTTTGAATTTTCTCCAAAAGTAAAGTAGTTGCAAACTCATGCTTTTAGAGACTTGTTTGGGCTCATGAGAGGAGTAGAAAAACATCAAGAATTTCAGTCCTGCATGATTCTACCAAGAAATGTGTGTTCATTGAAACCGCTGGTTTTTGATAGTTTGGGCCCTATTGAATAATGAATGTTTTGAATTTTCTCCAAAAGTAAAGTAGTTGCAAACTCATGCTTTTAGAGACTTGTTTGGGCTCATGAGAGGAGTAGAAAAACATCAAAAATTTCAGTCCTGCATGATTCTACCAAGAAATGTGTGTTCATTGAAACCGCTGGTTTTTGATAGTTTGGGCTCTATTGAATAATGAATGTTTTGAATTTTCTCCAAAAGTAAAGTAGTTGCAAACTCATCCTTTTAGAAACTTGTTTGGGCTGTTGAGAGGAGTAAAAAACCATCAAAAATTTCAATCCTGCATGATTCTACCAAGAAATGTGATTCTTCATTCAAAACGCTGGTTTTTGCTATTGGGCTCTATTGAATAATGAATGTTTTGAATTTTCTCCAAAAGTAAAGTAGTTGCAAACTCATGCTTTTAGAGACTTGTTTGGGCTCATGAGATGAGTAGAAAAACATCAAAAATTTCAGTCCTGCATGATTCTACCAAGACATGTGTGTTCATTGAAACGGCTGGTTTTTGATAGTTTGGGCCCTATTGAATAATGAATGTTTTGAATTTTCTCCAAAAGTAAAGTAGTTGCAAACTCATCCTTTTAGAAACTTGTTTGGGCTGTTGAGAGGAGTAAAAAACCATCAAAAATTTCAATCCTGCATGATTCTACCAAGAAATGTGATTCTTCATTCAAAACGCTGGTTTTTGCTATTGGGCTCTATTGAATAATGAATGTTTTGAATTTTCTCCAAAAGTAAAGTAGTTGCAAACTCATCCTTTTAGAAACTTGTTTGGGCTGTTGAGAGGAGTAAAAAACCATCAAAAATTTCAATCCTGCATGATTCTACCAAGAAATGTGATTCTTCATTCAAAACGCTGGTTTTTGCTATTGGGCTCTATTGAATAATGAATGTTTTGAATTTTCTCCAAAAGTAAAGTAGTTGCAAACTCATGCTTTTAGAGACTTGTTTGGGCTCATGAGATGAGTAGAAAAACATCAAAAATTTCAGTCCTGCATGATTCTACCAAGACATGTGTGTTCATTGAAACTGCTGGTTTTTGATAGTTTTGGCCCTATTGAATAATGAATGTTTTGAATTTTCTCCAAAAGTAAAGTAGTTGCAAACTCATCCTTTTAGAAACTTGTTTGGGCTGTTGAGAGGAGTAAAAAACCATCAAAAATTTCAATCCTGCATGATTCTACCAAGAAATGTGTGTTCATTCAAACCGCTGGTTTTTGATAGTTTGGGCCCTATTGAATAATGAATGTTTTGAATTTTCTCCAAAAGTAAAGTAGTTGCAAACTCATGCTTTTAGAGACTTGTTTGGGCTCATGAGAGGAGTAGAAAAACATCAAAAATTTCAGTCCTGCATGATTCTACCAAGAAATGTGTGTTCATTGAAACCGCTGGTTTTTGATAGTTTGGGCTCTATTGAATAATGAATGTTTTGAATTTTCTCCAAAAGTAAAGTAGTTGCAAACTCATCCTTTTAGAAACTTGTTTGGGCTGTTGAGAGGAGTAAAAAACCATCAAAAATTTCAATCCTGCATGATTCTACCAAGAAATGTGATTCTTCATTCAAAACGCTGGTTTTTGCTATTGGGCTCTATTGAATAATGAATGTTTTGAATTTTCTCCAAAAGTAAAGTAGTTGCAAACTCATGCTTTTAGAGACTTGTTTGGGCTCATGAGAGGAGTAGAAAAACATCAAAAATTTCAGTCCTGCATGATTCTACCAAGAAATGTGTGTTCATTGAAACCGCTGGTTTTTGATAGTTTGGGCCCTATTGAATAATGAATGTTTTGAATTTTCTCCAAAAGTAAAGTAGTTGCAAACTCATCCTTTTAGAAACTTGTTTGGGCTGTTGAGAGGAGTAAAAAACCATCAAAAATTTCAATCCTGCATGATTCTACCAAGAAATGTGATTCTTCATTCAAAACGCTGGTTTTTGCTATTGGGCTCTATTGAATAATGAATGTTTTGAATTTTCTCCAAAAGTAAAGTAGTTGCAAACTCATGCTTTTAGAGACTTGTTTGGGCTCATGAGATGAGTAGAAAAACATCAAAAATTTCAGTCCTGCATGATTCTACCAAGACATGTGTGTTCATTGAAACGGCTGGTTTTTGATAGTTTGGGCCCTATTGAATAATGAATGTTTTGAATTTTCTCCAAAAGTAAAGTAGTTGCAAACTCATCCTTTTAGAAACTTGTTTGGGCTGTGGAGAGGAGTAAAAAACCATCAAAAATTTCAATCCTGCATGATTCTACCAAGAAATGTGATTCTTCATTCAAAACGCTGGTTTTTGCTATTGGGCTCTATTGAATAATGAATGTTTTGAATTTTCTCCAAAAGTAAAGTAGTTGCAAACTCATGCTTTTAGAGACTTGTTTGGGCTCATGAGAGGAGTAGAAAAACATCAAGAATTTCAGTCCTGCATGATTCTACCAAGAAATGTGTGTTCATTGAAACCGCTGGTTTTTGATAGTTTGGGCCCTATTGAATAATGAATGTTTTGAATTTTCTCCAAAAGTAAAGTAGTTGCAAACTCATGCTTTTAGAGACTTGTTTGGGCTCATGAGAGGAGTAGAAAAACATCAAAAATTTCAGTCCTGCATGATTCTACCAAGAAATGTGTGTTCATTGAAACCGCTGGTTTTTGATAGTTTGGGCTCTATTGAATAATGAATGTTTTGAATTTTCTCCAAAAGTAAAGTAGTTGCAAACTCATCCTTTTAGAAACTTGTTTGGGCTGTTGAGAGGAGTAAAAAACCATCAAAAATTTCAATCCTGCATGATTCTACCAAGAAATGTGATTCTTCATTCAAAACGCTGGTTTTTGCTATTGGGCTCTATTGAATAATGAATGTTTTGAATTTTCTCCAAAAGTAAAGTAGTTGCAAACTCATGCTTTTAGAGACTTGTTTGGGCTCATGAGATGAGTAGAAAAACATCAAAAATTTCAGTCCTGCATGATTCTACCAAGACATGTGTGTTCATTGAAACGGCTGGTTTTTGATAGTTTGGGCCCTATTGAATAATGAATGTTTTGAATTTTCTCCAAAAGTAAAGTAGTTGCAAACTCATCCTTTTAGAAACTTGTTTGGGCTGTTGAGAGGAGTAAAAAACCATCAAAAATTTCAATCCTGCATGATTCTACCAAGAAATGTGATTCTTCATTCAAAACGCTGGTTTTTGCTATTGGGCTCTATTGAATAATGAATGTTTTGAATTTTCTCCAAAAGTAAAGTAGTTGCAAACTCATCCTTTTAGAAACTTGTTTGGGCTGTTGAGAGGAGTAAAAAACCATCAAAAATTTCAATCCTGCATGATTCTACCAAGAAATGTGATTCTTCATTCAAAACGCTGGTTTTTGCTATTGGGCTCTATTGAATAATGAATGTTTTGAATTTTCTCCAAAAGTAAAGTAGTTGCAAACTCATGCTTTTAGATACTTGTTTGGGCTCATGAGATGAGTAGAAAAACATCAAAAATTTCAGTCCTGCATGATTCTACCAAGACATGTGTGTTCATTGAAACTGCTGGTTTTTGATAGTTTTGGCCCTATTGAATAATGAATGTTTTGAATTTTCTCCAAAAGTAAAGTAGTTGCAAACTCATCCTTTTAGAAACTTGTTTGGGCTGTTGAGAGGAGTAAAAAACCATCAAAAATTTCAATCCTGCATGATTCTACCAAGAAATGTGTGTTCATTCAAACCGCTGGTTTTTGATAGTTTGGGCCCTATTGAATAATGAATGTTTTGAATTTTCTCCAAAAGTAAAGTAGTTGCAAACTCATGCTTTTAGAGACTTGTTTGGGCTCATGAGAGGAGTAGAAAAACATCAAAAATTTCAGTCCTGCATGATTCTACCAAGAAATGTGTGTTCATTGAAACCGCTGGTTTTTGATAGTTTGGGCTCTATTGAATAATGAATGTTTTGAATTTTCTCCAAAAGTAAAGTAGTTGCAAACTCATCCTTTTAGAAACTTGTTTGGGCTGTTGAGAGGAGTAAAAAACCATCAAAAATTTCAATCCTGCATGATTCTACCAAGAAATGTGATTCTTCATTCAAAACGCTGGTTTTTGCTATTGGGCTCTATTGAATAATGAATGTTTTGAATTTTCTCCAAAAGTAAAGTAGTTGCAAACTCATGCTTTTAGAGACTTGTTTGGGCTCATGAGAGGAGTAGAAAAACATCAAAAATTTCAGTCCTGCATGATTCTACCAAGAAATGTGTGTTCATTGAAACCGCTGGTTTTTGATAGTTTGGGCCCTATTGAATAATGAATGTTTTCAATTTTCTCCAAAAGTAAAGTAGTTGCAAACTCATCCTTTTAGAAACTTGTTTGGGCTGTTGAGAGGAGTAAAAAACCATCAAAAATTTCAATCCTGCATGATTCTACCAAGAAATGTGATTCTTCATTCAAAACGCTGGTTTTTGCTATTGGGCTCTATTGAATAATGAATGTTTTGAATTTTCTCCAAAAGTAAAGTAGTTGCAAACTCATGCTTTTAGAGACTTGTTTGGGCTCATGAGATGAGTAGAAAAACATCAAAAATTTCAGTCCTGCATGATTCTACCAAGACATGTGTGTTCATTGAAACGGCTGGTTTTTGATAGTTTGGGCCCTATTGAATAATGAATGTTTTGAATTTTCTCCAAAAGTAAAGTAGTTGCAAACTCATCCTTTTAGAAACTTGTTTGGGCTGTGGAGAGGAGTAAAAAACCATCAAAAAATTCAATCCTGCATGATTCTACCAAGAAATGTGATTCTTCATTCAAAACGCTGGTTTTTGCTATTGGGCTCTATTGAATAATGAATGTTTTGAATTTTCTCCAAAAGTAAAGTAGTTGCAAACTCATGCTTTTAGAGACTTGTTTGGGCTCATGAGAGGAGTAGAAAAACATCAAGAATTTCAGTCCTGCATGATTCTACCAAGAAATGTGTGTTCATTGAAACCGCTGGTTTTTGATAGTTTGGGCCCTATTGAATAATGAATGTTTTGAATTTTCTCCAAAAGTAAAGTAGTTGCAAACTCATGCTTTTAGAGACTTGTTTGGGCTCATGAGAGGAGTAGAAAAACATCAAAAATTTCAGTCCTGCATGATTCTACCAAGAAATGTGTGTTCATTGAAACCGCTGGTTTTTGATAGTTTGGGCTCTATTGAATAATGAATGTTTTGAATTTTCTCCAAAAGTAAAGTAGTTGCAAACTCATCCTTTTAGAAACTTGTTTGGGCTGTTGAGAGGAGTAAAAAACCATCAAAAATTTCAATCCTGCATGATTCTACCAAGAAATGTGATTCTTCATTCAAAACGCTGGTTTTTGCTATTGGGCTCTATTGAATAATGAATGTTTTGAATTTTCTCCAAAAGTAAAGTAGTTGCAAACTCATGCTTTTAGAGACTTGTTTGGGCTCATGAGATGAGTAGAAAAACATCAAAAATTTCAGTCCTGCATGATTCTACCAAGACATGTGTGTTCATTGAAACGGCTGGTTTTTGATAGTTTGGGCCCTATTGAATAATGAATGTTTTGAATTTTCTCCAAAAGTAAAGTAGTTGCAAACTCATCCTTTTAGAAACTTGTTTGGGCTGTTGAGAGGAGTAAAAAACCATCAAAAATTTCAATCCTGCATGATTCTACCAAGAAATGTGATTCTTCATTCAAAACGCTGGTTTTTGCTATTGGGCTCTATTGAATAATGAATGTTTTGAATTTTCTCCAAAAGTAAAGTAGTTGCAAACTCATCCTTTTAGAAACTTGTTTGGGCTGTTGAGAGGAGTAAAAAACCATCAAAAATTTCAATCCTGCATGATTCTACCAAGAAATGTGATTCTTCATTCAAAACGCTGGTTTTTGCTATTGGGCTCTATTGAATAATGAATGTTTTGAATTTTCTCCAAAAGTAAAGTAGTTGCAAAATCATGCTTTTAGAGACTTGTTTGGGCTCATGAGATGAGTAGAAAAACATCAAAAATTTCAGTCCTGCATGATTCTACCAAGACATGTGTGTTCATTGAAACTGCTGGTTTTTGATAGTTTTGGCCCTATTGAATAATGAATGTTTTGAATTTTCTCCAAAAGTAAAGTAGTTGCAAACTCATCCTTTTAGAAACTTGTTTGGGCTGTTGAGAGGAGTAAAAAACCATCAAAAATTTCAATCCTGCATGATTCTACCAAGAAATGTGTGTTCATTCAAACCGCTGGTTTTTGATAGTTTGGGCCCTATTGAATAATGAATGTTTTGAATTTTCTCCAAAAGTAAAGTAGTTGCAAACTCATGCTTTTAGAGACTTGTTTGGGCTCATGAGAGGAGTAGAAAAACATCAAAAATTTCAGTCCTGCATGATTCTACCAAGAAATGTGTGTTCATTGAAACCGCTGGTTTTTGATAGTTTGGGCTCGATTGAATAATGAATGTTTTGAATTTTCTCCAAAAGTAAAGTAGTTGCAAACTCATCCTTTTAGAAACTTGTTTGGGCTGTTGAGAGGAGTAAAAAACCATCAAAAATTTCAATCCTGCATGATTCTACCAAGAAATGTGATTCTTCATTCAAAACGCTGGTTTTTGCTATTGGGCTCTATTGAATAATGAATGTTTTGAATTTTCTCCAAAAGTAAAGTAGTTGCAAACTCATGCTTTTAGAGACTTGTTTGGGCTCATGAGAGGAGTAGAAAAACATCAAAAATTTCAGTCCTGCATGATTCTACCAAGAAATGTGTGTTCATTGAAACCGCTGGTTTTTGATAGTTTGGGCCCTATTGAATAATGAATGTTTTGAATTTTCTCCAAAAGTAAAGTAGTTGCAAACTCATCCTTTTAGAAACTTGTTTGGGCTGTTGAGAGGAGTAAAAAACCATCAAAAATTTCAATCCTGCATGATTCTACCAAGAAATGTGATTCTTCATTCAAAACGCTGGTTTTTGCTATTGGGCTCTATTGAATAATGAATGTTTTGAATTTTCTCCAAAAGTAAAGTAGTTGCAAACTCATGCTTTTAGAGACTTGTTTGGGCTCATGAGAGGAGTAGAAAAACATCAAAAATTTCAGTCCTGCATGATTCTACCAAGAAATGTGTGTTCATTGAAACCGCTGGTTTTTGATAGTTTGGGCCCTATTGAATAATGAATGTTTTGAATTTTCTCCAAAAGTAAAGTAGTTGCAAACTCATCCTTTTAGAAACTTGTTTGGGCTGTTGAGAGGAGTAAAAAACCATCAAAAATTTCAATCCTGCATGATTCTACCAAGAAATGTGATTCTTCATTCAAAACGCTGGTTTTTGCTATTGGGCTCTATTGAATAATGAATGTTTTGAATTTTCTCCAAAAGTAAAGTAGTTGCAAACTCATGCTTTTAGAGACTTGTTTGGGCTCATGAGAGGAGTAGAAAAACATCAAAAATTTCAGTCCTGCATGATTCTACCAAGAAATGTGTGTTCATTGAAACCGCTGGTTTTTGATAGTTTGGGCCCTATTGAATAATGAATGTTTTCAATTTTCTCCAAAAGTAAAGTAGTTGCAAACTCATCCTTTTAGAAACTTGTTTGGGCTGTTGAGAGGAGTAAAAAACCATCAAAAATTTCAATCCTGCATGATTCTACCAAGAAATGTGATTCTTCATTCAAAACGCTGGTTTTTGCTATTGGGCTCTATTGAATAATGAATGTTTTGAATTTTCTCCAAAAGTAAAGTAGTTGCAAACTCATGCTTTTAGAGACTTGTTTGGGCTCATGAGATGAGTAGAAAAACATCAAAAATTTCAGTCCTGCATGATTCTACCAAGACATGTGTGTTCATTGAAACGGCTGGTTTTTGATAGTTTGGGCCCTATTGAATAATGAATGTTTTGAATTTTCTCCAAAAGTAAAGTAGTTGCAAACTCATCCTTTTAGAAACTTGTTTGGGCTGTGGAGAGGAGTAAAAAACCATCAAAAATTTCAATCCTGCATGATTCTACCAAGAAATGTGATTCTTCATTCAAAACGCTGGTTTTTGCTATTGGGCTCTATTGAATAATGAATGTTTTGAATTTTCTCCAAAAGTAAAGTAGTTGCAAACTCATGCTTTTAGAGACTTGTTTGGGCTCATGAGAGGAGTAGAAAAACATCAAGAATTTCAGTCCTGCATGATTCTACCAAGAAATGTGTGTTCATTGAAACCGCTGGTTTTTGATAGTTTGGGCCCTATTGAATAATGAATGTTTTGAATTTTCTCCAAAAGTAAAGTAGTTGCAAACTCATGCTTTTAGAGACTTGTTTGGGCTCATGAGAGGAGTAGAAAAACATCAAAAATTTCAGTCCTGCATGATTCTACCAAGAAATGTGTGTTCATTGAAACCGCTGGTTTTTGATAGTTTGGGCTCTATTGAATAATGAATGTTTTGAATTTTCTCCAAAAGTAAAGTAGTTGCAAACTCATCCTTTTAGAAACTTGTTTGGGCTGTTGAGAGGAGTAAAAAACCATCAAAAATTTCAATCCTGCATGATTCTACCAAGAAATGTGATTCTTCATTCAAAACGCTGGTTTTTGCTATTGGGCTCTATTGAATAATGAATGTTTTGAATTTTCTCCAAAAGTAAAGTAGTTGCAAACTCATGCTTTTAGAGACTTGTTTGGGATCATGAGATGAGTAGAAAAACATCAAAAATTTCAGTCCTGCATGATTCTACCAAGACATGTGTGTTCATTGAAACGGCTGGTTTTTGATAGTTTGGGCCCTATTGAATAATGAATGTTTTGAATTTTCTCCAAAAGTAAAGTAGTTGCAAACCCATCCTTTTAGAAACTTGTTTGGGCTGTTGAGAGGAGTAAAAAACCATCAAAAATTTCAATCCTGCATGATTCTACCAAGAAATGTGATTCTTCATTCAAAACGCTGGTTTTTGCTATTGGGCTCTATTGAATAATGAATGTTTTGAATTTTCTCCAAAAGTAAAGTAGTTGCAAACTCATCCTTTTAGAAACTTGTTTGGGCTGTTGAGAGGAGTAAAAAACCATCAAAAATTTCAATCCTGCATGATTCTACCAAGAAATGTGATTCTTCATTCAAAACGCTGGTTTTTGCTATTGGGCTCTATTGAATAATGAATGTTTTGAATTTTCTCCAAAAGTAAAGTAGTTGCAAACTCATGCTTTTAGAGACTTGTTTGGGCTCATGAGATGAGTAGAAAAACATCAAAAATTTCAGTCCTGCATGATTCTACCAAGACATGTGTGTTCATTGAAACTGCTGGTTTTTGATAGTTTTGGCCCTATTGAATAATGAATGTTTTGAATTTTCTCCAAAAGTAAAGTAGTTGCAAACTCATCCTTTTAGAAACTTGTTTGGGCTGTTGAGAGGAGTAAAAAACCATCAAAAATTTCAATCCTGCATGATTCTACCAAGAAATGTGTGTTCATTCAAACCGCTGGTTTTTGATAGTTTGGGCCCTATTGAATAATGAATGTTTTGAATTTTCTCCAAAAGTAAAGTAGTTGCAAACTCATGCTTTTAGAGACTTGTTTGGGCTCATGAGAGGAGTAGAAAAACATCAAAAATTTCAGTCCTGCATGATTCTACCAAGAAATGTGTGTTCATTGAAACCGCTGGTTTTTGATAGTTTGGGCTCTATTGAATAATGAATGTTTTGAATTTTCTCCAAAAGTAAAGTAGTTGCAAACTCATCCTTTTAGAAACTTGTTTGGGCTGTTGAGAGGAGTAAAAAACCATCAAAAATTTCAATCCTGCATGATTCTACCAAGAAATGTGATTCTTCATTCAAAACGCTGGTTTTTGCTATTGGGCTCTATTGAATAATGAATGTTTTGAATTTTCTCCAAAAGTAAAGTAGTTGCAAACTCATGCTTTTAGAGACTTGTTTGGGCTCATGAGAGGAGTAGAAAAACATCAAAAATTTCAGTCCTGCATGATTCTACCAAGAAATGTGTGTTCATTGAAACCGCTGGTTTTTGATAGTTTGGGCCCTATTGAATAATGAATGTTTTGAATTTTCTCCAAAAGTAAAGTAGTTGCAAACTCATCCTTTTAGAAACTTGTTTGGGCTGTTGAGAGGAGTAAAAAACCATCAAAAATTTCAATCCTGCATGATTCTACCAAGAAATGTGATTCTTCATTCAAAACGCTGGTTTTTGCTATTGGGCTCTATTGAATAATGAATGTTTTGAATTTTCTCCAAAAGTAAAGTAGTTGCAAACTCATGCTTTTAGAGACTTGTTTGGGCTCATGAGAGGAGTAGAAAAACATCAAAAATTTCAGTCCTGCATGATTCTACCAAGAAATGTGTGTTCATTGAAACCGCTGGTTTTTGATAGTTTGGGCCCTATTGAATAATGAATGTTTTCAATTTTCTCCAAAAGTAAAGTAGTTGCAAACTCATCCTTTTAGAAACTTGTTTGGGCTGTTGAGAGGAGTAAAAAACCATCAAAAATTTCAATCCTGCATGATTCTACCAAGAAATGTGATTCTTCATTCAAAACGCTGGTTTTTGCTATTGGGCTCTATTGAATAATGAATGTTTTGAATTTTCTCCAAAAGTAAAGTAGTTGCAAACTCATGCTTTTAGAGACTTGTTTGGGCTCATGAGATGAGTAGAAAAACATCAAAAATTTCAGTCCTGCATGATTCTACCAAGACATGTGTGTTCATTGAAACGGCTGGTTTTTGATAGTTTGGGCCCTATTGAATAATGAATGTTTTGAATTTTCTCCAAAAGTAAAGTAGTTGCAAACTCATCCTTTTAGAAACTTGTTTGGGCTGTGGAGAGGAGTAAAAAACCATCAAAAATTTCAATCCTGCATGATTCTACCAAGAAATGTGATTCTTCATTCAAAACGCTGGTTTTTGCTATTGGGCTCTATTGAATAATGAATGTTTTGAATTTTCTCCAAAAGTAAAGTAGTTGCAAACTCATGCTTTTAGAGACTTGTTTGGGCTCATGAGAGGAGTAGAAAAACATCAAGAATTTCAGTCCTGCATGATTCTACCAAGAAATGTGTGTTCATTGAAACCGCTGGTTTTTGATAGTTTGGGCCCTATTGAATAATGAATGTTTTGAATTTTCTCCAAAAGTAAAGTAGTTGCAAACTCATGCTTTTAGAGACTTGTTTGGGCTCATGAGAGGAGTAGAAAAACATCAAAAATTTCAGTCCTGCATGATTCTACCAAGAAATGTGTGTTCATTGAAACCGCTGGTTTTTGATAGTTTGGGCTCTATTGAATAATGAATGTTTTGAATTTTCTCCAAAAGTAAAGTAGTTGCAAACTCATCCTTTTAGAAACTTGTTTGGGCTGTTGAGAGGAGTAAAAAACCATCAAAAATTTCAATCCTGCATGATTCTACCAAGAAATGTGATTCTTCATTCAAAACGCTGGTTTTTGCTATTGGGCTCTATTGAATAATGAATGTTTTGAATTTTCTCCAAAAGTAAAGTAGTTGCAAACTCATGCTTTTAGAGACTTGTTTGGGCTCATGAGATGAGTAGAAAAACATCAAAAATTTCAGTCCTGCATGATTCTACCAAGACATGTGTGTTCATTGAAACGGCTGGTTTTTGATAGTTTGGGCCCTATTGAATAATGAATGTTTTGAATTTTCTCCAAAAGTAAAGTAGTTGCAAACTCATCCTTTTAGAAACTTGTTTGGGCTGTTGAGAGGAGTAAAAAACCATCAAAAATTTCAATCCTGCATGATTCTACCAAGAAATGTGATTCTTCATTCAAAACGCTGGTTTTTGCTATTGGGCTCTATTGAATAATGAATGTTTTGAATTTTCTCCAAAAGTAAAGTAGTTGCAAACTCATCCTTTTAGAAACTTGTTTGGGCTGTTGAGAGGAGTAAAAAACCATCAAAAATTTCAATCCTGCATGATTCTACCAAGAAATGTGATTCTTCATTCAAAACGCTGGTTTTTGCTATTGGGCTCTATTGAATAATGAATGTTTTGAATTTTCTCCAAAAGTAAAGTAGTTGCAAACTCATGCTTTTAGAGACTTGTTTGGGCTCATGAGATGAGTAGAAAAACATCAAAAATTTCAGTCCTGCATGATTCTACCAAGACATGTGTGTTCATTGAAACTGCTGGTTTTTGATAGTTTTGGCCCTATTGAATAATGAATGTTTTGAATTTTCTCCAAAAGTAAAGTAGTTGCAAACTCATCCTTTTAGAAACTTGTTTGGGCTGTTGAGAGGAGTAAAAAACCATCAAAAATTTCAATCCTGCTTGATTCTACCAAGAAATGTGTGTTCATTCAAACCGCTGGTTTTTGATAGTTTGGGCCCTATTGAATAATGAATGTTTTGAATTTTCTCCAAAAGTAAAGTAGTTGCAAACTCATGCTTTTAGAGACTTGTTTGGGCTCATGAGAGGAGTAGAAAAACATCAAAAATTTCAGTCCTGCATGATTCTACCAAGAAATGTGTGTTCATTGAAACCGCTGGTTTTTGATAGTTTGGGCTCTATTGAATAATGAATGTTTTGAATTTTCTCCAAAAGTAAAGTAGTTGCAAACTCATCCTTTTAGAAACTTGTTTGGGCTGTTGAGAGGAGTAAAAAACCATCAAAAATTTCAATCCTGCATGATTCTACCAAGAAATGTGATTCTTCATTCAAAACGCTGGTTTTTGCTATTGGGCTCTATTGAATAATGAATGTTTTGAATTTTCTCCAAAAGTAAAGTAGTTGCAAACTCATGCTTTTAGAGACTTGTTTGGGCTCATGAGAGGAGTAGAAAAACATCAAAAATTTCAGTCCTGCATGATTCTACCAAGAAATGTGTGTTCATTGAAACCGCTGGTTTTTGATAGTTTGGGCCCTATTGAATAATGAATGTTTTGAATTTTCTCCAAAAGTAAAGTAGTTGCAAACTCATCCTTTTAGAAACTTGTTTGGGCTGTTGAGAGGAGTAAAAAACCATCAAAAATTTCAATCCTGCATGATTCTACCAAGAAATGTGATTCTTCATTCAAAACGCTGGTTTTTGCTATTGGGCTCTATTGAATAATGAATGTTTTGAATTTTCTCCAAAAGTAAAGTAGTTGCAAACTCATGCTTTTAGAGACTTGTTTGGGCTCATGAGATGAGTAGAAAAACATCAAAAATTTCAGTCCTGCATGATTCTACCAAGACATGTGTGTTCATTGAAACGGCTGGTTTTTGATAGTTTGGGCCCTATTGAATAATGAATGTTTTGAATTTTCTCCAAAAGTAAAGTAGTTGCAAACTCATCCTTTTAGAAACTTGTTTGGGCTGTGGAGAGGAGTAAAAAACCATCAAAAATTTCAATCCTGCATGATTCTACCAAGAAATGTGATTCTTCATTCAAAACGCTGGTTTTTGCTATTGGGCTCTATTGAATAATGAATGTTTTGAATTTTCTCCAAAAGTAAAGTAGTTGCAAACTCATGCTTTTAGAGACTTGTTTGGGCTCATGAGAGGAGTAGAAAAACATCAAGAATTTCAGTCCTGCATGATTCTACCAAGAAATGTGTGTTCATTGAAACCGCTGGTTTTTGATAGTTTGGGCCCTATTGAATAATGAATGTTTTGAATTTTCTCCAAAAGTAAAGTAGTTGCAAACTCATGCTTTTAGAGACTTGTTTGGGCTCATGAGAGGAGTAGAAAAACATCAAAAATTTCAGTCCTGCATGATTCTACCAAGAAATGTGTGTTCATTGAAACCGCTGGTTTTTGATAGTTTGGGCTCTATTGAATAATGAATGTTTTGAATTTTCTCCAAAAGTAAAGTAGTTGCAAACTCATCCTTTTAGAAACTTGTTTGGGCTGTTGAGAGGAGTAAAAAACCATCAAAAATTTCAATCCTGCATGATTCTACCAAGAAATGTGATTCTTCATTCAAAACGCTGGTTTTTGCTATTGGGCTCTATTGAATAATGAATGTTTTGAATTTTCTCCAAAAGTAAAGTAGTTGCAAACTCATGCTTTTAGAGACTTGTTTGGGCTCATGAGATGAGTAGAAAAACATCAAAAATTTCAGTCCTGCATGATTCTACCAAGACATGTGTGTTCATTGAAACTGCTGGTTTTTGATAGTTTTGGCCCTATTGAATAATGAATGTTTTGAATTTTCTCCAAAAGTAAAGTAGTTGCAAACTCATCCTTTTAGAAACTTGTTTGGGCTGTTGAGAGGAGTAAAAAACCATCAAAAATTTCAATCCTGCATGATTCTACCAAGAAATGTGTGTTCATTCAAACCGCTGGTTTTTGATAGTTTGGGCCCTATTGAATAATGAATGTTTTGAATTTTCTCCAAAAGTAAAGTAGTTGCAAACTCATGCTTTTAGAGACTTGTTTGGGCTCATGAGAGGAGTAGAAAAACATCAAAAATTTCAGTCCTGCATGATTCTACCAAGAAATGTGTGGTCATTGAAACCGCTGGTTTTTGATAGTTTGGGCTCTATTGAATAATGAATGTTTTTCAATTTTCTCCAAAAGTAAAGTAGTTGCAAACTCATCCTTTTTGAAACTTGTTTGGGCTGTTGAGAGGAGTAAAAAACCATCAAAAATTTCAATCCTGCATGATTCTACCAAGAAATGTGATTCTTCATTCAAAACGCTGGTTTTTGCTATTGGGCTCTATTGAATAATGAATGTTTTGAATTTTCTCCAAAAGTAAAGTAGTTGCAAACTCATGCTTTTAGAGACTTGTTTGGGCTCATGAGAGGAGTAGAAAAACATCAAAAATTTCAGTCCTGCATGATTCTACCAAGAAATGTGTGTTCATTGAAACCGCTGGTTTTTGATAGTTTGGGCCCTATTGAATAATGAATGTTTTGAATTTTCTCCAAAAGTAAAGTAGTTGCAAACTCATCCTTTTAGAAACTTGTTTGGGCTGTTGAGAGGAGTAAAAAACCATCAAAAATTTCAATCCTGCATGATTCTACCAAGAAATGTGATTCTTCATTCAAAACGCTGGTTTTTGCTATTGGGCTCTATTGAATAATGAATGTTTTGAATTTTCTCCAAAAGTAAAGTAGTTGCAAACTCATGCTTTTAGAGACTTGTTTGGGCTCATGAGAGGAGTAGAAAAACATCAAAAATTTCAGTCCTGCATGATTCTACCAAGAAATGTGTGTTCATTGAAACCGCTGGTTTTTGATAGTTTGGGCCCTATTGAATAATGAATGTTTTCAATTTTCTCCAAAAGTAAAGTAGTTGCAAACTCATCCTTTTAGAAACTTGTTTGGGCTGTTGAGAGGAGTAAAAAACCATCAAAAATTTCAATCCTGCATGATTCTACCAAGAAATGTGATTCTTCATTCAAAACGCTGGTTTTTGCTATTGGGCTCTATTGAATAATGAATGTTTTGAATTTTCTCCAAAAGTAAAGTAGTTGCAAACTCATGCTTTTAGAGACTTGTTTGGGCTCATGAGATGAGTAGAAAAACATCAAAAATTTCAGTCCTGCATGATTCTACCAAGACATGTGTGTTCATTGAAACGGCTGGTATTTGATAGTTTGGGCCCTATTGAATAATGAATGTTTTGAATTTTCTCCAAAAGTAAAGTAGTTGCAAACTCATCCTTTTAGAAACTTGTTTGGGCTGTGGAGAGGAGTAAAAAACCATCAAAAATTTCAATCCTGCATGATTCTACCAAGAAATGTGATTCTTCATTCAAAACGCTGGTTTTTGCTATTGGGCTCTATTGAATAATGAATGTTTTGAATTTTCTCCAAAAGTAAAGTAGTTGCAAACTCATGCTTTTAGAGACTTGTTTGGGCTCATGAGAGGAGTAGAAAAACATCAAGAATTTCAGTCCTGCATGATTCTACCAAGAAATGTGTGTTCATTGAAACCGCTGGTTTTTGATAGTTTGGGCCCTATTGAATAATGAATGTTTTGAATTTTCTCCAAAAGTAAAGTAGTTGCAAACTCATGCTTTTAGAGACTTGTTTGGGCTCATGAGAGGAGTAGAAAAACATCAAAAATTTCAGTCCTGCATGATTCTACCAAGAAATGTGTGTTCATTGAAACCGCTGGTTTTTGATAGTTTGGGCTCTATTGAATAATGAATGTTTTGAATTTTCTCCAAAAGTAAAGTAGTTGCAAACTCATCCTTTTAGAAACTTGTTTGGGCTGTTGAGAGGAGTAAAAAACCATCAAAAATTTCAATCCTGCATGATTCTACCAAGAAATGTGATTCTTCATTCAAAACGCTGGTTTTTGCTATTGGGCTCTATTGAATAATGAATGTTTTGAATTTTCTCCAAAAGTAAAGTAGTTGCAAACTCATGCTTTTAGAGACTTGTTTGGGCTCATGAGATGAGTAGAAAATCATCAAAAATTTCAGTCCTGCATGATTCTACCAAGACATGTGTGTTCATTGAAACGGCTGGTTTTTGATAGTTTGGGCCCTATTGAATAATGAATGTTTTGAATTTTCTCCAAAAGTAAAGTAGTTGCAAACTCATCCTTTTAGAAACTTGTTTGGGCTGTTGAGAGGAGTAAAAAACCATCAAAAATTTCAATCCTGCATGATTCTACCAAGAAATGTGATTCTTCATTCAAAACGCTGGTTTTTGCTATTGGGCTCTATTGAATAATGAATGTTTTGAATTTTCTCCAAAAGTAAAGTAGTTGCAAACTCATCCTTTTAGAAACTTGTTTGGGCTGTTGAGAGGAGTAAAAAACCATCAAAAATTTCAATCCTGCATGATTCTACCAAGAAATGTGATTCTTCATTCAAAACGCTGGTTTTTGCTATTGGGCTCTATTGAATAATGAATGTTTTGAATTTTCTCCAAAAGTAAAGTAGTTGCAAAATCATGCTTTTAGAGACTTGTTTGGGCTCATGAGATGAGTAGAAAAACATCAAAAATTTCAGTCCTGCATGATTCTACCAAGACATGTGTGTTCATTGAAACTGCTGGTTTTTGATAGTTTTGGCCCTATTGAATAATGAATGTTTTGAATTTTCTCCAAAAGTAAAGTAGTTGCAAACTCATCCTTTTAGAAACTTGTTTGGGCTGTTGAGAGGAGTAAAAAACCATCAAAAATTTCAATCCTGCATGATTCTACCAAGAAATGTGTGTTCATTCAAACCGCTGGTTTTTGATAGTTTGGGCCCTATTGAATAATGAATGTTTTGAATTTTCTCCAAAAGTAAAGTAGTTGCAAACTCATGCTTTTAGAGACTTGTTTGGGCTCATGAGAGGAGTAGAAAAACATCAAAAATTTCAGGCCTGCATGATTCTACCAAGAAATGTGTGTTCATTGAAACCGCTGGTTTTTGATAGTTTGGGCTCGATTGAATAATGAATGTTTTGAATTTTCTCCAAAAGTAAAGTAGTTGCAAACTCATCCTTTTAGAAACTTGTTTGGGCTGTTGAGAGGAGTAAAAAACCATCAAAAATTTCAATCCTGCATGATTCTACCAAAAAATGTGATTCTTCATTCAAAACGCTGGTTTTTGCTATTGGGCTCTATTGAATAATGAATGTTTTGAATTTTCTCCAAAAGTAAAGTAGTTGCAAACTCATGCTTTTAGAGACTTGTTTGGGCTCATGAGAGGAGTAGAAAAACATCAAAAATTTCAGTCCTGCATGATTCTACCAAGAAATGTGTGTTCATTGAAACCGCTGGTTTTTGATAGTTTGGGCCCTATTGAATAATGAATGTTTTGAATTTTCTCCAAAAGTAAAGTAGTTGCAAACTCATCCTTTTAGAAACTTGTTTGGGCTGTTGAGAGGAGTAAAAAACCATCAAAAATTTCAATCCTGCATGATTCTACCAAGAAATGTGATTCTTCATTCAAAACGCTGGTTTTTGCTATTGGGCTCTATTGAATAATGAATGTTTTGAATTTTCTCCAAAAGTAAAGTAGTTGCAAACTCATGCTTTTAGAGACTTGTTTGGGCTCATGAGAGGAGTAGAAAAACATCAAAAATTTCAGTCCTGCATGATTCTACCAAGAAATGTGTGTTCATTGAAACCGCTGGTTTTTGATAGTTTGGGCCCTATTGAATAATGAATGTTTTCAATTTTCTCCAAAAGTAAAGTAGTTGCAAACTCATCCTTTTAGAAACTTGTTTGGGCTGTTGAGAGGAGTAAAAAACCATCAAAAATTTCAATCCTGCATGATTCTACCAAGAAATGTGATTCTTCATTCAAAACGCTGGTTTTTGCTATTGGGCTCTATTGAATAATGAATGTTTTGAATTTTCTCCAAAAGTAAAGTAGTTGCAAACTCATGCTTTTAGAGACTTGTTTGGGCTCATGAGATGAGTAGAAAAACATCAAAAATTTCAGTCCTGCATGATTCTACCAAGACATGTGTGTTCATTGAAACGGCTGGTTTTTGATAGTTTGGGCCCTATTGAATAATGAATGTTTTGAATTTTCTCCAAAAGTAAAGTAGTTGCAAACTCATCCTTTTAGAAACTTGTTTGGGCTGTGGAGAGGAGTAAAAAACCATCAAAAATTTCAATCCTGCATGATTCTACCAAGAAATGTGATTCTTCATTCAAAACGCTGGTTTTTGCTATTGGGCTCTATTGAATAATGAATGTTTTGAATTTTCTCCAAAAGTAAAGTAGTTGCAAACTCATCCTTTTAGAAACTTGTTTGGGCTGTTGAGAGGAGTAAAAAACCATCAAAAATTTCAATCCTGCATGATTCTACCAAGAAATGTGATTCTTCATTCAAAACGCTGGTTTTTGCTATTGGGCTCTATTGAATAATGAATGTTTTGAATTTTCTCCAAAAGTAAAGTAGTTGCAAACTCATGCTTTTAGAGACTTGTTTGGGCTCATGAGATGAGTAGAAAAGCATCAAAAATTTCAGTCCTGCATGATTCTACCAAGACATGTGTGTTCATTGAAACGGCTGGTTTTTGATAGTTTGGGACCTATTGAATAATGAATGTTTTGAATTTTCTCCAAAAGTAAAGTAGTTGCAAACTCATCCTTTTAGAAACTTGTTTGGGCTGTTGAGAGGAGTAAAAAAACATCAAAAATTTCAATCCTGCATGATTCTACCAAGAAATGTGATTCTTCATTCAAAACGCTGGTTTTTGCTATTGGGCTCTATTGAATAATGAATGTTTTGAATTTTCTCCAAAAGTAAAGTAGTTGCAAACTCATGCTTTTAGAGACTTGTTTGGGCTCATGAGAGGAGTAGAAAAACATCAAAAATTTCAGTCCTGCATGATTCTACCAAGAAATGTGTGTTGATTCAAACCGCTGGTTTTTGATAGTTTTTGCCCTATTGAATAATGAATGTTTTGAATTTTCTCCAAAAGTAAAGTAGTTGCAAACTCATGCTTTTAGAGACTTGTTTGGGCTCATGAGAGGAGTAGAAAAACATCAAAAATTTCAGTCCTGCATGATTCTACCAAGAAATGTGTGTTCATTGAAACCGCTGGTTTTTGATAGTTTGGGCCCTATTGAATAATGAATGTTTTGAATTTTCTCCAAAAGTAAAGTAGTTGCAAACTCATCCTTTTAGAAACTTGTTTGGGCTGTTGAGAGGAGTAAAAAACCATCAAAAATTTCAATCCTGCATGATTCTACCAAGAAATGTGATTCTTCATTCAAAACGCTGGTTTTTGCTATTGGGCTCTATTGAATAATGAATGTTTTGAATTTTCTCCAAAAGTAAAGTAGTTGCAAACTCATGCTTTTAGAGACTTGTTTGGGCTCATGAGAGGAGTAGAAAAGCATCAAAAATTTCAGTCCTGCATGATTCTACCAAGACATGTGTGTTCATTGAAACGGCTGGTTTTTGATAGTTTGGGCCCTATTGAATAATGAATGTTTTGAATTTTCTCCAAAAGTAAAGTAGTTGCAAACTCATCCTTTTAGAAACTTGTTTGGGCTGTTGAGAGGAGTAAAAAACCATCAAAAATTTCAATCCTGCATGATTCTACCAAGAAATGTGATTCTTCATTCAAAACGCTGGTTTTTGCTATTGGGCTCTATTGAATAATGAATGTTTTGAATTTTCTCCAAAAGTAAAGTAGTTGCAAACTCATGCTTTTAGAGACTTCTTTGGGCTCATGAGAGGAGTAGAAAAACATCAAGAATTTCAGTCCTGCATGATTCTACCAAGAAATGTGTGTTCATTCAAACCGCTGGTTTTTGATAGTTTGGGCCCTATTGAATAATGAATGTTTTGAATTTTCTCCAAAAGTAAAGTAGTTGCAAACTCATGCTTTTAGAGACTTGTTTGGGCTCATGAGAGGAGTAGAAAAACATCAAAATTTCAGTCCTGCATGACTCTACCAAGAAATGTGTGTTCATTGAAACCTCTGGTTTTTGATAGTTTGGGCTCTATTGAATAATGAATGTTTTGAATTTTCTCCAAAAGTAAAGTAGTTGCAAACTCATCCTTTTAGAAACTTGTTTGGGCTGTTGAGAGGAGTAAAAAACCATCAAAAATTTCAATCCTGCATGATTCTACCAAGAAATGTGATTCTTCATTCAAAACGCTGGTTTTTGCTATTGGGCTCTATTGAATAATGAATGTTTTGAATTTTCTCCAAAAGTAAAGTAGTTGCAAACTCATGCTTTTAGAGACTTGTTTGGGCTCATGAGATGAGTAGAAAAGCATCAAAAATTTCAGTCCTGCATGATTCTACCAAGACATGTGTGTTCATTGAAACGGCTGGTTTTTGATAGTTTGGGACCTATTGAATAATGAATGTTTTGAATTTTCTCCAAAAGTAAAGTAGTTGCAAACTCATCCTTTTAGAAACTTGTTTGGGCTGTTGAGAGGAGTAAAAAAACATCAAAAATTTCAATCCTGCATGATTCTACCAAGAAATGTGATTCTTCATTCAAAACGCTGGTTTTTGCTATTGGGCTCTATTGAATAATGAATGTTTTGAATTTTCTCCAAAAGTAAAGTAGTTGCAAACTCATGCTTTTAGAGACTTGTTTGGGCTCATGAGAGGAGTAGAAAAACATCAAAAATTTCAGTCCTGCATGATTCTACCAAGAAATGTGTGTTGATTCAAACCGCTGGTTTTTGATAGTTTTTGCCCTATTGAATAATGAATGTTTTGAATTTTCTCCAAAAGTAAAGTAGTTGCAAACTCATGCTTTTAGAGACTTGTTTGGGCTCATGAGAGGAGTAGAAAAACATCAAAAATTTCAGTCCTGCATGATTCTACCAAGAAATGTGTGTTCATTGAAACCGCTGGTTTTTGATAGTTTGGGCCCTATTGAATAATGAATGTTTTGAATTTTCTCCAAAAGTAAAGTAGTTGCAAACTCATCCTTTTAGAAACTTGTTTGGGCTGTTGAGAGGAGTAAAAAACCATCAAAAATTTCAATCCTGCATGATTCTACCAAGAAATGTGATTCTTCATTCAAAACGCTGGTTTTTGCTATTGGGCTCTATTGAATAATGAATGTTTTGAATTTTCTCCAAAAGTAAAGTAGTTGCAAACTCATGCTTTTAGAGACTTGTTTGGGCTCATGAGAGGAGTAGAAAAACATCAAAAATTTCAGTCCTGCATGATTCTACCAAGAAATGTGTGTTCATTGAAACCGCTGGTTTTTGATAGTTTGGGCTCTATTGAATAATGAATGTTTTGAATTTTCTCCAAAAGTAAAGTAGTTGCAAACTCATCCTTTTAGAAACTTGTTTGGGCTGTTGAGAGGAGTAAAAAACCATCAAAAATTTCAATCCTGCATGATTCTACCAAGAAATGTGATTCTTCATTCAAAACGCTGGTTTTTGCTATTGGGCTCTATTGAATAATGAATGTTTTGAATTTTCTCCAAAAGTAAAGTAGTTGCAAACTCATGCTTTTAGAGACTTGTTTGGGCTCATGAGAGGAGTAGAAAAACATCAAAAATTTCAGTCCTGCATGATTCTACCAAGAAATGTGTGTTCATTGAAACCGCTGGTTTTTGATAGTTTGGGCCCTATTGAATAATGAATGTTTTGAATTTTCTCCAAAAGTAAAGTAGTTGCAAACTCATCCTTTTAGAAACTTGTTTGGGCTGTTGAGAGGAGTAAAAAACCATCAAAAATTTCAATCCTGCATGATTCTACCAAGAAATGTGATTCTTCATTCAAAACGCTGGTTTTTGCTATTGGGCTCTATTGAATAATGAATGTTTTGAATTTTCTCCAAAAGTAAAGTAGTTGCAAACTCATGCTTTTAGAGACTTGTTTGGGCTCATGAGATGAGTAGAAAAGCATCAAAAATTTCAGTCCTGCATGATTCTACCAAGACATGTGTGTTCATTGAAACGGCTGGTTTTTGATAGTTTGGGACCTATTGAATAATGAATGTTTTGAATTTTCTCCAAAAGTAAAGTAGTTGCAAACTCATCCTTTTAGAAACTTGTTTGGGCTGTTGAGAGGAGTAAAAAAACATCAAAAATTTCAATCCTGCATGATTCTACCAAGAAATGTGATTCTTCATTCAAAACGCTGGTTTTTGCTATTGGGCTCTATTGAATAATGAATGTTTTGAATTTTCTCCAAAAGTAAAGTAGTTGCAAACTCATGCTTTTAGAGACTTGTTTGGGCTCATGAGAGGAGTAGAAAAACATCAAAAATTTCAGTCCTGCATGATTCTACCAAGAAATGTGTGTTGATTCAAACCGCTGGTTTTTGATAGTTTTTGCCCTATTGAATAATGAATGTTTTGAATTTTCTCCAAAAGTAAAGTAGTTGCAAACTCATGCTTTTAGAGACTTGTTTGGGCTCATGAGAGGAGTAGAAAAACATCAAAAATTTCAGTCCTGCATGATTCTACCAAGAAATGTGTGTTCATTGAAACCGCTGGTTTTTGATAGTTTGGGCCCTATTGAATAATGAATGTTTTGAATTTTCTCCAAAAGTAAAGTAGTTGCAAACTCATCCTTTTAGAAACTTGTTTGGGCTGTTGAGAGGAGTAAAAAACCATCAAAAATTTCAATCCTGCATGATTCTACCAAGAAATGTGATTCTTCATTCAAAACGCTGGTTTTTGCTATTGGGCTCTATTGAATAATGAATGTTTTGAATTTTCTCCAAAAGTAAAGTAGTTGCAAACTCATGCTTTTAGAGACTTGTTTGGGCTCATGAGAGGAGTAGAAAAACATCAAAAATTTCAGTCCTGCATGATTCTACCAAGAAATGTGTGTTCATTGAAACCGCTGGTTTTTGATAGTTTGGGCTCTATTGAATAATGAATGTTTTGAATTTTCTCCAAAAGTAAAGTAGTTGCAAACTCATCCTTTTAGAAACTTGTTTGGGCTGTTGAGAGGAGTAAAAAACCATCAAAAATTTCAATCCTGCATGATTCTACCAAGAAATGTGATTCTTCATTCAAAACGCTGGTTTTTGCTATTGGGCTCTATTGAATAATGAATGCTTTGAATTTTCTCCAAAAGTAAAGTAGTTGCAAACTCATGCTTTTAGAGACTTGTTTGGGCTCATGAGAGGAGTAGAAAAACATCAAAAATTTCAGTCCTGCATGATTCTACCAAGAAATGTGTGTTCATTGAAACCGCTGGTTTTTGATAGTTTGGGCCCTATTGAATAATGAATGTTTTGAATTTTCTCCAAAAGTAAAGTAGTTGCAAACTCATCCTTTTAGAAACTTGTTTGGGCTGTTGAGAGGAGTAAAAAACCATCAAAAATTTCAATCCTGCATGATTCTACCAAGAAATGTGATTCTTCATTCAAAACGCTGGTTTTTGCTATTGGGCTCTATTGAATAATGAATGTTTTGAATTTTCTCCAAAAGTAAAGTAGTTGCAAACTCATGCTTTTAGAGACTTGTTTGGGCTCATGAGAGGAGTAGAAAAGCATCAAAAATTTCAGTCCTGCATGATTCTACCAAGACATGTGTGTTCATTGAAACGGCTGGTTTTTGATAGTTTGGGCCCTATTGAATAATGAATGTTTTGAATTTTCTCCAAAAGTAAAGTAGTTGCAAACTCATCCTTTTAGAAACTTGTTTGGGCTGTTGAGAGGAGTAAAAAACCATCAAAAATTTCAATCCTGCATGATTCTACCAAGAAATGTGATTCTTCATTCAAAACGCTGGTTTTTGCTATTGGGCTCTATTGAATAATGAATGTTTTGAATTTTCTCCAAAAGTAAAGTAGTTGCAAACTCATGCTTTTAGAGACTTCTTTGGGCTCATGAGAGGAGTAGAAAAACATCAAGAATTTCAGTCCTGCATGATTCTACCAAGAAATGTGTGTTCATTCAAACCGCTGGTTTTTGATAGTTTGGGCCCTATTGAATAATGAATGTTTTGAATTTTCTCCAAAAGTAAAGTAGTTGCAAACTCATGCTTTTAGAGACTTGTTTGGGCTCATGAGAGGAGTAGAAAAACATCAAAATTTCAGTCCTGCATGACTCTACCAAGAAATGTGTGTTCATTGAAACCTCTGGTTTTTGATAGTTTGGGCTCTATTGAATAATGAATGTTTTGAATTTTCTCCAAAAGTAAAGTAGTTGCAAACTCATCCTTTTAGAAACTTGTTTGGGCTGTTGAGAGGAGTAAAAAACCATCAAAAATTTCAATCCTGCATGATTCTACCAAGAAATGTGATTCTTCATTCAAAACGCTGGTTTTTGCTATTGGGCTCTATTGAATAATGAATGTTTTGAATTTTCTCCAAAAGTAAAGTAGTTGCAAACTCATGCTTTTAGAGACTTGTTTGGGCTCATGAGATGAGTAGAAAAACATCAAAAATTTCAGTCCTGCATGATTCTACCAAGACATGTGTGTTCATTGAAACGGCTGGTTTTTGATAGTTTGGGCCCTATTGAATAATGAATGTTTTGAATTTTCTCCAAAAGTAAAGTAGTTGCAAACTCATCCTTTTAGAAACTTGTTTGGGCTGTTGAGAGGAGTAAAAAACCATCAAAAATTTCAATCCTGCATGATTCTACCAAGAAATGTGATTCTTCATTCAAAACGCTGGTTTTTGCTATTGGGCTCTATTGAATAATGAATGTTTTGAATTTTCTCCAAACGTAAAGTAGTTGCAAACTCATGCTTTTAGAGACTTGTTTGGGCTCATGAGATGAGTAGAAAAACATCAAAAATTTCAGTCCTGCATGATTCTACCAAGACATGTGTGTTCATTGAAACTGCTGGTTTTTGATAGTTTTGGCCCTATTGAATAATGAATGTTTTGAATTTTCTCCAAAAGTAAAGTAGTTGCAAACTCATCCTTTTAGAAACTTGTTTGGGCTGTTGAGAGGAGTAAAAAACCATCAAAAATTTCAATCCTGCATGATTCTACCAAGAAATGTGTGTTCATTCAAACCGCTGGTTTTTGATAGTTTGGGCCCTATTGAATAATGAATGTTTTGAATTTTCTCCAAAAGTAAAGTAGTTGCAAACTCATGCTTTTAGAGACTTGTTTGGGCTCATGAGAGGAGTAGAAAAACATCAAAAATTTCAGTCCTGCATGATTCTACCAAGAAATGTGTGTTCATTGAAACCGCTGGTTTTTGATAGTTTGGGCTCTATTGAATAATGAATGTTTTGAATTTTCTCCAAAAGTAAAGTAGTTGCAAACTCATCCTTTTAGAAACTTGTTTGGGCTGTTGAGAGGAGTGAAAAACCATCAAAAATTTCAATCCTGCATGATTCTACCAAGAAATGTGATTCTTCATTCAAAACGCTGGTTTTTGCTATTGGGCTCTATTGAATAATGAATGTTTTGAATTTTCTCCAAAAGTAAAGTAGTTGCAAACTCATGCTTTTAGAGACTTGTTTGGGCTCATGAGATGAGTAGAAAAACACCAAAAATTTCAGTCCTGCATGATTCTACCAAGACATGTGTGTTCATTGAAACGGCTGGTTTTTGATAGTTTGGGCCCTATTGAATAATGAATGTTTTGAATTTTCTCCAAAAGTAAAGTAGTTGCAAACTCATCCTTTTAGAAACTTGTTTGGGCTGTTGAGAGGAGTAAAAAACCATCAAAAATTTCAATCCTGCATGATTCTACCAAGAAATGTGATTCTTCATTCAAAACGCTGGTTTTTGCTATTGGGCTCTATTGAATAATGAATGTTTTGAATTTTCTCCAAAAGTAAAGTAGTTGCAAACTCATGCTTTTAGAGACTTGCTTGGGCTCATGAGAGTAGAAAAACATCAAAAATTTCAGTCCTGCATGATTCTACCAAGAAATGTGTGTTCATTGAAACCGCTGGTTTTTGATAGTTTGGGCCCTATTGAATAATGAATGTTTTGAATTTTCTCCAAAAGTAAAGTAGTTGCAAACTCATGCTTTTAGAGACTTGTTTGGGCTCACGAGAGGAGTAGAAAAACATCAAAAATTTCAGTCCTGCATGATTCTACCAAGAAATGTGTGTTCATTGAAACCGCTGGTTTTTGATAGTTTGGGCCCTATTGAATAATGAATGTTTTGAATTTTCTCCAAAAGTAAAGTAGTTGCAAATTCATCCTTTTAGAAACTTGTTTGGGCTGTTGAGAGGAGTAAAAAACCATCAAAAATTTCAATTCTGCATGATTCTACCAAGAAATGTGATTCTTCATTCAAAACGCTGGTTTTTGCTATTGGGCTCTATTGAATAATGAATGTTTTGAATTTTCTCCAAAAGTAAAGTAGTTGCAAACTCATGCTTTTAGAGACTTGTTTGGGCTCATGAGAGGAGTAGAAAAACATCAAAAATTTCAGTCCTGCATGATTCTACCAAGAAATGTGTGTTCATTGAAACCGCTGGTTTTTGATAGTTTGGGCCCTATTGAATAATGAATGTTTTGAATTTTCTCCAAAAGTAAAGTAGTTGCAAACTCATCCTTTTAGAAACTTGTTTGGGCTGTTGAGAGGAGTAAAAAACCATCAAAAATTTCAATCCTGCATGATTCTACCAAGAAATGTGATTCTTCATTCAAAACGCTGGTTTTTGCTATTGGGCTCTATTGAATAATGAATGTTTTGAATTTTCTCCAAAAGTAAAGTAGTTGCAAACTCATGCTTTTAGAGACTTGTTTGGGCTCATGAGAGGAGTAGAAAAACATCAAAAATTTCAGTCCTGCATGATTCTACCAAGAAATGTGTGTTCATTGAAACCGCTGGTTTTTGATAGTTTGGGCCCTATTGAATAATGAATGTTTTGAATTTTCTCCAAAAGTAAAGTAGTTGCAAACTCATCCTTTTAGAAACTTGTTTGGGCTGTTGAGAGGAGTAAAAAACCATCAAAAATTTCAATCCTGCATGATTCTACCAAGAAATGTGATTCTTCATTCAAAACGCTGGTTTTTGCTATTGGGCTCTATTGAATAATGAATGTTTTGAATTTTCTCCAAAAGTAAAGTAGTTGCAAACTCATGCTTTTAGAGACTTGTTTGGGCTCATGAGAGGAGTAGAAAAACATCAAAAATTTCAGTCCTGCATGATTCTACCAAGACATGTGTGTTCATTGAAACGGCTGGTTTTTGATAGTTTGGGCCCTATTGAATAATGAATGTTTTGAATTTTCTCCAAAAGTAAAGTAGTTGCAAACTCATCCTTTTAGAAACTTGTTTGGGCTGTTGAGAGGAGTAAAAAACCATCAAAAATTTCAATCCTGCATGATTCTACCAAGAAATGTGATTCTTCATTCAAAACGCTGGTTTTTGCTATTGGGCTCTATTGAATAATGAATGTTTTGAATTTTCTCCAAAAGTAAAGTAGTTGCAAACTCATCCTTTTAGAAACTTGTTTGGGCTGTTGAGAGGAGTAAAAAACCATCAAAAATTTCAATCCTGCATGATTCTACCAAGAAATGTGATTCTTCATTCAAAACGCTGGTTTTTGCTATTGGGCTCTATTGAATAATGAATGTTTTGAATTTTCTCCAAAAGTAAAGTAGTTGCAAACTCATGCTTTTAGAGACTTGTTTGGGCTCATGAGATGAGTAGAAAAACATCAAAAATTTCAGTCCTGCATGATTCTACCAAGACATGTGTGTTAATTGAAACTGCTGGTTTTTGATAGTTTTGGCCCTATTGAATAATGAATGTTTTGAATTTTCTCCAAAAGTAAAGTAGTTGCAAACTCATCCTTTTAGAAACTTGTTTGGGCTGTTGAGAGGAGTAAAAAACCATCAAAAATTTCAATCCTGCATGATTCTACCAAGAAATGTGTGTTCATTCAAACCGCTGGTTTTTGATAGTTTGGGCCCTATTGAATAATGAATGTTTTGAATTTTCTCCAAAAGTAAAGTAGTTGCAAACTCATGCTTTTAGAGACTTGTTTGGGCTCATGAGAGGAGTAGAAAAACATCAAAAATTTCAGTCCTGCATGATTCTACCAAGAAATGTGTGTTCATTGAAACCGCTGGTTTTTGATAGTTTGGGCTCTATTGAATAATGAATGTTTTGAATTTTCTCCAAAAGTAAAGTAGTTGCAAACTCATCCTTTTAGAAACTTGTTTGGGCTGTTGAGAGGAGTAAAAAACCATCAAAAATTTCAATCCTGCATGATTCTACCAAGAAATGTGATTCTTCATTCAAAACGCTGGTTTTTGCTATTGAGCTCTATTGAATAATGAATGTTTTGAATTTTCTCCAAAAGTAAAGTAGTTGCAAACTCATGCTTTTAGAGACTTGTTTGGGCTCATGAGAGGAGTAGAAAAACATCAAAAATTTCAGTCCTGCATGATTCTACCAAGAAATGTGTGTTCATTGAAACCGCTGGTTTTTGATAGTTTGGGCCCTATTGAATAATGAATGTTTTGAATTTTCTCCAAAAGTAAAGTAGTTGCAAACTCATCCTTTTAGAAACTTGTTTGGGCTGTTGAGAGGAGTAAAAAAACATCAAAAATTTCAATCCTGCATGATTCTACCAAGAAATGTGATTCTTCATTCAAAACGCTGGTTTTTGCTATTGGGCTCTATTGAATAATGAATGTTTTGAATTTTCTCCAAAAGTAAAGTAGTTGCAAACTCATGCTTTTAGAGACTTGTTTGGGCTCATGAGAGGAGTAGAAAAACATCAAAAATTTCAGTCCTGCATGATTCTACCAAGAAATGTGTGTTGATTCAAACCGCTGGTTTTTGATAGTTTTTGCCCTATTGAATAATGAATGTTTTGAATTTTCTCCAAAAGTAAAGTAGTTGCAAACTCATGCTTTTAGAGACTTGTTTGGGCTCATGAGAGGAGTAGAAAAACATCAAAAATTTCAGTCCTGCATGATTCTACCAAGAAATGTGTGTTCATTGAAACCGCTGGTTTTTGATAGTTTGGGCCCTATTGAATAATGAATGTTTTGAATTTTCTCCAAAAGTAAAGTAGTTGCAAACTCATCCTTTTAGAAACTTGTTTGGGCTGTTGAGAGGAGTAAAAAACCATCAAAAATTTCAATCCTGCATGATTCTACCAAGAAATGTGATTCTTCATTCAAAACGCTGGTTTTTGCTATTGGGCTCTATTGAATAATGAATGTTTTGAATTTTCTCCAAAAGTAAAGTAGTTGCAAACTCATGCTTTTAGAGACTTGTTTGGGCTCATGAGAGGAGTAGAAAAACATCAAAAATTTCAGTCCTGCATGATTCTACCAAGAAATGTGTGTTCATTGAAACCGCTGGTTTTTGATAGTTTGGGCTCTATTGAATAATGAATGTTTTGAATTTTCTCCAAAAGTAAAGTAGTTGCAAACTCATCCTTTTAGAAACTTGTTTGGGCTGTTGAGAGGAGTAAAAAACCATCAAAAATTTCAATCCTGCATGATTCTACCAAGAAATGTGATTCTTCATTCAAAACGCTGGTTTTTGCTATTGGGCTCTATTGAATAATGAATGCTTTGAATTTTCTCCAAAAGTAAAGTAGTTGCAAACTCATGCTTTTAGAGACTTGTTTGGGCTCATGAGAGGAGTAGAAAAACATCAAAAATTTCACTCCTGCATGATTCTACCAAGAAATGTGTGTTCATTGAAACCGCTGGTTTTTGATAGTTTGGGCCCTATTGAATAATGAATGTTTTGAATTTTCTCCAAAAGTAAAGTAGTTGCAAACTCATCCTTTTAGAAACTTGTTTGGGCTGTTGAGAGGAGTAAAAAACCATCAAAAATTTCAATCCTGCATGATTCTACCAAGAAATGTGATTCTTCATTCAAAACGCTGGTTTTTGCTATTGGGCTCTATTGAATAATGAATGTTTTGAATTTTCTCCAAAAGTAAAGTAGTTGCAAACTCATGCTTTTAGAGACTTGTTTGGGCTCATGAGAGGAGTAGAAAAGCATCAAAAATTTCAGTCCTGCATGATTCTACCAAGACATGTGTGTTCATTGAAACGGCTGGTTTTTGATAGTTTGGGCCCTATTGAATAATGAATGTTTTGAATTTTCTCCAAAAGTAAAGTAGTTGCAAACTCATCCTTTTAGAAACTTGTTTGGGCTGTTGAGAGGAGTAAAAAACCATCAAAAATTTCAATCCTGCATGATTCTACCAAGAAATGTGATTCTTCATTCAAAACGCTGGTTTTTGCTATTGGGCTCTATTGAATAATGAATGTTTTGAATTTTCTCCAAAAGTAAAGTAGTTGCAAACTCATGCTTTTAGAGACTTCTTTGGGCTCATGAGAGGAGTAGAAAAACATCAAGAATTTCAGTCCTGCATGATTCTACCAAGAAATGTGTGTTCATTCAAACCGCTGGTTTTTGATAGTTTGGGCCCTATTGAATAATGAATGTTTTGAATTTTCTCCAAAAGTAAAGTAGTTGCAAACTCATGCTTTTAGAGACTTGTTTGGGCTCATGAGAGGAGTAGAAAAACATCAAAATTTCAGTCCTGCATGACTCTACCAAGAAATGTGTGTTCATTGAAACCTCTGGTTTTTGATAGTTTGGGCTCTATTGAATAATGAATGTTTTGAATTTTCTCCAAAAGTAAAGTAGTTGCAAACTCATCCTTTTAGAAACTTGTTTGGGCTGTTGAGAGGAGTAAAAAACCATCAAAAATTTCAATCCTGCATGATTCTACCAAGAAATGTGATTCTTCATTCAAAACGCTGGTTTTTGCTATTGGGCTCTATTGAATAATGAATGTTTTGAATTTTCTCCAAAAGTAAAGTAGTTGCAAACTCATGCTTTTAGAGACTTGTTTGGGCTCATGAGATGAGTAGAAAAACATCAAAAATTTCAGTCCTGCATGATTCTACCAAGACATGTGTGTTCATTGAAACGGCTGGTTTTTGATAGTTTGGGCCCTATTGAATAATGAATGTTTTGAATTTTCTCCAAAAGTAAAGTAGTTGCAAACTCATCCTTTTAGAAACTTGTTTGGGCTGTTGAGAGGAGTAAAAAACCATCAAAAATTTCAATCCTGCATGATTCTACCAAGAAATGTGATTCTTCATTCAAAACGCTGGTTTTTGCTATTGGGCTCTATTGAATAATGAATGTTTTGAATTTTCTCCAAAAGTAAAGTAGTTGCAAACTCATGCTTTTAGAGACTTGTTTGGGCTCATGAGATGAGTAGAAAAACATCAAAAATTTCAGTCCTGCATGATTCTACCAAGACATGTGTGTTCATTGAAACTGCTGGTTTTTGATAGTTTTGGCCCTATTGAATAATGAATGTTTTGAATTTTCTCCAAAAGTAAAGTAGTTGCAAACTCATCCTTTTAGAAACTTGTTTGGGCTGTTGAGAGGAGTAAAAAACCATCAAAAATTTCAATCCTGCATGATTCTACCAAGAAATGTGTGTTCATTCAAACCGCTGGTTTTTGATAGTTTGGGCCCTATTGAATAATGAATGTTTTGAATTTTCTCCAAAAGTAAAGTAGTTGCAAACTCATGCTTTTAGAGACTTGTTTGGGCTCATGAGAGGAGTAGAAAAACATCAAAAATTTCAGTCCTGCATGATTCTACCAAGAAATGTGTGTTCATTGAAACCGCTGGTTTTTGATAGTTTGGGCTCTATTGAATAATGAATGTTTTGAATTTTCTCCAAAAGTAAAGTAGTTGCAAACTCATCCTTTTAGAAACTTGTTTGGGCTGTTGAGAGGAGTGAAAAACCATCAAAAATTTCAATCCTGCATGATTCTACCAAGAAATGTGATTCTTCATTCAAAACGCTGGTTTTTGCTATTGGGCTCTATTGAATAATGAATGTTTTGAATTTTCTCCAAAAGTAAAGTAGTTGCAAACTCATGCTTTTAGAGACTTGTTTGGGCTCATGAGATGAGTAGAAAAACACCAAAAATTTCAGTCCTGCATGATTCTACCAAGACATGTGTGTTCATTGAAACGGCTGGTTTTTGATAGTTTGGGCCCTATTGAATAATGAATGTTTTGAATTTTCTCCAAAAGTAAAGTAGTTGCAAACTCATCCTTTTAGAAACTTGTTTGGGCTGTTGAGAGGAGTAAAAAACCATCAAAAATTTCAATCCTGCATGATTCTACCAAGAAATGTGATTCTTCATTCAAAACGCTGGTTTTTGCTATTGGGCTCTATTGAATAATGAATGTTTTGAATTTTCTCCAAAAGTAAAGTAGTTGCAAACTCATGCTTTTAGAGACTTGCTTGGGCTCATGAGAGTAGAAAAACATCAAAAATTTCAGTCCTGCATGATTCTACCAAGAAATGTGTGTTCATTGAAACCGCTGGTTTTTGATAGTTTGGGCCCTATTGAATAATGAATGTTTTGAATTTTCTCCAAAAGTAAAGTAGTTGCAAACTCATGCTTTTAGAGACTTGTTTGGGCTCACGAGAGGAGTAGAAAAACATCAAAAATTTCAGTCCTGCATGATTCTACCAAGACATGTGTGTTCATTGAAACGGCTGGTTTTTGATAGTTTGGGACCTATTGAATAATGAATGTTTTGAATTTTCTCCAAAAGTAAAGTAGTTGCAAACTCATCCTTTTAGAAACTTGTTTGGGCTGTTGAGAGGAGTAAAAAACCATCAAAAATTTCAATCCTGCATGATTCTACCAAGAAATGTGATTCTTCATTCAAAACGCTGGTTTTTGCTATTGGGCTCTATTGAATAATGAATGTTTTGAATTTTCTCCAAAAGTAAAGTAGTTGCAAACTCATGCTTTTAGAGACTTGTTTGGGCTCATGAGAGGAGTAGAAAAACATCAAAAATTTCAGTCCTGCATGATTCTACCAAGAAATGTGTGTTGATTCAAACCGCTGGTTTTTGATAGTTTTTGCCCTATTGAATAATGAATGTTTTGAATTTTCTCCAAAAGTAAAGTAGTTGCAAACTCATGCTTTTAGAGACTTGTTTGGGCTCATGAGAGGAGTAGAAAAACATCAAAAATTTCAGTCCTGCATGATTCTACCAAGAAATGTGTGTTCATTGAAACCGCTGGTTTTTGATAGTTTGGGCCCTATTGAATAATGAATGTTTTGAATTTTCTCCAAAAGTAAAGTAGTTGCAAATTCATCCTTTTAGAAACTTGTTTGGGCTGTTGAGAGGAGTAAAAAACCATCAAAAATTTCAATTCTGCATGATTCTACCAAGAAATGTGATTCTTCATTCAAAACGCTGGTTTTTGCTATTGGGCTCTATTGAATAATGAATGTTTTGAATTTTCTCCAAAAGTAAAGTAGTTGCAAACTCATGCTTTTAGAGACTTGTTTGGGCTCATGAGAGGAGTAGAAAAACATCAAAAATTTCAGTCCTGCATGATTCTACCAAGAAATGTGTGTTCATTGAAACCGCTGGTTTTTGATAGTTTGGGCCCTATTGAATAATGAATGTTTTGAATTTTCTCCAAAAGTAAAGTAGTTGCAAACTCATCCTTTTAGAAACTTGTTTGGGCTGTTGAGAGGAGTAAAAAACCATCAAAAATTTCAATCCTGCATGATTCTACCAAGAAATGTGATTCTTCATTCAAAACGCTGGTTTTTGCTATTGGGCTCTATTGAATAATGAATGTTTTGAATTTTCTCCAAAAGTAAAGTAGTTGCAAACTCATGCTTTTAGAGACTTGTTTGGGCTCATGAGAGGAGTAGAAAAACATCAAAAATTTCAGTCCTGCATGATTCTACCAAGACATGTGTGTTCATTGAAACGGCTGGTTTTTGATAGTTTGGGCCCTATTGAATAATGAATGTTTTGAATTTTCTCCAAAAGTAAAGTAGTTGCAAACTCATCCTTTTAGAAACTTGTTTGGGCTGTTGAGAGGAGTAAAAAACCATCAAAAATTTCAATCCTGCATGATTCTACCAAGAAATGTGATTCTTCATTCAAAACGCTGGTTTTTGCTATTGGGCTCTATTGAATAATGAATGTTTTGAATTTTCTCCAAAAGTAAAGTAGTTGCAAACTCATCCTTTTAGAAACTTGTTTGGGCTGTTGAGAGGAGTAAAAAACCATCAAAAATTTCAATCCTGCATGATTCTACCAAGAAATGTGATTCTTCATTCAAAACGCTGGTTTTTGCTATTGGGCTCTATTGAATAATGAATGTTTTGAATTTTCTCCAAAAGTAAAGTAGTTGCAAACTCATGCTTTTAGAGACTTGTTTGGGCTCATGAGATGAGTAGAAAAACATCAAAAATTTCAGTCCTGCATGATTCTACCAAGACATGTGTGTTAATTGAAACTGCTGGTTTTTGATAGTTTTGGCCCTATTGAATAATGAATGTTTTGAATTTTCTCCAAAAGTAAAGTAGTTGCAAACTCATCCTTTTAGAAACTTGTTTGGGCTGTTGAGAGGAGTAAAAAACCATCAAAAATTTCAATCCTGCATGATTCTACCAAGAAATGTGTGTTCATTCAAACCGCTGGTTTTTGATAGTTTGGGCCCTATTGAATAATGAATGTTTTGAATTTTCTCCAAAAGTAAAGTAGTTGCAAACTCATGCTTTTAGAGACTTGTTTGGGCTCATGAGAGGAGTAGAAAAACATCAAAAATTTCAGTCCTGCATGATTCTACCAAGAAATGTGTGTTCATTGAAACCGCTGGTTTTTGATAGTTTGGGCTCTATTGAATAATGAATGTTTTGAATTTTCTCCAAAAGTAAAGTAGTTGCAAACTCATCCTTTTAGAAACTTGTTTGGGCTGTTGAGAGGAGTAAAAAACCATCAAAAATTTCAATCCTGCATGATTCTACCAAGAAATGTGATTCTTCATTCAAAACGCTGGTTTTTGCTATTGAGCTCTATTGAATAATGAATGTTTTGAATTTTCTCCAAAAGTAAAGTAGTTGCAAACTCATGCTTTTAGAGACTTGTTTGGGCTCATGAGAGGAGTAGAAAAACATCAAAAATTTCAGTCCTGCATGATTCTACCAAGAAATGTGTGTTCATTGAAACCGCTGGTTTTTGATAGTTTGGGCCCTATTGAATAATGAATGTTTTGAATTTTCTCCAAAAGTAAAGTAGTTGCAAACTCATCCTTTTAGAAACTTGTTTGGGCTGTTGAGAGGAGTAAAAAACCATCAAAAATTTCAATCCTGCATGATTCTACCAAGAAATGTGATTCTTCATTCAAAACGCTGGTTTTTGCTATTGGGCTCTATTGAATAATGAATGTTTTGAATTTTCTCCAAAAGTAAAGTAGTTGCAAACTCATGCTTTTAGAGACTTGTTTGGGCTCATGAGAGGAGTAGAAAAACATCAAAAATTTCAGTCCTGCATGATTCTACCAAGAAATGTGTGTTCATTGAAACCGCTGGTTTTTGATAGTTTGGGCCCTATTGAATAATGAATGTTTTCAATTTTCTCCAAAAGTAAAGTAGTTGCAAACTCATCCTTTTAGAAACTTGTTTGGGCTGTTGAGAGGAGTAAAAAACCATCAAAAATTTCAATCCTGCATGATTCTACCAAGAAATGTGATTCTTCATTCAAAACGCTGGTTTTTGCTATTGGGCTCTATTGAATAATGAATGTTTTGAATTTTCTCCAAAAGTAAAGTAGTTGCAAACTCATGCTTTTAGAGACTTGTTTGGGCTCATGAGATGAGTAGAAAAACATCAAAAATTTCAGTCCTGCATGATTCTACCAAGACATGTGTGTTAATTGAAACTGCTGGTTTTTGATAGTTTTGGCCCTATTGAATAATGAATGTTTTGAATTTTCTCCAAAAGTAAAGTAGTTGCAAACTCATCCTTTTAGAAACTTGTTTGGGCTGTTGAGAGGAGTAAAAAACCATCAAAAATTTCAATCCTGCATGATTCTACCAAGAAATGTGTGTTCATTCAAACCGCTGGTTTTTGATAGTTTGGGCCCTATTGAATAATGAATGTTTTGAATTTTCTCCAAAAGTAAAGTAGTTGCAAACTCATGCTTTTAGAGACTTGTTTGGGCTCATGAGAGGAGTAGAAAAACATCAAAAATTTCAGTCCTGCATGATTCTACCAAGAAATGTGTGTTCATTGAAACCGCTGGTTTTTGATAGTTTGGGCTCTATTGAATAATGAATGTTTTGAATTTTCTCCAAAAGTAAAGTAGTTGCAAACTCATCCTTTTAGAAACTTGTTTGGGCTGTTGAGAGGAGTAAAAAACCATCAAAAATTTCAATCCTGCATGATTCTACCAAGAAATGTGATTCTTCATTCAAAACGCTGGTTTTTGCTATTGAGCTCTATTGAATAATGAATGTTTTGAATTTTCTCCAAAAGTAAAGTAGTTGCAAACTCATGCTTTTAGAGACTTGTTTGGGCTCATGAGAGGAGTAGAAAAACATCAAAAATTTCAGTCCTGCATGATTCTACCAAGAAATGTGTGTTCATTGAAACCGCTGGTTTTTGATAGTTTGGGCCCTATTGAATAATGAATGTTTTGAATTTTCTCCAAAAGTAAAGTAGTTGCAAACTCATCCTTTTAGAAACTTGTTTGGGCTGTTGAGAGGAGTAAAAAACCATCAAAAATTTCAATCCTGCATGATTCTACCAAGAAATGTGATTCTTCATTCAAAACGCTGGTTTTTGCTATTGGGCTCTATTGAATAATGAATGTTTTGAATTTTCTCCAAAAGTAAAGTAGTTGCAAACTCATGCTTTTAGAGACTTGTTTGGGCTCATGAGAGGAGTAGAAAAACATCAAAAATTTCAGTCCTGCATGATTCTACCAAGAAATGTGTGTTCATTGAAACCGCTGGTTTTTGATAGTTTGGGCCCTATTGAATAATGAATGTTTTGAATTTTCTCCAAAAGTAAAGTAGTTGCAAACTCATCCTTTTAGAAACTTGTTTGGGCTGTTGAGAGGAGTAAAAAACCATCAAAAATTTCAATCCTGCATGATTCTACCAAGAAATGTGATTCTTCATTCAAAACGCTGGTTTTTGCTATTGGGCTCTATTGAATAATGAATGTTTTGAATTTTCTCCAAAAGTAAAGTAGTTGCAAACTCATGCTTTTAGAGACTTGTTTGGGCTCATGAGAGGAGTAGAAAAACATCAAAAATTTCAGTCCTGCATGATTCTACCAAGACATGTGTGTTCATTGAAACGGCTGGTTTTTGATAGTTTGGGCCCTATTGAATAATGAATGTTTTGAATTTTCTCCAAAAGTAAAGTAGTTGCAAACTCATCCTTTTAGAAACTTGTTTGGGCTGTTGAGAGGAGTAAAAAACCATCAAAAATTTCAATCCTGCATGATTCTACCAAGAAATGTGATTCTTCATTCAAAACGCTGGTTTTTGCTATTGGGCTCTATTGAATAATGAATGTTTTGAATTTTCTCCAAAAGTAAAGTAGTTGCAAACTCATCCTTTTAGAAACTTGTTTGGGCTGTTGAGAGGAGTAAAAAACCATCAAAAATTTCAATCCTGCATGATTCTACCAAGAAATGTGATTCTTCATTCAAAACGCTGGTTTTTGCTATTGGGCTCTATTGAATAATGAATGTTTTGAATTTTCTCCAAAAGTAAAGTAGTTGCAAACTCATGCTTTTAGAGACTTGTTTGGGCTCATGAGATGAGTAGAAAAACATCAAAAATTTCAGTCCTGCATGATTCTACCAAGACATGTGTGTTAATTGAAACTGCTGGTTTTTGATAGTTTTGGCCCTATTGAATAATGAATGTTTTGAATTTTCTCCAAAAGTAAAGTAGTTGCAAACTCATCCTTTTAGAAACTTGTTTGGGCTGTTGAGAGGAGTAAAAAACCATCAAAAATTTCAATCCTGCATGATTCTACCAAGAAATGTGTGTTCATTCAAACCGCTGGTTTTTGATAGTTTGGGCCCTATTGAATAATGAATGTTTTGAATTTTCTCCAAAAGTAAAGTAGTTGCAAACTCATGCTTTTAGAGACTTGTTTGGGCTCATGAGAGGAGTAGAAAAACATCAAAAATTTCAGTCCTGCATGATTCTACCAAGAAATGTGTGTTCATTGAAACCGCTGGTTTTTGATAGTTTGGGCTCCATTGAATAATGAATGTTTTGAATTTTCTCCAAAAGTAAAGTAGTTGCAAACTCATCCTTTTAGAAACTTGTTTGGGCTGTTGAGAGGAGTAAAAAACCATCAAAAATTTCAATCCTGCATGATTCTACCAAGAAATGTGATTCTTCATTCAAAACGCTGGTTTTTGCTATTGAGCTCTATTGAATAATGAATGTTTTGAATTTTCTCCAAAAGTAAAGTAGTTGCAAACTCATGCTTTTAGAGACTTGTTTGGGCTCATGAGAGGAGTAGAAAAACATCAAAAATTTCAGTCCTGCATGATTCTACCAAGAAATGTGTGTTCATTGAAACCGCTGGTTTTTGATAGTTTGGGCCCTATTGAATAATGAATGTTTTGAATTTTCTCCAAAAGTAAAGTAGTTGCAAACTCATCCTTTTAGAAACTTGTTTGGGCTGTTGAGAGGAGTAAAAAACCATCAAAAATTTCAATCCTGCATGATTCTACCAAGAAATGTGATTCTTCATTCAAAACGCTGGTTTTTGCTATTGGGCTCTATTGAATAATGAATGTTTTGAATTTTCTCCAAAAGTAAAGTAGTTGCAAACTCATGCTTTTAGAGACTTGTTTGGGCTCATGAGAGGAGTAGAAAAACATCAAAAATTTCAGTCCTGCATGATTCTACCAAGAAATGTGTGTTCATTGAAACCGCTGGTTTTTGATAGTTTGGGCCCTATTGAATAATGAATGTTTTCAATTTTCTCCAAAAGTAAAGTAGTTGCAAACTCATCCTTTTAGAAACTTGTTTGGGCTGTTGAGAGGAGTAAAAAACCATCAAAAATTTCAATCCTGCATGATTCTACCAAGAAATGTGATTCTTCATTCAAAACGCTGGTTTTTGCTATTGGGCTCTATTGAATAATGAATGTTTTGAATTTTCTCCAAAAGTAAAGTAGTTGCAAACTCATGCTTTTAGAGACTTGTTTGGGCTCATGAGATGAGTAGAAAAACATCAAAAATTTCAGTCCTGCATGATTCTACCAAGACATGTGTGTTCATTGAAACGGCTGGTTTTTGATAGTTTGGGCCCTATTGAATAATGAATGTTTTGAATTTTCTCCAAAAGTAAAGTAGTTGCAAACTCATCCTTTTAGAAACTTGTTTGGGCTGTTGAGAGGAGTAAAAAACCATCAAAAATTTCAATCCTGCATGATTCTACCAAGAAATGTGATTCTTCATTCAAAACGCTGGTTTTTGCTATTGGGCTCTATTGAATAATGAATGTTTTGAATTTTCTCCAAAAGTAAAGTAGTTGCAAACTCATGCTTTTAGAGACTTGTTTGGGCTCATGAGAGGAGTAGAAAAACATCAAAAATTTCAGTCCTGCATGATTCTACCAAGAAATGTGTGTTCATTGAAACCGCTGGTTTTTGATAGTTTGGGCCCTATTGAATAATGAATGTTTTGAATTTTCTCCAAAAGTAAAGTAGTTGCAAACTCATCCTTTTAGAAACTTGTTTGGGCTGTTGAGAGGAGTAAAAAACCATCAAAAATTTCAATCCTGCATGATTCTACCAAGAAATGTGATTCTTCATTCAAAACGCTGGTTTTTGCTATTGGGCTCTATTGAATAATGAATGTTTTGAATTTTCTCCAAAAGTAAAGTAGTTGCAAACTCATGCTTTTAGAGACTTGTTTGGGCTCATGAGAGGAGTAGAAAAACATCAAAAATTTCAGTCCTGCATGATTCTACCAAGAAATGTGTGTTCATTGAAACCGCTGGTTTTTGATAGTTTGGGCCCTATTGAATAATGAATGTTTTGAATTTTCTCCAAAAGTAAAGTAGTTGCAAACTCATCCTTTTAGAAACTTGTTTGGGCTGTTGAGAGGAGTAAAAAACCATCAAAAATTTCAATCCTGCATGATTCTACCAAGAAATGTGATTCTTCATTCAAAACGCTGGTTTTTGCTATTGGGCTCTATTGAATAATGAATGTTTTGAATTTTCTCCAAAAGTAAAGTAGTTGCAAACTCATGCTTTTAGAGACTTGTTTGGGCTCATGAGATGAGTAGAAAAACATCAAAAATTTCAGTCCTGCATGATTCTACCAAGACATGTGTGTTCATTGAAACGGCTGGTTTTTGATAGTTTGGGCCCTATTGAATAATGAATGTTTTGAATTTTCTCCAAAAGTAAAGTAGTTGCAAACTCATCCTTTTAGAAACTTGTTTGGGCTGTGGAGAGGAGTAAAAAACCATCAAAAATTTCAATCCTGCATGATTCTACCAAGAAATGTGATTCTTCATTCAAAACGCTGGTTTTTGCTATTGGGCTCTATTGAATAATGAATGTTTTGAATTTTCTCCAAAAGTAAAGTAGTTGCAAACTCATCCTTTTAGAAACTTGTTTGGGCTGTTGAGAGGAGTAAAAAACCATCAAAAATTTCAATCCTGCATGATTCTACCAAGAAATGTGATTCTTCATTCAAAACGCTGGTTTTTGCTATTGGGCTCTATTGAATAATGAATGTTTTGAATTTTCTCCAAAAGTAAAGTAGTTGCAAACTCATGCTTTTAGAGACTTGTTTGGGCTCATGAGATGAGTAGAAAAGCATCAAAAATTTCAGTCCTGCATGATTCTACCAAGACATGTGTGTTCATTGAAACGGCTGTTTTTTGATAGTTTGGGACCTATTGAATAATGAATGTTTTGAATTTTCTCCAAAAGTAAAGTAGTTGCAAACTCATCCTTTTAGAAACTTGTTTGGGCTGTTGAGAGGAGTAAAAAACCATCAAAAATTTCAATCCTGCATGATTCTACCAAGAAATGTGATTCTTCATTCAAAACGCTGGTTTTTGCTATTGGGCTCTATTGAATAATGAATGTTTTGAATTTTCTCCAAAAGTAAAGTAGTTGCAAACTCATGCTTTTAGAGACTTGTTTGGGCTCATGAGAGGAGTAGAAAAACATCAAAAATTTCAGTCCTGCATGATTCTACCAAGAAATGTGTGTTGATTCAAACCGCTGGTTTTAGATAGTTTTTGCCCTATTGAATAATGAATGTTTTGAATTTTCTCCAAAAGTAAAGTAGTTGCAAACTCATGCTTTTAGAGACTTGTTTGGGCTCATGAGAGGAGTAGAAAAACATCAAAAATTTCAGTCCTGCATGATTCTACCAAGAAATGTGTGTTCATTGAAACCGCTGGTTTTTGATAGTTTGGGCCCTATTGAATAATGAATGTTTTGAATTTTCTCCAAAAGTAAAGTAGTTGCAAACTCATCCTTTTAGAAACTTGTTTGGGCTGTTGAGAGGAGTAAAAAACCATCAAAAATTTCAATCCTGCATGATTCTACCAAGAAATGTGATTCTTCATTCAAAACGCTGGTTTTTGCTATTGGGCTCTATTGCATAATGAATGTTTTGAATTTTCTCCAAAAGTAAAGTAGTTGCAAACTCATGCTTTTAGAGACTTGTTTGGGCTCATGAGAGGAGTAGAAAAACATCAAAAATTTCAGTCCTGCATGATTCTACCAAGAAATGTGTGTTCATTGAAACCGCTGGTTTTTGATAGTTTGGGCCCTATTGAATAATGAATGTTTTGAATTTTCTCCAAAAGTAACGTAGTTGCAAACTCATCCTTTTAGAAACTTGTTTGGGCTGTTGAGAGGAGTAAAAAACAATCAAAAATTTCAATCCTGCATGATTCTACCAAGAAATGTGATTCTTCATTCAAAACGCTGGTTTTTGCTATTGGGCTCTATTGAATAATGAATGTTTTGAATTTTCTCCAAAAGTAAAGTAGTTGCAAACTCATGCTTTTAGAGACTTGTTTGGGCTCATGAGAGGAGTAGAAAAACATCAAAAATATCAGTCCTGCATGATTCTACCAAGAAATGTGTGTTCATTGAAACCGCTGGTTTTTGATAGTTTGGGCCCTATTGAATAATGAATGTTTTGAATTTTCTCCAAAAGTAAAGTAGTTGCAAACTCATCCTTTTAGAAACTTGTTTGGGCTGTTGAGAGGAGTAAAAAACCATCAAAAATTTCAATCCTGCATGATTCTACCAAGAAATGTGATTCTTCATTCAAAACGCTGGTTTTTGCTATTGGGCTCTATTGAATAATGAATGTTTTGAATTTTCTCCAAAAGTAAAGTAGTTGCAAACTCATGCTTTTAGAGACTTGTTTGGGCTCATGAGATGAGTAGAAAAACATCAAAAATTTCAGTCCTGCATGATTCTACCAAGACATGTGTGTTCATTGAAACGGCTGGTTTTTGATAGTTTGGGCCCTATTGAATAATGAATGTTTTGAATTTTCTCCAAAAGTAAAGTAGTTGCAAACTCATCCTTTTAGAAACTTGTTTGGGCTGTTGAGAGGAGTAAAAAACCATCAAAAATTTCAATCCTGCATGATTCTACCAAGAAATGTGATTCTTCATTCAAAACGCTGGTTTTTGCTATTGGGCTCTATTGAATAATGAATGTTTTGAATTTTCTCCAAAAGTAAAGTAGTTGCAAACTCATCCTTTTAGAAACTTGTTTGGGCTGTTGAGAGGAGTAAAAAACCATCAAAAATTTCAATCCTGCATGATTCTACCAAGAAATGTGATTCTTCATTCAAAACGCTGGTTTTTGCTATTGGGCTCTATTGAATAATGAATGTTTTGAATTTTCTCCAAAAGTAAAGTAGTTGCAAACTCATGCTTTTAGAGACTTGTTTGGGCTCATGAGATGAGTAGAAAAGCATCAAAAATTTCAGTCCTGCATGATTCTACCAAGACATGTGTGTTCATTGAAACGGCTGGTTTTTGATAGTTTGGGCCCTATTGAATAATGAATGTTTTGAATTTTCTCCAAAAGTAAAGTAGTTGCAAACTCATCCTTTTAGAAACTTGTTTGGGCTGTTGAGAGGAGTAAAAAACCATCAAAAATTTCAATCCTGCATGATTCTACCAAGAAATGTGATTCTTCATTCAAAACGCTGGTTTTTGCTATTGGGCTCTATTGAATAATGAATGTTTTGAATTTTCTCCAAAAGTAAAGTAGTTGCAAACTCATGCTTTTAGAGACTTGTTTGGGCTCATGAGAGGAGTAGAAAAACATCAAAAATTTCAGTCCTGCATGATTCTACCAAGAAATGTGTGTTCATTCAAACCGCTGGTTTTTGATAGTTTGGCCCTATTGAATAATGAATGTTTTGAATTTTCTCCAAAAGTAAAGTAGTTGCAAACTCATGCTTTTAGAGACTTGTTTGGGCTCATGAGAGGAGTAGAAAAACATCAAAAATTTCAGTCCTGCATGATTCTACCAAGAAATGTGTGTTCATTGAAACCGCTGGTTTTTGATAGTTTGGGCCCTATTGAATAATGAATGTTTTGAATTTTCTCCAAAAGTAAAGTAGTTGCAAACTCATCCTTTTAGAAACTTGTTTGGGCTGTTGAGAGGAGTAAAAAACCATCAAAAATTTCAATCCTGCATGATTCTACCAAGAAATGTGATTCTTCATTCAAAACGCTGGTTTTTGCTATTGGGCTCTATTGCATAATGAATGTTTTGAATTTTCTCCAAAAGTAAAGTAGTTGCAAACTCATGCTTTTAGAGACTTGTTTGGGCTCATGAGAGGAGTAGAAAAACATCAAAAATTTCAGTCCTGCATGATTCTACCAAGAAATGTGTGTTCATTGAAACCGCTGGTTTTTGATAGTTTGGGCCCTATTGAATAATGAATGTTTTGAATTTTCTCCAAAAGTAACGTAGTTGCAAACTCATCCTTTTAGAAACTTGTTTGGGCTGTTGAGAGGAGTAAAAAACAATCAAAAATTTCAATCCTGCATGATTCTACCAAGAAATGTGATTCTTCATTCAAAACGCTGGTTTTTGCTATTGGGCTCTATTGAATAATGAATGTTTTGAATTTTCTCCAAAAGTAAAGTAGTTGCAAACTCATGCTTTTAGAGACTTGTTTGGGCTCATGAGAGGAGTAGAAAAACATCAAAAATATCAGTCCTGCATGATTCTACCAAGAAATGTGTGTTCATTGAAACCGCTGGTTTTTGATAGTTTGGGCCCTATTGAATAATGAATGTTTTGAATTTTCTCCAAAAGTAAAGTAGTTGCAAACTCATCCTTTTAGAAACTTGTTTGGGCTGTTGAGAGGAGTAAAAAACCATCAAAAATTTCAATCCTGCATGATTCTACCAAGAAATGTGATTCTTCATTCAAAACGCTGGTTTTTGCTATTGGGCTCTATTGAATAATGAATGTTTTGAATTTTCTCCAAAAGTAAAGTAGTTGCAAACTCATGCTTTTAGAGACTTGTTTGGGCTCATGAGATGAGTAGAAAAACATCAAAAATTTCAGTCCTGCATGATTCTACCAAGACATGTGTGTTCATTGAAACGGCTGGTTTTTGATAGTTTGGGCCCTATTGAATAATGAATGTTTTGAATTTTCTCCAAAAGTAAAGTAGTTGCAAACTCATCCTTTTAGAAACTTGTTTGGGCTGTTGAGAGGAGTAAAAAACCATCAAAAATTTCAATCCTGCATGATTCTACCAAGAAATGTGATTCTTCATTCAAAACGCTGGTTTTTGCTATTGGGCTCTATTGAATAATGAATGTTTTGAATTTTCTCCAAAAGTAAAGTAGTTGCAAACTCATCCTTTTAGAAACTTGTTTGGGCTGTTGAGAGGAGTAAAAAACCATCAAAAATTTCAATCCTGCATGATTCTACCAAGAAATGTGATTCTTCATTCAAAACGCTGGTTTTTGCTATTGGGCTCTATTGAATAATGAATGTTTTGAATTTTCTCCAAAAGTAAAGTAGTTGCAAACTCATGCTTTTAGAGACTTGTTTGGGCTCATGAGATGAGTAGAAAAGCATCAAAAATTTCAGTCCTGCATGATTCTACCAAGACATGTGTGTTCATTGAAACGGCTGGTTTTTGATAGTTTGGGCCCTATTGAATAATGAATGTTTTGAATTTTCTCCAAAAGTAAAGTAGTTGCAAACTCATCCTTTTAGAAACTTGTTTGGGCTGTTGAGAGGAGTAAAAAACCATCAAAAATTTCAATCCTGCATGATTCTACCAAGAAATGTGATTCTTCATTCAAAACGCTGGTTTTTGCTATTGGGCTCTATTGAATAATGAATGTTTTGAATTTTCTCCAAAAGTAAAGTAGTTGCAAACTCATGCTTTTAGAGACTTGTTTGGGCTCATGAGAGGAGTAGAAAAACATCAAAAATTTCAGTCCTGCATGATTCTACCAAGAAATGTGTGTTCATTCAAACCGCTGGTTTTTGATAGTTTGGCCCTATTGAATAATGAATGTTTTGAATTTTCTCCAAAAGTAAAGTAGTTGCAAACTCATGCTTTTAGAGACTTGTTTGGGCTCATGAGAGGAGTAGAAAAACATCAAAAATTTCAGTCCTGCATGATTCTACCAAGAAATGTGTGTTCATTGAAACCGCTGGTTTTTGATAGTTTGGGCTCTATTGAATAATGAATGTTTTGAATTTTCTCCAAAAGTAAAGTAGTTGCAAACTCATCCTTTTAGAAACTTGTTTGGGCTGTTGAGAGGAGTAAAAAACCATCAAAAATTTCAATCCTGCATGATTCTACCAAGAAATGTGATTCTTCATTCAAAACGCTGGTTTTTGCTATTGGGCTCTATTGAATAATGAATGTTTTGAATTTTCTCCAAAAGTAAAGTAGTTGCAAACTCATGCTTTTAGAGACTTGTTTGGGCTCATGAGATGAGTAGAAAAACATCAAAAATTTCAATCCTGCATGATTCTACCAAGAAATGTGATTCTTCATTCAAAACGCTGGTTTTTGCTATTGGGCTCTATTGAATAATGAATGTTTTGAATTTTCTCCAAAAGTAAAGTAGTTGCAAACTCATGCTTTTAGAGACTTGTTTGGGCTCATGAGATGAGTAGAAAAGCATCAAAAATTTCAGTCCTGCATGATTCTACCAAGACATGTGTGTTCATTGAAACGGCTGGTTTTTGATAGTTTGGGCCCTATTGAATAATGAATGTTTTGAATTTTCTCCAAAAGTAAAGTAGTTGCAAACTCATCCTTTTAGAAACTTGTTTGGGCTGTTGAGAGGAGTAAAAAACCATCAAAAATTTCAATCCTGCATGATTCTACCAAGAAATGTGATTCTTCATTCAAAACGCTGGTTTTTGCTATTGGGCTCTATTGAATAATGAATGTTTTGAATTTTCTCCAAAAGTAAAGTAGTTGCAAACTCATCCTTTTAGAAACTTGTTTGGGCTGTTGAGAGGAGTAAAAAACCATCAAAAATTTCAATCCTGCATGATTCTACCAAGAAATGTGATTCTTCATTCAAAACGCTGGTTTTTGCTATTGGGCTCTATTGAATAATGAATGTTTTGAATTTTCTCCAAAAGTAAAGTAGTTGCAAACTCATGCTTTTAGAGACTTGTTTGGGCTCATGAGATGAGTAGAAAAACATCAAAAATTTCAGTCCTGCATGATTCTACCAAGACATGTGTGTTTATTGAAACTGCTGGTTTTTGATAGTTTTGGCCCTATTGAATAATGAATGTTTTGAATTTTCTCCAAAAGTAAAGTAGTTGCAAACTCATCCTTTTAGAAACTTGTTTGGGCTGTTGAGAGGAGTAAAAAACCATCAAAAATTTCAATCCTGCATGATTCTACCAAGAAATGTGTGTTCATTCAAACCGCTGGTTTTTGATAGTTTGGGTCCTATTGAATAATGAATGTTTTGAATTTTCTCCAAAAGTAAAGTAGTTGCAAACTCATGCTTTTAGAGACTTGTTTGGGCTCATGAGAGGAGTAGAAAAACATCAAAAATTTCAGTCCTGCATGATTCTACCAAGAAATGTGTGTTCATGGAAACCGCTGGTTTTTGATAGTTTTTGCTCTATTGAATAATGAATGTTTTGAATTTTCTCCAAAAGTAAAGTAGTTGCAAACTCATCCTTTTAGAAACTTGTTTGGGCTGTTGAGAGGAGTAAAAAACCATCAAAAATTTCAATCCTGCATGATTCTACCAAGAAATGTGATTCTTCATTCAAAACGCTGGTTTTTGCTATTGGGCTCTATTGAATAATGAATGTTTTGAATTTTCTCCATTTTCAATGAACTTTATTAAATTTTAAAATATAATAACAGTAATGTCTTCCAATGGGATTCCAATGTAGATGTCACATATGTAATAAATAAAGAAAGAGGGGAGGGGGGGGTTGGGGGAAGGTATGGGAAGGGAAAGAAGTTTGGAATGATTTTTAGTTGTTTTATTGAGACACACAAAGGTCAAACCACGAGGTAAAAGGAAAGAAGGATAAAGGGGGGGAGGGGGAGGGGAAATATAACAGTAATTTTACAATTATGAGATCAGTTGAGATAAACAACTAACAATAACAGTACAATTACCAAAATTGCAGGTACAATAGGAGTAAATTCAAATACAAATTAACCGTTGTTTAATAAAGCAATAATGCGGTTAGGGAGTTGTATATAATAAACAATAACCCTAATAAAATCAAATTGGACTAGGAGTGAATGAGAGAGATCAAAGCTAAGCTAGGAAGTGTTAAAATCTGACCAACATTTCCACCTCTTACAATAAGTCATATAGTAGTTATTAGCGATAGCATGGCTTTTTTCGTATGAATCATGAAGATTCATTTTATCAATGATGTCACTAAGTCTGGGAATTGAGTCTTCTTTCCAAAAGATAGCTATCGCATTTTTGGTTATTAAGAATAAATGGATAACAACGGATCGGTGATGGGGATGAATATCTTCAAGATCCAGGGATAACAAGGCCTTATGTGGAGTTAAAATGATTTTAGTTTTAGTGATCTTGTTAATTAAGTCAGAGATTTCGGACCATAAAGGTCTGATTCTTGAACAATCCCAGAACATGTGGAGTAAACTACCAACTTCACCACAATTCCTCCAGCAATCAGGGGATCTACCAGGAAAGATTTTTGCTAGTTTAAAGGGGGTAAAGTACCATCTAGACAGGATTTTAAAAAATGATTCGTGAAGATTAGCACATATATTAGACGAGTATGTTGATTTTAGTGCTTTAGACCATTGTTGTTGAGTTCTCGAAATGTTGAGGTCCTTTTCCCAGTTGAGCATAAAAGTGGTTTTTTCTGGTGCATTACTAGAATTAAGAAAATCGTAAATATTTCTCGACTTCCAATAGTATTTATTACCGGGATTACATATCAATAAGCTTGTGGAGTCTGTCAGAAAAGTTCTTTTTCTCAAAAGCTTCTTAATAAGTTTCTTTAAGTTAGATAGAAATTGAAAGTCATCAGTAGAAAGATTAAATTTAATTCGGAGTGAATTGTTGCAGAAAAATTGTTTACCATTATGCAAGTCCGCTAGTTTTTTAATACCAACCTTTTCCCAATTTGAAGGAATTTCCTTTTCCAATATTAAACCAAAAGTTTTAAGAGAGATATTTTTAATTTGTTGGTATTTGGAGCCTTTTTTGGTGTGTATTTGAGGTTTGGCTAAGTTTTTCCAAGCTAGTAGTGTGGCTGATGTTGTTGGAGGAAGATGTGATAAGCAATTAAATGATGTCAACCCATCCAAAATCAGTCTTGATAGCGGAGTATTTTTGTTCCAGCATCTTTCTATATCTACCCATATTGGGCAATTATCCTGATTAAACCATGGTAGGGATTGCATTATGAGATTCGAGTAGTAATAATTAACTAAGTTAGGAAGGGCTAAACCTCCTTCAATTTTCCCTCTAGTAAGTGAAAGGAATGCTACTCTAGCTCTTTTTCCATTAGAAACAAATTTGTTTACTAAGGATTGCAATTGTCTGATATATTTAAGGGGAATGGAAAGAGGCAAACACCTGAAAATGTAAAGTATCTTAGGGAGAGTGAGAAGTTTGAAGAGAACTATCCTCCCTACCCACGAAATTTCATGCTTAGAATGAGTATTAAATTCGATTTGAGTACTTTTAATGAGATTCTGCATATTCACTTCAATGGTTTTGGCAAAATTCCTAGTTATGGAGATGCCTAAATACAAAATTGCATCTTTTTCCCATTCGAATTTGGTAATGTTTTTAATACTAGTGATGGTTTCATTGCTAAGGAAAAAATCTAGAATTTTCGATTTCGTGTCATTTATTCTATAAAAGGAGACCCTAGAGAATTTTTCAATAATAGGAAGAACACCTTTAATTGAATCTAGCGGGTTTGAGAGACTTAATATAATATCGTCAGCAAATAATCCTATCTTATATTGTGTCTCACCTATTTGGATGCCCTTGACAAATTGGCTGGATCTAATAGTTTCTGCTAGAGGTTCCATTATTAACGCAAAAAGTAAAGGCGAAAGGGGACATCCTTGTCTAGTACCATTTGTAATCAAAATTTGCTTAGATAGATGGTTATTAGCATATATATTAGCAGAAGGGGACGAATAAAGTGCCATTATTGTATTTATTAGTTTAGAACCGAAACCAAATTTGTTTAGGGTGGCGGTTAAAAATTGCCAATTGACTCTGTCAAAGGCTTTTTCAGCGTCCAGAGCAAGGAGTAATGATGGAATCTTTTTGGTTTTGATATGGTCTATTAAATTAAATATTCTCCTAGTTCCATCGCTAGTTTGTCGACCAGTTATAAAGCCCAATTGATCTCTATGAACTATGTTTGGTAGTATTTTTTTCATTCTTGTAGCGATAATTTTAGAATAAATTTTAACATCGGTATTAATTAGTGATATAGGCCTATAGTTTTTGACAGAATCTAAATCTCCTTTCGGTTTAGGAATTAAGGATATAATGGCCTGCAGCATCTCTTGAGGAAATTTCCCAGTTTCAGAAGCTCTATTAAAAACCCTAGTTAAATACGGAGTCAATAAAGAGGCAAAGGTCAAGTAATAGTCATTTGAAAAACCATCAGGACCCGGTGATTTCTTAGTTTTGAGTGATTTAATGGCCTCAAGTACCTCAAGATCTGAGAAGGGAACCTCAAGAGATGATAATTGTTGATTAGAAAGTTTGGGTAAAGTAAGATGTGTAAGAAACTCATTAATTTTTTGTTTATTTGGTTGTGAAATACTTCGGTCATCTTTAAGATTATATAATGAAGTATAATAGTCAGCAAATTTGTTGACTATATCTGCCGGGTTAACTAGGTGTTCACCGTTATGTTTAATTTTATTGATCCTGTTTTTGATTCTATTCATTTTAAATTTTTGGGCCATAATCTTAGTCGGCTTGTTAAAAGAAGAGTAATAATTCGATTTCATGCTTTTAGCAAATTTTTCATATTCATTAAAAAGGATCGCTCTTAATTTAGTTCTAAGTTTGATAATTTCCAGATGGAGATTTGTGGAGGGATGAGTTAATTTTTTCTGAGTGTCCTCTTTGTGTTTTAATTCTAATTGTATTTTATTTATCTCTGTTTGATTCATTTTTTTATTTTTATAGGAAATATGTATCATCGTACCCCTAACAACTGCCTTATGGGCATTCCAAATTGAAAAAGGGCTCATGCCGTCTGTATCATTTTCTAAAAAAAAATTTGTAATTGACGATTCGATTTCTTTTTTTGAATCAGGCTTGTGTAATAGTGAAGAATTACATCTCCATAATGGGTGATGACTTGTTGCTCTACCTAGTAGAACTTCACATAAAACAGGCGCGTGATCTGAAAAGGTTCTGGGAAGGATCTCGATTTTTTTGAATTTGGAAATGGAAAGGGAATCTGTAATAAAAAGGTCTAATCTAGAAAAGGTTTTATGGACCGATGAATAGTGGGTAAATTCCAGGGAAGAAGTATTAAGACACCTGAAAATGTCTAAATATTCATGATTAATAAGCCAATTACCTAACTCTGGAAAAGCTGATCTGGTGGGAGAAGTGGAATCATAAACACCATTAGGGACAATATTAAAGTCCCCAGCCACAATCAGTGTACCTTTTTTAACCTCCTGTATTTTCTTTTCCAGATTATTAAAGTAGCGCATCTGGCCATCATTAGGCGCATAAACATTAACTAGGGTGGTTAATTGGTTTTCTATCAGACATATTAAAATTAGGTATCTTCCCTCTAAGTCGGAAATCTGTTCAATTATTTCAAAAGAAATTGAATTTTTAATCAAAGTAATCACTCCGGCCTTTTTAGACTCATTTAAAGATTTAAATGAATGTGGGAAATTCTTGTTTTCTAATCCAGGATGCCCTGATTTAGCTAATTTCACTTCCTGGAGACAGATTATGTCTGCTTTGCTTCTTTTGATCTCTCTCCATGTCCAGTACCTTTTAACGGGACTATTTAAACCCCTAACATTGAAAGATAAAATCTTAACCATAAACTAAAAAACAATGAACAAATAAACCGCAACACCAATAGAGGAAGCAACTGCAACTCGCAGATAAGCTTCCAAATGGGGAAAGTTCGTGTATCTCTGTAGGAAGCCTCCCACACGAAAAGAAGAAATTGATATATATATAAATTTTTCTTCAGCCCGGAGTCTCTCCTCTTTTATCGATGGAATCAAGAAACTTCATACCCTCCTGTGGAGACAAAATCGAAATCACCCTACCACCCTGGCTAATGAGGAGTTTAGTAGGGAACCCCCACCTGTACATCACGCCTTTCTTCCTTAATAAAGTAGTTACCTCATTAAAGTTTTTTCTTGACTGAATAGTATCTTTAGAGAGGTCCGCAAACGATTTGATATGGTCATAAGGGTGAGGGAGAAGTTTATTAGTTCTTAGGTAATTTAAGAATTTTTCTTTCGTGGAGAAGAAATGGAATCTAAGTATAGTGTCTCTAGGGACATCGGATGGTAAGGATCCAGGGCGAGGGAGTCTATGTATCCTATCAATCATAAGTTCTGGTTCTGGAATAGTTGGCAAGATTTTAATTAATATTTCTTTAACATAATTCTGTAAGCTATTTTGGTTTATCTTTTCTGAAATACCTCTCAATTTTAAGTTGTTTCTTCTACTACGATCCTCGAGATCAGCTAATTTGTTACGTAGAAAAGTAATCTCTTTTTGAGTATCATATTGTTGTTTTTGAAAGGCCTCAGATTTTTTCTCCAGAACCTCTATCTTGGTGACATTTTTATCAATCCTAGTATTAATTGTATCAATTTTAACTTGTAAGCGGTTAGTGTTTTCATCCAAAGTAGATTTTAAAGATCTATTAAGGGCTTGCATTATATCTTTGATATATTGTTCCGAAGCCCCCTTCTCCGAGGCCTGAATATCATCAAGGCCTGTAAGAGTACTTGAGTCCTCACTGACAGAGCTAAAATCTAATCTAGGCCTACATTTATCTGGGCTTTGTATGGGAGAAGCTTCATAAAATTCTTCTTCGTCTGAAAGAACAGAAGGACTCCCTAATTTAGGCTCGTCTCTCTTAGTCTTTCTCTTTACAGTCGTGTCCATCTCTGTTTGGATGATATCTAATTCCTGCATCATATTAGTGTTCCCTTTCTGCCCAATCGAGAATTTAGTACTTTTAGGAGTGGTAGGGGGGCTAATACAGATAGCTTGATCTAGCTCTGTTGAGTCTGATTTATGAGGCTTTTCCTTTAGTTGTTTAGTTTTACTGTTTCTCTGACTCATTATGCCAATGAAAAGGGTATCCCTGTCTAGTAATTATTAGGCCAAGAGTAAATATCAATACCTGTTACAGTTTAAGTGTATCAGAGCAAGTATAGATTAAATAACAGGAAGGATCGGTTTAGATTATCCCCAGTAAGATATACACAAGCCTATTTATAATACAAGATAAGGAAACTATTATATCAAATCCTCAACTAAGACCAAACAAATCACAATAAGTAGAAAAAGACACCACTGCAAAGAAAGACAATTTTGTAAATAACACTTCAGAGTCAAAATCCCTGTAAACAAATGGTCAGAAAACCTGAAGATCCAAAGCAGAGCACTCCAGTCGGGGCACCAGTATCAATCTGTTCCTTCTAATGTAGCTTCGACACCTTGTAAGTCTATTCTATAATATCGTCGATTTACGTGCTGCTCCTCTGCTTTCAGGTCCCACGATGCTCGTTCCCACGACCAGCAGAAACCTCGGCACTTCCTTCTATAAGGTACAGCACTCAGAACCCACGAGCGCACTGCTCTACTGCTGCTCCCAGTCGTAGATCGTTGCTATGGAACTACCACTGAATCGCTCTATCGAGAACAGACCCGTTCGGGGAATCCCCGTATGGAACTCGAACTGACAAGGAATTGCTGCTAAAAGGTCCTCCGCAATACTACTCCACCACTGCTCCTATTAGTATAACAGCCTCAGAGACGTTCACTCACCCACTGCAGAAGACTTTCCAATGGTTGTCACTCAGTCGTGTAGTTATTAAGTCCTTCAAAATGTCCACCGAGTTCCCCAACAAATACGTCAGCCACCACTTCAGACTTTCCGCCCTGTAGATTTTTTGTTGGCACCAAGTCCTATTTATCCTCCAACTTGTTGCTCAGGATTCTTTGGCTTCGCTCCTGGTCTGGACCCACACACACCGAACTCTGTTTTTGATGTTGGACCTCTGATGACAGTTTCTAACAATAAGTTGTTCTCTATAAAGTATCTAATTTGCACTCCAAGACAGGTAACACTCACTGTTTGAATTCGCGCCTTTTTCTTCAGAGATTCCCCTCCTCTCCGCTTGTGCGCGCCGCTGCTGTGAAGAGCAAGCGCGGGAAAGTTTAAATCAATCCACCGTTAGTAAGATCTGCTTCTCCCGCTCTTTTCTTAATGCGTCGCTGGTCTTTTTCCCTGGTAAACCGATCCTCCTCTTCTTCTCCCTTGTCTTTTTATCTAGCAGCGATCTCCTCACCTTTGTCTGGGCGCTCGATTTTAGTGAAGAGCAGAAGTGAAAGAGTCCTCCACCGTTGATCGATCTCCCGCTCTCCTCCCCAAGCGCCGCTGCACTGTCTTCAGATCTCTTCTTCTCAACTTAATTGCCGGCGCCGCTATTTTCACCAGCACTACAGCGCCGCTGGTCCTCTGATCTTCCGAGGGCCACCGCTGGTCTCCGCAACAAAGTCCTTCTCTTTCAGCTGACTCCCGGGCCGCGAGCCCCCTCTGTTAGTTTTCCCGCCAATTCCCGCAAGTTCACGCAGCTTCTTCTTCTCCTTTGCCTGGGCTTTTCGTTATAATGGAGAGCAGAAGCAGAGATATTCCCGCCGGGTCACTCCACCACTGGTTAATCCCCCGCTCTCCTCCTTAGACGCCGCTGCACTTTCTTCCTTTCTCTTTCTCTGTATTCAGTTGCCGGCACCGCTGTTTTCCCCAGCACTGCTGTGCTGTGTTGCAGGTCCTCTAATCTTCCGAGGGCCACCGCTGGTACCGGCTGCACTGACCTCTTCTTTATGCAGGCTCCCAAGCCCCTGCTGTTTTTAGTTTTCCCGCCAGTATCTTCAGCGTCTCCTCTCTCCTCTGCTTAGCCGCGCCACTGCAGCTGAAGGCAGGCGCGGGAAAAACCTGCTGAGTCACTACACCTCCAGATTCAAAGGGCTGTATCTTGGGAATAATCCAACTTAGAGACTCCAGGAAGGTCTCAAAATATTCCTGGGAACGAGGTCTCTTAAGTCCAATATATTTTTGTGGCAAAATTCTTCTTGTTTGTTTTCTTCGTCGCTTAACAAGGATGGCTTCCTCAGAGCTCAGAGCTCACACAGCCTGCTCCATCGAGCTCCAAGCCACGCCCCTTGAATTTTCTCCAAAAGTAAAGTAGTTGCAAACTCATGCTTTTAGAGACTTGTTTGGGCTCATGACATGAGTAGAAAAGCATCAAAAATTTCAGTCCTGCATGATTCTACCAAGACATGTGTGTTCATTGAAACGGCTGGTTTTTGATAGTTTGGGCCCTATTGAATAATGAATGTTTTGAATTTTCTCCAAAAGTAAAGTAGTTGCAAACTCATCCTTTTAGAAACTTGTTTGGGCTGTTGAGAGGAGTAAAAAACCATCAAAAATTTCAATCCTGCATGATTCTACCAAGAAATGTGATTCTTCATTCAAAACGCTGGTTTTTGCTATTGGGCTCTATTGAATAATGAATGTTTTGAATTTTCTCCAAAAGTAAAGTAGTTGCAAACTCATGCTTTTAGAGACTTGTTTGGGCTCATGAGAGGAGTAGAAAAACATCAAAAATTTCAGTCCTGCATGATTCTACCAAGAAATGTGTGTTCATTCAAACCGCTGGTTTTTGATAGTTTGGGCCCTATTGAATAATGAATGTTTTGAATTTTCTCCAAAAGTAAAGTAGTTGCAAACTCATGCTTTTAGAGACTTGTTTGGGCTCATGAGAGGAGTAGAAAAACATCAAAAATTTCAGTCCTGCATGATTCTACCAAGAAATGTGTGTTCATTGAAACCGCTGGTTTTTGATAGTTTGGGCTCTATTGAATAATGAATGTTTTGAATTTTCTCCAAAAGTAAAGTAGTTGCAAACTCATCCTTTTAGAAACTTGTTTGGGCTGTTGAGAGGAGTAAAAAACCATCAAAAATTTCAATCCTGCATGATTCTACCAAGAAATGTGATTCTTCATTCAAAACGCTGGTTTTTGCTATTGGGCTCTATTGAATAATGAATGTTTTGAATTTTCTCCAAAAGTAAAGTAGTTGCAAACTCATGCTTTTAGAGACTTGTTTGGGCTCATGAGATGAGTAGAAAAACATCAAAAATTTCAGTCCTGCATGATTCTACCAAGACATGTGTGTTCATTGAAACGGCTGGTTTTTGATAGTTTGGGCCCTATTGAATAATGAATGTTTTGAATTTTCTCCAAAAGTAAAGTAGTTGCAAACTCATCCTTTTAGAAACTTGTTTGGGCTGTTGAGAGGAGTAAAAAACCATCAAAAATTTCAATCCTGCATGATTCTACCAAGAAATGTGATTCTTCATTCAAAACGCTGGTTTTTGCTATTGGGCTCTATTGAATAATGAATGTTTTGAATTTTCTCCAAAAGTAAAGTAGTTGCAAACTCATCCTTTTAGAAACTTGTTTGGGCTGTTGAGAGGAGTAAAAAACCATCAAAAATTTCAATCCTGCATGATTCTACCAAGAAATGTGATTCTTCATTCAAAACGCTGGTTTTTGCTATTGGGCTCTATTGAATAATGAATGTTTTGAATTTTCTCCAAAAGTAAAGTAGTTGCAAACTCATGCTTTTAGAGACTTGTTTGGGCTCATGAGATGAGTAGAAAAACATCAAAAATTTCAGTCCTGCATGATTCTACCAAGACATGTGTGTTCATTGAAACTGCTGGTTTTTGATAGTTTTGGCCCTATTGAATAATGAATGTTTTGAATTTTCTCCAAAAGTAAAGTAGTTGCAAACTCATCCTTTTAGAAACTTGTTTGGGCTGTTGAGAGGAGTAAAAAACCATCAAAAATTTCAATCCTGCATGATTCTACCAAGAAATGTGTGTTCATTCAAACCGCTGGTTTTTGATAGTTTGGGTCCTATTGAATAATGAATGTTTTGAATTTTCTCCAAAAGTAAAGTAGTTGCAAACTCATGCTTTTAGAGACTTGTTTGGGCTCATGAGAGGAGTAGAAAAACATCAAAAATTTCAGTCCTGCATGATTCTACCAAGAAATGTGTGTTCATTGAAACCGCTGGTTTTTGATAGTTTTTGCTCTATTGAATAATGAATGTTTTGAATTTTCTCCAAAAGTAAAGTAGTTGCAAACTCATCCTTTTAGAAACTTGTTTGGGCTGTTGAGAGGAGTAAAAAACCATCAAAAATTTCAATCCTGCATGATTCTACCAAGAAATGTGATTCTTCATTCAAAACGCTGGTTTTTGCTATTGGGCTCTATTGAATAATGAATGTTTTGAATTTTCTCCAAAAGTAAAGTAGTTGCAAACTCATGCTTTTAGAGACTTGTTTGGGCTCATGAGATGAGTAGAAAAGCATCAAAAATTTCAGTCCTGCATGATTCTACCAAGACATGTGTGTTCATTGAAACGGCTGGTTTTTGATAGTTTGGGCCCTATTGAATAATGAATGTTTTGAATTTTCTCCAAAAGTAAAGTAGTTGCAAACTCATCCTTTTAGAAACTTGTTTGGGCTGTTGAGAGGAGTAAAAAACCATCAAAAATTTCAATCCTGCATGATTCTACCAAGAAATGTGATTCTTCATTCAAAACGCTGGTTTTTGCTATTGGGCTCTATTGAATAATGAATGTTTTGAATTTTCTCCAAAAGTAAAGTAGTTGCAAACTCATGCTTTTAGAGACTTGTTTGGGCTCATGAGAGGAGTAGAAAAACATCAAAAATTTCAGTCCTGCATGATTCTACCAAGAAATGTGTGTTCATTCAAACCGCTGGTTTTTGATAGTTTGGGCCCTATTGAATAATGAATGTTTTGAATTTTCTCCAAAAGTAAAGTAGTTGCAAACTCATGCTTTTAGAGACTTGTTTGGGCTCATGAGAGGAGTAGAAAAACATCAAAAATTTCAGTCCTGCATGATTCTACCAAGAAATGTGTGTTCATTGAAACCGCTGGTTTTTGATAGTTTGGGCTCTATTGAATAATGAATGTTTTGAATTTTCTCCAAAAGTAAAGTAGTTGCAAACTCATCCTTTTAGAAACTTGTTTGGGCTGTTGAGAGGAGTAAAAAACCATCAAAAATTTCAATCCTGCATGATTCTACCAAGAAATGTGATTCTTCATTCAAAACGCTGGTTTTTGCTATTGGGCTCTATTGAATAATGAATGTTTTGAATTTTCTCCAAAAGTAAAGTAGTTGCAAACTCATGCTTTTAGAGACTTGTTTGGGCTCATGAGATGAGTAGAAAAACATCAAAAATTTCAGTCCTGCATGATTCTACCAAGACATGTGTGTTCATTGAAACGGCTGGTTTTTGATAGTTTGGGCCCTATTGAATAATGAATGTTTTGAATTTTCTCCAAAAGTAAAGTAGTTGCAAACTCATCCTTTTAGAAACTTGTTTGGGCTGTTGAGAGGAGTAAAAAACCATCAAAAATTTCAATCCTGCATGATTCTACCAAGAAATGTGATTCTTCATTCAAAACGCTGGTTTTTGCTATTGGGCTCTATTGAATAATGAATGTTTTGAATTTTCTCCAAAAGTAAAGTAGTTGCAAACTCATCCTTTTAGAAACTTGTTTGGGCTGTTGAGAGGAGTAAAAAACCATCAAAAATTTCAATCCTGCATGATTCTACCAAGAAATGTGATTCTTCATTCAAAACGCTGGTTTTTGCTATTGGGCTCTATTGAATAATGAATGTTTTGAATTTTCTCCAAAAGTAAAGTAGTTGCAAACTCATGCTTTTAGAGACTTGTTTGGGCTCATGAGATGAGTAGAAAAACATCAAAAATTTCAGTCCTGCATGATTCTACCAAGACATGTGTGTTCATTGAAACTGCTGGTTTTTGATAGTTTTGGCCCTATTGAATAATGAATGTTTTGAATTTTCTCCAAAAGTAAAGTAGTTGCAAACTCATCCTTTTAGAAACTTGTTTGGGCTGTTGAGAGGAGTAAAAAACCATCAAAAATTTCAATCCTGCATGATTCTACCAAGAAATGTGTGTTCATTCAAACCGCTGGTTTTTGATAGTTTGGGTCCTATTGAATAATGAATGTTTTGAATTTTCTCCAAAAGTAAAGTAGTTGCAAACTCATGCTTTTAGAGACTTGTTTGGGCTCATGAGAGGAGTAGAAAAACATCAAAAATTTCAGTCCTGCATGATTCTACCAAGAAATGTGTGTTCATTGAAACCGCTGGTTTTTGATAGTTTTTGCTCTATTGAATAATGAATGTTTTGAATTTTCTCCAAAAGTAAAGTAGTTGCAAACTCATCCTTTTAGAAACTTGTTTGGGCTGTTGAGAGGAGTAAAAAACCATCAAAAATTTCAATCCTGCATGATTCAACCAAGAAATGTGATTCTTCATTCAAAACGCTGGTTTTTGCTATTGGGCTCTATTGAATAATGAATGTTTTGAATTTTCTCCAAAAGTAAAGTAGTTGCAAACTCATGCTTTTAGAGACTTGTTTGGGCTCATGAGAGGAGTAGAAAAACATCAAAAATTTCAGTCCTGCATGATTCTACCAAGAAATGTGTGTTCATTGAAACCGCTGGTTTTTGATAGTTTGGGCCCTATTGAATAATGAATGTTTTGAATTTTCTCCAAAAGTAAAGTAGTTGCAAACTCATCCTTTTAGAAACTTGTTTGGGCTGTTGAGAGGAGTAAAAAACCATCAAAAATTTCAATCCTGCATGATTCTACCAAGAAATGTGATTCTTCATTCAAAACGCTGGTTTTTGCTATTGGGCTCTATTGAATAATGAATGTTTTGAATTTTCTCCAAAAGTAAAGTAGTTGCAAACTCATGCTTTTAGAGACTTTTTTATGCTCATGAGAGGAGTAGAAAAACATCAAAAATTTCAGTCCTGCATGATTCTACCAAGAAATGTGTGTTCATTGAAACCGCTGGTTTTTGATAGTTTGGGCCCTATTGAATAATGAATGTTTTCAATTTTCTCCAAAAGTAAAGTAGTTGCAAACTCATCCTTTTAGAAACTTGTTTGGGCTGTTGAGAGGAGTAAAAAACCATCAAAAATTTCAATCCTGCATGATTCTACCAAGAAATGTGATTCTTCATTCAAAACGATGGTTTTTGCTATTGGGCTCTATTGAATAGTGAATGTTTTGAATTTTCTCCAAAAGTAAAGTAGTTGCAAACTCATGCTTTTAGAGACTTGTTTGGGCTCATGAGATGAGTAGAAAAACATCAAAAATTTCAGTCCTGCATGATTCTACCAAGACATGTGTGTTCATTGAAACGGCTGGTTTTTGATAGTTTGGGCCCTATTGAATAATGAATGTTTTGAATTTTCTCCAAAAGTAAAGTAGTTGCAAACTCATCCTTTTAGAAACTTGTTTGGGCTGTTGAGAGGAGTAAAAAACCATCAAAAATTTCAATCCTGCATGATTCTACCAAGAAATGTGATTCTTCATTCAAAACGCTGGTTTTTGCTATTGGGCTCTATTGAATAATGAATGTTTTGAATTTTCTCCAAAAGTAAAGTAGTTGCAAACTCATGCTTTTAGAGACTTGTTTGGGCTCATGAGAGGAGTAGAAAAACATCAAAAATTTCAGTCCTGCATGATTCTACCAAGAAATGTGTGTTCATTGAAACCGCTGGTTTTTGATAGTTTGGGCCCTATTGAATAATGAATGTTTTGAATTTTCTCCAAAAGTAAAGTAGTTGCAAACTCATCCTTTTAGAAACTTGTTTGGGCTGTTGAGAGGAGTAAAAAACCATCAAAAATTTCAATCCTGCATGATTCTACCAAGAAATGTGATTCTTCATTCAAAACGCTGGTTTTTGCTATTGGGCTCTATTGAATAATGAATGTTTTGAATTTTCTCCAAAAGTAAAGTAGTTGCAAACTCATGCTTTTAGAGACTTGTTTGGGCTCATGAGAGGAGTAGAAAAACATCAAAAATTTCAGTCCTGCATGATTCTACCAAGAAATGTGTGTTCATTGAAACCGCTGGTTTTTGATAGTTTGGGCCCTATTGAATAATGAATGTTTTGAATTTTCTCCAAAAGTAAAGTAGTTGCAAACTCATCCTTTTAGAAACTTGTTTGGGCTGTTGAGAGGAGTAAAAAACCATCAAAAATTTCAATCCTGCATGATTCTACCAAGAAATGTGATTCTTCATTCAAAACGCTGGTTTTTGCTATTGGGCTCTATTGAATAATGAATGTTTTGAATTTTCTCCAAAAGTAAAGTAGTTGCAAACTCATGCTTTTAGAGACTTGTTTGGGCTCATGAGAGGAGTAGAAAAACATCAAAAATTTCAGTCCTGCATGATTCTACCAAGAAATGTGTGTTCATTGAAACCGCTGGTTTTTGATAGTTTGGGCCCTATTGAATAATGAATGTTTTGAATTTTCTCCAAAAGTAAAGTAGTTGCAAACTCATCCTTTTAGAAACTTGTTTGGGCTGTTGAGAGGAGTAAAAAACCATCAAAAATTTCAATCCTGCATGATTTTACCAAGAAATGTGATTCTTCATTCAAAACCTGATTTTTGCTATTGGGCTCTATTGAATAGTGAATGTTTTGAATTTTCTCCAAAAGTAAAGTAGTTGCAAACTCATGCTTTTAGAGACTTGTTTGGGCTCATGAGAGGAGTAGAAAAACATCAAAAATTTCAGTCCTGCATGATTCTACCAAGAAATGTGTTCATTCAAACCGCTGGTTTTTGATAGTTTGGGCCCTATTGAATAATGAATGTTTTGAATTTTCTCCAAAAGTAAAGTAGTTGCAAACTCATCCTGTTAGAAACTTGTTTGGGCTGTTGAGAGGAGTAAAAAACCATCAAAAATTTCAATCCTGCATGATTCTACCAAGAAATGTGTGTTCATTCAAACCGCTGGTTTTTGATAGTTTGGGTCCTATTGAATAATGAATGTTTTGAATTTTCTCCAAAAGTAAAGTAGTTGCAAACTCATGCTTTTAGAGACTTGTTTGGGCTCATGAGAGGAGTAGAAAAACATCAAAAATTTCAGTCCTGCATGATTCTACCAAGAAATGTGTGTTCATTGAAACCGCTGGTTTTTGATAGTTTTTGCTCTATTGAATAATGAATGTTTTGAATTTTCTCCAAAAGTAAAGTAGTTGCAAACTCATCCTTTTAGAAACTTGTTTGGGCTGTTGAGAGGAGTAAAAAACCATCAAAAATTTCAATCCTGCATGATTCTACCAAGAAATGTGATTCTTCATTCAAAACGCTGGTTTTTGCTATTGGGCTCTATTGAATAATGAATGTTTTGAATTTTCTCCAAAAGTAAAGTAGTTGCAAACTCATGCTTTTAGAGACTTGTTTGGGCTCATGAGAGGAGTAGAAAAACATCAAAAATTTCAGTCCTGCATGATTCTACCAAGAAATGTGTGTTCATTGAAACCGCTGGTTTTTGATAGTTTGGGCCCTATTGAATAATGAATGTTTTGAATTTTCTCCAAAAGTAAAGTAGTTGCAAACTTATCCTTTTAGAAACTTGTTTGGGCTGTTGAGTGGAGTAAAAAACCATCAAAAATTTCAATCCTGCATGATTCTACCAAGAAATGTGATTCTTCATTCAAAACGCTGGTTTTTGCTATTGGGCTCTATTGAATAATGAATGTTTTGAATTTTCTCCAAAAGTAAAGTAGTTGCAAACTCATGCTTTTAGAGACTTGTTTGGGCTCATGAGAGGAGTAGAAAAACATCAAAAATTTCAGTCCTGCATGATTCTACCAAGAAATGTGTGTTCATTGAAACCGCTGGTTTTTGATAGTTTGGGCCCTATTGAATAATGAATGTTTTCAATTTTCTCCAAAAGTAAAGTAGTTGCAAACTCATCCTTTTAGAAACTTGTTTGGGCTGTTGAGAGGAGTAAAAAACCATCAAAAATTTCAATCCTGCATGATTCTACCAAGAAATGTGATTCTTCATTCAAAACGCTGGTTTTTGCTATTGGGCTCTATTGAATAATGAATGTTTTGAATTTTCTCCAAAAGTAAAGTAGTTGCAAACTCATGCTTTTAGAGACTTGTTTGGGCTCATGAGAGGAGTAGAAAAACATCAAAAATTTCAGTCCTGCATGATTCTACCAAGAAATGTGTGTTCATTGAAACCGCTGGTTTTTGATAGTTTGGGCCCTATTGAATAATGAATGTTTTGAATTTTCTCCAAAAGTAAAGTAGTTGCAAACTCATCCTTTTAGAAACTTGTTTGGGCTGTTGAGAGGAGTAAAAAACCATCAAAAATTTCAATCCTGCATGATTTTACCAAGAAATGTGATTCTTCATTCAAAACCTGATTTTTGCTATTGGGCTCTATTGAATAGTGAATGTTTTGAATTTTCTCCAAAAGTAAAGTAGTTGCAAACTCATGCTTTTAGAGACTTGTTTGGGCTCATGAGAGGAGTAGAAAAACATCAAAAATTTCAGTCCTGCATGATTCTACCAAGAAATGTGTTCATTCAAACCGCTGGTTTTTGATAGTTTGGGCCCTATTGAATAATGAATGTTTTGAATTTTCTCCAAAAGTAAAGTAGTTGCAAACTCATCCTGTTAGAAACTTGTTTGGGCTGTTGAGAGGAGTAAAAAACCATCAAAAATTTCAATCATGCATGATTCTACCAAGAAATGTGATTCTTCATTCAAAACGCTGGTTTTTGCTATTGGGCTCTATTGAATAATGAATGTTTTGAATTTTCTCCAAAAGTAAAGTAGTTGCAAACTCATGCTTTTAGAGACTTGTTTGGGCTCATGAGAGGAGTAGAAAAACATCAAAAATTTCAGTCCTGCATGATTCTACCAAGAAATGTGTGTTCATTGAAACCGCTGGTTTTTGATAGTTTGGGCCCTATTGAATAATGAATGTTTTGAATTTTCTCCAAAAGTAAAGTAGTTGCAAACTCATCCTTTTAGAAACTTGTTTGGGCTGTTGAGAGGAGTAAAAAACCATAAAAAATTTCAATCCTGCATGATTCTACCAAGAAATGTGATTCTTCATTCAAAACGCTGGTTTTTGCTATTGGGCTCTATTGAATAATGAATGTTTTGAATTTTCTCCAAAAGTAAAGTAGTTGCAAACTCATGCTTTTAGAGACTTGTTTGGGCTCATGAGATGAGTAGAAAAACACCAAAAATTTCAGTCCTGCATGATTCTACCAAGACATGTGTGTTCATTGAAACGGCTGGTTTTTGATAGTTTGGGCCCTATTGAATAATGAATGTTTTGAATTTTCTCCAAAAGTAAAGTAGTTGCAAACTCATGCTTTTAGAGACTTGTTTGGGCTCATGAGAGGAGTAGAAAAACATCAAAAATTTCAGTCCTGCATGATTCTACCAAGAAATGTGTGTTCATTGAAACCGCTGGTTTTTGATAGTTTGGGCCCTATTGAATAATGAATGTTTTGAATTTTCTCCAAAAGTAAAGTAGTTGCAAACTCATCCTTTTAGAAACTTGTTTGGGCTGTTGAGAGGAGTAAAAAACCATCAAAAATTTCAATCCTGCATGATTCTACCAAGAAATGTGATTCTTCATTCAAAACGCTGGTTTTTGCTATTGGGCTCTATTGAATAATGAATGTTTTGAATTTTCTCCAAAAGTAAAGTAGTTGCAAACTCATGCTTTCAGAGACTTGTTTGGGCTCATGAGATGAGTAGAAAAACACCAAAAATTTCAGTCCTGCATGATTTTACCAAGACATGTGTGTTCATTGAAACGGCTGGTTTTTGATAGTTTGGGCCCTATTGAATAATGAATGTTTTGAATTTTCTCCAAAAGTAAAGTAGTTGCAAACTCATCCTTTTAGAAACTTGTTTGGGCTGTTGAGAGGAGTAAAAAACCATCAAAAATTTCAATCCTGCATGATTCTACCAAGAAATGTGATTCTTCATTCAAAACGCTGGTTTTTGCTATTGGGCTCTATTGAATAATGAATGTTTTGAATTTTCTCCAAAAGTAAAGTAGTTGCAAACTCATGCTTTTAGAGACTTGTTTGGGCTCATGAGAGTAGAAAAAACATCAAAAATTTCAGTCTTGCATGATTCTACCAAGAAATGTGTGTTCATTGAAACCGCTGGTTTTTGATAGTTTGGGCCCTATTGAATAATGAATGTTTTGAATTTTCTCCAAAAGTAAAGTAGTTGCAAACTCATGCTTTTAGAGACTTGTTTGGGCTCACGAGAGGAGTAGAAAAACATCAAAAATTTCAGTCCTGCATGATTCTACCAAGACATTTGTGTTCATTGAAACGGCTGGTTTTTGATAGTTTGGGACCTATTGAATAATGAATGTTTTGAATTTTCTCCAAAAGTACAGTAGTTGCAAACTCATCCTTTTAGAAACTTGTTTGGGCTGTTGAGAGGAGTAAAAAACCATCAAAAATTTCAATCCTGCATGATTCTACCAAGAAATGTGATTCTTCATTCAAAACGCTGGTTTTTGCTATTGGGCTCTATTGAATAATGAATGTTTTGAATTTTCTCCAAAAGTAAAGTAGTTGCAAACTCATGCTTTTAGAGACTTGTTTGGGCTCATGAGAGGAGTAGAAAAACATCAAAAATTTCAGTCCTGCATGATTCTACCAAGAAATGTGTGTTGATTCAAACCGCTGGTTTTTGATAGTTTTTGCCCTATTGAATAATGAATGTTTTGAATTTTCTCCAAAAGTAAAGTAGTTGCAAACTCATGCTTTTAGAGACTTGTTTGGGCTCATGAGAGGAGTAGAAAAACATCAAAAATTTCAGTCCTGCATGATTCTACCAAGAAATCTGTGTTCATTGAAACCGCTGGTTTTTGATAGTTTGGGCCCTATTGAATAATGAATGTTTTGAATTTTCTCCAAAAGTAAAGTAGTTGCAAACTCATCCTTTTAGAAACTTGTTTGGGCTGTTGAGAGGAGTAAAAAACCATCAAAAATTTCAATTCTGCATGATTCTACCAAGAAATGTGATTCTTCATTCAAAACGCTGGTTTTTGCTATTGGGCTCTATTGAATAATGAATGTTTTGAATTTTCTCCAAAAGTAAAGTAGTTGCAAACTCATGCTTTTAGAGACTTGTTTGGGCTCATGAGATGAGTAGAAAAACATCAAAAATTTCAGTCCTGCATGATTCTACCAAGACATGTGTGTTCATTGAAACGGCTGGTTTTTGATAGTTTGGGCCCTATTGAATAATGAATGTTTTGAATTTTCTCCAAAAGTAAAGTAGTTGCAAACTCATCCTTTTAGAAACTTGTTTGGGCTGTTGAGAGGAGTAAAAAACCATCAAAAATTTCAATCCTGCATGATTCTACCAAGAAATGTGATTCTTCATTCAAAACGCTGGTTTTTGCTATTGGGCTCTATTGAATAATGAATGTTTTGAATTTTCTCCAAAAGTAAAGTAGTTGCAAACTCATCCTTTTAGAAACTTGTTTGGGCTGTTGAGAGGAGTAAAAAACCATCAAAAATTTCAATCCTGCATGATTCTACCAAGAAATGTGATTCTTCATTCAAAACGCTGGTTTTTGCTATTGGGCTCTATTGAATAATGAATGTTTTGAATTTTCTCCAAAAGTAAAGTAGTTGCAAACTCATGCTTTTAGAGACTTGTTTGGGCTCATGAGATGAGTAGAAAAACATCAAAAATTTCAGTCCTGCATGATTCTACCAAGACATGTGTGTTCATTGAAACTGCTGGTTTTTGATAGTTTTGGCCCTATTGAATAATGAATGTTTTGAATTTTCTCCAAAAGTAAAGTAGTTGCAAACTCATCCTTTTAGAAACTTGTTTGGGCTGTTGAGAGGAGTAAAAAACCATCAAAAATTTCAATCCTGCATGATTCTACCAAGAAATGTGTGTTCATTCAAACCGCTGGTTTTTGATAGTTTGGGTCCTATTGAATAATGAATGTTTTGAATTTTCTCCAAAAGTAAAGTAGTTGCAAACTCATGCTTTTAGAGACTTGTTTGGGCTCATGAGAGGAGTAGAAAAACATCAAAAATTTCAGTCCTGCATGATTCTACCAAGAAATGTGTGTTCATTGAAACCGCTGGTTTTTGATAGTTTTTGCTCTATTGAATAATGAATGTTTTGAATTTTCTCCAAAAGTAAAGTAGTTGCAAACTCATCCTTTTAGAAACTTGTTTGGGCTGTTGAGAGGAGTAAAAAACCATCAAAAATTTCAATCCTGCATGATTCAACCAAGAAATGTGATTCTTCATTCAAAACGCTGGTTTTTGCTATTGGGCTCTATTGAATAATGAATGTTTTGAATTTTCTCCAAAAGTAAAGTAGTTGCAAACTCATGCTTTTAGAGACTTGTTTGGGCTCATGAGAGGAGTAGAAAAACATCAAAAATTTCAGTCCTGCATGATTCTACCAAGAAATGTGTGTTCATTGAAACCGCTGGTTTTTGATAGTTTGGGCCCTATTGAATAATGAATGTTTTGAATTTTCTCCAAAAGTAAAGTAGTTGCAAACTCATCCTTTTAGAAACTTGTTTGGGCTGTTGAGAGGAGTAAAAAACCATCAAAAATTTCAATCCTGCATGATTCTACCAAGAAATGTGATTCTTCATTCAAAACGCTGGTTTTTGCTATTGGGCGCTATTGAATAATGAATGTTTTGAATTTTCTCCAAAAGTAAAGTAGTTGCAAACTCATGCTTTTAGAGACTTTTTTATGCTCATGAGAGGAGTAGAAAAACATCAAAAATTTCAGTCCTGCATGATTCTACCAAGAAATGTGTGTTCATTGAAACCGCTGGTTTTTGATAGTTTGGGCCCTATTGAATAATGAATGTTTTCAATTTTCTCCAAAAGTAAAGTAGTTGCAAACTCATCCTTTTAGAAACTTGTTTGGGCTGTTGAGAGGAGTAAAAAACCATCAAAAATTTCAATCCTGCATGATTCTACCAAGAAATGTGATTCTTCATTCAAAACGATGGTTTTTGCTATTGGGCTCTATTGAATAGTGAATGTTTTGAATTTTCTCCAAAAGTAAAGTAGTTGCAAACTCATGCTTTTAGAGACTTGTTTGGGCTCATGAGATGAGTAGAAAAACATCAAAAATTTCAGTCCTGCATGATTCTACCAAGACATGTGTGTTCATTGAAACGGCTGGTTTTTGATAGTTTGGGCCCTATTGAATAATGAATGTTTTGAATTTTCTCCAAAAGTAAAGTAGTTGCAAACTCATCCTTTTAGAAACTTGTTTGGGCTGTTGAGAGGAGTAAAAAACCATCAAAAATTTCAATCCTGCATGATTCTACCAAGAAATGTGATTCTTCATTCAAAACGCTGGTTTTTGCTATTGGGCTCTATTGAATAATGAATGTTTTGAATTTTCTCCAAAAGTAAAGTAGTTGCAAACTCATGCTTTTAGAGACTTGTTTGGGCTCATGAGAGGAGTAGAAAAACATCAAAAATTTCAGTCCTGCATGATTCTACCAAGAAATGTGTGTTCATTGAAACCGCTGGTTTTTGATAGTTTGGGCCCTATTGAATAATGAATGTTTTGAATTTTCTCCAAAAGTAAAGTAGTTGCAAACTTATCCTTTTAGAAACTTGTTTGGGCTGTTGAGTGGAGTAAAAAACCATCAAAAATTTCAATCCTGCATGATTCTACCAAGAAATGTGATTCTTCATTCAAAACGCTGGTTTTTGCTATTGGGCTCTATTGAATAATGAATGTTTTGAATTTTCTCCAAAAGTAAAGTAGTTGCAAACTCATGCTTTTAGAGACTTGTTTGGGCTCATGAGAGGAGTAGAAAAACATCAAAAATTTCAGTCCTGCATGATTCTACCAAGAAATGTGTGTTCATTGAAACCGCTGGTTTTTGATAGTTTGGGCCCTATTGAATAATGAATGTTTTCAATTTTCTCCAAAAGTAAAGTAGTTGCAAACTCATCCTTTTAGAAACTTGTTTGGGCTGTTGAGAGGAGTAAAAAACCATCAAAAATTTCAATCCTGCATGATTCTACCAAGAAATGTGATTCTTCATTCAAAACGCTGGTTTTTGCTATTGGGCTCTATTGAATAATGAATGTTTTGAATTTTCTCCAAAAGTAAAGTAGTTGCAAACTCATGCTTTTAGAGACTTGTTTGGGCTCATGAGAGGAGTAGAAAAACATCAAAAATTTCAGTCCTGCATGATTCTACCAAGAAATGTGTGTTCATTGAAACCGCTGGTTTTTGATAGTTTGGGCCCTATTGAATAATGAATGTTTTGAATTTTCTCCAAAAGTAAAGTAGTTGCAAACTCATCCTTTTAGAAACTTGTTTGGGCTGTTGAGAGGAGTAAAAAACCATCAAAAATTTCAATCCTGCATGATTTTACCAAGAAATGTGATTCTTCATTCAAAACCTGATTTTTGCTATTGGGCTCTATTGAATAGTGAATGTTTTGAATTTTCTCCAAAAGTAAAGTAGTTGCAAACTCATGCTTTTAGAGACTTGTTTGGGCTCATGAGAGGAGTAGAAAAACATCAAAAATTTCAGTCCTGCATGATTCTACCAAGAAATGTGTTCATTCAAACCGCTGGTTTTTGATAGTTTGGGCCCTATTGAATAATGAATGTTTTGAATTTTCTCCAAAAGTAAAGTAGTTGCAAACTCATCCTGTTAGAAACTTGTTTGGGCTGTTGAGAGGAGTAAAAAACCATCAAAAATTTCAATCATGCATGATTCTACCAAGAAATGTGATTCTTCATTCAAAACGCTGGTTTTTGCTATTGGGCTCTATTGAATAATGAATGTTTTGAATTTTCTCCAAAAGTAAAGTAGTTGCAAACTCATGCTTTTAGAGACTTGTTTGGGCTCATGAGAGGAGTAGAAAAACATCAAAAATTTCAGTCCTGCATGATTCTACCAAGAAATGTGTGTTCATTGAAACCGCTGGTTTTTGATAGTTTGGGCCCTATTGAATAATGAATGTTTTGAATTTTCTCCAAAAGTAAAGTAGTTGCAAACTCATCCTTTTAGAAACTTGTTTGGGCTGTTGAGAGGAGTAAAAAACCATAAAAAATTTCAATCCTGCATGATTCTACCAAGAAATGTGATTCTTCATTCAAAACGCTGGTTTTTGCTATTGGGCTCTATTGAATAATGAATGTTTTGAATTTTCTCCAAAAGTAAAGTAGTTGCAAACTCATGCTTTTAGAGACTTGTTTGGGCTCATGAGATGAGTAGAAAAACACCAAAAATTTCAGTCCTGCATGATTCTACCAAGACATGTGTGTTCATTGAAACGGCTGGTTTTTGATAGTTTGGGCCCTATTGAATAATGAATGTTTTGAATTTTCTCCAAAAGTAAAGTAGTTGCAAACTCATGCTTTTAGAGACTTGTTTGGGCTCATGAGAGGAGTAGAAAAACATCAAAAATTTCAGTCCTGCATGATTCTACCAAGAAATGTGTGTTCATTGAAACCGCTGGTTTTTGATAGTTTGGGCCCTATTGAATAATGAATGTTTTGAATTTTCTCCAAAAGTAAAGTAGTTGCAAACTCATCCTTTTAGAAACTTGTTTGGGCTGTTGAGAGGAGTAAAAAACCATCAAAAATTTCAATCCTGCATGATTCTACCAAGAAATGTGATTCTTCATTCAAAACGCTGGTTTTTGCTATTGGGCTCTATTGAATAATGAATGTTTTGAATTTTCTCCAAAAGTAAAGTAGTTGCAAACTCATGCTTTCAGAGACTTGTTTGGGCTCATGAGATGAGTAGAAAAACACCAAAAATTTCAGTCCTGCATGATTTTACCAAGACATGTGTGTTCATTGAAACGGCTGGTTTTTGATAGTTTGGGCCCTATTGAATAATGAATGTTTTGAATTTTCTCCAAAAGTAAAGTAGTTGCAAACTCATCCTTTTAGAAACTTGTTTGGGCTGTTGAGAGGAGTAAAAAACCATCAAAAATTTCAATCCTGCATGATTCTACCAAGAAATGTGATTCTTCATTCAAAACGCTGGTTTTTGCTATTGGGCTCTATTGAATAATGAATGTTTTGAATTTTCTCCAAAAGTAAAGTAGTTGCAAACTCATGCTTTTAGAGACTTGTTTGGGCTCATGAGAGTAGAAAAAACATCAAAAATTTCAGTCTTGCATGATTCTACCAAGAAATGTGTGTTCATTGAAACCGCTGGTTTTTGATAGTTTGGGCCCTATTGAATAATGAATGTTTTGAATTTTCTCCAAAAGTAAAGTAGTTGCAAACTCATGCTTTTAGAGACTTGTTTGGGCTCACGAGAGGAGTAGAAAAACATCAAAAATTTCAGTCCTGCATGATTCTACCAAGACATTTGTGTTCATTGAAACGGCTGGTTTTTGATAGTTTGGGACCTATTGAATAATGAATGTTTTGAATTTTCTCCAAAAGTACAGTAGTTGCAAACTCATCCTTTTAGAAACTTGTTTGGGCTGTTGAGAGGAGTAAAAAACCATCAAAAATTTCAATCCTGCATGATTCTACCAAGAAATGTGATTCTTCATTCAAAACGCTGGTTTTTGCTATTGGGCTCTATTGAATAATGAATGTTTTGAATTTTCTCCAAAAGTAAAGTAGTTGCAAACTCATGCTTTTAGAGACTTGTTTGGGCTCATGAGAGGAGTAGAAAAACATCAAAAATTTCAGTCCTGCATGATTCTACCAAGAAATGTGTGTTGATTCAAACCGCTGGTTTTTGATAGTTTTTGCCCTATTGAATAATGAATGTTTTGAATTTTCTCCAAAAGTAAAGTAGTTGCAAACTCATGCTTTTAGAGACTTGTTTGGGCTCATGAGAGGAGTAGAAAAACATCAAAAATTTCAGTCCTGCATGATTCTACCAAGAAATCTGTGTTCATTGAAACCGCTGGTTTTTGATAGTTTGGGCCCTATTGAATAATGAATGTTTTGAATTTTCTCCAAAAGTAAAGTAGTTGCAAACTCATCCTTTTAGAAACTTGTTTGGGCTGTTGAGAGGAGTAAAAAACCATCAAAAATTTCAATTCTGCATGATTCTACCAAGAAATGTGATTCTTCATTCAAAACGCTGGTTTTTGCTATTGGGCTCTATTGAATAATGAATGTTTTGAATTTTCTCCAAAAGTAAAGTAGTTGCAAACTCATGCTTTTAGAGACTTGTTTGGGCTCATGAGATGAGTAGAAAAACATCAAAAATTTCAGTCCTGCATGATTCTACCAAGACATGTGTGTTCATTGAAACGGCTGGTTTTTGATAGTTTGGGCCCTATTGAATAATGAATGTTTTGAATTTTCTCCAAAAGTAAAGTAGTTGCAAACTCATCCTTTTAGAAACTTGTTTGGGCTGTTGAGAGGAGTAAAAAACCATCAAAAATTTCAATCCTGCATGATTCTACCAAGAAATGTGATTCTTCATTCAAAACGCTGGTTTTTGCTATTGGGCTCTATTGAATAATGAATGTTTTGAATTTTCTCCAAAAGTAAAGTAGTTGCAAACTCATCCTTTTAGAAACTTGTTTGGGCTGTTGAGAGGAGTAAAAAACCATCAAAAATTTCAATCCTGCATGATTCTACCAAGAAATGTGATTCTTCATTCAAAACGCTGGTTTTTGCTATTGGGCTCTATTGAATAATGAATGTTTTGAATTTTCTCCAAAAGTAAAGTAGTTGCAAACTCATGCTTTTAGAGACTTGTTTGGGCTCATGAGATGAGTAGAAAAACATCAAAAATTTCAGTCCTGCATGATTCTACCAAGACATGTGTGTTCATTGAAACTGCTGGTTTTTGATAGTTTTGGCCCTATTGAATAATGAATGTTTTGAATTTTCTCCAAAAGTAAAGTAGTTGCAAACTCATCCTTTTAGAAACTTGTTTGGGCTGTTGAGAGGAGTAAAAAACCATCAAAAATTTCAATCCTGCATGATTCTACCAAGAAATGTGTGTTCATTCAAACCGCTGGTTTTTGATAGTTTGGGTCCTATTGAATAATGAATGTTTTGAATTTTCTCCAAAAGTAAAGTAGTTGCAAACTCATGCTTTTAGAGACTTGTTTGGGCTCATGAGAGGAGTAGAAAAACATCAAAAATTTCAGTCCTGCATGATTCTACCAAGAAATGTGTGTTCATTGAAACCGCTGGTTTTTGATAGTTTTTGCTCTATTGAATAATGAATGTTTTGAATTTTCTCCAAAAGTAAAGTAGTTGCAAACTCATCCTTTTAGAAACTTGTTTGGGCTGTTGAGAGGAGTAAAAAACCATCAAAAATTTCAATCCTGCATGATTCAACCAAGAAATGTGATTCTTCATTCAAAACGCTGGTTTTTGCTATTGGGCTCTATTGAATAATGAATGTTTTGAATTTTCTCCAAAAGTAAAGTAGTTGCAAACTCATGCTTTTAGAGACTTGTTTGGGCTCATGAGAGGAGTAGAAAAACATCAAAAATTTCAGTCCTGCATGATTCTACCAAGAAATGTGTGTTCATTGAAACCGCTGGTTTTTGATAGTTTGGGCCCTATTGAATAATGAATGTTTTGAATTTTCTCCAAAAGTAAAGTAGTTGCAAACTCATCCTTTTAGAAACTTGTTTGGGCTGTTGAGAGGAGTAAAAAACCATCAAAAATTTCAATCCTGCATGATTCTACCAAGAAATGTGATTCTTCATTCAAAACGCTGGTTTTTGCTATTGGGCGCTATTGAATAATGAATGTTTTGAATTTTCTCCAAAAGTAAAGTAGTTGCAAACTCATGCTTTTAGAGACTTTTTTATGCTCATGAGAGGAGTAGAAAAACATCAAAAATTTCAGTCCTGCATGATTCTACCAAGAAATGTGTGTTCATTGAAACCGCTGGTTTTTGATAGTTTGGGCCCTATTGAATAATGAATGTTTTCAATTTTCTCCAAAAGTAAAGTAGTTGCAAACTCATCCTTTTAGAAACTTGTTTGGGCTGTTGAGAGGAGTAAAAAACCATCAAAAATTTCAATCCTGCATGATTCTACCAAGAAATGTGATTCTTCATTCAAAACGATGGTTTTTGCTATTGGGCTCTATTGAATAGTGAATGTTTTGAATTTTCTCCAAAAGTAAAGTAGTTGCAAACTCATGCTTTTAGAGACTTGTTTGGGCTCATGAGATGAGTAGAAAAACATCAAAAATTTCAGTCCTGCATGATTCTACCAAGACATGTGTGTTCATTGAAACGGCTGGTTTTTGATAGTTTGGGCCCTATTGAATAATGAATGTTTTGAATTTTCTCCAAAAGTAAAGTAGTTGCAAACTCATCCTTTTAGAAACTTGTTTGGGCTGTTGAGAGGAGTAAAAAACCATCAAAAATTTCAATCCTGCATGATTCTACCAAGAAATGTGATTCTTCATTCAAAACGCTGGTTTTTGCTATTGGGCTCTATTGAATAATGAATGTTTTGAATTTTCTCCAAAAGTAAAGTAGTTGCAAACTCATGCTTTTAGAGACTTGTTTGGGCTCATGAGAGGAGTAGAAAAACATCAAAAATTTCAGTCCTGCATGATTCTACCAAGAAATGTGTGTTCATTGAAACCGCTGGTTTTTGATAGTTTGGGCCCTATTGAATAATGAATGTTTTGAATTTTCTCCAAAAGTAAAGTAGTTGCAAACTCATCCTTTTAGAAACTTGTTTGGGCTGTTGAGAGGAGTAAAAAACCATCAAAAATTTCAATCCTGCATGATTCTACCAAGAAATGTGATTCTTCATTCAAAACGCTGGTTTTTGCTATTGGGCTCTATTGAATAATGAATGTTTTGAATTTTCTCCAAAAGTAAAGTAGTTGCAAACTCATGCTTTTAGAGACTTGTTTGGGCTCATGAGAGGAGTAGAAAAACATCAAAAATTTCAGTCCTGCATGATTCTACCAAGAAATGTGTGTTCATTGAAACCGCTGGTTTTTGATAGTTTGGGCCCTATTGAATAATGAATGTTTTGAATTTTCTCCAAAAGTAAAGTAGTTGCAAACTCATCCTTTTAGAAACTTGTTTGGGCTGTTGAGAGGAGTAAAAAACCATCAAAAATTTCAATCCTGCATGATTCTACCAAGAAATGTGATTCTTCATTCAAAACGCTGGTTTTTGCTATTGGGCTCTATTGAATAATGAATGTTTTGAATTTTCTCCAAAAGTAAAGTAGTTGCAAACTCATGCTTTTAGAGACTTGTTTGGGCTCATGAGAGGAGTAGAAAAACATCAAAAATTTCAGTCCTGCATGATTCTACCAAGAAATGTGTGTTCATTGAAACCGCTGGTTTTTGATAGTTTGGGCCCTATTGAATAATGAATGTTTTGAATTTTCTCCAAAAGTAAAGTAGTTGCAAACTCATCCTTTTAGAAACTTGTTTGGGCTGTTGAGAGGAGTAAAAAACCATCAAAAATTTCAATCCTGCATGATTTTACCAAGAAATGTGATTCTTCATTCAAAACCTGATTTTTGCTATTGGGCTCTATTGAATAGTGAATGTTTTGAATTTTCTCCAAAAGTAAAGTAGTTGCAAACTCATGCTTTTAGAGACTTGTTTGGGCTCATGAGAGGAGTAGAAAAACATCAAAAATTTCAGTCCTGCATGATTCTACCAAGAAATGTGTTCATTCAAACCGCTGGTTTTTGATAGTTTGGGCCCTATTGAATAATGAATGTTTTGAATTTTCTCCAAAAGTAAAGTAGTTGCAAACTCATCCTGTTAGAAACTTGTTTGGGCTGTTGAGAGGAGTAAAAAACCATCAAAAATTTCAATCCTGCATGATTCTACCAAGAAATGTGTGTTCATTCAAACCGCTGGTTTTTGATAGTTTGGGTCCTATTGAATAATGAATGTTTTGAATTTTCTCCAAAAGTAAAGTAGTTGCAAACTCATGCTTTTAGAGACTTGTTTGGGCTCATGAGAGGAGTAGAAAAACATCAAAAATTTCAGTCCTGCATGATTCTACCAAGAAATGTGTGTTCATTGAAACCGCTGGTTTTTGATAGTTTTTGCTCTATTGAATAATGAATGTTTTGAATTTTCTCCAAAAGTAAAGTAGTTGCAAACTCATCCTTTTAGAAACTTGTTTGGGCTGTTGAGAGGAGTAAAAAACCATCAAAAATTTCAATCCTGCATGATTCTACCAAGAAATGTGATTCTTCATTCAAAACGCTGGTTTTTGCTATTGGGCTCTATTGAATAATGAATGTTTTGAATTTTCTCCAAAAGTAAAGTAGTTGCAAACTCATGCTTTTAGAGACTTGTTTGGGCTCATGAGAGGAGTAGAAAAACATCAAAAATTTCAGTCCTGCATGATTCTACCAAGAAATGTGTGTTCATTGAAACCGCTGGTTTTTGATAGTTTGGGCCCTATTGAATAATGAATGTTTTGAATTTTCTCCAAAAGTAAAGTAGTTGCAAACTTATCCTTTTAGAAACTTGTTTGGGCTGTTGAGTGGAGTAAAAAACCATCAAAAATTTCAATCCTGCATGATTCTACCAAGAAATGTGATTCTTCATTCAAAACGCTGGTTTTTGCTATTGGGCTCTATTGAATAATGAATGTTTTGAATTTTCTCCAAAAGTAAAGTAGTTGCAAACTCATGCTTTTAGAGACTTGTTTGGGCTCATGAGAGGAGTAGAAAAACATCAAAAATTTCAGTCCTGCATGATTCTACCAAGAAATGTGTGTTCATTGAAACCGCTGGTTTTTGATAGTTTGGGCCCTATTGAATAATGAATGTTTTCAATTTTCTCCAAAAGTAAAGTAGTTGCAAACTCATCCTTTTAGAAACTTGTTTGGGCTGTTGAGAGGAGTAAAAAACCATCAAAAATTTCAATCCTGCATGATTCTACCAAGAAATGTGATTCTTCATTCAAAACGCTGGTTTTTGCTATTGGGCTCTATTGAATAATGAATGTTTTGAATTTTCTCCAAAAGTAAAGTAGTTGCAAACTCATGCTTTTAGAGACTTGTTTGGGCTCATGAGAGGAGTAGAAAAACATCAAAAATTTCAGTCCTGCATGATTCTACCAAGAAATGTGTGTTCATTGAAACCGCTGGTTTTTGATAGTTTGGGCCCTATTGAATAATGAATGTTTTGAATTTTCTCCAAAAGTAAAGTAGTTGCAAACTCATCCTTTTAGAAACTTGTTTGGGCTGTTGAGAGGAGTAAAAAACCATCAAAAATTTCAATCCTGCATGATTTTACCAAGAAATGTGATTCTTCATTCAAAACCTGATTTTTGCTATTGGGCTCTATTGAATAGTGAATGTTTTGAATTTTCTCCAAAAGTAAAGTAGTTGCAAACTCATGCTTTTAGAGACTTGTTTGGGCTCATGAGAGGAGTAGAAAAACATCAAAAATTTCAGTCCTGCATGATTCTACCAAGAAATGTGTTCATTCAAACCGCTGGTTTTTGATAGTTTGGGCCCTATTGAATAATGAATGTTTTGAATTTTCTCCAAAAGTAAAGTAGTTGCAAACTCATCCTGTTAGAAACTTGTTTGGGCTGTTGAGAGGAGTAAAAAACCATCAAAAATTTCAATCATGCATGATTCTACCAAGAAATGTGATTCTTCATTCAAAACGCTGGTTTTTGCTATTGGGCTCTATTGAATAATGAATGTTTTGAATTTTCTCCAAAAGTAAAGTAGTTGCAAACTCATGCTTTTAGAGACTTGTTTGGGCTCATGAGAGGAGTAGAAAAACATCAAAAATTTCAGTCCTGCATGATTCTACCAAGAAATGTGTGTTCATTGAAACCGCTGGTTTTTGATAGTTTGGGCCCTATTGAATAATGAATGTTTTGAATTTTCTCCAAAAGTAAAGTAGTTGCAAACTCATCCTTTTAGAAACTTGTTTGGGCTGTTGAGAGGAGTAAAAAACCATCAAAAATTTCAATCCTGCATGATTCTACCAAGAAATGTGATTCTTCATTCAAAACGCTGGTTTTTGCTATTGGGCTCTATTGAATAATGAATGTTTTGAATTTTCTCCAAAAGTAAAGTAGTTGCAAACTCATGCTTTTAGAGACTTGTTTGGGCTCATGAGATGAGTAGAAAAACACCAAAAATTTCAGTCCTGCATGATTCTACCAAGACATGTGTGTTCATTGAAACGGCTGGTTTTTGATAGTTTGGGCCCTATTGAATAATGAATGTTTTGAATTTTCTCCAAAAGTAAAGTAGTTGCAAACTCATGCTTTTAGAGACTTGTTTGGGCTCATGAGAGGAGTAGAAAAACATCAAAAATTTCAGTCCTGCATGATTCTACCAAGAAATGTGTGTTCATTGAAACCGCTGGTTTTTGATAGTTTGGGCCCTATTGAATAATGAATGTTTTGAATTTTCTCCAAAAGTAAAGTAGTTGCAAACTCATCCTTTTAGAAACTTGTTTGGGCTGTTGAGAGGAGTAAAAAACCATCAAAAATTTCAATCCTGCATGATTCTACCAAGAAATGTGATTCTTCATTCAAAACGCTGGTTTTTGCTATTGGGCTCTATTGAATAATGAATGTTTTGAATTTTCTCCAAAAGTAAAGTAGTTGCAAACTCATGCTTTCAGAGACTTGTTTGGGCTCATGAGATGAGTAGAAAAACACCAAAAATTTCAGTCCTGCATGATTTTACCAAGACATGTGTGTTCATTGAAACGGCTGGTTTTTGATAGTTTGGGCCCTATTGAATAATGAATGTTTTGAATTTTCTCCAAAAGTAAAGTAGTTGCAAACTCATCCTTTTAGAAACTTGTTTGGGCTGTTGAGAGGAGTAAAAAACCATCAAAAATTTCAATCCTGCATGATTCTACCAAGAAATGTGATTCTTCATTCAAAACGCTGGTTTTTGCTATTGGGCTCTATTGAATAATGAATGTTTTGAATTTTCTCCAAAAGTAAAGTAGTTGCAAACTCATGCTTTTAGAGACTTGTTTGGGCTCATGAGAGTAGAAAAAACATCAAAAATTTCAGTCTTGCATGATTCTACCAAGAAATGTGTGTTCATTGAAACCGCTGGTTTTTGATAGTTTGGGCCCTATTGAATAATGAATGTTTTGAATTTTCTCCAAAAGTAAAGTAGTTGCAAACTCATGCTTTTAGAGACTTGTTTGGGCTCACGAGAGGAGTAGAAAAACATCAAAAATTTCAGTCCTGCATGATTCTACCAAGACATTTGTGTTCATTGAAACGGCTGGTTTTTGATAGTTTGGGACCTATTGAATAATGAATGTTTTGAATTTTCTCCAAAAGTACAGTAGTTGCAAACTCATCCTTTTAGAAACTTGTTTGGGCTGTTGAGAGGAGTAAAAAACCATCAAAAATTTCAATCCTGCATGATTCTACCAAGAAATGTGATTCTTCATTCAAAACGCTGGTTTTTGCTATTGGGCTCTATTGAATAATGAATGTTTTGAATTTTCTCCAAAAGTAAAGTAGTTGCAAACTCATGCTTTTAGAGACTTGTTTGGGCTCATGAGAGGAGTAGAAAAACATCAAAAATTTCAGTCCTGCATGATTCTACCAAGAAATGTGTGTTCATTGAAACCGCTGGTTTTTGATAGTTTGGGCCCTATTGAATAATGAATGTTTTGAATTTTCTCCAAAAGTAAAGTAGTTGCAAACTCATCCTTTTAGAAACTTGTTTGGGCTGTTGAGAGGAGTAAAAAACCATCAAAAATTTCAATCCTGCATGATTTTACCAAGAAATGTGATTCTTCATTCAAAACCTGATTTTTGCTATTGGGCTCTATTGAATAGTGAATGTTTTGAATTTTCTCCAAAAGTAAAGTAGTTGCAAACTCATGCTTTTAGAGACTTGTTTGGGCTCATGAGAGGAGTAGAAAAACATCAAAAATTTCAGTCCTGCATGATTCTACCAAGAAATGTGTTCATTCAAACCGCTGGTTTTTGATAGTTTGGGCCCTATTGAATAATGAATGTTTTGAATTTTCTCCAAAAGTAAAGTAGTTGCAAACTCATCCTGTTAGAAACTTGTTTGGGCTGTTGAGAGGAGTAAAAAACCATCAAAAATTTCAATCCTGCATGATTCTACCAAGAAATGTGTGTTCATTCAAACCGCTGGTTTTTGATAGTTTGGGTCCTATTGAATAATGAATGTTTTGAATTTTCTCCAAAAGTAAAGTAGTTGCAAACTCATGCTTTTAGAGACTTGTTTGGGCTCATGAGAGGAGTAGAAAAACATCAAAAATTTCAGTCCTGCATGATTCTACCAAGAAATGTGTGTTCATTGAAACCGCTGGTTTTTGATAGTTTTTGCTCTATTGAATAATGAATGTTTTGAATTTTCTCCAAAAGTAAAGTAGTTGCAAACTCATCCTTTTAGAAACTTGTTTGGGCTGTTGAGAGGAGTAAAAAACCATCAAAAATTTCAATCCTGCATGATTCTACCAAGAAATGTGATTCTTCATTCAAAACGCTGGTTTTTGCTATTGGGCTCTATTGAATAATGAATGTTTTGAATTTTCTCCAAAAGTAAAGTAGTTGCAAACTCATGCTTTTAGAGACTTGTTTGGGCTCATGAGAGGAGTAGAAAAACATCAAAAATTTCAGTCCTGCATGATTCTACCAAGAAATGTGTGTTCATTGAAACCGCTGGTTTTTGATAGTTTGGGCCCTATTGAATAATGAATGTTTTGAATTTTCTCCAAAAGTAAAGTAGTTGCAAACTTATCCTTTTAGAAACTTGTTTGGGCTGTTGAGTGGAGTAAAAAACCATCAAAAATTTCAATCCTGCATGATTCTACCAAGAAATGTGATTCTTCATTCAAAACGCTGGTTTTTGCTATTGGGCTCTATTGAATAATGAATGTTTTGAATTTTCTCCAAAAGTAAAGTAGTTGCAAACTCATGCTTTTAGAGACTTGTTTGGGCTCATGAGAGGAGTAGAAAAACATCAAAAATTTCAGTCCTGCATGATTCTACCAAGAAATGTGTGTTCATTGAAACCGCTGGTTTTTGATAGTTTGGGCCCTATTGAATAATGAATGTTTTCAATTTTCTCCAAAAGTAAAGTAGTTGCAAACTCATCCTTTTAGAAACTTATTTGGGCTGTTGAGAGGAGTAAAAAACCATCAAAAATTTCAATCCTGCATGATTCTACCAAGAAATGTGATTCTTCATTCAAAACGCTGGTTTTTGCTATTGGGCTCTATTGAATAATGAATGTTTTGAATTTTCTCCAAAAGTAAAGTAGTTGCAAACTCATGCTTTTAGAGACTTGTTTGGGCTCATGAGATGAGTAGAAAAGCATCAAAAATTTCAGTCCTGCATGATTCTACCAAGACATGTGTGTTCATTGAAACGGCTGGTTTTTGATAGTTTGGGACCTATTGAATAATGAATGTTTTGAATTTTCTCCAAAAGTAAAGTAGTTGCAAACTCATCCTTTTAGAAACTTGTTTGGGCTGTTGAGAGGAGTAAAAAACCATCAAAAATTTCAATCCTGCATGATTCTACCAAGAAATGTGATTCTTCATTCAAAACGCTGGTTTTTGCTATTGGGCTCTATTGAATAATGAATGTTTTGAATTTTCTCCAAAAGTAAAGTAGTTGCAAACTCATGCTTTTAGAGACTTGTTTGGGCTCATGAGAGGAGTAGAAAAACATCAAAAATTTCAGTCCTGCATGATTCTACCAAGAAATGTGTGTTCATTGAAACCGCTGGTTTTTGATAGTTTGGGCCCTATTGAATAATGAATGTTTTGAATTTTCTCCAAAAGTAAAGTAGTTGCAAACTCATCCTTTTAGAAACTTGTTTGGGCTGTTGAGAGGAGTAAAAAACCATCAAAAATTTCAATCCTGCATGATTCTACCAAGAAATGTGATTCTTCATTCAAAACGCTGGTTTTTGCTATTGGGCTCTATTGAATAATGAATGTTTTGAATTTTCTCCAAAAGTAAAGTAGTTGCAAACTCATGCTTTTAGAGACTTGTTTGGGCTCATGAGAGTAGAAAAACATCAAAAATTTCAGTCCTGCATGATTCTACCAAGAAATGTGTGTTCATTGAAACCGCTGGTTTTTGATAGTTTGGGCCCTATTGAATAATGAATGTTTTGAATTTTCTCCAAAAGTAAAGTAGTTGCAAACTCATGCTTTTAGAGACTTGTTTGGGCTCTCGAGAGGAGTAGAAAAACATCAAAAATTTCAGTCCTGCATGATTCTACCAAGACATGTGTGTTCATTGAAACGGCTGGTTTTTGATAGTTTGGGACCTATTGAATAATGAATGTTTTGAATTTTCTCCAAAAGTAAAGTAGTTGCAAACTCATCCTTTTAGAAACTTGTTTGGGCTGTTGAGAGGAGTAAAAAACCATCAAAAATTTCAATCCTGCATGATTCTACCAAGAAATGTGATTCTTCATTCAAAACGCTGGTTTTTGCTATTGGGCTCTATTGAATAATGAATGTTTTGAATTTTCTCCAAAAGTAAAGTAGTTGCAAACTCATGCTTTTAGAGACTTGTTTGGGCTCATGAGAGGAGTAGAAAAACATCAAAAATTTCAGTCCTGCATGATTCTACCAAGAAATGTGTGTTCATTGAAACCGCTGGTTTTTGATAGTTTGGGCCCTATTGAATAATGAATGTTTTCAATTTTCTCCAAAAGTAAAGTAGTTGCAAACTCATCCTTTTAGAAACTTGTTTGGGCTGTTGAGAGGAGTAAAAAACCATCAAAAATTTCAATCCTGCATGATTCTACCAAGAAATGTGATTCTTCATTCAAAACGCTGGTTTTTGCTATTGGGCTCTATTGAATAATGAATGTTTTGAATTTTCTCCAAAAGTAAAGTAGTTGCAAACTCATGCTTTTAGAGACTTGTTTGGGCTCATGAGAGGAGTAGAAAAACATCAAAAATTTCAGTCCTGCATGATTCTACCAAGAAATGTGTGTTCATTGAAACCGCTGGTTTTTGATAGTTTGGGCCCTATTGAATAATGAATGTTTTGAATTTTCTCCAAAAGTAAAGTAGTTGCAAACTCATCCTTTTAGAAACTTGTTTGGGCTGTTGAGAGGAGTAAAAAACCATCAAAAATTTCAATCCTGCATGATTTTACCAAGAAATGTGATTCTTCATTCAAAACCTCATTTTTGCTATTGGGCTCTATTGAATAGTGAATGTTTTGAATTTTCTCCAAAAGTAAAGTAGTTGCAAACTCATGCTTTTAGAGACTTGTTTGGGCTCATGAGAGGAGTAGAAAAACATCAAAAATTTCAGTCCTGCATGATTCTACCAAGAAATGTGTTCATTCAAACCGCTGGTTTTTGATAGTTTGGGCCCTATTGAATAATGAATGTTTTGAATTTTCTCCAAAAGTAAAGTAGTTGCAAACTCATCCTGTTAGAAACTTGTTTGGGCTGTTGAGAGGAGTAAAAAACCATCAAAAATTTCAATCATGCATGATTCTACCAAGAAATGTGATTCTTCATTCAAAACGCTGGTTTTTGCTATTGGGCTCTATTGAATAATGAATGTTTTGAATTTTCTCCAAAAGTAAAGTAGTTGCAAACTCATGCTTTTAGAGACTTGTTTGGGCTCATGAGAGGAGTAGAAAAACATCAAAAATTTCAGTCCTGCATGATTCTACCAAGAAATGTGTGTTCATTGAAACCGCTGGTTTTTGATAGTTTGGGCCCTATTGAATAATGAATGTTTTGAATTTTCTCCAAAAGTAAAGTAGTTGCAAACTCATCCTTTTAGAAACTTGTTTGGGCTGTTGAGAGGAGTAAAAAACCATCAAAAATTTCAATCCTGCATGATTCTACCAAGAAATGTGATTCTTCATTCAAAACGCTGGTTTTTGCTATTGGGCTCTATTGAATAATGAATGTTTTGAATTTTCTCCAAAAGTAAAGTAGTTGCAAACTCATGCTTTTAGAGACTTGTTTGGGCTCATGAGATGAGTAGAAAAACACCAAAAATTTCAGTCCTGCATGATTCTACCAAGACATGTGTGTTCATTGAAACGGCTGGTTTTTGATAGTTTGGGCCCTATTGAATAATGAATGTTTTGAATTTTCTCCAAAAGTAAAGTAGTTGCAAACTCATGCTTTTAGAGACTTGTTTGGGCTCATGAGAGGAGTAGAAAAACATCAAAAATTTCAGTCCTGCATGATTCTACCAAGAAATGTGTGTTCATTGAAACCGCTGGTTTTTGATAGTTTGGGCCCTATTGAATAATGAATGTTTTGAATTTTCTCCAAAAGTAAAGTAGTTGCAAACTCATCCTTTTAGAAACTTGTTTGGGCTGTTGAGAGGAGTAAAAAACCATCAAAAATTTCAATCCTGCATGATTCTACCAAGAAATGTGATTCTTCATTCAAAACGCTGGTTTTTGCTATTGGGCTCTATTGAATAATGAATGTTTTGAATTTTCTCCAAAAGTAAAGTAGTTGCAAACTCATGCTTTTAGAGACTTGTTTGGGCTCATGAGAGTAGAAAAAACATCAAAAATTTCAGTCCTGCATGATTCTACCAAGAAATGTGTGTTCATTGAAACCGCTGGTTTTTGATAGTTTGGGCCCTATTGAATAATGAATGTTTTGAATTTTCTCCAAAAGTAAAGTAGTTGCAAACTCATGCTTTTAGAGACTTGTTTGGGCTCACGAGAGGAGTAGAAAAACATCAAAAATTTCAGTCCTGCATGATTCTACCAAGACATTTGTGTTCATTGAAACGGCTGGTTTTTGATAGTTTGGGACCTATTGAATAATGAATGTTTTGAATTTTCTCCAAAAGTACAGTAGTTGCAAACTCATCCTTTTAGAAACTTGTTTGGGCTGTTGAGAGGAGTAAAAAACCATCAAAAATTTCAATCCTGCATGATTCTACCAAGAAATGTGATTCTTCATTCAAAACGCTGGTTTTTGCTATTGGGCTCTATTGAATAATGAATGTTTTGAATTTTCTCCAAAAGTAAAGTAGTTGCAAACTCATGCTTTTAGAGACTTGTTTGGGCTCATGAGAGGAGTAGAAAAACATCAAAAATTTCAGTCCTGCATGATTCTACCAAGAAATGTGTGTTGATTCAAACCGCTGGTTTTTGATAGTTTTTGCCCTATTGAATAATGAATGTTTTGAATTTTCTCCAAAAGTAAAGTAGTTGCAAACTCATGCTTTTAGAGACTTGTTTGGGCTCATGAGAGGAGTAGAAAAACATCAAAAATTTCAGTCCTGCATGATTCTACCAAGAAATCTGTGTTCATTGAAACCGCTGGTTTTTGATAGTTTGGGCCCTATTGAATAATGAATGTTTTGAATTTTCTCCAAAAGTAAAGTAGTTGCAAACTCATCCTTTTAGAAACTTGTTTGGGCTGTTGAGAGGAGTAAAAAACCATCAAAAATTTCAATTCTGCATGATTCTACCAAGAAATGTGATTCTTCATTCAAAACGCTGGTTTTTGCTATTGGGCTCTATTGAATAATGAATGTTTTGAATTTTCTCCAAAAGTAAAGTAGTTGCAAACTCATGCTTTTAGAGACTTGTTTGGGCTCATGAGAGGAGTAGAAAAACATCAAAAATTTCAGTCCTGCATGATTCTACCAAGAAATGTGTGTTCATTGAAACCACTGGTTTTTGATAGTTTGGGCCCTATTGAATAATGAATGTTTTGAATTTTCTCCAAAAGTAAAGTAGTTGCAAACTCATCCTTTTAGAAACTTGTTTGGGCTGTTGAGAGGAGTAAAAAACCATCAAAAATTTCAATCCTGCATGATTCTACCAAGAAATGTGATTCTTCATTCAAAACGCTGGTTTTTGCTATTGGGCTCTATTGAATAATGAATGTTTTGAATTTTCTCCAAAAGTAAAGTAGTTGCAAACTCATGCTTTTAGAGACTTGTTTGGGCTCATGAGAGGAGTAGAAAAACATCAAAAATTTCAGTCCTGCATGATTCTACCAAGAAATGTGTGTTCATTGATACCGCTGGTTTTTGATAGTTTGGGCCCTATTGAATAATGAATGTTTTCAATTTTCTCCAAAAGTAAAGTAGTTGCAAACTCATCCTTTTAGAAACTTGTTTGGGCTGTTGAGAGGAGTAAAAAACCATCAAAAATTTCAATCCTGCATGATTCTACCAAGAAATGTGATTCTTCATTCAAAACGCTGGTTTTTGCTATTGGGCTCTATTGAATAATGAATGTTTTGAATTTTCTCCAAAAGTAAAGTAGTTGCAAACTCATGCTTTTAGAGACTTGTTTGGGCTCGTGAGATGAGTAGAAAAACATCAAAAATTTCAGTCCTGCATGATTCTACCAAGACATGTGTGTTCATTGAAACGGCTGGTTTTTGATAGTTTGGGCCCTATTGAATAATGAATGTTTTGAATTTTCTCCAAAAGTAAAGTAGTTGCAAACTCATCCTTTTAGAAACTTGTTTGGGCTGTTGAGAGGAGTAAAAAAACATCAAAAATTTCAATCCTGCATGATTCTACCAAGAAATGTGATTCTTCATTCAAAACGCTGGTTTTTGCTATTGGGCTCTATTGAATAATGAATGTTTTGAATTTTCTCCAAAAGTAAAGTAGTTGCAAACTCATCCTTTTAGAAACTTGTTTGGGCTGTTGAGAGGAGTAAAAAACCATCAAAAATTTCAATCCTGCATGATTCTACCAAGAAATGTGATTCTTCATTCAAAACGCTGGTTTTTGCTATTGGGCTCTATTGAATAATGAATGTTTTGAATTTTCTCCAAAAGTAAAGTAGTTGCAAACTCATGCTTTTAGAGACTTGTTTGGGCTCATGAGATGAGTAGAAAAGCATCAAAAATTTCAGTCCTGCATGATTCTACCAAGACATGTGTGTTCATTGAAACGGCTGGTTTTTGATAGTTTGGGACCTATTGAATAATGAATGTTTTGAATTTTCTCCAAAAGTAAAGTAGTTGCAAACTCATCCTTTTAGAAACTTGTTTGGGCTGTTGAGAGGAGTAAAAAACCATCAAAAATTTCAATCCTGCATGATTCTACCAAGAAATGTGATTCTTCATTCAAAACGCTGGTTTTTGCTATTGGGCTCTATTGAATAATGAATGTTTTGAATTTTCTCCAAAAGTAAAGTAGTTGCAAACTCATGCTTTTAGAGACTTGTTTGGGCTCATGAGAGGAGTAGAAAAACATCAAAAATTTCAGTCCTGCATGATTCTACCAAGAAATGTGTGTTCATTGAAACCGCTGGTTTTTGATAGTTTGGGCCCTATTGAATAATGAATGTTTTGAATTTTCTCCAAAAGTAAAGTAGTTGCAAACTCATCCTTTTAGAAACTTGTTTGGGCTGTTGAGAGGAGTAAAAAACCATCAAAAATTTCAATCCTGCATGATTCTACCAAGAAATGTGATTCTTCATTCAAAACGCTGGTTTTTGCTATTGGGCTCTATTGAATAATGAATGTTTTGAATTTTCTCCAAAAGTAAAGTAGTTGCAAACTCATGCTTTTAGAGACTTGTTTGGGCTCATGAGAGTAGAAAAACATCAAAAATTTCAGTCCTGCATGATTCTACCAAGAAATGTGTGTTCATTGAAACCGCTGGTTTTTGATAGTTTGGGCCCTATTGAATAATGAATGTTTTGAATTTTCTCCAAAAGTAAAGTAGTTGCAAACTCATGCTTTTAGAGACTTGTTTGGGCTCACGAGAGGAGTAGAAAAACATCAAAAATTTCAGTCCTGCATGATTCTACCAAGACATGTGTGTTCATTGAAACGGCTGGTTTTTGATAGTTTGGGACCTATTGAATAATGAATGTTTTGAATTTTCTCCAAAAGTAAAGTAGTTGCAAACTCATCCTTTTAGAAACTTGTTTGGGCTGTTGAGAGGAGTAAAAAACCATCAAAAATTTCAATCCTGCATGATTCTACCAAGAAATGTGATTCTTCATTCAAAACGCTGGTTTTTGCTATTGGGCTCTATTGAATAATGAATGTTTTGAATTTTCTCCAAAAGTAAAGTAGTTGCAAACTCATGCTTTTAGAGACTTGTTTGGGCTCATGAGAGGAGTAGAAAAACATCAAAAATTTCAGTCCTGCATGATTCTACCAAGAAATGTGTGTTGATTCAAACCGCTGGTTTTTGATAGTTTTTGCCCTATGGAATAATGAATGTTTTGAATTTTCTCCAAAAGTAAAGTAGTTGCAAACTCATGCTTTTAGAGACTTGTTTGGGCTCATGAGAGGAGTAGAAAAACATCAAAAATTTCAGTCCTGCATGATTCTACCAAGAAATGTGTGTTCATTGAAACCGCTGGTTTTTGATAGTTTGGGCCCTATTGAATAATGAATGTTTTGAATTTTCTCCAAAAGTAAAGTAGTTGCAAACTCATCCTTTTAGAAACTTGTTTGGGCTGTTGAGAGGAGTAAAAAACCATCAAAAATTTCAATTCTGCATGATTCTACCAAGAAATGTGATTCTTCATTCAAAACGCTGGTTTTTGCTATTGGGCTCTATTGAATAATGAATGTTTTGAATTTTCTCCAAAAGTAAAGTAGTTGCAAACTCATGCTTTTAGAGACTTGTTTGGGCTCATGAGAGGAGTAGAAAAACATCAAAAATTTCAGTCCTGCATGATTCTACCAAGAAATGTGTGTTCATTGAAACCGCTGGTTTTTGATAGTTTGGGCCCTATTGAATAATGAATGTTTTCAATTTTCTCCAAAAGTAAAGTAGTTGCAAACTCATCCTTTTAGAAACTTGTTTGGGCTGTTGAGAGGAGTAAAAAACCATCAAAAATTTCAATCCTGCATGATTCTACCAAGAAATGTGATTCTTCATTCAAAACGCTGGTTTTTGCTATTGGGCTCTATTGAATAATGAATGTTTTGAATTTTCTCCAAAAGTAAAGTAGTTGCAAACTCATGCTTTTAGAGACTTGTTTGGGCTCATGAGAGGAGTAGAAAAACATCAAGAATTTCAGTCCTGCATGATTCTACCAAGAAATGTGTGTTCATTCAAACCGCTGGTTTTTGATAGTTTGGGCCCTATTGAATAATGAATGTTTTGAATTTTCTCCAAAAGTAAAGTAGTTGCAAACTCATGCTTTTAGAGACTTGTTTGGGCTCATGAGAGGAGTAGAAAAACATCAAAAATTTCAGTCCTGCATGATTCTACCAAGAAATGTGTGTTCATTGAAACCGCTGGTTTTTGATAGTTTGGGCTCTATTGAATAATGAATGTTTTGAATTTTCTCCAAAAGTAAAGTAGTTGCAAGCTCATCCTTTTAGAAACTTGTTTGGGCTGTTGAGAGGAGTAAAAAACCATCAAAAATTTCAATCCTGCATGATTCTACCAAGAAATGTGATTCTTCATTCAAAACGCTGGTTTTTGCTATTGGGCTCTATTGAATAATGAATGTTTTGAATTTTCTCCAAAAGTAAAGTAGTTGCAAACTCATGCTTTTAGAGACTTGTTTGGGCTCATGAGATGAGTAGAAAAACATCAAAAATTTCAGTCCTGCATGATTCTACCAAGACATGTGTGTTCATTGAAACGGCTGGTTTTTGATAGTTTGGGCCCTATTGAATAATGAATGTTTTGAATTTTCTCCAAAAGTAAAGTAGTTGCAAACTCATCCTTTTAGAAACTTGTTTGGGCTGTTGAGAGGAGTAAAAAACCATCAAAAATTTCAATCCTGCATGATTCTACCAAGAAATGTGATTCTTCATTCAAAACGCTGGTTTTTGCTATTGGGCTCTATTGAATAATGAATGTTTTGAATTTTCTCCAAAAGTAAAGTAGTTGCAAACTCATCCTTTTAGAAACTTGTTTGGGCTGTTGAGAGGAGTAAAAAACCATCAAAAATTTCAATCCTGCATGATTCTACCAAGAAATGTGATTCTTCATTCAAAACGCTGGTTTTTGCTATTGGGCTCTATTGAATAATGAATGTTTTGAATTTTCTCCAAAAGTAAAGTAGTTGCAAACTCATGCTTTTAGAGACTTGTTTGGGCTCATGAGATGAGTAGAAAAACATCAAAAATTTCAGTCCTGCATGATTCTACCAAGACATGTGTGTTCATTGAAACTGCTGGTTTTTGATAGTTTTGGCCCTATTGAATAATGAATGTTTTGAATTTTCTCCAAAAGTAAAGTAGTTGCAAACTCATCCTTTTAGAAACTTGTTTGGGCTGTTGAGAGGAGTAAAAAACCATCAAAAATTTCAATCCTGCATGATTCTACCAAGAAATGTGTGTTCATTCAAACCGCTGGTTTTTGATAGTTTGGGCCCTATTGAATAATGAATGTTTTGAATTTTCTCCAAAAGTAAAGTAGTTGCAAACTCATGCTTTTAGAGACTTGTTTGGGCTCATGAGAGGAGTAGAAAAACATCAAAAATTTCAGTCCTGCATGATTCTACCAAGAAATGTGTGTTCATTGAAACCGCTGGTTTTTGATAGTTTGGGCTCTATTGAATAATGAATGTTTTGAATTTTCTCCAAAAGTAAAGTAGTTGCAAACTCATCCTTTTAGAAACTTGTTTGGGCTGTTGAGAGGAGTAAAAAACCATCAAAAATTTCAATCCTGCATGATTCTACCAAGAAATGTGATTCTTCATTCAAAACGCTGGTTTTTGCTATTGGGCTCTATTGAATAATGAATGTTTTGAATTTTCTCCAAAAGTAAAGTAGTTGCAAACTCATGCTTTTAGAGACTTGTTTGGGCTCATGAGAGGAGTAGAAAAACATCAAAAATTTCAGTCCTGCATGATTCTACCAAGAAATGTGTGTTCATTGAAACCGCTGGTTTTTGATAGTTTGGGCCCTATTGAATAATGAATGTTTTGAATTTTCTCCAAAAGTAAAGTAGTTGCAAACTCATCCTTTTAGAAACTTGTTTGGGCTGTTGAGAGGAGTAAAAAACCATCAAAAATTTCAATCCTGCATGATTCTACCAAGAAATGTGATTCTTCATTCAAAACGCTGGTTTTTGCTATTGGGCTCTATTGAATAATGAATGTTTTGAATTTTCTCCAAAAGTAAAGTAGTTGCAAACTCATGCTTTTAGAGACTTGTTTGGGCTCATGAGAGGAGTAGAAAAGCATCAAAAATTTCAGTCCTGCATGATTCTACCAAGACATGTGTGTTCATTGAAACGGCTGGTTTTTGATAGTTTGGGCCCTATTGAATAATGAATGTTTTGAATTTTCTCCAAAAGTAAAGTAGTTGCAAACTCATCCTTTTAGAAACTTGTTTGGGCTGTTGAGAGGAGTAAAAAACCATCAAAAATTTCAATCCTGCATGATTCTACCAAGAAATGTGATTCTTCATTCAAAACGCTGGTTTTTGCTATTGGGCTCTATTGAATAATGAATGTTTTGAATTTTCTCCAAAAGTAAAGTAGTTGCAAACTCATGCTTTTAGAGACTTGTTTGGGCTCATGAGAGGAGTAGAAAAACATCAAAAATTTCAGTCCTGCATGATTCTACCAAGAAATGTGTGTTCATTGAAACCGCTGGTTTTTGATAGTTTGGGCCCTATTGAATAATGAATGTTTTGAATTTTCTCCAAAAGTAAAGTAGTTGCAAACTCATCCTTTTAGAAACTTGTTTGGGCTGTTGAGAGGAGTAAAAAACCATCAAAAATTTCAATCCTGCATGATTCTACCAAGAAATGTGATTCTTCATTCAAAACGCTGGTTTTTGCTATTGGGCTCTATTGAATAATGAATGTTTTGAATTTTCTCCAAAAGTAAAGTAGTTGCAAACTCATGCTTTTAGAGACTTGTTTGGGCTCATGAGATGAGTAGAAAAACATCAAAAATTTCAGTCCTGCATGATTCTACCAAGACATGTGTGTTCATTGAAACGGCTGGTTTTTGATAGTTTGGGCCCTATTGAATAATGAATGTTTTGAATTTTCTCCAAAAGTAAAGTAGTTGCAAACTCATCCTTTTAGAAACTTGTTTGGGCTGTTGAGAGGAGTAAAAAACCATCAAAAATTTCAATCCTGCATGATTCTACCAAGAAATGTGATTCTTCATTCAAAACGCTGGTTTTTGCTATTGGGCTCTATTGAATAATGAATGTTTTGAATTTTCTCCAAAAGTAAAGTAGTTGCAAACTCATCCTTTTAGAAACTTGTTTGGGCTGTTGAGAGGAGTAAAAAACCATCAAAAATTTCAATCCTGCATGATTCTACCAAGAAATGTGATTCTTCATTCAAAACGCTGGTTTTTGCTATTGGGCTCTATTGAATAATGAATGTTTTGACTTTTCTCCAAAAGTAAAGTAGTTGCAAACTCATGCTTTTAGAGACTTGTTTGGGCTCATGAGATGAGTAGAAAAACATCAAAAATTTCAGTCCTGCATGATTCTACCAAGACATGTGTGTTCATTGAAACGGCTGGTTTTTGATAGTTTGGGCCCTATTGAATAATGAATGTTTTGAATTTTCTCCAAAAGTAAAGTAGTTGCAAACTCATCCTTTTAGAAACTTGTTTGGGCTGTTGAGAGGAGTAAAGTACCATCAAAAATTTCAATCCTGCAAGATTCTACCAAGAAATGTGATTCTTCATTCAAAACGCTGGTTTTTGCTATTGGGCTCTAATGAATAATGAATGTTTTGAATTTTCTCCAAAAGTAAAGTAGTTGCAAACTCATGCTTTTAGAGACTTGTTTGGGCTCATGAGAGGAGTAGAAAAACATCAAAAATTTCAGTCCTGCATGATTCTACCAAGAAATGTGTGTTCATTGAAACCGCTGGTTTTTGATAGTTTGGGCCCTATTGAATAATGAATGTTTTGAATTTTCTCCAAAAGTAAAGTAGTTGCAAACTCATCCTTTTAGAAACTTGTTTGGGCTGTTGAGAGGAGTAAAAAAGCATCAAAAATTTCAATCCTGCATGATTCTACCAAGAAATGTGATTCTTCATTCAAAACGCTGGTTTTTGCTATTGGGCTCTATTGAATAATGAATGTTTTGAATTTTCTCCAAAAGTAAAGTAGTTGCAAACTCATGCTTTTAGAGACTTGTTTGGGCTCATGAGATGAGTAGAAAAACATCAAAAATTTCAGTCCTGCATGATTCTACCAAGACATGTGTGTTCATTGAAACGGCTGGTTTTTGATAGTTTGGGCCCTATTGAATAATGAATGTTTTGAATTTTCTCCAAAAGTAAAGTATTTGCAAACTCATCCTTTTAGAAACTTGTTTGGGCTGTTGAGAGGAGTAAAAAACCATCAAAAATTTCAATCCTGCATGATTCTACCAAGAAATGTGATTCTTCATTCAAAACGCTGGTTTTTGCTATTGGGCTCTATTGAATAATGAATGTTTTGAATTTTCTCCAAAAGTAAAGTAGTTGCAAACTCATGCTTTTAGAGACTTGTTTGGGCTCATGAGAGGAGTAGAAAACCATCAAAAATTTCAGTCCTGCATGATTCTACCAAGAAATGTGTGTTCATTGAAACCGCTGTTTTTTGATAGTTTGGGCCCTATTGAATAATGAATGTTTTGAATTTTCTCCAAAAGTAAAGTAGTTGCAAACTCATCCTTTTAGAAACTTGTTTGGGCTGTTGAGAGGAGTAAAAAACCATCAAAAATTTCAATCCTGCATGATTTTACCAAGAAATGTGATTCTTCATTCAAAACCTGATTTTTGCTATTGGGCTCTATTGAATAGTGAATGTTTTGAATTTTCTCCAAAAGTAAAGTAGTTGCAAACTCATGCTTTTAGAGTCTTGTTTGGGCTCATGAGAGGAGTAGAAAAACATCAAAAATTTCAGTCCTGCATGATTCTACCAAGAAATGTGTGTTCATTGAAACCGCTGGTTTTTGATAGTTTGGGCCCTATTGAATAATGAATGTTTTGAATTTTCTCCAAAAGTAAAGTAGTTGCAAACTCATCCTTTTAGAAACTTGTTTGGGCTGTTGAGAGGAGTAAAAAACCATCAAAAATTTCAATCCTGCATGATTCTACCAAGAAATGTGATTCTTCATTCAAAACGCTGGTTTTTGCTATTGGGCTCTATTGAATAATGAATGTTTTGAATTTTCTCCAAAAGTAAAGTAGTTGCAAACTCATGCTTTTAGAGACTTGTTTGGGCTCATGAGAGGAGTAGAAAAACATCAAAAATTTCAGTCCTGCATGATTCTACCAAGAAATGTGTGTTCATTGAAACCGCTGGTTTTTGATAGTTTGGGCCCTATTGAATAATGAATGTTTTGAATTTTCTCCAAAAGTAAAGTAGTTGCAAACTCATCCTTTTAGAAACTTGTTTGGGCTGTTGAGAGGAGTAAAAAACCATCAAAAATTTCAATCCTGCATGATTCTACCAAGAAATGTGATTCTTCATTCAAAACGCTGGTTTTTGCTATTGGGCTCTATTGAATAATGAATGTTTTGAATTTTCTCCAAAAGTAAAGTAGTTGCAAACTCATGCTTTTAGAGACTTGTTTGGGCTCATGAGAGGAGTAGAAAAACATCAAAAATTTCAGTCCTGCATGATTCTACCAAGAAATGTGTGTTCATTGAAACGGCTGGTTTTTGATAGTTTGGGCCCTATTGAATAATGAATGTTTTGAATTTTCTCCAAAAGTAAAGTATTTGCAAACTCATCCTTTTAGAAACTTGTTTGGGCTGTTGAGAGGAGTAAAAAACCATCAAAAATTTCAATCCTGCATGATTCTACCAAGAAATGTGATTCTTCATTCAAAACGCTGGTTTTTGCTATTGGGCTCTATTGAATAATGAATGTTTTGAATTTTCTCCAAAAGTAAAGTAGTTGCAAACTCATGCTTTTAGAGACTTGTTTGGGCTCATGAGAGAGTAGAAAAACATCAAAAATTTCAGTCCTGCATGATTCTACCAAGAAATGTGTGTTCATTCAAACCGCTGGTTTTTGATAGTTTGGGCCCTATTGAATAATGAATGTTTTGAATTTTCTCCAAAAGTAAAGTAGTTGCAAACTCATCCTTTTAGAAACTTGTTTGGGCTGTTGAGAGGAGTAAAAAACCATCAAAAATTTCAATCCTGCATGATTCTACCAAGAAATGTGATTCTTCATTCAAAACGCTGGTTTTTGCTATTGGGCTCTATTGAATAATGAATGTTTTGAATTTTCTCCAAAAGTAAAGTAGTTGCAAACTCATGCTTTTAGAGACTTGTTTGGGCTCATGAGAGGAGTAGAAAAACATCAAAAATTTCAGTCCTGCATGATTCTACCAAGAAATGTGTGTTCATTGAAACCGCTGGTTTTTGATAGTTTGGGCCCTATTGAATAATGAATGTTTTGAATTTTCTCCAAAAGTAAAGCAGTTGCAAACTCATCCTTTTAGAAACTTGTTTGGGCTGTTGAGAGGAGTAAAAAACCATCAAAAATTTCAATCCTGCATGATTTTACCAAGAAATGTGATTCTTCATTCAAAACCTGATTTTTGCTATTGGGCTCTATTGAATAGTGAATGTTTTGAATTTTCTCCAAAAGTAAAGTAGTTGCAAACTCATGCTTTTAGAGACTTGTTTGGGCTCATGAGAGGAGTAGAAAAACATCAAAAATTTCAGTCCTGCATGATTCTACCAAGAAATGTGTTCATTCAAACCGCTGGTTTTTGATAGTTTGGGCCCTATTGAATAATGAATGTTTTGAATTTCCTCCAAAAGTAAAGTAGTTGCAAACTTATCCTTTTAGAAACTTGTTTGGGCTGTTGAGAGGAGTAAAAAACCATCAAAAATTTCAATCCTGCATGATTTTACCAAGAAATGTGATTCTTCATTCAAAACCTGATTTTTGCTATTGGGCTCTATTGAATAGTGAATGTTTTGAATTTTCTCCAAAAGTAAAGTAGTTGCAAACTCATGCTTTTAGAGACTTGTTTGGGCTCATGAGAGGAGTAGAAAACCATCAAAAATTTCAGTCCTGCATGATTCTACCAAGAAATGTGTGTTCATTGAAACCGCTGGTTTTTGATAGTTTGGGCCCTATTGAATAATGAATGTTTTGAATTTTCTCCAAAAGTAAAGTAGTTGCAAACTCATCCTTTTAGAAACTTGTTTGGGCTGTTGAGAGGAGTAAAAAACCATCAAAAATTTCAATCCTGCATGATTTTACCAAGAAATGTGATTCTTCATTCAAAACCTGATTTTTGCTATTGGGCTCTATTGAATAGTGAATGTTTTGAATTTTCTCCAAAAGTAAAGTAGTTGCAAACTCATGCTTTTAGAGACTTGTTTGGGCTCATGAGAGGAGTAGAAAAACATCAAAAATTTCAGTCCTGCATGATTCTACCAAGAAATGTGTGTTCATTGAAACCGCTGGTTTTTGATAGTTTGGGCCCTATTGAATAATGAATGTTTTGAATTTTCTCCAAAAGTAAAGTAGTTGCAAACTCATCCTTTTAGAAACTTGTTTGGGCTGTTGAGAGGAGTAAAAAACCATCAAAAATTTCAATCCTGCATGATTCTACCAAGAAATGTGATTCTTCATTCAAAACGCTGGTTTTTGCTATTGGGCTCTATTGAATAATGAATGTTTTGAATTTTCTCCAAAAGTAAAGTAGTTGCAAACTCATGCTTTTAGAGACTTGTTTGGGCTCATGAGAGGAGTAGAAAAACATCAAAAATTTCAGTCCTGCATGATTCTACCAAGAAATGTGTGTTCATTGAAACCGCTGGTTTTTGATAGTTTGGGCCCTATTGAATAATGAATGTTTTGAATTTTCTCCAAAAGTAAAGTAGTTGTAAACTCATCCTTTTAGAAACTTGTTTGGGCTGTTGAGAGGAGTAAAAAACCATCAAAAATTTCAATCCTGCATGATTCTACCAAGAAATGTGATTCTTCATTCAAAACGCTGGTTTTTGCTATTGGGCTCTATTGAATAATGAATGTTTTGAATTTTCTCCAAAAGTAAAGTAGTTGCAAACTCATGCTTTTAGAGACTTGTTTGGGCTCATGAGAGGAGTAGAAAAACATCAAAAATTTCAGTCCTGCATGATTCTACCAAGAAATGTGTGTTCATTGAAACCGCTGGTTTTTGATAGTTTGGGCCCTATTGAATAATGAATGTTTTGAATTTTCTCCAAAAGTAAAGTAGTTGCAAACTCATCCTTTTAGAAACTTGTTTGGGCTGTTGAGAGGAGTAAAAAACCATCAAAAATTTCAATCCTGCATGATTCTACCAAGAAATGTGATTCTTCATTCAAAACGCTGGTTTTTGCTATTGGGCTCTATTGAATAATGAATGTTTTGAATTTTCTCCAAAAGTAAAGTAGTTGCAAACTCATGCTTTTAGAGACTTGTTTGGGCTCATGAGATGAGTAGAAAAGCATCAAAAATTTCAGTCCTGCATGATTCTACCAAGACATGTGTGTTCATTGAAACGGCTGGTTTTTGATAGTTTGGGACCTATTGAATAATGAATGTTTTGAATTTTCTCCAAAAGTAAAGTAGTTGCAAACTCATCCTTTTAGAAACTTGTTTGGGCTGTTGAGAGGAGTATAAAACCATCAAAAATTTCAATCCTGCATGATTCTACCAAGAAATGTGATTCTTCATTCAAAACGCTGGTTTTTGCTATTGGGCTCTATTGAATAATGAATGTTTTGAATTTTCTCCAAAAGTAAAGTAGTTGCAAACTCATGCTTTTAGAGACTTGTTTGGGCTCATGAGAGGAGTAGAAAAACATCAAAAATTTCAGTCCTGCATGATTCTACCAAGAAATGTGTGTTCATTGAAACCGCTGGTTTTTGATAGTTTGGGCCCTATTGAATAATGAATGTTTTGAATTTTCTCCAAAAGTAAAGTAGTTGCAAACTCATCCTTTTAGAAACTTGTTTGGGCTGTTGAGAGGAGTAAAAAACCATCAAAAATTTCAATCCTGCATGATTCTACCAAGAAATGTGATTCTTCATTCAAAACGCTGGTTTTTGCTATTGGGCTCTATTGAATAATGAATGTTTTGAATTTTCTCCAAAAGTAAAGTAGTTGCAAACTCATGCTTTTAGAGACTTGTTTGGGCTCATGAGAGTAGAAAAACATCAAAAATTTCAGTCCTGCATGATTCTACCAAGAAATGTGTGTTCATTGAAACCGCTGGTTTTTGATAGTTTGGGCCCTATTGAATAATGAATGTTTTGAATTTTCTCCAAAAGTAAAGTAGTTGCAAACTCATGCTTTTAGAGACTTGTTTGGGCTCACGAGAGGAGTAGAAAAACATCAAAAATTTCAGTCCTGCATGATTCTACCAAGACATGTGTGTTCATTGAAACGGCTGGTTTTTGATAGTTTGGGACCTATTGAATAATGAATGTTTTGAATTTTCTCCAAAAGTAAAGTAGTTGCAAACTCATCCTTTTAGAAACTTGTTTGGGCTGTTGAGAGGAGTAAAAAACCATCAAAAATTTCAATCCTGCATGATTCTACCAAGAAATGTGATTCTTCATTCAAAACGCTGGTTTTTGCTATTGGGCTCTATTGAATAATGAATGTTTTGAATTTTCTCCAAAAGTAAAGTAGTTGCAAACTCATGCTTTTAGAGACTTGTTTGGGCTCATGAGAGGAGTAGAAAAACATCAAAAATTTCAGTCCTGCATGATTCTACCAAGAAATGTGTGTTGATTCAAACCGCTGGTTTTTGATAGTTTTTGCCCTATGGAATAATGAATGTTTTGAATTTTCTCCAAAAGTAAAGTAGTTGCAAACTCATGCTTTTAGAGACTTGTTTGGGCTCATGAGAGGAGTAGAAAAACATCAAAAATTTCAGTCCTGCATGATTCTACCAAGAAATGTGTGTTCATTGAAACCGCTGGTTTTTGATAGTTTGGGCCCTATTGAATAATGAATGTTTTGAATTTTCTCCAAAAGTAAAGTAGTTGCAAACTCATCCTTTTAGAAACTTGTTTGGGCTGTTGAGAGGAGTAAAAAACCATCAAAAATTTCAATTCTGCATGATTCTACCAAGAAATGTGATTCTTCATTCAAAACGCTGGTTTTTGCTATTGGGCTCTATTGAATAATGAATGTTTTGAATTTTCTCCAAAAGTAAAGTAGTTGCAAACTCATGCTTTTAGAGACTTGTTTGGGCTCATGAGAGGAGTAGAAAAACATCAAAAATTTCAGTCCTGCATGATTCTACCAAGAAATGTGTGTTCATTGAAACCGCTGGTTTTTGATAGTTTGGGCCCTATTGAATAATGAATGTTTTCAATTTTCTCCAAAAGTAAAGTAGTTGCAAACTCATCCTTTTAGAAACTTGTTTGGGCTGTTGAGAGGAGTAAAAAACCATCAAAAATTTCAATCCTGCATGATTCTACCAAGAAATGTGATTCTTCATTCAAAACGCTGGTTTTTGCTATTGGGCTCTATTGAATAATGAATGTTTTGAATTTTCTCCAAAAGTAAAGTAGTTGCAAACTCATGCTTTTAGAGACTTGTTTGGGCTCATGAGAGGAGTAGAAAAACATCAAGAATTTCAGTCCTGCATGATTCTACCAAGAAATGTGTGTTCATTCAAACCGCTGGTTTTTGATAGTTTGGGCCCTATTGAATAATGAATGTTTTGAATTTTCTCCAAAAGTAAAGTAGTTGCAAACTCATGCTTTTAGAGACTTGTTTGGGCTCATGAGAGGAGTAGAAAAACATCAAAAATTTCAGTCCTGCATGATTCTACCAAGAAATGTGTGTTCATTGAAACCGCTGGTTTTTGATAGTTTGGGCTCTATTGAATAATGAATGTTTTGAATTTTCTCCAAAAGTAAAGTAGTTGCAAGCTCATCCTTTTAGAAACTTGTTTGGGCTGTTGAGAGGAGTAAAAAACCATCAAAAATTTCAATCCTGCATGATTCTACCAAGAAATGTGATTCTTCATTCAAAACGCTGGTTTTTGCTATTGGGCTCTATTGAATAATGAATGTTTTGAATTTTCTCCAAAAGTAAAGTAGTTGCAAACTCATGCTTTTAGAGACTTGTTTGGGCTCATGAGATGAGTAGAAAAACATCAAAAATTTCAGTCCTGCATGATTCTACCAAGACATGTGTGTTCATTGAAACGGCTGGTTTTTGATAGTTTGGGCCCTATTGAATAATGAATGTTTTGAATTTTCTCCAAAAGTAAAGTAGTTGCAAACTCATCCTTTTAGAAACTTGTTTGGGCTGTTGAGAGGAGTAAAAAACCATCAAGAATTTCAATCCTGCATGATTCTACCAAGAAATGTGATTCTTCATTCAAAACGCTGGTTTTTGCTATTGGGCTCTATTGAATAATGAATGTTTTGAATTTTCTCCAAAAGTAAAGTAGTTGCAAACTCATCCTTTTAGAAACTTGTTTGGGCTGTTGAGAGGAGTAAAAAACCATCAAAAATTTCAATCCTGCATGATTCTACCAAGAAATGTGATTCTTCATTCAAAACGCTGGTTTTTGCTATTGGGCTCTATTGAATAATGAATGTTTTGAATTTTCTCCAAAAGTAAAGTAGTTGCAAACTCATGCTTTTAGAGACTTGTTTGGGCTCATGAGATGAGTAGAAAAACATCAAAAATTTCAGTCCTGCATGATTCTACCAAGACATGTGTGTTCATTGAAACTGCTGGTTTTTGATAGTTTTGGCCCTATTGAATAATGAATGTTTTGAATTTTCTCCAAAAGTAAAGTAGTTGCAAACTCATCCTTTTAGAAACTTGTTTGGGCTGTTGAGAGGAGTAAAAAACCATCAAAAATTTCAATCCTGCATGATTCTACCAAGAAATGTGTGTTCATTCAAACCGCTGGTTTTTGATAGTTTGGGCCCTATTGAATAATGAATGTTTTGAATTTTCTCCAAAAGTAAAGTAGTTGCAAACTCATGCTTTTAGAGACTTGTTTGGGCTCATGAGAGGAGTAGAAAAACATCAAAAATTTCAGTCCTGCATGATTCTACCAAGAAATGTGTGTTCATTGAAACCGCTGGTTTTTGATAGTTTGGGCCCTATTGAATAATGAATGTTTTGAATTTTCTCCAAAAGTAAAGTAGTTGCAAACTCATCCTTTTAGAAACTTGTTTGGGCTGTTGAGAGGAGTAAAAAACCATCAAAAATTTCAATCCTGCATGATTCTACCAAGAAATGTGATTCTTCATTCAAAACGCTGGTTTTTGCTATTGGGCTCTATTGAATAATGAATGTTTTGAATTTTCTCCAAAAGTAAAGTAGTTGCAAACTCATGCTTTTAGAGACTTGTTTGGGCTCATGAGAGGAGTAGAAAAACATCAAAAATTTCAGTCCTGCATGATTCTACCAAGAAATGTGTGTTCATTGAAACGGCTGGTTTTTGATAGTTTGGGCCCTATTGAATAATGAATGTTTTGAATTTTCTCCAAAAGTAAAGTATTTGCAAACTCATCCTTTTAGAAACTTGTTTGGGCTGTTGAGAGGAGTAAAAAACCATCAAAAATTTCAATCCTGCATGATTCTACCAAGAAATGTGATTCTTCATTCAAAACGCTGGTTTTTGCTATTGGGCTCTATTGAATAATGAATGTTTTGAATTTTCTCCAAAAGTAAAGTAGTTGCAAACTCATGCTTTTAGAGACTTGTTTGGGCTCATGAGAGGAGTAGAAAAACATCAAAAATTTCAGTCCTGCATGATTCTACCAAGAAATGTGTGTTCATTCAAACCGCTGGTTTTTGATAGTTTGGGCCCTATTGAATAATGAATGTTTTGAATTTTCTCCAAAAGTAAAGTAGTTGCAAACTCATCCTTTTAGAAACTTGTTTGGGCTGTTGAGAGGAGTAAAAAACCATCAAAAATTTCAATCCTGCATGATTCTACCAAGAAATGTGATTCTTCATTCAAAACGCTGGTTTTTGCTATTGGGCTCTATTGAATAATGAATGTTTTGAATTTTCTCCAAAAGTAAAGTAGTTGCAAACTCATGCTTTTAGAGACTTGTTTGGGCTCATGAGAGGAGTAGAAAAACATCAAAAATTTCAGTCCTGCATGATTCTACCAAGAAATGTGTGTTCATTGAAACCGCTGGTTTTTGATAGTTTGGGCCCTATTGAATAATGAATGTTTTGAATTTTCTCCAAAAGTAAAGCAGTTGCAAACTCATCCTTTTAGAAACTTGTTTGGGCTGTTGAGAGGAGTAAAAAACCATCAAAAATTTCAATCCTGCATGATTTTACCAAGAAATGTGATTCTTCATTCAAAACCTGATTTTTGCTATTGGGCTCTATTGAATAGTGAATGTTTTGAATTTTCTCCAAAAGTAAAGTAGTTGCAAACTCATGCTTTTAGAGACTTGTTTGGGCTCATGAGAGGAGTAGAAAAACATCAAAAATTTCAGTCCTGCATGATTCTACCAAGAAATGTGTTCATTCAAACCGCTGGTTTTTGATAGTTTGGGCCCTATTGAATAATGAATGTTTTGAATTTCCTCCAAAAGTAAAGTAGTTGCAAACTTATCCTTTTAGAAACTTGTTTGGGCTGTTGAGAGGAGTAAAAAACCATCAAAAATTTCAATCCTGCATGATTTTACCAAGAAATGTGATTCTTCATTCAAAACCTGATTTTTGCTATTGGGCTCTATTGAATAGTGAATGTTTTGAATTTTCTCCAAAAGTAAAGTAGTTGCAAACTCATGCTTTTAGAGACTTGTTTGGGCTCATGAGAGGAGTAGAAAACCATCAAAAATTTCAGTCCTGCATGATTCTACCAAGAAATGTGTGTTCATTGAAACCGCTGGTTTTTGATAGTTTGGGCCCTATTGAATAATGAATGTTTTGAATTTTCTCCAAAAGTAAAGTAGTTGCAAACTCATCCTTTTAGAAACTTGTTTGGGCTGTTGAGAGGAGTAAAAAACCATCAAAAATTTCAATCCTGCATGATTTTACCAAGAAATGTGATTCTTCATTCAAAACCTGATTTTTGCTATTGGGCTCTATTGAATAGTGAATGTTTTGAATTTTCTCCAAAAGTAAAGTAGTTGCAAACTCATGCTTTTAGAGACTTGTTTGGGCTCATGAGAGGAGTAGAAAAACATCAAAAATTTCAGTCCTGCATGATTCTACCAAGAAATGTGTGTTCATTGAAACCGCTGGTTTTTGATAGTTTGGGCCCTATTGAATAATGAATGTTTTGAATTTTCTCCAAAAGTAAAGTAGTTGCAAACTCATCCTTTTAGAAACTTGTTTGGGCTGTTGAGAGGAGTAAAAAACCATCAAAAATTTCAATCCTGCATGATTCTACCAAGAAATGTGATTCTTCATTCAAAACGCTGGTTTTTGCTATTGGGCTCTATTGAATAATGAATGTTTTGAATTTTCTCCAAAAGTAAAGTAGTTGCAAACTCATGCTTTTAGAGACTTGTTTGGGCTCATGAGAGGAGTAGAAAAACATCAAAAATTTCAGTCCTGCATGATTCTACCAAGAAATGTGTGTTCATTGAAACCGCTGGTTTTTGATAGTTTGGGCCCTATTGAATAATGAATGTTTTGAATTTTCTCCAAAAGTAAAGTAGTTGTAAACTCATCCTTTTAGAAACTTGTTTGGGCTGTTGAGAGGAGTAAAAAACCATCAAAAATTTCAATCCTGCATGATTCTACCAAGAAATGTGATTCTTCATTCAAAACGCTGGTTTTTGCTATTGGGCTCTATTGAATAATGAATGTTTTGAATTTTCTCCAAAAGTAAAGTAGTTGCAAACTCATGCTTTTAGAGACTTGTTTGGGCTCATGAGAGGAGTAGAAAAACATCAAAAATTTCAGTCCTGCATGATTCTACCAAGAAATGTGTGTTCATTGAAACCGCTGGTTTTTGATAGTTTGGGCCCTATTGAATAATGAATGTTTTGAATTTTCTCCAAAAGTAAAGTAGTTGCAAACTCATCCTTTTAGAAACTTGTTTGGGCTGTTGAGAGGAGTAAAAAACCATCAAAAATTTCAATCCTGCATGATTCTACCAAGAAATGTGATTCTTCATTCAAAACGCTGGTTTTTGCTATTGGGCTCTATTGAATAATGAATGTTTTGAATTTTCTCCAAAAGTAAAGTAGTTGCAAACTCATGCTTTTAGAGACTTGTTTGGGCTCATGAGATGAGTAGAAAAGCATCAAAAATTTCAGTCCTGCATGATTCTACCAAGACATGTGTGTTCATTGAAACGGCTGGTTTTTGATAGTTTGGGACCTATTGAATAATGAATGTTTTGAATTTTCTCCAAAAGTAAAGTAGTTGCAAACTCATCCTTTTAGAAACTTGTTTGGGCTGTTGAGAGGAGTAAAAAACCATCAAAAATTTCAATCCTGCATGATTCTACCAAGAAATGTGATTCTTCATTCAAAACGCTGGTTTTTGCTATTGGGCTCTATTGAATAATGAATGTTTTGAATTTTCTCCAAAAGTAAAGTAGTTGCAAACTCATGCTTTTAGAGACTTGTTTGGGCTCATGAGAGGAGTAGAAAAACATCAAAAATTTCAGTCCTGCATGATTCTACCAAGAAATGTGTGTTCATTGAAACCGCTGGTTTTTGATAGTTTGGGCCCTATTGAATAATGAATGTTTTGAATTTTCTCCAAAAGTAAAGTAGTTGCAAACTCATCCTTTTAGAAACTTGTTTGGGCTGTTGAGAGGAGTAAAAAACCATCAAAAATTTCAATCCTGCATGATTCTACCAAGAAATGTGATTCTTCATTCAAAACGCTGGTTTTTGCTATTGGGCTCTATTGAATAATGAATGTTTTGAATTTTCTCCAAAAGTAAAGTAGTTGCAAACTCATGCTTTTAGAGACTTGTTTGGGCTCATGAGAGTAGAAAAACATCAAAAATTTCAGTCCTGCATGATTCTACCAAGAAATGTGTGTTCATTGAAACCGCTGGTTTTTGATAGTTTGGGCCCTATTGAATAATGAATGTTTTGAATTTTCTCCAAAAGTAAAGTAGTTGCAAACTCATGCTTTTAGAGACTTGTTTGGGCTCACGAGAGGAGTAGAAAAACATCAAAAATTTCAGTCCTGCATGATTCTACCAAGACATGTGTGTTCATTGAAACGGCTGGTTTTTGATAGTTTGGGACCTATTGAATAATGAATGTTTTGAATTTTCTCCAAAAGTAAAGTAGTTGCAAACTCATCCTTTTAGAAACTTGTTTGGGCTGTTGAGAGGAGTAAAAAACCATCAAAAATTTCAATCCTGCATGATTCTACCAAGAAATGTGATTCTTCATTCAAAACGCTGGTTTTTGCTATTGGGCTCTATTGAATAATGAATGTTTTGAATTTTCTCCAAAAGTAAAGTAGTTGCAAACTCATGCTTTTAGAGACTTGTTTGGGCTCATGAGAGGAGTAGAAAAACATCAAAAATTTCAGTCCTGCATGATTCTACCAAGAAATGTGTGTTGATTCAAACCGCTGGTTTTTGATAGTTTTTGCCCTATGGAATAATGAATGTTTTGAATTTTCTCCAAAAGTAAAGTAGTTGCAAACTCATGCTTTTAGAGACTTGTTTGGGCTCATGAGAGGAGTAGAAAAACATCAAAAATTTCAGTCCTGCATGATTCTACCAAGAAATGTGTGTTCATTGAAACCGCTGGTTTTTGATAGTTTGGGCCCTATTGAATAATGAATGTTTTGAATTTTCTCCAAAAGTAAAGTAGTTGCAAACTCATCCTTTTAGAAACTTGTTTGGGCTGTTGAGAGGAGTAAAAAACCATCAAAAATTTCAATTCTGCATGATTCTACCAAGAAATGTGATTCTTCATTCAAAACGCTGGTTTTTGCTATTGGGCTCTATTGAATAATGAATGTTTTGAATTTTCTCCAAAAGTAAAGTAGTTGCAAACTCATGCTTTTAGAGACTTGTTTGGGCTCATGAGAGGAGTAGAAAAACATCAAAAATTTCAGTCCTGCATGATTCTACCAAGAAATGTGTGTTCATTGAAACCGCTGGTTTTTGATAGTTTGGGCCCTATTGAATAATGAATGTTTTCAATTTTCTCCAAAAGTAAAGTAGTTGCAAACTCATCCTTTTAGAAACTTGTTTGGGCTGTTGAGAGGAGTAAAAAACCATCAAAAATTTCAATCCTGCATGATTCTACCAAGAAATGTGATTCTTCATTCAAAACGCTGGTTTTTGCTATTGGGCTCTATTGAATAATGAATGTTTTGAATTTTCTCCAAAAGTAAAGTAGTTGCAAACTCATGCTTTTAGAGACTTGTTTGGGCTCATGAGAGGAGTAGAAAAACATCAAGAATTTCAGTCCTGCATGATTCTACCAAGAAATGTGTGTTCATTCAAACCGCTGGTTTTTGATAGTTTGGGCCCTATTGAATAATGAATGTTTTGAATTTTCTCCAAAAGTAAAGTAGTTGCAAACTCATGCTTTTAGAGACTTGTTTGGGCTCATGAGAGGAGTAGAAAAACATCAAAAATTTCAGTCCTGCATGATTCTACCAAGAAATGTGTGTTCATTGAAACCGCTGGTTTTTGATAGTTTGGGCTCTATTGAATAATGAATGTTTTGAATTTTCTCCAAAAGTAAAGTAGTTGCAAGCTCATCCTTTTAGAAACTTGTTTGGGCTGTTGAGAGGAGTAAAAAACCATCAAAAATTTCAATCCTGCATGATTCTACCAAGAAATGTGATTCTTCATTCAAAACGCTGGTTTTTGCTATTGGGCTCTATTGAATAATGAATGTTTTGAATTTTCTCCAAAAGTAAAGTAGTTGCAAACTCATGCTTTTAGAGACTTGTTTGGGCTCATGAGATGAGTAGAAAAACATCAAAAATTTCAGTCCTGCATGATTCTACCAAGACATGTGTGTTCATTGAAACGGCTGGTTTTTGATAGTTTGGGCCCTATTGAATAATGAATGTTTTGAATTTTCTCCAAAAGTAAAGTAGTTGCAAACTCATCCTTTTAGAAACTTGTTTGGGCTGTTGAGAGGAGTAAAAAACCATCAAGAATTTCAATCCTGCATGATTCTACCAAGAAATGTGATTCTTCATTCAAAACGCTGGTTTTTGCTATTGGGCTCTATTGAATAATGAATGTTTTGAATTTTCTCCAAAAGTAAAGTAGTTGCAAACTCATCCTTTTAGAAACTTGTTTGGGCTGTTGAGAGGAGTAAAAAACCATCAAAAATTTCAATCCTGCATGATTCTACCAAGAAATGTGATTCTTCATTCAAAACGCTGGTTTTTGCTATTGGGCTCTATTGAATAATGAATGTTTTGAATTTTCTCCAAAAGTAAAGTAGTTGCAAACTCATGCTTTTAGAGACTTGTTTGGGCTCATGAGATGAGTAGAAAAACATCAAAAATTTCAGTCCTGCATGATTCTACCAAGACATGTGTGTTCATTGAAACTGCTGGTTTTTGATAGTTTTGGCCCTATTGAATAATGAATGTTTTGAATTTTCTCCAAAAGTAAAGTAGTTGCAAACTCATCCTTTTAGAAACTTGTTTGGGCTGTTGAGAGGAGTAAAAAACCATCAAAAATTTCAATCCTGCATGATTCTACCAAGAAATGTGTGTTCATTCAAACCGCTGGTTTTTGATAGTTTGGGCCCTATTGAATAATGAATGTTTTGAATTTTCTCCAAAAGTAAAGTAGTTGCAAACTCATGCTTTTAGAGACTTGTTTGGGCTCATGAGAGGAGTAGAAAAACATCAAAAATTTCAGTCCTGCATGATTCTACCAAGAAATGTGTGTTCATTGAAACCGCTGGTTTTTGATAGTTTGGGCTCTATTGAATAATGAATGTTTTGAATTTTCTCCAAAAGTAAAGTAGTTGCAAACTCATCCTTTTAGAAACTTGTTTGGGCTGTTGAGAGGAGTAAAAAACCATCAAAAATTTCAATCCTGCATGATTCTACCAAGAAATGTGATTCTTCATTCAAAACGCTGGTTTTTGCTATTGGGCTCTATTGAATAATGAATGTTTTGAATTTTCTCCAAAAGTAAAGTAGTTGCAAACTCATGCTTTTAGAGACTTGTTTGGGCTCATGAGAGGAGTAGAAAAACATCAAAAATTTCAGTCCTGCATGATTCTACCAAGAAATGTGTGTTCATTGAAACCGCTGGTTTTTGATAGTTTGGGCCCTATTGAATAATGAATGTTTTGAATTTTCTCCAAAAGTAAAGTAGTTGCAAACTCATCCTTTTAGAAACTTGTTTGGGCTGTTGAGAGGAGTAAAAAACCATCAAAAATTTCAATCCTGCATGATTCTACCAAGAAATGTGATTCTTCATTCAAAACGCTGGTTTTTGCTATTGGGCTCTATTGAATAATGAATGTTTTGAATTTTCTCCAAAAGTAAAGTAGTTGCAAACTCATGCTTTTAGAGACTTGTTTGGGCTCATGAGAGGAGTAGAAAAGCATCAAAAATTTCAGTCCTGCATGATTCTACCAAGACATGTGTGTTCATTGAAACGGCTGGTTTTTGATAGTTTGGGCCCTATTGAATAATGAATGTTTTGAATTTTCTCCAAAAGTAAAGTAGTTGCAAACTCATCCTTTTAGAAACTTGTTTGGGCTGTTGAGAGGAGTAAAAAACCATCAAAAATTTCAATCCTGCATGATTCTACCAAGAAATGTGATTCTTCATTCAAAACGCTGGTTTTTGCTATTGGGCTCTATTGAATAATGAATGTTTTGAATTTTCTCCAAAAGTAAAGTAGTTGCAAACTCATGCTTTTAGAGACTTGTTTGGGCTCATGAGAGGAGTAGAAAAACATCAAAAATTTCAGTCCTGCATGATTCTACCAAGAAATGTGTGTTCATTGAAACCGCTGGTTTTTGATAGTTTGGGCCCTATTGAATAATGAATGTTTTGAATTTTCTCCAAAAGTAAAGTAGTTGCAAACTCATCCTTTTAGAAACTTGTTTGGGCTGTTGAGAGGAGTAAAAAACCATCAAAAATTTCAATCCTGCATGATTCTACCAAGAAATGTGATTCTTCATTCAAAACGCTGGTTTTTGCTATTGGGCTCTATTGAATAATGAATGTTTTGAATTTTCTCCAAAAGTAAAGTAGTTGCAAACTCATGCTTTTAGAGACTTGTTTGGGCTCATGAGATGAGTAGAAAAACATCAAAAATTTCAGTCCTGCATGATTCTACCAAGACATGTGTGTTCATTGAAACGGCTGGTTTTTGATAGTTTGGGCCCTATTGAATAATGAATGTTTTGAATTTTCTCCAAAAGTAAAGTAGTTGCAAACTCATCCTTTTAGAAACTTGTTTGGGCTGTTGAGAGGAGTAAAAAACCATCAAAAATTTCAATCCTGCATGATTCTACCAAGAAATGTGATTCTTCATTCAAAACGCTGGTTTTTGCTATTGGGCTCTATTGAATAATCAATGTTTTGAATTTTCTCCAAAAGTAAAGTAGTTGCAAACTCATCCTTTTAGAAACTTGTTTGGGCTGTTGAGAGGAGTAAAAAACCATCAAAAATTTCAATCCTGCATGATTTTACCAAGAAATGTGATTCTTCATTCAAAACCTGATTTTTGCTATTGGGCTCTATTGAATAGTGAATGTTTTGAATTTTCTCCAAAAGTAAAGTAGTTGCAAACTCATGCTTTTAGAGACTTGTTTGGGCTCATGAGAGGAGTAGAAAAACATCAAAAATTTCAGTCCTGCATGATTCTACCAAGAAATGTGTGTTCATTGAAACCGCTGGTTTTTGATAGTTTGGGCCCTATTGAATAATGAATGTTTTGAATTTTCTCCAAAAGTAAAGTAGTTGCAAACTCATCCTTTTAGAAACTTGTTTGGGCTGTTGAGAGGAGTAAAAAACCATCAAAAATTTCAATCCTGCATGATTCTACCAAGAAATGTGATTCTTCATTCAAAACGCTGGTTTTTGCTATTGGGCTCTATTGAATAATGAATGTTTTGAATTTTCTCCAAAAGTAAAGTAGTTGCAAACTCATGCTTTTAGAGACTTGTTTGGGCTCATGAGAGGAGTAGAAAAACATCAAAAATTTCAGTCCTGCATGATTCTACCAAGAAATGTGTGTTCATTGAAACCGCTGGTTTTTGATAGTTTGGGCCCTATTGAATAATGAATGTTTTGAATTTTCTCCAAAAGTAAAGTAGTTGTAAACTCATCCTTTTAGAAACTTGTTTGGGCTGTTGAGAGGAGTAAAAAACCATCAAAAATTTCAATCCTGCATGATTCTACCAAGAAATGTGATTCTTCATTCAAAACGCTGGTTTTTGCTATTGGGCTCTATTGAATAATGAATGTTTTGAATTTTCTCCAAAAGTAAAGTAGTTGCAAACTCATGCTTTTAGAGACTTGTTTGGGCTCATGAGAGGAGTAGAAAAACATCAAAAATTTCAGTCCTGCATGATTCTACCAAGAAATGTGTGTTCATTGAAACCGCTGGTTTTTGATAGTTTGGGCCCTATTGAATAATGAATGTTTTGAATTTTCTCCAAAAGTAAAGTAGTTGCAAACTCATCCTTTTAGAAACTTGTTTGGGCTGTTGAGAGGAGTAAAAAACCATCAAAAATTTCAATCCTGCATGATTCTACCAAGAAATGTGATTCTTCATTCAAAACGCTGGTTTTTGCTATTGGGCTCTATTGAATAATGAATGTTTTGAATTTTCTCCAAAAGTAAAGTAGTTGCAAACTCATGCTTTTAGAGACTTGTTTGGGCTCATGAGATGAGTAGAAAAGCATCAAAAATTTCAGTCCTGCATGATTCTACCAAGACATGTGTGTTCATTGAAACGGCTGGTTTTTGATAGTTTGGGACCTATTGAATAATGAATGTTTTGAATTTTCTCCAAAAGTAAAGTAGTTGCAAACTCATCCTTTTAGAAACTTGTTTGGGCTGTTGAGAGGAGTAAAAAACCATCAAAAATTTCAATCCTGCATGATTCTACCAAGAAATGTGATTCTTCATTCAAAACGCTGGTTTTTGCTATTGGGCTCTATTGAATAATGAATGTTTTGAATTTTCTCCAAAAGTAAAGTAGTTGCAAACTCATGCTTTTAGAGACTTGTTTGGGCTCATGAGAGGAGTAGAAAAACATCAAAAATTTCAGTCCTGCATGATTCTACCAAGAAATGTGTGTTCATTGAAACCGCTGGTTTTTGATAGTTTGGGCCCTATTGAATAATGAATGTTTTGAATTTTCTCCAAAAGTAAAGTAGTTGCAAACTCATCCTTTTAGAAACTTGTTTGGGCTGTTGAGAGGAGTAAAAAACCATCAAAAATTTCAATCCTGCATGATTCTACCAAGAAATGTGATTCTTCATTCAAAACGCTGGTTTTTGCTATTGGGCTCTATTGAATAATGAATGTTTTGAATTTTCTCCAAAAGTAAAGTAGTTGCAAACTCATGCTTTTAGAGACTTGTTTGGGCTCATGAGAGTAGAAAAACATCAAAAATTTCAGTCCTGCATGATTCTACCAAGAAATGTGTGTTCATTGAAACCGCTGGTTTTTGATAGTTTGGGCCCTATTGAATAATGAATGTTTTGAATTTTCTCCAAAAGTAAAGTAGTTGCAAACTCATGCTTTTAGAGACTTGTTTGGGCTCACGAGAGGAGTAGAAAAACATCAAAAATTTCAGTCCTGCATGATTCTACCAAGACATGTGTGTTCATTGAAACGGCTGGTTTTTGATAGTTTGGGACCTATTGAATAATGAATGTTTTGAATTTTCTCCAAAAGTAAAGTAGTTGCAAACTCATCCTTTTAGAAACTTGTTTGGGCTGTTGAGAGGAGTAAAAAACCATCAAAAATTTCAATCCTGCATGATTCTACCAAGAAATGTGATTCTTCATTCAAAACGCTGGTTTTTGCTATTGGGCTCTATTGAATAATGAATGTTTTGAATTTTCTCCAAAAGTAAAGTAGTTGCAAACTCATGCTTTTAGAGACTTGTTTGGGCTCATGAGAGGAGTAGAAAAACATCAAAAATTTCAGTCCTGCATGATTCTACCAAGAAATGTGTGTTGATTCAAACCGCTGGTTTTTGATAGTTTTTGCCCTATGGAATAATGAATGTTTTGAATTTTCTCCAAAAGTAAAGTAGTTGCAAACTCATGCTTTTAGAGACTTGTTTGGGCTCATGAGAGGAGTAGAAAAACATCAAAAATTTCAGTCCTGCATGATTCTACCAAGAAATGTGTGTTCATTGAAACCGCTGGTTTTTGATAGTTTGGGCCCTATTGAATAATGAATGTTTTGAATTTTCTCCAAAAGTAAAGTAGTTGCAAACTCATCCTTTTAGAAACTTGTTTGGGCTGTTGAGAGGAGTAAAAAACCATCAAAAATTTCAATTCTGCATGATTCTACCAAGAAATGTGATTCTTCATTCAAAACGCTGGTTTTTGCTATTGGGCTCTATTGAATAATGAATGTTTTGAATTTTCTCCAAAAGTAAAGTAGTTGCAAACTCATGCTTTTAGAGACTTGTTTGGGCTCATGAGAGGAGTAGAAAAACATCAAAAATTTCAGTCCTGCATGATTCTACCAAGAAATGTGTGTTCATTGAAACCGCTGGTTTTTGATAGTTTGGGCCCTATTGAATAATGAATGTTTTCAATTTTCTCCAAAAGTAAAGTAGTTGCAAACTCATCCTTTTAGAAACTTGTTTGGGCTGTTGAGAGGAGTAAAAAACCATCAAAAATTTCAATCCTGCATGATTCTACCAAGAAATGTGATTCTTCATTCAAAACGCTGGTTTTTGCTATTGGGCTCTATTGAATAATGAATGTTTTGAATTTTCTCCAAAAGTAAAGTAGTTGCAAACTCATGCTTTTAGAGACTTGTTTGGGCTCATGAGAGGAGTAGAAAAACATCAAGAATTTCAGTCCTGCATGATTCTACCAAGAAATGTGTGTTCATTCAAACCGCTGGTTTTTGATAGTTTGGGCCCTATTGAATAATGAATGTTTTGAATTTTCTCCAAAAGTAAAGTAGTTGCAAACTCATGCTTTTAGAGACTTGTTTGGGCTCATGAGAGGAGTAGAAAAACATCAAAAATTTCAGTCCTGCATGATTCTACCAAGAAATGTGTGTTCATTGAAACCGCTGGTTTTTGATAGTTTGGGCTCTATTGAATAATGAATGTTTTGAATTTTCTCCAAAAGTAAAGTAGTTGCAAGCTCATCCTTTTAGAAACTTGTTTGGGCTGTTGAGAGGAGTAAAAAACCATCAAAAATTTCAATCCTGCATGATTCTACCAAGAAATGTGATTCTTCATTCAAAACGCTGGTTTTTGCTATTGGGCTCTATTGAATAATGAATGTTTTGAATTTTCTCCAAAAGTAAAGTAGTTGCAAACTCATGCTTTTAGAGACTTGTTTGGGCTCATGAGATGAGTAGAAAAACATCAAAAATTTCAGTCCTGCATGATTCTACCAAGACATGTGTGTTCATTGAAACGGCTGGTTTTTGATAGTTTGGGCCCTATTGAATAATGAATGTTTTGAATTTTCTCCAAAAGTAAAGTAGTTGCAAACTCATCCTTTTAGAAACTTGTTTGGGCTGTTGAGAGGAGTAAAAAACCATCAAGAATTTCAATCCTGCATGATTCTACCAAGAAATGTGATTCTTCATTCAAAACGCTGGTTTTTGCTATTGGGCTCTATTGAATAATGAATGTTTTGAATTTTCTCCAAAAGTAAAGTAGTTGCAAACTCATCCTTTTAGAAACTTGTTTGGGCTGTTGAGAGGAGTAAAAAACCATCAAAAATTTCAATCCTGCATGATTCTACCAAGAAATGTGATTCTTCATTCAAAACGCTGGTTTTTGCTATTGGGCTCTATTGAATAATGAATGTTTTGAATTTTCTCCAAAAGTAAAGTAGTTGCAAACTCATGCTTTTAGAGACTTGTTTGGGCTCATGAGATGAGTAGAAAAACATCAAAAATTTCAGTCCTGCATGATTCTACCAAGACATGTGTGTTCATTGAAACTGCTGGTTTTTGATAGTTTTGGCCCTATTGAATAATGAATGTTTTGAATTTTCTCCAAAAGTAAAGTAGTTGCAAACTCATCCTTTTAGAAACTTGTTTGGGCTGTTGAGAGGAGTAAAAAACCATCAAAAATTTCAATCCTGCATGATTCTACCAAGAAATGTGTGTTCATTCAAACCGCTGGTTTTTGATAGTTTGGGCCCTATTGAATAATGAATGTTTTGAATTTTCTCCAAAAGTAAAGTAGTTGCAAACTCATGCTTTTAGAGACTTGTTTGGGCTCATGAGAGGAGTAGAAAAACATCAAAAATTTCAGTCCTGCATGATTCTACCAAGAAATGTGTGTTCATTGAAACCGCTGGTTTTTGATAGTTTGGGCTCTATTGAATAATGAATGTTTTGAATTTTCTCCAAAAGTAAAGTAGTTGCAAACTCATCCTTTTAGAAACTTGTTTGGGCTGTTGAGAGGAGTAAAAAACCATCAAAAATTTCAATCCTGCATGATTCTACCAAGAAATGTGATTCTTCATTCAAAACGCTGGTTTTTGCTATTGGGCTCTATTGAATAATGAATGTTTTGAATTTTCTCCAAAAGTAAAGTAGTTGCAAACTCATGCTTTTAGAGACTTGTTTGGGCTCATGAGAGGAGTAGAAAAACATCAAAAATTTCAGTCCTGCATGATTCTACCAAGAAATGTGTGTTCATTGAAACCGCTGGTTTTTGATAGTTTGGGCCCTATTGAATAATGAATGTTTTGAATTTTCTCCAAAAGTAAAGTAGTTGCAAACTCATCCTTTTAGAAACTTGTTTGGGCTGTTGAGAGGAGTAAAAAACCATCAAAAATTTCAATCCTGCATGATTCTACCAAGAAATGTGATTCTTCATTCAAAACGCTGGTTTTTGCTATTGGGCTCTATTGAATAATGAATGTTTTGAATTTTCTCCAAAAGTAAAGTAGTTGCAAACTCATGCTTTTAGAGACTTGTTTGGGCTCATGAGAGGAGTAGAAAAGCATCAAAAATTTCAGTCCTGCATGATTCTACCAAGACATGTGTGTTCATTGAAACGGCTGGTTTTTGATAGTTTGGGCCCTATTGAATAATGAATGTTTTGAATTTTCTCCAAAAGTAAAGTAGTTGCAAACTCATCCTTTTAGAAACTTGTTTGGGCTGTTGAGAGGAGTAAAAAACCATCAAAAATTTCAATCCTGCATGATTCTACCAAGAAATGTGATTCTTCATTCAAAACGCTGGTTTTTGCTATTGGGCTCTATTGAATAATGAATGTTTTGAATTTTCTCCAAAAGTAAAGTAGTTGCAAACTCATGCTTTTAGAGACTTGTTTGGGCTCATGAGAGGAGTAGAAAAACATCAAAAATTTCAGTCCTGCATGATTCTACCAAGAAATGTGTGTTCATTGAAACCGCTGGTTTTTGATAGTTTGGGCCCTATTGAATAATGAATGTTTTGAATTTTCTCCAAAAGTAAAGTAGTTGCAAACTCATCCTTTTAGAAACTTGTTTGGGCTGTTGAGAGGAGTAAAAAACCATCAAAAATTTCAATCCTGCATGATTCTACCAAGAAATGTGATTCTTCATTCAAAACGCTGGTTTTTGCTATTGGGCTCTATTGAATAATGAATGTTTTGAATTTTCTCCAAAAGTAAAGTAGTTGCAAACTCATGCTTTTAGAGACTTGTTTGGGCTCATGAGATGAGTAGAAAAACATCAAAAATTTCAGTCCTGCATGATTCTACCAAGACATGTGTGTTCATTGAAACGGCTGGTTTTTGATAGTTTGGGCCCTATTGAATAATGAATGTTTTGAATTTTCTCCAAAAGTAAAGTAGTTGCAAACTCATCCTTTTAGAAACTTGTTTGGGCTGTTGAGAGGAGTAAAAAACCATCAAAAATTTCAATCCTGCATGATTCTACCAAGAAATGTGATTCTTCATTCAAAACGCTGGTTTTTGCTATTGGGCTCTATTGAATAATCAATGTTTTGAATTTTCTCCAAAAGTAAAGTAGTTGCAAACTCATCCTTTTAGAAACTTGTTTGGGCTGTTGAGAGGAGTAAAAAACCATCAAAAATTTCAATCCTGCATGATTCTACCAAGAAATGTGATTCTTCATTCAAAACGCTGGTTTTTGCTATTGGGCTCTATTGAATAATGAATGTTTTGAATTTTCTCCAAAAGTAAAGTAGTTGCAAACTCATGCTTTTAGAGACTTGTTTGGGCTCATGAGATGAGTAGAAAAACATCAAAAATTTCAGTCCTGCATGATTCTACCAAGACATGTGTGTTCATTGAAACGGCTGGTTTTTGATAGTTTGGGCCCTATTGAATAATGAATGTTTTGAATTTTCTCCAAAAGTAAAGTAGTTGCAAACTCATCCTTTTAGAAACTTGTTTGGGCTGTTGAGAGGAGTAAAGTACCATCAAAAATTTCAATCCTGCAAGATTCTACCAAGAAATGTGATTCTTCATTCAAAACGCTGGTTTTTGCTATTGGGCTCTAATGAATAATGAATGTTTTGAATTTTCTCCAAAAGTAAAGTAGTTGCAAACTCATGCTTTTAGAGACTTGTTTGGGCTCATGAGAGGAGTAGAAAAACATCAAAAATTTCAGTCCTGCATGATTCTACCAAGAAATGTGTGTTCATTGAAACCGCTGGTTTTTGATAGTTTGGGCCCTATTGAATAATGAATGTTTTGAATTTTCTCCAAAAGTAAAGTAGTTGCAAACTCATCCTTTTAGAAACTTGTTTGGGCTGTTGAGAGGAGTAAAAAAGCATCAAAAATTTCAATCCTGCATGATTCTACCAAGAAATGTGATTCTTCATTCAAAACGCTGGTTTTTGCTATTGGGCTCTATTGAATAATGAATGTTTTGAATTTTCTCCAAAAGTAAAGTAGTTGCAAACTCATGCTTTTAGAGACTTGTTTGGGCTCATGAGATGAGTAGAAAAACATCAAAAATTTCAGTCCTGCATGATTCTACCAAGACATGTGTGTTCATTGAAACGGCTGGTTTTTGATAGTTTGGGCCCTATTGAATAATGAATGTTTTGAATTTTCTCCAAAAGTAAAGTATTTGCAAACTCATCCTTTTAGAAACTTGTTTGGGCTGTTGAGAGGAGTAAAAAACCATCAAAAATTTCAATCCTGCATGATTCTACCAAGAAATGTGATTCTTCATTCAAAACGCTGGTTTTTGCTATTGGGCTCTATTGAATAATGAATGTTTTGAATTTTCTCCAAAAGTAAAGTAGTTGCAAACTCATGCTTTTAGAGACTTGTTTGGGCTCATGAGAGGAGTAGAAAAACATCAAAAATTTCAGTCCTGCATGATTCTACCAAGAAATGTGTGTTCATTGAAACCGCTGGTTTTTGATAGTTTGGGCCCTATTGAATAATGAATGTTTTGAATTTTCTCCAAAAGTAAAGTAGTTGTAAACTCATCCTTTTAGAAACTTGTTTGGGCTGTTGAGAGGAGTAAAAAACCATCAAAAATTTCAATCCTGCATGATTCTACCAAGAAATGTGATTCTTCATTCAAAACGCTGGTTTTTGCTATTGGGCTCTATTGAATAATGAATGTTTTGAATTTTCTCCAAAAGTAAAGTAGTTGCAAACTCATGCTTTTAGAGACTTGTTTGGGCTCATGAGAGGAGTAGAAAAACATCAAAAATTTCAGTCCTGCATGATTCTACCAAGAAATGTGTGTTCATTGAAACCGCTGGTTTTTGATAGTTTGGGCCCTATTGAATAATGAATGTTTTGAATTTTCTCCAAAAGTAAAGTAGTTGCAAACTCATCCTTTTAGAAACTTGTTTGGGCTGTTGAGAGGAGTAAAAAACCATCAAAAATTTCAATCCTGCATGATTCTACCAAGAAATGTGATTCTTCATTCAAAACGCTGGTTTTTGCTATTGGGCTCTATTGAATAATGAATGTTTTGAATTTTCTCCAAAAGTAAAGTAGTTGCAAACTCATGCTTTTAGAGACTTGTTTGGGCTCATGAGAGGAGTAGAAAAACATCAAAAATTTCAGTCCTGCATGATTCTACCAAGAAATGTGTGTTCATTGAAACCGCTGGTTTTTGATAGTTTGGGCCCTATTGAATAATGAATGTTTTGAATTTTCTCCAAAAGTAAAGTAGTTGCAAACTCATCCTTTTAGAAACTTGTTTGGGCTGTTGAGAGGAGTAAAAAACCATCAAAAATTTCAATCCTGCATGATTTTACCAAGAAATGTGATTCTTCATTCAAAACCTGATTTTTGCTATTGGGCTCTATTGAATAGTGAATGTTTTGAATTTTCTCCAAAAGTAAAGTAGTTGCAAACTCATGCTTTTAGAGACTTGTTTGGGCTCATGAGAGGAGTAGAAAAACATCAAAAATTTCAGTCCTGCATGATTCTACCAAGAAATGTGTTCATTCAAACCGCTGGTTTTTGATAGTTTGGGCCCTATTGAATAATGAATGTTTTGAATTTCCTCCAAAAGTAAAGTAGTTGCAAACTTATCCTTTTAGAAACTTGTTTGGGCTGTTGAGAGGAGTAAAAAACCATCAAAAATTTCAATCCTGCATGATTTTACCAAGAAATGTGATTCTTCATTCAAAACCTGATTTTTGCTATTGGGCTCTATTGAATAGTGAATGTTTTGAATTTTCTCCAAAAGTAAAGTAGTTGCAAACTCATGCTTTTAGAGACTTGTTTGGGCTCATGAGAGGAGTAGAAAACCATCAAAAATTTCAGTCCTGCATGATTCTACCAAGAAATGTGTGTTCATTGAAACCGCTGGTTTTTGATAGTTTGGGCCCTATTGAATAATGAATGTTTTGAATTTTCTCCAAAAGTAAAGTAGTTGCAAACTCATCCTTTTAGAAACTTGTTTGGGCTGTTGAGAGGAGTAAAAAACCATCAAAAATTTCAATCCTGCATGATTTTACCAAGAAATGTGATTCTTCATTCAAAACCTGATTTTTGCTATTGGGCTCTATTGAATAGTGAATGTTTTGAATTTTCTCCAAAAGTAAAGTAGTTGCAAACTCATGCTTTTAGAGTCTTGTTTGGGCTCATGAGAGGAGTAGAAAAACATCAAAAATTTCAGTCCTGCATGATTCTACCAAGAAATGTGTGTTCATTGAAACCGCTGGTTTTTGATAGTTTGGGCCCTATTGAATAATGAATGTTTTGAATTTTCTCCAAAAGTAAAGTAGTTGCAAACTCATCCTTTTAGAAACTTGTTTGGGCTGTTGAGAGGAGTAAAAAACCATCAAAAATTTCAATCCTGCATGATTCTACCAAGAAATGTGATTCTTCATTCAAAACGCTGGTTTTTGCTATTGGGCTCTATTGAATAATTAATGTTTTGAATTTTCTCCAAAAGTAAAGTAGTTGCAAACTCATGCTTTTAGAGACTTGTTTGGGCTCATGAGAGGAGTAGAAAAACATCAAAAATTTCAGTCCTGCATGATTCTACCAAGAAATGTGTGTTCATTGAAACCGCTGGTTTTTGATAGTTTGGGCCCTATTGAATAATGAATGTTTTGAATTTTCTCCAAAAGTAAAGTAGTTGCAAACTCATCCTTTTAGAAACTTGTTTGGGCTGTTGAGAGGAGTAAAAAACCATCAAAAATTTCAATCCTGCATGATTCTACCAAGAAATGTGATTCTTCATTCAAAACGCTGGTTTTTGCTATTGGGCTCTATTGAATAATGAATGTTTTGAATTTTCTCCAAAAGTAAAGTAGTTGCAAACTCATGCTTTTAGAGACTTGTTTGGGCTCATGAGAGGAGTAGAAAAACATCAAAAATTTCAGTCCTGCATGATTCTACCAAGAAATGTGTGTTCATTCAAACCGCTGGTTTTTGATAGTTTGGGCCCTATTGAATAATGAATGTTTTGAATTTTCTCCAAAAGTAAAGTAGTTGCAAACTCATCCTTTTAGAAACTTGTTTGGGCTGTTGAGAGGAGTAAAAAACCATCAAAAATTTCAATCCTGCATGATTCTACCAAGAAATGTGATTCTTCATTCAAAACGCTGGTTTTTGCTATTGGGCTCTATTGAATAATGAATGTTTTGAATTTTCTCCAAAAGTAAAGTAGTTGCAAACTCATGCTTTTAGAGACTTGTTTGGGCTCATGAGAGGAGTAGAAAAACATCAAAAATTTCAGTCCTGCATGATTCTACCAAGAAATGTGTGTTCATTGAAACCGCTGGTTTTTGATAGTTTGGGCCCTATTGAATAATGAATGTTTTGAATTTTCTCCAAAAGTAAAGCAGTTGCAAACTCATCCTTTTAGAAACTTGTTTGGGCTGTTGAGAGGAGTAAAAAACCATCAAAAATTTCAATCCTGCATGATTTTACCAAGAAATGTGATTCTTCATTCAAAACCTGATTTTTGCTATTGGGCTCTATTGAATAGTGAATGTTTTGAATTTTCTCCAAAAGTAAAGTAGTTGCAAACTCATGCTTTTAGAGACTTGTTTGGGCTCATGAGAGGAGTAGAAAAACATCAAAAATTTCAGTCCTGCATGATTCTACCAAGAAATGTGTTCATTCAAACCGCTGGTTTTTGATAGTTTGGGCCCTATTGAATAATGAATGTTTTGAATTTCCTCCAAAAGTAAAGTAGTTGCAAACTTATCCTTTTAGAAACTTGTTTGGGCTGTTGAGAGGAGTAAAAAACCATCAAAAATTTCAATCCTGCATGATTTTACCAAGAAATGTGATTCTTCATTCAAAACCTGATTTTTGCTATTGGGCTCTATTGAATAGTGAATGTTTTGAATTTTCTCCAAAAGTAAAGTAGTTGCAAACTCATGCTTTTAGAGACTTGTTTGGGCTCATGAGAGGAGTAGAAAACCATCAAAAATTTCAGTCCTGCATGATTCTACCAAGAAATGTGTGTTCATTGAAACCGCTGGTTTTTGATAGTTTGGGCCCTATTGAATAATGAATGTTTTGAATTTTCTCCAAAAGTAAAGTAGTTGCAAACTCATCCTTTTAAAAACTTGTTTGGGCTGTTGAGAGGAGTAAAAAACCATCAAAAATTTCAATCCTGCATGATTTTACCAAGAAATGTGATTCTTCATTCAAAACCTGATTTTTGCTATTGGGCTCTATTGAATAGTGAATGTTTTGAATTTTCTCCAAAAGTAAAGTAGTTGCAAACTCATGCTTTTTAGAGACTTGTTTGGGCTCATGAGAGGAGTAGAAAAACATCAAAAATTTCAGTCCTGCATGATTCTACCAAGAAATGTGTGTTCATTGAAACCGCTGGTTTTTGATAGTTTGGGCCCTATTGAATAATGAATGTTTTGAATTTTCTCCAAAAGTAAAGTAGTTGCAAACTCATCTTTTAGAAACTTGTTTGGGCTGTTGAGAGGAGTAAAAAACCATCAAAAATTTCAATCCTGCATGATTCTACCAAGAAATGTGATTCTTCATTCAAAACGCTGGTTTTTGCTATTGGGCTCTATTGAATAATGAATGTTTTGAATTTTCTCCAAAAGTAAAGTAGTTGCAAACTCATGCTTTTAGAGACTTGTTTGGGCTCATGAGAGGAGTAGAAAAACATCAAAAATTTCAGTCCTGCATGATTCTACCAAGAAATGTGTGTTCATTGAAACCGCTGGTTTTTGATAGTTTGGGCCCTATTGAATAATGAATGTTTTGAATTTTCTCCAAAAGTAAAGTAGTTGTAAACTCATCCTTTTAGAAACTTGTTTGGGCTGTTGAGAGGAGTAAAAAAACCATCAAAAATTTCAATCCTGCATGATTCTACCAAGAAATGTGATTCTTCATTCAAAACGCTGGTTTTTGCTATTGGGCTCTATTGAATAATGAATGTTTTGAATTTTCTCCAAAAGTAAAGTAGTTGCAAACTCATGCTTTTAGAGACTTGTTTGGGCTCATGAGAGGAGTAGAAAAACATCAAAAATTTCAGTCCTGCATGATTCTACCAAGAAATGTGTGTTCATTGAAACCGCTGGTTTTTGATAGTTTGGGCCCTATTGAATAATGAATGTTTTGAATTTTCTCCAAAAGTAAAGTAGTTGCAAACTCATCCTTTTAGAAACTTGTTTGGGCTGTTGAGAGGAGTAAAAAACCATCAAAAATTTCAATCCTGCATGATTCTACCAAGAAATGTGATTCTTCATTCAAAACGCTGGTTTTTGCTATTGGGCTCTATTGAATAATGAATGTTTTGAATTTTCTCCAAAAGTAAAGTAGTTGCAAACTCATGCTTTTAGAGACTTGTTTGGGCTCATGAGAGGAGTAGAAAAACATCAAAAATTTCAGTCCTGCATGATTCTACCAAGAAATGTGTGTTCATTGAAACCGCTGGTTTTTGATAGTTTGGGCCCTATTGAATAATGAATGTTTTGAATTTTCTCCAAAAGTAAAGTAGTTGCAAACTCATCCTTTTAGAAACTTGTTTGGGCTGTTGAGAGGAGTAAAAAACCATCAAAAATTTCAATCCTGCATGATTTTACCAAGAAATGTGATTCTTCATTCAAAACCTGATTTTTGCTATTGGGCTCTATTGAATAGTGAATGTTTTGAATTTTCTCCAAAAGTAAAGTAGTTGCAAACTCATGCTTTTAGAGACTTGTTTGGGCTCATGAGAGGAGTAGAAAAACATCAAAAATTTCAGTCCTGCATGATTCTACCAAGAAATGTGTTCATTCAAACCGCTGGTTTTTGATAGTTTGGGCCCTATTGAATAATGAATGTTTTGAATTTCCTCCAAAAGTAAAGTAGTTGCAAACTTATCCTTTTAGAAACTTGTTTGGGCTGTTGAGAGGAGTAAAAAACCATCAAAAATTTCAATCCTGCATGATTTTACCAAGAAATGTGATTCTTCATTCAAAACCTGATTTTTGCTATTGGGCTCTATTGAATAGTGAATGTTTTGAATTTTCTCCAAAAGTAAAGTAGTTGCAAACTCATGCTTTTAGAGACTTGTTTGGGCTCATGAGAGGAGTAGAAAACCATCAAAAATTTCAGTCCTGCATGATTCTACCAAGAAATGTGTGTTCATTGAAACCGCTGGTTTTTGATAGTTTGGGCCCTATTGAATAATGAATGTTTTGAATTTTCTCCAAAAGTAAAGTAGTTGCAAACTCATCCTTTTAGAAACTTGTTTGGGCTGTTGAGAGGAGTAAAAAACAATCAAAAATTTCAATCCTGCATGATTTTACCAAGAAATGTGATTCTTCATTCAAAACCTGATTTTTGCTATTGGGCTCTATTGAATAGTGAATGTTTTGAATTTTCTCCAAAAGTAAAGTAGTTGCAAACTCATGCTTTTAGAGTCTTGTTTGGGCTCATGAGAGGAGTAGAAAAACATCAAAAATTTCAGTCCTGCATGATTCTACCAAGAAATGTGTGTTCATTGAAACCGCTGGTTTTTGATAGTTTGGGCCCTATTGAATAATGAATGTTTTGAATTTTCTCCAAAAGTAAAGTAGTTGCAAACTCATCCTTTTAGAAACTTGTTTGGGCTGTTGAGAGGAGTAAAAAACCATCAAAAATTTCAATCCTGCATGATTCTACCAAGAAATGTGATTCTTCATTCAAAACGCTGGTTTTTGCTATTGGGCTCTATTGAATAATGAATGTTTTGAATTTTCTCCAAAAGTAAAGTAGTTGCAAACTCATGCTTTTAGAGACTTGTTTGGGCTCATGAGAGGAGTAGAAAAACATCAAAAATTTCAGTCCTGCATGATTCTACCAAGAAATGTGTGTTCATTGAAACCGCTGGTTTTTGATAGTTTGGGCCCTATTGAATAATGAATGTTTTGAATTTTCTCCAAAAGTAAAGTAGTTGCAAACTCATCCTTTTAGAAACTTGTTTGGGCTGTTGAGAGGAGTAAAAAACCATCAAAAATTTCAATCCTGCATGATTCTACCAAGAAATGTGATTCTTCATTCAAAACGCTGGTTTTTGCTATTGGGCTCTATTGAATAATGAATGTTTTGAATTTTCTCCAAAAGTAAAAGTAGTTGCAAACTCATGCTTTTAGAGACTTGTTTGGGCTCATGAGAGGAGTAGAAAAACATCAAAAATTTCAGTCCTGCATGATTCTACCAAGAAATGTGTGTTCATTGAAACCGCTGGTTTTTGATAGTTTGGGCCCTATTGAATAATGAATGTTTTGAATTTTCTCCAAAAGTAAAGTAGTTGCAAACTCATCCTTTTAGAAACTTGTTTGGGCTGTTGAGAGGAGTAAAAAACCATCAAAAATTTCAATCCTGCATGATTCTACCAAGAAATGTGATTCTTCATTCAAAACGCTGGTTTTTGCTATTGGGCTCTATTGAATAATGAATGTTTTGAATTTTCTCCAAAAGTAAAGTAGTTGCAAACTCATGCTTTTAGAGACTTGTTTGGGCTCATGAGAGGAGTAGAAAAACATCAAAAATTTCAGTCCTGCATGATTCTACCAAGAAATGTGTGTTCATTGAAACCGCTGGTTTTTGATAGTTTGGGCCCTATTGAATAATGAATGTTTTGAATTTTCTCCAAAAGTAAAGTAGTTGCAAACTCATCCTTTTAGAAACTTGTTTGGGCTGTTGAGAGGAGTAAAAAACCATCAAAAATTTCAATCCTGCATGATTTTACCAAGAAATGTGATTCTTCATTCAAAACCTGATTTTTGCTATTGGGCTCTATTGAATAGTGAATGTTTTGAATTTTCTCCAAAAGTAAAGTAGTTGCAAACTCATGCTTTTAGAGACTTGTTTGGGCTCATGAGAGGAGTAGAAAAACATCAAAAATTTCAGTCCTGCATGATTCTACCAAGAAATGTGTTCATTCAAACCGCTGGTTTTTGATAGTTTGGGCCCTATTGAATAATGAATGTTTTGAATTTTCTCCAAAAGTAAAGTAGTTGCAAACTCATCCTGTTAGAAACTTGTTTGGGCTGTTGAGAGGAGTAAAAAACCATCAAAAATTTCAATCATGCATGATTCTACCAAGAAATGTGATTCTTCATTCAAAACGCTGGTTTTTGCTATTGGGCTCTATTGAATAATGAATGTTTTGAATTTTCTCCAAAAGTAAAGTAGTTGCAAACTCATGCTTTTAGAGACTTGTTTGGGCTCATGAGAGGAGTAGAAAAACATCAAAAATTTCAGTCCTGCATGATTCTACCAAGAAATGTGTGTTCATTGAAACCGCTGTTTTTTGATAGTTTGGGCCCTATTGAATAATGAATGTTTTGAATTTTCTCCAAAAGTAAAGTAGTTGCAAACTCATCCTTTTAGAAACTTGTTTGGGCTGTTGAGAGGAGTAAAAAACCATCAAAAATTTCAATCCTGCATGATTCTACCAAGAAATGTGATTCTTCATTCAAAACGCTGGTTTTTGCTATTGGGCTCTATTGAATAATGAATGTTTTGAATTTTCTCCAAAAGTAAAGTAGTTGCAAACTCATGCTTTTAGAGACTTGTTTGGGCTCATGAGATGAGTAGAAACACACCAAAAATTTCAGTCCTGCATGATTCTACCAAGACATGTGTGTTCATTGAAACGGCTGGTTTTTGATAGTTTGGGCCCTATTGAATAATGAATGTTTTGAATTTTCTCCAAAAGTAAAGTAGTTGCAAACTCATCCTTTTAGAAACTTGTTTGGGCTGTTGAGAGGAGTAAAAAACCATCAAAAATTTCAATCCTGCATGATTCTACCAAGAAATGTGATTCTTCATTCAAAACGCTGGTTTTTGCTATTGGGCTCTATTGAATAATGAATGTTTTGAATTTTCTCCAAAAGTAAAGTAGTTGCAAACTCATGCTTTTAGAGACTTGTTTGGGCTCATGAGAGTAGAAAAACATCAAAAATTTCAGTCCTGCATGATTCTACCAAGAAATGTGTGTTCATTCAAACCGCTGGTTTTTGATAGTTTGGGCCCTATTGAATAATGAATGTTTTGAATTTTCTCCAAAAGTAAAGTAGTTGCAAACTCATGCTTTTAGAGACTTGTTTGGGCTCACGAGAGGAGTAGAAAAACATCAAAAATTTCAGTCCTGCATGATTCTACCAAGACATGTGTGTTCATTGAAACGGCTGGTTTTTGATAGTTTGGGACCTATTGAATAATGAATGTTTTGAATTTTCTCCATTTTCAATGAACTTTATTAAATTTTTAAAGTATAATAACAGTAATGTTTTCCAGTGGGATTCCAATGTAGATATCACATATGTAATAAATATGAAAGAGGGGAGGGGAGGGGGGGGAGGTATGGTAGGGTATGGAATGGGAAGGGAAGAGGTTTGGAATGATTTTTGTTGTTTTATTGAGACACACAAAGGTCAAACCAAGAGGTAAAAGGAAGGAGGGGTAAAAAGGGGGGGGAAGGGGGAAATATAACAGTAATTTTACAATTATGAGATCAGTTGAGATAAACAACTAACAATAACAGTACATTTACCATATTGCAGGTACAATAGAAGTAAATTCAAATAAAAACTAACCGTTGTTTAATAAAGCAATAATGCGGTTAGGGAGTTGTATATAATAAACTATAACCCTAATAAAATCAAATTGGACTAGGAGTGAATGAGAGAGATCAAAGCTAAGCTAGGAAGTGCTAAAATCTGACCAACATTTCCACCTCTTACAATAAGTCATATAGTAGTTATTAGCGATAGCATGGCTTTTTTCGCATGAATCATGAAGATTCATTTTATCAATGATATCACTAAGTCTGGGAATTGAGTCTTCTTTCCAAAAGGTAGCTATCGCATTTTTGGTTATTAAGAATAGATGGATAACGACGGATCGGTGATGGGGATGTATATCTTCAAGATCCAGGGATAATAAGGCCTTATGTGGAGTTAAAATGATTTTAGTTTTAGTGATCTTGTTAATTAAGTCAGAGATTTCGGACCATAAAGGTCTGATTCTTGAACAATCCCAGAACATGTGGAGTAAACTACCAACTTCACCACAATTCCTCCAGCAATCAGGGGATCTACCAGGAAAGATTTTTGCTAGTTTAAAGGGGGTAAAGTACCATCTAGACAGGATTTTAAAGAATGATTCGTGAAGATTAGCACATATATTAGACGAGTATGTTGATTTTAGTGCTTTAGACCATTGTTGTTGAGTTCTCGAAATGTTGAGGTCCTTTTCCCAGTTGAGCATAAAAGTGTTTTTTTCTGGTGCATTACTAGAATTAAGAAAATCGTAAATATTTCTCGACTTCCAATAGTATTTATTACCGGGATTACATATCAATAAGCTTGTGGAGTCTGTTAGAAAAGATCTTTTTCTCAAAAGCTTCTTGATAAGTTTCTTTAAGTTAGATAGAAATTGAAAGTCGTCAGTAGTAAGATTAAATTTAATTTGGAGTAAATTGTTGCAGAAAAATTGTTTACCATTATGCAAGTCCGCTAGTTTTTTAATGCCAATCTTTTCCCAATTTGAAGGAATTTCCTTTTCCAATATTAAACCAAAGGTTTTAAGAGAGATATTTTTAATTTGTTGATATTTGGAGCCTTTTTTGGTGTGTATTTGAGGTTTGGCTAAGTTTTTCCAAGCTTGTAGTGTGGCTGAAGTTGTTGGAGGAAGATGTGATAAGCAATTAAATGATGTCAACCCATCCAAAATCAGTCTTGATAGCGGAGAATTTTTGTTCCAGTATCTCTCTATATCTACCCATATTGGGCAGTTATCCTGATTAAACCATGGTAGGGATTGCATTATAAGATTTGAGTAGTAATAATTAACTAAGTTAGGAAGGGCTAAACCTCCCTCAATTTTCCCTCTGGTGAGTGAAAGGAATGCTACCCTAGCTTTTTTTTGGTTAGAAACAAATTTGTTTACTAAGGATTGTAGTTGTCTAATATATTTAAGGGGAATGGAAAGAGGCAAACACCTGAAAATGTAAAGTATCTTGGGAAGAGTGAGAAGTTTAAAGAGGACTATCCTTCCCACCCACGAAATTTCATGTTTAGAGTGAATATTAAATTCGATTTGAGTACTTTTAATGAGATTCTGCATATTTACTTCAATAGTTTTGGCAAAATTTCTAGTTATGGAGATGCCTAAATACAAAATTGCATCTCTTTCCCATTCAAATTTGGTAATGTTTTTAATATTAAAGATGGTTTCATTGCAGAGGAAAAAATCTAGAATTTTCGATTTCGTGTCATTTACTTTATAAAAGGAAACCCTAGAGAAATTTTCAATAATAGGGAGAACACCTTTAATTGAATCCAGTGGGTTTGAAAGACTTAATATAATATCGTCAGCAAATAACCCTATCTTATATTGTGTCTCACCTATTTGAATGCCCTTGACAAATTGGCTGGATCTAATGGTTTCTGCTAGAGGTTCCATAATTAACGCAAAGAGTAAAGGCGAAAGGGGACATCCTTGTCTAGTGCCATTTGTAATAAAAATTTGCTTAGATAGATGGTTATTAGCATATATATTAGCAGAAGGGGATGAATATAGTGCCATTATTGTCTTTGTTAATTTAGAACCGAAACCAAATTTGTTTAGAATGGCGGTTAAAAATTGCCAATTGACTCTGTCAAAGGCTTTCTCAGCGTCCAGAGCAAGGAGCAATGATGGAATCCTCTTGGTTTTAATATGGTTAATTAAGTTAAATATTCTCCTAGTTCCATCACTAGTTTGTCGACCAGCTATAAAGCCCAATTGATCTCTATGAACTAAGTTTGGTAGTATTTTTTTCATTCTTGTAGCGATTATTTTAGAATAAATTTTAACATCGGTGTTAATTAGTGAAATAGGCCTATAGTTTTTGACAGAATCTAGATCACCTTTCGGCTTAGGAATTAAAGAAATAATGGCCTGTAGCATTTCTTGAGGAAATTTCCCAGTTTCAGAAGCTCTATTGAAAACCCGAGTTAAATACGGAGTCAGTAAAGAGGCAAAAGTTAAGTAATAGTCATTTGAGAAACCATCAGGACCCGGTGATTTCTTTGTTTTGAGTGATTTAATGGCCTCTAATACCTCAAGATCTGAAAAGGGAACCTCGAGGGATGATAGTTGTTGATTAGAAAGTTTTGGTAGCGTAAGATGTGCAAGAAACTCATTAATTTTTTGTTTGTTTGGTTGTGAAATATTTTGGTCATCTTTAAGGTTATATAATGAAGTATAATAGTCAGCAAATTTGTTGACTATATCTGCTGGGTTGACTAGGTACTCACCATTATGTTTAATTTTATTGATCCTGTTTTTAATTCTATTCATTTTGAATTTTTGGGCCATAATCTTAGTCGGCTTGTTAAAAGAGGAATAGTAATTTGATTTCATGCTTTTAGCAAATTTTTCATATTCATTAAAAAGGATCGCTCTTAATTTAGTTCTAAGTTTGATAATTTCCAAATGAAGATTCGTAGATGGTTGAGGTAAGTTTTTCTGGGTGTCTTCTTTGTGTTTTAATTCTAATTGTATCTTGTTTATCTCTGCTTGATTCAATTTTTTATTTTTATAGGAAATATGTATCATCGTACCTCTGACAACTGCCTTATGGGCATTCCAAATTGTGAAAGGGCTCATGCCTTCTGCGTCATTTTCTGAAAAAAAATTTGTGATAGATGATTCGATTTCTTTTTTTGAATCAGGCTTGTGTAATAGTGAAGAATTACATCTCCATAAAGGGTGATGTCCTGTTGATCTACCTAGTTGAACTTCACATAAAACAGGCGCGTGATCTGAAAAGGATCTGGGAAGGATCTCGATTTTTCTGAATTTGGAAATGGAGAGGGAGTTTGTAATAAAAAGGTCTATTCTAGAAAAGGTTTTGTGAACCGATGAATAGTGGGTAAATTCCCGGGATGAAGTATTAAGACACCTGAAAATGTCTAAATATTCATGATTAATAAGCCAATTACTTAACTCTGGAAAAGCTGATCTGGTGGGAGAAGTGGAATCGTAAGCGCCATTAGGTACAATATTAAAGTCTCCAGCCACAATCAATGCACCTTTTTTAACCTCCTGTATTTTCTTTTCCAGATTATTAAAGTAGCGCATCTGGCCATCATTAGGCGCATAAACATTAACTAGGGTAGTTAATTGGTTTTCTATTAGACATATTAGAATTAGGTATCTTCCTTCCAAGTCGGAAATCTGTTCAATTATTTCAAAAGAGATTGAGTTTTTAATCAAAGTAATCACTCCGGCCTTTTTAGATTCATTTAAAGATTTAAATAAATGTGGGAAATTTTTGTTTTCTATTCCAGGATGCCCTGATTTAGCTAATTTCACTTCCTGGAGACAGATTATATCTGCTTTGCTTCTTTTGATCTCTCTCCATGTCCAGTACCTCTTAACGGGACTATTTAAACCCCTAACATTGAAAGATAAAATCTTAACCATAAATTAAAAAATAATGAACAATGAACAAATAATGAACGAATAATGAACAAATAAACCGCAACAACAATAGAGGAAGCAACTGCTACTCGCAGATAAACTTCCAAGTGGGGAAAGTTCGTGTATCTCTGTAGGAAGCCTCCTACAAGAAAAGAAGAAACTAATATATGTAAAATTTTTCTTCAGCCCGGAGTTTCTCCCCTTTTGTCGATGGAGTCAAGAAACTTCATACCCTCCTGTGGAGACAAAATCGAAATCACCCTACCACCCTGGTTAATGAGGAGTTTAGTGGGGAACCCCCACCTATACATCACACCTTTCTTCCTTAATAAAGAGGTTACCTCATTGAAGTTTTTCCTTGACTGAATAGTATCTTTAGAGAGGTCCGCAAACGATTTGATATGATCATAAGGGTGGGGAAGATGTTTATTAGTTCTAAGGTAATTTAAGAATTTTTCTTTCGTGGAGAAGAAGTGGAATCTAAGTATAGTGTCCCTAGGGACTTCGGATGGTAAGGATCTAGGGCGAGGGAGTCTATGTATTCTATCAATCATAAGTTCTGGTTCTGGTATAGATGGTAATATTTTGATTAATATCTCCTTCACATAATTTTGTAAACTGCTTTGGTTTATCTTTTCTGAAATACCTCTCAGTTTTAAGTTATTTCTTCTACTGCGGTCCTCAAGGTCGGCCAATTTACTGCGTAGAAAAATAATTTCTTTTTGTGTGTCAGATTGTCGTTTTTGAATGGTTTCGGAATTTTTCTCCAAAACCTCTATTTTGGTAGTATTTTTATCAATCCTATTGTTAATTGTATCAATTTTAACTTGCAAGCTTTTAGTGTTTTCATCCAAAGTTGATTTTAAAGATCTATCAAGGGCTTGCATTATATCTTTGATATATTGTTCAGAAGCCCCCCTTTCCGAGGCCTGAATATCGTCAAGGCCTGTAAGAGTACTGGTATCATCGCTAATTGAGCTAGAGTCTAGCCTGGGTCTATTTTTATCTGGACTTTGTAAAGGAGAGGCTTCATAATATTCCTCTTCGTCTGAGAGAACAGGATATTTCTCATCTCTTTTTGTTTTCCTGTTTATGGTGGTGTCCATTTCTGTTTGGATATTGTCTAATTCTTGTAACATATTAGTTTCCCCTTTCTGTCCAATCGAAAATTTTGTATTTTTAGGAGTAGTAGGGGGACTAATACAAATAGCTTCGTCCTGCTCTGTTAAATCTGGTTTACGAGATTTTTCCTTTATCTGTTTGGACTTGTTGCCTCTTTGACTCATTGTGTCAATTAAAGGATTGCCTCTTTCTAATTATTAAGACCCGATAATGAAATGACAATTCCTGTTACGGTTAGATACCAAGATAAATGTAGATTATATAACAGGAGAGAACCCACTTAAGTTATCCCCAGTGAATTATACACAGGTCCTATTATGATATGTAACAAGGGAGTTATAACATCAATCCTTAATTGAAGATCAAATAGTATGACAGTAGGTACAGAGAAACACTTTTATAGAAAAAATAATAGTCCCAATATGTTCAGAAAATTTGAGTGTCTAATATTCTAACTGAGACACAGGGGAACCACAGGGAGTTAAATACCTCAGTAGGCACCTCAGTACCTACAAAGGAAAGACTCCAAATAGGAGCTTTATTCTACTTAATATCTTAAATCTTTTAACGGAATCAAGCAGATTGTGGGAGTGTAACTGATCAATAATAAGTCAGTTTGGTTTTACTGCATTGTATTATAATATAATAGTTAACCTTCTATATAATTACCTATGTTGAATATCAATTAACAATTAACACCAGACCAGATTCAATTAGGAATAATAGGGCTACAAATGCTCAAGGATACCTCAGACTAGACCACACAAGACCAGAAATCACACACTACCAATTTTCCCTTCAGAAATAAATATTAATCAGCTAAATACCGCCAAATCTCATCACTAGATAGTCCTCGATGTTCTATGGTGAAATTTCTTTTTCTTGTTGTAGATTCCTCCGTTGTTGTTCCCGTAGACTCCCTCTGCAAGATTCTGCTGTTGCTACCCAGAAACGAGACCAGGCACCAGCCTCCAGACTCCACTCCAGCCTTTCCACCTCTGTAGACTTTCACCGGGGGCTCCTGGATATCTCTACAAGTTGTCGCCTTGTTGTGAACTTCACCTTGACCTTGGCACACTGTTGCAATTAAAGATGAATGCGGAAAAGTCCTATACAGCTCCGATGTGAATGTCGGGCTTCAATCCCCGCCGCTACACCGCTCCAAATTCAGACGTCGAAGCCTCCACTGCTCGGCTCTTCTCTACTATTAATGGCACAGGGAGTTCTTTTCAGGGCCGCCCCAACCAATCAGTAATCCTCCGCTATCAACAGCGGCTCCTCCGGTTGGTTTCTCCTGGATTTACCTTAGTTGTTGCGCCACTTGCCACCGCTGGTCCTCTCTTCTCACTCTCTGCTATATCTCCGCTCCCCGATGCTGTCGGCCCCTCAGGCAGGACTCCGGAATCAAATCTCCCGCCTTTTCTCCTGCTTCTCTCTCTCTCAGCTCAGGCGCGGCTTTGCTGTGAGAGAAAAGCGCGGGAAAATTCTGTAGGTCTATTTCACCGCCAATTAGTGCTTCCCGCTCCCTTTTCTCTCTCCAGAAGTCGCTGGACTATCCACCAAGGCTCCCGATATCTTCTCCTCCTGTATTCTCCGGTGTCACTATGTTTACTGCCGCTGTCAGTCCTCTTAAACCTGTCACCGGTCTCCGCTACAGCGTCGGCTCCTCGCAATAGGCTTCGGGGTTTCCCCCTCCGGTTTTCCCGCCAAAATTTAACAGCGTCTCTCTCTTCTTCTGTTTAGCCGCGCAGCTACAGCAGGTAGCAGTCGCGGGCGCGGGAAATCAAATCACCTCACCGCCAATTAGTTTAACTTGCTCCCGTTTTTCTCCTTAGACGCCGCTGTCTTCTACTCCGGAACCCCGGCTTCTTCTTCTTCTTAGATGCTACTGTTCCTCACCACCGCTGGCCCTCCAAGTCCCACCGCCGATCCCAGCAGCGCTGACGGCCCCCTGCACCTGAATCCGGGCATCCACGTTAATTTTCGCGCCTTTTCACCGCAGCGTCTCTCCTCTTCTTAATCTGAGCGCTCCGCTGCAGCAGGGAGCAGAGGCAGGAGAATCTTGCTGAGTCACTCTGTCTTTGATTAATCCAGCTCGTTCCCGCTTTTTTCTCCAGCCAGCTCTGTACTCTTCACTGAATCTTCTGAATTCCTCCTCTTTTCTGTTTATTAGCGATGCTGTATTCACTACTACTGCCGCTGTTGGTCTTCTAATCTTCTGAAGTCTGTCACTGATCCACGTTGCAGTGTCTTCTTCATTCAGTAGACTCCTGAAATGCTTCTGCTTATTTTTCCCGCCACTTATAGCAATGTCTCTTTTCTCCTCTGTCCGAGCTTGCTGCTGCAGAGGGCAAGCGCGGGAAAATCTCTCTGATTCACTCCTGCAACTTCAGAAGGCCATATCTCAGGAAGAATCCAGCTTAGAAACTCCAGGAAGGTCTCAAAATGATCCTGGGGGAAAGGACTCTCGGATCCAATAAATCTCTGTAATCAAATTCTTCTTGTTTGCTTCTTGTGTCGCTTAACGAGGGAGGCTTCCTCAGAGCTCAGAGCTCACACAGCCTGCTCCATCGAGCTCCAGACCACGCCCTTCTTGAATTTTCTCCAAAAGTAAAGTAGTTGCAAACTCATCCTTTTAGAAACTTGTTTGGGCTGTTGAGAGGAGTAAAAAACCATCAAAAATTTCAATCCTGCATGATTCTACCAAGAAATGTGATTCTTCATTCAAAACGCTGGTTTTTGCTATTGGGCTCTATTGAATAATGAATGTTTTGAATTTTCTCCAAAAGTAAAGTAGTTGCAAACTCATGCTTTTAGAGACTTGTTTGGGCTCATGAGAGGAGTAGAAAAACATCAAAAATTTCAGTCCTGCATGATTCTACCAAGAAATGTGTGTTGATTCAAACCGCTGGTTTTTGATAGTTTTTGCCCTATTGAATAATGAATGTTTTGAATTTTCTCCAAAAGTAAAGTAGTTGCAAACTCATGCTTTTAGAGACTTGTTTGGGCTCATGAGAGGAGTAGAAAAACATCAAAAATTTCAGTCCTGCATGATTCTACCAAGAAATGTGTGTTCATTGAAACCGCTGGTTTTTGATAGTTTGGGCCCTATTGAATAATGAATGTTTTGAATTTTCTCCAAAAGTAAAGTAGTTGCAAACTCATCCTTTTAGAAACTTGTTTGGGCTGTTGAGAGGAGTAAAAAACCATCAAAAATTTCAATTCTGCATGATTCTACCAAGAAATGTGATTCTTCATTCAAAACGCTGGTTTTTGCTATTGGGCTCTATTGAATAATGAATGTTTTGAATTTTCTCCAAAAGTAAAGTAGTTGCAAACTCATGCTTTTAGAGACTTGTTTGGGCTCATGAGAGGAGTAGAAAAACATCAAAAATTTCAGTCCTGCATGATTCTACCAAGAAATGTGTGTTCATTGAAACCGCTGGTTTTTGATAGTTTGGGCCCTATTGAATAATGAATGTTTTGAATTTTCTCCAAAAGTAAAGTAGTTGCAAACTCATCCTTTTAGAAACTTGTTTGGGCTGTTGAGAGGAGTAAAAAACCATCAAAAATTTCAATCCTGCATGATTCTACAAAGAAATGTGATTCTTCATTCAAAACGCTGGTTTTTGCTATTGGGCTCTATTGAATAATGAATGTTTTGAATTTTCTCCAAAAGTAAAGTAGTTGCAAACTCATGCTTTTAGAGACTTGTTTGGGCTCATGAGAGGAGTAGAAAAACATCAAGAATTTCAGTCCTGCATGATTCTACCAAGAAATGTGTGTTCATTCAAACCGCTGGTTTTTGATAGTTTGGGCCCTATTGAATAATGAATGTTTTGAATTTTCTCCAAAAGTAAAGTAGTTGCAAACTCATGCTTTTAGAGACTTGTTTGGGCTCATGAGAGGAGTAGAAAAACATCAAAAATTTCAGTCCTGCATGATTCTACCAAGAAATGTGTGTTCATTGAAACCGCTGGTTTTTGATAGTTTGGGCTCTATTGAATAATGAATGTTTTGAATTTTCTCCAAAAGTAAAGTAGTTGCAAACTCATCCTTTTAGAAACTTGTTTGGGCTGTTGAGAGGAGTAAAAAACCATCAAAAATTTCAATCCTGCATGATTCTACCAAGAAATGTGATTCTTCATTCAAAACGCTGGTTTTTACTATTGGGCTCTATTGAATAATGAATGTTTTGAATTTTCTCCAAAAGTAAAGTAGTTGCAAACTCATGCTTTTAGAGACTTGTTTGGGCTCATGAGATGAGTAGAAAAACATCAAAAATTTCAGTCCTGCATGATTCTACCAAGACATGTGTGTTCATTGAAACGGCTGGTTTTTGATAGTTTGGGCCCTATTGAATAATGAATGTTTTGAATTTTCTCCAAAAGTAAAGTAGTTGCAAACTCATCCTTTTAGAAACTTGTTTGGGCTGTTGAGAGGAGTAAAAAACCATCAAAAATTTCAATCCTGCATGATTCTACCAAGAAATGTGATTCTTCATTCAAAACGCTGTTTTTTGCTATTGGGCTCTATTGAATAATGAATGTTTTGAATTTTCTCCAAAAGTAAAGTAGTTGCAAACTCATCCTTTTAGAAACTTGTTTGGGCTGTTGAGAGGAGTAAAAAACCATCAAAAATTTCAATCCTGCATGATTCTACCAAGAAATGTGATTCTTCATTCAAAACGCTGGTTTTTGCTATTGGGCTCTATTGAATAATGAATGTTTTGAATTTTCTCCAAAAGTAAAGTAGTTGCAAACTCATGCTTTTAGAGACTTGTTTGGGCTCATGAGATGAGTAGAAAAACATCAAAAATTTCAGTCCTGCATGATTCTACCAAGACATGTGTGTTCATTGAAACTGCTGGTTTTTGATAGTTTTGGCCCTATTGAATAATGAATGTTTTGAATTTTCTCCAAAAGTAAAGTAGTTGCAAACTCATCCTTTTAGAAACTTGTTTGGGCTGTTGAGAGGAGTAAAAAACCATCAAAAATTTCAATCCTGCATGATTCTACCAAGAAATGTGTGTTCATTCAAACCGCTGGTTTTTGATAGTTTGGGCCCTATTGAATAATGAATGTTTTGAATTTTCTCCAAAAGTAAAGTAGTTGCAAACTCATGCTTTTAGAGACTTGTTTGGGCTCATGAGAGGAGTAGAAAAACATCAAAAATTTCAGTCCTGCATGATTCTACCAAGAAATGTGTGTTCATTGAAACCGCTGGTTTTTGATAGTTTGGGCTCTATTGAATAATGAATGTTTTGAATTTTCTCCAAAAGTAAAGTAGTTGCAAACTCATCCTTTTAGAAACTTGTTTGGGCTGTTGAGAGGAGTAAAAAACCATCAAAAATTTCAATCCTGCATGATTCTACCAAGAAATGTGATTCTTCATTCAAAACGCTGGTTTTTGCTATTGGGCTCTATTGAATAATGAATGTTTTGAATTTTCTCCAAAAGTAAAGTAGTTGCAAACTCATGCTTTTAGAGACTTGTTTGGGCTCATGAGAGGAGTAGAAAAACATCAAAAATTTCAGTCCTGCATGATTCTACCAAGAAATGTGTGTTCATTGAAACCGCTGGTTTTTGATAGTTTGGGCCCTATTGAATAATGAATGTTTTGAATTTTCTCCAAAAGTAAAGTAGTTGCAAACTCATCCTTTTAGAAACTTGTTTGGGCTGTTGAGAGGAGTAAAAAACCATCAAAAATTTCAATCCTGCATGATTCTACCAAGAAATGTGATTCTTCATTCAAAACGCTGGTTTTTGCTATTGGGCTCTATTGAATAATGAATGTTTTGAATTTTCTCCAAAAGTAAAGTAGTTGCAAACTGACTTGTTTGGGCTCATGAGAGGAGTAGAAAAACATCAAAAATTTCAGTCCTGCATGATTCTACCAAGAAATGTGTGTTCATTGAAACCGCTGGTTTTTGATAGTTTGGGCCCTATTGAATAATGAATGTTTTCAATTTTCTCCAAAAGTAAAGTAGTTGCAAACTCATCCTTTTAGAAACTTGTTTGGGCTGTTGAGAGGAGTAAAAAACCATCAAAAATTTCAATCCTGCATGATTCTACCAAGAAATGTGATTCTTCATTCAAAACGCTGGTTTTTGCTATTGGGCTCTATTGAATAATGAATGTTTTGAATTTTCTCCAAAAGTAAAGTAGTTGCAAACTCATGCTTTTAGAGACTTGTTTGGGCTCATGAGATGAGTAGAAAAACATCAAAAATTTCAGTCCTGCATGATTCTACCAAGACATGTGTGTTCATTGAAACTGCTGGTTTTTGATAGTTTTGGCCCTATTGAATAATGAATGTTTTGAATTTTCTCCAAAAGTAAAGTAGTTGCAAACTCATCCTTTTAGAAACTTGTTTGGGCTGTTGAGAGGAGTAAAAAACCATCAAAAATTTCAATCCTGCATGATTCTACCAAGAAATGTGTGTTCATTCAAACCGCTGGTTTTTGATAGTTTGGGCCCTATTGAATAATGAATGTTTTGAATTTTCTCCAAAAGTAAAGTAGTTGCAAACTCATGCTTTTAGAGACTTGTTTGGGCTCATGAGAGGAGTAGAAAAACATCAAAAATTTCAGTCCTGCATGATTCTACCAAGAAATGTGTGTTCATTGAAACCGCTGGTTTTTGATAGTTTGGGCTCTATTGAATAATGAATGTTTTGAATTTTCTCCAAAAGTAAAGTAGTTGCAAACTCATCCTTTTAGAACCTTGTTTGGGCTGTTGAGAGGAGTAAAAAACCATCAAAAATTTCAATCCTGCATGATTCTACCAAGAAATGTGATTCTTCATTCAAAACGCTGGTTTTTGCTATTGGGCTCTATTGAATAATGAATGTTTTGAATTTTCTCCAAAAGTAAAGTAGTTGCAAACTCATGCTTTTAGAGACTTGTTTGGGCTCATGAGAGGAGTAGAAAAACATCAAGAATTTCAGTCCTGCATGATTCTACCAAGAAATGTGTGTTCATTCAAACCGCTGGTTTTTGATAGTTTGGGCCCTATTGAATAATGAATGTTTTGAATTTTCTCCAAAAGTAAAGTAGTTGCAAACTCATGCTTTTAGAGACTTGTTTGGGCTCATGAGAGGAGTAGAAAAACATCAAAAATTTCAGTCCTGCATGATTCTACCAAGAAATGTGTGTTCATTGAAACCGCTGGTTTTTGATAGTTTGGGCTCTATTGAATAATGAATGTTTTGAATTTTCTCCAAAAGTAAAGTAGTTGCAAACTCATCCTTTTAGAAACTTGTTTGGGCTGTTGAGAGGAGTAAAAAACCATCAAAAATTTCAATCCTGCATGATTCTACCAAGAAATGTGATTCTTCATTCAAAACGCTGGTTTTTGCTATTGGGCTCTATTGAATAATGAATGTTTTGAATTTTCTCCAAAAGTAAAGTAGTTGCAAACTCATGCTTTTAGAGACTTGTTTGGGCTCATGAGATGAGTAGAAAAACATCAAAAATTTCAGTCCTGCATGATTCTACCAAGACATGTGTGTTCATTGAAACGGCTGGTTTTTGATAGTTTGGGCCCTATTGAATAATGAATGTTTTGAATTTTCTCCAAAAGTAAAGTAGTTGCAAACTCATCCTTTTAGAAACTTGTTTGGGCTGTTGAGAGGAGTAAAAAACCATCAAAAATTTCAATCCTGCATGATTCTACCAAGAAATGTGATTCTTCATTCAAAACGCTGGTTTTTGCTATTGGGCTCTATTGAATAATGAATGTTTTGAATTTTCTCCAAAAGTAAAGTAGTTGCAAACTCATCCTTTTAGAAACTTGTTTGGGCTGTTGAGAGGAGTAAAAAACCATCAAAAATTTCAATCCTGCATGATTCTACCAAGAAATGTGATTCTTCATTCAAAACGCTGGTTTTTGCTATTGGGCTCTATTGAATAATGAATGTTTTGAATTTTCTCCAAAAGTAAAGTAGTTGCAAACTCATGCTTTTAGAGACTTGTTTGGGCTCATGAGATGAGTAGAAAAACATCAAAAATTTCAGTCCTGCATGATTCTACCAAGACATGTGTGTTCATTGAAACTGCTGGTTTTTGATAGTTTTGGCCCTATTGAATAATGAATGTTTTGAATTTTCTCCAAAAGTAAAGTAGTTGCAAACTCATCCTTTTAGAAACTTGTTTGGGCTGTTGAGAGGAGTAAAAAACCATCAAAAATTTCAATCCTGCATGATTCTACCAAGAAATGTGTGTTCATTCAAACCGCTGGTTTTTGATAGTTTGGGCCCTATTGAATAATGAATGTTTTGAATTTTCTCCAAAAGTAAAGTAGTTGCAAACTCATGCTTTTAGAGACTTGTTTGGGCTCATGAGAGGAGTAGAAAAACATCAAAAATTTCAGTCCTGCATGATTCTACCAAGAAATGTGTGTTCATTGAAACCGCTGGTTTTTGATAGTTTGGGCTCTATTGAATAATGAATGTTTTGAATTTTCTCCAAAAGTAAAGTAGTTGCAAACTCATCCTTTTAGAAACTTGTTTGGGCTGTTGAGAGGAGTAAAAAACCATCAAAAATTTCAATCCTGCATGATTCTACCAAGAAATGTGATTCTTCATTCAAAACGCTGGTTTTTGCTATTGGGCTCTATTGAATAATGAATGTTTTGAATTTTCTCCAAAAGTAAAGTAGTTGCAAACTCATGCTTTTAGAGACTTGTTTGGGCTCATGAGAGGAGTAGAAAAACATCAAAAATTTCAGTCCTGCATGATTCTACCAAGAAATGTGTGTTCATTGAAACCGCTGGTTTTTGATAGTTTGGGCCCTATTGAATAATGAATGTTTTGAATTTTCTCCAAAAGTAAAGTAGTTGCAAACTCATCCTTTTAGAAACTTGTTTGGGCTGTTGAGAGGAGTAAAAAACCATCAAAAATTTCAATCCTGCATGATTCTACCAAGAAATGTGATTCTTCATTCAAAACGCTGGTTTTTGCTATTGGGCTCTATTGAATAATGAATGTTTTGAATTTTCTCCAAAAGTAAAGTAGTTGCAAACTGACTTGTTTGGGCTCATGAGAGGAGTAGAAAAACATCAAAAATTTCAGTCCTGCATGATTCTACCAAGAAATGTGTGTTCATTGAAACCGCTGGTTTTTGATAGTTTGGGCCCTATTGAATAATGAATGTTTTCAATTTTCTCCAAAAGTAAAGTAGTTGCAAACTCATCCTTTTAGAAACTTGTTTGGGCTGTTGAGAGGAGTAAAAAACCATCAAAAATTTCAATCCTGCATGATTCTACCAAGAAATGTGATTCTTCATTCAAAACGCTGGTTTTTGCTATTGGGCTCTATTGAATAATGAATGTTTTGAATTTTCTCCAAAAGTAAAGTAGTTGCAAACTCATGCTTTTAGAGACTTGTTTGGGCTCATGAGATGAGTAGAAAAACATCAAAAATTTCAGTCCTGCATGATTCTACCAAGACATGTGTGTTCATTGAAACTGCTGGTTTTTGATAGTTTTGGCCCTATTGAATAATGAATGTTTTGAATTTTCTCCAAAAGTAAAGTAGTTGCAAACTCATCCTTTTAGAAACTTGTTTGGGCTGTTGAGAGGAGTAAAAAACCATCAAAAATTTCAATCCTGCATGATTCTACCAAGAAATGTGTGTTCATTCAAACCGCTGGTTTTTGATAGTTTGGGCCCTATTGAATAATGAATGTTTTGAATTTTCTCCAAAAGTAAAGTAGTTGCAAACTCATGCTTTTAGAGACTTGTTTGGGCTCATGAGAGGAGTAGAAAAACATCAAAAATTTCAGTCCTGCATGATTCTACCAAGAAATGTGTGTTCATTGAAACCGCTGGTTTTTGATAGTTTGGGCTCTATTGAATAATGAATGTTTTGAATTTTCTCCAAAAGTAAAGTAGTTGCAAACTCATCCTTTTAGAAACTTGTTTGGGCTGTTGAGAGGAGTAAAAAACCATCAAAAATTTCAATCCTGCATGATTCTACCAAGAAATGTGATTCTTCATTCAAAACGCTGGTTTTTGCTATTGGGCTCTATTGAATAATGAATGTTTTGAATTTTCTCCAAAAGTAAAGTAGTTGCAAACTCATGCTTTTAGAGACTTGTTTGGGCTCATGAGAGGAGTAGAAAAGCATCAAAAATTTCAGTCCTGCATGATTCTACCAAGACATGTGTGTTCATTGAAACGGCTGGTTTTTGATAGTTTGGGCCCTATTGAATAATGAATGTTTTGAATTTTCTCCAAAAGTAAAGTAGTTGCAAACTCATCCTTTTAGAAACTTGTTTGGGCTGTTGAGAGGAGTAAAAAACCATCAAAAATTTCAATCCTGCATGATTCTACCAAGAAATGTGATTCTTCATTCAAAACGCTGGTTTTTGCTATTGGGCTCTATTGAATAATGAATGTTTTGAATTTTCTCCAAAAGTAAAGTAGTTGCAAACTCATGCTTTTAGAGACTTGTTTGGGCTCATGAGAGGAGTAGAAAAACATCAAAAATTTCAGTCCTGCATGATTCTACCAAGAAATGTGTGTTCATTGAAACCGCTGGTTTTTGATAGTTTGGGCCCTATTGAATAATGAATGTTTTCAATTTTCTCCAAAAGTAAAGTAGTTGCAAACTCATCCTTTTAGAAACTTGTTTGGGCTGTTGAGAGGAGTAAAAAACCATCAAAAATTTCAATCCTGCATGATTCTACCAAGAAATGTGATTCTTCATTCAAAACGCTGGTTTTTGCTATTGGGCTCTATTGAATAATGAATGTTTTGAATTTTCTCCAAAAGTAAAGTAGTTGCAAACTCATGCTTTTAGAGACTTGTTTGGGCTCATGAGATGAGTAGAAAAACATCAAAAATTTCAGTCCTGCATGATTCTACCAAGACATGTGTGTTCATTGAAACGGCTGGTTTTTGATAGTTTGGGCCCTATTGAATAATGAATGTTTTGAATTTTCTCCAAAAGTAAAGTAGTTGCAAACTCATCCTTTTAGAAACTTGTTTGGGCTGTTGAGAGGAGTAAAAAACCATCAAAAATTTCAATCCTGCATGATTCTACCAAGAAATGTGATTCTTCATTCAAAACGCTGGTTTTTGCTATTGGGCTCTATTGAATAATGAATGTTTTGAATTTTCTCCAAAAGTAAAGTAGTTGCAAACTCATCCTTTTAGAAACTTGTTTGGGCTGTTGAGAGGAGTAAAAAACCATCAAAAATTTCAATCCTGCATGATTCTACCAAGAAATGTGATTCTTCATTCAAAACGCTGGTTTTTGCTATTGGGCTCTATTGAATAATGAATGTTTTGAATTTTCTCCAAAAGTAAAGTAGTTGCAAACTCATGCTTTTAGAGACTTGTTTGGGCTCATGAGATGAGTAGAAAAACATCAAAAATTTCAGTCCTGCATGATTCTACCAAGACATGTGTGTTCATTGAAACGGCTGGTTTTTGATAGTTTGGGCCCTATTGAATAATGAATGTTTTGAATTTTCTCCAAAAGTAAAGTAGTTGCAAACTCATCCTTTTAGAAACTTGTTTGGGCTGTTGAGAGGAGTAAAAAACCATCAAAAATTTCAATCCTGCATGATTCTACCAAGAAATGTGATTCTTCATTCAAAACGCTGGTTTTTGCTATTGGGCTCTATTGAATAATGAATGTTTTGAATTTTCTCCAAAAGTAAAGTAGTTGCAAACTCATCCTTTTAGAAACTTGTTTGGGCTGTTGAGAGGAGTAAAAAACCATCAAAAATTTCAATCCTGCATGATTCTACCAAGAAATGTGATTCTTCATTCAAAACGCTGGTTTTTGCTATTGGGCTCTATTGAATAATGAATGTTTTGAATTTTCTCCAAAAGTAAAGTAGTTGCAAACTCATGCTTTTAGAGACTTGTTTGGGCTCATGAGATGAGTAGAAAAACATCAAAAATTTCAGTCCTGCATGATTCTACCAAGACATGTGTGTTCATTGAAACTGCTGGTTTTTGATAGTTTTGGCCCTATTGAATAATGAATGTTTTGAATTTTCTCCAAAAGTAAAGTAGTTGCAAACTCATCCTTTTAGAAACTTGTTTGGGCTGTTGAGAGGAGTAAAAAACCATCAAAAATTTCAATCCTGCATGATTCTACCAAGAAATGTGTGTTCATTCAAACCGCTGGTTTTTGATAGTTTGGGCCCTATTGAATAATGAATGTTTTGAATTTTCTCCAAAAGTAAAGTAGTTGCAAACTCATGCTTTTAGAGACTTGTTTGGGCTCATGAGAGGAGTAGAAAAACATCAAAAATTTCAGTCCTGCATGATTCTACCAAGAAATGTGTGTTCATTGAAACCGCTGGTTTTTGATAGTTTGGGCTCTATTGAATAATGAATGTTTTGAATTTTCTCCAAAAGTAAAGTAGTTGCAAACTCATCCTTTTAGAAACTTGTTTGGGCTGTTGAGAGGAGTAAAAAACCATCAAAAATTTCAATTCTGCATGATTCTACCAAGAAATGTGATTCTTCATTCAAAACGCTGGTTTTTGCTATTGGGCTCTATTGAATAATGAATGTTTTGAATTTTCTCCAAAAGTAAAGTAGTTGCAAACTCATGCTTTTAGAGACTTGTTTGGGCTCATGAGAGGAGTAGAAAAACATCAAAAATTTCAGTCCTGCATGATTCTACCAAGAAATGTGTGTTCATTGAAACCGCTGGTTTTTGATAGTTTGGGCCCTATTGAATAATGAATGTTTTGAATTTTCTCCAAAAGTAAAGTAGTTGCAAACTCATCCTTTTAGAAACTTGTTTGGGCTGTTGAGAGGAGTAAAAAACCATCAAAAATTTCAATCCTGCATGATTCTACCAAGAAATGTGATTCTTCATTCAAAACGCTGGTTTTTGCTATTGGGCTCTATTGAATAATGAATGTTTTGAATTTTCTCCAAAAGTAAAGTAGTTGCAAACTCATGCTTTTAGAGACTTGTTTGGGCTCATGAGAGGAGTAGAAAAACATCAAGAATTTCAGTCCTGCATGATTCTACCAAGAAATGTGTGTTCATTCAAACCGCTGGTTTTTGATAGTTTGGGCCCTATTGAATAATGAATGTTTTGAATTTTCTCCAAAAGTAAAGTAGTTGCAAACTCATGCTTTTAGAGACTTGTTTGGGCTCATGAGAGGAGTAGAAAAACATCAAAAATTTCAGTCCTGCATGATTCTACCAAGAAATGTGTGTTCATTGAAACCGCTGGTTTTTGATAGTTTGGGCTCTATTGAATAATGAATGTTTTGAATTTTCTCCAAAAGTAAAGTAGTTGCAAACTCATCCTTTTAGAAACTTGTTTGGGCTGTTGAGAGGAGTAAAAAACCATCAAAAATTTCAATCCTGCATGATTCTACCAAGAAATGTGATTCTTCATTCAAAACGCTGGTTTTTACTATTGGGCTCTATTGAATAATGAATGTTTTGAATTTTCTCGAAAAGTAAAGTAGTTGCAAACTCATGCTTTTAGAGACTTGTTTGGGCTCATGAGATGAGTAGAAAAACATCAAAAATTTCAGTCCTGCATGATTCTACCAAGACATGTGTGTTCATTGAAACGGCTGGTTTTTGATAGTTTGGGCCCTATTGAATAATGAATGTTTTGAATTTTCTCCAAAAGTAAAGTAGTTGCAAACTCATCCTTTTAGAAACTTGTTTGGGCTGTTGAGAGGAGTAAAAAACCATCAAAAATTTCAATCCTGCATGATTCTACCAAGAAATGTGATTCTTCATTCAAAACGCTGGTTTTTGCTATTGGGCTCTATTGAATAATGAATGTTTTGAATTTTCTCCAAAAGTAAAGTAGTTGCAAACTCATCCTTTTAGAAACTTGTTTGGGCTGTTGAGAGGAGTAAAAAACCATCAAAAATTTCAATCCTGCATGATTCTACCAAGAAATGTGATTCTTCATTCAAAACGCTGGTTTTTGCTATTGGGCTCTATTGAATAATGAATGTTTTGAATTTTCTCCAAAAGTAAAGTAGTTGCAAACTCATGCTTTTAGAGACTTGTTTGGGCTCATGAGATGAGTAGAAAAACATCAAAAATTTCAGTCCTGCATGATTCTACCAAGACATGTGTGTTCATTGAAACTGCTGGTTTTTGATAGTTTTGGCCCTATTGAATAATGAATGTTTTGAATTTTCTCCAAAAGTAAAGTAGTTGCAAACTCATCCTTTTAGAAACTTGTTTGGGCTGTTGAGAGGAGTAAAAAACCATCAAAAATTTCAATCCTGCATGATTCTACCAAGAAATGTGTGTTCATTCAAACCGCTGGTTTTTGATAGTTTGGGCCCTATTGAATAATGAATGTTTTGAATTTTCTCCAAAAGTAAAGTAGTTGCAAACTCATGCTTTTAGAGACTTGTTTGGGCTCATGAGAGGAGTAGAAAAACATCAAAAATTTCAGTCCTGCATGATTCTACCAAGAAATGTGTGTTCATTGAAACCGCTGGTTTTTGATAGTTTGGGCTCTATTGAATAATGAATGTTTTGAATTTTCTCCAAAAGTAAAGTAGTTGCAAACTCATCCTTTTAGAAACTTGTTTGGGCTGTTGAGAGGAGTAAAAAACCATCAAAAATTTCAATCCTGCATGATTCTACCAAGAAATGTGATTCTTCATTCAAAACGCTGGTTTTTGCTATTGGGCTCTATTGAATAATGAATGTTTTGAATTTTCTCCAAAAGTAAAGTAGTTGCAAACTCATGCTTTTAGAGACTTGTTTGGGCTCATGAGAGGAGTAGAAAAACATCAAAAATTTCAGTCCTGCATGATTCTACCAAGAAATGTGTGTTCATTGAAACCGCTGGTTTTTGATAGTTTGGGCCCTATTGAATAATGAATGTTTTGAATTTTCTCCAAAAGTAAAGTAGTTGCAAACTCATCCTTTTAGAAACTTGTTTGGGCTGTTGAGAGGAGTAAAAAACCATCAAAAATTTCAATCCTGCATGATTCTACCAAGAAATGTGATTCTTCATTCAAAACGCTGGTTTTTGCTATTGGGCTCTATTGAATAATGAATGTTTTGAATTTTCTCCAAAAGTAAAGTAGTTGCAAACTGACTTGTTTGGGCTCATGAGAGGAGTAGAAAAACATCAAAAATTTCAGTCCTGCATGATTCTACCAAGAAATGTGTGTTCATTGAAACCGCTGGTTTTTGATAGTTTGGGCCCTATTGAATAATGAATGTTTTCAATTTTCTCCAAAAGTAAAGTAGTTGCAAACTCATCCTTTTAGAAACTTGTTTGGGCTGTTGAGAGGAGTAAAAAACCATCAAAAATTTCAATCCTGCATGATTCTACCAAGAAATGTGATTCTTCATTCAAAACGCTGGTTTTTGCTATTGGGCTCTATTGAATAATGAATGTTTTGAATTTTCTCCAAAAGTAAAGTAGTTGCAAACTCATGCTTTTAGAGACTTGTTTGGGCTCATGAGATGAGTAGAAAAACATCAAAAATTTCAGTCCTGCATGATTCTACCAAGACATGTGTGTTCATTGAAACGGCTGGTTTTTGATAGTTTGGGCCCTATTGAATAATGAATGTTTTGAATTTTCTCCAAAAGTAAAGTAGTTGCAAACTCATCCTTTTAGAAACTTGTTTGGGCTGTTGAGAGGAGTAAAAAACCATCAAAAATTTCAATCCTGCATGATTCTACCAAGAAATGTGTGTTCATTCAAACCGCTGGTTTTTGATAGTTTGGGCCCTATTGAATAATGAATGTTTTGAATTTTCTCCAAAAGTAAAGTAGTTGCAAACTCATGCTTTTAGAGACTTGTTTGGGCTCATGAGAGGAGTAGAAAAACATCAAAAATTTCAGTCCTGCATGATTCTACCAAGAAATGTGTGTTCATTGAAACCGCTGGTTTTTGATAGTTTGGGCTCTATTGAATAATGAATGTTTTGAATTTTCTCCAAAAGTAAAGTAGTTGCAAACTCATCCTTTTAGAAACTTGTTTGGGCTGTTGAGAGGAGTAAAAAACCATCAAAAATTTCAATCCTGCATGATTCTACCAAGAAATGTGATTCTTCATTCAAAACGCTGGTTTTTGCTATTGGGCTCTATTGAATAATGAATGTTTTGAATTTTCTCCAAAAGTAAAGTAGTTGCAAACTCATGCTTTTAGAGACTTGTTTGGGCTCATGAGAGGAGTAGAAAAACATCAAGAATTTCAGTCCTGCATGATTCTACCAAGAAATGTGTGTTCATTCAAACCGCTGGTTTTTGATAGTTTGGGCCCTATTGAATAATGAATGTTTTGAATTTTCTCCAAAAGTAAAGTAGTTGCAAACTCATGCTTTTAGAGACTTGTTTGGGCTCATGAGAGGAGTAGAAAAACATCAAAAATTTCAGTCCTGCATGATTCTACCAAGAAATGTGTGTTCATTGAAACCGCTGGTTTTTGATAGTTTGGGCTCTATTGAATAATGAATGTTTTGAATTTTCTCCAAAAGTAAAGTAGTTGCAAACTCATCCTTTTAGAAACTTGTTTGGGCAGTTGAGAGGAGTAAAAAACCATCAAAAATTTCAATCCTGCATGATTCTACCAAGAAATGTGATTCTTCATTCAAAACGCTGGTTTTTGCTATTGGGCTCTATTGAATAATGAATGTTTTGAATTTTCTCCAAAAGTAAAGTAGTTGCAAACTCATGCTTTTAGAGACTTGTTTGGGCTCATGAGATGAGTAGAAAAACATCAAAAATTTCAGTCCTGCATGATTCTACCAAGACATGTGTGTTCATTGAAACGGCTGGTTTTTGATAGTTTGGGCCCTATTGAATAATGAATGTTTTGAATTTTCTCCAAAAGTAAAGTAGTTGCAAACTCATCCTTTTAGAAACTTGTTTGGGCTGTTGAGAGGAGTAAAAAACCATCAAAAATTTCAATCCTGCATGATTCTACCAAGAAATGTGATTCTTCATTCAAAACGCTGGTTTTTGCTATTGGGCTCTATTGAATAATGAATGTTTTGAATTTTCTCCAAAAGTAAAGTAGTTGCAAACTCATCCTTTTAGAAACTTGTTTGGGCTGTTGAGAGGAGTAAAAAACCATCAAAAATTTCAATCCTGCATGATTCTACCAAGAAATGTGATTCTTCATTCAAAACGCTGGTTTTTGCTATTGGGCTCTATTGAATAATGAATGTTTTGAATTTTCTCCAAAAGTAAAGTAGTTGCAAACTCATGCTTTTAGAGACTTGTTTGGGCTCATGAGATGAGTAGAAAAACATCAAAAATTTCAGTCCTGCATGATTCTACCAAGACATGTGTGTTCATTGAAACTGCTGGTTTTTGATAGTTTTGGCCCTATTGAATAATGAATGTTTTGAATTTTCTCCAAAAGTAAAGTAGTTGCAAACTCATCCTTTTAGAAACTTGTTTGGGCTGTTGAGAGGAGTAAAAAACCATCAAAAATTTCAATCCTGCATGATTCTACCAAGAAATGTGTGTTCATTCAAACCGCTGGTTTTTGATAGTTTGGGCCCTATTGAATAATGAATGTTTTGAATTTTCTCCAAAAGTAAAGTAGTTGCAAACTCATGCTTTTAGAGACTTGTTTGGGCTCATGAGAGGAGTAGAAAAACATCAAAAATTTCAGTCCTGCATGATTCTACCAAGAAATGTGTGTTCATTGAAACCGCTGGTTTTTGATAGTTTGGGCTCTATTGAATAATGAATGTTTTGAATTTTCTCCAAAAGTAAAGTAGTTGCAAACTCATCCTTTTAGAAACTTGTTTGGGCTGTTGAGAGGAGTAAAAAACCATCAAAAATTTCAATTCTGCATGATTCTACCAAGAAATGTGATTCTTCATTCAAAACGCTGGTTTTTGCTATTGGGCTCTATTGAATAATGAATGTTTTGAATTTTCTCCAAAAGTAAAGTAGTTGCAAACTCATGCTTTTAGAGACTTGTTTGGGCTCATGAGAGGAGTAGAAAAACATCAAAAATTTCAGTCCTGCATGATTCTACCAAGAAATGTGTGTTCATTGAAACCGCTGGTTTTTGATAGTTTGGGCCCTATTGAATAATGAATGTTTTGAATTTTCTCCAAAAGTAAAGTAGTTGCAAACTCATCCTTTTAGAAACTTGTTTGGGCTGTTGAGAGGAGTAAAAAACCATCAAAAATTTCAATCCTGCATGATTCTACCAAGAAATGTGATTCTTCATTCAAAACGCTGGTTTTTGCTATTGGGCTCTATTGAATAATGAATGTTTTGAATTTTCTCCAAAAGTAAAGTAGTTGCAAACTCATGCTTTTAGAGACTTGTTTGGGCTCATGAGAGGAGTAGAAAAACATCAAGAATTTCAGTCCTGCATGATTCTACCAAGAAATGTGTGTTCATTCAAACCGCTGGTTTTTGATAGTTTGGGCCCTATTGAATAATGAATGTTTTGAATTTTCTCCAAAAGTAAAGTAGTTGCAAACTCATGCTTTTAGAGACTTGTTTGGGCTCATGAGAGGAGTAGAAAAACATCAAAAATTTCAGTCCTGCATGATTCTACCAAGAAATGTGTGTTCATTGAAACCGCTGGTTTTTGATAGTTTGGGCTCTATTGAATAATGAATGTTTTGAATTTTCTCCAAAAGTAAAGTAGTTGCAAACTCATCCTTTTAGAAACTTGTTTGGGCTGTTGAGAGGAGTAAAAAACCATCAAAAATTTCAATCCTGCATGATTCTACCAAGAAATGTGATTCTTCATTCAAAACGCTGGTTTTTACTATTGGGCTCTATTGAATAATGAATGTTTTGAATTTTCTCGAAAAGTAAAGTAGTTGCAAACTCATGCTTTTAGAGACTTGTTTGGGCTCATGAGATGAGTAGAAAAACATCAAAAATTTCAGTCCTGCATGATTCTACCAAGACATGTGTGTTCATTGAAACGGCTGGTTTTTGATAGTTTGGGCCCTATTGAATAATGAATGTTTTGAATTTTCTCCAAAAGTAAAGTAGTTGCAAACTCATCCTTTTAGAAACTTGTTTGGGCTGTTGAGAGGAGTAAAAAACCATCAAAAATTTCAATCCTGCATGATTCTACCAAGAAATGTGATTCTTCATTCAAAACGCTGGTTTTTGCTATTGGGCTCTATTGAATAATGAATGTTTTGAATTTTCTCCAAAAGTAAAGTAGTTGCAAACTCATCCTTTTAGAAACTTGTTTGGGCTGTTGAGAGGAGTAAAAAACCATCAAAAATTTCAATCCTGCATGATTCTACCAAGAAATGTGATTCTTCATTCAAAACGCTGGTTTTTGCTATTGGGCTCTATTGAATAATGAATGTTTTGAATTTTCTCCAAAAGTAAAGTAGTTGCAAACTCATGCTTTTAGAGACTTGTTTGGGCTCATGAGATGAGTAGAAAAACATCAAAAATTTCAGTCCTGCATGATTCTACCAAGACATGTGTGTTCATTGAAACTGCTGGTTTTTGATAGTTTTGGCCCTATTGAATAATGAATGTTTTGAATTTTCTCCAAAAGTAAAGTAGTTGCAAACTCATCCTTTTAGAAACTTGTTTGGGCTGTTGAGAGGAGTAAAAAACCATCAAAAATTTCAATCCTGCATGATTCTACCAAGAAATGTGTGTTCATTCAAACCGCTGGTTTTTGATAGTTTGGGCCCTATTGAATAATGAATGTTTTGAATTTTCTCCAAAAGTAAAGTAGTTGCAAACTCATGCTTTTAGAGACTTGTTTGGGCTCATGAGAGGAGTAGAAAAACATCAAAAATTTCAGTCCTGCATGATTCTACCAAGAAATGTGTGTTCATTGAAACCGCTGGTTTTTGATAGTTTGGGCTCTATTGAATAATGAATGTTTTGAATTTTCTCCAAAAGTAAAGTAGTTGCAAACTCATCCTTTTAGAAACTTGTTTGGGCTGTTGAGAGGAGTAAAAAACCATCAAAAATTTCAATCCTGCATGATTCTACCAAGAAATGTGATTCTTCATTCAAAACGCTGGTTTTTGCTATTGGGCTCTATTGAATAATGAATGTTTTGAATTTTCTCCAAAAGTAAAGTAGTTGCAAACTCATGCTTTTAGAGACTTGTTTGGGCTCATGAGAGGAGTAGAAAAACATCAAAAATTTCAGTCCTGCATGATTCTACCAAGAAATGTGTGTTCATTGAAACCGCTGGTTTTTGATAGTTTGGGCCCTATTGAATAATGAATGTTTTGAATTTTCTCCAAAAGTAAAGTAGTTGCAAACTCATCCTTTTAGAAACTTGTTTGGGCTGTTGAGAGGAGTAAAAAACCATCAAAAATTTCAATCCTGCATGATTCTACCAAGAAATGTGATTCTTCATTCAAAACGCTGGTTTTTGCTATTGGGCTCTATTGAATAATGAATGTTTTGAATTTTCTCCAAAAGTAAAGTAGTTGCAAACTGACTTGTTTGGGCTCATGAGAGGAGTAGAAAAACATCAAAAATTTCAGTCCTGCATGATTCTACCAAGAAATGTGTGTTCATTGAAACCGCTGGTTTTTGATAGTTTGGGCCCTATTGAATAATGAATGTTTTCAATTTTCTCCAAAAGTAAAGTAGTTGCAAACTCATCCTTTTAGAAACTTGTTTGGGCTGTTGAGAGGAGTAAAAAACCATCAAAAATTTCAATCCTGCATGATTCTACCAAGAAATGTGATTCTTCATTCAAAACGCTGGTTTTTGCTATTGGGCTCTATTGAATAATGAATGTTTTGAATTTTCTCCAAAAGTAAAGTAGTTGCAAACTCATGCTTTTAGAGACTTGTTTGGGCTCATGAGATGAGTAGAAAAACATCAAAAATTTCAGTCCTGCATGATTCTACCAAGACATGTGTGTTCATTGAAACGGCTGGTTTTTGATAGTTTGGGCCCTATTGAATAATGAATGTTTTGAATTTTCTCCAAAAGTAAAGTAGTTGCAAACTCATCCTTTTAGAAACTTGTTTGGGCTGTTGAGAGGAGTAAAAAACCATCAAAAATTTCAATCCTGCATGATTCTACCAAGAAATGTGTGTTCATTCAAACCGCTGGTTTTTGATAGTTTGGGCCCTATTGAATAATGAATGTTTTGAATTTTCTCCAAAAGTAAAGTAGTTGCAAACTCATGCTTTTAGAGACTTGTTTGGGCTCATGAGAGGAGTAGAAAAACATCAAAAATTTCAGTCCTGCATGATTCTACCAAGAAATGTGTGTTCATTGAAACCGCTGGTTTTTGATAGTTTGGGCTCTATTGAATAATGAATGTTTTGAATTTTCTCCAAAAGTAAAGTAGTTGCAAACTCATCCTTTTAGAAACTTGTTTGGGCTGTTGAGAGGAGTAAAAAACCATCAAAAATTTCAATCCTGCATGATTCTACCAAGAAATGTGATTCTTCATTCAAAACGCTGGTTTTTGCTATTGGGCTCTATTGAATAATGAATGTTTTGAATTTTCTCCAAAAGTAAAGTAGTTGCAAACTCATGCTTTTAGAGACTTGTTTGGGCTCATGAGAGGAGTAGAAAAACATCAAGAATTTCAGTCCTGCATGATTCTACCAAGAAATGTGTGTTCATTCAAACCGCTGGTTTTTGATAGTTTGGGCCCTATTGAATAATGAATGTTTTGAATTTTCTCCAAAAGTAAAGTAGTTGCAAACTCATGCTTTTAGAGACTTGTTTGGGCTCATGAGAGGAGTAGAAAAACATCAAAAATTTCAGTCCTGCATGATTCTACCAAGAAATGTGTGTTCATTGAAACCGCTGGTTTTTGATAGTTTGGGCTCTATTGAATAATGAATGTTTTGAATTTTCTCCAAAAGTAAAGTAGTTGCAAACTCATCCTTTTAGAAACTTGTTTGGGCAGTTGAGAGGAGTAAAAAACCATCAAAAATTTCAATCCTGCATGATTCTACCAAGAAATGTGATTCTTCATTCAAAACGCTGGTTTTTGCTATTGGGCTCTATTGAATAATGAATGTTTTGAATTTTCTCCAAAAGTAAAGTAGTTGCAAACTCATGCTTTTAGAGACTTGTTTGGGCTCATGAGATGAGTAGAAAAACATCAAAAATTTCAGTCCTGCATGATTCTACCAAGACATGTGTGTTCATTGAAACGGCTGGTTTTTGATAGTTTGGGCCCTATTGAATAATGAATGTTTTGAATTTTCTCCAAAAGTAAAGTAGTTGCAAACTCATCCTTTTAGAAACTTGTTTGGGCTGTTGAGAGGAGTAAAAAACCATCAAAAATTTCAATCCTGCATGATTCTACCAAGAAATGTGATTCTTCATTCAAAACGCTGGTTTTTGCTATTGGGCTCTATTGAATAATGAATGTTTTGAATTTTCTCCAAAAGTAAAGTAGTTGCAAACTCATCCTTTTAGAAACTTGTTTGGGCTGTTGAGAGGAGTAAAAAACCATCAAAAATTTCAATCCTGCATGATTCTACCAAGAAATGTGATTCTTCATTCAAAACGCTGGTTTTTGCTATTGGGCTCTATTGAATAATGAATGTTTTGAATTTTCTCCAAAAGTAAAGTAGTTGCAAACTCATGCTTTTAGAGACTTGTTTGGGCTCATGAGATGAGTAGAAAAACATCAAAAATTTCAGTCCTGCATGATTCTACCAAGACATGTGTGTTCATTGAAACTGCTGGTTTTTGATAGTTTTGGCCCTATTGAATAATGAATGTTTTGAATTTTCTCCAAAAGTAAAGTAGTTGCAAACTCATCCTTTTAGAAACTTGTTTGGGCTGTTGAGAGGAGTAAAAAACCATCAAAAATTTCAATCCTGCATGATTCTACCAAGAAATGTGTGTTCATTCAAACCGCTGGTTTTTGATAGTTTGGGCCCTATTGAATAATGAATGTTTTGAATTTTCTCCAAAAGTAAAGTAGTTGCAAACTCATGCTTTTAGAGACTTGTTTGGGCTCATGAGAGGAGTAGAAAAACATCAAAAATTTCAGTCCTGCATGATTCTACCAAGAAATGTGTGTTCATTGAAACCGCTGGTTTTTGATAGTTTGGGCTCTATTGAATAATGAATGTTTTGAATTTTCTCCAAAAGTAAAGTAGTTGCAAACTCATCCTTTTAGAAACTTGTTTGGGCTGTTGAGAGGAGTAAAAAACCATCAAAAATTTCAATTCTGCATGATTCTACCAAGAAATGTGATTCTTCATTCAAAACGCTGGTTTTTGCTATTGGGCTCTATTGAATAATGAATGTTTTGAATTTTCTCCAAAAGTAAAGTAGTTGCAAACTCATGCTTTTAGAGACTTGTTTGGGCTCATGAGAGGAGTAGAAAAACATCAAAAATTTCAGTCCTGCATGATTCTACCAAGAAATGTGTGTTCATTGAAACCGCTGGTTTTTGATAGTTTGGGCCCTATTGAATAATGAATGTTTTGAATTTTCTCCAAAAGTAAAGTAGTTGCAAACTCATCCTTTTAGAAACTTGTTTGGGCTGTTGAGAGGAGTAAAAAACCATCAAAAATTTCAATCCTGCATGATTCTACCAAGAAATGTGATTCTTCATTCAAAACGCTGGTTTTTGCTATTGGGCTCTATTGAATAATGAATGTTTTGAATTTTCTCCAAAAGTAAAGTAGTTGCAAACTCATGCTTTTAGAGACTTGTTTGGGCTCATGAGAGGAGTAGAAAAACATCAAGAATTTCAGTCCTGCATGATTCTACCAAGAAATGTGTGTTCATTCAAACCGCTGGTTTTTGATAGTTTGGGCCCTATTGAATAATGAATGTTTTGAATTTTCTCCAAAAGTAAAGTAGTTGCAAACTCATGCTTTTAGAGACTTGTTTGGGCTCATGAGAGGAGTAGAAAAACATCAAAAATTTCAGTCCTGCATGATTCTACCAAGAAATGTGTGTTCATTGAAACCGCTGGTTTTTGATAGTTTGGGCTCTATTGAATAATGAATGTTTTGAATTTTCTCCAAAAGTAAAGTAGTTGCAAACTCATCCTTTTAGAAACTTGTTTGGGCTGTTGAGAGGAGTAAAAAACCATCAAAAATTTCAATCCTGCATGATTCTACCAAGAAATGTGATTCTTCATTCAAAACGCTGGTTTTTACTATTGGGCTCTATTGAATAATGAATGTTTTGAATTTTCTCGAAAAGTAAAGTAGTTGCAAACTCATGCTTTTAGAGACTTGTTTGGGCTCATGAGATGAGTAGAAAAACATCAAAAATTTCAGTCCTGCATGATTCTACCAAGACATGTGTGTTCATTGAAACGGCTGGTTTTTGATAGTTTGGGCCCTATTGAATAATGAATGTTTTGAATTTTCTCCAAAAGTAAAGTAGTTGCAAACTCATCCTTTTAGAAACTTGTTTGGGCTGTTGAGAGGAGTAAAAAACCATCAAAAATTTCAATCCTGCATGATTCTACCAAGAAATGTGATTCTTCATTCAAAACGCTGGTTTTTGCTATTGGGCTCTATTGAATAATGAATGTTTTGAATTTTCTCCAAAAGTAAAGTAGTTGCAAACTCATCCTTTTAGAAACTTGTTTGGGCTGTTGAGAGGAGTAAAAAACCATCAAAAATTTCAATCCTGCATGATTCTACCAAGAAATGTGATTCTTCATTCAAAACGCTGGTTTTTGCTATTGGGCTCTATTGAATAATGAATGTTTTGAATTTTCTCCAAAAGTAAAGTAGTTGCAAACTCATGCTTTTAGAGACTTGTTTGGGCTCATGAGATGAGTAGAAAAACATCAAAAATTTCAGTCCTGCATGATTCTACCAAGACATGTGTGTTCATTGAAACTGCTGGTTTTTGATAGTTTTGGCCCTATTGAATAATGAATGTTTTGAATTTTCTCCAAAAGTAAAGTAGTTGCAAACTCATCCTTTTAGAAACTTGTTTGGGCTGTTGAGAGGAGTAAAAAACCATCAAAAATTTCAATCCTGCATGATTCTACCAAGAAATGTGTGTTCATTCAAACCGCTGGTTTTTGATAGTTTGGGCCCTATTGAATAATGAATGTTTTGAATTTTCTCCAAAAGTAAAGTAGTTGCAAACTCATGCTTTTAGAGACTTGTTTGGGCTCATGAGAGGAGTAGAAAAACATCAAAAATTTCAGTCCTGCATGATTCTACCAAGAAATGTGTGTTCATTGAAACCGCTGGTTTTTGATAGTTTGGGCTCTATTGAATAATGAATGTTTTGAATTTTCTCCAAAAGTAAAGTAGTTGCAAACTCATCCTTTTAGAAACTTGTTTGGGCTGTTGAGAGGAGTAAAAAACCATCAAAAATTTCAATCCTGCATGATTCTACCAAGAAATGTGATTCTTCATTCAAAACGCTGGTTTTTGCTATTGGGCTCTATTGAATAATGAATGTTTTGAATTTTCTCCAAAAGTAAAGTAGTTGCAAACTCATGCTTTTAGAGACTTGTTTGGGCTCATGAGAGGAGTAGAAAAACATCAAAAATTTCAGTCCTGCATGATTCTACCAAGAAATGTGTGTTCATTGAAACCGCTGGTTTTTGATAGTTTGGGCCCTATTGAATAATGAATGTTTTGAATTTTCTCCAAAAGTAAAGTAGTTGCAAACTCATCCTTTTAGAAACTTGTTTGGGCTGTTGAGAGGAGTAAAAAACCATCAAAAATTTCAATCCTGCATGATTCTACCAAGAAATGTGATTCTTCATTCAAAACGCTGGTTTTTGCTATTGGGCTCTATTGAATAATGAATGTTTTGAATTTTCTCCAAAAGTAAAGTAGTTGCAAACTGACTTGTTTGGGCTCATGAGAGGAGTAGAAAAACATCAAAAATTTCAGTCCTGCATGATTCTACCAAGAAATGTGTGTTCATTGAAACCGCTGGTTTTTGATAGTTTGGGCCCTATTGAATAATGAATGTTTTCAATTTTCTCCAAAAGTAAAGTAGTTGCAAACTCATCCTTTTAGAAACTTGTTTGGGCTGTTGAGAGGAGTAAAAAACCATCAAAAATTTCAATCCTGCATGATTCTACCAAGAAATGTGATTCTTCATTCAAAACGCTGGTTTTTGCTATTGGGCTCTATTGAATAATGAATGTTTTGAATTTTCTCCAAAAGTAAAGTAGTTGCAAACTCATGCTTTTAGAGACTTGTTTGGGCTCATGAGATGAGTAGAAAAACATCAAAAATTTCAGTCCTGCATGATTCTACCAAGACATGTGTGTTCATTGAAACGGCTGGTTTTTGATAGTTTGGGCCCTATTGAATAATGAATGTTTTGAATTTTCTCCAAAAGTAAAGTAGTTGCAAACTCATCCTTTTAGAAACTTGTTTGGGCTGTTGAGAGGAGTAAAAATCCATCAAAAATTTCAATCCTGCATGATTCTACCAAGAAATGTGTGTTCATTCAAACCGCTGGTTTTTGATAGTTTGGGCCCTATTGAATAATGAATGTTTTGAATTTTCTCCAAAAGTAAAGTAGTTGCAAACTCATGCTTTTAGAGACTTGTTTGGGCTCATGAGAGGAGTAGAAAAACATCAAAAATTTCAGTCCTGCATGATTCTACCAAGAAATGTGTGTTCATTGAAACCGCTGGTTTTTGATAGTTTGGGCTCTATTGAATAATGAATGTTTTGAATTTTCTCCAAAAGTAAAGTAGTTGCAAACTCATCCTTTTAGAAACTTGTTTGGGCTGTTGAGAGGAGTAAAAAACCATCAAAAATTTCAATCCTGCATGATTCTACCAAGAAATGTGATTCTTCATTCAAAACGCTGGTTTTTGCTATTGGGCTCTATTGAATAATGAATGTTTTGAATTTTCTCCAAAAGTAAAGTAGTTGCAAACTCATGCTTTTAGAGACTTGTTTGGGCTCATGAGAGGAGTAGAAAAACATCAAGAATTTCAGTCCTGCATGATTCTACCAAGAAATGTGTGTTCATTCAAACCGCTGGTTTTTGATAGTTTGGGCCCTATTGAATAATGAATGTTTTGAATTTTCTCCAAAAGTAAAGTAGTTGCAAACTCATGCTTTTAGAGACTTGTTTGGGCTCATGAGAGGAGTAGAAAAACATCAAAAATTTCAGTCCTGCATGATTCTACCAAGAAATGTGTGTTCATTGAAACCGCTGGTTTTTGATAGTTTGGGCTCTATTGAATAATGAATGTTTTGAATTTTCTCCAAAAGTAAAGTAGTTGCAAACTCATCCTTTTAGAAACTTGTTTGGGCAGTTGAGAGGAGTAAAAAACCATCAAAAATTTCAATCCTGCATGATTCTACCAAGAAATGTGATTCTTCATTCAAAACGCTGGTTTTTGCTATTGGGCTCTATTGAATAATGAATGTTTTGAATTTTCTCCAAAAGTAAAGTAGTTGCAAACTCATGCTTTTAGAGACTTGTTTGGGCTCATGAGATGAGTAGAAAAACATCAAAAATTTCAGTCCTGCATGATTCTACCAAGACATGTGTGTTCATTGAAACGGCTGGTTTTTGATAGTTTGGGCCCTATTGAATAATGAATGTTTTGAATTTTCTCCAAAAGTAAAGTAGTTGCAAACTCATCCTTTTAGAAACTTGTTTGGGCTGTTGAGAGGAGTAAAAAACCATCAAAAATTTCAATCCTGCATGATTCTACCAAGAAATGTGATTCTTCATTCAAAACGCTGGTTTTTACTATTGGGCTCTATTGAATAATGAATGTTTTGAATTTTCTCGAAAAGTAAAGTAGTTGCAAACTCATGCTTTTAGAGACTTGTTTGGGCTCATGAGATGAGTAGAAAAACATCAAAAATTTCAGTCCTGCATGATTCTACCAAGACATGTGTGTTCATTGAAACGGCTGGTTTTTGATAGTTTGGGCCCTATTGAATAATGAATGTTTTGAATTTTCTCCAAAAGTAAAGTAGTTGCAAACTCATCCTTTTAGAAACTTGTTTGGGCTGTTGAGAGGAGTAAAAAACCATCAAAAATTTCAATCCTGCATGATTCTACCAAGAAATGTGATTCTTCATTCAAAACGCTGGTTTTTGCTATTGGGCTCTATTGAATAATGAATGTTTTGAATTTTCTCCAAAAGTAAAGTAGTTGCAAACTCATCCTTTTAGAAACTTGTTTGGGCTGTTGAGAGGAGTAAAAAACCATCAAAAATTTCAATCCTGCATGATTCTACCAAGAAATGTGATTCTTCATTCAAAACGCTGGTTTTTGCTATTGGGCTCTATTGAATAATGAATGTTTTGAATTTTCTCCAAAAGTAAAGTAGTTGCAAACTCATGCTTTTAGAGACTTGTTTGGGCTCATGAGATGAGTAGAAAAACATCAAAAATTTCAGTCCTGCATGATTCTACCAAGACATGTGTGTTCATTGAAACGGCTGGTTTTTGATAGTTTTGGCCCTATTGAATAATGAATGTTTTGAATTTTCTCCAAAAGTAAAGTAGTTGCAAACTCATCCTTTTAGAAACTTGTTTGGGCTGTTGAGAGGAGTAAAAAACCATCAAAAATTTCAATCCTGCATGATTCTACCAAGAAATGTGTGTTCATTCAAACCGCTGGTTTTTGATAGTTTGGGCCCTATTGAATAATGAATGTTTTGAATTTTCTCCAAAAGTAAAGTAGTTGCAAACTCATGCTTTTAGAGACTTGTTTGGGCTCATGAGAGGAGTAGAAAAACATCAAAAATTTCAGTCCTGCATGATTCTACCAAGAAATGTGTGTTCATTGAAACCGCTGGTTTTTGATAGTTTGGGCTCTATTGAATAATTAATGTTTTGAATTTTCTCCAAAAGTAAAGTAGTTGCAAACTCATCCTTTTAGAAACTTGTTTGGGCTGTTGAGAGGAGTAAAAAACCATCAAAAATTTCAATCCTGCATGATTCTACCAAGAAATGTGATTCTTCATTCAAAACGCTGGTTTTTGCTATTGGGCTCTATTGAATAATGAATGTTTTGAATTTTCTCCAAAAGTAAAGTAGTTGCAAACTCATGCTTTTAGAGACTTGTTTGGGCTCATGAGAGGAGTAGAAAAACATCAAGAATTTCAGTCCTGCATGATTCTACCAAGAAATGTGTGTTCATTCAAACCGCTGGTTTTTGATAGTTTGGGCCCTATTGAATAATGAATGTTTTGAATTTTCTCCAAAAGTAAAGTAGTTGCAAACTCATGCTTTTAGAGACTTGTTTGGGCTCATGAGAGGAGTAGAAAAACATCAAAAATTTCAGTCCTGCATGATTCTACCAAGAAATGTGTGTTCATTGAAACCGCTGGTTTTTGATAGTTTGGGCTCTATTGAATAATGAATGTTTTGAATTTTCTCCAAAAGTAAAGTAGTTGCAAACTCATCCTTTTAGAAACTTGTTTGGGCTGTTGAGAGGAGTAAAAAACCATCAAAAATTTCAATCCTGCATGATTCTACCAAGAAATGTGATTCTTCATTCAAAACGCTGGTTTTTACTATTGGGCTCTATTGAATAATGAATGTTTTGAATTTTCTCGAAAAGTAAAGTAGTTGCAAACTCATGCTTTTAGAGACTTGTTTGGGCTCATGAGATGAGTAGAAAAACATCAAAAATTTCAGTCCTGCATGATTCTACCAAGACATGTGTGTTCATTGAAACGGCTGGTTTTTGATAGTTTGGGCCCTATTGAATAATGAATGTTTTGAATTTTCTCCAAAAGTAAAGTAGTTGCAAACTCATCCTTTTAGAAACTTGTTTGGGCTGTTGAGAGGAGTAAAAAACCATCAAAAATTTCAATCCTGCATGATTCTACCAAGAAATGTGATTCTTCATTCAAAACGCTGGTTTTTGCTATTGGGCTCTATTGAATAATGAATGTTTTGAATTTTCTCCAAAAGTAAAGTAGTTGCAAACTCATCCTTTTAGAAACTTGTTTGGGCTGTTGAGAGGAGTAAAAAACCATCAAAAATTTCAATCCTGCATGATTCTACCAAGAAATGTGATTCTTCATTCAAAACGCTGGTTTTTGCTATTGGGCTCTATTGAATAATGAATGTTTTGAATTTTCTCCAAAAGTAAAGTAGTTGCAAACTCATGCTTTTAGAGACTTGTTTGGGCTCATGAGATGAGTAGAAAAACATCAAAAATTTCAGTCCTGCATGATTCTACCAAGACATGTGTGTTCATTGAAACGGCTGGTTTTTGATAGTTTTGGCCCTATTGAATAATGAATGTTTTGAATTTTCTCCAAAAGTAAAGTAGTTGCAAACTCATCCTTTTAGAAACTTGTTTGGGCTGTTGAGAGGAGTAAAAAACCATCAAAAATTTCAATCCTGCATGATTCTACCAAGAAATGTGTGTTCATTCAAACCGCTGGTTTTTGATAGTTTGGGCCCTATTGAATAATGAATGTTTTGAATTTTCTCCAAAAGTAAAGTAGTTGCAAACTCATGCTTTTAGAGACTTGTTTGGGCTCATGAGAGGAGTAGAAAAACATCAAAAATTTCAGTCCTGCATGATTCTACCAAGAAATGTGTGTTCATTGAAACCGCTGGTTTTTGATAGTTTGGGCTCTATTGAATAATTAATGTTTTGAATTTTCTCCAAAAGTAAAGTAGTTGCAAACTCATCCTTTTAGAAACTTGTTTGGGCTGTTGAGAGGAGTAAAAAACCATCAAAAATTTCAATCCTGCATGATTCTACCAAGAAATGTGATTCTTCATTCAAAACGCTGGTTTTTGCTATTGGGCTCTATTGAATAATGAATGTTTTGAATTTTCTCCAAAAGTAAAGTAGTTGCAAACTCATGCTTTTAGAGACTTGTTTGGGCTCATGAGAGGAGTAGAAAAACATCAAAAATTTCAGTCCTGCATGATTCTACCAAGAAATGTGTGTTCATTGAAACCGCTGGTTTTTGATAGTTTGGGCCCTATTGAATAATGAATGTTTTGAATTTTCTCCAAAAGTAAAGTAGTTGCAAACTCATCCTTTTAGAAACTTGTTTGGGCTGTTGAGAGGAGTAAAAAACCATCAAAAATTTCAATCCTGCATGATTCTACCAAGAAATGTGATTCTTCATTCAAAACGCTGGTTTTTGCTATTGGGCTCTATTGAATAATGAATGTTTTGAATTTTCTCCAAAAGTAAAGTAGTTGCAAACTGACTTGTTTGGGCTCATGAGAGGAGTAGAAAAACATCAAAAATTTCAGTCCTGCATGATTCTACCAAGAAATGTGTGTTCATTGAAACCGCTGGTTTTTGATAGTTTGGGCCCTATTGAATAATGAATGTTTTCAATTTTCTCCAAAAGTAAAGTAGTTGCATACTCATCCTTTTAGAAACTTGTTTGGGCTGTTGAGAGGAGTAAAAAACCATCAAAAATTTCAATCCTGCATGATTCTACCAAGAAATGTGATTCTTCATTCAAAACGCTGGTTTTTGCTATTGGGCTCTATTGAATAATGAATGTTTTGAATTTTCTCCAAAAGTAAAGTAGTTGCAAACTCATGCTTTTAGAGACTTGTTTGGGCTCATGAGATGAGTAGAAAAACATCAAAAATTTCAGTCCTGCATGATTCTACCAAGACATGTGTGTTCATTGAAACTGCTGGTTTTTGATAGTTTTGGCCCTATTGAATAATGAATGTTTTGAATTTTCTCCAAAAGTAAAGTAGTTGCAAACTCATCCTTTTAGAAACTTGTTTGGGCTGTTGAGAGGAGTAAAAAACCATCAAAAATTTCAATCCTGCATGATTCTACCAAGAAATGTGTGTTCATTCAAACCGCTGGTTTTTGATAGTTTGGGCCCTATTGAATAATGAATGTTTTGAATTTTCTCCAAAAGTAAAGTAGTTGCAAACTCATGCTTTTAGAGACTTGTTTGGGCTCATGAGAGGAGTAGAAAAACATCAAAAATTTCAGTCCTGCATGATTCTACCAAGAAATGTGTGTTCATTGAAACCGCTGGTTTTTGATAGTTTGGGCTCTATTGAATAATGAATGTTTTGAATTTTCTCCAAAAGTAAAGTAGTTGCAAACTCATCCTTTTAGAAACTTGTTTGGGCTGTTGAGAGGAGTAAAAAACCATCAAAAATTTCAATCCTGCATGATTCTACCAAGAAATGTGATTCTTCATTCAAAACGCTGGTTTTTGCTATTGGGCTCTATTGAATAATGAATGTTTTGAATTTTCTCCAAAAGTAAAGTAGTTGCAAACTCATGCTTTTAGAGACTTGTTTGGGCTCATGAGAGGAGTAGAAAAACATCAAGAATATCAGTCCTGCATGATTCTACCAAGAAATGTGTGTTCATTCAAACCGCTGGTTTTTGATAGTTTGGGCCCTATTGAATAATGAATGTTTTGAATTTTCTCCAAAAGTAAAGTAGTTGCAAACTCATGCTTTTAGAGACTTGTTTGGGCTCATGAGAGGAGTAGAAAAACATCAAAAATTTCAGTCCTGCATGATTCTACCAAGAAATGTGTGTTCATTGAAACCGCTGGTTTTTGATAGTTTGGTCTCTATTGAATAATGAATGTTTTGAATTTTCTCCAAAAGTAAAGTAGTTGCAAACTCATCCTTTTAGAAACTTGTTTGGGCTGTTGAGAGGAGTAAAAAACCATCAAAAATTTCAATCCTGCATGATTCTACCAAGAAATGTGATTCTTCATTCAAAACGCTGGTTTTTGCTATTGGGCTCTATTGAATAATGAATGTTTTGAATTTTCTCCAAAAGTAAAGTAGTTGCAAACTCATGCTTTTAGAGACTTGTTTGGGCTCATGAGATGAGTAGAAAAACATCAAAAATTTCAGTCCTGCATGATTCTACCAAGACATGTGTGTTCATTGAAACGGCTGGTTTTTGATAGTTTGGGCCCTATTGAATAATGAATGTTTTGAATTTTCTCCAAAAGTAAAGTAGTTGCAAACTCATCCTTTTAGAAACTTGTTTGGGCTGTTGAGAGGAGTAAAAAACCATCAAAAATTTCAATCCTGCATGATTCTACCAAGAAATGTGATTCTTCATTCAAAACGCTGGTTTTTGCTATTGGGCTCTATTGAATAATGAATGTTTTGAATTTTCTCCAAAAGTAAAGTAGTTGCAAACTCATCCTTTTAGAAACTTGTTTGGGCTGTTGAGAGGAGTAAAAAACCATCAAAAATTTCAATCCTGCATGATTCTACCAAGAAATGTGATTCTTCATTCAAAACGCTGGTTTTTGCTATTGGGCTCTATTGAATAATGAATGTTTTGAATTTTCTCCAAAAGTAAAGTAGTTGCAAACTCATGCTTTTAGAGACTTGTTTGGGCTCATGAGATGAGTAGAAAAACATCAAAAATTTCAGTCCTGCATGATTCTACCAAGACATGTGTGTTCATTGAAACTGCTGGTTTTTGATAGTTTGGGCCCTATTGAATAATGAATGTTTTGAATTTTCTCCAAAAGTAAAGTAGTTGCAAACTCATCCTTTTAGAAACTTGTTTGGGCTGTTGAGAGGAGTAAAAAACCATCAAAAATTTCAATCCTGCATGATTCTACCAAGAAATGTGTGTTCATTCAAACCGCTGGTTTTTGATAGTTTGGGCCCTATTGAATAATGAATGTTTTGAATTTTCTCCAAAAGTAAAGTAGTTGCAAACTCATGCTTTTAGAGACTTGTTTGGGCTCATGAGAGGAGTAGAAAAACATCAAAAATTTCAGTCCTGCATGATTCTACCAAGAAATGTGTGTTCATTGAAACCGCTGGTTTTTGATAGTTTGGGCTCTATTGAATAATGAATGTTTTGAATTTTCTCCAAAAGTAAAGTAGTTGCAAACTCATCCTTTTAGAAACTTGTTTGGGCTGTTGAGAGGAGTAAAAAACCATCAAAAATTTCAATCCTGCATGATTCTACCAAGAAATGTGATTCTTCATTCAAAACGCTGGTTTTTGCTATTGGGCTCTATTGAATAATGAATGTTTTGAATTTTCTCCAAAAGTAAAGTAGTTGCAAACTCATGCTTTTAGAGACTTGTTTGGGCTCATGAGAGGAGTAGAAAAACATCAAAAATTTCAGTCCTGCATGATTCTACCAAGAAATGTGTGTTCATTGAAACCGCTGGTTTTTGATAGTTTGGGCCCTATTGAATAATGAATGTTTTGAATTTTCTCCAAAAGTAAAGTAGTTGCAAACTCATCCTTTTAGAAACTTGTTTGGGCTGTTGAGAGGAGTAAAAAACCATCAAAAATTTCAATCCTGCATGATTCTACCAAGAAATGTGATTCTTCATTCAAAACGCTGGTTTTTGCTATTGGGCTCTATTGAATAATGAATGTTTTGAATTTTCTCCAAAAGTAAAGTAGTTGCAAACTGACTTGTTTGGGCTCATGAGAGGAGTAGAAAAACATCAAAAATTTCAGTCCTGCATGATTCTACCAAGAAATGTGTGTTCATTGAAACCGCTGGTTTTTGATAGTTTGGGCCCTATTGAATAATGAATGTTTTCAATTTTCTCCAAAAGTAAAGTAGTTGCAAACTCATCCTTTTAGAAACTTGTTTGGGCTGTTGAGAGGAGTCAAAAACCATCAAAAATTTCAATCCTGCATGATTCTACCAAGAAATGTGATTCTTCATTCAAAACGCTGGTTTTTGCTATTGGGCTCTATTGAATAATGAATGTTTTGAATTTTCTCCAAAAGTAAAGTAGTTGCAAACTCATGCTTTTAGAGACTTGTTTGGGCTCATGAGATGAGTAGAAAAACATCAAAAATTTCAGTCCTGCATGATTCTACCAAGACATGTGTGTTCATTGAAACTGCTGGTTTTTGATAGTTTTGGCCCTATTGAATAATGAATGTTTTGAATTTTCTCCAAAAGTAAAGTAGTTGCAAACTCATCCTTTTAGAAACTTGTTTGGGCTGTTGAGAGGAGTAAAAAACCATCAAAAATTTCAATCCTGCATGATTCTACCAAGAAATGTGTGTTCATTCAAACCGCTGGTTTTTGATAGTTTGGGCCCTATTGAATAATGAATGTTTTGAATTTTCTCCAAAAGTAAAGTAGTTGCAAACTCATGCTTTTAGAGACTTGTTTGGGCTCATGAGAGGAGTAGAAAAACATCAAAAATTTCAGTCCTGCATGATTCTACCAAGAAATGTGTGTTCATTGAAACCGCTGGTTTTTGATAGTTTGGGCTCTATTGAATAATGAATGTTTTGAATTTTCTCCAAAAGTAAAGTAGTTGCAAACTCATCCTTTTAGAAACTTGTTTGGGCTGTTGAGAGGAGTAAAAAACCATCAAAAATTTCAATCCTGCATGATTCTACCAAGAAATGTGATTCTTCATTCAAAACGCTGGTTTTTGCTATTGGGCTCTATTGAATAATGAATGTTTTGAATTTTCTCCAAAAGTAAAGTAGTTGCAAACTCATGCTTTTAGAGACTTGTTTGGGCTCATGAGATGAGTAGAAAAACATCAAAAATTTCAGTCCTGCATGATTCTACCAAGACATGTGTGTTCATTGAAACGGCTGGTTTTTGAGTTTGGGCCCTATTGAATAATGAATGTTTTGAATTTTCTCCAAAAGTAAAGTAGTTGCAAACTCATCCTTTTAGAAACTTGTTTGGGCTGTTGAGAGGAGTAAAAAACCATCAAAAATTTCAATCCTGCATGATTCTACCAAGAAATGTGATTCTTCATTCAAAACGCTGGTTTTTGCTATTGGGCTCTATTGAATAATGAATGTTTTGAATTTTCTCCAAAAGTAAAGTAGTTGCAAACTCATCCTTTTAGAAACTTGTTTGGGCTGTTGAGAGGAGTAAAAAACCATCAAAAATTTCAATCCTGCATGATTCTACCAAGAAATGTGATTCTTCATTCAAAACGCTGGTTTTTGCTATTGGGCTCTATTGAATAATGAATGTTTTGAATTTTCTCCAAAAGTAAAGTAGTTGCAAACTCATGCTTTTAGAGACTTGTTTGGGCTCATGAGATGAGTAGAAAAACATCAAAAATTTCAGTCCTGCATGATTCTACCAAGACATGTGTGTTCATTGAAACGGCTGTTTTTTGATAGTTTGGGCCCTATTGAATAATGAATGTTTTGAATTTTCTCCAAAAGTAAAGTAGTTGCAAACTCATCCTTTTAGAAACTTGTTTGGGCTGTTGAGAGGAGTAAAAAACCATCAAAAATTTCAATCCTGCATGATTCTACCAAGAAATGTGTGTTCATTCAAACCGCTGGTTTTTGATAGTTTGGGCCCTATTGAATAATGAATGTTTTGAATTTTCTCCAAAAGTAAAGTAGTTGCAAACTCATGCTTTTAGAGACTTGTTTGGGCTCATGAGAGGAGTAGAAAAACATCAAAAATTTCAGTCCTGCATGATTCTACCAAGAAATGTGATTCTTCATTCAAAACGCTGGTTTTTGCTATTGGGCTCTATTGAATAATGAATGTTTTGAATTTTCTCCAAAAGTAAAGTAGTTGCAAACTCATCCTTTTAGAAACTTGTTTGGGCTGTTGAGAGGAGTAAAAAACCATCAAAAATTTCAATCCTGCATGATTCTACCAAGAAATGTGATTCTTCATTCAAAACGCTGGTTTTTGCTATTGGGCTCTATTGAATAATGAATGTTTTGAATTTTCTCCAAAAGTAAAGTAGTTGCAAACTCATGCTTTTAGAGACTTGTTTGGGCTCATGAGATGAGTAGAAAAACATCAAAAATTTCAGTCCTGCATGATTCTACCAAGACATGTGTGTTCATTGAAACTGCTGGTTTTTGATAGTTTTGGCCCTATTGAATAATGAATGTTTTGAATTTTCTCCAAAAGTAAAGTAGTTGCAAACTCATCCTTTTAGAAACTTGTTTGGGCTGTTGAGAGGAGTAAAAAACCATCAAAAATTTCAATCCTGCATGATTCTACCAAGAAATGTGTGTTCATTCAAACCGCTGGTTTTTGATAGTTTGGGCCCTATTGAATAATGAATGTTTTGAATTTTCTCCAAAAGTAAAGTAGTTGCAAACTCATGCTTTTAGAGACTTGTTTGGGCTCATGAGAGGAGTAGAAAAACATCAAAAATTTCAGTCCTGCATGATTCTACCAAGAAATGTGTGTTCATTGAAACCGCTGGTTTTTGATAGTTTGGGCTCTATTGAATAATGAATGTTTTGAATTTTCTCCAAAAGTAAAGTAGTTGCAAACTCATCCTTTTAGAAACTTGTTTGGGCTGTTGAGAGGAGTAAAAAACCATCAAAAATTTCAATCCTGCATGATTCTACCAAGAAATGTGATTCTTCATTCAAAACGCTGGTTTTTGCTATTGGGCTCTATTGAATAATGAATGTTTTGAATTTTCTCCAAAAGTAAAGTAGTTGCAAACTCATGCTTTTAGAGACTTGTTTGGGCTCATGAGAGGAGTAGAAAAACATCAAAAATTTCAGTCCTGCATGATTCTACCAAGAAATGTGTGTTCATTGAAACCGCTGGTTTTTGATAGTTTGGGCCCTATTGAATAATGAATGTTTTGAATTTTCTCCAAAAGTAAAGTAGTTGCAAACTCATCCTTTTAGAAACTTGTTTGGGCTGTTGAGAGGAGTAAAAAACCATCAAAAATTTCAATCCTGCATGATTCTACCAAGAAATGTGATTCTTCATTCAAAACGCTGGTTTTTGCTATTGGGCTCTATTGAATAATGAATGTTTTGAATTTTCTCCAAAAGTAAAGTAGTTGCAAACTGACTTGTTTGGGCTCATGAGAGGAGTAGAAAAACATCAAAAATTTCAGTCCTGCATGATTCTACCAAGAAATGTGTGTTCATTGAAACCGCTGGTTTTTGATAGTTTGGGCCCTATTGAATAATGAATGTTTTCAATTTTCTCCAAAAGTAAAGTAGTTGCAAACTCATCCTTTTAGAAACTTGTTTGGGCTGTTGAGAGGAGTAAAAAACCATCAAAAATTTCAATCCTGCATGATTCTACCAAGAAATGTGATTCTTCATTCAAAACGCTGGTTTTTGCTATTGGGCTCTATTGAATAATGAATGTTTTGAATTTTCTCCAAAAGTAAAGTAGTTGCAAACTCATGCTTTTAGAGACTTGTTTGGGCTCATGAGATGAGTAGAAAAACATCAAAAATTTCAGTCCTGCATGATTCTACCAAGACATGTGTGTTCATTGAAACTGCTGGTTTTTGATAGTTTTGGCCCTATTGAATAATGAATGTTTTGAATTTTCTCCAAAAGTAAAGTAGTTGCAAACTCATCCTTTTAGAAACTTGTTTGGGCTGTTGAGAGGAGTAAAAAACCATCAAAAATTTCAATCCTGCATGATTCTACCAAGAAATGTGTGTTCATTCAAACCGCTGGTTTTTGATAGTTTGGGCCCTATTGAATAATGAATGTTTTGAATTTTCTCCAAAAGTAAAGTAGTTGCAAACTCATGCTTTTAGAGACTTGTTTGGGCTCATGAGAGGAGTAGAAAAACATCAAAAATTTCAGTCCTGCATGATTCTACCAAGAAATGTGTGTTCATTGAAACCGCTGGTTTTTGATAGTTTGGGCTCTATTGAATAATGAATGTTTTGAATTTTCTCCAAAAGTAAAGTAGTTGCAAACTCATCCTTTTAGAAACTTGTTTGGGCTGTTGAGAGGAGTAAAAAACCATCAAAAATTTCAATCCTGCATGATTCTACCAAGAAATGTGATTCTTCATTCAAAACGCTGGTTTTTGCTATTGGGCTCTATTGAATAATGAATGTTTTGAATTTTCTCCAAAAGTAAAGTAGTTGCAAACTCATGCTTTTAGAGACTTGTTTGGGCTCATGAGAGGAGTAGAAAAACATCAAGAATTTCAGTCCTGCATGATTCTACCAAGAAATGTGTGTTCATTCAAACCGCTGGTTTTTGATAGTTTGGGCCCTATTGAATAATGAATGTTTTGAATTTTCTCCAAAAGTAAAGTAGTTGCAAACTCATGCTTTTAGAGACTTGTTTGGGCTCATGAGAGGAGTAGAAAAACATCAAAAATTTCAGTCCTGCATGATTCTACCAAGAAATGTGTGTTCATTGAAACCGCTGGTTTTTGATAGTTTGGGCTCTATTGAATAATGAATGTTTTGAATTTTCTCCAAAAGTAAAGTAGTTGCAAACTCATCCTTTTAGAAACTTGTTTGGGCTGTTGAGAGGAGTAAAAAACCATCAAAAATTTCAATCCTGCATGATTCTACCAAGAAATGTGATTCTTCATTCAAAACGCTGGTTTTTGCTATTGGGCTCTATTGAATAATGAATGTTTTGAATTTTCTCCAAAAGTAAAGTAGTTGCAAACTCATGCTTTTAGAGACTTGTTTGGGCTCATGAGATGAGTAGAAAAACATCAAAAATTTCAGTCCTGCATGATTCTACCAAGACATGTGTGTTCATTGAAACGGCTGGTTTTTGATAGTTTGGTCCCTATTGAATAATGAATGTTTTGAATTTTCTCCAAAAGTAAAGTAGTTGCAAACTCATCCTTTTAGAAACTTGTTTGGGCTGTTGAGAGGAGTAAAAAACCATCAAAAATTTCAATCCTGCATGATTCTACCAAGAAATGTGATTCTTCATTCAAAACGCTGGTTTTTGCTATTGGGCTCTATTGAATAATGAATGTTTTGAATTTTCTCCAAAAGTAAAGTAGTTGCAAACTCATCCTTTTAGAAACTTGTTTGGGCTGTTGAGAGGAGTAAAAAACCATCAAAAATTTCAATCCTGCATGATTCTACCAAGAAATGTGATTCTTCATTCAAAACGCTGGTTTTTGCTATTGGGCTCTATTGAATAATGAATGTTTTGAATTTTCTCCAAAAGTAAAGTAGTTGCAAACTCATGCTTTTAGAGACTTGTTTGGGCTCATGAGATGAGTAGAAAAACATCAAAAATTTCAGTCCTGCATGATTCTACCAAGACATGTGTGTTCATTGAAACTGCTGGTTTTTGATAGTTTTGGCCCTATTGAATAATGAATGTTTTGAATTTTCTCCAAAAGTAAAGTAGTTGCAAACTCATCCTTTTAGAAACTTGTTTGGGCTGTTGAGAGGAGTAAAAAACCATCAAAAATTTCAATCCTGCATGATTCTACCAAGAAATGTGTGTTCATTCAAACCGCTGGTTTTTGATAGTTTGGGCCCTATTGAATAATGAATGTTTTGAATTTTCTCCAAAAGTAAAGTAGTTGCAAACTCATGCTTTTAGGCTAGTTTCACATTAGCGTTTTTTTGCGCAGCGCATCGTGCGCATAAAAAACGCAAAGAAAAACGCAAAACAAATGTGCGTTTTTTTTTCTTCATGCGCACGCTGATGCGTCAAAATAACGCAGTGTTACTTGCGTTTTACATGCGTTTTTGCATGCGGTTGCGTTTTTTATGCTCATGCGTTTTTAGGTGTGACATTTCACAATAGCAAAATCTTTGACCACCAATGGGTCACCAGTGGGCGTGTTTCATTGGAATGTTTTATAGACCCTGTACTGCTGAATTCATCAGATTTTGCTGCTGTTTCCGGTGTCAAGATGGACTTGCGTCTGGATAATTTCCGCTTCAAGCTGGATCTTGACATTGCGCTGTCTCAGGCGTATGTCTTTTGTTGCCAGCAAGAAAGGGAGAGGGAGAGACAGCAGAGACGGCAGCGGCGTAGGTTTTGGAGGCATCCAATCATCGAACTCCGGCCAAGCCGTGGAGCATATCACACGCTGTACAGCGAGCTACAGGAAAACCCGGAGAAATTTGCTGACTATACACGGATGTCCCAGGAAAGCTTCCTTGACTTGCTGGG